>NC_143192.1:55158000-56545000 GCF_051530095.1 Phoenix dactylifera | reverse complement strand
CCAATGGAGCTGACAACCAACCAATTCTATTCTCAGTTGTCAACCTCCTAATCTTATATTCTTATTATTATTTAGTTTCTATATTTGTTTAATTGAAACTGTCGTCACACAATCACCTCATAGGAAGTCTGAGAGCAAGTGTCCCAGAAAGCAAAAGTCTCATAAACAAATAGTACCTTTTTTTTATGCTTTGAGCTTGCTAAATAATATTTCATTGTCTGATCTAATGCTTCATATGTTTCTCAAACTGACCTAGTCAAACGAAGTCAGTCACCTTCATTTGTGTGAATATTTTGACAAAGTTCATAACGGGTGAGACTAGTGAAAGCAAAACATTCTCACAAAACGGTGGGATATATATCTGAAAGAGAGATGGGATATATGTATATATATGTGTGTGTGTGTGTGTGTATGTGTGTGTGTATATGTATATGTGTATATGTATATATGTATATATGTATATGTATATGTCTATATGTATATCTCTATATATGTATATGTATATGTATATATATGTATATGTATATGTATATGTATATGTATATGTATATGTATATGTATATGTATATGTATATGTATATGTATACACTACAGTAAAATTAGAGAAAGCCAACCCTTTTTTGCCGATGCTAGGAAAAAGCGTCGGCAAAATTTTCTGCCGCGCCAAATTTTGCCGACGCTTTTTAAGAGCGTCGGCAATTTGAAAGAATTGACGACGCTTAAATGCGTCGTCACAGTCCTCTAGCGAAATTCTTGTTGGGAAGCGTGGGAACTGGACCTAGGACGACGCTTATACACGACGCGTATAAGCGTCGATCAAAGACGACACTTATAAGCGTCGTCTAAGGTTAGAATCCCTCAAAACCCAGCACCCGACCCCGATCGAGCCCTATTTCTCCTCTCCGGCTTCCGTCTTCCTCCTCTCTGGCACTGCCCTAGCTTCCGTCTTCCTCCTCTCCGGTGCCGACCATCCGACTCCAACCTCCTCTCCTCCTCCCTCCTCTCCGACGCCGACTGACCAACGCCGACCTCCTCCACCTGAGGTATTTTTCTCCTCCTCCCTCCTCTCCGGCGCCGACCGACTAACGCCGACCTCCTCCACCTGAGGTATTTTTCTCCTCCTCCCTCCTCTCCCTCCTTCTCGCTTGTTCTCATCCTTCTCCGCCTCTTCTTGTTCGTGTGTTCGTGGGTGTTTTTTTCTTTTTTTACAGATTCTCTAGCTTTGCCTCCGCCCGAGGATCTCCTCCTCCTCCTTCCTCTCCGACGCCGTCCGAGCAGCCCTCAAACCTCGATCGAGCGGCAACCCTGATAAGTATGATCGTTGAGAGATATAGGAAAGAGCTACAACTCTTATTTCAGAGCGTGTCGGGGAGTCATCATCATCTGACGCGGCTAGTCACGTCGAGGCTCAGGTCTATGCCGAATTGATGGGCCCAGAACGTTATGGTCGCGTGAGGGGTTACGGTGTCGGAGTTACCCCTACTCAGCTGTCTGCAGTGAACCGATATACCAAGATGCCAGACAAGATACTAGCACATCAGAGGTTTGTAGTTTGAAGACAGAGATGGCACTAAAAAATCAGTCATATGAGACAAGAATAGAGGAGATGAGGCAGTCATATGATTGATATGGCGGAGTTGAAGCAGAGCCAAGAGTTGAAGATACAATCTTTGCAGGATCAGCTTGACCATATTTCATCTTTTTTGCAGAGATTTGCTCCTCCGGTACATAACTAAATCTATTTGAATATTTTATGTAATTATAATTTATTCTTGTATGAGCATGATGACTTCCGTATTTTTAGTTTCAAAAGTATTTTTTTTCTTGTAGGTTGCTGATACTTCATCTACTCATAGAGATGATGATGCCGTCGACCCTTGATACATCGTAGATTGTGTACTTAGAATTTGAGATGTATGTTTTTAGAATGTTTTTTAAGTACAATGTAATCAAATATGATAATATGAATATTTTGAATGAAAAGTTCTTGTTTGTGACGTGTATTTTGTTGTCTATGTGATTTAGTGTATTTGTTTTGTTAGAATTTAATGTATACAGGGTATTAAAAATTGCTTTTACGAAATATTTTTTTTAAAAAAATTTCTATTGCCGACGCTTTTAAGCATCGGAAGTAGCAAGTGGCACGAACCTGGCACGCCTTTAACGACGCTTTACAGCGTCGCTCAAGAACCATAAGTCGACGCTTTTAAGCGTCGGTTTAGTCCGACAGAAACCAACCATTTGAAGCGTCGGTCCAAGTTCGCCGACACTCTTAAGCGTCGGTTACCTCGAGGAAGAACGACGCTTAAAAGCGTCGGCATAGATCCACGACGTTTTTCTGACGCGTCGGCCTAAACCGAGCCCACGCCCACCTGCCCGACCTCTTACCCACGCTTTGGGGGGCGTTGGCAGAAAATCTACCGACGCTTAAAAACGTCGGTAAAGACCAAACAAAGCGCAGGAAGATATCCTTTCTTTTGTAGTGATATGTATATGTATATGTATATATATATGTATATATATATATATATATGTGTATATGTATATGTATATGTATGTATGTGTATATATGTATATGTATATGTATGTATGTGTATATATGTATATGTATATGTATGTATGTGTATATATGTATATGTATATGTATGTGTATATATGTATATGTATATGTATGTGTATATATGTATATGTATATGTATGTGTATATATGTATGTGTATATATGTATATGTATGTGTATATATGTATGTGTATATATGTATATATATGTATATATATATATATATATATATATATATATATATATATATATATATATATGTATGTATGTATGTATGTATATACACACACGCGGTCAGTTGATCACCAAAGCAGCAGGTTATGCTGTTAAAATTTTGATTAAAAATATTTATGACCATGCTGAACTTGAGTTGGGATAAGATGGGATCAGGTAAAGTGGAAGCAACTGCACATGGAACGGCAGCCATGGACCTGGATGGTTGGATGGACCAGCAAAAGTTGTTTTTTTGTTTTGCCCTTTTGCAAAGAGGTCCTGAGTTCAAATTTATTTTTGGAAGATAAAAATAAAAATAAAAAAAATAAAGAGATTAGGTAGGGTCCGTGGTGAGGGGAGGTCGGACAGACGCGTTAACTTCCGCGAGAAAGAAGGATTCACCAATCCACGATTGCGCAAAGATCGCTTCGGGTTGCAGACGGGATGCACCCGTCGGGGCGCCATCCACCCGTCGGCGTCGCGAAATCTTCTTTCGCGCGAAAGATGCAACCCAAACCCGGATGGGGGATCCAAGATTTTACCTATACGGGGTACGTAATGGACAGGGCGTGAGGGAATTCGGCAGACATTTTGGTTTGAGAGAGAGAAGTTAAACGGTTGGGCGGACTTGCAGACGGAATCGGCGGTTTTTCTGCGGGAGAGGAGCGAGAGGAGAGAGAAAGAGGGGAGGGAGAGGAGGATTTGGTGGGGCACAGGATTGGGACTACTCGCAATTGTTTTGATAAGTTCTTTCAAAAATTCAGTTTTCTTTCTGCAATACAGAGGAGATTTGCTTGATTCCTCGGACAGGTGGGATCGGATGGATTCTTGGACGAGAAATGGCGTCCACCCTTGTGTCGTGACAGCTGGGATCGATCATCTCCACCTTATCATCATCATCCTTCGTCGGTGGTGTTGACAAAAAGAGGGACTGAGATCGCGCATCCTTTTGGCATCTTCGCAAGCCATCAACAGATCGCATCATCTGACAATATAGAGGGAGAGATAGATTGATAGGGAGGGACGGTGCGTTGTTTCCTCCGACTTCGAACCTCTTCCTACCTGATGGGGCACTGGCAGCCCTGGTTCCCTCCCCGGTAAGTGACAAGACCATTTTTATTCACCATTGACGAATTAATTATCAGCGTATTTAAACAATCTCGCAATGAAATCAACCTTGCGCTTGCGTCTTATGTCTCTTTCCTGGGCTTGTTTGATTCAGGGTTCCTTCGTGAATTTATATGAAGAAATTCGTTGTGTGAGATTTCTCTTTTATAATAAGTTAAGAGCCTCATAATTTATACATTAGCCCGATGCGCATAACCAGAAGAATCCAGATTCCAGACACGGGAACATTTAAAACTATGACACCAAGAAATGTGTATGCCTTTCAGATGTTTGTAAATATGTATTGGTGTGTACATATCATAATTGATCGGCTAGGCCTATTACTCCTTAATTTTACAAGATTGATAAAATATCTACAATATGTCATTATAGACTTGATGACTTACATGTACAGAATGCCAGAGGTTGATATGCAATGTCAATGGCCTCGTGTTGATATTTAAATTGTCAAGGTCCATCACAAATTGTCCAAGTATCCATGACATCTTGAAGCCCAAACCTTACGTGTCTGGGTAACATCAAAATGTGTTAATGCTCTGATAGTGCATAGCACTTATACTGGTGTAGAGTGCAATGACCACCTCACCAGCATTTGATTCATTGCTGTTTTCCCCCTATTATTTGCTTTAAATTTCCATCAACCTGGTTAATTGGAACGTTGCATTCCTTGTGCTAATATGAACTCAATGTTTCAAATATCGAAGACCATACTGCGATTAAATGTCAATTTTAGTTACACAAGTGGACTAGCATTTCCATGTCAAATTTACAATTTGTTGGAGATATGACAAATGCTGGTCTAGCCAGCTTTGTGGCCTCATGATGCATGACATGCTGCTAGCTGTTATAATAACAAACGTAGTTAGAGACAACTCTTATCTAGCAAGATTGAAATAGTCTCCAGAAAAGAGTTTTTTGTTTCCCCAATTTGTGGAAAATCCTTTTTTGAAAGCAAAAAAGGAAATGCAAGAAAGAAAAACTCCAGTTTGCCTAAACTTTTGTTCCCTCAAAAAAAAAAAGAGTCCAAACTTTTGATGTCCATGGAAGGCTGCTACTGTTGCAAAGTTTGCTTCAAGTAACGTTGAGATAGGTGGTCCTATGAGAAATATAAGCAGGTAGCCTCATCCTCCCAGTTTGAGTCCAACCTACTGACAGTATCTGAGCAATGGGTTAGCTTTGCTTACAAAAGTCCCACAAGTTAAAGCATTCTTTTGACAAATGACATGTAGCTCACTTATGGTCATGGATTACAGAGTCAAGCATATGTTTCAAAGACTGAAGTTTTGTTTTTGTACTTATCTTTCAGTCTCTTATCAAATGATCTTACTTGCTTTTCAGAGCACTTGTTCCTTTTAAAACAATGTTTTTACTACTTATATTTGGTTTTAACCCTGATTTAAGTCTCGGCAGTTTTACGATGTTTTGGTTTGCTGTAAATGGCTCAAAATGAAAGGAAGCCGGATCACAGAAGCGGCTTCCATGTTTTTGGTCTGGTGGAAGTGGTCATCAAAGTGCCTAATTTATGCCTTGATTTTCAGAAAAAGTTCCAAAGTGACTTCAGCTATGGGTGGTCTGAAGTCACTTCGGGCAATTTACAGCCTTCACTTCCAACCACCTATGCTGAGCCAAACACAACCTTATTGGTTTTAGTTCCAATTTTGTCAATTTTATTTTTAAATTATAGAGTGTTCTAATAAAATCAACTAAAATTAGTGAAGATGTTAGAAATAATAAAAAGTAGATTATTTTTTAAATATATCTGTTATTTAGGACATTGCATATGTCAGCAGTTATGCACTAAAATAATCAAAAACAGTAAAAAAATAATAGTTCAAAAAACATGTCTTTAATTATAATATTTCAATTTACTGTTTGGTGCCAATCTGAAAAATTATATTATATTGGAGCTTCAAATGGTAAATATATCAAAAGTTTTACTTTTTTCCTTTATATTTCTTTGGAAATTTATGTTGCAAAGCTTCCATCTGAAAACTTGTAATTGATGTTTCTTTTCTAGAATAAAATGTTACTCAACATTTAAAGAGATGAAAAGACGGCAATAGAATAGCATAAACACCCCATATATACAACAAATTTGGCCCTATAGGTTAGTGTCAGTGAGAACTCTAAAATTGACCTCAAATTTGGACTGATTCTGACCCATGTCAACATATTTTTGTTTCAGATGAATAATAAAACCATGTGTAACATTACACCATAGGTAGCAAATATGAAAATGGTGTGGCATTTTTAAAGGAATTTTAAATAAATATTATTTTTTATTTAGATATGTTGTTTTAAATATTAAGACAGTTAATCAGAGACTGCCATCAGCAACTTTCCTCTTTCCATATTTGATATATGTTAAGACCTTGAGTTCGCATTGGAATATGACCCTAAATTGATGGCCAGATAGTCCCTATGCCATTATCTATAAGAAGACGACTAGGTAGCCTATCCAGTCCAAACTTTAGATTAGAGCTCAAAAATTATGATCAGTGATGATATCAACTATTAGGCAAATTTTATAGTTGGACCAATTGTTTTGTCTAAGACCCCCACCCCCCAACTCCAATGCAAAAAACAAAAGAAGAAGGAGAAAACAAATGGTTCTAAGCTTTTTTGCCTCTTGTTGCTAGTACACCTACATGGCCTACTCTAGCCAAGATTTAAGGCTTCGTTTGGCAGTAGAGCTTTCGAAAATAGAACTTTTTGAAGTAGAGCTTTTTGAAGTAGAACTTTTATAAAAAGCTATTTGCAATTTGGTAACTATATTTCTAAAGTACTGTGGAACTTTAATATATCTTTGGTAAACAAATTGAGAAAGCACTTTTGGTATGACAAAATGACCATAAAGGACATTGCATAATATTATACAACATAACATAATAAAATATAATATGTATTAATACGTAAATATATGATATATTATAATATTACTATAATATAATATTATATTATATTTATAGTATAATACGATAATAAAGATATAAAATATTATAGTTATTATTATATATTAATAAATTTAAAGGGATATTTTATGTAATTATAGTATTTTATTATGATTTTTTGGTCTAAAAAAAATTTTATAAATCAAAACAGCTTTTCGACGTATGCTAAAAGTGCTTTTCCGGAGAAGCTCCGCTTCTTCCCAAAAGTTGTTTTGACTTTCTAACAAAGCTAAAATAGCTTTTCGATTTTTTTACGAAACACCTCTATTTCATCCAAAAGTACTTTTGAAGGGTCAGAAAGTGCTTTTTGACCCACCAAAAGCTCTACCAAACGGAGCTTAAATAATTTTTTATTATGTACTATCAATGTTTAGATCTTGATTTTGGGATCTTCAGTGAGCAGGTCTTTAATCATTTGTCATAATTGTGTTGTTCTTTACTTGAACACCAACCTCTCCTTGAGTAGCTCGATCAAACAGGGGAAGAACCCTTGGTGATGTACTATTCGTGCCTCCTATCCCTAATAATCTGATCCTATTGGGTGGTTGTATATCTTGATATTTTTTCATGTTTTGGTTTATTATAGTTAGTTTAATACCTAGCGTCATTAACTTATGGCCTTCATCTTTTGTGCAGATAACCTCTTTGTTCAGCCATGATAAACTTGGTAGTAGAAATACAAGATATTAATTTGAGATAAAGCACAGATGCAGGAAATTATTAGGAAGAAGAGGAATGAAGGAAAAAGATGATGATGGTGATGATGATGATGGTGGTGTTTTGTGGAACCCATCAATTAAAAATGTTGTTATTTATCCAATCAGGAATATTAAGATGTTTACACAACCCTGATGAATCTAAGACTTCTAAATCAACCTATTATCTAACTAGGTCATTTTTGATATAACTCTACTAAAAGTAAACTCCAATTTACACTAAACTTGACTTTCTTATTTAAAAAAAAAATCTCAACCACTATTTTGTAGTAACCTTTGTAAATTTCAGCTGTTTAATGAGTACAATTTAAAGTAGAGTAAATTTACATACAATTGAATTTACATGAGTTTTTCTTTGTTTATCTTCATTCCATTTGTGAGTTTGGAAAATCATTAATTACGATGAGACCATGCAACCTTTGATCGAGCTGGTAATGACCTTGTACTGTAAAAAATAAGTCTGCTTAAAGGCTAGCTTTGGACATTATGCAATAATATATTATTCTAGCTAATAAATTTATGGTTGTTGCAGCTGATGCTATGGTTGGACCCCGGTCATGGTTTTCGGGACTCTTTTACCGCTCTAGTAATAAACGTCAAAGTAGTGGCGAAAAAGATTTTACTCTAACCTTTGTTCAGGTAAGTTGCATTATAAGCAATCATATATCTTTTTAAGAAAAATATCCAACATTTTCATCTTTGATTCATGTTAATATGGTTTTGCCTTGTCTACCGTAAGCTATATGTATAACACTATTTTTCATCGTAACAATCAGCTTTTTGATCACTTCTTGTTACTTTATATTGAAGTCATTCTAACAGAAATTTCTAGGTTAAAAAGTTTACATAATGAGTAGCAAGGTCTACTCCGATACCGGGTGCCATATCAGTTGGTGATCGGTTCGGTACAGTACCAATTCAGTACCATACCAACAATCGATACACTGTAGTGTATCGCTACGCCTTGTTTTTTCATTTTTATGTCTTGAGGGATTATTTCAATGATTAGGGTTGGTTGAATTTCAATTATGATGCTACTTTGATGTTTTTTCATGTCAGGTTAGTTTCGAATATGATATAATTGACTAATGAATGCAATTATAATATAATCAAATGCGTGAGTACATATAATTGAATATGCATATGTCAAATATTTGAATTACAAAATATTTATTGGCATCTAATTTCTCGTAGAGTATCCATGTCACTCACAGATGTCAAGATCCGAGTTATAGTCTAGACTTGGGATCTGACTCCAACCTCAATAATCTGTCCACCACTACATCCAATAATCCGAGCCTCCTAGATAGCCAGCCTGATATTGATCCAATGTTTGATACTAGATTGGCCATCCTAAGGGAAGATTGAGGTAGCGAATATTCTAGCCCATAATCTGGCTGAGGCTACGAAGGACAGTATCCACTTGAATACAACTTCTCAGATGAAAAATATCCATACAAGTCATACCTTGGCCGTGTGGAATAGGATCCGATGTATGATTCAAATCTAGATACATCCAAGAATCCTACTTTGCAGGCTAGGTCATCTCCAACATCAGCCTCATGTTTGAAACCATCTTGAGGGGCCTATCTCCTATATGCAATCATATCCTCACAAGCTATAGATTGTATGCCATGGTTTGTATCCTGTGTGGTATGAGTGAATTGCAACTCATCGGTGAGCTGACCAGAACTATAGGGCTATGATTCATATGCATCTGTACCACATCCTTCCTATACATTAGATGCATTATCTCTCTATCATTATCATCATTGCCCATATCATAAGATGATATGGCAACCGTGTTAGAAGTATGCTCTAGAAACCAATTTGGCAGACGCATTGTAATTATTCTAGGACATACAATTTGTACTTAACCCTTTTATTAATTAATAAAATTGAACATTTTGTTCATTCATGTTATTATGTGTCCATGAATCGTCCTAGGAATTAATAAGATAATAACACATATTCTCAAGAGTTGAGAATTTAAGGCATGTGTCATTAGGTAGTTAATTTCTGAATTGCTCCTGAACAATGGATCATCACCAAGAATGGTGATCGATCCGATGAGATTAGTGCACAGATCACTTTTCTTGATGGACAAGTCTTAAGTCCACAGTGTGGGCACACTGGAGTGATTGTGCAAGTGTTCGTTAGAGAACAAGGATACTGAGCGTGACCAAAACAAGAAATCACTTGGATGTCTATCCACTCGTCAGTGACTTATTTGATGCTGCAGTTAGATGACTAGTACTTAGACCTGCGATGCCTCAGCTAATCATGGTGAGATTGTTGTAGTTTGACGAACACACAAACATGGGCCCTAAGGGTCCTTGTGCAAATTGGCTGCAGTAGGTTTACTGTCGGATAGGATTGCATCTAGATGGGATCTATCGACCTTGATAGATTAGGAGGGATCCTATGTGATTTATGAGACTAAGTACGAAAGATCTCGGCCAGGACAGTTCTGAAAAAAGAAATTTTCAATTTCGAACTTGAGTCAAATAAATTTGACATAAGACAGACGATGGGGTTTGACGAGTTATCCATAACCTCCATCATGTCGGGATCCACGATAGAGATACTGTATCATACGCTAACTGCACCTAGAGGTTCATCCATTCCATTCTGCTGGGTTGCCATTATATACTGCTAGGTATCACTAGTGGATTGTGGGACTCAAAGGCATTTACTTGATGATCAGTGAACCTTGATGAGTAGTGTTGAAATTGTTTCAACCCATTGAAAGGAGTTTCAATGATATTGTGATAGAGATCACAATATATCTCACTACCAGACAGAATAGAACCTATGGGGTCACACACATTAGAGGTTTTGATTGTTCCGATGGTTGGATTGCGATTTAGAATCGCAATTGGTCTAGATTGTCAATTTGATTGACAATTGGTTTAACCCACTAAGAGTTAGTGAGTTAAAGAAGAAGGATTTGCAATTAGATTGTAATTTAATTGATTCAATTGGACCTAATTAAATTAGACTTAACCTTATTGGATAAGGATGGGAAGGTCTAATTAATTAGAACTCTTTGTTAGATAAGAAACTTAAATCATGAAGTCCAATTTGGATCCTAATTGGATTAGGATTCACATGAATCAAATTGGAGGACACATTGGGTTCTAATTGGATTAGAATTCAATTGATCAAGAGGGACCAAATATTTTCTAATTGGATTAGAAAATTTGAGCATGAAAGGATGGGATTGTCCCATCCTTCATGCGAGCCACACAAGGGAGAAAAGGAGGGGCGTCCGAAGCTTAAAGGTGGGGTCTTTTAGAGTTTTTTTTTAATAATACCAAAATGGTTTGTCGTAAGCCAGCTTTCAAATATCCATGAGCCGCAGGAATGGAACAATTTGCAGTGGTGAAAGCGCGCTACTGAGGCATCATCCGAAGCGGGAAGATTCTCCTTTTCTTTAGATAAGTTCTAATAAAAACGGTAGTGAAAGGGTAGTAAGGGATTTTTTTCATCGACCTTGTATTCCTTATCTCGCCGTATGAATTTATTTGTAAATGCGGGTTCTTACCCCTTATTCGTCAGTATGTGATTATTAAGAGTCGCGAAGGAAGGTTCCCTGAAGGGAGCCAGGGTAGGAAGGAATGTTTAGAGATAGAGCGAAAGACCGCACTCGAGGCAGAGAGCACTTGAAGACTTTACTTCCTTATTAGGATGTAGATCGAGATTGAGGGTAAGAAGCTCCAACTCAAGTTCGATAATGACATTTTAGCAGCCTGTAACACGTGTTAAACATGGGCGATGGGTGGGGAAGAGAATCGGGAATGAAGACCACAAGGTAGAAATTCTCCTTGCCGAAAGAGATCACTCAGAAGGGCTTAAATCTAACTCCGAAAATAAAGAGTTTTGATCCTGCCTGAGGCAGAAATGGAACGAAAGTCACAATTCCACGATTAGGGATCAGGCTTGTCAACGATCTTTTGTGGGATCTAGGGAAGCGCTTTTCTTATTGAAAAAAATAGGTATATCTAAACTTTCGACCCCTGGATAACCCATCTTTGGAGGTACACCGGCCATGCCACATAAAGCGCGGACTATAAATGTATCAAACCAAAGACAAGATGCGCAAGCAAGTCTATCAGAACGAGATACCGATACAAATACCGTCGGGGTAAGCCAATGGGATACCAAAGGGCTAACGCAATCCGATAGAGAGATGCCGTTCTTTTGTGCTCTAGCATTGAGCTCCTGTTACTCGAGTCACAGAATCCGAAGGAAAGAGCTCATCAGCATGCAAGTTGATAAAACCTAAAAGCAAGATGCGAAGATACGAGCTTGAAGTGTAGGACAAAAATCCACTGAAAATACATACATGTTAGTTAGTACCTCAAGGGCCGAACAGAAAAGGAAGTTGTAGACACTTTCTTTCAATTCGAAAGGGCTGACTTCCCGTATTCCTTAACTGTAAAATACTATGTGAGAGCTTACTCAGACTATTTCTTAACTGTAAAATATTGATTTTATCTCGGACAATACCTTAGGCCGGATTATTCTATCGACTACCTTATTCACTCGAACTATTCCTGATTGGAAGAGTTTTGAGTAGCAATTCCTTATTCAAATTATCGTCTTATAAGGAAGAGCAATTCCATCCCAGGGAAGGAAAAGTCGAATTCCATCTTTCTTTTTCCAGAGAGGACAATTCCTTTTTACAGTAATTCATGTAATTCCACCAATTCCTTATAAGATGGTGCATCTTAGGAAAAGGTATTCCTTATCTTAGGAAAAGGGGTAACACTCTTCTTCGGAAAGAGGACAAGACCTTATTCCTTAACTTACCTGTGACATTTTGAGGAGGAGATCCGTAAGGTTACGGTTGCTATTCTTAGTCTTGAATTTCTACAAACTCAAAAATTCTTTATATAAAAGGAAGAGGAAAAGGTATAAAAGACAATTCCGACAATTCCTAGCAAATTCCTTAGGTTAGACCAATTCCTTAATTGAAAGAGTGACAATTCAAAACTGTAATTCCAGAGTTGACTATTTCAAAGTAAATAAAAACTATTCCATCTTTCGTGCCAGTTGAGTGACAGTATTCCTTACTAAAATGGAAAGAGGACAATTCCCACCTGTGACAATTCCGCCACCATTATTTGGAAATGGAAAGAGGAAAAGCCTTATCTTTAATGGAAAGAGGTAATTCCTTATTGTATTCCTTATGCCAATTCCTTCTTCGGGACTATTCCATAAGAGTTACAATTCCTTATTCCTAGCAAATTCTCATGGAGCTTTTAGCGGAGAAAGGATTTCCCTATCGGAGAATGAAAAGTTGTAATTCCGTCCTTAACCTTACAGGAAAGGGGTGACTTCATTTACCTTATTCAAATTCTCATAGAGTTTTTAGTAATTCCTTCTCCGGAGAGAAAGATAGCTTCCGAGAACCTCCCTTGCTCTTAGCCCAGTACTGGAGGTCGAGTGGAACTAGTTTTTCGGAAGCAAAGGTGCCCGCCCGCCACACTCCCCTTTCTCCTGTTCCATTGCAAAATCAGGGCCTCGCCTTACGTCTTCAGATAGGGCAATGATAGAATTTCTTCTACCGTGCAACAAGACTACAAATGCAAATTTCAAACTCGCCTTTGTTTGCTCTCTTCATCGTCAGAGTGCCCCGCCCCGGGACGTTGGGCACGATGTGACCCAACTTCCACATAATGGATGCCGACTCCCCAAAAAACGTCGTGTTCAGATAGTTCCAACCATTTTTGAATCTCCATTTTCACTTGACAAGAAACAATTCCGAAAAAAATCTGACTCGGAAAGGAGGCTAGACTAATTGACTGAGCGAGACTCCATCCAACTATTCTGCATCCATCTAGCAAAGCCGCATGAGTGAAGCACCCTAAACTTTGTAGTCAAGGCGAAGCTCCATTGTAGACGTGAGGATCCCGTTCTATTGAGCCTTCCCGCTTATCCTAAATACAACTCAGTCAGATTAGGACCTCAAGCTATTACCTCGACGTTTTGAGCTAGCCTATGACATCTAGTTTTTTTAGCTGCGTCTGCTTATGCTCTAGTTGTCGGGGGGCTAATTGGCTTACTGCTTTCTTTCTCTTCTTACTGCTCACTCTAGCCTATTGCATTTTGAAGCTTGTTTAGGATTGGAGTAAGCAGCAATATTTATATCTTTAAATCGGGCATGGCGTCATTTTCGCGTAACACAATCTATCGTATTTGTCATGCAGAAACTAAACAGCAAGGTTCATCTTCGACCTGCAACTGTTCTCTATGCAATTGCCACTTCTGAAGCTAGGGATTCTTTGGCCTGCCTATGAATTGTAAGCTTTCCAAAAGTGAGAAAATATGCCTACCTCAAATAGTAGTAAAATCCTTGCAGCTTTCATCTCCGGGCTAGGGGCTGGGTTTGCAACAAGGCGAAGAAAAACTCCTAAATGGGCGGTTCCGAAGCTCCGGGGGTCCTTGGCTTAACAGCCCGGATATCTCAACACTTCGCATTTGAATAGAGGATGAACGACTAATGCTTGCTTCAAGGTCGACCCTGACCTATCCTATGAGACCACGTTCGCGCGGGCTTTCTATTTTATAAAAAGGTTCCTGCATCGAACTTTTATGGGTGGCCCTTGGCCCTGGAAGCGCGAAGAGAGAGCAGCGCGCGCAGAGAGAGCACAGCTCGAAGGAAGAGCTCGAAGAGCAAAGCAAGCCAAGAAGCAAAGGGCTATAGGAGTATCAGCTGAACCATAAGAAGAGTATAAAGGTCTTGGAGAAGCAGACGAAACATCCGATTCAAGACCCGACGAAGCAGACGCTAGAGCAGCAACCTGAGAATCTGAAAAAAAATATGATGAATTTTCTACAGTCTACGAAAAAGGCATCTTCCAAGCTTTCTGGGCTTCGAGACACTGTCGAATCAGTAGATCCGAACGTGGAAGGCCGGTAGGATCGATTGTAGCTATTTCGAAAAAAGGTGTAACGATCTATTTCACGGAACCAGCAAGATGAACAATCAGACTAAGCAGGAGTACTGGTCGCACTAGACCCCCAAACCATGGTCTGCCGTACTGGTCCGTACCAGCTGGTACAGGCCGGTACATACCAGTCCGGCTTGGGACCGGTACCGGATCAGCGTGAAATCCGGTACCAGTAGCTTATCATTGGAGAACCGATATGGGATCGGTACAGACCAGTATGGGACCAGTACGTACTGGTCCGGGCTGCCATCGGTACGCCGACCGGTATCGGTATGACGGATCTTGCCCCAAACACATTGTATGGCAAATTAAAGAAAAGGCACGTTTGCAAGCCTCAAGAGTTCCACCCAAAGATAAGGTAAATCGTGAGTTTAAAGGCTCTTTCATTGCCGTACATCATAGAATCTATCAATCAATCCAGTCCAGTAAGGAGCCTATCTTACACCTTCCATGTGTCAAATTAGGATTATATTCACTAGCATTGACTTACCTCACCTTCTAATTGAAAAGGATTCGGAGCGGAAGATACTTGAGCCGAAAGCACTCGGCACCATATGGCTATCGTTGTCGAAGTATGTTGCTTTCACCATAAAAAATGAGAAGACGACTACATCTCTCATGGCAGCCCTTTCCAGTATGTATGAACAGCCATCTACAGCAAACAAGGTACATTTGATTAAGGTATCGTTCAATTTGAAGATGTCCGAAGGAGGGAGTTTCAGACAGCATCTTAACGAAGTCAATGAAGTGACGGACCAGTTAGAATCAGTTCATTTTGACTGATGAGATCCGAGCTTTGTTAATTCTTGGGACTTGAGAAGGCTTTGGCCTTACCTTCTAGTTCTAATTCAAAGGCTCGATCGAGCTCAATTAAATTAATTCAAATTTCAATCCCGAAAGTCTTTTATTTTATTTTAAGGCGCATATACACCTATTCTCTCTGGAATTTTTATTGTTAGTATACAACCTGTTACCAAAATGCTCCCAACAACGGGAAAGAGAGCTGGTGTCATTGGGAAAGCCTTCGTTTAAGTTGCAGGTTTGGTTTGTTCCTTGTGAGTGTTAGTGAGTGGGGAATTGTAAGCTTTGAGCTTCAACAGGTTATACTTTAACATTAGCTTAGCAAATAAAGGGCGACTAGAAAAAAAAGGCTTTCCTTCCTTTTTCCCTTTGACATATATCCCAAGTACTTCTAAATAGAACTAGTGCCAAAGGTCAATCAATTACTTTATAAAAGAGATGCAAGCATTTTCCTATTTCCGCGAGTCAGCCTGATCCGTGCGCTGATCCTTCTATAGTAACTAGGAAGACAAGATCGCAAGGGAATCAGTAGTTCCATGCCTTCTACTTAGGCAACCCGAATCCACATATACCTACTCTAGCAAGAGAGCAAACTATCAACGAATCCTTCCACTTCTATAACAAAGGCTAAAAGGTGCGAACGAAGAAAGCTTGTTTGGGCTTTGAAAGGCTTCGCACCTACTTCTTGCGTCTCTCGTAAGTAAGAGAGCCGGGCGATATGAGGGATTGAGCAGCAGGAAAAAAAAGTATTTTTGTACCGACCTTATGGTTATTATTCTTTGATGGTTCACACACGAGCCGTGGTTTTGGAGTCGACATAGCTCTTTATTTACCCATGGGGCCATGAGTTTTCTAGTTAGACGAGCGGATCCAGTAATTACTCATCCTCAAAACAGTCCTTCCTTTCCTGGAGTATTATCTCAACAAATAAATAATTGTAGGAGTAAAGCGTTGATATAATTAGAAGAAGCAAACAGCAATTCTGAGTTAATAAAATAAGAAAAAAGTATAGCGAGTGAAATTCAAAAAATAAGAAAAAGGTTTGGCAGCTTGGCTGGATCGATGAATCCACTTTCCTTTTGAAAAACATACCGGAAGGTAGAACCCAGAAAACCGCATATAAGTGAACTCAAACTACATCGAAGAGAAATGGCCTGCAAACCATTAGCCTAAGGATAGAATAGATTCCCTATCTCTTCCTTTTACTTTGGGGAATGAGACTCAGAACTACTGGTACTCTTATCCGTTATACCGTTAGCGCTCTTTCCAGTCTGGTTTGCTATCTTACCCGCTGGCTAGAAAAGTGTGCTTTCAAACTCACTTGCGCTTACTTCATTGCCCCTTCGAAGGGCTAAACAATTGGACCATTGAGTGATTGCTCTGTAAGACTACTGAACGACTAGTCCGTGGGGCTAGACCATTGTTCCACAGGGGATTCCTACTTCACTGCAGATACTGACATTCTTTCTTTGAGGAGCACAATCAACAGCACTTCCAATGCCTTCATCGGAGCAAAAGCGGGCAAGGGAAGTCGCCGGGTAGTACTCTAGGGTAATTTACTTCCCCCTTACCCAACTGTGGGAGAAGGATTTAGGAAGCAGTCCCCTCCTACGGTTTGATGATTGCTTTAATCAAGAATGGGTTATGTATTCTATCGTCGTGCTGAAATCCTTCCCCACTAGATTTCTATCGAGTGAAATCTAGCCTTGCCCACCATTGGATATATCAGAGCCGCATTTTTGGGATTTTAAATTAAGATTAATAAGCTTGATTAGGATTTAATTAAGATCTGAATTTTTTATATGCTTGCTGAAATTTCTGCGTGTTGAAATTTCTGCGTGCTGAAATTTCAACATGCAGATTTTTGTTTTAAAATCTTGATCTTGCATGTTGTTTTTAATTAACAATGAGATTGCAATAATTAAAATCATATCTTGCATGATCAAAATTTTAGTTGATAGCATATTATAATTAAAACTTTCAGATCTGAAATTATATGCATGAGATGCATGTGATAAGGCTCAATCAAAGATTCATGATCATAAAAAGATAAATTTCTCTTTATACCTATGCTTAAAAGGAAATTGATATATGCATAAGATGCATAAGGTATGATCAAATCATGGATTCATGATCATTAAAGGATAATTTTGTTTAGGCTTATGCTTAAAAGAAAATTGATATATGCATGAGATGTGTATGTATGTTAAACAATCTTTACACGAGATGTGAATAAAAACCCAAATAGGTTAGGTCATTTACATAAGATGTAAACGTAAACTAAAATGTCATTTACATAAGATGTAAACACATGACATATGAAAGGGTTTCATATTTACATAGGGTGTAAATCTAAACAAATAAGTCATTTTACATAAGATGTAAACGCATAACATATGAAGGGAGTTTCATATTTACATAAGATATAAACCCTAATCGAGATCTAAAATCTTCTCAAACAGTCGAGAGTGAATGATATATTGAGCTAGCCATATTTGATTAATTGATCTAATTGGTGTCTACAAAAGCATTAAAGGTGGTTACTTAATTAGGACCTTACTCTCTGAGTAAGGAGAGCCTCCCACCTGCTTATCTGGCCAATTGATTGATTACCTTCTATGAAGAGCTCAAAGTTGGAATCACTAAAGACTTGATTACCTAATATTAAGTCTAGAGGACTTCCACTGTAGTAGAGTTGCTAAGGTCTTTTCGGTGTTAATTTGTCTCGGCTGGACACAGTGGGCAAGTTGCATCGGAGGACTGGACTTTTCTATTAGCATGAGATGTTGTGGGGGTAAAGGTGGGGTTGGACGCCAATAACTATTAAGTGAGGACCCAATGACGACTTTACTTCTGCAAAAAATATGGTGGGACTGACTTAACCAAGAAACGGGACCAATAACTGTTAGGTGAGGCCCTTATGACTTGGAGACCAAGTAGGCTACAACTTGCTTAAGAAGCATTGTACAAAAAGTTGTACACTCATCGTTTATATATCACCAATAACTATTAGGTGAGGTGACATGTAAATTGGTGGAACCGTAGCACCCCACTTGAAACCTAGAGTCGCAAGTTTTCGTTTCTCTACTAAAGGAGTGTAGGAGATTCGAAGAAATAGTGGAAGATGTTTGTTTTAAAAGTTTCTAAAATAAATATAAATTTAAATTCAAGTATAAAATTCTAACTAGAATCTTTACTCTGCAAATAAAAATGTCAGCCTATAATTCCTTGACCCGTATCCTTGAGAACAACTGATTGACCGGACCCAATTATAAGGATTGGCTCTGCAACTTGAAAATTGTTTTAAGTTGTGAGAAATTAGGTTATGTACTGGACCATGATACTCCGGTGTTACCAGCCCGTCCGACTGCTGAACAGCGTGAGACGCATGCTAAGTGGACGGATGATGACAATAAAGTTAGATGATACATTTTGGCATCCATGTCCAATGAACTACAATACCAGCATGAGAACATGAAGACTGCCAGGGATATTGAATCACTTGCAAGAGTTGTATGGTAAACAGAGTCGCACAGCTCGGTTTGAAGTGTCCAAGAGGCTCTTCAAGGCTAAGATGCACGATGGGCAGTCTGTCCATGATCATGGTCTGTCCATGATAAAGGACTTGGAAGAGCTTGAGAAGCTCGGCATAAACATGCACAAGGAATTGCAAACCGATTTGATCCTGCAATCCCTTCCTTTTTTATATGGGTAGTTTATAGTAAACTATCACATGAACAAGATTGAATGCACCAAACTTGAATTGTTAAACATGTTGGTAACAATTGAGGGAGCCTTGAAGAGTTCAAGGGGCACAGTTCTTGCTGTCGAATTGACTTCTACTTCCAAGAAAAAGTCTACCTGGAAGAAAAAGTCTGCGAAGAAGCAGAAGACCGAGAAGAAGCCAAGAAAGGATGTTCGAAAGAAAAAGGCCGAAGACAAGGTGTTGCCCAGTAGACAGCCCAAGAGGGGGGGGGGTGAATTGGGTTTTAATAAAATTTTGATACTTTTTAAGTAATCTTATAAAAGCTTTCTTGATTTTAATCTAGAAAGATAAATCAACTTATGAATAAAGCAATGCGGAAGAGACACTCAAAAACACACAAAATTTTATAGTGGTTCGGAGCCAACCTTGCTCCTACATCCGCTCCCCAAGCCTCACTTAGGAGTTCACTGTAATTCCTAGGATTACACCCAATTGTTTTACAAGTTCACAACCTAATTTGTTTTCACGAGATCACAACGAACTCGGTTGGTTTTCACAGGCTCACCGACTAGAACCAACCTGATTGTTTTCACGGGCTCACAATCCAACCCAGTTGGTTTTCTCCGGATTACCAACTATAACCTACACAATGTTGATTTTACACAGGCTTACCCACAACCATTAAACCCCTTGATTTAATCCCCTGATCAAATCAAGAACAAAAAAAAATAGAGTATATAAGTTACAGCAATATATAAACAATATAAAAGGGATAGAAGCTCTCAAACAGATTTTATGCTAGAGAAAAATGTGGCTTCTCCTTTTTTGGATCCTCTCTTGAATGCTCCGGTGGTTGAGGATCGGATAAATGAGCCTTGAATGTGAGGAGTAATTCTGAAATTAATATGAGCGTAGTAACTCCCCTTTCTCCTTTCAAAAAAAGCTCTTAACTTTCTTTTGGGAAGATGTAAACTTGAATGCTCTTCAATGGATATTTTATTCTTGTCTCCCATCTCCTTTTAAACACTTTTCAAGGCTCTCCTTTTTGAAAAATAGCTGTTGGAGAGGGTAATAGAGCCGTTCTGACATTACTGTGTAGCCTGACAATATGACCGTTGAGATTGGAATCGACTCGCGTGACTAGGAGATAGTTCGGCTGAAACTGGAGACGACTCGTGTTCTTTAGGAGATGACTCGCTTATTCTATCTCTTAATAGTAATGTCCAGGTATTTCTTTCAGGAGACGGTTCGTGATATTTAGGAGTCGACTCGCCAAACGAGAGTCGACTCGCAGCCTTCAGGTGTTGACTTGGTCTCAGTGTGCAGAACCTGATTTTGATTTTTTATCTTCTCTTGTTGGAGTCGACTCGAGCACAGTTGGAGTCGACTCGAACACAGTTGGAATCGACTCGATCTCAGTGTATTAGAAACTGACCTTCTGTCTTTCGTATTGGAGGCGGCTCGATTCTCTGACTTGGTCCTTGGAGTCGACTTGAATCTGTGTGGGGTCGACTCTAAAGCTTGGATGTTTTCGGCTGCCTTTCTGTTTTTTGTTAGAGACCGTTCTGGGGTCGACTCGCATCTGTATGTGGTCGACTCATGATCTTCTCGAGTCGGCTTGTGAAATTCTTGAGTTGGCTTGGTCTCAGTCGGACAGAAACCATTCTTCTGTCTTTCTTGTTGGAGTCGACTCGTCCATAGCTGGAGGCGACTCGATACTAATCGGAGACGACTCGATGTCTGCTGGAGACGACTTATTATCAATTGGCTTAAAAACTGGTCTTCTGTCTTTTGGTAGGAGTCGACTCGACTATAGTTGGAGTCAACTCGATATTAGTCGGAGACGACTCGATATCAGTTGGAGACGACTCACTATCAGTTAGCTCAAAAGCTGGTCTTCTGTCTTTTTGTAGGAGTCGACTCGTCCATAGTTGGAGTCGACTCGGGCACTGTACTTCAGAAAATACTTCTCTGTCTTTGCTCTTGGAGTCGACTCGCGCTCTGTGCTTAGAAATTCTTCTTTCTGTCAATCCATCGGGGGTCGACTCGCCCGAAGTAAGAGTCGGCTCGAGTGTGTGCCATTTAACAGCCTTTGTGCCAGAGTCGACTCGAGAATCTTTCAGAGTCAACTCGAGTGCAGGGTGAAAATTGAGATTGGTTCCAAACATAGTAATGGTGGAATTAAAAGCCCCTTGAACCAATTTTTAAAATCATTCGAGCACATTCAACAATATTTTTCCTGAAACACTTATTTGAATTCATTAGTATAATATAAAATATACTCAAGTGTTTTGGGCTCATCAAAATCAAATAGGGGAACAACAATCACTCAACAATCTTTTCCTTTTTAATGATAACAAAACACTGAGTATATGCAAATTAATTTACACATACTATGAGTTAAGTCAAAAGAATTAAAATGAATTCAATGTTTGTTGATTTAGTTTATCCAAAAAGTTGAAAGGTATGAACAATAAACTTCAAACTTAAAGCTCCCCCTTTCATTTGGAATTGTATAAGTATTGATAATATGCAATCAATTGTTTTGCTTATACTTTACTTAATGAGTTGCTTTTAGTCACATACTATAGTCTTGTCTTTTCATTCGTAATTATCAAGGGTCTTTCAGTCTGAATTTATGCTTTTAGTTCATTATAATTCATCCATTGTTTTTGCTTCTCCCCCTCAATCTATGCATTCTTATATTTAATTCTTCTCCTTCTTTTTGTCATCAGCAAAAATTGAAGTAGATTTCATTCAAGTCAAATAAGAATAAGAGAGATGATCTCAAAATAAGTTAAATTGCCCAAACGGATATTCATTGCATTGCAAAAGAGGGACTACATCGGTGATGTATAAGTGAGTACAAAATGCTCATCACATGATGGTGACAGTAAAAGCTTAGTGGATCTATACATGAGATAGTAGTCCAAAAACAGTTGCATTCAAGTCAACCTATTCTTCATCTGAAGTAATGTTTTCAGGACTACTAGCCCTAGAAGGAGGACCTCTAGGAAAATACCTAAGATATCTAGTATGGGAGGCAATCCATGTGCACTGAGGAGGCCGAGAATGCCTGCCAGCTATCGCTCTAGAAGGACGACCTCTGAAAGATGATGCTGCTGGCTGTCGCCCCAGACTGGTGGCAATCCTTTCTACATCGGTCGCAAGGCGTTGGAGTCGGTCCTCTTGGAGATGAGCTATGGTCTCAATCCTCTGGATACCCTGTTCTATCTTTTCTGTCAGTTTGGTATCCACTTCATCTGTAATTATTCTGATCATTTTCTTCATCTGATCATCATCCAATCTCATAGATGATGCCGCCGGCTGTTTAGATGATTCTGAAGATTAGCTATAGGGAGAGTCAGATGATGAAGGTGAGGGGTGCAGTCTTTGCTTGTGCTCGGCTAGGCTCACCTTCTTCTAGTTGTCTAGATTCTTTTCGTTGCCATTTTCTATTCATTTTTCTGAACCCCATTATGTGCAAGGATTTTTCATTATATACATCAGCATGATAGAGTACTATCTGTGGCTCCTTCTCGGGGATGACGATTTCAAATACTCTAAACAATAAAGTGAGAGTCATTCCATAGGGTAGACTCAGCATGGTCTTTGTGGCTGCCTCTCATATAGATCATCATCATTCTAGGTAAGTTTAGCTGAGAACCTATCAACACAGGGTGCATGACTGCAATGTCTCTCTCCGTCAATCTTTCAAAACGTCCCGTCTTGGGGAGCAAGATTCTCCCTAGGATGCTGTGAAGAAGCCTCATTTCGACAGGTAGATGGGCTGCTGTAATGGCTTCCAAAGGACCTATTTCATTCTTTCCCAGTACCCAATATTGCTCTAAGAGCCGCACCTTTATCAGCATGTATTGAAGCAGTGATTCCTTCATTTGGCATCTTCAGAGTTCGAGCAAACAATTGTGCAATCACTATCATTTCAATTCCTCTAACAGAGCTAATTAACATTCCTATTTTGGTATCCGTCTTCAAGGAACTATAAAAATCTCTAACTAGGTCAGGGTAGATGGGTAAATCCAATGAGCAAATGAAATTCCAACCCAAGCCTTTCAACTTTTCTCCTATTGTAAATCCTTCCCTTTCCAGAAATTTAAAATCGATTCTCCTACCTTTGGTTATGACTCTCTCGGCCAAGGGCGAAGGGGAGATCGGGATTACGGACTCTGTTGGGTTGGTTTTTTGGCGCGTGGACCTTCTTTCATCTGGAGTCGCTTGTGCCGGATTTTTCCTACGGAATGTTTTTATTTTTGAGAAATCTAGGAAGAACCGAAGGAGATCTAGGTCACGAATGGAAGGAGGCTTGAAAGAGAAGAGGAACAGTCGGCTTCGTATCTAAAGTAAATGTCCCATCACTGAGTCAGCTCAAGCTTTAATATGGACAGCTCATTCCTATTACCGATAACAGCTTTTTCCAAGAAAATCGTCCACCCGTCCTCGAGACGACTCGCACAATGGCTCGAGTCGACTCGCAGTCCCATCTCGTGTCGGCTCGAACCCTATCTAGTCTAAACATGTTCTAGATTCTTGAATTCAAATATTTCTAGATTGAATTCTAATAATTTCTCTAGGCTTATATGACAAAGATGAACTCATATTAAATTGAGATATGTCATCGAAAGATTTAAGTCAATAGGAGTAAAGGATAAATTATTGAAATGGGTCAATCACTCCTATTCTTCTTCTAAGGGAAAAAAAATCTTTCCTCACTCAAGGATTTTGTGAGGATATCAGCTAGTTGATTTTCAGTATATACAAATTCAAGCAATACATCACTATTCAAAACATGATCTCTTATGAAATGGTGTCTTATCTCGATATGCTTAGTTCTTGAATGTTGAATTGGATTTTTAGTTAAGTTTATGGCACCGGTATTATCACAATTTATGGGAACTTTGTGTTGGGAATTGTGTCCTAAATCCAATCAATTTTTGATTGTAAATGTATTTGAATCAATTATAAATAACATGGTATTTATTCATCACCAGAACATCTTCACAAACTCCGATGTGATGAAGTCCTTAGGACTGCTTTGTGTAATGAAATATGATTTTGTCACACAGGTCCTTAAATGTTCATGACCGTATGATATACTATTAATAGGACGATAGTATTATCGGGCGTAGGTGATTGTGTATCATATTTGTTGGTTGTCTTCCAAACCAAAGAGTATAGAGATACTAGTATGATATACAAGTGAATGGTAGTGTACGTTCACTGAACGTGACCAATTGACGGACTCTCTCTTGTCAAGAGTTGTTCCGAGTGGATATGGGTATATGTATCCTTTAGACCTGTGATTGCAACCGGTGGCTTGCAAGCAACTCACTGTACTTTGGTGCCGAACTACTTGGATTTCTAATCCAGCGACAGAAGGTTTCTGGGTCCAGTCAAGTACTTGTGGTAGTCAGTTGCAGATCAAGATAGGATTGACCTCCCTTAGAAATAAGGGTGAATGCCTTGTGTTTTCAATTAAGTAGTACCCTGGCCAGAGAAAGTCAAATCACTATCACTTGACTTATTGAATTGAAACATATTTCTGGATGGATCGTTTCAGGGTAGACAGATTCTGAATCCACCCTGGACATTTTCTGATCAAGAGGATGAATTATGCGGTAACCATAGTCCATAGGTTCTAGAATGTTGCTTTGCATCTATTCGGCCTATCCGGTCGTCGGGTTCCATTGCTAGATGGTTACTTCGGTTAGTGCAGAAAGTGTTCTTGTACTACCGGCTTAGGTTCGAACCTGTGAGGTCACACGCTTAGAAGTTTTTGGATTGATCAAATGGCTGATGGACGATTGAGAATCGTCTAGAGGTAAAATAGTCAATGTGATTGACTGATTGCCCTAAGCAATTGTTGCTTGGAGAAGTTAATTGGTGATTGGATCACTGATTAGACTCAATTTGATTGAGTAATAGAGATTGGGCTTGACCAAATTTAAATATGATTTGAAATTGGTAAAACAGTAATTGACACCAAAATTGGTTTGGTGAAAATGTCTAATTTGCTCCCAACCAAATCAGATTTGGCTTGAGTCAAATTGGATTAAAATCAATTATGATCCTAGTATGAGTAGGACTCCCTTCTCTTTGTGGGACCCACGTCCTGCCTAGGCGGGACCCACATACTATATGTGGGACCCACGTCCTGCATTTATGGAACCCACATACTGTATGTGGGACCCACATCCCGGCCACCTCATCCCTTTGCATGCGTGACACGTGGTGGAGCAGGACACCTCTTTTGCTTGTATGCGTGACACGTGGCGAAGCAGGACACCTCTTTTGCTTGCATGTGTGACATGTGGCAGGCCTAGACACCTCACACTCCTGATGTCATCCATGACCTCATCTGCCTCATGAGGTCATCCATGACATCGTCCTCCAGGCTACCTCACCCCTTTGCATGCATGATACGTGGCGGAGCAGGACACCTCTTTTCCTTGCATGTGTGACATGTGTCCTAGCAGGACACCTCATAGGGACACCTCACCTTCTTCTTGGCCTATAAATAGGCCACCCCTCTTCTTTCTTCTTTAGATGAAGAGCACTAGAGAAAGAGAGTGAGAGGAGAGAAAAGCTCTAAAGGTGAAAGCCCAAGAAGGAGTTCTTGAGCTGTGAAGGTCCATCTTCTTCCTTCTTCTCCCTTTCAGCCAACCTTCTGCCTCCCTGCGAGCTAGCACTCCACGGAAAGCTGATCATTTCGGAGCTTCGCATGGACGAGTCATCGAGGCCGGACACTTGTGCGGCTGCGAAGCATCCTTGAAGGAACCCCTTTCTAAAGGTAAGAGATCTGATCTCTTTTACGGTTGAAATGTGATCTCAATCTTCAAATCACAAGAAGTTGTGATTTATGCATATTTATTTGAATCACACAATCCTCGAAATCTGAGGGCTTTGTGATATTTGGTGTCAAAGCAAAGGATTAGTGGAGACTATCCGATTCCTGGAAACTCTCACGCGTGATCATGTGATGAAGCGTGGCTCTCCACCCGGGGGCTCATGTGATGAATGCTTTGATAGGCACGCGCGGGTGTCACCCTATGTATTGGGACTGAGCCCGCGCCACATGCGATGTGCAGTTGAAGACTGTCTTCGACTGGTACCAGAGTTAAAATATCTAAAATATTAAGCATGTTTTGGGTTAAAATGTTTAACCCGTTCTTTCCGCATAAAATTTTCTAAAATTCATGCTTAGCCTCCAAAATCACCTACTCGATTGACAGGCATAGCTTTTGTAGCTGCTTTATCTGCCTGAAGTCGTGTGAACCAGAAATGAATTAACAAATATGAAGTCTGCACGCACACCATCACTTTGTTTTGATTAATGCCATAGTCTTCAAGTTGTTTAATCCATAAATTTTGAGCACAACTTCCTGCTGCAATATATTCGGCTTTCGCCGTAGATAATGCAACTGAACTTTGTTTCTTGCTAAACCACGAAATTAAGTTTTCTTCTAAGAATTGACATGTACCACTGGTGCTTTTTCCATCTAATTTACAACCAACAAAATCAGCATCAGTGTATCCTATTAAGTCTATATTTGAGTCTTTAGAGTACCATAATCCTACATTCATTGTTCCAATTAAGTACTTAAAGATTCTCTTAACAACAAGCAAGTGTGATTCTTTTGGATTTGATTGATATCTAGCACACATGCAAATACTAAATACGATATCAGGTCTACTTGCTGTAAGATATAAAAGTGATCCAATCATGCCTCTATATAACTTTTGATCTATACTCTTACCTGATTCATCTTTATCCAATTTGCAAGAAGAGCTCATAGGTGTACCAATTGCTTTGCTAGTCTTCATCTCAAACTTGTTTAACATCTCTTTGATGTACTTTGCTTGATTGATGAAAATTCCTTCCTCTAATTATTTGATTTGAAGCTCAAGGAAGTAGTTTAGTTTGCCCATCATGTTCATTTTAAATTCTCCCTCTATGAGCTCAGCAAATTCTTTGCAAAGATAATTGTTAGTAGCACCGAATATGATATCATCAACATAAATCTGAACTATTAGCATGTCTATGTTTTTCTTTTTCAGAAATAAGGTAGTGTCTACATGTCCTCTAATGAAACCATTATCCAAAAGAAACTTGCTTAACCTTTCATACCAAGCCCTAGGGGCTTGCTTCAAACCATATAAGGCTTTGTTAAGTTTATAAACATGATTCGGATAATTATGATTTTCAAAACCAGGTGGTTGTTCAACATAGACTTATTCAGTTATATATCCATTCAAAAATACACTTTTAACATCCATTTGAAATAGTTTGAAATCCATATGACATGCAAATGCAAGTAGAAGTCTTATGGCTTCAAATCTAGCAATCGGAGCAAAGATTTCACCAAAATCTATTCCTTCCTTTTGATTATATCCTTTTGCGACTAGTCTAGCCTTGTTTCTTATTACTAATCCATTCTCATCAAGTTTGTTTTTGAAAATCCATTTTGTTCCAATAACAAAAAATTCAGTGGATCTTTCAATTAAGTTCCAAACATTGTTTCGTTTAAACTGATTTAGTTCCTCTTGCATAGTATTAATCCAATCAGTATCTTTTTCAGCTTCTTTGATATTTTTAGATTCAAACTGAGAAACAAAAGCCAAGTGATTATTCAAATTCCTAAGAGATGCTCTAGTTCGTACTGGTTGAGATGCATCACCAAGAATTAATTTCTTAGGATGACCATAAGCGTACCTCCAAACCTTGGTAAGATCATGCTCAGTTGTTTCCTCTTGGATTATAGGAGTTTCTTCATTTTGCCTTTGTTCTTCCTCGTGAATGCTTACCTTTTCAAGTTTGTCTTCTAGAAATCCTGCATCATCATCAACAACTACTTCCTTGCTAGAGAAAGTATCATTAGTTTCATCAAAGACAATATGTATAGATTCTTCAACCATAAGAGTTCTTTTGTTGAATACTCTATATGCTCTACTAGACCAAGAGTACCCTAAAAAGATCCCTTCATCTGATTTGGCATCAAATTTTTCTACGTTGTCTTTTCCATTATTATGAATAAAGCATCTACAACCAAACACATGAAAGTAATTTAATTTTGGTTTTCTTTCTTTCCAAAGCTTATAAGGAGTTTTCTTTAAAATAGGCCTTAACAAAATCCTGTTTAGGATATGGCATGAAGTGTTAATTGCTTCAGCCCAAAAGTACTTTAGGAGATTATTTTCACATAGCATGGTTCTTGCCATTTCTTCCAAAATTCTGTTTTTCTTTTTACCATACTATTTTGTTGTGGAGTTCTAGGTGCAGAAAAATTATGTTCTATTCCCTTTTCACTATAGAAATTTTCAAAATGTTGATTTTCAAATTTCATGCCATGATCACTTCTTATTGCAATAATAGTGGTATTCTTTTCGTTTGTTATTTTCTTATAGAATTTCTTGAATAAGTTAAATGCCTCATCTTTGTGCCAAAAACAAAACCTATGTGAACCTAGAGTAGTCATCTATTATCACAAGATCATATCTCTTTTCACCTAAACTAGTAGTTCTAGTTGGCCCAAAGAAATCCATGTGGAGTAATTCTAATGGTCTAGCAGTTGAGATTGCATTTTTAGTTTTAAAAGAATTCCTTGTTTGTTTACCAAATTGGCATGCATTGCAAACTTTATCTTTCTCAAATTTGAGTTTTGGTAAACCAACTACTAATTCCTTTTTGATTAGTTTAGAGAATGTATCCATGCTAGTATGACCTAACCTACGATGCCACAACCAACTTGCCTCATTGACTTTGTCATTATTAACTACTAAGCAGTGGCTATTTTTAGTGAGATCATCTAGATCTACCATGTATACGTTGCCACGTCTAAGTCTTTTGAATATTATACTATTGTCAATTGGATTTGTTACTATGCATAACGATGATTTAAATGAAACATCGAATCCTCTATCACATAATTGACTGATACTAATTAAATTATGCTTAAGACCATCAACATACAATACATTATCAATATAGGTAGAAGGGGTGATTTGAATTTTACCAATGCCTATCACACGACCTTGGTTATTATCACCGAAAGTTACTACACCTCCTTTTGCTTCAAGGATGAAGAAATATTTTTTGTCACTCGTCATATGCTTTGAGCAGCCACTGTCTAAATACCAACTTTTTTCATTGCATTTGGCCGCAAGACATTCCTAGAGGTACACATCAAATGAATTTAGGTACCCAAGCTTTCTTGGGTCCTTCATGGTTAGTATATGTGGTCCCTTTTGGAACCCATACATGTTTTTCTTTCTTTTGATTTTCTGTTTTTCTGTGATTAGCAATGTTTGTCTTATGTCCCATTTTATCACTGCAAAAATACGTTAAGCTTTCAGTTTGAGTATCTTTAGCTTTAACAAAAATTTTTTTAAGTAATTTGTGTTTGTCTTTAGGTTTGTATCCTAAACCAGCTTTATTAGAAACAACTCTTTGACTTTTAAAAATTATTTGTAATCTTTCTGAACTAAAGGTAAACTTTTCAACAATTGATTCATATTTATTAACTTTCTTACTTAAATTCCGATTTTCAGTTAGTAAGTTTATGTTATTGGTTAATTCATCTTTTAGGGATTAATTACTTGTTTTTAATTCAAAAGCTTCTTTAATTAGTTTTTCTTTTTCTTTTGACAAGATTTCTGTTTTACGCATGATAGATTGATTAGATAGCTTTAATTCGTTATTCTTTAGAGTTCTATATGCATCTATTAGTTCATTAAATGCATCATATAACTCTTCAAAGGTAAAATCGGGATGAAATTCAAAGCTTATTTTGGTTTCATTAACCATAAGGCAGTGATTTTTCTTTTCTTGTGATTCTTCTTCTGATGATGAACTTTCAGTTTCGGTCAAGGAGGTGAGGAGTGCCTTCTTTTTCTTCTTTCCAAACTTCTTCACTAATGGGCAGTCAGCTCTAATGTGTCCCGATTTTCCGCATTCATAGCATATGGTTGGCTCTTTTTCTTTTTTCTTACCTTTCTCTTTGTCAAAGGTATGAGAGGTATATCTCTTCTTGTAGTAAGGCTTTCTTTTGTTCATAAACTTCCTTAACTTCCTCACAAGTAGAGCTTTTTTCTCATCTTCCTCATTCTCGTCTTCACTACTGTTGCTGCAATTATTTTCTTTGTTAGTAATAGATTTGAGGGCTATTACCTTTCTTCTTTGGCTTTCATCCTCGGTATGTTGCTTCATAATTAGCTCGTGGGTCATCAGGGATTTAAAAAGTTCTTCCAATGGAAGTACGTTGAGGTCCTTGGCTTCTTTAATCGTTGTTACCTTTGCCTCCTATGTCTGAGGTAGAGAGCGCAGCACTTTCCCAATAAGTCCGCTATTAGAATATGATTTACCTAAGCTTTTTAGCCCATTAATAATATCAGTGAACCGAGTAAACATGCAAGTAATGGTTTCAGTTGGTTCCATCTTAAAAAGCTCATATTTGTGTACTAACATGTTTATCTTAGACTCTTTCACTTGATTAGTATCCTCATGCGTAACTTCAAGTCTATCTCATATTTCTTTGGCTGAAACACAAGAGGAGATCCTATTGAACTCATTAGGGTCTAAGGCACAATATAAGACATTCATAGCCTTAGCATTTAATTGGGCTTTTCTCCTATCATTGTCGTCCCAATCTTTTTCATGCTTGGAAATTGGGATGTTATCTACTGTGTATGTAGGATGTGTAGTCCATTTATAATGATGCTCCATACATCGTAATCTTGGGCTTGAATGAAAATTCTCATCTTAGTCTTCTAATAGATATAGTTGGCTCCGTTAAACAGTGGTGGTCTATTGGTTGATTGTCCCTCTACAAAGGAAGATCTGAATTGGGTTGACATCTAATCTTTTACTCTTGTTTGATTGGAACAACAATCACTATAAGAGCACCCGCTTTGATACCACTTGGTTGCCCAGTAGACAGCCCAAAAGGGGGGTCAATTGGGTTTTAATAAAACTTTGTTACTTTTTAAGTAATCTTATGAAAGCTTTCTTGATTTTAATCTAGGAAGATAAATCAACTTATGAATAAAGCAATACGGAAGAGACACTCAAAGAACCACAACACAAACACAGAATTTTATAGTGGTTCGGAGTCAACCTTGCTCCTACGTCTATTCCCCAAGCCTCACTTGGGAGTTCACTATAATCCCTAGGATTACACCCACTTGTTTTACAAGCTCACAATCTAATTTGTTGTTTTCACGAGATCATAATGAATTCGGTCGGTTTTCACAGGCTCACCGACTAGAACCAACCCAATTGTTTTCACGGGCTCACAATCCAACTCGGTTTTTTTTCGGATTACCAACTACAACCTACACAATGTTGATTTTACACAGGCTTACCAACTACCCTTAAATCTCTTGATTTAATCTCCTGATCAAATCAAGAACCAAAGAAAACAGAGTATATAAGTTACAACAATATATAAACAATATAAAAGGGATAGAAGCTCTCAAACAGATTTTATGTTGAAGAAAAATATGGCTTCTTCTTTTCTGGATCCTCTCTTGAATGCTCCGTTGGTTGAGGATCGGATAAATGAGCCTTGAATGTGAGGAGTAATCCTGAAATTAATGTGAGCGTAGTAACTCCCCTTTCTTTTTTCAAAAAAGGCTCTTTAACTTTCTTTTGGAAAGATGTAAACTTGAATGCTCTTCAATGGATACTTTATTCTTGTCTCCCATCTCCTTTTAAACACTTTTCAGGGCTCTTCTTTTTGAAAAATAGCTGTTGGAGAGGGTAATAAAGCCGTTCTGACTTCTGACATTACTGTGTAGCCTGACAATATGACCGTTGAGATTGGAGTCGACTCGCGCAACTAGGAGACGGCTCGACTGAAACTGGAGACGATTCGTGTTCTTCGGGAGACGACTCGCTCATTGTATCTTTTAATAGTACTGTCCAGGTATTTCTTTTAGGAGACAGCTCGCGACATTTAGGAGTCGACTTGCCAAACGAGAGTCGACTCGCAGCCTTCAGGTGTCGACTCGGTCTCAGTGTACCAGAACCTGATTTTTTGTCTTTTCTTATTGGAGTCGACTCGAGCACAGTTGGAGTCAACTCAATCTCAGTGTATCAAAAACTGACCTTCTGTCTTTTGTGTTGGAGGCGACTCATTCTCAGTTGGAGGCGGCTCAATTCTCTGACTTGGTCCTTGGAGTCGACTCGAATCTATGTGGGGTCGACTCTAAAGCTTGGATGTTTTCGGCTGCCTTTCTGTCTTTTGTCTGAGACAGTTCTGGGGTCGACTCGCATCTGTATGGGGTTGACTCGTGATCTTCTCGAGTCGGCTAGTGAAATCCTTGAGTCGGCTCGGTCTGAGTCGGAAAGAAACCATTCTTCTGTCTTTCTTGTCGGAGTCGACTTGTCCCTAGCTGGAGTCGACTGGATACTAGTCGGAGACGACTCACTATCAGTTGGCTTAAAAACTGGTCTTCTGTCTTTTTGTAGGAGTCGACTCGACCATAGTTGGAGTCGACTCGATATTGGTCGGAGACGACTCGATATCAGTTGGAGATGACTCACTACCAGTTGGCTCAAAAGCTGGTCTTCTGTCTTTTTGTAGGAGTCGACTCGGGCACTGTACTTCAGAAAATACTTCTCTGTCTTTGCTCTTGGAGTCGACTCGTCCATAGTTGGAGTCGACTCGGGCACTGTACTCAGAAAATACTTCTCTGTCTTTGCTCTTGGAGTCGGCTCGGTCTCGGACGGAGTCGACCCGCGCTCTGTACATAGAAATCCTTCTTTCTGTCAATCCATCGGGAGTCGACTCGCCCGAAGTGGGAGTCGGCTCGAGTGTGTGCTATTTAACAGCCTTTGTGCTAGAGTCGACTCGAGAATCTTTCAGAGTTGACTCGAACGCAGGGTGAAAATTGAGATTGGTTCTAAACATAGTAATGGTGGAATTAAAAGCCCCTTGAACCAATTATTTAAATTATTCTAGCACATTCAACAATATTTTCCTGAAACACTCATTTGAATTTATTAGTATAATATGAAATATACTTAAGTGTTTTGGGCTCATCAAAATCAAATAGGGAAATAACAATCACTCAACACAAGGAAAAATATTTCCATTGCAACGAAGACGGCCATTGGAAGAGGAACTGTCCTATCTACATGGGGAGTATAAAGAGCAAGAAGGAAGACACGCCTTCTGAAGGTATGTCAGATATGCTCATTATTGAAACTAATCTGACAGTTTCTTCTACTTTCAGTTGGGATATAGATTCTGGTTCTAGTGCTCACTTGTGCACTACTATGCAGGGTCTAAAGAAAAGTAGAAGGCTCACGGAAGGTGCGATAACCATCCGGGTTGGCAATAGAGCAAGAGTTGCTGCTGTTGCTATGGGCACCTATTCTCTACAATTACCGTCTGGATTTAGTTTGATACTAAAGGACTGTTATTTTGTACCTGTTGCCAGCAGAAATCTGATTTCTGTATTTTGTCTAGCACAGAAAGATTTTGAATTCAATTTTAATAAAGACTACTGTTCCGTTTATTTGAGAAATAAAATGGTTGCACGTGGTTTTATGATTGACAGTCTCTATCACTTACATTTGGATGTATCTGTGAATGTATCTGAGCGAACAGTGAGTACCATAGGATCTAAAAGATCTAGAGATGAGATAAATCAAAAGTATTTGTGGCACCTTAGGCTTGGCCATATAGAAGAAGACAGAATAAACAAATTGGAGAAACATGGGCTTTTAGGCTCATTGACTTCCGAGTCATATCCGATTTGTGAATCTTGCCTTCAAGAAAAAATAGCTAAATTACCCTTTGTAGGACATGGGGAGAGGTCCACTGAAATACTTACCCTAGTACACACTAATGTGTGCGGCCCATTCGATGTGCAGGCTAGGAAAGGTTAGTCTTACTTCATAACATTTACCGATGATTGCTCTCGGTATGGGTTTGTGTATTTTATGAGATATAAGTCTGAAGCTTTTGAAAAGTTCAAAGAGTTTAGATATGAATTAGAAAAACAAACAGGAAAACTCATTAAGATTCTTCGATCAGATCGAGGAGGTGAATACCTTAGTGGGAGTTTCGAGATTATCTCAAAAAAAATGGTATAGTTTCACAATGGACTCCTCCTGGTACACCTCAGCTCAACGGGGTGTTAGAGAGGAGGAATCAGACCTTATTAGATATGGTCAGGTCCATGATGAACTTCACTGATTTATCCTTATTCTTTTGGGGAGATACCCTACTTTCAGCAATATACATATTGAATAGAGTACCCTCTAAGTCTTCCTACCACACCATATGAGATATGGCATGGTAAGAAACTAAGTCTTAGTCATATCAAGATTTGGGGATGTCGGCCCACGTCAAGCGACAACAGGCAGACAAGTTAGAGGCTAGGACAGTGCTCGTTTTATAAGATATCCTAAAGAGTCATTTAGATACAATTTTTACGTCCCAGAGTATCACAAAGTGTTTGTGAGTCGACATGAAAAAATAGTTTATCTATAATAAAGATAGTGAGAGAAAAATTAAGCTCGAAGAGAAAGTCTCTGAGGAGCAACGAGCCACTGTACCTATAAAATATATTCATATTGAGCCAGTACACGTAGAACCTCCACCTCGTAGATCTAGTAGGATTTTCCATCCTCCTGAAAGGTATTTAGGTATGCTTACAGATAAAGTAGAGAGTGTTCCTCAGGGAATTGGGGATCATTGTAAGGATCTCAATACCTACAACGAGGCGATGTTAGACATCGATTCCGAAAAATGGCTGGAAGCGATGAAGTCAGAGATGGACTCCATGTATACCAATCAAGTTTGGACCTTAGTAAATCCACCAGAAGGTATAGTACCTATTGGATGTAAATGGATCTACAAGAAAAAAAATTTGGATGTCCAGGTAGAGATCTATAAGGCAAGGCTAGTAGCGAAAGATTATAGTCAGCACGAAGGCATTGACTATCAAAAAATTTTTTCACATGTAGACATACTAAAGTCCATTCGAACATTGCTTGTCATTGCAGCATATCATGATTATGAGATATGGCAGATGGATGTGAAAACTGCATTCTTAAATGGATATCTTGAGGAAGATATTCATATGAAGCAGCCTTTAGGTTTTACTTTCTGTGATGGTGATCGCAAGGTTTGCAAACTGCAAAGGTCCATCTATGGACTAAAGCAAGCATCTCGAAGTTGGAACATTCGTTTCAACGATGTAATCAAATCGTTTGATTTTATCAAGAACGAAGAGGAACCATGTGTTTATAAAAATGTTAATGGAAGAGCTGTTGTATTCCTCGTATTGTACGTGGATGATATCCTCCTAATTGGGAATGATATTTCCATGCTTCAGTCAAGGTATGGTTGTCTAAGGAATTCTCCATGAAAGACCTTGGGGAAGCATCCTATATTTTGGATATTAAGGTCTATAGAGATAGATCTAAAAGGATGCTTGGCCTGTCACAGAAAATGTACATAGAGAAAGTGCTGAAGAGGTTCAGCATGAAAAACTCTAAAAGGGGATTGCTACCCCTTAGGCATGGGATTCATCTCTTCAAGAAAATGTGCCCCAACACATCTGAAGAGATTCAATGCATAAGCAAGATCTCTTATACTTCGGCTATGGGGAGCCTCATGTATGCCATGCTATGTACACGACCTAATATAGCACATGCTGTGAGTGTCACGAGCAGATATCAGTGGAATCCAAGCGAGGAGCATTGGACAACTGTGAAGAACATTCTTAAGTACTTAAGAAGAATTAAAGATATGTTCTTGCTCTTTGAAGGAGGATCAGAATTAAAGGTAGAAGGATACACAGATTCAGACTTTATGACTGACGTTGATGATAGAAAGTCTACATCTGGGTATGTGTTCTTGTGCAATGGTGGTTCGGTAAATTGGAAGAGTTCCAAACAACTGATCATTGCAGATTCTACCATGGAAGCTGAGTACATTGTCGTCTCTGAAGCTGCAAAAAAAGCATTCTGTACAAAACGTTTGTTGAAGAGTTAGACGTGATGTCATCAGATGCCATCACACTCTACTGCGACAACAATGACGCCATAGCACTGGCTAAGGAGCTGAGGTCTCACAGACAACGTGGCAGACCCCTTCACTAAGCAGCTGAGTCAACAGAAGATAGAAGCACATCTTGAGAAGATGGGGCTTAAATATATGTTTGATTGGTTTTAGTGCAAGTGGGAGATTGTTAGAAGTATACCCTAGAAGCCAATTTGGCAGGCGCATTGTAATTATTCTGGGACATAAAATTTGTACTTGATCTTTTTATTGATTAATAAAATTGAGCATTTTGTTCATTTATGATATTATGTATCCATGAATCGTCCTAGAAATTAATACGATAATAACACATATTCTCAAGAGATGAAAATTTAAGATATGTATCATGAGGATGATAGTGTTATTTCGATGATTAATACAACCATTGAGGGAATATCAAATTAATAATACAGTTTAACGTGATACATCACTAATGAATACGACACCCTCGATACATTCATGATATATTAAGAGAATAAGATCAAGACGTCTTCCAATGATTAACAACGAGATAAAATTTGTAGTAGAAAAGGGATAGAGAACTCTTAATTCTAATTCAGCAAAGTTTCAAGTGAAATATACTCTTAAGGGCAAAATAGTGATTTTCAATGTTAAGGGTATGTAGCTCTATCGTGGCATACACTCAAAATTGTTTGAAATATGTTTCATTGATTATATGAATTAGTCTAACCTTAAGATGCAGGAAAGTGTGGATTGAGTCGACCCCAAGCTAGGTGGAGTCGATCCTGGCACACCATGGAATCATCTGGCACACACCTGCAAGAATGGCACAGATGAACAGTAAGTGGAGTCGACCCCATGTATCTTTGAGTCGACCCCAGGAGAGGAGCCGACCCCAAAGAACCTTGAGCTAACCCCAGTTTCAAGCCTCAAGAAAACAACTCTCTGGAATTTATTGAGAGGGCCGACCCCAAGTTTCCTTGAGCCGACCCCAGATGGAGCTAATCCCAGGAACACTTGAGTCGACCCCAATGGAGCCGACCCCAACTGTACATGAGTCGACCCCAAGGATTTGTGCTCAAAAATCATGTCTCTAGAATCCCTGAGAGGGTCGACCCCAATGGAGCTTGAGTCGGCCCCACTGTAGCTTGGGTCGACCCCAAGAAAGATTGAGTCGATCCCAGTGAAAACAGCCGAAAATGCAAGGTTCTGTGGTTCCTGAGAAGGCCGACCCCACTGTAGCAGGGGTCGACCCCAGCACGGACAAGGGCATAACGGCTAGTTCTGCAGAAGTGCTTTTTTACCTTCCAACGGTTAGTAATGGCTAGTTTTTCAAATCTAACCAATGGAGAGTGACCAATAGAGGTGGGGAAGTATTTAAAGTGACACTATTCATCAGAGGAAGTATCTTTTGCCAAGAAATCAATAGCATATTCAAGAGAAAGCAAGTCCAAGTGTTCTTCATTAAGGTTCTTCATTCAAGTCTCGAAAAGGAGGTGGTTGAGCAATCTGAGAGTGCATTCAACAGCTCCACCAACCCATTGTGAAGTGAAGCAACCTTAGCAAAGAAGAGAAGAGGATCCTCAAAGCGATAACTATTTTTCTCCTCTCTTCTATTAGTGTAAAATTGTTATATTTGCTTTTCTAGGAGTTTCAAACTCTTTCTTCTTTATTACTTTGTAAGGTTTGTTGGTGAGCCCGTAAAACCAACGGTGAAGGTTTGTTGGTGAGCCCGCAAAACCAACATAGGTTTTTGGTGATCCCAGAAAACCAAAGTGTAAAGGTTTTTAGATTGTGAGTCCGGAAAACAATCCAACTGTAATCCGCGGGATTATAGTGAATTTCCAAAGGGACGCTTGGAGAGTGGACGTAGGTGCTTAGGAGAGCACCGAACCACTATACTTGTGTGTTTGTATTGTGTATTGTTTTAACTTCAGTACACGCACTCAATATTAACTAAACCACTCACTCATCAATTGATTTAATTAAAGAATTGAAAAATTTAGAAAAACCAGTTCACCCCCCTCTTGGCTTGTCACCTTGAGTAACAAGTGGTATCAAAACAAGGTGCTCTCATAATATTTGTTGATCTCACGATCAAGAGTCAAAGATCATGATAACCCAAGTAGGATGTTCTATGAGCGAGGGGCAATCCACAAATAGACCTTCTTTGTTTAATGGCACTAATTACATATTGAAAAGCTAGGATGAGGATATTCATTCAAGCTCTAGATTATGACTTGTGGAATATCGTAACTAGAGGACCACACACACCCACAAGTAGTATAGAGGGCACAATCATTCCTAAACCAGAAATAGATTGGAATGATAGTGATAGAAGACTAGCACAATTAAATGCTAAAACAATTAATGTACTTTACTGCTCTCTAGATGTAAATGAATTTAATAGAATATCTACATGCATATCCGCGAAAGAAATTTGGGATAAACTAGAGGTCACACATGAAGAAACTAATCAGGTTAAAGAGTCAAAAATAAATATATTAGTACATAGGTATGAATTGTTTAAAATGGAATCCACGGAGTCCATAACTAAAATGTTCACTCGATTCATGGAAATCATAAATGGACTAAAGAGTTTAGAAAAGTCTTATACTAACTCAGAACTAGTGTGAAAAATTCTCAGGTCACTACCAAGAGTTTGGGAGGCCAAGGTAACTGCAATTCAAGAAGCAAAGGACCTCAATACACTACAATTGGAAGAACTTCTAGGATCACTCATAACCCATGAGTTGACCATGAAGCAAAATTCAGAAGAGGAGGTCAAGAAAAAGAAGACCATTGCCTTGAAGTCTACGACTCCAAAACAGAAAATTGAATCAGAGGAGTCCGATGATGAGGAGGAATATGATGAAGGAATGGCTATGCTCGCAAGAAAATTCAAAAAATTTATGAGAGGGAAGAAGAAATTTCATAAAAGGAAGCCCTTCCTCAAAGGTAGCTCGAGCAAGAAAAAGAGAAAGGACAAGGAAAAAGAAAAAGAAATGCCAATTTGCTATGAATGTAACAAGTCCGGGCATTTCAAGATAGACTGTCCGGAATTGAAATGGATGGCAAGAAAGCTTAAAAAGAGGAACCTCATGGCTGAATGGAGTGAAAGTGAGGAGTCGAGTTCGGAAGAGGAAGATCAACAAGAGACGGCCCAAATCTACTACATGGCCAATGACGATTAGGTAGAACACAAGAAGCTAATCAATAAAAATAAAATTCTAAAAGATGAAAATCAATCTCTTATCAAAGAAAAGCTGAAACTATCTAATAACTATAAAACATTAAGTAGAAAGTTCACTAATGAAACTAAAAGTCTAATTACGGAAAATTTCAAGCTAAAAGAAGATACAGAAAAATACAAATCATTAGTGGACAAGTTTACACTTAGCTCAACTAAATTAAATATGATTCTTGATAGTCAAAAAACTGTATATAATAAAGCAAGGTTAGGATATAAAATAAATAGGAAGCAAAAATACTTAAAGAACATATTTGTGAAAGCCAAAAATGAAATATAACTTGTCATTGCTGCAATAAAGTAGGACACAAAGCATATGAATGTAATTTCATAAAGTTCAACTATAACAAATTGAGTGAAAAGAGTAAGCTAAAATCCAAGAAAATTTAGGTTCCAAAAGGAACATCAAGTACTAACCCTAAAGGACCCAACATAGTTTGGGTACCTAAAGTACATTCTTGATTTTGATTACAGGAGTGTCTTACAGCTAATAAGAGGGATAGACGATGGTATTTAGATAGCGGCTGTTCAAGACACATGACCGATGATATAGAACAATTTGTCACTTTGGAATCTAAGGAGGGTGGAGTGGTAACCTATGGAGACAATGGAAAAAGACTTATCATTGGAAAGGGTAAAATTTATATTACTCCATCCACTTTTATAGAAAATGTTTTATTAGTTAATGGTCTGAAACACAACTTAGCATAAGTCAATTTTGTGATAAAGGTCTTAAAGTCACATTTGAAGCCTCAATATGCATAATCACAAATTCTAAAGTTAATAGCATTGTACTTATGGAACATAGGCATAGAAACATTTATATGGTAGATCTTCATGACTTAGGCAAGAAAAATGGATTATGCTTAATCACTAATGAAAAAAGGAATAGTGAAACAAGTTGGCTTTGGCACCGTAGACTAGGACATGCTAGTATGGACTTAATATCAAAACTAGTCAAAAAGGATTTGATAAAAGATGTGCCAAAATTGATTTTTGAAAAAGACAAAATCTGTGGATCATGCTCATTAGGAAAGCAAACAAAATCATCTTTCAAATCAAAGAATGTAGTATCAACCACTAAGCCTTTTGAACTCATACACATGGATCTATTTGGGCCTACTAGAACTGCAAGTCTAGGAGGAAAAAAGTATGGACTAGTTATAGTAAATGAATTCTTAAGATATACATGCGTTTCATTTCTTGCACATAAGAATGAAGCATTTTCAGCATTCTTGAAGTATTATAAAAATATCATAACTAAAAAGAAGCTCACCTTAATTGTAATTCGAAGTGATCATGGAACTGAATTTGAAAATCGACACTTTAAAGAATTCTGTAATGAAAATGGTATTTCTCATCAATTTTCAGCACCTAAAACACCTCAACAAAATGGGATTGTTGAAAGAAAAAATAGGACATTGGCAGAAATGGCACGCACAATGTTGTGAGTCAAATCTTCCAAAGTACTTTTGGGCTGAAGCCATAAATACTACTTGCCATATTTTAAATCGTGTTTTAATACGTTCTATAACAAAAAAAACTTCCTATGAACTTTGGAAGAATAAAAAACCAACTGCTAAATATTTTACAGTATTTGGGTGTAGATGCTTATTTTAAACAATGGCAAGGAGGATCTACGTAAATTTGATGTCAAGTCAGATGAAGGTATCTTCTTAGGATACTCTACTTCTAGCAAGGCATATAGAGTATTCAACAAAAGAACTTTTGTAGTTGAAGAGTCAATTAATATTATTTTTGATAAGTCTGATAGTGAGTCTCCTAGGAAAGAAAGTACTTTTGATGATGATGCAGAAATTATTGAGTTTGAAAAATTGAATCTTAATGACGTGCCAAATCAAGAAAAGGAAGATAATCGTGTGCCACCACAATCTCAAGACTTGCTAAAGGAATGGAGGTACGCACATGGATATTCCAAAGACTTAATCATTGATGATCCATCTCAAGGGGTAAGAACTCGATCCTCTCTTAGAAATTTAAATGACTATCTTGCTTTTGTTTCACAAATAGAACCTAAGACTTATGAAGAAGCTGAGAATGACATAAATTGGATTAATGCTATACAAGAAGAATTAAATCAATTTAAAAGAAGCAATGTATGGATTTTTAGAAAGAAATTAGATGAAAATGGGATAATTATAAGAAATAAAGCTAGACTTGTAGCTAAGGGATACAATTAAGAAGAAGGGATAGATTTTGAGGAAACATTTGCTCCTGTGGCCAGATTAGAAGCTATTAGATTACTTCTAGCTTTTGCATGCTTCATGGATTTCAAATTACAAATGGTTGTAAAAAGTGCCTTCTTAAATAGTTATATAGAAGAAGAAGTATATGTAGAGCAACCTCCTGGTTTTGAGAATCATGAATTTTCTTATCATGTATTTAGATTACATAAGGCACTATATGGATTGAAACAAGCACCTAGGGCATGGTATGATCAACTAAGCAAATTTCTGTTAAATAATAATTTTAGTAGAGAAAATGTAGATAAAACACTTTTTCTCAAGAGAAAAAACAAAAATTTGCTAGTAGTACAAATATATGTAGATGACATAATGATAGTCTTTGCAAAGAATTTGCTGAATTAATGCAAGGAGAATTCGAGATGAGAATGATGGAAGAACTAAATTTCTTTCTCGGATTACAAATCAAGCAAACTAAGGAAGGCATCTTTATTCATCAAACTAAGTACACAAAGGAAATACTAAAGAAGTTTGGAAATGAAAATTACAAGGGAATAGGCACCCCAATGAACCCCACTAGTAAACTAGACAAAGATGAAAAAGAAAAAAGTGTAAATATGAAGCTCTATAGAGGCTTAATTGGATCTTTGCTTTACCTCACTGCTAGTAGGCCTGACATAGTATTTAGTGTGAGAAGGTGTGCTAGATACCAATCAGATCCTAAGGAGTCACATCTAAATGCTGTCAAAAGAATCCTTAAATATCTGAGAGGAACCATTAACATAGGATTATGGTACTCTAGAGACTTTTGTCTAGACTTGCTTGCATATTTTGTTGCAGATTTTGTTGGATGCAAATTAGATAGGAAGAGCACTAGTTGAACATGTCAATTCTTTGGGAATAACTTGGTATCATGGTTTAGCAAAAAGGAGAATTCAGTAGCATTGTCAACGGCTGAGGCCGAATACATAGCTGCCAGGAGTTGTGCTCAAGTACTATGGCTCAAGCAACAACTAGAGGACTATGGCACTAGTGTTGTCTCATGATACTCTCCTTCCATTTTGAAAATTCCATGAAACATTAGTAAAATCATTTATTTATAGATTCCTTACTCACATATCAATGTCCCATAAAGATTTGGTAAGGATCAGAAAGGAGGAATTAAAAAAAAAATTTGGCCTGAACTGGGGCCGACCCGAGCCAGAATGAGGTCGACCCCTCCTTGAGTCAACCCAAGAAAAATCTGGGGTCGACCCAACGGTGGGACCCCGTTTTTAAAAAGGGACCCGTGAGCCATTCTAGGGCATTCTTTCCCTTTGTCCTCTTTCTAAAATTCTATTTTTCACTTTCCAATCCCTTCCAATCATCTCCAAACAGTACTAGATTGCTTCCCTAAGCCGTTAGATCAAGACCTAAAGAAGCACTTGGTGAAAATGGGACCCAAGCGAGCCGTTGCTAAGAGATCCGGGAGAGTCTCACGGCCAACCATTGTAGAAAGGCATGCTAGAGATTCTTTTACAGTGCCTCCACAAGGTGAGACATGTGTAGAGCCTCCTCCACCTTCCCCTTCAATTCAACTTGCTAAATATGCGGGAAGATTAGTAACCACTGGGAGAAGGATCCATTCTGAATTTTTGGATCAAGAAGGGTTCCAGTTGGGTGATTGGATCCGAAGGCAAGGATGGGAGTATCTTTGCTCCCTAGATTTGGTGATCTACCCGGGCTTAGTTCGTGAGTTCTATGCCTTCCTAAAAGTTGGACCGGGAGGGCTTGTGTCTGAGGTCCGAGAAGTACAGGTTTGTGTTTCAAAAGAAAGCCTAAGTGAGTTGTTTCATCTCCCCTGCGAAGGAGCCACACCAGAAAGACCAGAGAACAAGTTGAGGGCTCTACAGATAATTTTTGAGAGAGATGACTTTGACTATTCAGAAAACTTAGTAGCTAACTCTCTATCAGCTGAGATGAGGTTATTGCATAACTTCATAGGTCGGATATTGTTTCCGAAGAGTGGGAGATTCGATCACATATCTGAGCGAGACATGGTCATTATGGAGCATGTCATTCAAGGCATTCCCCTGAATCTTCCAGCTATGATGATCAGGCAGATGCGAGAGGCCATATGCAAATCGAGAGTTTCTTTGCCCTACGGTATGATACCCTGATATTCAGGCAGCATGACATATGTGTGGAGGGAGAGATATCCAGGCATCTGCTATTTACCGACACCTACACTGCACGGTCCTTAGTTCGCATGGGTTATGAGAAGGTGGACGGTCAGTGGGTACATAGAGGTGCAGGGATACATGCACCGGAGGGTGATGCACTAGAGATTGGAGACTCTATCCCTGAGCCTGAGATACCTGCGGATCATCCTACAGCACCTTCAGAGGCTGGACCTTCGTCATCCACACCTATGGGATGTACTGAGGAGTTTTGGAGTAGGATGACTGAGCTTGTATCAGCTCAGGTGAGGACCCTCTCTGATGGCATGATGCGCAGGATGGACAGTATGACTGCTGAGATTAGAGGCCTCAGAGATCAGGTGACAGTATTAGAGAGAGAGGCTCATGGTCCATTTGTGCCCCGAGCAGCTGAGTCAGAGGTTTTGACACAGATCACCCAGCTCACCGAGGTCCACGACAGACTCAGTCCCATCAGGCCAGACCTCTCCTCGCCACTTATGCTAGGAGGATGAGGACTAGATCACAGCCCTTAGATCCCCCCTAGGCCCGATGATAGCGCTACAGGAGTCCATCATGATTAGTGCCTAGGATTTATCTAGTTCTCATATGCATTTTGCTTTGTTGTACTTTGCACCTTAATTGAAGAACATTGTACTTTTGGCATTAGTGTACTACAATTTTTCATTTTGATCAATGAAATTTAGATTTTATCGTTTATTGCTTCTACCTATCTATTGCTATACACTCTTTTGATGATAACAAAAAGGGGGAGAAGTAAGAAAAGAAAGAAGTTGCGATATAGGGGGAGAAAAGAAATAAGTTTGCAAATTATAGGAAGAGATGATATTCACTTAAGGGAGAGCAATATGTAACAATGAAAATTTTCAAAACAAGAAAGTCTAAATTTTCAATCAAAATTTCTGAATTTGGCACATACTTCTCATGCCTCGATACATAACCTGAAACTCTTGCTTAATCTCAAATTTTTGAAGTTTCATCTTTAATAAAATACAAAAGAAAAGGGGAGAAAATCAAAAGTTCAAATTGGCAATGTTTGGATGAAAGAGGGAGAGTCTTTACTTTCAAATTTTTGAAAAGCTGAAATTCAGCAACTTGAGCTCTTTCTAGAACAAAACTCCTAATTTTAATATAAGTGTCAATCTGCTCATGCTTAATGTTTTGTAATCATCAAAAAGGAAGAGATTGAGGATGATAGTATTATTTCGATGATTAACACAACCATTGAGGGAATATTAAATTAATAATACAGTTTAACATGATACATCACTAATGAATACGACACCCTTAATACATTCATGATATATTAAGAGAATGAGATCAAGACGTCTTCCAATGATTAACAACGAGATAAAATTTGTAGTAGAAAAGGGATAGAGAACTCTTAATTCTAATTTAGCAAAGTTTAAAATGAAATATACTCTTAAGTGCAAAACAGTGATTTTCAATGTTCAGGGTATGTAACTCTATCGTGGCATACACTCAAAATTGCTTGAAATATGTTTCATTGATTATATGAATTAGTCTAACCTTTTTAAGATGCAGGAAAGTGTGGATTGAGTCGACCCCAAGCTAAGTGGAGTCGACCCTGGCACACTATGGAATCATCTGGCACACCCATGCAAGAATGGCACAGATGAACAGTAAGTGGAGTCGACCCCATGTATCTTTGAGTCGACCCCAGGAGAGGAGTCGACCCTAGATGGAGCCGACCCCAGGAACACTTGAGTCGACCCCAATGGAGCCGACCCCAACTGTACATGAGTCGACCCCAAGGATTTGTGCTCAAAAATCACGTCTCTGGAATCCCTGAGAGGGTCGACCCCAATGGAGCTTGAGTCGACCCCATTGTAGCTTGGGTCGACCCCAAGAAAGGTTGAGTCGACCCCAGTGAAAACAGCCGAAAATGCAAGGTTATGTGGTTCCTGTGAAGGCCGACCCCACTATAACAGAGGTCGACCCCAGTGAAGTTTGAGTCGACCCCAGTGTGAGTTGGGTCGACCCCAAATCCAATGAACAGTAAGTTGAGTCGACCCCAGGAAAGTTTGGGTCGACCCCAGCACGGACAAGGGCATAACGGCTAGTTCTGCAGAAGTACTTTTTTACCTTCCAACGGTTAGTAATGGCTAGTTTTTCAAATCTAACCAATGGGGAGTGACCAATAGAGGTGGGGAAGTATTTAAAGTGACACTATTCATCAGAGGAAGTATCTTTTGCCAAGAAATCAATAGCATATTCAAGAGAAAGCAAGTCCAAGTGTTCTTCATTAAGGTTCTTCATTCAAGTCTCGAAAAGGAGGTGGTTGAGCAATCTGAGAGTGCATTCAACAGCTCCACCAACCCATTGTGAAGTGAAGCAACCTTAGCAAAGAAGAGAAGAGGATCCTCAAAGCGATAACTATTTTTCTCCTCTCTTCTATTAGTGTAAAATTGTTATATTTGCTCTTTTAGAAGTTTCAAACTCTTTCTTCTTTATTACTTTGTAAGGTTTTTTGGTGAGCCCGTAAAACCAATGGTAAAGGTTTGTTGGTGAGCCCACAAAACCAACATAGGTATTTGGTGATTCCGGAAAACCAAAGTATAAAGGTTTTTGGATTGTAAGCCCAGAAACAATCCAACTGTAATCCGCGGGATTATAGTGAATTTCCAAGGGGACGCTTGGGGAGTGGATGTAGGTGCTTAGGAGAGCACCAAACCACTATACTTCTTGTGTGTTTGTATTGTGTATTGTTCTAACTTCACTACACGCACTCAATTAAAATTAACTAAACCACTCACTCATCAGTTGATTTAATTAAAGGATTGAAAAATTTAGAAAAACCAATTCACCCCCCCTCTTGGCTTATCACCTTGGGCAACATATCATTTGGTAGTTAATTTCTAAATTGCTCCTGATCGATGGATCATCACCAAGAACGGTGATTGATCTGATGAGATTAGTGCACGGATCACTTTTCTTGATGGACGAGTCTTAAGTCTACAGTGTGGGGACATTGGAGAGATTGTGCAAGTACTTGTTAGAGAACAAGGGTACTGAGCGTGACCAAAGCAAAAAGTTACTTAGATGTCTATCCACTCGTCAGTGACTTAATGCTGCAGTTGTATGACTAGTACTTAGACCTGCGATGCCTCAGCTAATCACGGTGAGATTGTTGTAGTTTGACGAGCACACAAATATGAGCCCTAAGGGTCCTTGTGGTGCAAATTGGCTGCAGTAGGTTTACTGTCGGATTAGGGTTGCATGTAGATGGAATCTATCGATCTTGATAGATTAGGAGTGATCCTATGTGATTTATGAGACTAAGTTCGAAAGACCTTGGCCAGGGCAATTTTGGAAAAAAGAGTTTTTCAATCTCGAACTTGAGTCAAATAAATTTGACATAAGACAGACGATGGGGTTTTACGAGTTATCCATAACCTCCATCATGTCGGAATCCACAATATAGGTACTGTATCATACGCTAGCTGCACCTAGAGATTCATCCATTCCGTTCTGCTGGGTTGTCATTATATGCTGCTAGGCATCACTAGTGGATTGTGGGACTTAAAGGCATTCACTTGATGATCAGTGAACCCTGATGAGTAGAGTTGAAATTGTTTCAAGTTTCAACCTATTGAAAGGAGTTTCAATGATATTGTAATAGAGATCACAATATATCTCACTACCAGACAGAATAGAACCTATGGGGTCACACACATTAGAGGTTTTGATCGTTCCGACGGTTGGATTGCGATTTAGAATCGCAATTGGTCTAGATTGTCAATTTGATTGACAATTAGTTTAACCCACTAAGAGTTAGTGAGTTAAAGAAGAAGGATTTGCAATTGGATTGTAATTTAATTGATTCAATTGGACCTAATTAAATTAAGCTTAACCTTATTGGATAAGAATGGGAAGGCCTAATTAATTAGAACTCCTTATTAGATAAGGAACTTAAATCATGAAGTCCAATTTGGATCCTAATTGGATTAGGATTCACATGAATCAAATTGGAGGACACATTGGGTTCTAATTGGATTAGAATTCAATTGAACAAGAAGGACCAAATATTTTCTAATTGGATTAGAAAATTTGAGCATGAAAGGATGAGATTGTCCCATCCTTCATGCGGGCCACACAAGGGAGAAAAGGAGGGGCGTCCCCCTCCTTTCCTACTTTGGTCCCACACGCCACATGGAGGTTCATCCGCCCCTCCCTCTTTCACACGGATTGCCACACAGCGCAAGGTGAGCCCTTAGATTCTCTCCAATTTCTTTTAAGTAAGGGGTGTGATAGAATTAAGTAAGATGTGGTAGAATTTGGAGGGATGAATCAAGGAGTGATTTCTCATTGAAGTTATTCCTTGTTTAGCTAGGCATGAGATGCCTATAAAAGGAGGGGTGGCGTGGGACATTAGAGAGCATTGGATGCATTAGAGCTCTCTTGATTTCGGCCGCCCCACCATCTTCCTCTTCTTCCTCCAGTCGTGAGCAAGAAAGAAGAGCTGGTCTTCTTCTTCTTCCTCCTTCTCAAAGCGGTCAAAGGGTTGATTGAAGAAAGAGGAAATCAGCTATCAAAGGTGATCTCTGCAAGGGAGCTAGCACCCCGGTGAGATCTTGGAGCGATCTATACCTCGTATGGATACCTGTAGAGGCCAGACGCTTGTGCGGCTTCAAGCGAACCAAATTCAACCATCATCAGATAGCGGTGAAGATCTACCCACTCAAAGGTAAAGATATGATTTTTATAAATTTGAATAGTAGATCTGAAATTAATCAAGTTAATAATTTTAATCTTTCCTTTAGATTTCATAATTTTCTGAGTTAGAGAACTTAAGAAAATTTTTGAAATCTACGTTTTCTAGGACGTTCATGAGATGAACGACCCCGTGCGTATCTTTCCGCTGCAATCGTTGCAACGCGTGCGGGGGTAACCCGACAAACCGATCATCCAAGAACTCACCGATCTCAAAATCAAAGTGCACAGACTTCTCATCCACTGGCTCCAATGGTTCTATAGTTCTCTTTCCTTTTCCTTTGTAATTGATTAATTAACGAGCAAATGATTGGATTTGAATTTTATTTTATAAGAATGAACAAGCGTAAGAAGTATACTTGTTCGCCAAGCGTAAATAAATGATTACCTGCTAGATGTAAGTTCCAGGTCATCTGGTAATCCCATCTTTGCTCAAAATTCTTAGTGTACTAATCAGCATGCCTCGGATCTGCCTATCTGGCTTTAGTAGTCCTCGTCATATGATACAGAAAACCTATTTGAGGGTATCTTTCACTATCCATGGCCCTGAGCACTTAATATAATGGTGCAATAGTCTTAACTATTTTCTTGGCCTCCTTCCAAACTGCTGGCTTGTCGCTAAGCCTTTCATGTGACTGCCCTCCATGCCACTATGAGCATATATACTCTTTGGCCGCTCAACTCTCACAAATATCTAACAGGGGTATGCCTTCTTTTCAATAAAGGTATCGAGTATACTATAGTACACGATAAAGCGGATGATTGTTGGCCTTAATATCTCACCTTAGTGCGCTTTCTCATTAAAGATAAAACCCATGTGTGGTTATATATGGACTTTGTAAAGGGCTAGTTGTCTCCATAACCTGCTTTACCCTATAATCTTGCCATCCATCAAAACCAAGTTTATATAGTAGGCAGCACATGGGGTCTAAAAAAAATATGTAACCTAATCATCAGAATCTCCCAGGTAGTCTTATATTATGGTCCATTATTCGTAACCACCTGCACAGTATGATGCTCCCTTATATGATCAATTACTTCATCAAGCTAAGGATGTCATTGGATGTTGTGCACTTTTTTTGAAGCATCAACAGACTTATGGAAAAAAAAATTATCACAATATGTCAAGAAATTAATGATGCTTCGCTTGCTAGGCCTCGTCCAACCAATTAGATGTTAGAGTCACACCATAGGTGTACCATTTACTCTAATAGGAAGCTATCTATCTCGCGAGCTTCTTTTTATTGTCCAGCAACTCACCATACATGTCTTTAGTCCAATAGGATCTACATCCTGACTGGCTCTCTGAATGGTGTCGATAACATATCGGTAATACGTATTGTCTACGGCATTGGCAAGGATGTGGCCGAAGTTAAACCAAAAAGTAATAACTCTCCATGTACCCTTTTCTTATCCTTTACAAGCATAGTATCAATCCTTTACTGCTTAAAATCTCTGATAAAAATGGCATGTAGAGCTACATCATGAATGGTGGCCCTTTCTGGTATATCTCTGAACTTCTTTTTCTTTTTCTTACCAAAGGTCCCAAACATAGATGCAATTCTGCTGCCACATTTTCCTACAATCTCTCTGCTTCCTGGATCTATGCTAGCAAACTTAGAACCAGAACCTCTCAAACTATGAGGGCCTAAATCGAGACTTGTGACCAGCAACCTCCTCCTTGTGCCACTAATCATTTAGATTCTCCCATATGTAGCCCGAATCTGCATCTCTTCCATGTTATCTATATTCAACATCTCATGATCCTCTAGATCCTTGGAGTAGTATGGATATGGCTCAGCGGCATGACGTTTGATCCCTACTCTTTTCTCAGCATTTCTACGCTTGCTCTCCTTAAAATCAGTGAAGTGCTTTTTAAACATCTTGCAGACATCCTGTGAACATTTGCTATAAGCAGCCACATCGTGGTAACCACCGGACCGATTTTGCTTTAATCTCGACTCTGCATCACACAACTTGCACCTCCAATGGTGCCTGCCCGAAATCATCACCCGTGCTCCCAGTCTATGGCATGTTCTATTTCTTCTTTTCTAGATTCATTTCTACAAGTTTCACAAACACATATCATATAGTTTTAGTTAAATTAATAATCATTTAAAAATTATATAATCTATATTATAATGCAAAAAATGGCTGAATTATTTTAGAAAATACTACAATATTATCTATACATAACATTAATTTTTATATTTTTATGATTTTTAAATATTTTAGTCAATTTTTAATTAATAAATTATTATATAATTGTAATATATCTAGAAAATTGATATTAATATAGCTTAACGTAGTATCCTACCGAGGTTGCTACTTATATGTTTCTCAATCCATGGATATGTAGTAATCACCACTTATTTTTTAAATTTATTTAGGTTTGTGCTTAGGTTCACATAGCAATGATCATGTCCATATTTAAATAAATTGCTATCAAATGAAATGTGGGTAGCATTAATATCTCCAAATATACTAGAAATTCTTTTGAACATTTTTTTTATTTATTACTTTTTTTTAATCCAGAAATATATATTTTTAACTTTAAAAATTATATGATGAACAAAAAATTATAATTTCTTTGGCATTGTGTAGGTCATCCTTTGATCTACGGCATCACATAAAATCGTGCCAAAATACAAAATTTTGGGACGATCTCTCTGCATTTTTCCCCTTTTTTCCTATTTTAGGCTTCAAAAAGAAAAAAACCTTGGGAGAGGGAAGGGAAGAGGGAGTTTTATCTACTAAGAGTTTGGATTTGGAATGAAATCTGCGAAGATCAGTCCTTCTCCGGCTTTTTTTTTGGATGGAAAGAAAATATAAGTGTGGGAGGAGTAAGAAGGCACGGGAGGCCTTCTTTTCACCTCCCCTCTATTATTAAGGGTGGAATAGGCCCCAAACCAGCCCGAACCACCCTAAACCAAGCAGAACCATCTGGTTTAGCTCTGTTCAAGCCAGTTCGATGCTTGTCCTAGCCTAGGAGGTTGTCCAGACCTGGAGCGGCTTGATATATCCGAAACTAGACGATTCAGGCAAGGCAATGAACACTGATGGGAGGGAACAATGACCATTTCGATTGGGAATGAATCTTCTGATATTGAGTGGCATTTAGGTGCATGATATATACTTGTGAATCCCAAATGTAGCTCAAGTTGGTCCTTTGGTTAACAAGGGTACATATTCAGAAAGCGAAAAATGGAAAAGAAGTATTTAGATTCAACTTTGCACAAATAACTCTTCGTGTTGGGGATTAGGTAGCATAGTCATGATATGACAAAAGTTGAGTTAAATTGAAGGAAAGAGGAGAAGTTGTGTTTTAACTTGAATGGGAATTTTAGTGCCATAATTTATAAAAAGGGTGATCAAGAAGCTAAGGCAGGGATTTGGATATCTGTATTGGCTACGATGCTTGTTATTTTTAGTAATTGGAGGAATACCAGTATGATTAACTGATTTTAACATATCCACAGTGAAAAATTAATTTGAAGATATTCCATAGGCAATTTGGGTAGTTTAGAGACCTCTGTTATGGAATAGGCAGTAAGTCCAATATGTTAGCTGCCTTCTTGGTTGTTAAATGGAAAGTTTTGCTGAAGAATGAATGCAATATTCTATCAAAGTTTTTTTCTAATCATTTACTATAATGGCTCTTTTTAGTATTTTCATCCATTTTTAATGAATTCTGCAAAGAAATTATAAACTTTTTGCAGGAACAACGACTGCTAAAGCTCAAGGAACGGTTAAATGTACCCTTTGATGAGACTCGACCCGACCATCAAGTATATATCTTCTACCTCATCCAGGTTCATTGATACTCTGAAATTATAAATGTTTGAGGACCCTTTCCTTGTATAGAATTCATTTCTTATGAAAAATGTCACCTGAAATCCAAATATTTTTGCTATAAAATAAACAATGAAGTTGACTCATCCTCAACATAAATTGATATATCTCAGCTTGTTAGCTCAGTCCGGAATTTTATAGTGCCATATATAACATGGGCTCTTCCTTTTGCAATACCGAGTAACAACATAGTACAAACAATAGCAACTTAACAAAAGGAACGAGCCTCATTCCATATAGTTTGGTTATTTTTTGGGCATCTTACCATCAGTCTTGTCAATGGACAAGTGCTTAGCAATGGAGATTTTAGAAACCTACTTCATATTTCCAAAATTGGTTCCTTAAGTGATAACTTCCTATGACTAATCTGAAAAATAGGGATATCATATATTTGATCTTGTTGTTACTTTTTATTATTCATCTTTTCTTCATTTTTCAATATCCCGTCATGCTTCCTTATTGGCAGGAAGCTCTTAGAGCACTTTGGCATGCTTCCTTCCCAGAAACAGAACTCACAGGCTTGATCTCAGAGCAATGGAAGGATATGGGTTGGCAAGGTCCAAACCCATCAACTGACTTCAGGTATCTAGGCTGACCATGTGTTTCACTATATTCCTTCATAAATTAAATAGCATTTGAGGAGTCAAGATGGCTGTGTGATTAATATCTAATAATGTCTAAATATCCGCTAAACGTAACATATTTAAGTCTTGAATTGTTAATTTCACATATCTATATATTTATGACTCCATGTTTCATAAATGTACTTCTCAAAAAAAAATCTTCTAAACCAGGGTATGCCGTACCGGCCCGGGCTGGGACTAGTACCGATCAGCGTGGGATCCGGTATTGGAAACTTTTCATTGGAAAACTGGCCGATATGACTGTCGTATCGGTATGAGACCGGTACGGACCGGTCCGGGCCGCCACCAGCACGCCGACCGGTACCGGTACGACGGACTTTGTTCTAAACTATATATTGCTCTATATGCATAATAATTTTTTTAAGAAAAAATCCTTTAGCATGAGATGTTATGAAGCGTACCTAGTTTGTGCAAGATTTCAAAACTGTGCCAGGAAAACTTTTCTTAAACATCTCAGCAAGCCATCCCTTAACACAAACAGGGAGATGGCAGCATGATCTTGAGCGCAACACAACAGCAATTGAAAGCAAAAACCAATTTAATAATAGAACTATGAGCAATTAAAAGACAGCTCAGAAGTATCTACCTTATTAGGGAGAATGCCTTCCATAGTGGGTTATTGACCTTCGCTCAGTACAAAAATGGGTTCTGTACAAGAAAGAATTCTCTCTACCAATAAGGGATCTATAGCTTCAATTCAAGTGGTTTATGTATCTGCGGATATTTGACCGACCCTGTTCCTACCATGGCATTTGCTCATTTAGATGCTACTTCCATAGTATCAAGAGTATTAGCTGCTACAGGTATTTAACAAGCAATGGGTCTATTAGATTCAACATCAATTATGTTACAACTATGAATCGTAGGTAAGGAACAATATGAGGCTGCAAAATGGGTTAACCAAACTTGACAACAATGAACTTTAGGACCAGGATATGCCGTATTGGCCGGTACAAACCGGTCCGGGAGCAAAACGGATTCAGTACCGCAGGCTTATTTTTGGAAAACCGACCGGTATGGATGCCATACTGGTTGGTACCGATCGGTACCAGTTGTGTACTGGTGACATACCGGTGCGAAAGGCCACGCGTTGTGGCCCTTTCGGCCACAGTTCGTCAAAGCGCGTGGGTTTTTCGGCGACAGACCGTTTAAAAAAAAAACCTCCACAGACACGGTGAAAAGTTGCCACTCTCATTCGGCTATAAAAACTGAACGAGAGCCTCAGCTATCCAACTTAAGTGAAGTGGCTCTGAGTCTCTGAATGGTAACCAAAGAAGAGCAAATTTAAGAGATAGCTCACAAATTGACAAGCAGGTCCTTTCCAAAAAATCAAACGAAGACTATTTAAGGTGTGATTTCTTTCTTCTATTTTATTTCTTTAATTTTGTTAATAAGTAGCTTAAAAAAAATAGTTTAGAAATTGCCAAAAAAAAGAACATCATGCCAAAATTTACTATTTTGGCATAATTTTTTGATATGTTATAGATTTATCAGTAGGAATGGAGCCAATAAGGAAAACCAACCCCACAAAGCGTGATATTGGCTGGTCTTATGGCGAAGAGTCGGGGAGCGGCACCAGTTTCAGTGCAACTTTTACAACAAGGTCTTCAAGGGAGGAAGGGTAACCAGGTTGAAGTAACACTTAGCCGGAAATTCCGATGAGGTTGCTATATGTCCGACTTGCCCAAACGAGATCCGTGTGCTGATGAGATAGAATCTCGCTGAGGTCAAAGAAGCGAAGGAGAGGATTTTGAAGAAGAAGACGGAGGTGGATCGTCAAGCAGCAGAGCTACCTTCCTATCACTCTAGGGAGCCAGAGGAGGTTGAGGATATAGATGAGGAGGCAAAGATTCAGACTGCCATGTTGGCAAGCCTGGATGATCGGAGGCAGCAGGAGGAGGTGGCCAGGCATAGGGCTCGATTTGGGCTCTCTGCCTACGAAGAGCACCAGGCAAGATTCAGAGTTCTTGAGGACAACCTCAGTTAGAGGGCGTCGGCAGAGAACGTGGCCGGATTGCATCTATGCTGGGTGGTCTTGGTAGCCGTAAGAAGTCATCTAGAGGGATTCCACCAGAAGCGACAATTCATGATGTAGATCTGCATGCTCTTCCCAGCAAAGATACAAAGCAGCAGAGGATAGACTCAATATGGACGAAGGACAAGAAGAAAAATATGTGGCGAGCTACTGAATCCTGGTGGACGAAGGATAAGAAGAAAAATATGTGGCGAGCTACTGAATCCTGGTTCCACTTTAGCCACATCCCAGCGAATGTGGCGGACAATACGTACTACTGGTCTGTCATTTCTGCCATACAAGCTGCCGATCTCGGTGTAGCTCCTGCAGGCCCGAAGGACATCTACGGTGAGCTTCTTGACAACAATAAGAAGCTGGAGAAATGGATTGATTCCTACAAGAGTAAGTGGCCCATATATGGACTAACCATCATGTGCGATGGTTGGACCAGTCCGACCAGGTGGAGCATCAACTTTCTGACATATTGTGATGCGAAGATCTTCCACAAGTCGGCTAATGCTTCAGCTCAGGTGCACAACACGTTGTATATCCTGAAACTTATGGAGGATATGATTGATCTGGCAGGAGAGGAGAATGTCGTGTAGGTCGTCATTGATAATGAGCCGCAATTTAAGGCCACCGGAGAGATCTTGGAGCGACAACCCTATATTTTCTGGACCTTATGTGCTGCGCATTTTATCGATGTCATGCTGATGGACATTGAAAAGATCTGTAGGGTGCAGCAAACGGTGGAGACCACTCAACGCATTACCAAGTATATTTATTACCATACTTGGGTCCTTTCACTAATGAGAAAGTATGCAGGGGAAGAGATTTTGAGACCAGAAGTCACATAGTTTGCTACCAACTTCATTGCACTTGATAGCATTCTCGAGAAGAAAGGAGCCCTACGTCAGATGTTTGTCAGTCCCAAATGGCATGATAGTAGATATTCTTATGCCGGCAGTGAAGGAAGCAAGATAGAAGACTTGGTGACGAGACAATTATTCTGGCAGCGGGCCACTTCAATAGTCAATGCTATCAAAACATTATATGAAGTGCTGCGGGCCGTGGATAGCGAGATCTACCTCCAGATGGGTAAGGCAAAGGCTCGGATTATGGAGACAGATCCAACCCATGGCCAGTCGTACATCAACATCATTGAGCGACGGTGGAGAGCGCAAATAGGTACGGAATTGCATCTAGCAAGTAGCAAGATCATTGACAATTATAGTGATGGATGTACTTATATAATTATGCTAAGATAGTCTCATATATGTGCAGCATACTACCTAAACCCCCAGTTTTAGTACAACGTAGATGGAATTGGTATGGATGACATACTTCTGGAGGCTTTGCATAATGTCATTTACAAGATGGAGCATGATCCAAAAACTATGGCCCTATGTCTTGAAGAGATAACTATGATTTAGTAAGTAGCAGCATGTGTAAGTATACTAGCATCTTCAACGATCAACATCGTAGAACATGCTTCTTTTTCATAGAGCAAAATATTTAAAGAGAGCACCTACAGTTTTGGACAAGCGGCTGTCGTCAGCAAGCAAACTATGAATCTAGGTACGTCACACATTAGAAAGACATTTACTTAGTGTTACTTGGTTACTAATATGGCACAATCATATATGTAATTTTCATAAATATTTTTGTAGCTGAATGGTGGGCGCATTTTGGCGGGTCCGCGAGCAATCTAAAGCGGATAGCTATCCAGATCCTCTTCCAAATGGTCTTCTCTAGTGGCTGTGGGCGCAACTGGTCCACCTTCGCCCTCATCCACAGCAAACAGAGAAACTGTTTGACATAAAAACGCCTCAACGACCTTGTTTATGTGCATGACAATCTGCAGTTGAGGCTAAAGAGCATCCAGGAGGAAGTGGAGCTCAAGTATGCAGATCCAATCTACGGAACCTTCACCGATGATGACAATGATCCACTGCTCAACTGGCTTGTGGGCCAGTAGCAAAAGCCCGAGCTTGACGAGCCAGGATCGCCTCTACGACCAGCCAGCTTCATAGCCACCGAGGCTAGGGTTGATCCAGAGCAATGGGTAGAGCGCAATATTCCATGCACTTCCAGAGCTGATCAGCCGCAGGCACAGAAGAGCCAGTCACCACATGATTGGTACGAGACACCCTCTCAAAGATCTGATCGAGAGATGCTCAATAGAGAAGGGCGACATAACCAAGCACAGAGGGGCAGAAAAGGAAAACAAAGGGTCCTAATGAAGAATGTCGAGGAGAAGACTTCGACCAGTAGCGATGAAGGTTCGGTGGTGATGGATCTTCTAGCCATGGAGGGAGCGAAGGACAGTATAGTACTTATGAGACACAGCCGAAGGGTGGTATTCATTTCACTGATGAGTCCCAATTTATCCGTACTATACAGGATACAGACCACGATCGATCATCTGATAGAGTTCGTGAAGATATCATTGGATATAGAAGACGAACTCCTCGAGGTGATTCAGGAAGACAGAATACAGCTGCAGATGAACTCGCATACGGATACAGATTCTATTATCCAGAGCCTTAAGCATACGAATATGGATACGGTGCATTGGATTTTGCTTCCGCCATATTTGAATGGGCCCCTACACATTCAGAAGACACCTCTCAGACTCCGTGAGCGAGAGATCCGACAGTTCTTATAACTTGGCGCGCGTTCCTTCTAATTGGGTTGATCTGCCTCCTCCTGACTATACTTATAATCCGAATATCTACGAGAGCCATCGGTACTCGTCCCGATTTTAGATATCCGAGAGTACTTTAAATGTATGTAAATGATTGTATCTTAATTTGAAGATATTTTGTGTATCGTTTTATCATTTGTAATTTTATATCATTTAGAACGGACTAAAGTAAAAAGATGCATCATCTATCTTTAACCCTAAACTTAAATATAGAAACATCAAAAATCATTAAAAAAACGATAAAAAACATCAAACTTCACTTAATTTCACAAAATAAGATCCAACAGAGAAAGAACTTCAAGAAAAAAAAACCACCGAAACTTAAAACCCAACTATTCAACCGGGACCGGTATGGGACCAGACCGGACTGATACGTACTGGTCTGGGCCACCATCGGTACGCTGACTGGTATCAGTATGGCGGATCTTGTTTAGGACATTATAGCTTTCCTTGGGTTGGAGAAATTATCCGAAGAATGTTTAATTGTATCAAGAGCACAAAAAATTGGGTGTTTCTTATTGGAAACTTTCTTTGTGGGGGAAGTATTTACTGGTTTTCTAGGAAAATATGTTGTTCTTGCAAAAACAATTAGGGGTTTCAATTGATCCTTTCCAGAGAATTAGATGGTCTTCTCATGCAGGCCATTTATTTATTTGATGGGTAACATTGATGAAGCTACCACGAAAGCTATGAACTTAGAAGTGGAGGGAAAATTTAAGAAATGGCCTTAAATTTTTGTGTTTTGACTTTTAATCAAATTATTTAGAAGTGAAAGAAATCATTTTATCTGCTAATAGTGGCTAAAGTGGCATATTACCAAACCACGCCCCTATTTCCATGGTTGTATGTATAGGTCTTTTGAGAATATGTCTCAACGACCCTTGATTTTTGTTTCACAACTTGTAATCAGATTTTTTTTTTATGGAAAAATTTCAGTTGCTACAATTATATGATCTATCCACCTATCTATAGTGATTGTTTCTTGGGATCTTAACAATTATGAAGCAATAAGTTGGTTATAATTTATATGGTTACTAAATTCATAGTAAGGGTTAGTCTTTTTTATTTTTTGAATCTCAAAAACTAGAAGCAAAAATTAAACTGGAAGAGCAAAAGGGTAATTAGCAACTCTTTACCTTGCTACCAAGAGGGCTTCATTTTCATCGGTATCTACCAGGCTTCTTTGAAGCGAGCTGGGACCAAGGACTCACCAACTAGCTGGAGTTGGTCTCCTCGAAGTCTATTAACCGAAGCACATGCAAAATCTACCACGCGAAAATATTTTGAGAGCTAACATGGGTTAACACGCACTCAAGAGAAATAGACATTCATTCATATGAATTCTAAGGTCACAAGGAGCATTTATATCTTTCTAGTGCCCCTTACATTTAGCAGACTTGTGTGGTAACTCTAGAAATTGACTAGGCCTTGAGTAACTTGCAACTAAAGCTTGTAGAACGATTCCCAATGTTATAAGGGTACTTTTGGATGCAAAAATCCTTTGGAGATTACTGGAAAAGTATAGAAAAGGAGACAAGACCTTCACATGATTTTTATTTATTTAAAGAAAGCATGTGATAAGAGTCCTTAGAGAAGTCTTATGGTGGGAGTTAGGAAAGAAAGGAGCTTCTATTAGATATATTAATCTGTTGAAGGATATGTATGATGAAGTGATTACTAGTGTGTAAACTATTGATTGTAATATAAATGAGTTTCCAATTGTAATAGGTTTATACCAAGGATTTGCTCTATGTCCTTATCTTGTTGCACTAGTTATGGATGAGCTTATTAGACATATTTAGGATGATATTCCTTGGTGCATGTTATTTACAGATAATAGGTCTTAATGGATGAAACCAAAGTTGGGTTAAATGCATCAAAGATAAAGAACAAATTTTTGGTTAAAGAGGACAAGATTAAAGAATTCGGATTTGGATCCTCCAATAAAAACAATTCTCTAAAATAAATATTAAATGCTGGGATTTGAATCAGGGACTTTTGACTCATGTTTCTAAGTGCTCAACCACCAGATAATTGATATTTTATGTTCATATTTTATTTTATTTATTCATATGAGTTTGAATAATTAAATGAAAATTTGATGCATATCATGATAATTTATATTTTGATCATGTTTTTAAAATAAATCCTTTTTCTTGGATAAAAAATAAAAATGAATATGCTTTATTTTATTTTATGTGATATAACCTGTTAATGAAAAAAGTCTAGAAGGTGTTGATTTCTCTCATACTCACAATCATGGAAGTTGCACATGTGAATTCAAAGTGATCAACAAATTGGTTAATATTTCAATATTGATTCAAGTTATTTAGTCACTATGAAATAATTTGAAGTATTTATTAAATATGAAAATATTTATCATTCAGTTAAATTAATTAAATTCTAAATATATGCATAATAATAATATAATAATAAATAAATATAAGAAAATTATAAATAAAAATAAAAATATAATACAATAATATTAAATAAGTATAATAGTTATTATCTAATATATTATGTAATAATATGGTAATTATAATAAAATATTAATAAATGTCATATGAAATTAATTTTGAAAATTAGGTTACAATAAATTTTGATTCTATATAAAATACCAATTGATTCAAAACTTTATTGTATAAATATTTAAAATATTAGTAAATTATACATGTTCCTACTTTTATATAAGATTTTCATACAAAATCCTAAAAAATATATAATTTATAATTATTTTATTATGCTATAATTACAAAGTAATAATGGTATTTTTTAAAAAATTTAATAATATTTTTATACAATTTTTATTTAAAAAAATTTGATTTTTAATATTTTAATATGAACATGGTCAAACTAGTGACCTAAACGACCAGGTGAGTCTTGACATAGGTATAATAACTATGGCTTAGATCCTTAGTTGCTTGTATCATGTGCTATCTGCATAGTAAATTATGTCCCATCCTTATAATTATATAATGATGTTTATTTTCATCATGGAATTTTGCTAAAATTCGATTTATCTTTGAACTGTATTTAACTTATATCCGTATTTAAATAAAAAAATATAGATTTAACTAATATCCGACTTGTATGCATGTCCATTCAACACAAATATGGATATGCTTAGTATCCAATTCGTATTTATAGCCGATCACAACAAATATGGATATGCTTAATAGTCGATTCGTATTCGTATATGCTTAGAACAAATATGGCTACTAACTTTGGTATCTATTTAATATTTGTATCTGTATTTGTATTCGTGAAAAAGATATGGATAAAAATATGCATATGCTAGTATCCGATCCATTTTTGGCCCTAGCAATTTGTTACAACTCAAAACCTCACCTAGAGTAGGCTAGGTAGAAGGTATTAATTAGGGTCCTTTGGGCTACTTAAATATCCAAAGCCTCCCCAATGTACAATGGATGTGGGACTCAACACATGTAGCATGAGTCCTCACATACTCTCCACTGTTGAAGCCTTGATGTCTTTACCAAGAAAGGGTCCATCAAAACAAAAGCTCCACAAGTAGCTAATGGTCAGTTCCAGAAATGGCTCATGCTTTAGTGTTTCCTAGTACACGAGGGCCATGAGTCAGGTTGGCTTTAATACCACACCACTGTTGAAGCTCTGTCATCTTTGCCAAGAAAGGGTCCATCAAAATAAAAGCACCACAGGCATATAATGGTCAATTCCAAAAATGGCTCATGCTACGGTATTTCTTAGTCCACGAGGGCCATGAGTTAGTTTGGCTTTAATACCATTTGGAATGACCCAATGCCTCCCCTAGAATGGGTAGCCATAAAGCTTTTATTTGGAGTCCTTTGCCTTGCTTATGCATGTTGTTGCATAACAAGGAGGATGGACCTTTTAATTAGATTAGTACTTCAAACTAATATGTATTCAATGCAAAACTCATAAATGTGCTAATCTACACACAAGAAGTAAAAAAAGTGTCCACATAAGTTCTAGACATGGAGTTCACTTGGAATTTGTCAAGAATCTGATATAGCATAACTATGTGTGACTTGGTCGTGCTTAGTAGTTTGAATAATTGGGTGGGCTTCACAAACATGCCAATTCAATGACGGTCAATCTTAGCATGCATAGTCTACACACCGAGCACCTCATTTTTGTTAGTTTCTGTGTGTTTTTTTCATCATTGCATAGTCGTAAAGACATCATTATAAAATGTTGTCACTTCACAAAAAAGCTCGAAAATTAGAACCCCAAAATTAAATTCTCCTCAGTAATGTCTATCATAACACAGTTCTCAACATTTATGCTAGATTGTGCAACACAAATAATTATTTGGTGCTCTTCTGAGATTCTACTTAAGATTGATTCATGCCATGGACATAATTAAGAATAATAACTCAGATGAGGTGCAACCAAGCTGGGATAAATGTAGGATTTTGGTAATTCTTTAGTCACTAAAAGAATGCTTCAGAAGCTTTCAAGATTGGCTTGATGAGCTGCAATCATGAGGAACATATACTGAGGCAATAAATGAATTGAAAAGAGTAAATAAACTCAGATGGATGATATAGGGCTGATTGCAAGTGAGAATAATGTACATAGATTCATATCAGAATCCAACATGTTTTTGATAAATGACAGTCAAGCGTGTTAAGATCTGAAAACAATAAAAATTTGCAGAAAGGATTATACAGGATAAAGTGTCCATCATTCATAAAGGGTGATTGGGAGAGGAAGAAGGAAATAATTTTATTTTGAAAATTGCTTCGCCACACCACTCCATTTCCCACTTCAGCCACTGCCATGCAGTGATTGGTGGGATGCTACATGGGACCCGCCTGTCACCCCATGTACTGCACCCATTCCCAACTGCCATGGGAAACTAGTGCTCTCTGTGGGGAGTAGTGGTGCTGGGAGGCAACTCTTTTATTTCTTATCAAAGTGGTCTAATATTAAAGCGGTAAGTCGTTTCAAAAATGCAAATAACTCCGATTATATAGACATCGGACGTCTATTGAGATGAAATGGCTGTGGCTAATATTACAGGACAAAAGTGCAGAGCCAGATAAAAAGAAAATTGGGGCAGCTTAATGGACAGCCCTTCTTTCTTTTCATTCTTTTGTTTTTCTTCTTTCCCTTTTTTCTCCTTTCATTTCTTTTGCTTTATGCTCTCTGTATGTCTTTTGGTGGACTATTTCTCCATATCTACCAAGTCTTCTATGCAACTTCTCATACTCACTAGCCTCTTAAGGCATGGAATGGATCAGGGCATCTCACCTTGGGAATGACCCAACACAAGTAGCTAGCCTTTTAGCCACTGTGGTATAATTTTCTGCCAACATAGATTGAATAACAGCCATTTTTTTTATTAAAAAAAAAAGACAATGGTAACCTCTTTCTCTCTCTCTCTCTCCTTATCTTTCTCATGCAAAGCAAATGCTTACAGCAATTTTCACTCCTCTCTAGAAACCCTGATTTATAAGTCATGAACTGGTGAGGTGCTTGAACAAGTACAGTTGGTAACATCTTTGGTTGTTTGTGCCAGTGACCTTCACCCGCTTTTGGCTGGGCTTCATCTAATCCTAGTTCTCAAAAAAGAAAAGAGTCATGAACTTGTATCTCTAGCACTGGAAGTTGTATACTAGATTCATGGTTCCCTCTTGATTGACATAATCGCTACTTGGAAAGCTGTAATTTGTTTCTCTGGGATTCAAGTTATATGCTAGTTTCATGATTCTCATCTATATAGCTATGAAAAAACTAATACTATTATCTATCTAAACTACTACTTTTCTGAGCTTCAGAGTATAAGTTAGTGATAGTACTTTTAATTTCTGTTTCATGTTCTTGCAATTAAATCTGGACTATATGCTATATGCTTACTTTTGACTTGTGTAGTATTGCTCTTCATTTTTAAAGTGAGACTAGTCATACTCGTCCCATTATGAATCTGTGAAGGGTCACTAAGTTCAGCTTCTCTCTTCAGGGGCTGTGGATTTGTTTCACTTGAGAATCTATTATTTTATGCCAGGACCTATCCGGTATGCAAAACTGCTTTCACTAGGCCTCTCATAAATCTTTTCTTAATCTAAAAAAAAAAAAAAACCTAACTCTGTTTTATGAGTGTTAATGGTGGAAGTAAGACACTTCCCCATAAAGAAACATTTAATTCAAAGTGAGAAAATGCCATGTTATCGATGTTTGCTGATATTTATTGTATTTTCAACATAAAGGCTTCTTTTCAAAGGTTACTATTCAAGCAAGATGGAATGCGAGCCACATGGGAATACCCCTTTGCTGTTGCCGGTGTTAATGTTTCATTCATGTTGATTCAGATGCTGGAATTGCAGTCAGGTCAGCAGATAAGCATGTAGTTTGCCATTAGAAATGATGGTGTTTACTGTTTAGATTACCATGAGGTTGATCCCGCACAATATAATGATCCCACCTTTCAAAAATATCATGTTGAAACTAGAGTGAATAAACATTCCATTGTCCAACAGATTACAAGAAAATTGCCATCCACTCTTTAGCTAAAGCTTTTAAAGCTAAATTAAATATTCTAAAAGAGTGCGTCTCACTCTCAAAGCAGAATGGTTATTCGTATGTCCCATTTTCAAAAAAAATAAATAGATAAATAAATAAAATCTGGTACAATTCCCAGAGGCGGAAGCCTCATGGCATACTTTCTATCACCTCTCCTTAAGTTGTAAGCTTGCTACACCACAAGGTTAGCTGTTTAATACCATGGTAGGACACTCCATTTTCTGAAAGCTAGCCATGTCTTGTCATGTCCAAGTCTCCAGGAATGTCAGTACTCTATAATTCCTAAAAAACTAAATTTCTGTGCCACAGATCACTGGAGTCCACTGCAGCAAACTTAATTGGTAGTACCAAGGTTTTAAATTTCGTGGTTTGTGGTGGTTCTATTTTTTCCATGGTAGGATGTGCCACTGTTCTGCTCTATTCCGACACTTGGAATAGTGAATGTCCAAGACGTGCCGATTAGGATGCTATGACAATAGCGGGACTGATGCCAGACAGCAGGGAAGGGAAAGGAGAAAGAGAGGAGGGAGGAGGGAGGAGGGAAGGAGAACTAGGCTTCATGCCTAGCCCTAGCTCATGGTTTCACACCAAGGCTAAAGAAAGGGAACCAGATGATGGTGTGTGTGCAGAGTGCTAAGCATGAATTTCAGAAAATTTTATGCGGAAAGAACGAGTTAAACATTTTAACCCAAAACATGCTTGATATTTTAAATATTTTGACTCTGGTACCAGTCGAAGACAATCTTCAACTGCACATCACATGTGGCACGGGCTCAGTCCCAATACATAGGGTGACACCCGCGCGTGCCTATCAAAGCACTCATCACATAAGCCCCCGGGTGGAGAGCTATGCTTCGTCACACGATCACGCGTGAGAGTTTCCGAAAATCGGATAGTCTCCACTAATCCTTTGCTTTGACACCAAATATCACAAAGCCCTCAGATCCCGAGGATTGTGTGATTCAAATAAATATGTATAAATCACAACTTCTTGTGATTTGAAGATTGAGATCATATCTCAACCGTAAAAGAGATCAGATCTCTTACCTTTAGAAGGAGGTTCCTTCAAGGATGCTTCGCAGCCGCACAAGCGTCCGGCCTCAATGACTCGTCCACGCGAAGCTCCGGAATGATCAACTTTTCGGGGAGTGCTAGCTTGCAGGGAGGCAGAAGGTTGGCTGAAAGGGAGAAGAAGGAAGAAGATGGACCTTCATAGCACAAGAACTCCTTGGGCTTTCACCTTTAGAGCTTCTCTCCTCTCACTCTCCTTCTCTGGTGCTCTTGATGTCTAAAGAAGAAGGAAGAAGGGTGGCCAATTTACAGGCCAAGAAGAGGGTGAGGTGTCCTACTAGGACACATATCACACATGCAAGGAAAAGATGTCTTGCTCCGCCACGTGTCACGCATACAAAGGGGTGAGGTGGCCTGGAGGGCAATGTCATGGATGACCTCATGAGGCAGATGAGGTCATGGATGACATCAGGAGTGTGAGGTGTCCAGGTCCGCCACATATCACACATGCAAGAAAAAAAGGTGTTTTGCTCCGCCACGTGTCACGCATGCAAAGGGGTGAGGTGGCCTGGAGGGCGATGTCATGGATGACCTCATGAGGCAAATGAGGTCATGGATGACATCAGGAGGAGTGTGAGGTGTCCAGACCCGCCACATGTCACACACAAGCAAAAGAGGTGTCCTGCTCCGCCACGTGTCACGCATGCAAAGGGGTGAGGTGGCCGGGATGTGGATCCCATAAATGCAGGACGTGGGTTCCACATACAGTATGTGGGTCCCACCTAGGCAAGATGTGGGTCCCACATACAGTATGTGGGTCCCACAAAGGGAAGGAAGTCCTAGTCATACTAGGATCATAATTGATTTCAATCCAATTTGACTCAAGCTAAATCTGATTTGGTTGGAGCAAATTAGACATTTTCACCAAACCAATTTTGGTGTCAATTACGGTTTTACCAATTTCAAATCATATTTGAATTTGGTCAAGCCCAACCTCTATTACTCAATCAAATTGAGTCTAATCAGTGATCCAATCACCAATTAACTTCTCCAAGCAACAATTGCTTAGGGCAATCAGTCAATCACATTGACTATTTTACCTCTAGACGATTCTCAATCGTCAATCAGCCATTTGATCAATCCAAAAACTTCTAAGCGTGTGACCTCACAGATTCGAACCTAAGCCGGTAGTACAAGAACACTTCCTGCACTAATCAAAGTAACCATCTAGCAATGGGATCCGACGACCGGATAGGCCGAATAGATGCAAAGCAACATTCTAGAACCTATGAACTATGGTTACCGCATAATTCATCCTCTTGACTAGAAAATGCCCAGGGTGGGTTCAGAGTCTGTCTACCCTGAAACAATCCATCCGAAAATATGTTTCAATTCAATAAGTCAAGTGATAGTGATTTGACTTTTCCTGGCCAGGGTACTACTTAATTGAAGACACAAGGCATTCACCCTTATTTCTAAGGGAGGTCAATCCCATCTTGATCTGCAACTGACTACCACAAGTACTTGACTGGATCCAGAAACCTTCCGTCGCTGGATTAGAAATCCAGGTAGTTCGGCACCAAAGTACAGTGAGTTGCTTGCAAGCCACCGGTTGCAATCTCAGGTCTAAAGGATACATATACCCATATCCACTCGGAACAACTCTTGACAAGAGAGTCCGTCAATTGGTCACGTTCAGTGAACGTACACTACCATTCACCTGTATATCATACTAGTATCTCTATACTCTTTGGTTTGGAAGACAACCAACAAATGTGATACACAATGACCTACGCCCGATAATACTATCATCCTATTAATAGTATATCATACGGTCATGAACATTTAAGGACCTGTGTGACAAAATCATATTTCATTACACAAAGCAATCCTAAGGACTTCATCACATCGGAGTTTGTGAAGATGTTCTGGTGATGAATAAATACCATGTTATTTATAATTGATTCAAATACATTTTTCAATCAACAATTGATTGGATTTAGGACACAATTCCCAACACCATAAATTTTATTCGTAGCATACTCCATACGATGTATGGTCCAACATATTTATAAAACTCAAAAAATGCAAAGACCCTCTAAAAAGAAACTAATCTCACAAAGATCCTCAAAAATAACAAAATACCAAAATAAGCCCAAAGGCTATCAAATAACAAAATATCCTAATAAGTCCAAAGATTATCAAATAAAATAAAATTATTCCAACCATAATAAAATTGGTTGAACCATCTTCCTACGGCAGCTGTAGACCCGAGTGATGGGCGATCTGGCACTAGTGTCTGCACCAGCTTTTTTTGGATGGAAAGAAGTCGACCTCGATGAACGTGGCTCGGTATAGCTTTAGTAGACTCCAACAGGTCCGAGTCAATCTGCTGAAGCCCGTCTTGCGTGATCCAAGTGGAGTCGGACTCTGATCGTCCTCGCCAATGAACCAAGAAGCGTTGGATGCCTCAATCACTGGTAAAAATTGTCTGATCGTCTAAAATAGCATCAATGTGCTCTTTTTGTGCTCGTTGGAGGGGTAAAAGAGTCGAAGCTGGTATGGGAGCAAGAATAGGGAAATCATCGGGCTCAGAAGAGGGCTCAGCAAAAGGGTCATCGAGGATTGTTGGTGGGCCCTTGTAAGCAACCAAATCTTCAACACTAAAAGTTGGGCTAATACCAAAATCAGATGGGAGATCAATGACATAGGCGTTAGTACTAATCCTGTGCAACACTCTAAATGGCCCAGCACTATGAGCCTGCAATTTCTTAACGGATTCAGGAGAAAACTATACAGGCCAAATACGGATCATTACATAATCTCCAGTTTGAAACTCCTTATCATGCCTGTGGAAATTAGCTTGCAGTTTATAGTAAGCATTACTTGCATGAATGTGCTTGTGGATTTTCGGATGCAACTCATGAATGCGTTGTGCAAATGCATGTTCAGACTCAGAAATTCTAACATGGAGTGGCATGGGTAAAAAATTTAGAGGTTTCCTAGCTATGTAATCTGCACTATCAAAAATGGACTCATGCCTATGGACCTATCGATTGAATTATGGGGGTGAACTTCTTTGACAAGTAGAGCAAACACCAAAGATTCGTTGAACACTTTCAGCTTAAATTCAGCGGGACATGGGATGTAGAGATCCTTGCTCTTTGACACTTCTCTTTTCTTGTTCTTGTCAGGTGCCTGGGCCGCAAAGGATTGAGTTTAATCGTTTTGCCCTCGAACACGAAAAAACAAGAGTTGGATCGACCATAGATGGTGATATCAAGGTCGAACAACCAAGGTCTCCCTAAAATTAGGTGTCCCACACCCATTGGGATTACATCACACCATATGGTGTCTTTATAAGAAAGGATATGAATGGGCACAAGACATCTTTTTTTGATGTGATAGAAGATGTGTCTATCCAAGAGACCTTATAGGGTTGTAGTTGGGGAACAAGAGTCAAACCTAAGCGGAAGACGATGCTGGAGGATATTGCATTAATGCAACTCCCGCTATCGATGATGACTTTACAATCTTTCTCTCCACACTTAATATAAGTATAAAAAATCGAGTTTCTTCTCCAGTCATCAATTTCTTTGGGTTGTGCGAGGGCACATCTGACTACACTCATGGTGGACTGGTCAGACTCTCTCTGGAGGTGCAAATGATATAAGTGTAGTGTGGATGCACCCTAGGTAGTGCAACTTATAATCGACTGCTACAGGTGTAGACTGATTTCATAATAATTAATTAAGATATGATTGATTAGACACTTCAGCAAATGCTCATCATCCCAAAAAATCATCATAGATATATGTGAACACAACAAAACATAATAAATAGCTTATTAATGAAGCTTAATCAATGAAACGTAACAAGTGCAGCAAACTCAAAATAACTACAGCAGAAAAAAAAATTGCCAGTAAATTCGGGTTCCAAGAATGTAATAGATGGCAATGCTGGTAATGATGATGGGTAGAGATAATGATTGATGGATGAAGAAACGAGAGTTGGGTAAAAGATGGTGATAGAACTAGTCAGATAATTACCTCTGCGAGTTTGGTCTCTCCAATCCAATAAGAATCTTCAGGCCGCGCTCCACCAAAGTATCGAAACGAAGGATGACGGGGTCAAAAAAGTGGCTCCAAGAAAAAATAGGTCAAGAAACAGGATGAAAGTAGAAGAAAAAAGGATTTCTCAGGGCTTCGCCCACGGTGGCACTCACATTTCTAGGTTTTTTTCTTCTTTTTAATGGATGTTGTCCCTTCTTTTTATAGGCGCCAAAATAGCTGAACAATCTTTCTAAAATTCTCGAAAATGGTCCCTATAACTTTTTCACTTGTTCTTATCCAACAACTTCCCAATAGCCCTTATCTTTTCCCCACTCATCCTTATCTTCCGTCCAACCGTCTATTACTGTTTCGTGAACAGTAACTCGGGTTGGGTTACTGTACACGTGAACCATAACTTTTTTTAAATTTTTTTTGTTCTCTTTTCTAACTTCTCCCCTTCTTCCATACATTCAGCATGCACAATTCTATCTCCAAGACTTTCACCCATCCTCCTCCGTTCCTAAAGATGAGTGATGGCCGTGCGCATTGAAGAAAGGCCAAGGCTCAAGCAATTAAGTGTAGTGGTTTGTGGTTGGGTTAGGCTTTCTATCATATTTAGGTGGACTCTTTTTGCTTGGCAGTCCTAGTACATGACTCGACTGAAAATTCAAGCCTAAACATGGCTTTGGATGAAAAATACAGAAACAACAAAAAACATAAACTATGTACTCCTCATTAATGTCCTGAATGTCATCGATGTTTGGTTCATAGACTTGCTCCTCCAAGTCATCTGTATCACCTTTCTGCTCTTGCTGATCAATAACGAGAGATTTGTTAGCATATTGGGAGGCAACGTGACCAAAACCTTGACATTTGTAGTACTAAATTCTGAAATGTGGTTTGCGAGGCTCACCAAAGACTTCCTTGCCTTTGATGTCTTGGCTTGGGACATGGGCGGTAGAAGGGGTTTTAGGGGTAGAGGACCCCACGGAAGTTTTGGGCCCCAAAGAATGAGGATTAGTGGAAGTGCTCCGTCGTCAGAGCGCCTCACAAACATGGACTTGGAGACCTGCTCATACTTCTACACGAATGTATAAGCCTGGTCTAAAGTGGACATCTTTCGGAGGATAAGTTTCTTCCTGAGTTCATCATTGAGACCTCTACGGAACCGACTTAGGACCATCCTCTTATCTCAATCACATTACATTGCATCATGTATTCATCAAATTGGGCAATGTAGTCAGTAGCTGATCGGGTGCCTTGTCTCAAGTTGTTCCATTGGTCAAGGGATTATCTTGGTAGCTAAGGGGTAAGTATTTGTTCTTAAGTTTTTTTTTCATTTCTATCCAGTTAGTTATGGCAGGTTGACATCTCCTAGCCAAGAGCTATTTGATGTACTTCATTCTGGCAAACCGAATTTTCTTTTCTTCAAACAAATTATACCACTCAAAAAAGTGGTCCATTTCATGCAACCATCTGAAAAAACTTTTAGATCAAGGCGACCATCAAAGGTAGGGGCTTCAACCCGAATGCCTTTCATCACATCTTCATCATGGTCACGAGGCTCTCTGGGTTCGACACTGTGTCGATAATCCCTATCGACATTAGGGAATGGTCCTGGTCCTCTGTGACGAGGATAGGTTGGAGGGTGGCTTGGGAAAGGATTAGTGTCAAGGTGGCCCTATCAAACAGATCCTAGATGGTCTAGGGTTTCATCCTCGACCTCTGGGCCTTCCAAATGGGAGACACTACCTTCTTTAGATCTCATAATCCTCTGAAGGAAAGCCTCAACTGAGTCTAATTGGGCATTGACCTGGGTGGACACTGTGATCAAGTCTTGGACAACCCTTAGCAAGGCTTCAATGTTGGAATCCATGGCGAGCTGGGTCGAACTAGGAGACGACACGATCACTACGAAAGCGCATATAATGAGTGTGCAAAGTTGTGCGTGGCCCTACAATGCTAAGGCAGTGGGCAGACCTAATACATAAAAATGATGCCTAGAGCTCAATGTATATGCTCCATATAAACAAAAAGCTAATTCGTAGCAAATGAAATTAAGCAAGGGATCACGTAATAGGTGCAAGCCACTACAGAGTTTTTTTTCCAGGTTGTTTGGGGTGTATGTGTTGAATTCAAAATAAGATAAGTCAATAGAGCATACAAGAGTTCATCGATGCTGAATTTAGACGAACAAATAGATTTTCTAATAAGAGAAGATATATGATTTGTGCTGGGGCGACAACTAGAAGTGCGGTCATAGCAAGCGGGCTCTTCAATTGGCTCAATAAGACTTGATCATAGCAGCTCGGTGGACCTGAACTCGGCAGCTCTGAAAAAGATGTGGTGGGCCTGATGAAAGTGGCCCGTTTGCGTAGAAGAGAGGGGGCCTTTAGGCTGTGGGCCTGATGGGAAGTGGAAGGAGGGGCGATGGGCCTGGCAAGAGGGGAAGGTTGTGTGGGCCTGCTAAGAAGGGGGGAGGGGGGGTTGGCGGACTGGGCCGAGGTGAGGTGGTTGTGGCCTGATGGTGGATTGGGCCGGCAGGGCCAAAGGCTGTTTGCGAAGGCCTGATGAGGGGGGGGTGATGGGCCTGACTAAAAAGGGAAGAGGCGGGCTCATGATGGTATGAGGGGGGTTTGGTGAGATGCGGTCGGGCCCGAGCGCCTGATGAAAAGTGGGATTTTGGGGGAGGAGTCAACCGGGGGGGGGGGGGGGGCGGTGAAGTAGGGTTTGAAACCCTCTGATCTCGGAATAGAGAGGGGAAGAAGAAGAAAAGCGGCGGAACACTGAGCCGGGCGGGGTGCTTGGTGGTGGAAACCCGACGCCAAACCCTCGAAGGGGTTGGGGGGGTGAAGGGAGTGGTGGGGCTCGGGCGGCAGCAACGGCAGAGGCAGCAACGAAGGGGAGGCGGCAAGGGCGGAGGCAGTCGCGAAGGAAGAAGAATAGTGAAGAAGATGAACAGATTTTTTTTTTTGAAGAAGAAGAAGAAGATGATGAACTTTTTGGGGGGCGAACAACTTGGGGCTCACGGAGCCTTGAAGCTTGGAGTGGGCAGTCGAGATCAGAGGGATTCTTGTTCACTGTGGAGGGAGAACAAGGGCGCTACTCTATTCAGCCCCTGTTTATCCAAAGGAACAAGGGCTTGGGTGTCCACAAAAGAGGATTGGGTGCTTGGGGATTGGACTACCATGACTCCTTCGTGGAGAGAACCGTGCAGGTGATCTATGCCTCCTTGGACTGCTCTCCTTCGGGGTGGGGCTCACAGGGGAGAACACACTGCCACGGTACGACAAGGCACGCACAATCAGATCGTGCAGACGGTCGTAAAGGGCGAGAAGATAAAGGTGTTCACGTACCTCAGGATGGGCCAAGAATAAGTGGAAAGAGAAACAACGAGATAGATCTAAGGCTTCAGGCTTATGAGGGAAACGACAAGACGGAACAATCTCGCTCTGATACCAATGCTGATGCCGGACAGTAGGGAAGGAAAAGGAGAAAGAGAGGAGAGAGGAGGGAGGAAGGAAGGAGAACTAGGCTTCACGCCTAGCCCTAGCTCAGGGTTTCACACTAAGGCTAAAGAAAGAGAACCAGAAATTTTATTCATAGCATACCCCATACGATATATGGTCCAACATATTTATAAGATCCAGAAAATGCAAAGATCCCCTAAAAAGAAACTAATCTCACAAAGACCCTCAAAAATAACAAGATACCAAAATAAGCCCAAAGGCTATCAAATAACAAAATATCCTAATAAGCTCAAAGGCTATCAAATAAAATAAAATCACTCAAACTACAATGAAACTGGCTGAACCATCCTCCTGCGGCAACTGTATATCTGAGTGGTGAGTGGTCTGGCACTGGTGTCCGCACCGGGGACGGTTCTATCCCAACATTTTGGATAGTACCCAATCCTAGTGTCCTTCCGAGACTTGAACCCCTTGGGTAGTACCATGTCACACTTGCTGGAGGAAGAGTTGTGTGCAAATTATTTTGCAATTTAAATGCTCTTGCTCTAATTTAGCTGACCATTGGACTGCCACATCAAATATAAGGAACATATAAAAAAAAAGGTTTCTCTCATTCTTGGTGTTGTTTATATTCATCTTTTATATGTTGAATTGCTTCTGTGCTATATGTTGTTGAATTAGTTCAGATATTGAAATCTTCCTCTTCCACAGAAAGACCCAAATCTCTGCCAGGAATCAACTTCATAAAAATTCTATCAGGTGATTCACAAGTTTCCAAATTTTTTTCCAGAAACAAAGTTATAAAAAAATATCTCTTTCTCACATGCTTTGATAACTTAATTCATCTTTGTGATGATTGTAGAAGATGAAGAAGCATTTGATGTTTTATATTGTATAGCATTTGAGATGGTGGATGCTCAGTGGCTTGCTATGCGTGCTTCCTACATGCAGTTTAAAGTATTCTCCCTCTCATCCAATATCTGACTCTGATTCTTTTATGCACCTGTGCTTTTACTGTCATTTACTTATCTGCGCACTTTTTGGTGATGCTTCATTTAGGAGGTTTTGGAAGCAACAAAGATCCAACTAGAGAGGGAACTCTCTTTGGAAGACATCCATCGAATTCAAGATCTACCAGCTTACAACCTTCTGTACAAATAGGTTCACCACAATCTAATTTTAAAAGGTAACTATTAATATTTCAAAATCTTTGATTAGATGACCTTTTGAGATTGAGGATTTTATAGGTACCTCAAATGAATTGTAGCATCACTCGACTCTTAAGGCATGATTTAAATATCTTTTGGTGACGCATTGTGGCCATCTAAAAAAATCTAAAATCTGCAGTTTCTCTTGATATACACTATGTTCATGCTGTTTAGGAGCTCAAGTCGGGATTTTTTTTTCAATGATTTTTACCTTGCTTTACATTGGAACTAAGTTTTCGATAGCAGGACATAGTTTTAATCTGCTTCATAGTTCAGAGGCATCAAGGTAGCTGAATTTTTTTCAATGTATTTTAAGGTGTGTAGATCAATGATTCCTTAATTTAAATTGTTTGGAACATACATCATAAGATTACTCATTCTTACATTTAACCATTGGTGAAGCAACCAGACAAGTCCCTGAAGTTCTATAGCAATGGAGATCAAAATGACCACCATTGACCGCTAGTAAAATCAATAGTTATTATTTTTATGACAATCTTGGAGATTTAAAATGAACTCATCGCATGATTCTTGCAATTCATGCAAGCAGGCTGTCTTGTAAACAATCCTCTGGAGCAATATCTATCAAATCCTCTTCAGTTCTCAATCTTCTAAAGCTCATTTATCATGTGGAAAACATGCCGCATGCCTAGAGATCAATGTTTGGTCCGTTGTTTGGCCCATACAGGAAGTTAGGCCGACCTGTTGCATGGCGCTTCACTGTTCCTGGTTGACTACCTACAAGAGACTACCTGCGGACTGTGGATCTCACTGTCCCTTTGGGGCGAAGCAACTCTGAGCTCATGCGGGATCTCGCTTCAACTCCATTTTGGGCCAGCCAAATACTCAAAACGTGCTCCTCTTCGGCTGAAGTGAAGCGGATGCCCAGTTTCGGTCATCCAAACGGCCCCTCAGTCTCTTTTTTTTAAATTATTTTTTGATTATTATTTTGCGCCTCTATTTTACCAAGAAAATGTATCTATGCATATGAAATCAAGAAAATTAGGAAAAGAAAAGCACTGAGGGCGATGTTGGTGTTTGTCTTCTGGTCTTTTTTACCCCGTTCCACCTCTGCGCTCGTTGATACAAAATCAAATCATCGGGTATGGTCTGTTAAGCTCATTATGTTCCGAATCCGCAACACCAACCCAGCGCCGAAGGGGCCAATTCTGATTAATGAATTTCAAGGACTACATCAAATGATGATCAACGGAATTTGAAGACTCTCGGGTTATAAGTTTCTTTTGGAAAATGGGTTCCAAAGAGTTTAACAAGAGCAAAGGACTTGATTTAACGTACTGAGTCGAGACAGGGCTTTCCGTTTGGGGGGTGTAGAGAGCAATTTAGGTGAGGGGGTGGGGAGGGTGGGGGGTAATTTAGGAATTTTTAATTTTTTAGGGGTGTCCTTAGCAAATGGGGGGGTGTAGAGAGTATTTAATTTTTTTTTAATTTTTGGGGGGTGTCCTGAGCAATAGGGGGGGTGTATATAGAACCACCCCATCATATTTTAGGACTGTTGAAGCCCCCAGTGGAATGCGACCCCTTTCATCCTGTAAATTACGGCGCACTTGATGTATGCATCTATTCCAAGGACGTAAGTTGGTGAGTAAATTTATTCAGCTCATCTGTCTCCTGTACTTTCGCATCACTGGTTTCGTCCATTGGAAAAATTCTCGGTACCTTGTATAGTGCAACTCGCAAAGCCTTTTCTACTCTGTTGTGTTGCACCAAGCCTTGCGGAAGTCGGCCGTTTGATTTTGATAGACCAAAGGAAAATTTCACCCTTGCCATTTAACCTTCTCCTTGATGAATTGAATGTGGACCAAATTCGCATGGCTAACAATAACTTGCCATGTCTAAATTTCTCCAACAAGATGCAAAACAGCATTAAATATATGAAAGGAACCTGCTATAACCTATCTGGAGAACAAAAATAATATGGGATAGGCACCAAAGAATAAAATATGGTGTATTTTTTATTTTGTAATATTTTCTCTAGTGGCTATCTTAAAAAAAAAAAAAAATCTAAAAGTCGTAGACTCTTTCTACTAATGAAATTATCAATCTCGTGATTAAAAAATACTAAAAAAAAGAAATTGCATGTGGCATCTTTTTTTTCCTCATTTCCAAAATATACTTTTTACCAGTATAATACATAACCAAGTAATGTACACCAAATAAATTAATCATCTAGCAAGCTAATACTTGCATTTAGATATATTGATACACAATTTCTATCAAATGATGTTCGTCTATATATTGTATATAGTCAGATGATATACACAGAAAATTAATTATCTAACAACCTAATATACACTTTCAAGCAAATTGATATATAGTTTCCAAAATATTATGATCATTGGTGCACACTACATGGCTGATGATACATACTTGTTGACTTTCTAATAGATGCAAGCTTATTTGATATATATCCAACAGTTATCCAATACATATTTTAAGATAAATCGATACATAGTTTTTAGAATATGCTTTTTATCAGTACATATGATATGGACAGATGAAACACACCAAATAAATTAATCATCTAGCTAGCTAATATACACTTTTCCATAATTTTTAGAACATGATGTTTATCAATATTGACATACAATTATATACATATATTTATGAGATTTTATAAACTCTTAGGTACAAAAGTTTCTAAAAAAGAGAAATTTAGAAGGAAAAAAAAAGAAAAGACTCGAGAGGAAAAGAAAGATCTCCTAGATGGGGTAGACGATTTAATAAAAAAAAAGAATAGATTGAGAGACTTGATGATGAAGAAAAAAATATGGACAATCTCTCTTCATAGATTATCTCTCTTGAGACATATTTTATTTTATTTAAAGTTACTAGATTGACAGATGGTAGAAGTTTTGTCCCCATTTGATTTTAGAATTTTTATTTTAAGATGACTCTTAAAAAAAAAGTAGCAAAATAGAAGTTCCGCCTTATATGATATTTTATAATGTCTGCCTCATATAATTTTTGTTTCTACTTTGAATGATGATACATTGATGGCCTGTTCAAAAATGTCATCCATGTTGACAAGATCCACTTCCCGCTCAAAAAAAAAAAAAAAAAACATGTAAATTATGTTTGAATAGACTGAATCTATGAACAAGATCAAAAACTCTGCAACTCGATGGTCATTTGGGGGCAGCTAGTTGGTATTAAAAACCTTGTCCTTCTTCCCTGGGCCCTGATTTAGATCGCTGCCACTACAGACCCGCAAGCCATACATGAGACTTGAAGATATGTGTTCACGTTTGTGTTAAGGGGTGCGCATTTCCTCAGTCTGCCACGCGTTCCAAGCAGGACTTGCACCGAACCATGCCCTTGATTGTGAATAGAACAAGGCCGCCGTCTCACAGTTAACCAGCAAGATCAATCTAGCGAGGCAGCCGTATTCGTCAATATAATTGAAGGACCGGACCATCTCATTACTTGACGGACTCGAGGGGATTTGAAGTCCATATTGCCCTGTTAGGATCCACCATCGGTTTGATTTTGAATGACTTGCTATTGGCTATATATCTATATAAGGATCAAACAAACAAACAAAAAAAAAACGAACGAGGAGAATGGTAGCTATTTCAACTCTCATTATTTAATATTTTAAAGCTTTTAAAAATTCTGGTCCCCCGACCTGGCCGACCGCCCACGTTCGCCAGGGTCCGGTCTTTTCACTAGAACCGGGCATTCTCGAACCCGTGCAGATCACTGACCCGGTTTAGCGACTTCCGCATGATAGCCACCTTGGCCAGCTGCTCGGCCGCCCGCCAAGCCGAAGTGGGCGTCAACTGCTGCTCGCCGCCCGGAATCGCAGTTTCTCTCCTCCTCTGGGGAGAAGGCGGCTGCTGCTGCTGGCCCTCTCGCCTCTGCTGGAGATCAGAAATCTCGGCCTCCAACCGGCGGATGAGGTCCTGATCCTGGTCGGAGGCGGCCAGGGCCTGCAGCAGCAGGGAGCGGGCGGAAAAGAGCAGGTGGAGGGCTGTGGCGTAGTCCGAGAGCTCGGCCAGCCGCCGCGACTCGGCCACAGCACGCGTGGTGACGAACAGGTTCCGGAGACGCAGCGAGATCAGGGAGGAAGAGCGGGCGAGCTGTGGGTGGCCCTGGAGCGGCGGCAGGAGCAGGGACCTCTCCCCGCCGCCGATCACCTCCTGCGTGGCCGGGTCCCTGTACGTGCACTTGACCGACAGGGAATGCTGGTGGTGGTCTGGTCCGGCCGCAGTCGGCACCCTGAGCTCCACCAGCAGCTCCCGCTCCTCCTCCGCGTAGAGGTCGCCGAGCCGGACGGAACTGCCGAGGGCCACCGCCCGCCCACCGCCACAGGAGTAGACGGCGGAGACCTCCCCAGACGGGAAGAAGAGCTGCAGGAGGACGTCCTGCAAGACCACGCTCACCAGTCCGCCCACGCACTTGGCGAAGGCGTGCTCCACCGGCGCCGCCTGGCTGCTGATCTGACTGGGCAGTTGCTGCTGCGGCGCGTTCCCAAAGCCGGTCTCGTGGATGGGGATCTCCAGGTGGGCGAACCGCGTCGTGGCCGCGGACGCCGTCGAAGGATACCGGCGGTAGTTGCGACCGTCTTTCTCGGCATCCTGCTGCTGCTGGACGTCGGACAGGAGCATGATGGTGGCAACCGGGTTGCGCTCCCGTCGGTCTTCCAATACCTTGGTGGCCTTTCGGAGGGCATCGCCCACGCACGAACCTTGGCCGCCGGTGGACGCAACCAGGCGTTCCACAATCTGCCAGGCGGAGCGCTGGCCGGACCGTGACATTCGACGGAGGGGGAGGAGGCGTTTGGCGGCGGCGGCCGAGAAGGCGACTACGGAGAGGCGATCGGCGGGGCCCAAGGACGATATGACCAAGCGCATAGCCCGCTTCAGCATCTGGATCTTGGCCCTCGTCATGCCCCCGCCCACGTCCAGAACCGTTACCAGGTCGATCGGGGCGCGGCGGCACCGGCTGAGCAGGGGCGCCACCGCAGGGGCCTTCACCTTGAGAGCCACCACGTAGTTCCGGTGTCTCCGCCCAGACGACACCAGGGCCGCCTCCGGCATCATTCTCACCTGTACTCCCCCGGCACAGGCCCTCATAGGGCCGACGCTAACCTTATAAGATGGGAATAGGGAGCGATTACCGTTATTATTATCCTTCGCCGAGAAATCATGGAACTTTTCCTCCCCCTCTGGCTCCAACTCGTCGTCCTCATTGCCGCCGCTTTCGTCGTCTTCGTTCGCTTCTGGAATGGGATTGAAGCGGACGCCAGCGCCGGTTTGGCTGGGCTTGGTGGGGAGCAGCGGCGGCTCGTCATCGTCGTAGACCTTATGGACAGCAGCCGCAGCAGAGACGGGTCTGGTCTCTGCTCCGCTTCCGCATTGCTTGTCTTCCCTGCTCATCCTCCGGCAGTGCAGCGGCTTCCTGTCTCCTACCAGCACGGGAGGCTGAGGCTCGTCGTCTTGAAGGTGACGGAGGGAGGAGAGAAAGGGGGCCTGGCGCCAGGCGGCGGAGCAGACGGGGCAGCCGAGGGTGCCGCCGCCGCCGCCATGGGTCCGCACGTGGGCAGCGATGCAGGGGAAGTGAAAAACGTGGGAGCATTCCGCCGTGAACACCGCCGTCCCCCCGCCCGCCTTCACGCTCTGCTCACATATCCCGCACCTGATCTGCACAGCCAACAACACTACAGTCCGACCGCAGAAAGGGAAAGGCAAGTGGTAAATAGCAAATAGTCACAGCACAATGGCACGGGCAAGAGGAGGGGGAAAAAAAGAAAGCGAAAAGTAGTGAAAACTGGGAGTAGCGATTTTGACGAGATTGGTAAAAGATGCCGTATCTGAAAATCCTTTCTGTTTTTCCCTCATCATTTACCAATCAAAGCGCGCACTCACAAGCGAAAGAAAAAGGAAAAAAAAAAGAAAAAAATCGGCCGAGTAATTATAGCATCAATAATTGAAGCGAGAAGAACCGGAGATGCGAACTGCCAAGGGCGATTATGAATCAAAGGGCGAGCAGCGCGTGAGGGGGGGAAAAAAATCTGCATTTGAGAAGGAGGGGCTGGTGGGGGAGGGAAGGAGGGAGGAAGTATATCATACGGACGAAATGCGTACCCGGGAAAGATGAACGGCTGCCTTTAAGAGGGCAAACGTGGATCGGGATCTGGGCGAAGACGGCTTGGAGGAACCCCGGTGGAACAGAGTGGGGCTCCGCTTCGGGCTGGTACGCGGTGGCGGCGTGGGGGAGCTTGCTACCGTCGCGGTCTTGCATTGCAGCTTCGGGCTTTCCGACGGCGTCGACTTGGTGCGGCACCGCAGGCTGCCCAACCTTGGCGTCGACGGATTGCTGCTGCCACTGCTGCCGGAGAAGAAGCTCAACTTGGCGCAGCTCCTGCGGCAGCGGTTGGGGTCAGGGCTCTTCTCCGCCACTGCCATATCCGAATCTCGACGAATCGATGTGCAGAAGGCTCTCCGCCACCCCGTTCCCATCTCTCCTCCTCGTTCTCACTCTCCTCTTTGTGTCTCTTTATCCCTGGGTCTGCTCGCTCTCGCTCTGTCTGTAGTCTATCTAAGGTCAATGTCCGGTCTATCTCGTTTCTTTTCCTGCTAAGGACAAAAGGAAGGAGAGAGGGAGGACGAAAGGGTAGGGCGAGGATGGCGTTTGTCGCCTTTGCCTCTCCTGCAGCAGAAGACAAAAGGGTAGGATGGGTTTTTTATTCTAAAGGACTCTGGACGGATATGGGGACTTTTTAAGACCTCTCAAAACAAAATTGACAATGACGCGTGGGGAAGGGAGCGAGAGCGAGAGCGAGAGCGAGAGAGAGAGAGAGAGAGAGAGAGAGAGGGCGGCCATTATTTACTCAAGGTAAGTACGAGAGCGTGGTGAATTTTTGGGGAAGAAGAAATATTAACGAGCATTTACTCACGATGGTGGTGGTAAGAAGTCAGGCAGCCAACCTAGCTTTCCACTCTGCCCCATGATCCGTCTGAGTTTGTAGTATAGCCTGTGTCATCAGCGCCAGACTCCGAGATTCGAGTCACAGGTAGATCGTTTTTTACGGCACAAATCTCCAGGGCAAATTCCATCGTATTTGGTTATCTGACATGAGTTTTCCTCAATTTCCCTTATTTTTTTAAGAAATTTGAGCCCCAAAGCGTAACCATGGAAACTCTCCGTCACCTACTGCCTTTCCATATAAATTTGGCCTTTTTCCAGTTCTCACGTTTATTCCACCGCTTCTCTGTCATCTTTTCTTTTCTTTGTTCTGAAGCCCGAAAAGATCTCTCCGACCAAATTTATTTCTATATGCCAGCTAAATAAATAAAACGTTATAGTTTAGAATGACTCATGGTCTCCCTCCGTAAGCAATCACTGTTGCACACCCAGTAGATGTCTCTCGTTTATCCTCTGTCTCTCTATCTCAACCAGTGTTGCTGCGATGGCTGCCAGATTTTCCCGCACGAAGTCAAGATAGGGGTGGCGTGTGTGGACCTACATATTACGTTACGTGCGATGGAACTACCGCAAGACGCGAGGGGATGCTTCCGCGGGGTTTAATATTTGAAAGCAAACACAGACAACGCTTCTCTTTGCTTCATTCCTCTTGGTCACCGCGTGATGCATTTGTTTGACGACGACGTCGACCATGGAAGGCCCAAACCCAAGCAAACCATCTGCCCTGCTGCAATTCTATTATTATTTGACGAGGTTGGTAACTTGGTTCAAGACGAAGGGTTTGGCCGGTTCTTTGTCTTCACATTTTGCCCCTTTTCTTTCTATTGTTTATTCTAGACTGCTGCAGGACTTTGGCTCCCGACGAGCGAATTTTTACCTGTGAGATGCATGTGCGTGATCGATCTAATGGAGTATTTAATAGACTATTCGGATCCCATCGTTAAGAAACAAATGAAAGTTGGCTAGCAAATCCATGCATTTAAAAGTAATTCATGCCAACTAAAACTACCACCAAAATAAAATATTTCTCATAACAAAATATATTTAACAAATTTAAGTATGGGGTAGATTTAAGAGTTTTGTCAGTTTGTTGCTTATGGTTTGTTTGATTAGGATCAGAGGCGGCTCAATACATTCTGGGGCCTAAGGCGAATCCAATGAATGGAGCCTTTAATAATAATTTTTTTAATAAATATAAAATACTTAAAAAATATATAAAAATAGATAGCTATCAAATATATTATTTCAACAAAAATACATGAATCTAACAAAGATAGACAAGAAGCCTTTTCAATTTAATATAATTCTTGAATGGAAGCACATAAAAATAATTACTCTAAATGAAGGGCCATGAAACTGATTAAATAACTGAGATAATGCTTGGCAATACTGTGTACCATGAAAAGGTCATCCCATGGCACTTCATGGCCAAGGTAAAGAAAAGAATTTGTCCATAAAAGAACCTCTCTATAAAAGAAAGTAGGGTCATTATGGGAAATTCACCCCATCCCACCATCTCCCCTTCACGTGAGTACCCAAGCGGCAACTGCAACATCACAGAACAGCAGCCATTCAACCCCCTCCCTCCTTTTCTCTCTCAACCACCCAAGAGGGGAGAAGAAACCGAGAGGAGAAAACTCAAAGAATCTCCACCCTCCAAGAAGTCCATCTCCAATCCCCCTATCTTTCTTCCGGATGGCCCAGCTGGATCAGGAGCAATGTGAGGGAAGGAAAACCAAGACCAAAACTAAGAAAGAGAAGGGATGAAAGATAAGAGTGGCTTCAGGCGTCTATCAAGCCAACCAAATCCCTCCTCTCTCTCTCTCTCTCTCTCCCCACCCAAAACAAAACTACTGTCCCCAACTTCCCAAATTGCCCCTCTGCAGGCCAGGAAACTCTCCACCTCCCTTCCATCAAGGGGGACTCGTAGCCAGCTCCAGATCCCGTTTTATATGGGGCCTTTGCTTCCTTTTGGTTAGCCTCTCAGGGCCTTCCATTGGCCCGGGGCCTTAGGCCACCGAGGGGCGGTCTAAAGCTCGGGCCGGCCCTGATTAGGATACGCATCATTTATCTGGAAAAATAAGAAAAATAAATCTTACTATGTTCAGTTGGTGGAAATTTACTCCAAAAAAAATAGCATCAGAAAAACATTACCATGTTTAGTTAGAGATAATCTTATATAGAAATATTGTCATCCTTAAATTAAAAATTCTAATAATAAAATTTTTAATTTTTTAAATATTTATATGAGTTAATAAATATTTTAAGTTAAATATGTATTAGAAAATAAATTTTGTATTATAAATAAATTTTAATATATTTTGGTATATAAATAAATGTATTAATTAAAAATAAATTCTACATTAGATCTATTGATAATTAATAAATATTTATCAATTGTTTATTAGTAATTAATATTTATTAATAAATATATTAACATATTAATATATATTATTTATAAATATTATTATTCATAAATATGATAATGTAATATTAATATTATATATTAATATACTAATTGTATAATATAATTAAAATAATATTAATATAATATAAGTGAGGTATTTTTATAAAAAAATGATATTTTTATATTATTGCCACTCTATAATCTAGCATAATAAAATAAAATTCATCTCTCCAATGATATTTATTTTACTTTCTCTTTTAGTAAAATAAATATAGAACCATCATTTATTTTATAATTGTTCTTATTCATTTTTTTATTAGATATGGGAATTTGGTATATGATTGTTATGATCGGCCTATAGTAGGATAACAGCATATAAATTTATTTTTTAAAAAACATATATAGTGAGTTTTTGAACCATTTAAAATCCCGTAACTCTTATTTTTTAAAAACTCACAAATATGGGGTGCGACTCCAGTTGCCTGACAAGCTCACAAATTTATATCATTCTGATACGCCTCATACCATGCTGATGAGAAAATACAAAGCTTTTTGGATTCCCTTTGTTTTGTTTTGAGTTAGGCAGAACATGAGCATACTCAACCAAGACGGAAAAAAAGTGAAAAAGAAACAGAGAAAGGAAAATTACGCTTTTGCACATAAGCCACACGGCCCTTCCTCCCGAAGAGGACATACGTCCCATTCATGCTAGTCTGCTATCTTTCTCTTTTTTTTTTCTTTTTTTTTTTTGTGGATGAAAATGTTATAGTCTACTGTCAGGTGTTAAAGGTACGACGCACGCGTTCAATTCTGGTTACTGCTGCTAGAAGTCCCTCCCAAAGAGAAAAAAAAAAAAAAGTCTTACAAGAAAATCCCATGGGGAATAAAGAAAGTCAGTTATTTTTTTATTGTTCAATAGGTGAAAAGCCTTCTAGACCCCGACTTAACACTTGCTAAATGTTTTCAGCTCAATGTTAGAAAAAGATGAGGAAACTTCAGCTCTAGTCTCATCTTCTTATAGAAGAATGGAGCATTTTTTTTCGATTCGGTGAGGTTGCTTGAATTAGAACAATGTTACAATTCTCTTTTTTCTGCCCAGATCCTGACTCTTTTTGTTTTTACCGACCAAAGGAGTAAGCGCCACCAAAAATAAACCAAAAAAAAAAGAAAGAGAGCTAGAGCGAAGGAGAGGGCGATCAGCCTTGATCTCACTTTCTTTCGACTTTAGGTTTGGCACCATGCCCACTGAAATTCATATAGTCCAAGGTCCAAGTACAGCTAAATCTTATATTAGATTAACTTTATGTTTAAAAGTTATGTGCCCAAATTTAAGCCTTTTACTTGGTGTAATATGGTCAAATCAAGTCTCCTAGTTTGAGATTTAAGACTTACTTGGTTCAAGGAAAAGATGGGAGAGAAAAGCATGGTGAACAGAAAAATGACAAAAGAACTTATCTTCACATGGAATATGAGAAATATACTTTTTTTAATGAGCTAGGAATTAAGATAAAATTCTTTTTTATAATATATTATAATAATATTTTATTAATTATATTATCTAATAATATTAACTATTTTAGTATTATATCAATATATCAATTGATAATATTTATAAATAATAATACATTTAATATATTAATATATTTATTTATATTCTAAAATATATTAAAATTTATTTATAATGAAAATATATAATTAGTTTGAAAATATTTAATTTAAATAATATTTATGTAATTATTTGTATAACTCATGTAAACCAACATTGATAGTGTTTATGCAAGTAGAGCATAAAGAGATAAAAAATAGACTGAGAAAGAAAATATAATTAATTGAATTGTTTATTTAAGGGCAATGTTGAAAATTTGATAATATTCTTATATAAGATAATCTTCAACTAAACATCGTAATCTTTTTACATGCTATTTTTTATAGTAATTTTTTCATCAACCAAATATGGTAAAATTTATTTTTTTCAACTATTTTTATCAATAAATGATGCTTAGGAATCACCAAGTTACCTCATAATCTGATATATCCCAATCGAGCAAACATCTAATTTTGTTGCCGTGGAATTCAGGCTGAGGTCGGAAAGCAACTCGAATAACCCTAAGATCAGCTGGAGACGAGTTGAGCAGGCTGGCCAATGTGCAGGGGATATCCTCCAGAGATGGTTTGCAAAAAGTCTGCTTGCTGAAAAATTTTCGACCAGAAATATTTCGATGCCTAAGCCAAAATAACGATGCAACAACGTAAAAGAAAGAGAATTTCAGCAGAGTGTGGTCTCTGTAAGTAATATATCATACATACCTAAAAGTCTCATACGCTGTCCCTCTATATAGGAAAGCCAACTTTGGCATTACCTGATCTAACGCAGCGTACAATAATAGCTAGGTAACAGCCAATAGTACGATCAAGGCGTGGGTGTGAGTCCGCGTGGGTGGCAGGCAGCACTAGTGGGCGTATGCCGTGGTGCTGCCACGACTATGGGCTAGTAGAGCTGTCGATTGTTGGGATCGTTAGTCTTCTCTTCAACTTATGGTTATTTGGCTGATCGGCTTTTTGATCGAAGTCGAGGTAGCTTACTTTGGTTCGTTGCTGGGGCTGAGATTATTTTTTTTTTGATTTATGTCAGAATAAAAAAAAAATAAGTCCGATTTGAAACCGAGATATTTAATATTTATTATCAATAAATCTAATCCAGATACAGCCCGTCCAACTTAAACTTAGCTGGAGCTATTGGTTACTTCTCGAAAAGCACCCTCATCCAAATCGTAAAACTGTAACGCTACTTTCCATATGGAGCATTTTTTGCTGGAACCCTATATAGGTGATGTTTACATGTTATGGCAGTGATGTTTGAAGCACTAGCGTCGTACAGAGGGGATGGTGAGAAGGTGGGAGAACAGTGAAAAAACTGCTTAGGGAATAGGCAAAAGGACGACAGCGATAGGGTAAAGAATCAAGTCGGTGTCTTTTTTTTTTTTTTTTTGTGGGGGGGGGGGGGGGGGGGGTGAGGGGCCGTGGATGTTTAATATAATATATGAATATCTTTTTCATCGGTGATTGTCTACCTTGGGATAGATGGATGGCAGGTTGCACTTCCGATTTACCTCAATCCCAAAGAAGCGGCGGAGGTGGGTTTGCTCCTCTCTCTTCGAACCCGAGAAATAGATTAGAGTAACAGCAAGAGAAAAAGGCTGTCAAAGATTGTAGGGCAGTTGGAGCTGCAGGGATGGCAGGCCGCCGTTGCCAAAAGTGGAAGGAAAGAAGGGAAGATGAAAAAGTGAAATAGGCATCGGGACCTGGAGAAACGGGCTGAGAACATTCTAATACTTTTTCATTCATACGAGATAGACTACTGAAAAACCGAAGTTAAAAAGACGACATGCTTCATCCATGAGAGGACCTGGAGATAGTTTGTGGGGGATAGGAATTGTATCTTCCCGCTTAAGAAGGATTTACCATTTGTACCAAAATTTTTTTTTTATCATCCTTAGAATCCACCATTGGATCACAGCCGAATCACACTTGTTGGGGGTGGAGGGGATATACCCTTTAATCCCATACTGCTTGAGTAGTGAAAAGGATTGTGCTTATAAGAAGTCTCAATTTCCCTTTTTCTCGCAAGGTGCCTTTTGGATAAAGCAATGAGGAAAACCTGAAACCATCCCAAAGCAGACAATATCTCGCATAGGGATACAACTCCTTTTTTTTCTCTAACAGCACTCATGGTAACTTCGAGTTGTATCATGAAGCAATGATAGATTGTTGGATCAGATCCTAAGCAGATCTTAAAATAATTTGAACTCTTTCATTCATCAGCTTGCACCAATCTCAAAATGACTATTGCACGATCAACCTCTGCTGCACAGCAAGCATCACACCTTCTAGCATCTTCCTCACATGGGAATTCAACAACTGAATCAGTTTTCCTTAACAAACTGTAACAGATCTTCCTTCCGGAAGATTCATCTTTCAGTCTATATAAGCATCTCCCCTATATTCCATCTCATGGACTACTGAAATGAAACGAAATTCTTTTCCTCTTCTTCTTCTCTTTCTGCTACTATTCCAGAGGAGTATCAGTAACTGGCACCATGCCATGCCAGTTACTGTTCACTAATGTTTCAGCTGTGAACTTCTCAGTTCCCTTATTTCATCATGGTATCAGAGCAGGTCCCTGAACCTGTGACGGTCAAGTTCCTTCTCTTCTTCCTTGCAGAGAGTTCATGACCTCAGAATCAATTGAGCTTGAAGTAGTTCTTCCCACCCTTCTTGACGACGAAATGGTGTCTCCAGGATCCATAAATAGATCCAACGAAGCAGCCCAAAGCTTTTCCAATCCAGCCATCTCCCCAAATCTTAAGTTTCTCATTACCAGGATTCAATCACTGGTTCCAACCCAGCTAGCAGCTGACAACTACCTCACATGGTGTTCCCAGATCATTCGAATCTTCAAGGCAAGTGGATTTCTTGGGTTTTTGCTTGGAACATCAATTCCGTCTTCTTCCAACTCGGTGGAATATGATGTTTGGTCGTTTACAGACCAATTCCTGTCTACAGCACTAAATTCTACCATTTCCTCGCCATTACTGCCTTTTGTGATCAACCTTGATCATTGTCATCAAATATGGTCCACTCTAGACAACAGGTTGAATTCAGCTACCAGAACTCATATAATTCAATTGAAAAACGAACTTCACAACATCAGGAAAAACAACTTGTCAATGCAACAATTCTTGAATGAAGTTCGCTCTAGAGTTGATGCACTGGCAGCGGCTGGTTCCAATCCTGAGGTAGAAGATATCATTCTTCACATCCTCAATGGTTTACCTCCCTCTTACGACTCGTTTGCCACTGCAATTCGAGTCCGGTCCTCGTCCATTTCACTGGATGAGCTATATGCTCTCCTGTGCAGTGAAGAAATCATCATTAACACAAAGGAGAAACAAACCTCTGCAGTGGATTCCTCCTTCGCCTTAATGGCTATCAGAGGACGAGGTAGTGGACGATTCTCTTATGCAAATCGGGGACGCGGTCGAGCTCGACAAGGAGGATGGGTCAATTCTGGACAGGCTAAAGAATACAGAACTCCTGTTGAATGTCAGATCTGCCATAAGAGGGGACATTCTGCAGTTCGATGCTGGTTTCGATTGGATACCAGCTATCAGAGTCTTCCACAGCCAAATTCTAGTCCTCGGGCCAATTTAGCTCAATCATCCTCCAGATCGTCCCCTGGTGAATGGATCATGGACAGTGGCGCCTCCATACATATGACACCGGACTCCTCCCTGGTTCATCACTCGACTCCATACTCCGGTTCAGAATCTGTCACTCTGGGTGATGGCTCCTCCACCTCTATCAGTCATACAGGTTCTGGTACTCTTCACTCTCCCTCTCACACATTTCATCTTTCCACATTGCTATATACTCCCCACATCTCTCATAACCTACTCTCTGTTCATAAGTTAGCCTCTGATAACAACTGTATTCTTACATTTGACTCCCATGGTTGTGTTATCAAGGACAAGACAACCAATCGGATTCTCTTTCAAGGACGATGCTCTGAGGGACTATACAAAATTCCTTTCACATTTGTTCATCCGTGTTCTTCCCCTCAAGCCTACTCAGCATCAACTACTACCTCTCGCACTCTATGGCATCATCGCTTGGGACACCCAGCTGACGCAATGCTCACTCATTTGTCAAGACATCTACCACTTTTCAAGCTTTCCATCTCTTCCAGTCTCTGTGAATCATGCTGCAGAGCCAAGAGTCACCGTCTTCCTTTCAGTTCCCACTCTGTATCTACAAACCATCCACTAGAACTTGTTCATGCTGACGTCTGGGGACCATCTCCTCTCAGCAATGATAATGGTTTTCGTTTTTATGTTCTGTTTGTGGATGATTTCACACGCTTCTCCTGGGTTTATCCTATTGCTTTTAAATCAGATGTATATAATACCTTTCTTACATTCAAGACTCTTGTAGAAAAACAACTCCCTCATTCAATTAAACTGTTTAGGTATGATGGAGGAGGTGAGTTTGCAAACAGCAAATTCAGATCCCTTTTCTCTTCACTTGGGATCGTTCATCAATTTTCAGCTCCTTATACTCCTGAGCAGAACGGGTTAGCTGAAAGAAAACATAGACATCTTCTTGAAACTCTTCGATGTCTTCTTCTTCACTCATCTCTACCTGATAAATTTTGGGTAGATGCCTTACTCACTGCAACCTTCCTTATAAACAGGCTACCTACACCATCTTTTGGACATATATCACCTTTTGAAGCCCTTTACCATCGTTCCCCAGACTACAACTCCCTTAAAATTTTTGGTTGCCGCTGTTTTCCCTGGCTCCGCCCTCAAGCTTCCAGCAAACTCTCCCCTCGGTCAGCTCCTTGCGTCTTTGTGGGCTACTCCTCTCAACATAAAGCGTACCGGTGTTACAACCCAGCAACTGGCAATATTATCATCTCTAGACATGTCCGCTTTGATGAGAGTTGTTTTCCTTTTTCCTTAGCCAAATCTATCACCTCAACTCAGCCTCCACTGCTACCCATTCCCTGCTTAGTTCCTCCATCTTTGTCCTCTACTCTTACCTTCTCTCATTCCACACAATCGGCAACTCCAGTCAGTCCATCTCCTGTCAATTCTTCCCCATTACTAACCTCTCCACAGTCCTCCTCTCCACCTCCCACTACACTGCCAGCCATCCGTCACCCAATGGTTACCAGACAGCAAATCGGCTCCTTAAAGCCAAAACGAATCTTCTCCCTTCTGAGTACATCGTCCGACTCATCTGAACCCACTTGTTACACCAAAGCTGTCACTGATATAGAGTGGAGAAAAGCCATGTCTGTTGAGTTTGATGCACTGCTCCATCAGCACACATGGAAGCTTGTTCCACGACCTTCTTCCCAACAAGTTCTGGGATGTCGCTGGACATACAGACTTAAACGAAACTCAGATGGATCACTGGCTAGATATAAAGCACGTCTTGTGGCTCAGGGCTTCAAGCAACAATTTGGAGTTGATTACACAGAGACATTCAGTCCTGTTGCTAAGTTTCAAACGATTAGGCTGCTAATTGCCATAGCCATCACAAAGCAGTGGAAAATAAGGCAACTGGATATGTCCAATGCCTTTCTTCATGGGGATTTACAAGAATCTGTTTACATGGAATAGCCTCAGGGATTTATTGATTCCCTTCATCCCGATTATGTCTGCAAACTTCACAAAGCAATCTATGGTCTTAAGCAAGAGCCTAGGCAATGGTTTGCCACCTTCACTGGCTTCCTACTTCAACAGGGCTTCACTGCAAGTGTGGCCGACCCATTATTATTTCTGTTCCATAGGAATAACATCTCCATCTACATTTTAATCTATGTAGATGATATTCTACTTACTGGGAACTGCCCTGAAGCTATGTCACAATTGTTCCTCCAATTGCAAGGTAGATTTTAGATGAAAGATCTAGGTATGCTGTCTCATTTCCTCGAAATCCAGGCCTCCATTACAGCATCTAGCATCACTCTCAGTCAGCATTCCTATGCTCTCAAAATTCTCAACAAGGCAGGAATGGCTGATTGCAAACCAGTTGCTTCACCTCTTCCCCTGAAAAGCTTAGTCACCTCACTCGACTCAGCTCCATTCTCTGATCCAGAACTTTACAGAAGCCTCGCAGGGTCACTACAATATCTAACTGTTACACGGCCAGATCTATCTTTTGCAGTCAATTACTTGTGTCAGTTTATGCACAATCCACTTGAGGTTCACTTTCAACTACTTAAGAGAGTTCTTCGATACATCAAGGGGACAGCAGCACAAACTCTGTTTTTTCAACCAGGGTCTCTTCAGCTTGCTGCATTCTCTGACTCTGACTGGGCAGGAGACTCAACGGATCGACGGTCGACCACTGGCTACTGTGTTTATCTAGGCCCAAATCTCATCTCCTGGCTCGCCAAGAAGCAACCAACAGTAGCTCGATCGTCCACAGAGGCAGAGTATAGAGCACTAGCCGTGACTGCCTCCGAAGTCATTTGGCTTCGCCGCATGCTTTCTGAATTTCAGATCTCTTCATCCCTACCAACATCAATACACTGTGACAATATATCTGCTCTCGCCCTTGCCTCAAATCCTATATTTCATGCCAGAACTAAACATATCGAAGTGGATTACCACTTCGTTCGGGAAAAGGTGCACTCCGGCGAGCTTCGAATGTCACACATTGCTTCCGATGATCAACCGGCAGATATCTTTACAAAGTCTTTATCTGTCCAACGTCATCGTGCACTCTGCTCCAAGCTGAAATTGGCCAACCAATCTTCAGCTTGCGGGGGGATGTTACAACCCTCCGGTTTGTCACCAGCCTTACAGATGCACTCATCCAAATCAACCTCTGCTGCACAGCAAGCATCACACCTTCTAGCATCTTCCTCACATGGGAATTCAACAACTGAATCAGTTTTCCTTAACAAACTGTAACAGATCTTCCTTCCGGAAGATTCATCTTTCAGTCTATATAAGCATCTTCCCTGTATTCCATCTCATGGACTACTGAAATGAAACAAAATTCTTTTCCTCTTCTTCTTCTCTTTCTGCTACTATTCCAGAGGAGTATCAGTAACTGGCACCATGCCATGCCAGTTACTGTTCACTAATGTTTCAGCTGTGAACTTCTCAGTTCCCTTATTTCATCAGAGACAGCCGAATTACATACTATTTCTTCATCTTTCATTCAATCTTTTGAGCTTCGGTCGTCGGTACTTTCAGTCCCACATGCTCTATTTGAAGAAAATATAAAAGGGCTTGAGTTGTATCTTTCGAAAGAATTCTTAGTTTTCATCGACTAATGGATAATATCCTGCATTGATCTCAAAATACTTCAAACTTCTTCATACATAGATCTCAGAGCAACTATTGTATAATTCAATTGTGGGTTCACAAGAAAGATGTATTCTTCTTTCGTGCAAATGATACAGCCGATGGTTTCATATTTTTTTTCTGAATTTTTTTCCTCTGTAAAAGTAAAAATGTAGAGCACTTTTTTTATTATTTATTTTTTTGGCTCCCCAGAACCCAATCTCCAGATGTGATATCAGCAATACGTGCTGTTGAATTATTTGAGTTGGTGTGGGGGGCGAGGGAGGATTTATGAACGCGCAACTGATGTGGGATCGAAGACCCTGCGCTGCCTTCAGTGACACGCCACCAATGCCAGGCTTCACAACGAAGGCCGCCAGCCCCAACCCCTCGGCCATGCCTCGTTCCCAGGCCATTCTCCGCGGTTATCCTTATTTTTTAATTTATCTGCTTGCTGGGTGTATATAAAATAAATAAAGTTTATAGACATTGAAAGATGGAGTTAATGGATTGCTTGGACATCAATCATCATCGTCGTCTCCATTATTAATTAGTTAATTGATTATGCTAAGATCTAACCTCAATTAGGTGGCGGGCCCCTGCCCATCCTCTGACTTGAATGCAGCTACCTTTTTTTTTTTTTTGCACATTATAGCAACTACTCTTCATGCACAAGATCGGAGGGAAAAAAAAAAGCAAAAGAATATCAATTTGGAAAATGCTAACTGAACCCAATTCGGAGAAGGATCTGTGGGACAGCTTAGATGGTAGTGTAAGATGTCTATCAAGTTGAATTAGACTTGTTGTCCCCGAATCCGAATCAAGATCAGAATGCAACTCAAAATGATTTTGAAGTTGGTTAGAGTCAAGCTGAACGAAGTGGTCGAAGTGTATTGGAGATGGCCTCTTCTGAATTGGCCAGCAAGAAAGTTCGCTTGCCAAAGAATTTTCAGCAGAAAGCTTTTCGATGCCTAAGTCAGAATAGAGCGGTACCAGTATGAAAAGAAAAAAGTTTAATAGAATGCAGTGAATAATATCGCATGATATCATATTGCGTCGCATCGCATTGCGTACCTGAGGTCCTCAAAATCATCACTTTTATATAGAGGAGTCAATTTTGTTGTTACCTTCGTTGGCGTGGTGTGCATCAATCGCTAGGCTATGACCGATAGTATGGTTGCAGTGTGGGCGGTGTATAGTACTGTCGCACGCCAAATGCAAAGTTGTTGCAATGGTCAGTCGCTCTCACGACGGCCGATTGCTAGGACTGTCAGTCTTCATTGGCACATATCGATTTGCTCTTTGGTCGGTGGCGAAGTTGCTCACCTCGATCGATTGACTCCTCGGCTGAGGCCGAAATTGCCTATCTCGGTTTGTACCGAGGTCATCAAGGTTGGTTTGATCCAAGGTGGAGGTGTTCAATATTTCTTCAATTAAAATTGAGGACAAAAATGAAACTAAGCAACCCCTTTCCTTCCCCTTCATCCTCTCTACCTTCTAAGAAATAGAAAATGGAGAACTTTCTCTGGCCTCCATTATAAATCACAGAAATTACAGTATACTTTTAAATCACGAAAGACTCCTGAAGAAGGCATGAGGAACTATAAACTCCATGATTTCAAGGAACATTTAGAAACTCCTGTTAAGGACCATTTAGAAAAAATGCCTAAAATTTAGAGGACTAAAAGCACGATTAACCTTTTTTTTTATGTTTGATCGAAGGGGAGGTGAAAAGCCACCCAAATTTGTTGACGCAGAAGTATTTACATCAGAAGAGGTTACAAGAAAAAGATATATACAAGGTAGGCTAAAGGAATCAACCTGCAAGAGGGAAGGAATCAATGCAAAACAAAAAGAGAAAAATTCAAGACGATTAAACAGCAACAGCATTAAAGATCAAATGAAGAGGCAGAGGCAAAAACAACAGAGCTAACAAGGGCTTCTGAAAACACAACCTGTTAAATGAAGAGTCAGTCGAACAGGATGCTGATGAGCCCCGGTTGTCGCCAAATGACTTGCATTTACAGCGACCCAGCATCTCAATCCAACATTGATCAATATTAAGTAAGTAATGGCAATCCACCGTTTATCCAAAAATAGAGGAAAAGACTATGTAATAGACATGCCATAAACATAACCCTTCGTCCTCCTCTCCCCAAATAAATTTTTGACGGAGTACTCTGGGTCGTGGGATTGGGATCCACATGGGGAAAAGAACATAGTTTTAAAATTTTTCCTTTTATTAACGCCGATAGAGAAGAGAAAGCCCTTTGGGCTCTGTTGGCATGAAAGCAACTGGATTCCATGTTATTTGGGATTCGTCAAAACAGAGATCGATGATCGGAAAGAAGTAACGGCTGGTTTACTTCAATCTTCCTATCGCGTCTTTCTCTCGTGTTTTCAGTATGTCCAGTGAATGCGTTTGCATTGGTCGTCTCAGCTTCCACGTAAGTTTTATTCACCGTGGTCTCTCTCGTGTTTTCAGGGTGTGTTTGTGTTGGGGGGAAAACCCAAATCAAGCCAGTTTTAAGGCGCTCGGCCAGGTAGCTCGACCGAAGAGCACCGACCAGAGAGAGGCGCTCGACCGAAGAGCGCCGACCAGGGAAGCGCTCGACCGAAGAGCGCCGACCAGGGGCGCTCGACCGGAGAGCACCAGAGAGGTGCTCAACCAAGAAGCAACCCCGCCACATGACACTCCGGTAAGCAACCGGCTCGGCTCGGCATCCGTGCCGGGCCCGTGCCTTAGCCAAATTTCCACCTTATCCTCTAAAGGATCTGACAACTAAATACATGACTCCGCTGCAATCGGCCATCATCCTTAGGTCATCAAGGCACGTGATCTCCGCAGGCATTTGGCACGCCCTATCATTAATGCATGAGACCCCCTCAGGCCTCCGATGCACTCGATCATTAAATGAACGCGGCTCAAGGTGATCTCCGGATCACTGAACCATCAAAGCGTATGGCTCTCCCTAACCGCCGGTTCACTCAGCAATTAATACACTTACCATCCACGAACCCAAAGGCCACCACGGCCGGCGGTTCAACCACCCCAACGGGTCCGATCGACCGTGACAGCTCCCTGACTCTGGTCTGATCCGGCCTTATTCTCCACAACGCCATTAATGAGCGCGATCATGCCCAATTATCACAAAAGAAGACAAATTCCCCTGTCACCTCCCAGGTAACATAATATCTTCCTATAAAGGAGAACCTGGGGTGAAAGGAAAGGGGAGAGACTCAGGCAGACACACAAAAAAAGCATACACAGAAGCACACATCCTTCTCCTGGACCCCCCACATATTAGCCCCCTCTGACTTAAGCTTCGGAGGGCCGGCGCCGGAAAGCCCGGCCACCGGCTTTCTTGCAGGATTCTCCAGGAGGACGCCACCAGGCGACGCGCCGCCACCCACCGTCCCGGCAGCAGAGCTCCTTCCTTCTTGGTTCGCGGCAGCCTCCGGGTCCAATTTTCAGCAACAGTTTGCAATATTGGTTATGACTTTAGCTCGTCGGTCCTCCATTAATTTCAGCTGCAGCCCCACGGTCTAATCTTTCTTTGGCGCTTCAATTGAAAACTACAAAAGAGTACGATAAGTTGGGCGGCCAACCCAGCAATTCTCTCCTAGATGAGGGGGTCGATGGGGGAAGCGATCCATGCCCTCCCAGGACCCGGGACTGGGGATACGTGAGGGCTTGGGGATTCCTCACAATGGTACGTGCAGTTAGGGGCTACATCCAATGCCTTAGTTACAGATGGCATGTGCCTCAATATGGTCACGGCCGGCGAACTCGGCGAAGAGGAGGAGAGGGAAAGAGGCGTCTATTGGGTCGGGCTAATGCTAAACCATTCTCTGGAATCTAACGGGACGTGAGAGATCAAGTCTCTTCGATTATTTTTTTCGGCGCCAAGTGACGTCCAAGGTAGGACAGGGCCGGTTCGCAGGGTGCGCACGCGTCTACCACTCGCGCGCCTGAAACGGCTTCCATGATGCCCAATGTCTGGTGGCGGTATCGGTTGTTCTCGCCTCTGGTTTTTTTGTCTGTATGCAATTGCAAAACGAGTATGGAAACGGCATCGCAAATCCTCCTTTTATTCATATTCTTTCCTCCGATTGACAGGATATTCGAATTCTCTTATATATATATATATGGATATTTCGTCTCATCTCTTCTTTTCCCTATTCTGAATCTTTTGCTCCTTCATGCACAGATTAACCAGATGAAGTCAGCTCATGGGTAACGGGTGCACCCATCATCAGCACCTAATCTGAGATATATGGTGGAACCGATGTTCTTGTCCGCGGGTAGGACAACAGCTGCAATGAGCGAGTTGGAATTATCCCCCATGCATATATTGATATATAGGAGCCCGTCATTCAGAGATCTTGAAGGGCAATCCTGGAACCTGCCACCTGCAGGGAACACATCACATGCACGGTGCATGCACGGCACGTGAATAAACCGGGCAGGCCCCCGGGAGATCCGCCGAATTCAAAAAAACTAATAGGGAATCGCTCTAAAAGTACTTGCATTTGGTCAATTGTACAGCCAATTTTCTCTACTGCACAAAGCACCTAGCTACTTGCTAGATCCAAGTAAAGATGCAGCACGTTGCGGCTGGTGGCTTCGTCGGTTGGTTGGATCGATCGAATCTTTAGACAAGCCGGGCATCTTCCCTGGAAGGTTCGACGATTCCTCCGCCTTCACTGAGATTTGCTCGTCGATCGTTATCTCCTCTCTCATTGAGAGTGAGGGAGGACGACATGCATTCTTAATTTCCCCTTCCAGTTGGTTTTGGGTCATAGATAAATTTAAAAACACATCTCTCATATCCTCCGGTCCCACCCGGGTCAACTTTAACCGACACGTTCCCAACTTAACAAGTCGGCCGGGAACCTTCAATTTTTCTCTCGCTTTTTTTCCCTTCTCTTTTTTACAGGATGTTTGTTTTGCATGCATCCTTCCCTTCCTCTTCCAGTGGGCAAGCGGCCCGAGTCATACGCTCCTTCAATCCATCACTCAAGTTATAAGCTCCATCTGGATCCATCGGTCACCTCGATAGAAACCGGTTTCCTCTTGGCTGGATGAGTTCATTTTTCTAGCTCGAGGATTACAAGCGACTAACCCCACGGGCCACGCAACGGCGGCAAGAAAATTTGTTTCTTGTTTACCAACAGAAGGCCTCGAAAAAGAGAAAGGGGCCGGCCGTTCCTATTATAATAATAAAGAGAGATAATTTGGGAACTTTATTTAAGAGTAGGTGGGTGGCTTCACATGGATGCAGGGAGAGGCTTCTCCACCACGCGGGAGATGGGGACAAGATGCATGGCGGATCACGATGGCGGTTGATCAGATGCGTCGCCATTATTGGGGCATGAACTATTTGACCCTGCTTATTTCGGCACCAACCACCACAATGCTAATAATATACGAGAGAGAATGAGATCGACAAAGGCATCTCCCTCCGTAACAACTATATGTACTGCTAACTCGTCTTTCTCAAGCTCCATAACGACCCTCATGATCATAAGAGCCGGTGTGTGGTGCACAGTGGAGGTACATCCAGCGTTTTGGGTTCATGTGGCTGAAAGTGATCGGGGTATCCGTGCTTCCTAATTGGCTCCCACATGCTCCATGAGGTTACTTTTGATTGCAAGAAGAAGTGGGAGGGCGGGACTCTTCCTTTCATTCTATAAGCTCTGAAAAACTACTAGGACTAAGTGATCCCATGCAAGCTGGAATCTTTTTCTGATTCTTTTTTCTCCCCCCCAGTCGTTCATGATAAAATTACTAAGATGGATATCCTTTTGAATTTCATGAGACTTAATTTACATCCATAAACTCTATGCAAAGGACACTATAGTCATAGTATTAGTATTCCTACCACATAAACAATAGTCTTTGTTGATATTTCCATCCTTTCTTGTCTAAGATTTACTAGCATGCAATCTGTTTTTTGTTACCAACCACATGAAAAACTAGACTTTTCTACTACCATAATTTTCCAGAGTGAGAGATCAAAGACATATCCAAATCGAGGTCTAATAATCTCAAGATATTCCAAAATTGCATCATTTTGCATTTCATAGGTTAGAGGTGCTTTGGAAGAAACCATCCCTAGTAGGGAGAGAGTGCATAACACACTCCTCTTTTTCTTTTTCTTCTTTTTCTTCTTTGAAAAAGAAATCTGAGCATGATCCGAAGAATCATCGTAAAATCTTGTTTCAAGTAAACAACAAATACTTGGGTCAAATTTTCTAACAATTTGCTTAAAGTTATTGAAAAGAAAGAGCTTTACAGCATATCCGCAATTCCGAGAAAGGATAATTATGGAGAAGGAGAAGGACGTAATAAAGCCAGGTTTATCTTATATCCCATGCTTCGCATAATGAAGTTCATGATGGAATTGAATGTTAGAGACCTGGCAAAAGAATATGAATAAAATTGCTCTCTTTCAATAAATCACCAATAATGTAAATACATTGCATGCATAACAACAGAGATTAAGACCAAAACAGACGACATGAGAGCACAAAAAAGGTGAAAGAATATGGATGAAGACTTCTCCAGGCACCTGAGTAGCCGCACTGGAAAGGTCTTCCAAGAATCACTTGAAAGCCTCCTCGTCATCTTTTTCTTCCTCTTGTTCCTTCTCTCTTTTTAGTTTCAGCCTTTTGGGTCGCATACTGCAGTTTCCAAACCTTTACTTAGGCTTCCTTGTGCATGCTTTATATTTCTTTTATGTCTCCAACCCTACACCTCCTCCTTCTCTATTTATAGTAGAAGAGGTCAGGCCTATGATGGAAACCCTAGGCCAGTGGAGCTAACCTAGGACGCCCTAGCAACCGGCAGCCACCTAGAAAATTCTAGGTATGTGGATGGTCACCCTAGGATTTCTAGAAGTGATCGACCATTTAGGGTTGAGTCAGCTATATAAAAATTCTGATGTAGGGTCGAGTTTGGGCCTCATTTATAGTAACAGACTCATGATTCTTATACCAGCCCACATGAAGCAATTCCTAAACCAAGGATATAATTCACTTGTTGAATAAGGTTGAACCTGAATTTTTGGTGAGAAATTAAGAGAGATCTAAGAAAATATCAAGAATGATAACAAGTATGGGTCTCCCAGATGAACCTGGATTTTTAATCTAGTATGCCTCATCTTATTCGATGGGTGTGCCATACTCAAAATCAAGCAAGGTAGACCAACCTCTCTATGCATAAAGATGTATAATCATGCTGATCCCCAATGGATAAAATAGTTAAAGAAGTTGCGCTTCATGCAAAGTAATTATTACTGCATTTGGGTCCCTCTACCTTTCTTTATCCTCAATTAACCATTGGAAAATATTGCTACTATCAAACTCATAGCTAATCAATCTCATGGCCCATCATAGCCCTAGATCATATGACGAACATTATAGAAAATTGATACACATGCAAAACTAATTTTGAAAAATATTTTTTTTATGTTTAAAATAAATAGTAACTAATATGAAATTGGTTTAGTTAAAATATCATACGTGGATTTCTTGTCGGAACAATCTTTGTCCTCATTCTTGACAAAATACAATAAACTAGTATTGTCCCTGTCAAGGATATAATTCAAGATATCATTATCGATGCATGGGTTTATTTCCAAATTTATTGAATAAAATTAGAGAGAGTAGTTGTGCCCTCATGTTAAGGAACCAATCATATCTCCAACTCTGATAATGGTTTCTAAGAGATGGTCTAGTATTGCTAAGACGCTAACTATTCAATATGAAACATATCCTCTGGACTTGGACTTGTGCAAAGTCAACTAATTTGATAGATATGAGAAAGTAGTCACTTCAATCTGCTTTTAGATATCGACACAATAGTAGCCATATGAGTATGCCAACATCACCTGTAGCTGTAAATAATTTTAAAGTATCTAGGATGATCTAATTCTCATTTGTTTAGCTGACTATTCATTTTGAAATACACCCACTGTGCTACTATAAAGTCAACTACTTTGATGACTACGAGAAAATAGCCACTCTAGTCTATTATCAGACAGTGTACATAATGGCAACCATTCAAGTGTGATGCCCAACATCACTCATAGCTATGAACAATCTTCAAGTTAGGGATGGCAATGAGATGGGTGTGCCATTACCTGTACTCATCTCATGATGGGGAACCACATACTAACACCCACTCGAGGCAGGATAAAGTGGATAAAGTTAGATGGGATGAGTTGGAATGGAACAGGGCAGGTAAAATTGCAAAAAATACTTTATTTTAGTATACAAATCAAACAAATAAAAAAAATATAAAATTAAAAGGTTTTTTTTTTTGTTGAATCTCGGTTTGGAAGATGAAATTGGGAGAAGAAGATGCCCAATGCCTTCTTCACGTGAAGGCAGCCCACGGGAAAATCAGGGCCCTGATGATCTAGATCGGGGCTTTGGCGGCAGGGGCAAAGCCGAAGCTCTAATACCAAGTTGATGGTAGACCGCTGCAAGGGAAGATGAGAGAAAGAGGAAGAAGAAGGGAAGGAGAAGGAAGAAAATGTTATAGTGACGCAAAAAGTAGAGAATAGGAGGAGGAAGAAGAAGAAGAACAAGAAAGAGGCTACGGTTTTTTCATTCCATCATCAATTGCCTCATATATGAGAGGAGTGGCCTTTATACAGACCTTACATCTTGACCAAATTTGGACCCTTACATCAATTAATCTTTTACCAAAATTGGTCAACTAAATTGACCCAATTACATAAACCCAATTGACTAGTCTAGTAACAAAACAACTGACCAAATTGACTTGACTAAGACCAAAGCAAATAATGCAATAGAAGAAAATGACTCGGACTCAAATGGACCCAATCCGGGTCTGACTCAATCCGGAGGTTCAAGATCTTCTCTTAGCCATAGTGATGTCATCCTCTAGTGCGGATGCGAACGAACGACTCTGATGTCCCCATCATTTAGTTATGGGCCTCTCTTGGCCGACTTGCCTAGGGGTTTACCTCTGCTTTGGTTTGGCCACGACAGAAAGGCTGGCCCACTAATTTTGAATTGACTTGATGCAGCCTAGTCGTCATCAATATTAAAGGTTCTTCTACCATCAAAACCTTCGGTTGATGCAATCAAAGAGATCCTACCATGTCCTCTTTTCCTTGCCATTTTCTTTTAGGATCATTTGGTTAGGGATAATTAGGTATGGAAAATAAATATCATCAATATTAAATAGTAAGTTCCATGCCGATATTTTATTGAGAGAGGAAATAAAACAAATATTATTAAAAATATGGTATTTTCTTTTCCATACTAGATTACTGAGTTGAGGTAGACTGAAATTATCATTTCTTGATGAAAACACCCCTACATACTTTTGTTATATTAATATCATATTAATTATATTAATATATTCGTTATAATATATTAGTAATTAATATAGTAATCAAAATGCCAACTTTAACCAACATGTTAATTATATATCATTTATTATTTCTAATATGATTATTAATTATTTATTAGAATGAATATAATAAATTGCTTTACTATAATTGATATATTAAACTATCAATAATTTTATTTTTAAATAATAAGATAATTAATATATGAATATATTTATTAATAGATATTATTTTTAATAATGATCAATAAATATTTACTAATCATTAATAAATCTAATTTAAAATTTTTAAGAATAAAATATTTATTTATTAATAAATATATCTATAAATTTATAATTAATATATTTATTAATACACCAAATATATACTAAAATTTATTTATAACAAAAAAAATTTCAAGTATATATATAATTAATTTAAAAATATTTATTAACTCATATAAATATATTTCAATGTTTGAAATGGTACATGTTGATAGCCTTCATGTAAGTGGGCTATAAATAATCAACAAATGGACTGGACAAAAAAATCATTACTTGAATTATTTATTCAAGGGCATTGTTTAATTTTTCCGCCAACCAAACATGATAAAATTTATTTTCTCGACAATCATTTTTTTAAATAAATATTTTTTAGAAATTATCAAATTACCCGGTAATCTGATATACTTAATCAAATGATCCCATATACTGTAGAGCGCTTTCTAGTATCTGTTTTGCCCCCATTACGGACACTTATCCATCATCGACCATTGTTTATTGGTTGGGCAAGAAGTCTCGCTGTTCGTCCTACTGCTACGACGGAGAAGCGGGTAGCACCCCTGGCTTGGCCTATTCTGGCCATTCCCGTCCAGAGAGAGGGTGCCCACTTGTCCTCGCCTTCTTGGTCTTTCCCTCAACAGTAACCATGAATCTTTCCCGTTCCTCGCCGAGGATCCCCAAGGCTTGGTCGAACCGAAATCTTTGTTACGAGCAGGAGTAGATTGACCGTTGGAGCCGGTTTCTAATTATCTGGACCATCATCAACTGGCACACTTGTTGCCGCCATCCAAGGTCCAAAACGGCGTCGACATTCGTAGTGAGATGGAAGAACCTGGTTCAGTGGATATGGCCTAAACGAGAGGACACGAGGCTCTCCCTTGCATCTCTTGTGTGTTCTGCCATGAGACCTATTAGGGGGAAAATGAGTCGCTTCGGAACATATGACCGCGTGGCCAACACGTGCCTGAAGGTGCCCGACCCGACGTCCAACCTGAGGGCGCCCGGCCCGACGTCCGACCTGAAGGCGTCCGGCCCGGCGTCCGACCTGAAGGCATCCAACCTATCTACTGCGGTCACATCCACCTATAGTACAACCAGGAACCATGCCCTGCCACCACCATCAACAATTAATGCGCATGGCTCCTGCAGACCTCCGGCTTACTCAACAATTAATGCGCATGGCTCTTGCAGACCTCCGGCTTACTCAACAATTAATGCGCATGGCTCCTGCAGACCTCCGGCTTACTCAACAATTAATACGCATGGCTCCTGTAGAATTCCGGCTTACTCAACAATTAATGCGCATGGCTCCTGTTATCTACGGATCTCAAGTCCTCCACGGCAAATCAGCTCGGCTGCGTCCGATCAGCCATGACAACTCCCTAGCTCTGGCCTGGTCTCCTACGGCAAGGCATTAACTCATGCAATCGTGCACTAATTCATACGACATGCCTAATTGTACGACAACTTCGCTTCGTCGCATCACAGGTAACCCCGTAACCCTCTATAAAAAGGGAACCCCTCCATCTTAGAGAGGAGGAGCACGAAAAAATGAAGAACTGGAGACATTGATTCCCCTGCATTTTCTCTCTCTATATATATATTTGCCCCCTCTGACTTAGGCATTGGAGGGCCGGCACCGGAAACCCCGGCCACCAACTTTTTGCAGGCCCCACGGAGGACGCCGCCCGCCGACAGACCACTACCCGCCGACCTTCGCCGAAGCTCCTCCTTCTCAGCTGACGGCCGCCCCCAGGTCTAAATTCCAGCAACAGTTGGCGCTAGAGGAAGGGTCCGAGTCGTGGCCATGAAGTTGAGAAGTAAAGGAGCCTCCAACGCCTCCCGGCGTCCCCCGCCAAGTTCTGGACACTCTGTCCAGAATTCACCGCCAAGACCTCCGGTGGACCCAGCCCCCCAGGTCCAGCGGGAACAATTTAGCATCCTGGTGCAGCAAGTTCAAGCCTTGGCTACAGTGGTCCAAGGCTTGCAACGTATGGAGCCCCTGCCGCTTCCGCAAGAACAGGTTCCCCCGATACTTCCTCCAGACGGATCGGCGCCCCAGGGCCAAAACCTCCACGGCTCTTCTAAGGCTGAGGAGCGGTGCTGCCGCCAAGGTTCAGCTCGGGCATCTCCCTGGAGAGAGTTGCTAGGGAGGGGCCTAGGCAATGGGCCGCAGCCATCGGAAGCCGAATCGGTCCCGGGACGGCTAGCACCAGAGCAGACCACCGTGGCGATCCCCCAGAGCGGAGAACTCGACAAGAAGGTCGAGGAGCTTGAGCGCCGGATTGAGGCGCTCCATAGCAAGAAGGCGAGGCGCAAAGGTGACTTCGAGTTCACCACTAAGTCCCTCTTCTTCCGCCAAATCGAGGATGAGCCAGTCCCATCAAGGTTCAAAATGCTCCAGGTGGAGCCCTATAATGGCACGACTAACCCTCTCGACCATCTGGAGAGTTACCAAGCCCTCATGGCGTTACAGGGGTCCTCGGAGGCCATGCTCTGCATGGCCTTTCCGGCGACACTTCGGGGAGCAGCTCGACTCTGGTTCTCCGGGCTGAAGCCCAGTACTGTGTCTTCCTTTGAGTAGCTCGGCAGGCAGTTCGCCACCAACTTTGCTGCCAGCCGATGTCAGCGGCGGACTTCGGACTCCCTCAACGTCAAACAAAGGGAGGGAGAGTCTTTCGAAGACTATCTCGACCGTTTCACTGCCGCTACTTGGGAGGTCCGCGAGCTCGACTAGTCGATAGCCATGTCGGCACTTAAGACTGGAGCTCGGTCCTACAGGTTTTCCTTCTCCGTTGAGAAGAGCTTCCCTCCGATTTCACCGAAATGCTGGTCCGAGCTCGGAAATACGTGAAGGCCGAGGAGGCCATTGCTTCCAGGCGAGGTGCGACCGAGCAGACCTCCAAGAAGCAAAAGAGACGCCGCGAGGAGCGCGGTCGTCCTAAAAGTCTGTCACCCCATCGAAACAAAAATCTGCCGCGGCTAAGGAGTCCACCTCGGCAACGGGGACAGCGGAGACCAAGGTCCCCGCCCCGACCAAGATCTCTAGCGCGGCCATGAGTACCCTCAGGGAGGTATGAGAATTACACTCCCCTCAACGCCTCCCGAACAGAGATCCTAATGAAAATCGAGGGCCGAGATTATTTTCGGCCTCCACCCTCGATGCAGGATCTCGGAGCTTACCGCAATCCTAAGAAGTACTGCCGCTTCCACCGAGATCATGGCCATGACACAGAGGATTGCTTCCAGCTCCATGACGGGATCGAGGCGCTCATCCGTCGCGGTGTGCTAAATCGGTTTGTGCAGAACCGGCGTGAGGAAAGGAGGCCAGCAGAAAACACCGCGCAGCCCGAAGATCCAAATGTCAATAGACCCATCGCCGACACCATCAACACCATTGGAGGAACCTCGGTCGGAGGGCCAGCCGAGGAAAGGGTTCTCCTAAAGCGCCCGCGCACTTCTGAAGCCATCTCGTTCTCGGATGAGGGCTTGGAAGGGGTTGAAACCCCTCACGATGACGTTGTGGTCATCTCTATGATTGTAAATAAGTTTGATGTAAAGCGCGTGTTAGTAGATAATGGAAGCTCGACAAACATTTTGTACTACGACGCCTATCAAAAAATGGGAATGATAGAAAACGTGCTTCGGAGAATGAACGCTCCACTGGTCGGATTTACCGAGGACTCGGTCCCAATGGAGGGCGAGGTTGGCCTTCTAGTCACGGTCGGGCTCGCCCCCCGAGAAAGTACTGTAAGGATGGATTTTCTAGTGGTCCGTCTGCCTTCGGCCTACAACGCCATCCTAGGACGACCAGGGCTGAACGCCCTCCGAGCTGTGGTCTCGACTTGTCACCTGCTCATGCGGTTCCCCACCAGCCAAGGAGTGGGCGAAGTCCGTAGGGACCAGTCAGTAGCAAAATGGTGCTATATGGCAACCCACAAAGCAAAGCAACCAGCTAAAACACCAAGCCAAGGAGAGCGGCCGGCCGAGGCATTGACTCCAATACCAGATCGGACGCTCTCCATTGAAACTCTGGAAGCACGGGACGACCCTCGAAAGAAACGGGTGGAGACTGGTGAGCTTCTTATCCAAGTTTCCTTACAAGAAAACTACCCAGAGCTAACCGTGCATGTCGGCTCCGGCCTGCGTGCCCACGAGAAACACCGCCTGGTCGAGTTCCTGCGGGCCAACATGGATGTCTTCGCCTGGTCGCCCATCGATATGCCAGGAATATATCCCAAGGTCGTGGTTCACCGACTCCAGATGAAACCGACCTGCAAGCCCGTGCGGCAGAAGAAGCGAGGCTCCGCCCCAGAACGATAGCGAGCAGCGGCCGAGGAAGTAGACAAGCTTCTCAGGGCCGGCTTCATCCGGGAGATATCTTATCCAGACTGGCTCGCCAATGTGGTCCTCGTCAAAAAAGCTAACGGAAAATGGCGCATGTGCGTGGACTATACCGACATGAATAAAGCCTGCCCGAAGGACAGTTTTCCACTCCCCAGCATCGACCAGCTCGTAGACTCCACCTCGGGGCACCAGCTGCTGACATTCATGGACGCCTTCTCGGAATACAACCAAATCCGGATGGCGCCCGAAGATGAAGAGAAGATAGCCTTCATCACCGACGAAGGGACTTATTGCTACAAAGTGATTGCTTTTGGCTTGAAAAATGCTAGAGCAACTTATCAAAGGCTGGTCAGCCAAATCTTTAAAAACCAAATAGGCCAAAATATGGAGGTTTATGTGGACGACATGCTGGTGAAGAGCCGAATGGTGGAGGACCATGTGGCTGACCTCAGCGAAACATTCTCCACCCTCAGAAAGTACCAGATGAAGCTCAACCCAACCAAGTGTGCATTCGGGTTCACCTCGGGCAAGTTCCTTGGCTTCGTGATCACCCAGCGTGGAATCGAAGCAAATCTTGAGAAAATCTGATCACTGCAGGAGATGGTCCCACCGAGGACGGTTAAGGAGGTACAGCGACTCACAGGATGAATCGCGGCTCTAGGAAGGTTTGTTGCCAGATCGGCCGAGCGGTGCCTCCCATTTTTTGCAATCCTCAAACAACCGAAGAACTTCTTGTGGTCAGAGGAGTGTCAGCAAGCTTTTGAAGAGCTCAGGCATCTTCTTGCCTCCCCTCCACTACTCACAAAACCCCAGCAGGGCGAGCTTCTCTACTTGTATCTGGCCGTCTCCCTGGTTGCAGTAAGCTCGGTCTTGGTCCGAAAAGAGGATAAGCTTCAAAGGCCAGCGTATTACACCAGCCGGATCCTGAGAAATGCTGAGATCCGATACTCCAAACTAGAGAAAACCATCTTCGCCTGGTCATCTCGGCTCGGAGACTACGGCCCTATTTCCAAGCCCACACAGTGGCCATACTGACCGACCAGCCCATGAAGCAAATCCTGCAGCGGTCGGATCGTGCTGGAAGGATCACAAAGTAGGCAGTCAAGCTCGGAAAGTTCGATCTCGAATACCATCCGAGGCCAGCAATCAAAGTCCAGGCGCTCGCTGACTTTATTATGGAATGCACTGTGTCGGACGGGCCCGTACCCGCACCCATTCCAGCGGAGACCTCGAAGCAGTCATGGACTCTACACGTTGACGGCTCCTCGACCTCGGGGGGTAGTGGAGCAGGCCTCATCCTCACCAGCCCGGACGGGGTGGTTGCAGAGCAAGCTTTACGCTTCGAGTTCCCCGCCTCAAACAATGTGGCGAAATACGAGGCACTCGTCGCCAGGCTCAAACTGGCTAAAGAGCTGAAGGTTGAAGACCTAAAGGTCTTCAGTGATTTCCAACTGGTCGTGAGCCAAATTCTGGGAGACTTCGAAGCTAGGGAGCCATCGATGCAGAAATATCTCCAGAAGGTGCGAGACCTCATCTCTGCTCTGAGCTCCTTCAACATCCAACATATTCCTAGGTCGGAGAACCTGAGGGCAGACCAACTGTCGAAACTGGCGACCTCCTGCATGAGCGAACTTCCCAAAGCAACAATGCTCGAGTATCTCCAAACGCCCAGCACGGAAGAGCATGAGCCGACCCTCTGCATTGAAATCGAGCCAAGCTGGATGGACGAGCTCATCAGTTATCTGCAAGATGAAGCCCTCCCTGACGATAAGCTCGAGGCTCGCCGGATCAGGCGTCAGGCCTCCCGATACGTATTGTATGAAGGTAAGCTCTACCGGAGATCCTTCACCTCTCTCCTCCTCAGATGTCTCTGCCCGTTAAAGGCGGACTATGCTATGCGAGAGGTTCATGAAGAAATTTGCGGAAACCATTTGGGAGGCCGAGCACTGGCCCACAAGATCCTTCACCAGGGATACTACTGGCCCACACTTCAGAAGGACGCAACGGACTTCGTCCGAAGGTGCGATCGGTACCAGCGGAACGCCAACATCTAGCGCCGACCTTCGGCCCCGCTTACCTCGATCGGTGCCCCCTGGCCATTCGCCCAGTGGAAAATTGACATCCTGGGGCCATTTTTCCTAGCGACCGGGCAGAGAAAATTCCTAATCGTCTCTATCGACTACTTTACCAAGTGGGTCGAGGCCGAGCCAGTGGCCCAGATTATTGAGCAAAGGATGCGGGACTTTGTCTGGAAGTCAATAATTTGCAGATTTGAACTCCCCTGCATCCTCATATCTGACAACGGCCGCCAGTTCGACAACATTCATTTTAGAGAATTTTGCTCCGAACTCAGCATTGACCACCGCTTCACCTCGGTAGCCCATCCACAGACAAATGGAGAAACCAAGATAACAAATCGCACCATTTTGCAGGGACTCAAGGCCAGGCTCGACCGATCCAAGGGGCAGTGGGTCGAGGATTTATACAATGTTCTCTGGGCCTACCGGACTACATTTCGACTACCTACCGGCGAGACCCCCTTCAACCTGGCGTATGGAACAGAGGCTGTTATCCCTTTGGAGATCGGACTCCCCTCACCAAGGGTGGAGTGCTACGATGCTGACTCCAACTCCTCTCAGCTCAGAAATAATTTGGACCTCGTTGAAGAAGCGAGGGAGGCCGCCCGAGTCCGTATGATGAGATACAAACGGAAGACGGCACAGTACTACAACGCCAAAGTCAAGGCCAAGTCTTTTAAAGTGGGAGACCTCGTCCTCAGAAGAGCTGAAGCTTCTCAGCCAACCGAGCAGGAAAAACTGGCCCCGAATTGGGAAGGACCTTACCGGATCGTACGTGTCCAACGGCCCGGAGCATACAAGTTGGAATCCCTCGAAGGGACCCTTATCCCGTGGAGCTGAAATTCCGAAAACCTTCGAATGTACTACTAATAGAACCCTAAGGGGTCCTCGGTGATTGGGGACATGAGTCCCGTCTTCTTCTCATGATAATCTGCAGTTCTTTAATCATTTTATGTTTCTCTTGATATTGGGATATTTGTAATCCTCAGAGTACCCGACCAAGCCCGGATGCCCGACCAAGCTCGGATGCTCTAGTCAAGACTGAAACGCCTCGGCGCGCCGATATCGAGCTCAGTCTCGATCTCCTTCAAATACCTCGACTAAGGTCGGGATGCCTCGAGCGTCGATAGTGCGTTCCCAGATCCCTCGACCTCGAAAAGCATCGCAGGTCGATAGTGTGTTCCCAGATCCCTCAACCTTGCGTACGATCCCTCGACTAAGGTCGGGATGACCCGAGCGTCGATAGTGCATTTCCAGACCCCTCGACCCCGGAAAGCGTCGCAGGTCGATAGTGCGTTCTTAGACCCCTCGACCTTGCGCACGATCCCTCGACTAAGGTCGGGATGCCCCGAGTATCGATAGTGCGTTCACAGATTCCTTGACCTCGAAAAGCATCGCAGGTCGATAGTGTGTTCCCAGACCCCTCGACCTTGTGTACGGTCCCTCGACTAAGGTCGGGATGCCCCGAGCGTCGATAGTGCGTTTCCAGACCCCTCGATCTCGGGAAACGTCGCAGGTCAATAGTGCATTCTCAGACCCCTCGACCTTGCGTACGATCCCTCGACTAAGGTCGGGATGCTCTGAGTGTCGATAGTGCGTTCACAGACCCCTCGATCTCGGAAAGCGTCGCAGGTCGATAGTGCGTTCCCAGACTCCTTGACCCTGCACACGATCCCTCGACTAAGATCGGGTTGCCCCGTGCGTCGACAGTGCGTTCTCAGACCCCTCGACCTCGAAAAGCAACACCAAGTCGACAGCGAGCCCGGGCTCCCTCGACCTCGTGCTCGATCCCTTGACTAGGGTCGAGATGCCCCGTAAGTCGACAATAAGCCCAAGCCCACTCGGCCTCGGGAAGACATATGGGGTAGAGCCTTTGTGGCCTCCCCCCCCCCCCCGTAACACTCGACAACGACAGAGGGATGGCACCTACGTGGATTCCCCAACGACAACACTCCAGCGAGAAGCAGACTACGAGCCGGAAAGCGCCCCTAAAAGCTAGCCGCAACGCAAAACGCCTGGCTCCAACAGTGCAAAAATGATCTCCAGTCCAGTCCACACAGATCCCGCTGAATGAGGACTCGGCCGAGCCCAACGACCTCGAGCCTTGATATACTAGCCGAGCTCGGAAGTACCGAAGCACTTGCCAAAAATTCCGATTCTGTTTGTTGGTACACCGACCAAGTTCGAGACCAACAGCCGCGAAATGCCCCAACGTTAGATCGATCTGCGATCTCTTCGGAGACCGACCCTAAAGTTTTTATGAGCTTATACCTGGAAAGCCGGATCTTCTGGAAGGCAGTCCTAAAAGACGAGCCCCTTTTGGGGCCCAGAGTCCGAACGCAGCACTTCGGCGATTTGGGAGCCGAGCTCAAGGACTCTGGCAAAATTTGAACTCGAGCTCAAGGGCTCGGCGAAACGTGAGTCCGAGCTCGAGGACTTCACGAAATGTCCTAAAGTATATTGGACCTAAGCTTAACTGCCTAGCAAACGTGGTCGGAACCTAAGTCTATGGAGCCCAAGTCTATGGACTCAGTCGAGTCCAAAGACTCAGAGTGATTTGCCAGAAAAAATTCAGCCCAAAAGTTTATATGCTACGAAGGAAAGGATATGCAAATTTGGAAAAGGCAAAACTCTTTACTGATAAAAGCCCGAAGGCTGAGTACAAAATCGAGGATCTGTACAATGAGTTCGGAGGCCGACCTCGTTTACAAGAAAGAAACAAAAAAAGGAGAGGATAAACAAAATCCTAAGGGGCGGGCGCAGCTCCGAGGTCATCCGCAGCAGTCACCTCGGCGCTATCTGTCGGAGCTCTCCCAGGTTCACCCGCAACAGAGGCCCCGGCCTGGGTCTTACCAGCAGCTTCGAGGGCGACATCAGAAGCTCCATTGGGATCTCCCTCGGCGGGAGCCTCCCAAGTGGCCTCCTTGGCCGCCTGAACTTCGGCCCCAGCCGAGTCTTCAGGCGCATCCTCCTCCTCGACCCCCGCCCCAGGTTGGAGCAGATTGAGATCGAACTCGGGGCAGAGCCGCCTCAGTTGGTTGCGGAAGTCTTCAAAGCCGCGGATGAGCCCATCCACGGCCTCTTCCTCCAACAGATCGCGGAACTCTTCCGATTCCCGGAAGAGTTGCACCGCGTGCTGAGCCTCCTCCTGGGCCCTCTTCTCGCGAGCCTCGAGCTCCTTGACCTTGAGCTGAACGTCCTTCACCTCCTGCTCACGGACAGTGAGCGCCGAGTGAGCCTCGGCCAAGCGAGCCTCGGCAGACCGCACCTCCGATCTGGCCAGAGCGTGCGCGGCCTTCTCCTCCTCGAGCTCCACAGTTAGCGCCCAAAGCTCATCCTCACCGGCCTCCGCTCTCGCCAGAAGCTCCCTCCGTGAGACTTCAGCCTCGCTGAGCTTCCTCTCGGCCTCCTCTTGCCCCCGCAGACACCTTCAAGCCCAGTCCCGATAGTCTGCTGCTATGGAGATCAATGTATCGATCTTATGAAGATGCTGTAGACAGGGCAGAGAAAGTGAGCTAGGATCAAAAACAGAGCAAAAAAAAAGGGGAGAGAAAAGGCTAGGCGAACTTACCTGGTTGGCGGAACGACGAGTCCCATCCAGGAAATTACTAAAGCTCATAGCCCGGATCTCGGCCTGGTCGGCCGAGAGCAGCGCGATGCGGAAAATCTGCCACGCCGTTTCAGCATTATTGAGGGCCGAATCACCCTCGAAGACTGCCCAATCAGGGCAGTAAGGCCTCCTCTCTTGGCGGCCTTCGCCCTCCGAGGGACTCGGGAGGCTGGGGGGACGACCCTGCAACCCCTTGGCTGCTTTTCGACTCGGGCCCGGAGTGCTGAGGTCGAACGGGTGGCCGACCCGGACGTTGCGAAATGGGAGCCGGGCACGCGAGCGCCACAGAAGCCCCCGCAGAGCTCGAGCCCCCATGGTCAGAGCTCCGGACCTCCTTCCGAGCGGGCCTGGAATACCCGGCCTCGGCCATGCTCGCCTCGGCACCCACGCCAAATGAAGATCTGGCTTTCTTCCTCGGCTCGGGCGGGGCCCCACCAATCTCGGCTGCCCTCTTTCGGAATCGAGCGTAGAGGGCTGCGTTCTTGAACACCATCTTTAGAGAAGAGACAAAGGAAAAGTAAAACGAATAAAAAAAAGGAGAGAAAAGAGAAGAAAAAAACCACCACTACCCTTACCCTGAGGGCGCGCCGAGCTCAGGCCAACATTGACCAGAGCATCCTCGCTCACGAGGTCATTCAGCAGAATATTCTCCCCGAGGTCGCAAAGAGCGTCGAGGATCTCCTGCTCGCCCTTGGACAATTTAGGGAGCTTGTTGGCGGTTTTGAGCCGGGCTTGCTCCCACCGAGGGTCGAACCCCCACGCCCGCTCGGAAGACAAAAAGAAAAACTTCTCCTTCCATCCATGAATGGATGTCGGAGCACCCCGGAAGAGTGGCCGACCACCCCGAAGGGCAAGGTAGAACCACTCTCCATCTCCCGGGTTGGACTTCAGCAAGAAGTACCACCAGAAGACGTTTACGGAAGTCGGTATCCCGTGCGCCAGGCACAAGGATAAAAAGCCGACAATCATCCTCCACGCGCTCGGAGCGAGCTGTGCCGGGACGACTTGATACGCCGCCAGGAGCTCATTCGCGAACCCGTGGAGGGGGAACCGCAGGCCGGCCCAGAGTGTTTCTAAATACACTCCGATCCGATCCGGAGGAGGTCTCGTTATCCGATCCCCCGACCCCGCGAGTTCCAGACGGAACCCACGCTGAGGAAAGAACCATTCCTCAGCCATCTCCACCTCCTCACCACTCATGGTGGACCCAACTTCGTCTGGACTATGACCCATCCCAAAAGAAAACAGGAGAAAAAGAAAAAGAAAATAGGAGAAAAAGAAAAAGAAAAAAAAGCGAAAGCAAGAGCCCCCCGAGAAGATGAAGAGGAACACCTACTAAGGTCTTCGCCGGAAATGTTGAAGGACTGGAGAAGGAAAACCGAAGTAATCGCTTCGGAAGGCCATCGGGAGAAATGAGGGAATGGAAGAAAGGGGTACCAGGAAACAACAAGCGATGGCAGCCAAATAGAAACCCTTAGGACCGGGACGGGGATCTAAATAGACCCCCCCAATGGCTCGGATTGGCGAGACAGAATCCCGCCTCCTGTCCAGATCATGCCACGCGTCGGCCCCAAAAATCGAAGCGGCATATCCAATTTGGATCGGCGCCTTAAATACAAAATCAGGAAAGCGTCCCCTCGGGTCGTGGAGCCCCATCATGAGCCCACGACGCGAGGACGCTTTGAAAAGCGAAAGGGTGTCGCCCCATCATCTCCCATTAAGAGCGCCTTAAAGCGCGCGGAACGCCGAAACAATTCAAGATTCCCTAGCTTACAACACGGCAAAAATGGCTACTTCCCACGCCTGAGCTCGCAAGCGGCTCGAACTCGGAAGTCGGAAGGTAGTGTTGGGGAAAAAATGAGTTGCTTCGGAACATATGACCGCGTGGCCAGCACGTGCATGAAGGCGCCCGACCCGACTTCCGACCTGAGGGCGCCCGGCCCAGCATCCGATCTGAAGGCGCCCGGCCCGGCACCCGACTTGAAGGCGCCCGGCCCGGCGCCCGACTTGAAGGCACCCAACCTGTCTACTGCGGTCACATCCACCTACAGTACAACCAGGAACCATGCCCTGCCACCGCCATCAACAATTAATGCGTATGGCTCGTGTAGACCTCCGGCTTACTCAACAATTAATGCGCATGGCTCCTGCAGATCTCCGGCTTACTCAACAATTAATACGCATGGCTCCTGCAGACCTCCGGCTTACTCAACAATTAATGCGCATGGCTCCTGTTATCTACGGATCTCAAGTCCTCCACGGCAAATCAGCTCGGCTGCGTCCGATCAGCTGTGACAACTCCCTAACTCTGGCCTGGTCTCCTACGGCAAGGCATTAACTCACGCAATCATGCACTAATTCATACGACATGCCTAATCATACAGCAACTTCGCCTCGTCGCATCACAGGTAACCCCGTACCCCTCTATAAAAAGAAAACCCCTCCATTTTAGAGAGGGGGGACGGAAAAACAAAGAACTGGAAACATTGATTTTCCTGCATTTTCTCTCTCTCTATATATTTGCCCCCTCTGACTTAGGCATCGGAGGGCCGGCGCCGGAAACCCCGGCCATCGACTTTTTGCAGGCTCCACGGAGGACGCCGCCCGCCGACAGACCACTACCTGCCGACCTTCGCCGAAGCTTCTTCTTCTCAGCCGACGGCCGTCCCCAGGTCCAAATTCCAGCAACAAGACCCCTTCTAAAGGGGATCCTGCATCCACTTAGAATCTCTTCTTCGCGAACTGAAAGAGGCCCTAGCTGAGTCAATGTCATCTCCTACAGAGACATGGAGACACTCAGTGCCCTTGGCCACAATATCCTTCTTGAACAACCGCCCCTTGGCTACAATATCCTTCAAACGCTTACTTATATCTCCAAAAGAATGCAGGCCCTAGCGTATCCTCCCAGGGCAATCAATTCAGTACCATCATCTAAAAATTGTATCCCGAAGATCAAAGGGAGTTCTAAAAATCTCGCCCAGATAAGGCATTATGTCTCAAGTCCATCCCAGGACGAAAATAAGGGTGCCAATGCTCCAATGCCAACACTTGTCCGGCCACCACCCAAAGACCTCGGACCATCATCCTCCGCCCTCAGCATACTTGAACCGGAAAATTGAATGAGCCTCAGAAAGAGGGATCAACTTAAAGACTCCAGCAATCAGCCACGGTAACTTCAGTAAGGAACTTACCAATGAGAGAATTGGTCCGCCAGCAAGATCAATCTCCTCGTTAGAGGACACTATCTCTTCTGAGAAACATTCTCGTAGGCGAGCAACCTCTCTAAGAGAAATCTTCTTGGTGTCCCATCAACAGCGTCTTCGGGAAACTCTTCTGGACTAGTTTGCATTGCAAAGCTAACAATGAATTCGAACACATGCTCCTACCTCTAAGTCAATGGTGATCTTACAAGTTCTAATTTGTTGAGATTCAGCCATTCAAGCAAATATATAGCTCCTGCCTTGCCTTAATTATGCATTGATAATGCATCTTCATTTTTTGCCATACTGCACAAAATTCAGTGTGTTTCAGATGGTTCGGTTGGTTCCGGTGTGATCCCCACCTTCACCCTACTTTCAGCTTAGGCATCCACCAGAGAGCGATCTTGCAGGGAGTAAAAAGACATGGCCATTGTTCTAAAATTCCAGCCTAAAAAGTATCATAGCTTAGGTCCAAATACAAGAGATATAAATTCCTTCAATATAGAACTTACAAACTGACTCAAACCGTCCCCTCAACTAAGTACAGCAAAACAGCCAGCTCTCTCAAGTCTTTGTTCCTTTAAGAATGCTCGGTGCATCATCCAAAATCAAAAAGAATTTGATGCACAAACTAATATTATTTGTCAATGGGAAAATGGCTTGATATTGAGAATATATGACGAGCAGTGTAGAACTCTGGGAAAACAGAGAATAGCTCAAACCTAGAAACGACCTCAACCCACATAAGATAACCAACGAACAAATAGTGCATGCATGTCCTCATGACTGAACAGCCAGCCTCTGAAGATGTTCACAGAATACTTGAAGGCTGACATCGTCTGTGAAGATGACATCCGAGCCTGGAGCCACCTCATGCGCAGAGTTATATGTAGCTGATGGGTTCAACTTTGCCAACAAAAATCTTGCCTGCAGAGCATCCAATTATAAGCAGGAGAATCAGAAGTAGGGCAAGCCCAGTAGGTCTTTTCAGAACTGAATAATATGTAACAAAATGATTTCTAGATGACAACTCATCAAAACTTAAACCAGAATTCCCTTACCATCTGAAAAACATCAGTTTATTTAACACCAAGAAACAAGTTATCTACGTTTTTATTTTCAAACTAATACATCAAACCCTAAGTTGAACTAAGGATTATTGCAGTCAAAGAAAGACTAATTACAAGACAAGTCCATCAATTTAAGCACAGAAATGATGCATCTTGGAGATACATGCAAGGAATAAGTTAATATCACCGGTCACATTGAAAGATAAAACCAAATAAGATAAAAAAATTGCAGACCTGTGAGCCATGTTGATCACAAATAACTAATCTGGGAACAGGAAAACGATCTCTAATGATAATCTGTGCATCGTCTTGAGGAGCTTGCAATAGTTGAGCAAAGGCCTGTAGATCGCACAACAAAGTACAAGAAAATTATCCCTGAAAACTCATTTGATGACAGCAAGTTTACCATCTTTAAAAGAAAACTTGATAGCCTCATGAACCCTAGCAACCGTAAAAATTGTCTCTAAATCAAGAGCTTTCATCTCCTAACCAGGCATCCATTTTTACAGGTCAACATGTAAACTCTATATTTAAAATGATTCACTGGAAAAGAAGAAACCCAGTGAGGATCCAGATATCAACACACATACACGCATGCACACATATATTATATAATATTTAAGTTAACGCAACAACTCCACTGAACTGAACATGCACAGTTACATAGCAGAGCAAATTTATTCAATGGAATAGGAGTTGCACGCACTAGTACAGACCAATTTCAAAGATAAAAGCACATATGACAACTAAATTGTTAATGTGATTGATGGATCTAGCATATAACTAGTGAAAACCACCAATATACAGCACAAATAATAACCAACAAGCTTATCCTTTTTGTTAGCCACCAGCTTCATGGTTTACTACTCCTCCTGAACAGGATAGAGTGATCAATGACCATGAGGAGTCTAATAACAATTAAGTACACTTCTACTATAGGAAAATAAAGGTTTTAAAATTTTGTAAAGCAAAGGAAATATTTACACCAGCTAGTAATAACCTATTTTAGTATTCCCTCCAGATAGAATAAACAACCATTTTGAGTTCAAATAAGGTGAACAAAAGGAAAGAGAGACTAAAAATACACCAATACAACAGAAGGCTAACAGATAAACATGTTTGTAGTCAACTGAAGTACTAGACAAGGTCATACTAGTTCCCTAACTCCGGCAATCCTTGTTTCTAACAATATGCAACAATTGTTGGTAAACCCAGAATGGCTCATGTGAGACTTTTGGAACAAAAGAGTTACCAAAGTCTCCACACTCTCACTAAACCAAAGTACATCTTTGACTTTCCAACCTTTTGACAAAGACGAAGTAGAGTAGCAGTCAATGAATGCTCTGTTAACAAAGACAACTTTAAAGTTATCGGAAGCATGATTTGAATATATTCAAAGGGAAAAATCAAATGCATGACACAGGTTGAATGATGTCTTGTCAGGGCATTAACAAATCAACAATGCATGCTAATGTTGACAGGCCCCCTTTATCAAATCTTGGTGGAAAACAACTACGCAGAGTTGCATAAACAGGCAACTTCACTTATGACTGAGATGTAGAAGCTGCTCACTAATACATCCATGAAGACTGGAAAGAACAGGTGATAAGAAGATGGCAGCTCAAGCTAACTGTTGATAATCATGGCACAAAAATGAATACCTCAATTTTACGAATAGAAATGAAGTCTTTGGGGAACATTAGTGGAAGGTTTTAGAGGCAAATATTAGGTTATGGGCTGTCCATATTGTGTAATTATTGTCCATATGAGAAGTCTTCTGTTTTACATTATGGTTTCTTTAACTGCTAGGATTTATGACCATTTGATTTGACCATAGGTGGAGTGGGTTTTGAGATTTGTTGATTTATGCAGGGTTCTAGCACCCAACTTTTGCGATTAAATTGACAGTGGTACAGCCATCAGTTCTCGTAAATCATTATATCAACAAACTTAAGCTATAAGATTCTACGATGACTGCTGAAAGTCAACATCTTTAACATGACAAGAAGCAGTTATGAATTTACAGATGGTGACCATAAAGCAAAATTTAACACCACGCAACGTCCAACTAATCCAATTGTAACTCAGATACATTATGCACCAGAATTCCAGTACAAAGAAGTACACAAGATGGTGACCACCACCAATTTACCTGATGCTCTGGCTGATTCTGGTAGCCCATGTTGCGCCATTGAGCAATTGTCATACCATGAAAAATAACAACACTAAAATAGGCATCTAGCAGCAGTATATGGTCCGCTGATATAGATGCTACATCCAACAATGCAGGAGCCGGTGGTGAATTAAAAGAATATGAAAGCAGTGAAGGCTGAATCATGACAACAGAATTGGTAATGCTCTCCCGATTCAACAACATACGGAAATACGCAGTCTCATCCGGACTATTGTTAAAAACCTGCAGTGCAAGAAAGTCAGTACTTCAAGAACATTGTATCGAACAGTTATCAAAGTTCATAGTAATTATACAATTTTTTACCTGTACAAATTGCGATCGCCGAAGATTAAACATAAATTGTGGAAATATTGAGAAATTTGGATGCAAAGTAAATGAAGCAGGATCATCTTTTCTATAATCACCAAATCGCGAGCAAAGGCGGATGAGAGATCTGTCCAACCATCTTGTTGCATCAAACTCTTCCTGGAAAAGCAGACAAGTCACAATGACTATGTAAGACCCACATGATTTGCAGAGGGCCAAGCACAAGTAATCTTTAGTGGAAAGTGCAAGTACCATCTATAAAATATTCTTTTCAATATTTTGTTCACCATACAAACTAGAACCTACCTAGTCTGGTTTTGCAAACTTTGCAAGGAAATAAGGTAATGGAGTTCTAGGTCGATAAATATACAGATACAAAACCATTAGTGAAAAAATCTGGAAAATTAGAGCATAACTTCATGAACAAAATGTTGTGGATATTAGGGAAATACAGAACATTTGTTGATGCACCCAAATTGTTGCTGATAATGAACATCTTAAAATATAATATAAAAATTGAATTTTACATGCACAACACCCTATGTTGATTTTTTGGGAAGTGTCTTGTGTTAAAAAGTATGCAAACATATCTAGTGAAATCAGCAGTTTACCTCCATCTCCATCTTCAAGGATATATATCTTGCTAAAACAACAGCTGCGGTTTCCTGGTCAAACCCTTCAACCAATTCCTGCACATGCAGTAATTTTTCACATAAGAAAACAAGTAATCATAACTGTAATATGTATTTCAATGGTAAGATAAGAATGGCTAATGGAGAGGCCTATTCTTGATAGACATGTAAAGATGCTCTAGAAGGCTAGCTGAAAAGTAAACAGTTATGCAACCTTGGAACTTGATGTCATTTACTTGTCCCGAAGTCTTGCAAAACTTCCTAGAAAAACCCTTTTTAACATTACATAATCATGCAAGCAACAAACTTGCTTGTATGTAATGCAGATCCATGTACAAGTTTGATCGACACATCAAAGATGCAGCACTTTAATAAAGCAAGAAATGGCCCAAAAACACACAAACTAAAGGGCATGTCAACTAAACTCTCCATTGCTTAAGACTGTGTTACTAAATCAAATTTGCAATGCAAAGGATTGTAGTTCAGCAAAACCTCCAAGAAAGGTTGAGCATAACTTTTTACTGCAGGCAGCTAATACTACGAATGGGCCACCAGGCTGACGTGAGACAAAATGAGTAAGTATACTTTCAGGCCCAGCTTAAGCTAAGGAAAAGCAGACTTAAAGCACACCTACGTAGCAAGACCCAAATGATTCCAGGGGAAGAATTGGCCACCCTTGACACAGATGTGACCCCAACCACAAATCCAAAACTGAATATATGTACACATGCATCTATATCGACAAAACACTTTTCATTTAAATTAACAATCCTCCTCTCTTTCTCTCTCTAATACAATAAATACAGTAGTAAATCTAAAAACAAAAGAGTGCACATTGATCAATATACAATTCTAAGCAAACTCTAATAATAACCCCCTTACTCTCCTCTCTTCTAGACCCTTATCTTTGTCTTGCCTTTGCAATGTCCTCACAGGCCACTACTGGGGGACATTCCTCATGAAAAAACCCACCCCCATCCGACCTCCTGCAACCATGTTCCCAGGCCCATCCCTCACCCACATGTTGGCTGCTGTGTTAATTTAATTAGGATGCGTATATCTCCAATATTCTTTACATCCAAGATAAAGTATTCTTCAATATGGAAATCAAGCATATCATGATGATGATTTAAAAAGCACAGATAAGAATTACAAGCTCTATAGCATATATAGCAAGCTGGGCTTGCATAAACTTTAAAACAAGACTCAACTATTATAGATTTTCTGATGTACAATCAGAGAAATATAACAAAAGAAAAATAACATGTCATAACTAACTTCCGTATTGGCAGAACCATCCACCCATTTCCTAGTGATAGTTGTAACTCGTAGCCTCATCTGACCTTCAGGATTCTGATAGCTGCAGGAAAATGACCATTATATCTTTAACTAATATCATCCACCATGACAGAAGAAAAATCCCAAAAGAGAGAATCAAAATAGAGGCTGTATTATACTTTGTTAAAAACTGTATATATAATTGTGGATTTGGAATTCCTGGTTGGCTTGACCGTTCACTTGGTGATATATCAAAAAAGACAGTCAAACAAGTACTCCTATCAAGACCACACATCCTCCATGAAGTCGTGTTCCCCTGACCTATGACTGTATCAGCACAAAGAGCTCCTTTCTGCAAGTGTCACAACTCACAACAGTCAGCAATACATTGATTAGACAAAAGTGATAATATAAAGTCTATGACATCATCCAGAAGCATTAAGACTTAAAATCGGGCAAACCTTTTCCAAAGATGTACACGGTCCGATAGCTCCCTGAATTTTGATGTCCTTGGAACAATTGATCTCAAGCGTACCACTGGAATGAAAAAGTAACACTCAGCATTCATACATATATGCCACCACCATAGGATATGCACATGAGCAACAGAGTCACCAAGTGAATAGATGATTAAGAAAAATGGCAAAGAAATAGCAGCCATAACCCTGAAAATGAACAACACTTTCCATATAGTGAAGTACAATAATAATCCTGGCAAATCTTCTCAAAAACTAAATAATGCTGGCAAAAAAAAAAATCTGAGAATACCGATTATTAATAGAATTTTGCATGAATATCGAACAAAATGTAAACCATGTGATTTACTCAGCCTTTAGTTTGTTTTTGGATATCTATTTATAAGAGAACATGAATAGGTATCACTTTTATCATTCCAGCATCGATATGTACCTAGAAGTGAGTTAAATCCTTTCCATAATCCATAAGAAGAATTGCAGGATGTCCAGTAAGCATATTATCTCAATAGAAAGAGCGTCTGATTTTGCACTGTTGAATGATAATAAAAACAAATTTATTTATCAAGAAAGAAAAGGAAAACAAAAACCAAATACAAAACTCATCAATCTGGGGCTGATCTAATGCCTTTAAAACACTATAGCATTCTCAATTCCTATAATTTTCAGAAAATAGCTTTAAAAAATCAGATTTTATTGAAGAAAGATAGATAAGATTTCCGCAGAAAGTTATAATATATAGTTTGTGGCGCAATTAATCTGCTCTGCTAGAAAGTCAATAAGTCTAAGATTGGTGACAACAGTTACCATTTTACACAAGCATTGGCAGTGACAGCCAATAAGCATAGACAAGAACAATAATATAATATAGAAAATCTTCCAGGTGCATCAATAGTTAAAACTCTGAGAGGGGGGAAGAAAGAGAGAAGATAGAAAGAATACATTATAAGAAGGTTTGAACATAAATAAAGGATAACCAATTTTGACATGTGCAAGCAGGAGATTGTATTGATTAGGCCATAAACATATAGATAATGGGAATAGAATAAAGAAAACTCAGATAGAGATGGCATAGAGAATTTCACAGAGCAACTTTTGTTTGCATAACTCAATTTTTTTAGGACAAAGGACTGGGCAGGATACACCGAAGATTCAAATCTCGAGAATCAGTAGCTGACAAGTATGGTATGGTCCTCAAGACAAAGGCAATATGCCTTGGTGCAAATAAGCAAAAAAGAAATTTAAGCATACCAAGCGGTACAGGATCAGTATCGCATGATACAGGCCTGGTTTGCCCAGTTCCAATGCATATGATCCTATACTACTGGCTAATGGCCAATAAGGTATGTACAAGCCAGTATAGGACCAATATTTATGAGATTTTACACCTTGGGGTACACAAAGCAGACACCATACTGAAGGGATAACACTTTAAGCTTATGCATGTGGAGTGAATTATACAATCTTCACAGCCAGTATATATAACAATATCAAATTAATTCCCAGTGCATAAAGCTAGGAAAGACCCTGTCTGACTAACACATCACCGACAGGCAATGCAGCGGAACTCACTTAAAAGAAAGACCAAGGGATTGTTCGCCATCCTCAAAAATTCGCTTGAAAGAGTCTTTGAAGACTGGGTGTCCAAAACTTTCAGCCAGAACAACAAGACCACCTGTTCTTTCAACAGCAACTTTCATTTCTGCAACTCCAACCTGGATATAAATATGACGGTAAAAAGTCATTCCACAGAACATAAGAAATGTATTATCTTTATTTAGTTATGCAGCAGTCCAATAAATCAAAAGCAGCAAACTTTCTAACAAAGTGATGTGGACAAATTTTAGATAAAGGAGAAGATCACTGATTGAATCTCTCTCTCTCTCTCTCTCTCTCTCTCTCTCTCTCTCTCTCTCTCTCTCTCCCTCTCTGTGCATGTGTGCTTTTCTGAAAATCATAAGATAAGAGGGGCTCACTTTATATGTCAGCCAATCAGCCAATTAATTTAGCAGTCTCAATCATTTAGACTCACATTACAATTTAGCATTTGCATGCTTGCATAAATGTAATTTTTAATCTATGTATACTGACCTCAAATAAAAAGAACAGGTGAAGATTGCAAAGTTGCATAAAGGCAAGACTGCAAAGTCGCAGACTTTCAAGTTGGTGCTGCATGGTTCCACAGTGTTGCGCAATTGTATGTGCCCCAAAAATAATTTCTTTAATATGATGCAAAAGATCTTTCTTATGATTTGTTACCCCATTTACTGTAACTCAAGGTCAATTAATGGCATATAAATGTAAGAAATGTCAGAACTTCAAATCGAGCTCAACGGAAGTGGCATCCTAAAGGGTAATTTCCAACTTCAAACAGATGACGGGGTCCAGGAAATGAGAGAGACGCATGGAGAGCTATTACCAACAAGGTCAGGCATGGTTAATCAAAGTCAATTATATGCATATATGGTCAGAAATCTACAAGCCACCAGGCGTTTAAGTTACATGTGTATATATGGTCAGCAAGTGGCAAATAATAGTCAAAACAGAAAGGAAAGTTTGGACATGATTCTTACAATTCCTAAAAGTAACTTCAAAATATTTTAAGCAAGTTACCAGGGTGAATAGAATACATAATAGAGGCACATGACTTAGTTGACTTACATGCATCAGAACATCCAAAAAAGGGTCCCCTTGCTTTAATAAATACGTACATACTCATACACGTACTACACATGCATGCATGCTTGTGCGCACACATATAGAGATAGAGATAGAATAAGAGAGTAAACCCGCGCACCCTAGGGCCAAGCTTCCCAGCCAGTAAATGAGCAGGCCTCGGCACAAACTTGAAGCACATCAGGTTGGGTTGGATCTAGAAATCAAGGGCCAGACCACTTTTCTGGTCAGGTTTGATTCGATCAAAATTTACCTTGACCTGCCCAGTGCAGCTATAAAATCTACCATATATTAGTTATATATAGGAATTATAGCATAAACTGTAAAACCCCCTTGTGTCCATTGTGTTTTCCCAATTTTCTCTACATTTTGCTCCATGCTTTTCCCTCTCTGTCCACTTCACCCCTCTTTCTTCCAGCCATTTTTCCCACCTGTCTTCCCCTTGCCCTCCCTCCGTCTCTCCCTCTCCCCCCGCCCACGCCCCCTAAAAAAAAGGAGAGAGAGAACGTGCAGCAATGCTACCATGCTGGAACCCTGAGAGATGGGTTGATTGTGTTGAGCTCGGCCTCGGTCACCCAGGGATGAAATTTAATCACCAAACTAGAATAAGGCTGACAGGACTAGGTCCAAGATTGGGTCAAACATAGCTCAGACCAGCCCAATGGTGCTTTATTCTCGTTTATAGCCAGGCCCAGCCAATGCCAAAGCCTAATCAGAAAATTAATTAATAAGAACAGGTGAGTCATGTCACAATGGCACAACCTCTAAATCAACAAAATCCATTAGATCCCAAAACCCATTATTATATCCACATAATATGCATTCCTGTAGTTAATGTTATAAGTTGATTTTCCAAATCAATCTTTCAAAGAACTTCAGGTATTCTCTACAAAATGACAAGCCTCCATGTCGTTACAAACATTCGATAAATTATCAGCCAAGATTGCCCCCGCAAAAAGCACGGTGGTCCATTAAATTCAGAAGCCTAAACTCCAACTAGATTTCTTCAGAAAAGATTTAGACACAATCTGGTATAGTTCAACCAACTAGCTAGCAGGCTATTTTAACTTCCCATAACTGAGACATCCTCATATGAAATGAGACAGATAATATTAAATCTATGCCCCCCACATATAAGCATTTTTCAACCCTGCAGAATTCTTCATCATCATATGCCAAAACCTTTAACTAAATCTATACAGAAATCCAAAGCCTGCTTACATTCTCCTTCTTCACATCAAATACCGCTACCCTTAAATTAAATCATCGTATTCTTTTTATAAGTTTGAGTTTCTAATCTAGTTCAGCCAAAAAGGATCCAGACTTTCTACATCTGGCCTAGATAGGGCTGCACATGGATTGGATTGACCTGCTTCCAATCAGGAACACGTCCAAAAAAAATATGGTCCTATCCAAACAGGAGTTATTCAGAGAAGGCATCGTGGGAAAAATATGACCTGTTTTGAGCATGGATTAGACATAAATCACTAAGTGCCCCAATCCAAATTCGAACCAACCTGAAATTAATACACTATATATTCACAAACCTCCTGAATTTAAGAAATTATTCTTAAATTTATTATAGGTAGTAATTATTCAGTGTTGTTGATTATAATTTATATATGGTTGTCAATCAAGTGTTATACAGAATAGGTGTTTGATAATGTCGACACGTTGTTCATTGATATTTGTATTGCATTATATGTTTATGATATAAATTGTATAGGTTTACCATGGTTTGCATTTGTAATATCCTTGACCTGTTTCGATCCAAAACTCCATGGATCGATTAAAAAAAAAAATCATAAGCCCAATCCGATCTGACCTGAACCAGAATGAATTAGGCTTGGTTTCAATTTTTTAACCCAATTCAAATATGGATTGGATTTGAGTTGCATCCATTCAAAAGCCAGCCAACCCACTTGCAGCCCTGATCCTAGACTTTTCACATGGTTATTTTTAACATTTTCACCTATGAAATAGACCATTGGCATGTGCACAAATAAATGAAATTGGACGATGATGCCATGTTCGGCAGTTCAGCCAAAAAAGAACCTTCTAAATGCGTAAGTTCTCATTGTCATTACAGATTAGCAGCTTTTTATCAGCTATCCTGTCCAGCATCCATCAGTAAGTACAATCACATAGGTTAGCACTCTGGTTCAACCCTTCAATTTTCTAGCATTGCACACTGTTTTAAGCTAACATGATATCAGTATATTCCTATAACATAGGACCAACAGTAATATTCATCACAGAGCCAAATTCATCAAAGAAATATGTGAACATGTTATCTTATGTATAAAAATTTTTGGAAACGAACTGCTGAAGGAATCAAAGGTTACACAAACCTGATCAAGTGCAGAAGCAAAAAGGTCCAACACATGGCCCTGGTTAACCAGCTGTTTGGCAAGATTATCATAAAATTTAACAGCTTTGTGGAAATGCGGAGCTGCATCTTTGTCAAGATCTTTATGTGAACGCACTGGCTCTGACAAATCTTTTGAGACAATCTGCAAATTACAAATGAATTGGGCCCCAAATGTTATAAAGGACTAGACAACAGCAACATACAAAATAATATCTGAGGTAAAAAATTGGAAATAATAGTATGTTTCTTAGTGTTAGGCATATACAAGAGGCCTTCTTTTGTAGCATCTTTAAATATAAAAGTATACATTGGTAAAAAAATCATGTGGATATATAATAACAAAGCTAGCTCATCCAGTGAAATATCTGCTAAGCTCTATGGTACATGAGGAATCCACCTCAAGAAGGAGAAGGGAAAAACATGCGACCATCATGAAATTGAAATAACTGACTTTGTTCTCCAATCAATCTGAAACTGAGAAGGCATGCTTGCACTTGTAATATGAAGGCATCATTTCTTAAACTCTAAAAAAAATGCATCATAGTTTGAATCTTTTATTAGATAAGCAATACTAACTCACAAACAGTTAAAGAGAACCAAAAATCCTAACCAACTTTAACCATAATACGAACTAAAACTGGAAAATGAATGAAATAAAGCGCAAAAACAAGAAGAACTTTAACATGGATGTTGTCTGGACACAGACAAAAGACTTAAATTCAAATATGCAGCAGAATGTCTGATTTAGCAAGAGGAAAAGAACAAGATACAAAAATATAAAGGTTGATTTTTCAATATTGTAATTTTGAAGATCTCACATGAAAATAACAAAGTGTTTCTTTAATCCCACTCTAAATATTATAGGAGTCCAACCCTCACTCTAATCCCAAATCACCCGTGGACTCCTATTCTCCCTTCCTCCTGCCTCGCCACTTGACACCCAGTATCACTACCGTTATCACCTCCCCACTCCGTTGCCTGCTGACTGCTCTAACAATCCCCAACAGGTACACCCCTTCTGCCTCTCCCTAACTTTCCATCACAGCCACCATTGCTGAAACCCAATACCAACCATCTCATTCTTCCTTATCCCTTCAATCCCCCCACCCTTCCTTATCCCTTTGTTTCTTCCTTCCCTTCAATGCTACACCATGGCCATTGGTCCTAATCGCTCCTCTTCCACCTTCCCTCACCATTTTGATATTGCAATGAATTTAGGAATTCTCAGGCCAGTCAAGTTGTACCAGAGTTGTAGGACTTTATCTTCAGCTCAGGATCGGGCTCAGCTCGAGTCAGCCAAATCTTTGTTGATATCATGTCTTCCGACTTGAACCTGGCTGATGCATAGGCCTAGTCGTCCTCTTCTTATGACATCAAGTCCATGTCTTGTGACTAAAGACCAAAAATATTTGAAGAGATCATTCAAACTCATGTGCCAAACTAAGAATCCTACTAAATTAATGCTAGGTAATATATATTTAGATTGAGATTTATTAAATGTATTTGCACATGATATTGATTTTTTTTTAAAAAAAATAGATTTAAATAAAAATGAGACAAAAGATAGATTGGGTTGAACAATCATAGGCACAATACCTAAGCGCACACATACCTAGATCAAAGCATGAAATCCATGATACATGAAGTAGGAAAAAAGGTGGGGGTACACTAATTAGCTTTTCATGAATCACCTTCAATCTAATCAGGATGGCTTCGCCCCTACTTATATGAACCGCAATAACTTTAACCCTAAAAACCATGCTTATCCTAGCTTTTGTCAACAATAACAGTCTAGATCTGCAAATTAAGGTAGCATTTGGCATCATTTCTTTTTTTTATTTTTAAAATAACAAAATGGAAATTCTTCTTCTGAACTATTTTCTAAGTTTTTAAAAATATAAACATATTTAATATGGTCAACTATTTTTAAACATAAAAAATGATAGTGGTGGTAGTGGCAGTGATGTTAATGGCAAGGATGGTGGCAGTAGTGGTAATGGTGGCAGCAATGGTAATGTTGGTGATGGAAATAGTGACAATGATTATAGAGGCGACAAAAGGCAGTGGTGGTGAAGACAACGACGGTGTTGGTGGTGGTATCGGTAGTGAAAATAAAAAATATGAGTTTCTTATTTTTGAAAGTATTGAAAATAAGAATTTTTATTTTTATTTTTCTAGAAATAATAGAAATGACTTTGAATTTTTTTTAAAAAAAGGAAACAATAGCATTGAACATGCTTGTTTATCTCAATTTCTATGTTTCTATCTTAAAAATAGGAAACAAAAATAAAAGCAAAGCTAAGCAGGACCTAAATTTATGAGCAAAGAAACAACAAATTGGATGTATGTTTCATCTCCCATCATAACATACGCAGACCCCAACGAACTTGGCATAAACAATCACGTTTGGTGCTTCTAGCATGCCCAAAATGGGTACTGAATTGTATATTGGAGAGATAAAATTTCATCTCAAGCCTCAAGATATGACCCCTAAAAGTTAGTACTATAACTAGATCCAAAATAAAGAAATTGATTACACCATAAGCTAATATATACCTTAAGTATTGCATTTTAATTTACGGAGGTGACCTAGCCCTGCATATATAAAGGCCATGATATCATGTTTTAATTAAAATAATACTTTGAGTATAACCCATTACAATAACAACTAATTTTCATTGATGATCATTTCACATCCAAATGCATATTATTGCAATTCACAATCATAGATCATCAGAAATTCACATTGCAGACTTAGTTGTCTCATTAAAAGCTCAACCCCATATCTCTTACTATATTGCACATGCAAGTTGTAAAGTACCGAAGGCTTAATTTACAGCACAAGATACAAAAAGAAATAAGAAAATTATAAGTACCCTGATATAAAATCCCTATTACCCATTATTAGCTAGCATGCTACAATAGCATAGATCAGTCAAAGCTGAGTAATGAATTTTAACCGATTCCACTAACAATTTTATTCATAATATCATGGAAAGTGGATATATAGCCTATCTTGGCAGCACTATGAATGCCAAATGTGCTAAGCATTCTGCCTGCTACATCACAGCATGAAGTTCCATTGCATATGCTACAAAATCAAGCCATCATCCCAAAATGTAAGGGCATATTTGCAGCCCACTCCATAACATACCTCGTTCACCAGAAAGGACATTCTCAAGTAAACATACAGATGAAAAAAAAGTCATCAATTGAAATCCCAGAATAAAAGGATTAAAAGACACGAAGGATAACTGTTGCAAGGTCTTTAAAATTTTGTTCCAACCACATGACTTCTAGCATTGCAAATGGAAAGTATTGAAAAGGAAGTAGCATGTCACAATTATCCAGAGCTCCAGACTAGGGTAACTCAAGAATAAATTTGATTATTCCACATGCAAGGAATCTAAGTGTCCAAACATCAAGATTCGATAATAAACTGCATCAAGGAAACTAGGAACAATTACCATTCCAGGGCCTTCAGTACACGGCCCGCCAACCAAAGCTATGATGCGAGCCCCAGTGCCAGGCATGCAAGCTCCGAGTAAGCCAGCTGCAACACTGAGAGCAACCCCCGTGCAACGGCGAGACCGGTTTCCAGCTTCCACCGGCCACTGATCCGTCTGGAGCTCATCTAACAACTGCAATAAACGGCAAAACCAGTCCTTTTCTAAGAATTTTTTTTTTACGGGGATATAAATAAAAAGAGCGCTCGGGAATCATTTCCTGGGGCCTGCAGACCCACGCACGGAGATATCAATCAGCCAAACAACAGTCAATTGTTGGGAAGGGATATAAAATAAGAACCTCACCGCATTGAGGGTATATTCACAATCGGAGGCCGGGAGCAGGAACCTGTTGACAGACCCAGAAGGATGCAATCCGTTGGCCTGGAGCCCCGCCTTGGGATACCCAGGGGGGCCGGCAGCACCGGGGCGAATACCGGCAGAGAAGAGGCCGAGCTGATCCAAGATCTGCTCCTTAGATATCTCCTTGGTGCCGCGGAAGACGTAAATCTTCGACAGATCGGAAAAGCCGAGCTCGTGGAGGTGGACCTGCGTGCCGAAGGTAACGAGGCCGACGAGGGCGTGGTCAGGGAGGAGGCCGAGGGCGCGGCGCATGGCGGACTTGACGAATCCCAGCTCCTCCTCGATGAGGCAGGTGTCGAGGACGAAGAGGAAGATGGGGGCTGGGACGGCGGCGGCAGCGGCGGCAGCGGCGGCGGCGGCGTCATGGGGCGGGGGAGCGTACTCTACGGTGGTGCACTGGGGATAGAGCTCGCCGGGGACGTTGGTCTCGCTGATGGCGGCGTAGTGTGGGGGAAAGTGGTTGCGGGAGAAGCAGATGGGGCAGATCCAGATCCTGGCGGCGAAGTCGACGCGGGCGAAGGGGTTGAGGACCGCGGCGCAGGGGGGCTTGCACCGGAGCGGCGCGTAGGGGAGGACGAGGAGGGAGGGAGAGGCCCGGATCGGGGCGATGCACGCCGCCACGGGGATCACGCACTTGCTCGCCTCCACCTTGGATCGGGGCCACGCGTTCCACGTCATGCGGACGCCGTCGGGGCCGTCGGGGTCCGCTGCCGCCGCTCCTCCTCCGCCGCCACCGGCCAGGTCCGCCGCCATCGTCGCGGTGGTGGTGATAGATCAATCTCGGGTGTTCGCTCCGGCTGCCGCGTCGGTTATGGCAGAGGGGGAGGCTTGGTGTCGGAGAATTGTCTTGGTGAGGCTCTCAGGTGGGCCGCGGGGGCTTTATTTGGATCCAGTTAAGGATGGTGGGTCGAGGATGGATCGTGCACTCCAGTGGACTACAATTAAGACCTGCATCTCTTCTCCTAATTGGCCTTGATTGGATTTGGGGTCAATTTTAGCCAACTCATCGGTTCATCCAAATAGGACGGATCCATTTAAACTCATACACGGGGATGGGATTTAGATATAATATCCGAAATAGGTTGGGGTCAGGTACAGTTAATGGCATGCCCTGCTCTAAACCTCATCTGATATAATATAACCTTCTACCCTCCTCTCCCAGTTCCCTTGATGGATAATAGCCATCACAGCCTCATTTGTCTCCATCATCCCTCCTTCTTTTACTTCAAAAATTATTACTATTAAAACTTGGATAATATATATATATTCTATGAAAATTACAGCGGCCGATTTTTTTTTTTATTTCAAAAGTGCCGATTGATTTGACTTACGCATGAATTATTTCTTATTAGAATATATTGCAATTATTATTGTATCTAGGTTTCTTTCTATCCGAATCAAAAATTAGATTATAAGAGAATAACCTATAAGCTTCTTCCATTTATATTGCAGTTATAATCTTGCTAATTATAGCTATAACCTATAATTAACTGATTCATCCTGAACAGTGCTGAGTTACCTTGTCTACCCGATTCAACACATTACAACCCATCCCATCTACTTTACCCAACCTAAGACAATATGGGATAGGTACGCGTATATAATTTTTAATTATGAAGAGGGTATGGGTATTGGCCGATCCAAACCAAACTCGATATGTTACCATCCCTAGATTGGATACCATTAACGTATGCACATCTATGGGATGGTCACCTAATTGTTGAAAGCTCGGCGATTTTTTCATTTTTCTTCGTTGAATAAATTCTCCAAATTAACATGCCGGATGTCCATATTGTTTTTTATTAAAAAAGAAAAATCAAAATCTGAGAGGTATTCACATAGGATGGTGTTTGTCTAGGTGCAAATGCGAGGTACAACAAGTTTTTTCAATTGTTAGCATAGATTATGATTTATTTGTGAATTAGTTTTACTGATTTCAGACATATATGAATTATAAATTAATTATGCTATCCGTTTTCAGTATGAGTGCGCTCTTATGCTTGTTTCACAATAGTAAATATACACAAATGTTACAATAATCATTTTATAGAAAAAAATGTTACAATAATCTTATTTCTCCGTCATTTGATTCTGTAACAGTTATTTAATCCAAAACTTGTCTAAACATTTAGCAAGTTTTAGTTTTTTTTTTTTTTTTTTAATTTTGATTCTAGATTGACTGTTCCAGAATATCAAAATTGTAACTATAATTTTTATAAGGGTTGGATTTAAGAGAGATCCGTAAGAGAGATGGAGGGGGAGGGCATGTAAAGGACTCGATCAATTAGGCTATTTCCATACAGGTTAGCTGTTTGGGCTTTCTATATCTATTTGGGTTCAATTTTGATAGCTCTGCATAATATATGTGCTTATATAAACATTTCATAAGAAAATATATGTACATCTTTATTATAATGAACAATTAGCTTCCTTTGTTATCGTCAGAGGCAAGGGATGGGAAATGACACAATACATATTGAGAGGATTTGGTCATCATGGTATCGAGATATTGGAGGGAGGGAGCATGTCCCTTTATCTCCTTTGTTATCCGGCCAACACCTTCCCTCTCCATCTCTACTCAGGCTTGGCCTTGCCATGTAGAGCCCCGTCTTCTTTGTAACCTCTCCATATTCCCCCGATACCTCGTGCTCCAACCTCTTGCACTCACTCTTTCAATGACAAACCATTCTCTCCATGTTATCAATCCCCTCTACACTCTAAATAGCATCACTCTTTTTCACGGTGAACAGTTCTAATATTGCCAATCTTTTCTCGTGAAAGAAAGAAGGTTCATTAATCCTCAGCGTAAGACCTTCAAAATAAGAATAATCGAACATCAATAAGACAAAATTTGTTCGTGAACTTCCCTTTTTTCCATATCTATTTTATATCATACAGCTACCTATAGGCAGTGCTCTTTGGCAATAAGAAAAGTGAAAACATTGCATTTCATGAGAGTAGTGGTTATTGAGATTCATTTTTAAAAACAAATTATCAAGCTTCGCAAGCACGCATATCTCCCCATGTATCACCCCTTTGTCAATCAAGCTTGATGAGCAAAAGCTCAACAGACATGAATCTTATAGGTCACACCTACTAGCTCAATAGCTAACGGTCCAACCCGCGGCTGGTAGCAACATTGACAGATTCAAGTTTCTACCCCGCCCATTTCGTTTCTTGTTGCAATTTCAACACATCCTGTATTTACTTTTTATACTTTCATGATCTATCTACTTACGCAATTCATCTTTTATCTAGTGACAACACCCACACAAACTGTGGGTGGGTTCGAGAAAGTGAAAAGCCTTCTCATGCGCTCAAGACCAAGCTGCAAATTTGATAACACAATCCATCTTCAATCACCTAAAAGTTTAGAAGGAAAGCACATATATAGATTAGCAAGCTTCCTTTGCAAAAGTGAGAAAATATCAGGCATCCAGGTTATTCCTCAGGAAAGACAACAGAGCAGCGAATTTTTAAGGAAAAGTAATTGGGATAAGTTTCCTATGATTTCACGACAACCTGTGGAGGAAACAATCTTCCAATAAATAACAAGAGTTACAACTTGCCCTGATATTCCGATAGCCAATTTTTGTCACCCAACAGCAAATCATACGACCGTGTGCATAGTTAACATTTGTCTTTTTTCTAATTATTAGACAGTTGACAGTTTCTTCACAATTATAGGGAGCACAGTGACCTGCTGGTGAACAACATTCACCTCTACAGGAAAATGAGAATTTGGTTCAAATTGCTTTGAGAACATCACAAAATTTTGATGGCTTCTTCCTGAAACCTGAACAGAGTCCCTGAAAGCATCAAAAGTGGTATTACTCTAACCAGAAATGGCAAAACAGATGAACAACATGCTTATGTTTACTGAAAAAGTGGAAGAAGATTATGTAGATCGCATACATAGTGCAAAGATGGGTACATCTAACGTTAAAGAGGTGGCAAGAAAGTCATTATAAACAACATACTCAAATGCAATGCTGCGGTACAATATGTTGACACCCTAGACATGTGAACCATGCTCAAACTGGGTAGATTTCATCATCATTCACCACCTAAAAATTTGTCACCATCTTGTCAGTGAGAGCATGGCAAGATTTCAATTCCTCATTCTGGCTACATGCTGATCAAGAATAATTTCCACGACCTTGCTGCCAAGGTCAAAACCGCAAAGTTGAATACTATGAACTACATTGTATTCCTTTTACTACCTAGGTAATATAAACAGTGTAGGGTGGGTATTGGTCTATGTTGCAAATCGAACGGGACATCAGCCTTATCTGTGTTTCTATCATAGAATGACTGAATATAGATATTATGCATGCATGTGCTCCAGCAATGGGTGCATACGGGTGTGTGCATCCACACCTTTTTGTCCATCCCTGTTCTGGATACTTGCAAACATGGCATTATCCAAATATGGTTATGTATATCCAAATACAAATACAGATTCTGATTTTGACCTATTCGAAAGATCACTTGCTCATCTTAATGACTAATATAGGTTTTAGTTCACACTATCTGACTAGTTTTATACTAACTATTTTAGAAAATTTTTTGTTGAAAGAAATATTTAGTAAATCTTTTTAATTGAATTTATTGGTTTGTTCCATCTTCCATGTACCTAAGCTGTTTATTTATATTTTAAAACAAATGTAGATATTATAAACATCCAACACATGTAATCCTGCATAAAACAATGGATACTGCATATATGATATTCACATTTCAATTAAAAGAAGTATAGATGCTGCTTATATCCAGTTCATATTCATCTTTGTTTTAAACATATATGGAACAATAATATCGAATTCATGTCTTTGTTATTCAGGCAAAAAAGTATGGATATGGTAGCGGTTATGGACATTTCACCATGTGACAAATGAATACAGTTCCTTGCTTTCATGACAAAATGACCACATAAACTGATTCAATATGTTTCATCTGGGAATAACTTCTGAAAATGTAATAATAGCATTGTTAAAGCATATCTCAGAATCTAAGTTCCAATTAGAATGGAGAGGCAGTATGCCGATTCAGGGAGTCTGAAAAATTATGTTCCCCATATAGTCATAACAGATGCACTAACTATGCAGAATTTAAAGAATGTCAGATTCTGCGTTAGGAACTATACCTCCACTGCAGAAGCCACCCGCAGAATGCTAGCCTCACCCCATGGACGGCCTATGAGTTGCAAGCCTATTGGAAGTCCTTGTTTATCATGACCAATCTGGATATTACATAAGTTAAACATCAAGAAGAGAAGCACATGGAAGATTTTTTTTACTCCTGCTGTCATAGCAGTATCTTTCATAGACAAGCCAACAATGAAAACTATACATTTATACATACATAGAACACATAGTACCTCTAGAGACTAAGCTTGCAAGTTGCATATATTTTCAAAAACAGATAATACTTCTATAGATTTTTCATTAAGCATTTTTGACATTAAATTCATCACATTATGATCTGATCAGAGGGGGTTTGCAATATTCCAATTTCGAGAACAATTTTTCTGCAATCTTGATTTATGACTTTATTTACAATACAAAAAGTAAAAGAGCAACCTGAAGATAGGAAAATTTTTAAGTACAAAAGGTACATTAGTTACTTACAGGAACAGATATAGCTGGCAGACCAAGAAGATTTCCTGCTAGTATAAATCGCATGAGGTAACCTGTAAACGGAGGACCATACCACAATTTTGCAAATAAGTTACTGAACTGCACAGTTCATCTGCCAGCTTTGTGCAGATAATGGAATTTACCATCAAATAAGTGTTGATTAAAGATATAATACATGCAACAGCTCAATAATCTTCAGAAGACGTGATGCAGGACAACTTAGGGTTGGCCTGCATTGCGTGAGAGGACCCCAAGAATATGCTAGGCTAGGGTTTAAAGCAGCTTTGATGCTTGCTGTCCAGTCCTAAGAACAGGGCAGAAGGGAACTGATTTTAGTTTCCTCGATAAACGAAGGATTAAATGGGCCTGCCCTAAGGTTATATAAATAAAAGAAGGCAGGGATGATCAAGATCCAAGGCTTCGATGGTTTGAACTAATGGTCCATAGTGATGTTCAAATCAAAATAAGTAGAAAGAGATGAAAAACTAGTTAACATAGCAGCAGGTTGAAGTAAAAAGCATGCAATAGGAGACAATCTAGTACATAAATAATCACATAAATAAGGTAGAAAAGTCGAACAACGTTTAGATCAAATAATGCATGGGATCAGGAATGTTGTATTCTTCAATCAAACAAGGATGAGCAATCTGCCGGTAGTTCAGATGATAGCAGAGACAAATAAATCACAAATAGAAAAGAATTTACAGCAGAGAATTAGCAATGATAAGAGATAGATTTATGGGAAACTTCTCAAAATAAGAAGTAATGAAGAAAGAGATTAAAGACAGAGAGAATGAAAGGAGAGGTAAGAGGCTGCCGAGAAGCTTTTTTTTCTTCAAAACATTTCTGCATACCAAACCTTGCCACCGGCCACTTTTAGGCTCTCTATAGACTCAGTAGATCCCTAAAACTTCCTACTTCTAAGTCAACAATGACTCTTACAGATATAGAAACAAAATCCCATGAAATCATGCTAATTAACAAACTATTTACCACAGAACTCCCATATTTGTTCTCCAGATTTACTGGTCCTCGACCTGTTCTCCAAGCCCACAAACAGAACCTGAGCATGGTTTTTATGGGTTCAACCGTTCAAGTCTTCTTGTCAATTACCTTGGCTGACTTTACTCTGCCTAGCCATTTAAACATCTACTTAACAATTTAAGTGGCCTGTTAACTCACAATCTGCTTAAACATTATATGTAAAAGTTTGACTATGCTATTTTAAAATAACTTATAGATGTAAATGATGAGGACAATTAGGTTGTATTTTTAGTTCACTTTTAATTTGCTACCCTCTTAGATACTGTATGACATAAATCGTACTCTTCTGTTCTGCTTCTTTACGTTACCAAGATTTTCGTCTACATCTTTATCTCTACGCTTGCAGTGTTTTAAAGGTTGGTTGCAGTATGCTCATAGCCAGGGACCACATAGTATTTACTGATTGGGTGGAAACTTTAATAGATTGCATTAAAAAATCGAAAATACTTTAGATTTAATTAGACAATTAGAAGTCAATGATGAGAATTTAAAGGAAGCAAAAGCCAAAATTAAAGAGTTTGCACATGGTATACCACATTGCACCGAACCAGACGAGGCATACTGTAATACTGGTTTGGTTCTGGTACATAGAGGGCGTATCGAGTGTCGGTACGCCGAACCAACTTCCATACCGGACGTACCGATAGAATGACAGGGTGGCACCGGCACGAAGCCCGGAACCAAGATGGTGTATCTTGGTTGTGCAATTATTTGAGGATCCTTGCAATACTACTAGTAAAGCTATACTTTGTCCTACAAATTATGACTATATAAATTGATTGTTCTAAAAAAAACCATGCTTAATAATGCACATAAATGCAATCAGTAACTCTACTAAATGAGAATTACTAAAATTACAAGGGGCCCATGAGAGGGGGAAAGGGAGAGAAAACCCTAACCCTAATCGTAGGAGAACCGGGGGTGGAGAGAGAAGGGAGTAAAAGAGTCAGGGAGAGGGTCAGAGAGAGAAGATGGAGGAAGAAAGAGAGAGAGGCGTACCTAGGTTCGGTCATGGTTGAGAGTATTGGAGTTGCCTTTGGCATTGTTGATCAAGGGAGTGTCAGCATTGCATAACGGTGGAGCTTGGAAGTTCTGATCATGGTGGGAAGGGAGGGAGAGAGAGGGAGAACGAAGGGGTTGGGGCTTGGGAGGGGGGATGGGGCTTAAGGGGTTTTTAAAGGACTAAACCATCCTGACCGCCCAAACCGTCCTGATTATTGATCGTTCGGTTCGTACGGTCCAAACTATCTAGTTTGGTCTGAAATAAATGGGGGCTACAAAGAAGGAAAGGTGAGAGAAAAAAAGGGTCAAGTGCTAGTTTCTCATGACAGAATGTTCTACTAGAGGTAGGGTATTTTTTTATGGAATAGAGTTAGAAAATGGAAAGAAGACTTAGGGATCAAACTTCAAAGGATTCCTAATATAGCCCTTGATCAACTACAGTAGGCCATTGGTCCATTGTTGAATCACACTAAATGAATACACCGCATGGTAGCTTGCTTAGGACATGAGCACTTTAGATGACAACTTAATCAAGGGGTGGTAGCAAGGTATGCAAAATCAGTATTAGTGACCATGCCGGTAGGCATCGGGTCGATACTGTATCATATGATACAATGTATACGACAAGGTATTCATCAAATACTGGATCCTCCAAATCCTACATTTTAAGACAGGGAAGGAGAGAAGCCGGCAAATCTAGGGTTTGGCCCAAATTTCGAGGAGGGGAAATTTAGGGTGAAGGGAGATCCCATCGGTGGTTGGCGGAGCCATGGAGAAGATAGTGGTAGGGGACATGGTGGAGGAGAAGCTAGCATCCTATCATCAGTCTAGGAATATAAGTGCCAATTGGCCAGAGGAACTCTGGCAGCGAAGGGTGAAAAGCCTCCATGGGCAGAGCAAGTAATTGAGAGAGAGAAATTGAGAGACGGGGCAAACAAGCACTCAATAATCGGGGATTGAGGGATTAGCTTGACCCTGAATGGATAATAGTGGTTAGAACCAAACGGAATCAAAGTGGTTTCCCTCAGTTTGGATTGATTTATGCCGAGTCCTAAATCAACCCCTCACACCAACCCGGTTTTGCCCTAGTTCAGTACTGTACACCCCGAACTGGGTGGTTCTGGTCAGTTTTGAGAACCATGGATGGGAGCATCCTCCAAATATCAAGCATATTTTTTAGCTCAAGAAATCATACAAATTATTATGAAAGCATTCATGCGTATTCATGTTAACTGTTTAGATCACAATACTGAAGAATAAAGCAAAATTTATCAAACAAACGTTTCCTTAGCACATAGATCTGACAAGTATAGATGGAACAATAGTAGTTAAATCCAAAACATTGAAATTACGAACATCCCAACTTACCTGACACCTTGTAATCAGTTTCCCCAGATCTAAGAGAACTTAGAGGCATTTTGGGTGCAGTAATTCTGTAAGACAACAACTTTCATTGAGCTTACTATCATTAATGGTATACAAAATTGTCGTATAAGAATTTTAACAAAAGTAGATCAACGGTAAACAGAAACTTCTTATATCGTGTAAGCAGTAATCTAGGAGTTTGCTAAGAAAACCATGAAGAGTGCCATAAGACTTACGTTGACATAGACTTTTTTTTGATTTGAAAGTATAAAGAATTTATGTTGAGATGTATGCTTTATTTCGAATCCTATGCAGAATCCAGTCACTGAAAACATAGACCGGTACCACCACAACATAATAATTCTTAAGCTTGTCAAGGTAACTATGAAAGATATGGAGAATAGTGCAACACCACCCCATGATTTAACTTTACCTACCTTGAATTACAATTTACGTCACTAAACATCATTTCTATGACAATATAATTAAAAAGCTACATTGGTTGCACCAAAGGCTACATTTTCTGTGAGAAAATGTGAAACTGTGTGAAACATTTTTTCTGAAGTTTGTAATGTATTTTGGCCATTTCACAACACCAGTTATTAGAAAATTTTGACTTTTGGCAATTTTCATCATTGCATTGTTTTATTCAACTTTTGCCTAAACTCTTGAACAATTATTCAGTTTATCATCGCATATGAATATTTTAACTTTTTGCTAAACCAATGTGTCCAAAACTTTCTAGGATATCTTATTACTTATAAAAAAAATTGAATTTGGTATACTATAAAATGGTTTTGCTAAACCTTTGCTTAAAATTTTCAACAATAATTTGATTTGTGTTATGTTCTAAAAGTCATTTTTTCAAATGAAAACTTAAATTCTTTGACCATGGTAAAGTTTACTAGCTCAATTGTGGAGCTCACTTCATAAACCTTACAATATTTTCACAGTGATTGGTGAAGGATATAGTTGACCTCTTCAAAGGAGGACTTGGAGTTTTAAAGTCCCTTTTATATCTAGTTATTCTCGGTATAATAGTTTGTCCTTGGAGATATATATAACAGCTATATTTCAAGTTTTGCAATGATCTTTTATTTAAAATTTATGGCTCATGATACACTTTCAAGTTTTGCAATTATAAAAAGGAAGAAATGGACATCAAGATATGCCTAGTCAAATACATTAAAATGCTTTAATTAATTTAATTAGTAAACATGTACAAAAGAAATAAATTGTGTTACAAGTTAATGAGAAAAATAATGTCAGCATAGGCGTCAAAGTTGCTTGTATTGGGTAGAACGGATTGATTTCGCTCGGTTTCATATTGTACCGATCCATACCACCTGGTTTCAACCACTACTATGGCTAGGTGTGAGAAAATGGTCTCTTGACCCTATGTTGGCAGGGGGTGTAATATGCCATACTGAGTGTACCATACCATACTAGTAAGGTATTGATATAGTACCCAGCTACTCAGTACTATATCAAGATTTAGTACACATACACATGCAAGAATATGGAAGAAAACCAGGCATCTAGTATGGATAATAGCTAAATAGATACATCTTTTGTGTTGATAAAAGGTATGATATGATAAAAAAAAGAAAAAACAAAAAATAAAAATAAATACCCGGTTGTAGGGGTTACTATCATATCAACCTTCTTGAAAACTTCCATGTGGTAGTACATTATCCTTCTCCTAAATCACAAGGCCAAGAAAATAAGCTATACAGGATTATGCATAAGAAACCATATATAACTAAAACCAAGCATTCATATTTAGTACAGAACATAAACATTTCAAACAAAATGTCTTAAAAACAAATGAAATACTAGGATACTATATGATACAATCAACATCAAGGTCGGCGGAACCATCCCGAACTGGGCGGTTCCGGCCGTACCGATGGCTCACCGGTACAGTTCCAGCAACGGAAACGAAATCCGTTGCTGGAGCCAGAGAAAGAGAAGGAAAGAGAGAGTGAGCAGGGAGCAAGGGAGAAGGAGAAAGAGGGCGGGACGCCGGCAAAGGCCAATGGAGGCCGCGGGAAGCTTCTTTCAAAATAGCGGAGCGGCCACGGCATCACTTCCTGCGGCCGAGGCCAGCCTCCGTCGGCCCTCCGCTGGCGTCCGCCACCCTCCATCGGGCTCCCTCCCTCTCTTCCCCTTCTCTCTCTTTTTCTCTCCCACGGTTTGCGTGCCGTCTTCTTCGTTGATACAGGCCCGACATGGCTCGTACCGCCGGAGAACCAGTACGGTGCCCGGTACCGGTTCCGCCAACCTTGATCAGCATATATCCATAACCACAAGCAAGAATTAAGGTCCTAGTTTGTGCCAACCGTCACAAGTTGCTTCGATGAAATACTGAGCATTGGGACAATTCCAAGACTCCAGTAGATGAAAGACCTGGTCAACCAATTTGGCCAATTGGTACTGGCCAATACAAACCATGATAGTGACCAAGATGGCTGATACCCATCAACCTAACAGTTGGGATGGGTTGCCATCTTGGCAATATCACTGGGATACTAATTTTTTTCTTGTTTTCTCTTTTCTAATGGTTGTCTAGAGGTTTTTAAGGCTTATTAGTATCATACATTAGGCTTAGGGGATGTTTTTGAGGTAATCGGTGGGTTTATGGTATCGGTATCAAATATTGTTGATTTTTGGCAGAAAATAACAAAAACAAAAAAAAAAGAGGTGGAGACAAGGAGAGGAGATTATGGACTTGGAATTGAGGAGGGTAGGTTTGAGCATAGAAGCCGGATCTGTCTACTCTTTATCCTTCTTCCTACATGTGAAACAAATGGCCAAAAGAAATATGGTGCCAGTGCCGATGCCATAGCCCATTTATTACCTCAAAAACATCCACTAATCCAAACTTATCACATTAAAAAAACCCTTAAAAAGCCTTCAAACAATTGTTTAAAACAACAAACAACGAAAAAAGGCCATAGAAAATATGACATCCTTTCCTATCCTAAGTGTCGAGATGGTACCATCCTAATACGATCCCAACCCAGTCTTTGACCAATATCGAGTGTAGGAGTAGGATTTAAAACCTTCACTACAAGTGTTGACTTGGGTTAGTTATCTACTACCCAACTGCCACGTATGATATGAAGATAGTTTCTAAATCCATGAGTTGGAACAAAAAAACCACTCATATATAAATTTCATTATGATAGGATACCTTAAGTAACAAATAGACTAAGTTTTCAAAATCGTCATTTGATCTGATACATTACTTTGACATAGATTAAGACAGAAATATTAGGCATATCATGTAAAACTAACAATTTCTAAAACAACAAGGGAATTGTTAAGTACCTAAACAAATAGTACGTCATAAAAGCAAGAAATGTCAAAATAAAATATATGAACATTTTTCATAGAATTATCAAAACTAAGTAGCATGGTCTGCTATGCCAGTACCAGGCCCCGGACCAGTTGCTCGGCGGCACTGGTCGGCACGGGTCCGCGCCGTGTCGGGCCTGTACCGACACAATATAGAAAGCGGGGGAGAGGGCAAACGGAAGAGAGAAAAGAGAGAGAAGGGGGAGAGAGGAGGGTCGGCGGAGGCCACGACCCAGGTAGGAGGCAGAGGAAGGCTCTGTGGCCAGAAAACAGGCCGAGTCGCCTGTTTCGTTCGAAACAGAAGTCCGATCCCTTTTTTTTGTGATTTTTAAGTGAAGTCGGCAATCGCGAAAAAAGAGGTCGGACCCTTGTTTTGTCGAAACAAGGGACTCAGCCTATTTTCCAGCCGTCGAGCCTGGAGAAGCGTCCTCCATGCGGCTTGCTGGCCTCTGCCGGCCGGTTGGCACCTCCCTCTCTCTTCCTCCCCCGCTCGCTCTCTTTTCCTCTCTTTCCTTCTCGTTCTCCCCCTCTGGCAACAAGTTTTGTTTTTGTTGCCGGAACCGTCTCGGTTCGCTGCCGGGATGGCTCAGTACGGCCGGAACCGCTCAGTTCGGGACGGTTCCACTGACCTTGCTAAGTAATACCATTTGGAACATAGAACATAAGTAGGCTTTCATTAAATAACACAAAATTGAATTTAGATATCAATTACAGGGTGATATCTTGCTAATTTTGAGCTCTCTCTCCAAATTAGAACTATTATATCAATAAAATAATTTCAAGATGCATAGCCTGCATGTATATGCCCTTTGTGACAACAAATGTAGCCTTTGGTGGAAAGAGGTATAGAGAAATGATATAAAAACTACAAAAATGATTCCCATCATAGGTTCATACATATTTATTTTTCACTCACCTAAGGCGTTGGGCAGCAACATACTCTGCTGCAGAGAATGACCGAAACAGCGCCAAATTAACTCGGGTATCAAGCGTTAATTCTGAACATCTCCTAAAGATAAAGAAAAACAAGGTTCTTAGTACAGATTAAGTATTATATGAGCACAAAAGTTGTAATGAGATACAGTTATTGATGCAAATAAATTTCAACATGGTTCAGAAAATATACAATAGATAAGGATATATACCCCTCCACAGAATTAGGGCTTAAGGAACACATTGTTTCAGAGCCAATCGAAACTATGTGGGCAGTGCGCATTTCCTCTAGTTCTGGCAAAACTATCTCTATTGTCTTGAAACGACAAAATAAATAAACAAGCAAATCAGCTCCTCATAGATAGAAGATGTGCTAAAATTTATAAAATTCTATAGACAGTTTCATTTTGGTGTACATGTCCATCTTCTTGACCTTTTAAGTAAAACAATAACTAAATTTTCTGGAAAAGTAAAATTACGAAGCAAAGACACTAATTTTTCTTGAAAAGTAAAACTAACAAGCAAAATATATCAAGTATTAAGCTTACTTGGCATCCAAATGTATCTGAAAGTAGATTAAGGACATCCTCGCACTTAGTGGAGATATCATTGCAGGAAACATCATTAAACCACTGCAGATGGAAAATTGTCAGTCCAAACTTACATATCACATGGTCATTGACATCTTGAATTTTAAAGCTCATAGTTCATACCTCCGTATATTTTCCCAGTCTAAATGACTGCAAGATGGTTAAACTATCAGATGATGATAAATTTGGCAAGCAAAGTGGGGGCTGCAATGAAATTATGAAAGGGTCATAGGAATCCAAAAGACAGATTCTGATATCTGCACAACAAGTTTAATATATGCCTTAAGGTGCATTATAAATATATAAAAAAAAGAATCATAAAGAGTATAACTCTCGGGGTAAAAAAGTCAAGATACTCAAACCAGGATAGGACATTTCATATATTACACAGAAGCAGCAATGTCAAACTGAATGATCAGAATTATTTGTAGAAATGTTTGATACTTTGATTTGACTAACAATAAGATGTGTCAAATTGGAAGGGAAGAGTATTAACAAATTCTAAATCAAGGATAATATCGAGTTCAAAAACCCATGGGTGAATTTCTGACTGGAAACAAAGCATAACATTCCCGGAAACTATCAATTCATTAATATGACCAAAGATAAATTTTTCATCATATGTTGACTCTAGACTGGATTATCCAACATCAAAAGCTTGCTTATGCCGAATAATATCTAGAAAGGATTATCGAACACCAATAGTTGTAAAAGTGGTTTCACCTAGTTTTAGGAATACTAAATGAGCTTGCATATACTTGTGATCAAGGTTCCCTGTACCACCCCAAACCATCCAGTTCGGAGCATACCAAACCATATAGAGGGCAAATACGCACGATTCTGAAAGAAATCCTATCATGCTAGTAGTGATAGCATGCTGAAATTTAAAATTTTTCAAATCTATGGCTGTACCTGTTCGGGTTGCCTACGTACCCCTTCATAAGGGGGATCAAGCCACACGTAGTTCTTCTAATTTTGAAATTCGTAGCGGAAAACCGAATTAAACATTTTAATTCTAGCATGCATAAGAAATCAAATTTCAAAGTATCACTACAAATATACATGATCAATATGCCAGGATCGTTTAAACGTTTATGCTAAAATCATTGCATGATTAATTTCAGATCTGAAATGAGATTATAAATTAAGTTCTAAACTTAATTAATCTAATCATCCAACTGATCTTCAAATGCCCATCGAATAGGGTCTGAAGAGTAATCTGTGAAGAGCCCCAAAAGAGATTTAACCCTCGGGGATTGGAACCTATAAGAGATATCATTGAATTTAGTTTCATATCTTTATGAAATCAGAAAGTATTAGATCTGATGCTAGAGCTTCGTAGCCACACACTTGTCTGGCCTCTACGAGTGATCCACGTGAAGCTCCCGGAATGATCCAATCCCACGGAAGTGCTAGCTTGCGCAGGATCTTCCTTTCCTGAATTTTGATCTTCCCAATGCTATCAACTTTTGATTCGCCTTCTTGGAAGAACTTGGAGGAATAGCTAGTAAGGATTGAAGAGGACTTAGATCTGATCTAAAGGCTCTTTAAAAGACCCCTACCAGCTATTTCGAAATGGACTTAGAACACAAGTAGGGAGGCTGAATTCCTTTTTCTTTTTCTTTCTTTTCTCTTGGTTTTTCTTCTCTTTTTTTCATGGTTTTTGGCGACACAAGGAACTCTTCCTTTTATAGCCACGCCATCTGATTATTTGAATTCGAAATTCAAATGGAAATCTGGTATCTTGTTGGCACATTTAGGGGATGGTTGCAACAAGATAGATCTTATCTTGTTTGAATTCAAAATTCAAACAACATATGGTTCATGCGGATAAGATAGGATCATAATGTGTGGTGATGATCTTCCATCATCATCTACCCATTCTCCCACATGTTCCACGATCCAAATCCCACGAGATTTCATTGAAAAACCACTTCTGGATCGAATCCCGAAAGTTCAGAACATCCGCGAACTCCAGATTTTTCGGAAGGAGTCGACCTTCCCGATCTTCGAGTCGACTCCTTCTCCTTTGAGTCGACTCCAAAGCTTCGCAGGTCGACTCCGGCTAAGACGACAGAGAACAATTTCTCTGATACGCCTAGCGAGTCGACCCCTTCATAGCTCAAGTCGACCCCAACTTGCTCGAGTCGACTCCAAGAAAACTCGAGTCGACTCCACTTCAGAAAACAGAAGACGTTTTCTATAGATTCTGAGAGAGTCGACCCCACCCAAACTGGAGTCAACCCCAGCCCATCTCGAGTCGACTCCAAGAAAACTCGAGTCGACTCCAATCAGGTCAAAAACTCTGATTGAACTCAAAATTGAATCCAATTCAATTTGGCTAATCCTTAGTCCAAATATTCAATCAAAGTGAGTTTATTAGTAATCTAATTACTAATTAATCCTCCAATAATTACCTTAATTATTTTATAGGATAATTTGCCGATCGAATTGACCAAATTATCCCAGAATGATTCTCAATCATCCATCAGTTATCTTGATCAATCAGGAAACTTTTATGCGTGTGACCTCATAGGTTCGAACCTAAGCCGGTAGTATAGAAACGACTTCCTGCACTAATCGATGTGACCATCTAGCAATGGTACCCGACGTCCGGATAGGCCGAATATATGCGAAGCAAATATTCTGGAATCCTGAACTATGGTTACTGTATAATTCATCCCTTTGACTCCCAATGCTAGGATGACATTAGAGTTCTGTCAACTCTCTAATCAGTACATCCACTATGTGATCAACTTTAAAAATCCTATGACTTATCACAAGGATTACCCTGATCAAGGTTTTGCTAAATTGAACACAAATCATTATCTCCTGTTTTCAGGAGGGGTCAATTCCATCTTGACTCACGCACCGACTTCGCAAGTACTTGACTGCACCCAGTGACCTTCCGTCCCAGAATTAGAAATTCTGCTAGTCCGGTACCAAAGTACAGTGAGTTGCTTGTTAATCACTGTGGTGATCTCAGGTCTGAGGGATACTTATACGATTATACCCATATCCACTCAGAACAACTTTTGATAGTAAAGCGTTCCGAAATTGATCACGTTCAGTGAAATATACTCCTACACTTTACCTGTGTGAAATATCAGTGTCTCCACACTCCTTGATTACGAGGACAACCAACGTATATGTCACACAACGACCTAATCTTGATAATGTTGTCGTCCTAATAACAGTATGTCATTTAGTCGCAAACAGATTTAAGGACTTGAAGATAAATCCTCCATCATAAAATAAGTCCTAAGGACTTCATCATATAAGAGTTCATTTGAAGATGAAATGATGAATAATGCCAAATAGCACTTTATTAATTTTCTCAATTCATTTACAAAATTCAATCATCAACATGTTGATTGACATTTAGGATACAATTCCCAACAACTCCTACTTAGCCTAAAGCCAATCGGCACAGTATCTAATACCCATCTTCGACTTGTATTCGTTGAATTGTTTGATGCCGAGGACTTTGGTAAATGGGTCAGCCAGATTTTCTTCTGTATCAATCTTCTGCAGATCAATGTCACCTCGTTCTATAATCTCCCGAACCAGATGATAGCGTCGCAGAATATGCTTGGGTCCGCTGATGTGCTTTAGGTTCTTTTGTCTGAGCTATGGCTCCAGTGTTATCACAAAATATAGGAACTGGACCATCAATGGAGGGTGCCACTCCAAGCTCGGTGATGAACTTGTGCAACCATACGGCTTCCTTGGCTGCATCAGATGCTGCGATGTATTCTGCTTCGCATGTAGAATCCGCCACTGTGTGCTGCTTGGAACTCTTCCAGCATATGGCACCACCCTTAAGAGTAAAGATATAACCCGACACGCTCTTGCTATCATCTCTATCGACTGGAAACTGGAATCAGTATATCCTTCAAGTTTCAAGTCAGAATCACCATAGACAAGCCACTGGTCCTTAGTATTTCTCAAATACTTAAGGATGGTTTTTTATAATCTTCCAATGGCTGCTACCTGGATCAGACTGGTATCTACTCACTACTCCTAGAGAGTATGCCACGTCTGATCTAATACACGTCATGGCGTACATTATAGATCCCACCGCTGAAGCATATGGAATTCTATCCATACTCTCTCTTTCTTGAGGAGTTGTCGGACAATCCTTCTTAGAGAGGTTAATTCCATGGCCCATCAGAAAATAGCCTTTCTTTGAATTAATCATGCTGAACCTCTTCAACATAGTATCAATGTACGTAGATTGGGATAATCCAAGCAATCTTTTAGATCTATCTCTATAGATCTTCATCCCCAGGATGTAAGATGCTTCACCCAAATCTTTCATGGCAAATTGAGATGATAGCCAAACCTTTATTCCTTGTAATGCAGGAATGTCATTCCCGATTTGAAGAATGTCATCCACATACAAAAAACAAGAAATATAATAACTGAACCATTTGCCCATTTATAAATGCAAGGTTCCTCTTCATTCTTAATGAAGCCATATGATTTGATCACCTTATCAAATCGTATGTTCCAACTCTGTGAAACTTGCTTTAATCCATAAATGAATTTTTGAAGTTTGCACACCTTAGACTCATCTGCAGATATAAAATCTTCAGGTTGTATCATATAAATGAAAAAATAGGTCATGCCAAAATTTTTGATTTTGACATAATTTCATAGTATTGTGTAGATCTATGGATAATCATAAAATTTCATCAACTCTAAAATTTTTAAATAAAAAAATAATTTTGGATTAAAAATAAAAATAAAATAATTGTTAAAAGAATTCTATAAAATCAGTAGATGTTGCTCTCTATGAAAATTTGGTGTCAATTAATTTAAATTTGGGTATGATCATGTGTATCATGATATCGGTCTAAATTTGAATAAATTTGAAAAATAAGTAGTGTTTTGTGCATGCCCACAAGCTGAGAAAATATAGATAGCATCCTTGATTGGGTGCTACATAGATCTAAGGTCAATCTAATTTTCTAAATATTTTATATCTAAAAATTAATTTTTAAATTAAAATAAGAAAATATCTAAATAATAAAAAATAAAAAATTGGTATTATGTATGGATAATTCAGAAATATTTTCTGAAGTAGATAACTGATTTCTTTGCATTACAATGAAAATTCACTATTTTTTAAAAAAATTAATTAAAATAATGATACTTTGAGATAAAAATATATGTAGTGTCCCTACTAGGGTTCTACATTATTCTGAACTAAAATATTTTTTCTAGATTTTTCTTTCTTCGGGCATTGTTGACAATATTCTCCTGTCCTACGAACTCATGAGAGAGTTTAACCAGGATTCCAAGTAGGGTATCAAACTGCTTGCTTCAGAATAATTTTTAAATTAAACTTCGAGATCCAGATTCTGATGGTAGTGATCGACAGGTTTGTTTGCCTTCCTTGGAGGCCGACCTCATATCCTATCGAGCTGCGAGTGAGGCAATTAGTCAAACAAGCCCCGATCCTCCATTGACAATCATTGATATAGCTCGCCAGTGAGGTGGGCCCCCTTAATTTGATGTCTAACAGGAAGCCCGATATAGCATATGAGATTTCTTCCTACCGACCAATCCCAAGCCTGTTACCTGGTCTAGGCTAATCTGGAATTTGCTCCATAAATTTGTAAGAATGGATCCACACAACACGAAGGACAATAGCGTGACATTGGTTGGGATCATGGAGTCATGCTCTAAGCCCGGCACCACAGTAGGTGCAACTGGTGCGGATCTCATATTGATAAAAGAGGTGCAAGTGGACAGATGGCCACATAGATTCTAGACCCCATGTATTGCATAATGCTTTAATCTCATGTTGATGGATATTGGGAAGCTTTGCAGAGTGAAGCAAGTCATGGACATGGAAGGTGACATTTTGAAACTTGAAGTTACATGGTTTGCAACGAACTACATTGCACTTAATAGCCTCCTTAAGAAGAAAGCAAGCCTGCGTCAAATGCTCATTAATGCCGAGTGGCAAGAGAGCAAGTGTGCCCGAGTCCACATCGAGGGGAGTCATGTAGAGGGCTTGGTGACAAGCCAGGAATTTTTATAGCAAGCTGACATGATTGTGAAGGCGATCAAACCATTATATAGAGTGCTAAGGACAATGGATAGTGAGAGACACCCCCAGATGGTTTTCCTTCACCACATTATGATGATTGCCAAGGCCCAGATCAAGGAAGCAGACCCTAGACATGCGCCAGAGTATATTAACATCATCGACTAGAGATGAGACTATCAGATGAGTAGAAAGTTGCATCTAGTAGGTAATTCCACTCATATGTCTGTTCGCCGTATACTATTGTGTGTTTTGAGTACAACTGTTTTACTAAATCAGTATTGACAACTTGTTGTCTGAACCCAAGGTTCTAGTATACCATCCCTTGGATAGCTATGGATGAGGAACTTCTGGCTGTTCTGCGTAATGCTATTTACAAGAGGGAACCTGATCCAAAGGTCGCTACCCAATGTTTGGAAGAGGTGAGTTAACTTTGTCAACTTTGTGAAATCGTTTGAAATAAGTGATGTCATACAATATGTATGATGTATCTTTTCCACAGATGAAAATGTTTAGGAAGGGCCCGACCAGCTTCGGCGGTCTGGCAGCTATAGTAAGCAAACAGACAATGAGTCCTGGTATTTTAAGATATGGACTACAACTGTTACTTATATGTTATACAATTAGTATTTAGTATCATCTGATATATAGTTTTCTTGAATGCTTTTGAATTTGAATGGTAGATCCACTTCAGTCGGTCATCCAAGAACCTATGATGTTTGGTGATTCGGATCCTCACAGACAGTCTCCCTCAGTGGCTGAGCGCAATTGGTCTACTTTCACCCTCCTCCACAGCAAACAGAGGAACCATCTCATGCAAAAGCGGTTGAATGATTTTGTGTATGTTCCCTACAATATGCATCTGCAGCTAAAGTGCATTGAAAAGAAAGTTGAGCTAAAGTACAATGATCCACTTCATAATGATTTCATGCATGATGAAAAGGGTCTGATGATGGGGTGGCTTGAGGGCCAACAACAGGAGCCAAAGCTAGATGAGCCAAGATTGTATCCTCGGCTAGCCAATTTCACAGCCAAAGAGACTAAGATGGATGCAGAGCAATGGGCAGAGTGACATATTCCATGCTCACTTCCACCCGATCAGCCACACGGGTCAAGGAAGCCGATCGACGCACGGCTCCATTCGGAGACATCCTCCCAGCAGTTCGATTGAGAGATGCTAAAGAGAGGCCACCATGGTACCCGGTCTAGTCAGGCTGGTGGGCCCAATCAATCCTCCCAGCAAAGTTAGAGAAAGAAAGCAACTATTCAAACCAACAAGAAAGGCAAATGAAAGACAGTTGCATCTTCTTTGGAGAGACTCAAGGAAGCCAATTCACTCTAATTCAAAGAATAGCAAGTCAGCTGATGATCTATTGCCCAGATCATCACACGATACCAGCGATGACTCTGCTAATGCATCTGGTGGCCAGAAAGGTAGCGAGGCAAAGAATACCATAGTTTATAACTCACAGCTATAAGATAGTCTTTGATTCACCGATGAGTCTCAATTTACTTATGCCATAACATGATAGAAACCACAATGTACGGCCTGGTGGAGCCCGTGAGGACACCATTGCATATAGGAGATGGGCTCCTTATGGTCGTTTGAGAGGTGATGCTAATATGGCAGATGACATTGCACATGAAGTAAGGTCCTTGGACTTATCTGGTTCCAAGTTACACATCAGACCCTATTCCACACTTGCAGCCTACAACCCGTATGCATATAGATCGTCTAAGATGTCATCTCGAGTAATTACTATCTTTCACAACCTCAACCATCTTTTAGGTCAGATTGTTATCGGCATCTTTGGATGGCCAGTCCCATGATGGTCTTACAGAGACAAATGAGTTCTCCTAGAGTAGCTACGTAGTGAACCCTAGAAGTATCATGGAGCTCTATTGCAATATGGACCAATTGGAGAGTTGGTAGAAGCAAGGTACACTGAACCAGTATCGGTAGGCGTACTGGTCACCTACCGGATCGGTTCGTATCAAAACTGATCCGGTACGAACCGGCCTTTGTTTATATATATATATATATTTTTTTTTTGGTTCACGGACGCACGCGGAGGTGTGTAAAAAAAAAAAATTTGATTCGCGTCCGCATGCGGACGCGACAGAAAAAAATGGGTACCGAACCGGAACCATACCGGTGCCGGTGCTCACCGGTACGCCGGTACGGTCGGTCCGGCAAACCTTGGTACCAGCCAAGTTATTTAACACGGTATAAGGATGTCTGCCTTGCACTTAAGGCTGCAAATGGGTCGGGTCGACCCGTGACCCGCCCCTACCCGACCCGCGTAGACCTGACCTGACCCGAATTTTAGGATCCACGGGTCTGGGTCGGGTCCAAAAATTGGACCCGAATATTTTTCTGGGTCGGGTCTAGGTTTACCGAACGGACATGACCCGACCCGAATAGACCCGAAGAGAGAGAGAGAGAAAAGAGGAAAAGCCCTAAAGGGAGTAGGGTTCAAGCGTGGAAGGATAGAAACCGGCATAGGTCAGAATCCAAAGGAACCTCGGCCCGTCAGGATTCTCTCTCGATCTATTACACTGTTGATACCTCTGGTGTTGCAGTAGCTATTTTTGTTTTCCTTCTGTTTTTTGGTTTTTGTTTCTTTTAACTTTTGAAGGGAGAAAGTGAGGGAACGTTGAACTGAATATGGGTCATGTGCCAGTTTTCTGCAATGGAATTGGATTTTGGAAGAAGGTCTGGGATTTTTTTTGCCCTCGTGAGAGGGGAGCTGGGAGACACCAAGTTCCGTCCAATCAGTCATATAGATAAAAAAGTGTGAGATGAAATTTGGCTTGTAGACCGACTTAGTACGTCACGGGTCATCTGTTCTGACTGGAGGTCAATTGCAAGTCCTTCAAGTCATGGGTCACCCAGCACCTCGTAATTATGATATGACCAAATTAGATTTGCCCAAATTCTCTCCCAAAAGCACAAAAAAATGGACCTGCTTCGGACCCAAACCCGACCCAACTCGGACCCGGACCCGACCCGACCCGATCTTCAACCGGGTCGGATCTGGGTCCAAAATTCGGACCCGAACAAAAAATCGATTTGGATCGGGGTCACTCAGGACCCGACACGACCTGACCCATTTGCACCCCTACTTGCACTATCTGTGCTCACCCATCAATACATATTAGCATGGTATTTGGTACGATACTATATTGGTTCGGCCCTAGTACACAGTACATAAGGCGTATCGACAATTAGTATGCCCAACCAGCCCTGTACCATATCATACCGATACAATGAGAGCATGGCACCAGTATGGGACACGATAACGAGACGACGTACCTTGCATATTAGCCATATCAACGTGTATCGTTTTGATAGAAATTGATACAAGTTGATACATAGATACCCAGGCTGACACATATTACCCAACTTTCCCATGTTACTCTACTTTCCCATTTTAAACATGTAACTATCCATCATGCCCTTCCCCCCTAATTTATGAGGATTTGAAAGCTTATTGGACATGATAACAAATAAGAAGGCATCATCTGCATTGCACTAAAAGTTACAAATCAATGTGTAACAATATGGTTTTCCCATTGCACTGACAACATCCATACTAAAATATTAATATGCAAGTTACATGTTCCCCAGTAGTTCTTATGTTGAATTTTGAGTGTGTGTTGCTAATTTGTAAGTTAGCAGGATATCAATTTGTAGGATTAATAAACTATGCAATCTGCATTCCAAATTTCGATCAGCATAGATATCTTGAAGACTCGCAATCCTGGATTGTCCGATATTTATTACAGTATGTCTATACAACAATACAGAGCAATCAAAACTAGTCTATGTTTGAAAAAATTGAATAATGTAGGTTATCTTAGGGCGGCTTTCACAAACTTTCGACAAACATTCGTATACTATCATGCTAGTGCATGCCCAATGTCAGCATGGTATGCGTAACATGTGGCCCCTGATGAACATGGGCACAATATGTGATACTTTTACACTTGCTTGCTGGCTTGCTGCACCACTTTCCCTACAAAATTCTTCAGAAAACCCTTCAGAAACATTGTAAGTATACTATTTGCCCATGTGACTTCAAAAAGAATCTAAATGCCTAGACCTATTCAACTCACCACATGCTTGTATATTTATAAGGCTACAGAATTTCTAACCACAATTTTAGCAAATCTGTAGCAATCATCTAAAGAGGATGGCATCCAGGTTTCTGTCTCTTACAATTAACAGGGTCACATAATATCAAAATGTACAACAGCGAGCAACTCATTTGTCTCATTGTAATCTTGTCAATTTTGCATCTAAACATTGCACACATGATTCAAATTCAGTATTATCTATTTCTAGAACTAGACTGAATTATCATCAAAAAAAATGATGAAATGCCTAATTGGAGACTGAATTATCACCAGACTGCTGATCGCCCAGGCTTGACCCTTTAGAATATAAGTTGATTTACCTCCCCAGGTTCGAAATCTAAAACTATCATTCAAATTTCACAAGCAGACCAGCAATTCCACAGTATTTGGTCAATCTATTACATAGAAGAAAATGATTTTCAATATAGAATCTGCTTCTGCAAATCCTAACTGCAATTGCTGCTTATCATTTGGGACCGTGGTCATAACAGCCAGCATAAATGCCCAACATTTTCCCCATCCAACTTCCAATATTAAGACCGACGAAAAATAATTAAGAATAATCTGAATTCAGTATTATAAAGGATGTCTGAAGAAATAGGGGGGCTTAAATTGAAAAAAATAGTTGTTTGAGAACACCAGGCTAGGGCAACAAAGTTATGCAACATACATAATCCATCAGCATATTGTTTTTTGCAAACTTGATTTAAAAATGCAGGTTAAGGAACAGAATATATCATTAAATTTGTAAAAGCAATCAAATAAGAAGGTATATGGATACTGTATAATATTATGACATACTATAGTATATGTGTGAATAAGGAATTAAGGATGTATTTATGCATAAAAATTTGATAAGAATAGCAAGCAAAGACTAAAAGTTACCGGTTTCAAACTGATTCTATCAACTGGAGAGGATCCTGCCATTGCTGCATACCTGAAAGATCATTTAATCATATACAAATGGAAGATCAAGAAACCAGATTTGAAAATGATAGCCAACAAAAATTAGCATCATCAAGAAAGTTCAACACCAATGGTGCCAAGAAACCTGTGAAATACATTATAACTAAATGAGATTGTCGAGCTTGGCTGCTTAAAATTCTGGTCTTAGCTCTTCTAAAGGGAGTTCATCACATTTATGATGACTTGGTAAGATTTAAGAATGTTTATGTCAATTATACAATTGTAAAGCTCATGAGTTTGAGGTAGAACCAAATCCCCAATAGGTAGATGATCTTAAATCAATACTTGAGGTGGATGCACATGTGGGAAGGTTGCAGTTACCTGTATGGTGTGGCACATCTCAAGATGTGATCTGGGTCATATAACATGCCTCAATGTGGTTGCCATACATGTGCTACATGCATGGTACCAGGGACTCGAGCTTCTACCTATGTGCCTACAGTTGGCCTCATGAGTACCTAAGCTAAGTCACATGTCAGTTGGCTAGAAGGCCTTTCTCTACAGGACATAATTGACATGGCATGCGTAGGTTGTGCCACAAGCCACATGGGTGGGTAGAAATGGGTATGGGGGTAAGTGGTCAACACATGGATGGCCTCATGATTGATATATCAGCAGCCTTGCCATTCTAAAAGCTAGTACACACAAAGGTCCTAGAGCTCTATCCTCCGGACCTTTTACAAATGCCTTCATTTTGCACATAGGGAGGTTTTACTAATTCGGTCAACCAGCTTAGTCCACCTCAAAGGTAATGGAAAAGCCAAAGGGGAAGATTTATCATGCAGCTGCACACTTCATGAAATTTTAAAGTTGTTCATCATTTGGACCTCCAGATATAACTAGATATTCTTGTTCGTTTTTTGATAGGCCTGACTCAGATCAGTCGTGACTTGTGGGGAAATACCACATCTATAATTTGGTCCATGACAATTGCACTGATCGCATCTTCTCTAGAATACGAGTAATGGATCCTTTCAAAAGTCCCACACCATTCAATTTTGCCTTTATACTCAGTAGATTCAGTGAATGCCTGGACAGAAGGGGTAGTGGAGATTGTTAGATGCACATGCAAAAACATTATAGTAGTGAAAAGTCTTTATCTTTATAAAACATATTCTTATTCCTGTGGTGCACTGTCACCATTATGGTGTCTATGCCTTGTATGTTCCGGCTATTCCCTTGTCTATGGATTATTGATCTTCTTAATCTAGTGCTATGGCACATCCGCATGCCCCGCATTCCATCTTTAAGATAATATTGCTGTGTTTGCATCAAAAGACTAGCACAAACTAGTTTCAATAACTTATGAAAGTCATTTCATTTCCTCTTATTCATTACTCCATTTGAATGGTTACAAAATATAAGTGTGCAAGAATATACTTCAATTAAGCAAAAGAAATGAACATAAGTAGACAATATCACAGAGAGAGCATGCAGCATTAGAAATTCTTACACCAGCATCGTATCTTCAACTGTGGCTGCAAGTGGAGAAACCACTTCAACAGTTCCACAATCACATATTGACCTACAATGACACCGATTGCATTATAAGTTAGCATTCACTTACAGAAAGAAATATCCTAGACTACAACCAAATAACTAAAAAGAAGTACTAAGAACAACAAATAACAGCAAAATCATGATCACTACTTGTGCAAGCATAAAGCTCAGAACTGATGCCTTCAAGATCACGATAAGTTAAATAATCCTCTGGGCCGGGCTGCCTTCTTTTGCACGAGTTTGTGAACATGAATCCTTACTGCCCTTTTTATCATAATCAGCTTATTTCTTTCTATTTATGTAGTTCATAGGAATAAAGATTATACAATTTAAAACAAGAAGTAGCATGTATGTTTTACGGCTTTATCCATATGTCAATACATACATATACACAAAAAATAACATACATACATGCATATATACATACATCAAGAATTTACATGCCAGTTTCATGGGGCATGTCAGCATTGCTTGGCATGGCACATGCCATGTGATGCCATGCTGAAATTTTTTTTAAAAAAACTTAATAGCTCTTCTCAAAAAAATATTAAAAAAAACTTAAATAAGTAATGACCGAAACTGTGATGGACTGACTGGGGTCAGTTTTGATCCAGCACCAAATGTGCCAGCTAGCATAGACCAGCACAGGTTGGCATTTGGAAATATACAACCGTATCAGGATTTAGGTACTACTGGCATGCTGTGGGCACAGGCACAATGGCACCAGCACAGACTTTATTGTATAGTCAGAGCTCGTTTTAGGTTCCTGCTATAGAGTGAGACTTCTTTATAGGCCAACTAAGAGTTGCTTGATTTATTAAAAAAATATTTTAACCCTGCACATAATGTCCTACAAAAATGTTGGTATATAACCATGTCAAATACCGTGCAATGTGTCTTTCAAACAAATAAGAAATCCTAATGATGCACTGATATTAATGTAATGAAAATGCATGAGAAAAATAGACAATAGTCATAGACAAAGTTTTGGATGAAAAAACATCTGGAGATTAAGGAATGAAATGAACAAGGCATGTAGCTGATTTTGCATCATATTAGATAAAAAAAATTGGATGCTAAGATAAAAGACTTCATTACTAGACCTTTTATTTCTTGGCAATGTCTGAACGCAGTATAATATGTACATACATACATACATATATATATATATATATATATATATGAACTTTAACATTTGAGAAATTTCTTAGTAGATATTTTCTTAAGTAAATAAGGTTTGTTTCCAATTGATTGTCTGTTTAGTATAGGCAATTCACAGCCAAAGAACAACTTCATACTGCGGTGAAGACACAAAAAATGTTTCGAATATTTTTATTTGTTGGCTTAGTACAAGAATGTATCAACCCAAGCCAAACCAATACAGGTCAACATGGGCCAACACCGCTCAAAACCAAGTGCCTTGCTCTATTTATATATACATATATTGTGGCTTAAATGCTCCAAAGGAAATAATTAATTTTGCTGTGCCCTTTGTACCCTAGGCCCGAATACATGGTGGTCATCCAAGTTAATGATCTGCACTATTTATCAAGTTCTCCCTATCTTGGATTACAAACAGACCAAAATTCAAGCAATATAGATAAATCAACACGATATATATCCCCCACATTTGTTTCCATCACTAAAAATTATTCCCTTATTGATCATTTTATCCATACCCGATAAGTGATCAACATTGAAATTTTGGTTATACACACTTTGGACATTTGAATCATCATATGGATGTCCCATCACATAGTTTACTTACAAGGCATACTAAGCGATTTATGCCCTATGAATGTTAGAGCCATTCTCATCCCCACCACCCACAGACACACACAGACACAGACTACATATCATATAGATGCATACATTATTTTGTTTATGCTCCATCCAAGGCCTCTATTTAGGTGTTGCACTACATTATATTACGCATGCACTTTTGCTATTAATCAAAGCAGAATATTTGTTTCTTCAATTTAAGAACAAGTACTGTAGAAAGAAACTGCTTTTTTTCACCAAAATGTGAAGAATACTTTCAATAAAAAATCCATGATGAAATCAGCCATCAATGATATGCAGTAGCAAATGGTGAAGTCCACAACAGGAGGGTCAACAATAAATATAATACCCTTCCATGTCAGTCCTCCCGTAGGTTGTCTTTAAGCCTACAATCCCACAAAGGGAAGATGGAATTCTAACTGAACCTGCCTCCAAAAAATAAAAAATGTATTAAAATCCCTGAAGTAAGGAAGCAGTAATTCTGAGACTTCATTTTGTACAACCTCCACCATCTGTTCCTACTGCTGCTGAACATAACCCAGATGCCACAAGTGCTGCTGGACCAGAGGAAGATCCGCCTGTATACCTTTCAATTGAGTGTGGATTTCTAGTTGTTCTGTGAGATATTAGAAGCTGAATATGTAAGTTTTGAAATGATGATAACATTATTGCAATAAAGAGAGAATTTCCAATTACAATTGGTACAAAACATTGCAAACAAAGAGAATTTATAACAGCCAAACAACAATGCAGCAAAGATGAAAGAACAACAACACACGACAGGAAAATGCGGGGGAGAGATCTCGCTCCTCAGCCCCACCTTAAGCATCGGGCATTTGGAACGAAAAATCTTAACTTGTCGACGACTCAATGACATGAAATAGAAGGACATCAAAATATCAGCAACAAAGATCCTATAACATTGGTAGATGAAGGGAAAACAGTACTTATAGATGGTCCAATTTAAGATGAAGTTGCTTCAAAAGATGATTTTATAGATGAGGATAATGAGGTTTACCAAGATATGCATAAGCATCAAATGGGTTGGAGATCCATCTCGGTGCAAACTGCCATATTGGAATTAGAGTCTTGTGAATTTTCATGTCTAATAAGTCAGTTGTCTTTTAGGAGGCAAAAATTGAATGGCAAATATCTATTTGAATTTTCAAGTGTACAAATACTTGTGTTGGAGCCAAGGATAGAGCCAGCCATGTCGGACAATGATGTCCTGCGTGTGTTGCAACATGCTTGTCTATGTCAGCTGTGTTGTGACATGCCAGGTCATGCCAGAAAGTGCTGTGCCAAGGAGGCATGCCACAAAGTTTTGTATGTCAACACAAGCAAGTGCCAGGGCATGTATTGTACCAGCCAGTGACTGCTACAGCACCAACACCAACACCTCCATCCTTGCTCAAAGATGTCGTAAGTCATTTAAGCAGCAAACTTTTTTTTAACTAGTTTGGTCACCATGATGATTAAAACTTAAAAATCGCCCAGAAGTTTCAGTGCAGCAATAGAGTCGAGACTGAGTTCAACTAGGAAATGTTATCAATGGTTTTTGGGTTCCAATAGGAGTCTTGCATTGTGAAGTTTTAGTTGGCATGTCTTTAACAAGAATACTAACTGTTATAGCAGTTGCTATAATGAGCTAAAGACAGGCAGACCATAATTACAAATTAAAAATATGTTTTATTCGGCTATGAATAAATATTTCTTTCCTATGATGGATTCCTTGAAATTGCCCCTTAGCCACATTGCTTTTGTATTTGTTTTATATCTTTTCCAAGTGAACCTAACCCGAGCAATAGAATGTTCTGATGATTACATTGTCCCTCCGCAACACTCAGACTTAGTCTCTCTTCTATAAATTCATGCCACAGGTGAAGTGAAAAGTTAAAAGTTGAAAGCAAATAAGCAGCAAAGTATAAATAAGGAAATATCATGAGAGACAATTGATTGTTGTATTATCAATTCATTCACGCATGAGGGTGAGCCTTGGTGCAACAGTAAGGTTGTTACATTGAGACCTAGAGGTCATGGATTCAAAACACAGAAATATACTCTCTACACACGGGTAAGGCTGCATACATTTGAACCTCCCCAGATCCTGCAATGGCGGAATGGAAAGATGATCATATGATTAAATTCCTAGCTAACAAAGTGCAAGATATTCAGGAAACAATTTGTCAAATTATAAATGACTACTATGCCATCAAAAACTTAAATTCGAGATGAGTTTCTGTGCAATAGAAGTGAATAATACAAGTGCATTCTTTTAAATTTAATAGACTTTCATATTTTTAATTTAAGTTGTATTGGGACTAGATGTGCATCTGAGTTGCTTTTCTTGTAATTGTCAGGTGAATTTTTAGAGATAATTTTTGACTCCTACTTTGATTAGGATTCGCATCTTAAAGCCCTGTTTCAGACAAAGGTTGTGCATAGAGTTTTTCAGCTAATAAGGGTTTATCTCTTGAAGCTTTAGGCATCTTTGCACATGGAGTTCAAAAAATCCAGATTGAGCATCCATGAGAAGATGACAATTGATCCATGCTCCATAGCTAGAAAAGAACCCTGCTGAACATGTCAATGCAAAGGTTTCATCATAATTAGTCAGATGCAGATGAGGAAAATTGGCAGCATGAGAAGTTTTGCCCTAGGATGATTTGTCGCATGAATGTATATAAGATATCAATAATAGTATCATAACCAACATAGTTGCAACAGCTTTGTTTATAGACTTGGATTAAAAGAAGAAAGCATCCAATTCAATCAGCTATCGCATGGGTAAGTCGTACAATTATTCTAGTCCAATTTGTTGTGTTTGGTGACATGACGCTTGTGAAAAAGAATGTCATGTTTAGACAGACTAGGAAGTTTAACACAATGTCATGATAGCAACTCCACAATTTTATGCACAATGAAGAGCCAGAATGTCTCACTGCCCACAAGGAAAAACTACAAATTCAGATACAAGTGCAGAAATCAAGTCATCCATCTCTGATAATGTATAGCTTCCAAGGGATGGAAAGTAGAGTAGTAGACAAAGATGAAAGTCCTTTAACAAGCATCAATTCACCACAGCCTAGTTATTCATAATCAGGCAGAACTGTTAGCAATTCAACATGTCACCACAACAAGACTTTAAGAATGATGCACTTTAAAAAAAAAAAGCATGGTATATTGGATTGAACAGCAGACTTAATAATTCATGAAAGCTGGAAACCCACATTCTTAGCACTATCTTTTTTAGGAGAACCCTTCATGTAGAAATTAAAATGGAAGCCCACCTACATCTAGACAATCTTAGGAGAATAGTCATGTGCTGAAAATCCTAAAGGGAAAGAAAAGAAAAGCCCGTCAATCAGTTGGGGCCTGCAATACGGTGGTCACTCTAAGAGGAGCCCTCCTTCATAGCACAAATAGGGGTAACAATGAATCATATTTGGATTGAATCGATGACATCCAACTTCCTCAATGACATCCAGCTCCCAACTAACTCTTTTACATCCAAAACACGATCTGAGCCTACTGTATCACGAAGGGTCTGCATCTGATCGAGCCCATTAAGATATTAGATTCAGTTTTGGTTTTGGGTCTAGGAGGAAGCAAAAGGTGGCATTCATATGAAACAGCCTTAAAAGGGTGGGCTGCTGGCAGAGCAGGCCGACATGTAAGGTTTAGTGACAGGAGACAGGTGGGATTTGAAAAAGGGAACAAAAGTGGAGCAGGAAAGGGAGGATTTGGGAGAAAAGGGATGAGGCAGGGCAGGAGGTATGTTGGGTCTAGGTTGGTGCCCAAAGGAAGATTGGAGAGAGTAGGTGAGGGATTACCTTCTTAAAGATTTGACCTTCTGGGTTCTATTATCATATGAAACACATTAGACGCTGGGAAGGGAAGGGACAGAAAGCAGAGGCAGGAGATTGAATCAACCTAAATCCAGTAAGACTAGAAAATAGAAATCCTATATTAATATCCGATTGCACGGATTCTTGAGATTTAATGTCATATGTGAGATAGGCTAACAGGCTTTGAGCTTCGATCACCACTTTGGAACATACGTGATGAGAGAAATATAGCTTAGTTTTGTTAGGATGTTTTTCCTTCTGTATATGGCTTGGAGCTCTTCTTAGGAGTTTGAGTATGCTTAGAACTTTAATTTCAAAACTTTGGGACTTCTTCACTATGTAGAAAAAGTCTGCTTTAGTTCATCATACTCAATTATAATCTAAGGTTATAAAACAGAACTATCTCATGTAACATATTGCTATTTATAAAGATTAACAAAGGCCCTAGTTCTTATTTTGTTGAAGTTCTTTCATCAAATGGAGTCCAAAATCATTATCAGTGGTGTGGCTCCATTAGGGAATTGCATAAGATCATTAGGAAAAGATTTCTGCTCATATATGAGGTGTCATATCTCAAGTTTATGATTCGTCACCATTCTTATCACTGTTCACTAGGTATGTTGAAATAGTCTCAAAATAATATGTTAATTTATTGTTTACATGTTGAAATTTAGTTATAAACAATAGGGTTAATTGGTGGGTCTGGCCAGGACTGTAAGCAGGGTACAGGAGAGGGGGATTAGATGAGGCTGACATAGAGAGAGAGAGAGAGCAGTCCATCGAATAAGTTGATGTTGATGTTATTTTCTGCAATTGCACTATCACAAGTACACAAAGAGCCTAACCTTAATCTTAAAATTGCCAAGATAATCTGACAACAATAAATTCAGCACCTTTCATTCACCAATTGTTGTGCATCAATTTTGAAGTATAGAAGTTCTTTATGCAATTTAAATATCATACACTTTTCGCAACTTTAGGAAAGTAATATGACAAGTAAAACCAGAGAAGCACAAGGCTAACATCTTATGATATTGAGAGTATATTCCTTTACCTTCTTGTTACATAATTCATATATCCTTAAAATCAAATAATATACTTTCAGTTTATGAAATTTATGTTTCAAGCATAGGATTCTTCACCTTGTCAAGGTAACTTCCATGAATTACATAACAAGTTCTGAGGTTATGGAGTTTCTAAAGTTTCACTAGACATCACTAGACCATGTTCCTAGAATCACATGCAAAATGCTCAATATTTCATGATTATCCCCAAGGGCACGAACGGCAGTCACATCAAATTCCAGCCAAAGAACACTGAAGAACAAACATCTGTACGAAGTAAAAAGATTAGAGCAAAAGGATTTCATGAAGCCTACCCATAATTTGGATTGTTCCCAGTTGTTCCAAGTCCCAACTCATGCATATTTCCTTTGCCTATAAAAATCACACCACAGCTTCGCAACCGAGAAACACAGACTGCATCTTGGGTGACCGCACGAACTTTGTGAAACCATGTTGTAGCTCCTGAAGTCACAGTGTTCAAAGATGAGACAAGCTTATACCTTGAAAATCCGTCCCAATAGAAAGACTCAGAGAAAAAAAGGGTGTCTAAACTTACCTTTAGTTAGATAAGGATAGCAGTCTATATCATCTTTAATAGCCATAAAAATACCATCTAAGATGGACAAGGGTTTCCCTGCATATGCCAAATATAAGTAAGTGCAATCATGAGCAACAGACTCTTTTATCATTTGATGCACGACTATACAATGGTGGTACCTTCTAAAATTCTATTTGTGGAAGCTACAGCTTGTTTCCTCACCTCTTCCGCACTAAAAGAAATCAACATTGGCATGGGGGGCTTCTTACCACTGTATTCTTCTAAGGCTGAAATTACATGTTCTGCAACCTAGATAGTGAAACGGTAAATCCCTCCTTCTAGAAAAGCATATATAAAAGATTAGAAACTTCAAAAATCAGTAGTAACATACAACTGATGGGGTTGTTATCTTAGACCGATAGGCATGTGCATAGTCACGGATCGTCCAGTACAAAAATGGAGGGGAATCACTGCTCCAATGTTGAGAGAGATCATATGGGGTAAGACACTCCGTGGCTGTTTCAAGACGAGCAACAGGGTCTCTGTTTTCATCAACAAGAACTACTCCCAGTTCTGGCTCTGAAAATTAATCAGATCAAGCCTTTAGAATCCGCCATTTTTACAGGAAGGTTGTATGCTTAGGTGCATCATACTATCGTAGCCCCCTTCCTCTGCTCTCCTTTTTGAAGACAGATGATAGCGGTGGCAACCATGACTCTTGTTTGTCTCCCTCCTTTTCTTTTTCGGGTGAATAAAGCCATGATGGTGTCACAGAAACCATAAAATCCAACATGGGGAGAAAAAAGGGATGGAGGAAAGAAACCATCGCTGTTCCCGCTTATGGAAGGAAAAATTTCGATATAAAATGGCTTGGATCGCTAAGGATGTACAAGATAAATAATATAGTAGCATTCTCGAAGAAAGGTTACAAAATCAAAATATAAGCTGGGAGATTTAGCATGTTAAAGATTTACAAAGCTTTGATATTAGCATTCTCATCTTGTGATATTAGACCAGAAGCCATTGTGCACCAAAGTAACTTTACCAATTTACTTTTATTTTTTTTTCTTCTCCCTTTGTCTTTTTGGTGAGAGTATATAGTCGAGCAAGCGCACAATTAAAACCAGGACGTTCTGGGCAGCTAGTAGCGGATTATGCATCGAGCTACCTATGCTTGCAAAACATATAAAACGCACTCTTACATGCCAATGACGATGTCAAAATGGTTTCAAAATTATTTCATTTAAATACCGAGGAACTGGAAGACAATAAACACTAATAGACAGGATAGAAGTTCATCTTCTCCATTACAAGTTGTACCTTGAGGCGGGAACTCCGGCCGGAACATTGGCCTCTCAGGAATCACGGTATTCTGCAACATCTGCAAAGCAAAAGGATGGATTTCCGGTTGGCTCCCCATTCAAAGATCGCATCGTCACGAACAGTGACAACGAGGAAGGGAAAAGAAAGATGTAAGGAATTTTAAAATCAGGAGAACGGGCAATGACAAAATAGTTAGAACCTCAGTAATTCCATTCTGCCGCTTCAAGAAGGACGTAATGAGAGAGCCCAGCAGAGGGGTTTCGAGCAGCCAAACGAAAAGCCGCAGAGTGAACCCCGTCAGATGTGGCGCTGAAAGTCACAAAGAAATAACAGCACAAAAAAAAAAAAGGTAGGTCTCATCAGCGAACCTCCAAGGTCGATTCCAATGATTCTTAAAAGCCTTACAACGAAAAAGCGAGCAATGGACGACGAGCAGAAACCAAACCTTGGATTTGTTGGGGCCGGTACTTGACGGCGGAGACGTCGACCTCCTCCACCGGCATCATCACGCGCTTCTTCTTGCCCATCTCTCTCTCTAACTCGGAGTCCAGTCGAATTACTGATAAGAGCCCTAGACGTCAGCTATACCCGAATAGATCACAAAGGTTTGGAAAAACAATTGGAAATACCTAGAACAGCGACGTCGTGAGAGGAAGAAAGAACAAGAAATAGAGACAGAAGAGGTCGGATATAGCTGGATCTTTCTGTATTTCCGTCTGTCTGTATCTGTGGGGGAGCCGGCGCGGTTGTTGTCGTTAGGTGGGAGTGGGAGGGAAGAGCGAAATGAGATGAGGGCGTCGCACGGGGCCGAAGGCTCTTGGTTCTTGACTCCCTTGCTCCTTCCCAGTCTCCAGGCGGTGATATTTTTCTTTGTTTAAGGAAAACAAAGAGCGGAGTCGCCAACGTTCACAGGATGAGGTGGATCGCAGGGTTCGCGATTGGAGGCTTGATGCCGGGCCCATGCCATGGCGGCAGGAGCCACCCACTTGACAGAAGCCGTTTAAACGGGCTCAACTACCCAACTGCCACGCGTCAGGCAAACGCTTTCCCCTCCCTAACGCGTAGACAGACCCCAGTCAGTCTGGTACCCAAGGTTTTTACTTTTTTATCGGTCGCTGCTCCCCTCTCCAGCTTGCGAAACTCGGATAAGCAATTAGCATGTCGCTTTCTTGTTCCTCCTCCGCGTAGCTAGCGTGCGAAAATTTCTCTTTGTTGTAATTTTTCTAAATTATATCACGCCTGCAATGCTTACTTAAAAGCCTGATGAAATAAACTAAAGTGCAGAAGCTTGTGGAATATTAGCCCAGCACAGGCTCAAATGGATGTAGTCGTTTAGAGGTTACAAATGGTAGAGGAGCACGTTTGGGCTTGTACTCGTTAGAGATGGCTTGGCTTTTTCGACAATTGATGGTCTTCCACAGTAATGCACGGTGTGAGCGTCGGGGACCACGCAATACCACCTTACTTTTATACTAGTCTCGCCTATGTAGTCAGGAATTGATGCAATATATGAGGGAGTTAGCAGCGTTAGTGGGCCCCGCCTATGGTTTAATCAATCCCCGGTTTCATGTCCGATCAGTATACTGAATAATTCTCACAAGCAATCATCCAAATGCCTAGAATAGCTTCCAGCATGGCGATGAGGCCTGCCTGATCGTCTAAATTTATAAATGCTTGGTCCGTAATCTAGGAGCAAACCTAGACAGATATATCGTCGCCTAATTTTTCCAATTGACGTGGGTGCTCGCCCAATACAACTCAGATTGCACAAGGTGCCCCGAGTCTACTTGGATCTGCTTTGATGACTCGAGACAAACCAAAGGTGAACAAAAAGGAGCCTTGTATATGAAAAAGGTTTTTTTTTTTATGAAAAAAAAAAGATTAAGGGAGGCAGAATACATCGGAACTTTATTAATGATATATATATAGAAAAAACATCATCTCATGGCTCTCTCTCTTTTTTCAGAAGGCCCAACCTTAACTAAAATCTATAGTAAGATACACCAAACACATCAGCATACAGTATACATCCCAAAGAAGGTAGAATGGAAGTCTGATTTCAATGATAAAATCTCTCTCCACCGCATGCATAACTAGCTAATCTGCTGCCGGGTTTTTTTCTCGGTGAATGTGGATTGCCTTGGCTACAAATAAAGCCTACTTCTAGGGTAAAATATCTTTTCAAAAAAGGTTTGATTGCTCCTTGTTTTGAGTAACATACATTAATCCAAGATATGATCGTAATAGAGTCACCTTCAATCTAAACACGTGGCATGCTAGGCGAAGAACCGCACATCGAAGGCCATCCCATGCAGCAACTAGTTCGGCAATCGGCATATGGAGCAGAGCAATGAGGAAGAGAGCCTTGTCCGTAGCCCACACAAAGCGACCATACTGATCCCGATGATGAATCCAGTAGCTACTTGCATACCTTGAACATACCTATTGAAATTTACCTTCAAACCACTAAGGGGAGGGGGTCGCCACCGAACAAACACATTACTCGGTTGAGTAGGAACCTGTTTGAAGAGCCACTTAAGGGCCTTGACTGTGCCTCGGAAGATTCATGATCATAAGTAGAAACAATATCCACCATCTAGAAGTAAAAACACCTTGCCAGCTGAGTTAGGCTAATGATTGAATTTTGAAATAAGTGTTCATTCCTTGCTTTCCACAGCCACCAAGCAATGTAGGCCATCAAGGATCTCAAGCTGTTCTCTACTTAGGCATTGACTAACATACTAATCAATACCGACAAAGAAGTAGGGCAAGCTCCAGGACCAATCAACGTTAACAGCTACTTCACATTGCCGTGCAAAGGAACACTAAATAATAACATGATTACAGTCTTCATTTTGGTCAGGGCAAAGATCACAAGATTGCATGTCCTCATATATGATTCTCGACCTATGAAGGAGCTGCTTACAAGGGAGTTTAAGCCACAATAACTTCCAACAGAATGTTTTTTCCCGCATAGGCACCAGGATCAAAATCCAGCTAGAAGAACTAGACATATCTGACTGAGATGTGGTTTGGAGTAATTTATAGAACTCCATTGTGGTGATGTAAGTTTATTTGAGCCCTAACACAGCTGATCAGCCCATAAGCTTGTGGATGAAGAAATATTGTATACATGGATCATCATTTCAGCTGGAAATATGGTAGATAGAATATCCCGATTCTGTGATCTGCCTAGTCTATATGAAGTCAAAAGCTCAAACAAAGCTCTGGAGTTGAGGCTAAGAACTCAGAAATGGCCATGCACTCTTATATATATATGTATGTATGTATGTATGTATGTATGTATGTATGTATGTGTGTGTGTGTGTATATATATATGTATGTGTGTATGGATCATCCTCTTTATCGCATCACTCTACCGCAACATATTGCAACATAATGAACGAGTAACCACTGAGCAAGTGAGGTGGTAAAACCACGAGAAATCCATGAAGAAGATGAGTTGCAATTAGGCAATATAAGGGACTAGGATTTAATCAACAGTACTTCCAAGTTCTAACTGTCAAATTCAATCACTTACAATCGCTCATACATCGATCAAGGGTGGGTGGTTGAATAAGGCAATATCATTTAGGTAGGTCGCTTGTCCTGGTCAATCACTTGATATTGATTGATGCATGAATTAAAGTGGTGGTCAATTTAGAATTACAAATTGTGATAATAGGGGGAGAGGATTTCGACTATGGCTAATTTGCTTGACAAATAGAGCTGGCATGATTGTCAGTGGGGCAAGAAAGATAGGAAAAGGAGCAATTTTGAAACTTACCGAGATTCATCATGCTTCTCCATGCCCGGTAAGATGTTCTTATAGTAACTAGTGAAATTATTCTGTTGTTTAACATCAGTTTGAATCAGTCTGGTTGTAAGCTAGAAAAAAAAGATGGTATAGCTTGTTAGCCTACATGTACAAATATAATTGATATATCAATAATTCAATATTTCTAATATTTATAAATAGTAAATAAGAAGAATAAACTAGCAAATTATTTACTTGACAATATAATAATAAAATAAAGAAATAAAAAAAGATGGCATGTGGATCAAAGTACGCTGACACGCTGTCCTATAAAAGTTTATGCCCCCCACGCACGGGTTCGCTGGCATAGATCTCCTAGAGATACGACGACCCAGTACAGAACTACGTCTTCTCCGTTAGTGCGCCTCCAGAGAAGAAAGAAGAGTACGTTCACGCTTGCAGATAGCTCAAAAAAAACTCAGAAATATTTAAAATTATGAGGAGAAGTGAATAAGAATAAGAGAGAGAAGAGAAATTTTTCGTCCATTTGAAATGATCCCTAGAGCCCTTTATATAGGCTTGTGCGCCACGTAAAAAAGGTTACAGGCGCGTCAAAAGAAGCAGACGCGGGCCAAAAGAAGCATAATTTCACCGAGAGAAGAAAAGAGCCCGTTGACGCAGCCCCATTACGCGAACCGCGCGCGATCATGTGCGGACGGACAAGTGGCAAGCATCCAAGCACAAGCGAGCAGTCAAAGAAGGAAGGAACGCGTGCAGAATCCAAGGAGGAGTCCGCGGACTCTTTCATAGAGGCCAGGCGAGCAGAAGCATGGGCGGCCAAGATGCAACAGGCCGCCGGATCAAAGGAGCATAAGAAGACATGTCATCAATCCGCGGAAGCCAGCAAATTCAGAATATGGCCGCAAGAGATCTGACTTAGTTTGGATCCCCTTGCATAATTAGGAAGATCATTTGAATTTCAAATTGTTGCCGCCACTAAGCTTATTCAGTACATAGACATTAGGCCTATATAAAGAGCGCGAGAAGGAAAGAAATCGAGAAAAAAAAGTGGAGATTAAATGCGGCGCGGTTTTCAAAAAGGTTTAACATATTTAATTTAATTCAACAATTCTCCACATAAATTAAATATTTAAATAATTTAAAAATTAAAATAAAGTGCTGAGTATCTTATATTATGTAATAGGTGTAAATATCTTTTGGTTTGAACCTTTACCTAGTGACAATTGATTACCTCTGTGAAGTTAAGGTGGACTATGCCTTGAACCTTGGTCAATGGCTCAGATTTCATCAACAACACACATAATATAGCATTAACAATGCTCGAAGTGGGTTTGCGCCTTACGGTCATGCGCAGATATCTCTTTATGTGTGTTATTAGAGAATAACCCACTTTTTACAGTCGCGGCCTCATGACTACACACATATAGGTGAATCCTCAAAAGGGTACAAGCAAGTAGGTATCCTGCTTCATGAGTCTCGGATTCATTAAAAGTAAAAATTCAACCTAACCCTTACTTTTTATGAGCATTGTTGCCCTAGGGATAGAAAAAATAAATAGTGCTCCTCCTTAGTTACCTATCTGACTTGTTTTTACCCATTGAACCTTTTTCAGGTTGGGTTACCACCGTAGTGACTTTACTTATGGGCTTAACCCCATCCCCTCGATAACTCTAAAACCACTATTATAGACAATCCTTTGGTAAGCTGATCAGCTAGATTTCTTTCGAATCTTACACAATTAAGTGCAATCAAGTTGTTCTTTAATTTTTATCTCAATGATTAATGGCGCACTTTTAAGTGCCTATTCATTTTCACATTTGCATTTTCTTGATTGCATTTATCTATAGCAGATCTACAGTCACAATGAACAGATATAGAAGGTAATGGTGAAGTTACAAGAGGTAAATCTACCAGTAGATCTCTAAGCCACTCAACCTCAATGCTAGTGTTATCTAGGGCAATCATTTCAGATTCTATGGTGCTCCTAGCCACTACAGTTTGTTTAGTAGATTTTCATGATACAACTATATCTCCTAAAAGAAAACTAGTGGTGGATTTGGTGTCAATTGTATTACTGATCCAGTTGGCATCACTATAGCCTTTCAGAGCAGCAGGATAACCACAATAGTGTAATCCCAAAGATATGATACCCTTAAGGTATTAGTAGTATGCCCTAGAAGCCAATTTGGAAGACGCATTGTAATTATTCTGGAGGCATAAAATTTGTACTTGATCTTTTATCAATTAATAAAATCATGCATTTTGTTCATTCGTGTTATTATGCGTCCATGAATCGTCCTAGGAATTAATAAAATAATATTCTCAAGAGTTGAGAATTTAAGGTATGTGTAATTAATAATTAATTTCTAAATTGCTTCTGATCGATGGATCATCACGAAGGACGGTGATCGATCCAATGAGATTAGTGCACAGATCACTTTTCTTGATAGTCGAGTCTTAAGTCCATAGTGTGGAGACACTGGGGTGATTGTGCAAGTACTTGTTAGAAAACAAGGGTACTGAGCGTGACCAAAAAAAGAAGTCACTTGGATGTCTATCCACTCGTCAGTGACTTACTTGATGCTGCAGTTGTATGATTAGTACTTAGGCCTGTGAAACCTCAGCTAATCATGGTGAGGTTGCTGTAGTTTGACGAGCACATAAACATGGGCTCTAAGGGTCCTTGTTGTATAGGTTGGCTGCAGTAGGTTCACTGTCGGATTAGGATTGCATCTAGATGGGATCTATCGATCTTGATAGATTAGGAGTGATCCTATGTGATTCATGAGACTAAGTTCGAAAGACCTTGGCCAGGGCAGTTTTGAAAAAAGAGTTTTTCAATCTCGAACTTGAGTCAAATAAATCTGACATAAGACAGACGATGGAGTTTGACGAGTTATCCATAACCTCCATCATGTTGGGATCCATGATAGAGGTACTATATCATATGCTAACTATGCCTAGAGGTTCATCCCTTCCATTCTGCTAGGTTGTCACTATATGCTACTAGGTGTCACTGGTGAATTGTGAGATTCAAAGGCATTCACTTGGTGATCAGTGACCCTAAGAGTAGAGTTGAAATCGTTTCAACTCATTGAAAGAAGTTTCGATGATATTATGATAGAGATTATAATATATCTCACTACCTGTCAGAATAAAACCTACAAGGTCACACATATTAGATGTTTTGATCGTTCCGACGGTTGGATTGCGATTTAAAATCGCAATTAAAATTGATTGTCAATTGGATTAACTCGCTAAGAGTTAGTGAGTTAAAGAAGAAGGATTTGCAATTAGATTGCAATTTAATTGATTTGATTGGACCTAATTAAATTAGGCTTAACCTTATTGAATAAGGATGAGAAAGCCTAATTAATTAAAACTCCTTATTAGATAAAGAACTTGATTCATAAAGTCCAATTCAAGTCCCAACTAGATTAGGATTCATATAAATCAATTTGGAGGACACATTGGGTTCTAATTGGATTAGAATTCAATTAATCAGGTGGGACCATGTAAATCCTAATTGGATTAAGAGACCCACGCATGGAAAGAAGGGAGAGAGCCCTTCCTTCATGCGTGTGGAGCAAAGAAGGAAAGGAGGGGCGTCCGCCCCTCCTCCTTCTCACACGCACAAAGAAAGGAGGGGCGTCCGCCCCTCCTTTCCTATAACGGACCCACGCCATGTGGAGGGGCAGATGCCCCTCCACCTCCTCCTTGTTGATGCGGATTGCCACATGGCATGAGCACATTCTTTGGATTCTCTACAAACTTTTTTAAGTAAGGGTTGCGATAGAATTAAATAAGAGGTGTTGCAGATTTTGGAGGGATGAATCAAGGAGTGATTGATCTCTGAAATTATTCCTTATTTGTATGGGCATGAGATGCCTATTTAAAGGGCCCTGGCGTGAAGCATGAATGCATTAGAGCCTCCATTCAGCCGCCACCCTCTCTCTCCTTCTTCCTCCTTAGCTTGAGCAAGAAAAAGGGAAGAAGAGCTGCGCCATCTTCTTCCTCCTCTTTGATGTTCGTCGTCTTCCTTCTTCTTCCTCTCAAAGTAATAAAGAAGTTGATTAAAAGAAGAGGAATTCAGCCATCAAAAATGATCTCTGTAAAGGAGCTAGCACTCCGATGAGATTTTGGAGCGATCTATACCTCGTGTGGATACCTGTAGAGGCCGGATGCTTGTGTGGCTTCAAGAGAACTAGAAATCCTACGATCATCAGATAGTGGTGAAGTTCTACCCGCTCAAAGGTAAAAATTAGATCTTTATAAATTCTATACAATTAGAAATTGTAGTAGATATGAAATTAATCTAGTCTTTTAATTTTATTTTTTTTTAGATTTCATAAATCTGAGTTAGAAAACTCTAGAAAATTTTTGAAATCTACGTTCCCTAGAACGTTCATGAGATGAACGACTCCGCACGTGTCTTTCCGCTGCAATCGTCGCAACGCGTGCGGGGGTAATCCGACATAAGGTACCGGAGAGTTCTTTCTAGAGGAGTCCAATAATCATTATTAAGGTTGTGAGTATATCTACTCAGTCGGTTTACGGAGTATGTAATATCAAGTCTGGTATAATTTGCAAAAAACTCTAGAGAACCAATGACTTGGGCATTAAAGCTTTGATTGACTGTATCACCTAAGTTCTTTTTTAGATAAAGAGATGGATTATAGAGAGTAGATACAGGATGACAATCGGAGTAGTAAAAATTTTTAAGAATCTTCTCCATATAGTGGCTTTGGAACAAAGTTATTCCATCTTCTCATTACTTTTCCATTGACCACACTTTCCCCCCTTTTTTTCCTGCGAACCAAACGAGCCCTAAAAGACTTGTTGTAGTTGGGACGGAAAGAACGATTCTGATTTTTGGATTTGGGCTTGGGCTCAACATTGTTGACTTTGGGCAAAAGATTAGAGGAGTGAGATTTTCTCTAAGACGATGTTGTTTTTCAATCCTAATAGAATTTAAGACTTGAGTTAGAGACAGATCACTTTGGGTGTGGCTCAAAGTATTGACAAAGTCTATAATACGGGCAACTTGGAAAGACTCATCTAGGTGGGTTCCATTTGCTTAGAGTTGAAGAATCAGTATTTCATATTCATGGATTTGATCATTCATAGGTTTGGAATCAACAAATTTAAACTTGCTAAAGTCAAAGAACTTGAATCTCTTTAGCCCGGCATCATCAAGTCCATATTTATTTTCTAGGGTATCTCAGAGATTCTTGGTACTCTTAGCTATATAATAAATATCATAAAGCCTATCAAAAAGGGCACCTGGGATTCTATGAAGACAGTGGTAGTTGGTTTTTTTTGGAGTCCTGGTAGAGGAGGTGGAGGAAGCAGCAACAGTTTGGGAAGAGGAAGGAGCAGGGTTTTGGTTGCGACGAGTAGCAGGTCGTGAAGCAGATGCGTTAGACACATTACTGACTTCAGTAGTGCTCTCACTAATGACTGAAATCAAGCTTAGGGTGGTAAGCCAGAACCATATTTGATTCTGCCACCTCCAAAAGTTTTGACCATCAAACTTTTCAGGTTTAGCACTAAGATTTCATATGTATGGAAAGCCATTGATTAGAAGAAGAAAAAAAATTGATTTGTAGCTTAACACAGTTTTGACACCTGTAAAAATGAAAAGGTTTATGACAAATTATTATACTAATATCTAATTTGAACTTTAGATGTCTAGTTGAAAAATCTAAAGAATAACAGCTAGATCAGCTCCAGATCGGTGGTGGTGCACTAGGCTCCTTTAGGTACCAATCTTTTTTAAGCACGTAGGCCTTTTTGACAGATTTTTCCTAGACACCATTATTTAATGGATAATTTTATTAGATATCGTTTAATTTCATCCTAAGTGCAATATTAAGCTAGCTCCTATGAATTAACCAATTTTTGAATTTTCGTTTGAAGGAAACCTGAAAATTACTCTGTAAGAAATCCAAATGGAGGTATTAATAAATCTCCTGGAGATTAGACAATCTAATATTTTGTTTAAAGAATTAAGCACTAAAATGAAGCTAGCAAAAAATGTGTAATAGCTAAAATATAACAATTTGCAATTATGCAGCAAAATATATAATAAATATTGTAATTTAAAATCTAGTACTAACAGTACGTAAATTTTTCTAGATTGTTAGCCTAGATGCACATATATAATTGATAAATCAATAATTCAATGTTTCTAATATTCATAAACAATAAATAAGAAGAATAAACTAGTAAATTATTTACTTGACAATAGAATAATAAAATGAAGAAATGAAAGAACATGGCATGTGGATTGAAGCACGCTGATGCACTGTCCTAGAAAAGTTTATGCCCCCCATGCACGGGTCCGCTGGCACAAATCTCCTAGAGATACGACGATCCGGTACAAAACTACGTCTTCTTCGTTAGTGCGCCTCTAGAAAAAAAAAAGAGCACGTTCACGCTTGCAGATAGCTCAAAAGAAACTCAGAAAAATATTTGAAATTATGAGGAGAAGTAAATAAGAACAAGAGGAAGAAAAGAAATTTTTCGTCCCTTTAAAATGATCCCTAGAGCCCTTCATATAGGCTCATAGGCCATCCAAAAAAGGTAACAGGCTCGTTAAAAGAAGCAGACGCGGGCCGAAAGAAGCAGAATTTGGCCAAAAGAAGAAAAGAGCCCATTGACGCAACCCAATCACGCGAACTGCACGTGATCAAATGCGGTGCGGTTTTCAAAAAAGTTTACAATATTTAATTGAATTCAACATAGCTATTCCCATTCTATATTTAACTAGTTTTGCTATTATTGTGTTTTCAGGATATTTGGATAATACTGTTGGTTGCAGTGAGGTTTTAAATGAAAAAAAATGGTTTTTGAAGTTGGGTTCCCAAAAGTCACGCCTCTTTCCTTAGTAATCTAAGATTATGATTTTGAGTCTTGAATGCTATATCCAAATATATGAGCCCGGATATATATATATATATATATATATATATATATATATATATATATATATATATATATATATATATATATATATATATATATATATATATATATAGTATGTATTTGTGGGGGCGATAGGGTTGGTGTGGTCTCCCTACACAAAATATTTTTTTTGCCCTAAGAAATAAAGTAGTCCCAAAGTGAGATAACTGCTATTGAATAAAATAACTTTATCCTATAACAATTTACAGTGTTTGACCAGATATAAAATAAGATAACCCGCTACATATTTTGTCATATGCTACACTACCCCCCCCCCCCCCCCCCCCCCCAACAAAAAAAGAAATATCACACCCAAACATTTCCTGAACTACTTTAATGCTCTCTTATACATGTAGCCATCCCCTCTCCTATCACCCACCACATGTAATGAAACTTTGAAGTAATCAAAGAAAATCTCCTCTTATATAATGGAAATGCATGTCTAAGATATTCTTCGGATATCCAAGCTATTGTTCCGCCACCTCCCTTGTGCATTTCATATAAACAATGATAATTAGATTTAATTATAACACATGTAGAGCACAAAAAGTGGACTTTGCATCTATGCCAAAAGGTACAAAATAAAAAATTAAATTGTTGAGTATAATTTACAAGATATAACATTCTTATCAATGAAAAATAATACATTTTAGGAACTTTATCCGTGCATTAAGTTGTTCAAAACTCAGTCACTACACCGTGCCGCTGTAAAGATTAAGATTTTTTTTTTTTGGATATCACCACTCCCTTAAAAAAATTGCTTGCCAAATTACGTGTAAAAAGATCTTTTTGGTATATCATGGACTAAGACCTACCTTGCTCTAAGTTCAGATTTCTTGGATAGGATGTCAAGCTAAGTCTATATTAGTTACAATGTAATATCTAATTTCCTTCTCATGCCTCTCATTTCTTGCTTACGATGCTGTGGTTGTCAAGTTTAATATGCTCCCACCATCTTTTCATAAATTCAGTTCTCATTTCAAAATATGAAAAAGATAATTTTGACAGAAATATGATAGATATTTCATTATAGGGTTCTCTAGAATTTACAACATAAAAATTGTTGATATGATTTACCAATATATAAATGGCACCATTTGCCAAAAAAAGAAAAATTAAGATCAATTTTGCAGGAGGGGGAAACATTGTTCAATTTTGCAGTTTGATCAATATTTAGCTTCTTTTAGACCAAATTTCATTTTACCGGACCAAAACCGGTCATAACCCAGTCCCATCTGCGCTCTTATCCCTTGCGACCCGATTTGCTTGCACAGCGCGGACTTAATGCGGTGCTCGTAGGACTTCAAAAATCGTGCCGGCGCATTTTTGACTCCAAGTCTTTTTTTCTTTTTTTTTTTTTTGCTAAATTGACTCCAAGTCTTCCGTGTATTGGGTGGGCTTCCTGCAGCGGAAATAAAAAGTATCCGCTGGACTGCGCACCTAACCGCGCACTGGCATCAAGACCCGGCCCCGCCCTTTCGGCGACCAGGTCCGCCACTTCCAGCCATCCTCCCAAAAGTACCACCCCAAGCCCCAGCGACAACCAAATCCTCCCCCTCTCTGGAGGAAAGCCGGAAAAAAAAAAAAAGGGAAAGCCTATCTATTTATCTGCAGAAGAACAGGACTGGGACCGATTTCTTTTTCTGTCTCCACAATATTCATGGCCATCCTCATCCCAGGTGTGCAAGAATAAAATTTTTTGAAGGAATCTCCTGACCGAACTCTCTTTTGTTGCTTAAGATTTATAATATTTGCCACCACCAACGGCAGCTCCAGCTATCAATCGTTTTCTTGATGCTTCCACCGAACCAGCCATGGCCTGGATCCGCCGCTCCTTCTGCCCCTCCTACCGCCAGGGCCTCCTTTCCCCGCCGCCGCCGCCGCCGCCATCCCCTCTCCGCCGCCTCCTGATGATGGGCGCCTACCTCCCGCGGCACCCCCGCAAGACAAGCAACATCTCCTCCTGGCGGCGGCACCTCCTCCGCTTCCTCCTCTTCTTCCTCCTCGGCTTCTTGCTGGGCCTCTCCCCCTTCGCCGACCTCGACGACTCCGGCCTCCGCCCCCATGACTTCTCCTTCGACGACGACGGCGGGCGCCCCCGTCGGGATCTCTCCGCCCTCGTCCGCTCGAGGCCTTGGGAGATTGAGATCGTGCGGCCCGAGGGCCTCGTCGCCGTCGAGCTCGAGGCCAGGAAGGAGGAGGAAGGCCCCGGCGAGCCCGATCCGCGGTCCCTCGGGAAGCTCCTCATCGTTGTCACCCCGACCTACAACCGCGCCCTCCAGGCCTACTTCCTCAACCGGCTGGGCCAGACGCTGAGGCTCGTGCCGCCGCCCCTTCTCTGGATCGTGGTGGAGATGAACGCCGCCTCCATGGAGACGGCCCAGATCCTCAGGAGGACGGGGGTCATGTACCGCCATCTGGTCTGCAAGAAGACCTCCACCGACATCAAGGACCGAGGCGTCCACCAGCGGAACACGGCGCTCGAGCACATCGAGCGGCACCGTCTCGACGGCATCGTGTACTTTGCCGACGACGACAACATTTACTCGCTCGAGCTGTTCGACCGCATGAGGGAGATCAGGTGAGTCTACTTGATGATCTTTCATCTACAGCTTAATCCGTGGGTTCGAATTACCACTTGATGCGTTCATTGTTTTGATGGTCCTGTAATATCTTTGCCAGTTCATTTCGAAATCACTAGACGTTGTAGGACTTGCAAGCCTGCTGGCACTGCAAACTGACATAGTGAAAGGGATAGCTATTCATACGGTCATGTGATACTTCTCTTCTAGGGTTTAGGTCATGGTGGGCATTTTGCTCATGCATGTGGAGGACTGGTGCTGTAGAATTACTATGCATGTTGAAGCACCGCATGGTCCAGTGAAAAATGAAATGGTGCACGGTTGGCACACAGATATACACCACAATTATTAATGCGTATAAGAAGCTAAACATGCTCTCTTGCACATTCTGCTTTCTGATGTTTGTTTGTTTATCCAGAGCTTCTTGCCTATATTATCCTCTTTACATGTTGTCCTACAACTCATTTTATAAATTTAAGCTTTTTATTGTTTGCTGTGGATTTCCTATTCAATATAATGTTAGTTTGAACTAATCCACCGATGTTTAGATTGAATTCCTTAGAAGGTATTTATGTTCAGGTTATGAGCACTCTGTGTTTAGCTCGATTGAAATTTCTTTCGAAGAGTCAAATTCAAAATCTGAGCAACCAAGAGTATCTAATATGAAGAGAAGGGTACCTGTTTACCTTGCCATATCCTTGCTATCATCATTTGATGGTATGATATCTTTTAATTTTGGTGCCTGTATGTTTTGGCGGGGCATATCTTGTGCAAGTACATGACTAGCTCAGACATGATTGACATTCTTCACTCCTTTGGTACCCAAAATCTCATATAAGCTTTAACTCATGTTTATCTGGTTGTGAAAGTAATTATTGCTTGCTTCTGCACATTCTTAGGTGGGGTAGATTATCTGAGCTACCTCAAATCCGTTCTCAATTTTTTCTATGTAAGTCTTCCTTGATTTTCATGTATTTATTTAGATCTAAATCCTAAATCTTGTTCTCACTCCTAGCCAGACGCTTGAGCATCATTGCCAATGATAAACCAACACATGCACTTTAACATCATTGCCGATGATAAACGAACACATGCATATGTATGTAGGCAATTAATACTTTAAAACTCTTCTTCCTCTTAAAGGACAAAACAAAAGCTTCCATTAATAGTTTCACTTGCATCAGCAAACCTTAAACTTGACAAGGGACTGTCTTCTAGACATGCAAAATTTGGTGTCTGCTAGTCAATAGGTAACATAGTTTAAATTATTCCTGTCATATGCTATATGCCATGTCAGGACCTCAATAGCACAATGCATTTCCTCTATTTCTTGAAAGCCATTTATCGATCTATTAGTATGCAATCTCAAGGTACATAATGGGGTGTGTGTGTGTGTGTGTGTGTGTGTGTGTGTGTGTGTGTGTGTGTATCAATACATTTGATATAATTATACTAGAAATATTGGAATACTTTATGGCTAATTATTAGTATAGACATGCATATGACCTATTATTTGGGCTTGGACACAATAATGCATTTTTAAGAGGATTTACAGGAATTCAATAAGAATCAAGAATCAAGTATGTATGTTAAATGTTCAAAATGTGCCTATTATGTCCATCCATAGTAAGCTATTCTAATTTGTCCACAGTAAAAAAAAATACCAATGCATTTTTTTTGCATCTTTAATGGATCCATCTTGAGAGCTTCAATTATGAAAGGTAGCTATGTCTGCTTCCATTACTTGGCCTTCAATTTATAGAATTTATCTACATGTTGTTTGAAGGAGATTTGGCACTTGGCCCGTTGCAATGCTTGCTCAAAGCAAAAATAAGGCAATACTGGAAGGCCCAGTATGCAATGGAAGTCAAGTGATTGGTTGGCACACAAATGAGAAAAGTAAGAGACTTCGAAGATTTCATGTTGACATGTCAGGATTTGCATTCAACAGCACAATACTGTGGGACCCGAGGAGGTGGCACCGTCCAACCTCAAATGCCATAAGGCAACTAGACACAGTAAAGGAGGGTTTTCAGGTATGACTCATGTCTCTCTCTTTTTTTAAGAAAAAATATTTTTGTAGTTTTCCAATCGCTCATTAAAACTTTGTGTATTAGACTTTACAGGTGTAAATCAGAAAGGATACATTAAAAATGGAAAAAAATGGAAGAAACACATTTTTCTTACATTTATGCAAATTTTAGATAGGTCTATTTTTGTCCATTTGATGAAGAAATAGCAATACCTCTTGACTTTCTGAACATAGATTCTTCAACATAGATTCTCCACTGATAGAGCTTTTCTTTGCATCACCCTCTCTTTATCAACAAGGCTGGATCTGGAAAAGTCGGCCGGTCCTGTAGTAACAAGATTTTATATATACACCAGCAAAATGTGATTCAACAGCAAATCATAATTCACTTCGGAGAGTTAATTGCTTATGGAGATCATAAAGTTGAGTCTAGTTCCATTGATGAGAAGTCCTGAGCATTCTCCCTCTGTTGTAGTCATTTTTCATACAATTCAACAGTGTAGGTAGCCAAATTTTCTTGGTGATCTTTTAATCAAATCTATTATTCTAACAAGAACGACTGAAAAGTTATGTGTTAGAATACTTAATTTATGTGATCTTGAGCTCGAAAGTGCTAGGTCAGCTATTAGATCAGCATGTAATCGGGCATTAAAGTGCTCTAGTGGAAGCTGAGAAAATCATTAGTTTAGGTGTCAAAAGATTTGATGGTAGCTGAAAAATGCTAGTCTGCCTGAACTTTGCCATTTCGTTTTTCTAATAATCATGACGTGTACAATAGTGCTAGATCCCTTTTTCAACAATAGCTGAATATGAGGAATCACAGGTCTGTTATGGTTCACATGCAATGCTATTCTTTTCCTTTTTGTAATTTTAAGTTCATGGATTGTGTGCAACTTCTAGAAAGGTGCATTTTAAAGTTTATATGGAAAATTGAAAAACTTTTAGGATGTACAAATGGCCTGATATTGGCTTGTAACATCATTAGTACAAAATAGAGGCCTATTATGTTTCATGAGATAAGTCCTATGCTACTTATTTTTGTTATATATCTATGATGCATAGTGAAAGCAACTTTGGGAAAGAAGGCAACCTAACAGGTGTTTTTGTATATGTAAGTCTATAGCAAAGACCAGTGAATAACCTCAGTAAATCTATTCTTCTATCTGGCTGAGGTATAGGTAGAATTCAGATTCATTCTTGTAGGGGAACCGGTCCTTGCAGTATAGGTTGAATAACTTTAGATGGAGAATGTTGAAATAATGGAGGAAAACTTTTATACAGGCTAAATCTCAAAGAATCTCATAATTTAATGTATTTCTTTCTGGGTTGCATGGGCAGACATGAGAGCCAAAGCATGACACTTGTTGAATGTCTAGCTCAACAAGAGCAAAATATAATATTTTTGGACTTGTCTACACAATTTATTTTGAGAATATTTTTGTACTTGTCTACGTAATTCATTTCCTTGTTCATTTTTGGCATTTCTACATTTTCTAGCTTGCTTGAGAAATTGAATATCTTCTTTCTAATTTTTATTTACTACATCTGAATGTGGATGCATTATAATTGGGGAAGTACGTGTTGGCTCTCTTCTTTGTTTGAACGGGGTATCATAATTTTGCTAGCAAGCAAATTTAATATGTATCTCTTCCCAAATTCCTTTTTCGTTTTTTTTTTTTAAAATGTGATTCATCCTTACACCCTCCTACCAAAATATAAGTAGAAAAATGTGTTTCTATTTGCCTAAGATGCCATCAATTTTCATGTTTTAGAAAAGCGATTAGAGGACCCACCATAGTTGTCAGATAGCCTAGACTATCCCAAGCAATAGGCTCTCATACAGCCTAAAGAGATGGACTAGGCAATTAGGCAACTGCCTAGGGGACAACTTTGTACAAAATTCAAAAAATGATTTATACTTTCTTATATATTTCAATTGTTGACCAAGATTTGCATTGTCTACAATAAATTATCCATCTCAAATGACTCTAGGATGCATCACTAACAACCAACACATGAATTCCACTAAATAAAGCTTTCTACTTTATCACAGTCTTATTATTTGTGCTGAACTTGCAGAACACAACATATTTTGTCTTGGCTCAGATTGTATGGTGCACATTTTTTTTTATCTGGAAGTGGATATGAATTCAAATCCCACAGGAAAAGCTAAAGATGACAATTGATCAATTTAAAGTTTTGTGCAGATATGATTAATTTAAACAATTACTATTGAGGAAGGACTAAAAACAGAGCAAAATTCAGATCGTAAAAACAGAGAAATATATAACAAAATAATTCAAACATGGCAGCAAAATAAACAAAGAGGTTGACAAAAAGAGGGAATACAACAGCGAGGGACTCGAAATTGATCAACTCTACAAAAAAGGCCTTTGTAACAGAGGATATACTCTGTATAGAGCATTCCACTCATGAGGACAAAAGTGCGAGGAAGAGAGGAATATAGGTGGATTTACTTTCTGGCCTCTCGGATCCTCGCCAATTGCCTCTAGTCACTGTTCGACTATGTCCAATGTAGCTACTCGCCGTTCGAACACCCAAGATAGGGAGCGGAGAGATGCCCTAAGGGCTAGGCTTGGAGAACAGAGGAATGGCAGAATTGGAGAAGAACTTCAAATACCTCCTTTGCTCTCCCTTAAGTTGATCTAGTTTGGATTAAATTGGTTAAGCTTTGGCTCCCTTGTTTCAAATCAACAGCTTAGACTCGGGTGGCCTGGACTAGGCTGGGCTAGGCGAGCACCTGAAGGAATTACCCAGTAGCCAAGGTGGGTGCCAAAAAAGCCAAGTGAGTGCCTGAATGGCAGGTTGTTGTGAGCCTTACTTAGGTAAGCAGTGCTAGGTTGGGCGCCTAGTCGTGCAGGTGCCTGTAGGAACTATGGTCCCATTAATTTGAATTGAAAACATTCTGATGAAAGGTAGTTTAACATTATGTTGTTTTGGTTTAAGTTTCAAAATCCCTCTTCTCAGAACCAGATCCCATGAAACTCTATTTTATTACTGTAAGAGGTTTCTTCTATCCACCTAAAACTCATATAGGATTCTTATGCATATCTAGAAATTTACCTCAATGCTCTTTGGATTAGGGGGCACATGGCTCAGGTTGGTTCAGGTTAAGAGGCCAATCTGGAACTAGCACAATTCCAATTGGTTCTCAATTTTTGGAACCAGAATCAAATCAATCAATATTGGAACCAACCCAACCCAATCCAATCAAGATTGGATTGGTTCAAGTTGGTTATTGCATTATCCAAAAATTAAAAAGAAATTTTAAACCATTAATTTTATTGAAAACATAAACTATTAGTACATATCCTATATATGATGTGTATATTAGATGTGGATCGGGACGGGTCAGGTTACCCAGCCGCTTAACCCAAACCCAAACCGATCCAGTCGGGTTTCAGAAAATCAGAATGGAACCAACCCAATCCTCGTCAGAGTCCAAAACAAAACCCGCTCAACAACATTGGTCCAATTTGGTTATTGGGTTGACCCAAATACATGTACACCCCTACTTGTACAATTATAGAATATCCAGACATATTACAGAGGCATCTTGATATTCTAATATCACATTATCCAACACCATCTAAGTATGTTAGCCATGGGAAGAAAATAATTGCTGCTTTCTTGGCTGCCACTTTATTGTTTTATGTTGCATGGTCATCTGCTGCCAAGTGATTCCAGGATTTTTATTTTTCTGCAGGAACTTAATGTTATTCCCTTACAATCTTGTGCTCTCTCCTAGGCCATTTTTCATGGTTGCTTCTTTCTTGCTTTTCTGTTTCTTTGTTGATGTTGTCATTTGTTCCTCACTCATCTGATGATGAGTCGGTTCCAGGTTTTCTATTTTCTGTTGGAGATCTTTGTATCACTTTGTTGTTAGACTCTTCTAGTTTGTGCTTTGTGTTTTTTTTTTACGTGTAAAAGATGTTCATTTCCTGTTAAAAAATGCCAATGTACCCCATTTTGGAGTTTGGTATCATCAACCTGAGATGAATAGTAGCACAGCAAGTTTAAGCATCGTCCTATTAGTTGAGATTGACCTTGCAAATGCTTTACCATTCATCCCAACATAAGTTTGTCCTTTGTTTTATACGAGTTCTATAGAATCTCTTTTGTGATTTAGAAAGACCTATGCTTTGGCCAAATCTAAACCTAGTTTTTAGATTGTATTTAGCATGTCAGTTGAAACTAACTAGTTTTGATTAAAGATCAGTATACATGTAGACTACTAGTCTCATTATTGGGTTCTTTTCTTCATCAATTATGAGTTTGTAGAATGGTAACCTGTCGGAAGTGTGATACATCTGAGCTCCACGGAGCATTTTTGCATGAGAAGATTTGGAAGGATTTCACTGTAAGGTACCAAGGAATATAAGGAAAAGATAAAAAAATTTCAAACAATTAATTTATATTAGCAGCCAACTATCTTACATTTCACGAAAACCATAAATACAGGGAACAAATTCTATTGAAAATAATGAAAATAAATTATCATTTTTCTCTTTTAGAAATTCGGTAAACATAGTTTACCTAGATTTCTATAGTACACAAGCAAAATTATGTGTTTTTTAATCCCTAGATGGAGAAATATTGCAGGAATTTTAAAAAGTTGCCCTTGTATGTTATTTTTTATAGAAAGGTAAGCAACATATATTGGTGTTTGAGCAAGTGGGATCTCCTATTGATGATAGTGGATAGATAGTCACTTGTATTCATACATGATATGTAGTGTTCATATGTTTATATGGTGTGATATGTGACACGTGATATGCTAACTATTTATGCCTTTGTAGTTATTCTTAGTGATTGATATTTGATCTTATGTTATAATTTTGATTTTCAATTCTTGGACGATAAGCTTAGCATGTAAAGATCAGCAGTTATAAATGTTACTAAGATACCTCACACAACCACAGCATTATATATTAGATATCACTAATACTATGAATGATATCTAGGATGATTTTACTTATATTACTTTGTTAAGATTTTATAATGTTCTGTTACTTTTAACATTTTTTAACTACTTTATATTTTATAAATAGTTTTGAACAAAAATAACTAAAAGTTAGGTCTGTTCAGTCATTCTATTTTGCATTTATATGGCTTTTTTTGTATTCTTTACATAATATCTCTTTCCCCTTGGATTGAAACCACCTAAAATCATAACCAGGACCTGCCAATCTTAAAACCTGCCTTGATTTGCAAATAAGTTTTCCAAAGCCCTATCCTTATTCCTAAGCCTTTGACGATCAGATCCTCAATGTCTAGTGTGCATATATGTCTGTCTACTATAGCACATTTGCTCCAATAAGTGAATAATATGGCGCGAATAATCATGGAAGTGTTCAATGTCTTTTTCGAGGTTCATTTTTAGAATTAAAAGGAAAATAGAAACATAGTGCGTTAAATCGCTCTAGAAAATAAATGCGTCTAATACCTACCGGTTGTAGGGTTGTTAATAAACAGAATTTAGACTGAGCAAATCATAAATTTTGCTTGAGCCTGCCCCAGCTCTGGTCTGCATTAAAATGAAGTGCTTCTTGCTTATGTTGATTGGATGTCTAAACTATATGCATAGATTAGACTAGAAATTAACTTCTTTTGTTCTGAGGGCTGTCCTCATGCACCATCCAAATGTTCATTAATGTCCCAAGTTTGTGACATACATAATACTTGATTAATTTCATTTCAGTTGTATTTAAATAGCTTGACTTGCTGGTTCAGACCTTCAACTCCAGTATTCACAGCTGATATCTTTCATGCCCTGCCATCTTCTTCACAATTTAACATTTAATATAGTGATTTGAATATTTGCAGGAAACAACATTTATAGAACAGATAATTGAAGATGAAAGCCAAATGGAAGGCTTGCCAAATAATTGCTCAAGGATCATGAATTGGCATCTTCACTTGGAAGCTAGAAATTTTGTTTATCCTAAAGGGTGGCAAGTCTCAAGAAATCTTGACGTTGTCATTCCTTTGAAATAGAAATTGCATCTTTGGCAAGGTACTTCCACTTAGGCAGGTTTATTTTGCAAGATTTGTTTATTTTATCCCCATGATCTTTTCTTGGGCATTTATCAGGATCTGTTGATAGTGGAAGGGATATGGTTGCACACATATAAACTCACTCAAATTCCTTTAGTATCAGAAAAAACCACCTTTCTTGACGAGAAATGCTCCTCAAATTTTATCATTGCATAAATCAACTCACTTGAACTCCTTTGTTATCAGAAAAACCACTTGTCTTAGGGAGATATGCTCTTCTTTCCTTGAATTTCATTTTTTTTTTCATACACTATTACTACTTACTACTAACAGCATGGTTTTTGATCCGAGGGTGAGCTTTTTTTTTATTTTACAAAATTTGTTTTTGCATGTTTGGTTGCTTACTCTTCTTACTTGCCTCTATGTTATTTGCCATCTCCTAAACTATTTCCGGTTAATGCATGTTCAGCAAATGTCTATGCATGCAACCATCGCGTGAGTGGGCCTTCAATGCTGGTTGACTTCTCAAAACAAAGCACCTGCTTGAATCAGCGGTCATTTCCACCACCACCAGACATGCCTTCATACAAATATTCATTCAATATTCTTTGAGGGAAGGGAACCATCTTAGTGTGATAATGGTCCATATTCTTTGGAAGTATACCCAATGATGTATACATTCATTAGCGAGGAGCTTTTGTTCTCAGCAAAAAAGAGAGGAGCTTTTGTATTATTTTTTTTTTCCTTACCTTGGAAACTTTTGCATTACTAAAAATCTGCTGAAGTGTTTTCATGTAAGAGTTTGTTCGCAGCATCAATTTTGCGCTCAGTTGTAGAATCGGCGGCATATATCATTCTTCCTTTTGGTAGCTTATTATCCCGCATATCTGTATGCGTGAATGTAGTGTTGATCTTATCTAAAGGGGCTAATCTTGGACTGGTGGAGTGTCACAAGATGTTACACCTAATCCACCTACTATTATTATGAGAGCGATCTGCTGTCTGAATCGGCATATGGCTGACTGGAGGTGATGCGTTCTTTTTCTTTCCCTTTTTTTTGTGAGATTAATGATGTCCAACGGATAAGGACGTTTGCTTAGAGGTTTCTCCTCTTTTGCTTTTTGGCTGGTTGGTGTTTTTTTGTGCGTGGCGCGCGGCGGTGTGTGGGGGCGCCGCGACGGGGTGTTGGGTGTCAAGTGGGTGGTTGAAATCTCAAATGTCTTACAAAACTACAGGTTACAAAACTACAAGTGCGATATGCACTAACAAAAAAGAGACATCCAGATGTGATGGAAGAGTGATCAGAGATAAGGTTCGTTCCTCTACCAGCGAGCCAATCAACTGGTTTATTGGCTTTTGTAAAACCGTGGTGCATGGAAGTACGGTGGAGTTTTTGAGAGAGCCCGTGTCCTGAAGGAGAGGATTATGCTGCATGGTTGTGTCCACGGTGTGATTAATCCCATGAAGTACAGTGGCAGAGTAGCAGAGTTTCCCTTTATCCAAATTCATGATGCTTGGAGTAAAAAAATAAGCTTTGTTGCAGCTTTTGAAGCCTTCCCAATCCGCTTGTGTGTTTGATTGTATGACATGGGAACCAGCATATAGGCCTTTGACCCCAATGGTCTCTGAAGATAAAGCCAAGCTCCTGCAAAGGACTTCCTTGCCGAGCCCTCGGAGTTCACCTTTACCACTCCCGGGGGTGGAGTACCCAACACACAAGGTTGGGGGAAGTCCTTTTTAAATACCCCAGTGCCCAGAACCTATGGACAGTGGTAGCTCAGAGTCCGATCACAAGCTGGTAGCCTGAATAATACTCTGGTTTCTTGCAGTCCATTTAAGCCAACCTGCATAGCATAAAGCACTTCTCTGCTCATCCTCTAAAAGACTAAATGGCCCGCAGAGACTGCAGATGAGTAATATAAGGTAAAATAATCATCTTATCCATACCTTTCTAGCCTCTTGGAAATAAACCAAGACATGTTCTATATGGCAATAGATCGCAAGAGACCGATTGTTGATAGATAACCCAGTTCGCAAGAGTAGATTTTCAAGGCAGATTTCTCCACCTCATCTTCCACCAAAATGAGTTGATTCTAGGAATTACATCAGCTTTCCCGGAACAGTTGAAGCCTTCGCTATTGACAGTGCTGGCAGAAATATTGAGAGTGAGATCATAAACATCCTTAAACGTTCAGAGGCTTCTTTGCACAAGGACCCCAAGCAAACTGACCAGGCCTTCAACCCCTCGAGATCGGAAGGGTGCTCATTCAAAGCATCCCAAGTCCTAAGATTATGTTGACGAAGCCCGCCCTGCTCCGAATACGTGTCCAATGAAGACAGCCTCACTAATGAGTTTCGACAACGGCTCTTTAGAGTGAGAAGCTCTGAGGAGAGAGAAAGTGGGTTTGAGGCCTAACGGCTAGCTGCTCGTCGGTGGCTCTCGGCGAGGTTCTTCTCCGTCTACGGCGGACGGCTCCGTGGGGGCACGGGATTCAACTGTGGTCCGCGGAGGGGAGGTTTGGCGCCGGGTCCGTCGTTAGACAGTGAACTCCTCGGGGGCGCAGGGGAGGGCTAAGAGGCCGGTCTCGCCGGCGGTGGTGGCGGAAGATTGAGCAGCTCCGGCCTCCTACGACTGAGTACGCTTTGCTTGTTCTTTTTTTCTAAACAATCTGTGTGCAAGTCTGGCGGGCCAATAGATAAGCAAGCCGACCCTTTAGGGACAAAGCTGATGGGGGAGCTCGACGTACGCGGCAGCGGTGGCGGGCAAAGGTAAGGGCAAAGGCAAAGGTAAGCTTTCTGCGGAACGGGGAGAGACATCCAGGACTTCGGCAAGGCTGGGGCCTTGGGTGACTCACTGGCCCTCGGACGCGGACGTGGCTCGATTGAGCCGCCGCTTCCCGACGGTCTTGGAGCTGTCGGAGGTGCCCATCGAGGCTGTCCGCCGGGAGTGGGAAGGCCTCTCAGTGGTGGCCCGTAGCCTCGGCCGTCGGGTGCCAGCCGAGTGGGTGGCCAAGGATGTGGCCACCCGTGGAAAACTTGCAGGGAAGGTGGAGGTGGTACCGCTAGCCGACGACCACCTTGCCCTGAGGTTTGGGTCGACGGCTGACCGCGATCGGGCACTCAATGGAGGCCTATAGGTGGTGACGGGGCAACTCCTCACCATGGAGCTATGGGTGCTGGAGTTTGCGATGAGGGAGGTCACCGTGAAGACGGTTGTGGTATGGCTCCGGCTACCCCGACTCCTATCGGAATACTGGTCGGCCGCGACCATACTAGAGATAGCAACCCAAACAGGATGGCCACTTGCCGTGAACGAGGTGACCGAGCAACGGCGAGCCATGGGTTTCGCGCGGGTAAAGGCGGCGACCGATGCCACCCAAGCCCCTTCTTCCGGGGGTTCTAATTCGGAGGAAGACGAGGGTGCGGTGGCAGCTCTTCATCTTTGAGAATGTCGCTGACTACTGCATTGGATGCGGCAGGATAGGCCACTCGGCGATGGCGTGCCGCCACTCGGTGCCGGAGTTGATGGAGGAGAGGGGGGTGGATTTGGGGATTTTTCAAGCAGGGCCGGAGTCGAGAGCTAGGGAGGGCGATCAAGGGCCGATCTATGGCCCTTGGTTAGTGGCAAACCGACCCCAGCTTCCGAGGGGGCCGCCGCCGCCGCGACCGGGGAAGACAGTCGAATCGACAGCCAAGTCGCCCTCGCCTCAGCCGCTTTCTCTAGGGGATAGGGCTAGCCCTCCGATCACATCTCCTCCGGACCTCGACAGTTGGCAGAAACCAACCAAGATCGCCCGATGCCATTCGTTGCCGAAAGACATGCCGGTGGAGGGGGTTGGCGACGAAGCTCCGAGCTCCCACCTCGGCAGCAACCAAATCGACTCGGCCTTCAAACCCAGCGTCAGCCTGGTCAACTCGGATGGTGGGCTGATTGAGGCTGGGCTGGCGGAGCAGCGAGCTAGCCCGACAGTGCAGCCCGGCCCACCTGGCTCTATGGGTGGGGCCATGGGCCCGTCCAGCAAGTGGCCTAGGGACGCTGGGCTGCGAGCCGACAAGGGCCCGATCGGCCCGATGGGGGCGGGTTCGACGCGCTCATGTGCGCACGCGCGCGTCACACAAGTGACGGGCAGGCTGGCCCAGAGTGGGCCACCTGCCCTTAACGTAGCGGGCACACCTGCTGGGCTGCGTGCTCCCAGTAGGAAGCACGTCACTCGTGTGGGCGCGCGCGCGCTCGGCGGGCCTCGCGAGCAGTAGGCTCCTCACCGGCAGACCCCGAACCCGCTCTCTTGCAGCTTGGTCCCTTCCTGTTTGGCCCCACGTGCGGAGGGCAGACCCAGGGAGTAGGCACGATGAGATGGACCCGGGGACATTAGGACTAGAGGTGTTCGGATCATCAGGAGCATTGAGTGCGCCTGGGCTGGTGGACCCCATCGAGGACCCAACACGGGGATCATCTATAGTGTTCTGGTTTGGTTCTCCGCCCTAGGTAGGGGAGAGATCCAGGCTAGAAACCCCCCCCCCCCCCCCCCCCCCGGCGGGTTCTAGAGTCACATTAGGCCCTCCGCAGAAGTCTGGCCTGGGCAAGTGTGACCTGGACGGAGAGGCCCATAGGGCTGGGGACCGAGTGTCGGTCAGCCACCTCGAGGCAGAGCAGCTAGCTCAGGCCTCCCGGGAGGTAGTACCTCGGGGGGCAGTAGGGAGAGCAGTGATGACCGGATTGCGGTCGCAGGGACCACTAGTAGACCGATGGTGGATCATCTGATGGTGGTACAGAGGGTCCGAGCGGTAGTTATGTGGGCTGTCTCTGGAGCAAGTGAGGATGACGGTCAGCATGGGGGGATGTATCCCGAGATAGCGCTGGACCCGATGGCCTAGGGGGTGGATGAGCCTGTGGCCGACCTCTCAGATTTTTCTCCATAAGGATTCTAGCCTGGAATTGTAGAGGGGCGGGCAAGCCGTCTTTTAGGACGTCATTCAGGAGGTTAGTGCAGGTCAACAGCCCAGAGATCTGCTTCCTCTGTGAGACGCAGTTGTCTGGCAACGGACTTCATCGAGTGCAGTGCCGCCTGGAGGCCGACTGGGAACCTATGCCATAGACTCCCAAGGGTTTTCAGGGGGTATCTTGGTGTTGTGGAAACGGGGGATGGCGACAGTAGATGTCTTCCACAACTGCCCCCAACAGGTTATCATGATTGTTACAGAACCTAATGCTGCCCCATGGATATTATGTGGGGTGTATGCGAGCACCAATCATAGGAATGGGACACTACGCCAAAAAAGTAAATTTTCGACTCTTATTTGCCGACGCTTTTTAAAAGCGTCGGCTAATGACGACGCTTAAAAGCGTCGTCAAAGTTAATATGTAATTGACGACACTTTTAACGACGCTTTTTAGCGTTGTTAAAAGCGTCGTCGGAAGCCAAAAAACCACCTCATTTTAGTCCCACATCGGCGGATCTGAAAAAGAAAGAACTGTTTATATAGCCAAACCCAACCACTCTGCATGGATGGAATGAAGGTACCGATCGGGAAGGTTGTTTATATTTCTCTTTATGTTCCATCAGCACCATGGAATGGAGGAGAAGATGCAGACCGCCAATGGTAATTTTCTTGGCAAATGGTAATTAACGACGCTTTAAAGCGTCGGTGAAGAGCGACGCTTTAAAGCATCAGGAAAGAGCGACGCTTAAAAGCGCCGCTAAATTGTAATTAGCGACGCTTTTGAAAGCGTCGGAAAATATTTTTTCCACTGTAGCATAGGCGACGCTTTACCGACGCTTTATAAAGCATCGGGATGGTTTCTACCGACGCTTAAAAGCGTCGCTAATAGCCAAAAAAAGCGTCGCTAATGTCCAAGTTTTTTGTAGTGGGAGAGGCCTTTAGGACGAGTTTACTAATCTAGTTGCCCAGGATTTTCCGACCATGGTGATAGGTGATTCAATTATATTCTGAATGTAAGTGAAAAGAAAGAAGGACGACCCTTTACCGATACAGTAGATTGGAGAGAGTTCCGTGATTTTTTATCGCGGAACGGTTTAGTAGATCTAGGTTTCTCTGGACCGCGATTTACTTGGTGTAATAACCAGTCTGGCAGGGCTAGGGTTTGGGAGCGAATAGACAGGGCTTTTGCGACCCCTGATTGGATCATCCGATTTCCTACCTATCAGGTCAGACACTTATCCCGCATTGCTTCTGACCACTATCCACTGTTGTTATCAACAGTCTCGGACTCCGGCCATCACAACCCCTTCCGTTTTGAGAAGGTGTGGTTGTCTTATCCTCAATCCTGGGACATTGTTCGGGAGGCATGAACTTTGTTGGTGCACGGTGTTTTTCACCTAGAAGCCCCCACCCCAACCTTCCTCAAGGTTAATTTTGATGGGTCGGTGCTGCATGGTGGCACTAAAGGTGGAGTGAGTTTCGTCATTAGGGACCCGAACTCAAGGGTTGTGGCGGCAGAAGGCTGTCAGTTATTTGACTGCATGGTTCCTGGAACGAAGCTGAGAGCTGCCTGGGTGGATCTTCAACATGCTCAGCGTGTGCTCTCAGCTAGTTCAGTCATTTTGGAGGGTGACTCGGTTACGGTCATTAGTTAGATCCAGGGAGGTCAGAGGGTCGGTGCTGCCGACCATCCCTTGATCCGCGATATCTGGATGATGATGAGGGACGGAGGGGTGGTCCAAGCGAAATATGTGTTTAGAGAAGCCAATGGGGCTGCGGATTGGGTGGCCACGTATATGGCTAATCATGCTAGTAGTATCCTATGGGCAGGGGATGGAGAGCTGCCTCGCGAGCTCCGTGATATTTTGTTTTCCGATTTTATTGGGTGCATCCGTACACGTGTTGTATAGAACACTCGATCTAGTGCAAACAAAAAAAAAAAAAAAAAGAAGCCCGCGCTGATGCCTTGGTTGGCAAATCGAATCCCGGGCAATTGGTCCAACTTTGATCGAGCAGCCCCAGAGCAAAGATCTGCAAACGTGATCCAATGTTTTTAACAGGAGTGGCAAAAGCGGACGTCAGATTCACACTCTGTGAAATAGGCACAGATTGCATCATTGTACTTCTTCCAGCTTGTGAAAGCAACCTACACTTCCAGTTTTACGGCCTTGTATTTAACTTGTCAAACACGTTGACGTTTCCCAGTTGTAATCTTGAGCTACACATGAGTGACTTCCTCTGAATGCCCAGAACGCTCCAAAGTTGATTTTTGAATATAGCTTGGAGCCTCAGGACTTTCATGCATGTATGATTTTGGAGAGATTCAAACTCTGTCTAGATTGAGCACGATATTTCATCATGATTTCTATCAACTGCAGAGCATCTTCCTCTGTCGTCCCCAAGACCCCGACACCAACTACAGGTCAATAGCAAATGAAAGGCTTTGACTGCGAGGCTGATACAATCTTAAAGTGCCATTATAGGAGAAATTATTTGGTAGACTCGATCTACAGCTCCCCTGTAGACCAGGCCTATTGGGCCTGCCACATGGACAAAGCTTTCCACCTCAGCTTAAAAAAAAACAAAAAAACTAAATCGAGCCCACTTCCGAGCACTCCGCCCACTTCGAGACCCCTCTCCTCGAGCCCTTGTCGCTCACCCGCGTCCCATGTCCTATTTACCTCTTGAGCCCACTCTCAGAATCCTAGCCCACGTCCTCTGCCTACGCCTTGTGTCCTCTGCCTCCCCAGTGTTGCTCCACCCGTTCGACCCTTCTAATGTCTATAACCCCACCCCAGGAGCACCTTATTATAATAGTGTTTAGTTAAATGACTGTCATTTTTCTATGTTGAAAAAGAAGAATAAGAGAAGAGAATTTAGTTGTAGAAGTAAGGAGATAAAGAGCCACAAGATGTCTTTGACAACCATCTCGCCAACTGGGAAAGTGCACACTTCAGAATCATTTTCTAGCTTTTCAATACAAGTATTGTCTCCATTGGCAATACTCTTAACAAGATTGAGAATGCCAAAGATGCGTGGGATCTACTGGCACATTGGTACAACAAAGCCGACCTTTTTCATCTTTCAGTTCGAGGTCTCTTACTCTTCTTCTATGGTGTTTTCCTCTACGAGCATCGTTAAACTTCGGTTGCTTTCTTTCTGACATCTATCTTCGTTGCAGATGTCTTCACCAAAGCTCATCCTCTTGGCATCGTGCGATCTCTTGTTTCCAAACTCAAATTGGTGTCTACTTTACTAACTTGAGTTTGAGGGGGAATGTTAAAATCATATGATTGATTAGGATCATAATTGATTTGTGACTGATTGTGCTAAACTTAGTCGGCCTTACCAAACTTCATCAGTCTCCTAATCTATATAAAGGCTGCTCTTATGCATTGTAACAGACAGATAAAAATACAATTCTCTTCCTTCATTATTCCTTTTCAACATTCTATATTTTATTATTCCTCTTTTGTACGGTGTCCAATTTCAAATTATCGTTGAAATTCAGATGCCCTGTGATTAGAATCATCATAGATATGGGGACGAAATTCCATGAAAACACCCTCTAGGATGAGATGGTCATCCTTTATTGTGCATCATTTATTGGTAGATTGCAAATCACTTGATAAATTTTACTTCTTCCTTGGAGCTTGAGATTATGTAATTTATTTACATTGATATCTATAATGTTTGCTCGTCCAGGAGGCCCTACATTCGCTTTACAAGGGATTTCTGCTGGTATCTCTCGCTGCGATCGTCGCCGGAGTTGGCAGTGCCACCTCCAAGAGTGGGCATCACGGGTCGAAAACTTGATCTCAAAGAAAGGGAAGATAAAAGGACCACCAATTGGGCAAGAGCAGAAAGGCAAAGGATTTTGTTGCTTTTTTATTTTTTTATTATTTTATTTGATGGAGTGTGGCGGGATATGATTGGCTCGGTCCACCGTTGTGCTGGTAGATCAGGTCTTTCTAATAATTTCTCGCTACCATAAACAACTTCATACAAATATCTGGATAAAATATCCATACAAAATACAAAAGGAAGAGGAAAAGTGCACCTCTCCTATAACTCAATAGAGGTAAATCAGGTAGTAGGGCTACCAGGGTGAAATTGGTTCCGATAATATTTGTTTGTATTTGTTTTTATATTTAAATTTATTCAGATATAGACATAAATTTGAGTATCCGACTAATACATGCATATGTATCCATATTCATTAAGAAAAAATGGATGCACATATAAAAAGACAATTATCTGATCTATATTTGAATATCTGGTTCTATGAAAAATAGTATTTAGTAGAATTTAAGTCTCATAAATTTTTTTTAAAAAAACTAATAATATTAATAATTATTTAATATAATTTATTTTTTACATAATGATATCTTTAATTTGGTAGTTTATAAAATTTAACTATCCGATTTATATTCATATTTAGTTCATATATCAATATTCAATTTGCATCTATATTTAAAATAAATACGAATGTGAATTTTAACATCCAATTAATATCTACATTCTTATTTATATTTACCAAATAAAAATGGATATGTATATCATATGTACTGAATATCTAAAAATCTATTTTCAGATCCAAGGAGACCATTCACAAGAACAAAAATGTTCAATTTAGAATGCAACCTTCAATCTATTTGATAAATCAAAAAATCATAGAAACCATAAAGTGTAAGAACGAGGACAACAACAACAGAGGAAAAGCCACTTCACCAGGGACTCATTCCATATCAACTTTAAATCATTCGTAAGAGCTTTGCTGCGAGCTATCTTGTCCACCGAGCATATAATCTCGTGCACTGCCATGGTGTTTACCGGTAATATTTTGGTTTTCAACAGAGACTCGTGGGTCTGCAGACATGAGAGTTGCTGGTTAGAATTTTTGTCACTCGGATTTTCTTTTTGGCTCCAAGATGATGGCACAGCTGCCAACATTGAAAGCTTCCAAAAAAAAAAAAAAAAAAAAAAACAGCAACGATGATATCCTTCCTAATAATGGGCCCGAAGGCTTCATAAAAAAGGGGTTGGAACCCATCGAGGCTGAACGCTCGGTAGGAACCAAAGAGAAACAACTAGCTGTTTCGATTTCTACCTCATCGGCCCCGTGACAGAGCGTAGAGTTCTTGGTATGGGAGACGATCTTGAGTTTAAAGGTGCTGTGAGGAAGATGTAGATTATAATAGAAATGATGTCTATAAGTAGAAACCAATTATGTCCTCTCAGACGTTCGCTGCCGTACTGTTAGCTTTGCTGATTCTATGAATTTGGTTGCGCCTACAGGGCAAAGAAAGCAGCGTCGGTATCACCAATTGATGCTAGATTTTTGGCACGATAGAATTTCCTACTATTTCAACAGTTTATTCTAGGTTTATGGTTTCTTTAGTAATTTCAAGTGGTCCGTCTAGTTGATTAATCCTTCTTGTATATTGGAACTCTTAACACTTCCTCGTCCGCTCTTTCCAACCTTTTAAAAATATTTTCAGTTGCATCCCTGTTCCGCTCTCTCGGAACATCTACTGTAGATTTGTGCATTTTAGTAACCATAACCGTAGCAAAACGACAGCCGCTACACCTCCAAGCTTGTCTGAAAAATGCTTGCGCCCCATGACATGATAACCAAGAATTCTCAAATCGGCAGAAGTGGACTGCTTCTTTGATTCATTAGTCGCACAGATCAAGATTAGATAGCGGCCAGAGGCAGCCCTTCATAAGTGAGAGACGTCAGACGTGTATCAGGGTAAAGCTGAATTAGCCAATGCTTGGATCCAGACTCCCACACCCTTGCCCTCCTTGTCAATTTTAATTGCACCACGTAAATGCAGGGCCGTAGATGGCTGGAAACCCAAATAAGCGATGGGCCGTTACATCTTATTAAGTCCTGACATTTTCACCAGTCTTCTTTGAATCCCCGACCACACAATTTCTCCCGGCCTAGCAGCTATAACATTAAAATCTCCGACAAGCATAATTGGCATCCTTGATGGATAGCAGCAGATGCCATCTCTCCCATACAATCAAACCTTCTCTAATAATGCCCACAGGTGCATGCATAGTTTACCCAGTACCCATGGTCTGGAATTTGGGAGAGAAATGAGGCCAACCTGAGCATTTGATCAGAGTTCCGCTGGCGATGTTGAGCCAGCCAGGCAGCTGTCCTAGAAAAGACTTGCACGCAAAAGTCCTTTTTTTATATAAAAAAATACTTCTTTCTAGACGCCGACTGAAATCAGAAGAGAAAAATACAACTTTATAATGCATTTCGTTTCTCACCAGCCGTACATAATCCGGCAAGTGCAAATGCAGTCTGACCAGGTATTACTCGCTTGTTCCAATAAACTAGAGCATCATGCTGCATATCGTCACACTTTTTTTTTTTTTTTTGGCAAAATTAAATCCCCACCCTCCAAATGACTCGGCTATAACAAACCATCCCTGATGACCCAAAATGAATTATCCGGTCCAACATCTCTCCAAAGTATAATTCGCGGTCCCTGGAAGAATTAATCATTCAAGTTAATGTACCAAATATGCCCCGACTCTTACCAACGGTAGTCTTTTGAAGGCGGAAAATTGAGTCCATTGGAGTTCCATCCTAATATTTCCTGATCACGTGGCCAAAGGAAAGCTTTTGAAGGAGGGAGAAGGTGTCTGTTGGAATTCCATCCCGATATTTCCTGATCGCGTGGCTAACAAAAGACTTTTGAAGGCAGAAAATTGAGTCCTCTCTTCTTTGAGATTCCAAGACTGTTTTCCGTTCAATCCCTATTTTTCTGTTTAACCTTGTGCCGTGCAGTTGAGATTCCAAGCGAAAAATTGAGTCCTCTCTTCCTTGATATTCCAAGCTGATTACGCATCTGTTTCTTGTTTGATCCCTATTTTTCTGTTTAAACTTGTGCCGTGCGGTTGAGATTGCAAGTTGATTATATCTCATCTTCTTCCATATTGCCTTATGCCATGGGGAATTAAGATCAAGTTTTTTGTGTTTATGAATGCTTTGTTCTGCTCCACTCTCCCTCTAACTCTGTTATAACAGAGACATTTTGCTGAGCTGCCATTGAGATCAACTTTTTTCTATTTATTGATACTCTGTTCTTCTCCACTCTTCGTCTGACTCTGTTATAATAGAAACTTTCTGCTGAGCTGCCATTTGGTGTCCAAATAATTTGTGCTCATTGCAATTCAGAAGCACTTGTTGATCCCTCTTTTTTCCATTTTTATGGCTTCAAAGAACACTAGTGCCCGGTTTTCATAGCCATTTGTTCTTATGGTAACAAAGCTGTTATTATTTTCATCTCTGAGGATACAATTCTAAATCAAATTTTCAAGAAAATAGTAGAAAGGTGGAGACATTTATCTTGTACAATGATAGAAGTTAAGTTTTATATTCCAAACAAATTTAGAATGCTTGTTACACTCATGAACGATAAGGATGTTCGTAACATGCATTAAATACATATCAACTTAAATGGAGTGGTGATCGAGATGGTTGATACTCATTCTCCAAGCTTAATCGAAGTTGTTGATGTGGTAATCGATACGAGGTATTCTATATTTGAAATTTTAGTTCATTTATTTTAAGTTGAAAGGACATTAATAAGTGTGCTAAAATTAGTTGGAGATTTGAAAATTTTTCAAATGGTAGCTCAAGTAATTTTGGCCAAGTCGTTGAAGAAACAAGAGCTGCAATTGAAGAGGAAGGAAGTTAAAGAAATTACTTGGATGCTTGGAAAAGCTGTATAGAGAGTGTTAGTCAGGAGTTCAAGAATGTCGAAACTCTTCGTGACACCATTCGCAACTTTTGTATCGTAAATTGCAGAGATTTCATCTTCGTGAAGAACGATCGTGAGCGAGTTACTATGGAACGTGCATATAAAGAATGTGAATAGCATTTCTATGCTTCTTGACTTGGGAATGATAAAAAGTTTGCAGTTAAAAAAATGAAAGGAACCATACATGTGGAGGAGGGTTGCAAGTTCGGTCGCATCCGAAGGCTTCGAAATGTTGGGTTTCGAACTTTGTTAAAGATAAACTTCAAGATATGCCATTATATAAGCCAAGTGACATTGTAAAAGATATTCATTGAGAATATGGTGTTGAATTGCCGTATCATCAAGCTTGGCTTGGTAAGGAGGTGGCTATGAAAGAGATTTATGGTCATAGATCACTATCTTATGACCGAATTCGGTGGTATTACGATGCCATTCTTCAGACCAACCATGGCAGCATTGTAGAGTATGAAATAATTGAAGGTCGATTCAGACGTCTATATATTTATTTTCATACTTCATTATTGGGTTTCATAAAAGGTTGTCGACCTCTAATTTTTATGGATGGGAGATTTATAAAGCAAAAGGATGGAGGTATATTGCTTGGCGCCACTTCCAAAGATGGCAATGATGATATGTTTCTTATAGCTTATGGTGTGGTAGATACAGAACTAATGAAAACTGGGATTGGTTTTGCCGGATTTTCAAAGAAGCTATTCATAGTTGCAATAAGTATTGTAGTCTACAATTCACATTTATGTTGGATAGATATCAAAAAATTATTAAATTAGTGCTGAAGTACTTTTCTAGTTGTTACCACTCATATTGTATCTATCATTGAAAGAAAACTTTAAGAATCAGGTTTGCATCATCATATTCTGAATAATTTAAAATAGAAAGTATCTAAGTAATATAACATGCGGTATATTTGATATTTAATTGTCAATGCAGGTGCTTGTCCATTATCGTGCAGCTGAGAGAAAGAGGCTGCTTGATTTACTATATTTTGCTGCATATACTCCAAGGCTTAATATTTTCTAAAAGCTAATTGCGAAGCTTATATCAGAAGCCCCAGGTGTTACCACCTTTCTCCTACATGCAAACTCCGAGCATTGGGCAAATGCAGTTTTTCCAGATCCACGCTGGGGCACTATAACATCTAACATAGCAGAGTGTTTTAATAGTTGGATCATAGAGACTCATCATTTGCCCGTCCCTCAGATGATTGACTATATCAGGCTTCAAATAATACAGATGATGCATGAACGACATAATCGAGGATATAGCATTCAAACCCACCTATGTCCGGATGCTGAGAAAGTGTTACATTAAAATGCAGAAGACGGTCAGAGATTATCCATGTTTATGTCTAATATAATGATATATGACGTAAAGGATACAAACTACTCATGCAAAGTTGACCTTCAGATGTGCAACTGCTCTTGTGGCGAGTGGCAAATCTTCCGCATGCCATATAAGCATGCTTGTACATGCATCGAGAAGGCCGACAAATCATTGTACAAATTCACTGACAATTGGTTCCAAGTTGAATTGTATAGAGCAACATATGCCGAAGCGATTAGTTCAATTCTCGATATTGAGGGGCCCCACATGCTTCTGAAGAGATTCACATTCTACCCTCTATGACAAAGACACGTCTTGGCAAGGCTAAAAAGAAGAAAAGATCTTCTCAAGTGGAGTCAGTACATGATATGAAATGTGAACGATGTGGAAAGCTTGGGCACAACAGAAGGACTTGTAATGAGGTCATAGTGTAAACAATATAGAGAATGTTTGTAATGTATGGAGATCTGAAACTTTTATTTTTCTCTTAGTCATGTGGTTTGCATATTATTTTTCTTGTATTGATGTTAGAATCCTCTACATCTTGTCATCCTCTCATTCCAACTAGTAATTGTAATCTATTTTCTATTGCATCCTTACCGGCCTTTTTATGGTCACCATCAAAAAACGGGTGATAAGTTCAGAAGTAACCCTCCCCTCCCCATACAGTTCGACCTCATCACTCGTGGCACTCAAACCAAGGATGAGTGCAAACTCACTCCTTATAAAAGGTACTAAAACTTTACCAAACCAAAAATCCTCCTCCACATCATCCCTAAAGAGAGCAAAGTGTCTAGAACATGCCTACTCTGCTTGATATATGGCAAACCTAGCATTTGTCCAAAAGAAATTGCGGTCACTCTATCCTTCTGCTCCCAAGATAGAGACTGCACAAGGGGGACGATAAATTGGACATAGCGGCTGAAGTAGCACCTTTCATTGACCATATTATTTAGGTCAATAGATGGTGCTTTGCCTCTACTTTGAACTGGAGTCATATAAAATGTCTACATCAAAAATATTAATGAAACACATTATCCATAAAACAACTCTTTTAAGAATGCATTCTGATACAATTAATTAACATCAAATTAAGAATCACTGCAAGATGAAATTAAAGAAAACAGCAACCTTATATGATGTATTCGCAGGAAACTATGCCAATATATTACCTACCATAATTATTGGTTTCTCTAATTAAATAATGTATAATTGTATCCTGATTTTAAAGATCAGATAACTTAAACCCTCCCCCACAGTTTTAGGATTTTGTTATCCATATAAAACACGTTTCCTGCTTTCCTCTCCCCTCTTACAAGGGAGGATATAAAAATCTCCTCCAATATATATCTATATAAATATATATAATTCATTCAATTATTTTGGTTGTCAAAAAATAAAAACAAATCTTTTCTGGGCGAAATCAATAATTCATTACATAACATTCAAAACCAAAATCAAAAATTTTTCCAAACAAAAAAATGGAAAGCAAGAGAGATTAGGGTTAATCAGAAGCTTAGGGTTTAGCATCGATTATAGCCAGCATTATGGTATCCAATAGCATTAGGCAAGCAGAACCTTGTCTATGATTCGGTATGCTTATCAGGGCGGACTCGGTCGATAGGAAAAGGACTCGATTAAGAGGAAGAGAAAGAAGGGTTTCTCCCTGGGTCGAGAGGAAGAGAAAGAGGAAGAAGAGTTTTTTTCCTGGGTCAAGAGGAAGAAGACAACGAGAGGAAGTGGAACAAAGAAAACTAGATCGCCCATGGGAGGAATAAAAGGTACTTTTGTCTCTAGATACAAATCCAAAATCGCGATGGACCGGGAGTTAACACACCGGTCTAGAGGGACTTTTCCATGTGGGTGTGCTGTCGCTCGGAGAACCAAAGTATCTTGTACCATAAATAGCAGAATGCGAGGGACGTTTCTGTAAATTATCATTATGTGGCGCTGGCTGGGAGTTTTAGGGTAGAAGGGAAAGGGCTTCGCTGAGTGATTACGCGAACGGAGGCAGGGAGAGAGGCGGCCGTCCGTCGGCGGAGACAGAGGGAGGAAGAGAGGGGAATCATCAAAGGAAGCAATCACGTGATCGATCAAGATCAAGATCAGAGAATGGAGGGTTGGGACCGGAACACGAAATCTGCTCTGACGCAGATCCCGCTTCTGTCGACGCGGGCGGGGCCGCGGGATGGGGCGGCGTGGACGCAGCGGCTGAAGGAGGAGTATCGGGCGCTGATCGCATACACGAGCATGAACAAGGCCGGAGACAACGACTGGTTCCGCATCGCCGCCGCCAACCCGGAGGGCACCCGCTGGGAGGGCACCTGCTGGTACGTCCACAACCTCCGCCGCTACGAGTTCGCCCTCCAGTTCGACATTCCCGTCACCTACCCGGCCACCGCCCCCGAGATCGAGCTCCCCCAGCTCGATGGCAAGACCCACAAGGTATGGTAGCACATCTATTTGATTCCATTCTGTAGCCACAGCATGCAAATCGTGTATGATTCATTGATTCATCAATCGATATCTCGTCTCTTTCTAACCTTATCTCATCTCGCTGAGTCTCAGATGTACAGGGGAGGGAAGATCTGCCTGACCGTCCACTTCAAGCCCCTCTGGGCCAAGAACTGGTAATAATTATTTCTAGTTGTATCTGCACAAAGAAAAACCCTGATTCTTTGACCCCCCACACCCCACCCCACCACACACAAACACCAAAAAAAAAAAAATCATTTTGTATTTGTTCACCGTTGGTGATTTTGTTCAAGCGGCACCAGAAATATATGATTGGATTTTTTTTTCCCTTTTAAAAGGCAACAGTGAATTAGGGATGTTTGGATTTTAGTTTTCTCTCTCCCTTTTTCAAAAAAAGAAAAAGAAAAAGAAAAGAGAGCTACCTTCGGGAGAAGGTGGACATGATTATAAATGTTTAGGACTTGGAGGTGGAGTGCTTGAAATTTACTTCTTTTCCTCCAAGAAAGCCCCTATTTCCAGATGCTTGGCCACCATTTCCAATTTCTTTATCTAATGATTGGATTCATCTGTGCGGCAGTCCTAGGTTTGGAATTGCACATGCCCTGTGCTTGGGCCTTGCGCCGTGGCTTGCAGCAGAGGTGCCCATTCTGGTGGACTCCGGCATGGTGAAGCACAAAGATGACGAGGCATCATCTACCGAATCTTAAGTATGCTTATTAGTTTTGGTGATAATAAACTTCTACCGGAGAAAGTGGTAACTCAATGATTTAACTGATACATACTATGAGTTAATTGACAAGTACTGCATACTATATATTATGAGTTGAGATTATATCAATTATATTGTGCTCTCCCTTTTCAAATAGAATTGTTCTATAAATGCCTGACCGATATAGCCATTCCTTCTCTCTTATGTCCTGCTGAAATTCCATTTGAATAATCAAACATGTGTTCAGCCAATGCCAATATGCAAAATGTTTGAACTTCAATCAGAAACATATGCATCATTGCGGACAAGATCGTGTCTACAGAGGGTTTCTTTTTGTTTGTGACGGGGTGAGGAGGATTCATTTCCTTGTAGACTATTTATGGTTTTTAGTAAATCTAAATCACAAAGTAACTTTATTTTTTTTATCCTTTTCTTTTTCTTATGTAGTTTGAAAGGATTCACAAACTCTGTACCAAAAAGAATTGTAGACTATTCTCTTCTAGAACAAGGGAAAAAGGGATATGGAGAGGCTAGAAGAAGTTGCTTGACATGGAGGAATCTACATGAAAGCAATGATTTAGAAATTTTGTCTAAATAACAATCTAGGCGAGGATCTTGACTGTAATTAATCTGGCCATGGAGAGGGGGGAAATAAAGCCAGATTTCAAAAGTTTGTTATATTACCTTGAGGAGATTACTGTTTCTTGTGCTCTTGTCACAACTCACAAGGATTTAATAAGATTGTTGGTTGTTGGATTTTGGTGTTGTTAGATCTTGGAAGTTAATTAATTTCTAGACTACAAAGTTCGTGAATCCTTAATGTCCAATTGGAAAGTGTTGCCACCGATTATTTTTCATTTTCCTTTTTGAATATGCATCTTGCATTGGAGTTTTCTACCTTTACGGTCATTTTATGTCACAATCTGGCTTCCACAATTATGCGCTTCCTTGCTTCCTAGTGTTTGCATAAAGGAAGGATCAATGAGCTTGGTCATAGCAAATGGATGACAGCTTAAGGTCAAATCCAGCCAAATCTGGGTCCAAGCATTTAATAGAGGAAAGGGTGGAGGCTGGAATAGCCACAGGAACTTGAAGCGTAATGCAGGAAAAGCTGTACCAATGCACCAGGTGGTTGTGGTCATGTTCATTGTGATGTGGCAGAGGTGCATAGAGAGGATAGGCAAGTACTGTGGGAGGAGATAGAGGAGGGGGGAGGAGGTAGGACGAGATAAGTGGGAAGAATGAAATGAGGCGCCATGACTGTAATATGCCTTTAGTCATATATATTGTGTGATGTAATGATACCTCATAGCTTATCATATACTTAATTAAGACATTGTGGTTTCAAGTGAAGCTTCGGTATGGCCATGAGCAGCCCAAACCTTGCCCCCTGTCAAACTAGATATCTAAGTCCCATAATAGAAATAACTGGGGATCTTCTATATTGAGAACAACCATGGTACTGATTAAATATTAGGGGATAAAGAATACTAAAGAATTGGATGACCAATTGGATAATTAGAAAACTCCTAAATTAGGAATTTAGGAATAGATTGTTTATGCAAAATCTCATGTGGTTGCAGGAGTGTTTGTCTAATTAAATCCCAGTGCCTCCCTTGATTGAATGTGTATATTAAATTCCATTCTAATTGATATCTCTTAGCAAAAATATGCTGATTTTTGATTGTATATAGTCTGGATAGAGTAAATTGAAAAGGTTAGAAAAGAGAATATGTGGAATCTAAAGAGAACATGCAGCATAAGGTTAGCAAAGAGAATATATGGAATCTAAAGGAGCCAAAAGGTTCCACTAGTAGAGGTGAAGGTTTTGAACTGGAGATGCTCTAACAATATATAGCATTGAACAAAGGAAAACTGGAGATGCTCTAACAATATATAGCATTGAACAAAGGAAAATGTCAAGGAGGGTGACTGAAAAGCTTAAAAGAGGCCAGAAAGGACAAGCTTAATATCACTTAGATGGAGCTTTTGGCATTTCTTGTTTTAATAGGGAGGGGGGGATGTTGAAAAATTATCATTTTGGATAGAAAGAAACCTATAATTTTTGGGGAGTATAATTTGATGAGGATGGCAATCTTGTCTTGCCTTAATTTGGGTTGGATATGAATCTTTCCCAAAAGATTAGCCAAGACTAGATTTGTAAATAAATTGATGTGGCCATGAAAGCCATAAACTTGGATTCTCCTTTTTTCTAGCTTTTCTTGATCTTGTTTCGCCAATACTAAGGTCCTCACAAAGGCAATGCCACAGGGACTTTGATCAATTGATTCTTCAGCACTTTCTCACATGAAGTATCAAGTTGGATCTTGTCTGTACGATGTGAGGAAATGAAGAAGAGATAGAGATGAATATTGGTAAGTGGAGAAATTTCAAAAGTTTATTTTATGTTATATTTTCATTGGTAGATGTGCAAGTTTAGGGAAGATATCATGGTAGGTAGACTGGAAGTACAATTTCTGCTGTTGTTTGTTTCGTTGAGTATGATGGCCTCCATGTCGATATCTTGTTCTATTAGTTTGAGGTTATGCTTGGAACAACAATTTGATATCCTGGAATTGACAATACCAATTTCCAGAAAGGATTTGGCAATCTTGAACAGAGGAAACCCCGTACAACCTTATTGTGGGTTGTGCAGTCAGTTGTGCAAGTGATTTTGTGTTATCTATCTAACAGTTGCTAGCAGAAGTGGTAGTAATAGCATGCTTCGTTTTTCAGCCCCCTTTAGTATTTTTGCTTAATTTTTAGATGATCGCCGTATTAAGTGTCTTACAGTTTTCAAACAAGCCACCTAACTTCTTTTTTTACAACTTCACATATTTAGGTCCAAGCACTTAAGAACCTATAGCTTGTGCAGACATTGAATGGAGAAATATCTCATTTAGATTTTCATTTCATTCCTGTTTGTTTGCCCTGAAGTTTCTATGCCTCAAAGTTTCATTTACGTAATATTAAACTGGAGTCCGGAGACAATGCATATGAACTCATTTTTGACGGTTTGTAGGACCTCACTTCTGCATTTCTGCCCAGTGCCAGTAGTTTCCACGAGGGTTTAGTTTTACCTCCGATAGAAAATTGCTTATTGACAAACCTGCTGTGTTATCTGACTTTTTGAATCCATCTTACCATACTTATTTAAGTTATTGATCATGTAGACTTTATGTAAGTTGTATACTTTCTGAATAATAATTAAATCAACATGATGTGGTTTTCATTGGTTAGCTTGAGATTTCAATATAGAGACAGTGGGGCCCATGCCAAAGCATCCAGGTGTGCTGGTTTAAAAAGAAAAAAAATGGTTGTCCCTTATTTTGCTATGGTTAGCATTGCTTCTGAGATCTCAGGACTAGAAGAATTATGGGTCAAGCTCTCTATTATGGGTCTGGTACATTTAAGAATGTTGTGGTATGGTGCCTATTAGATTATCCTATGTCTTCTAGTATGTGGCAGGTTATCAAAGCTCAGATTCATGTAGATGTTACTCCCAAGAAATGTAAGCTCTTGGAAAGATAAGTAGCAAGTTTAGGAGACAAACTAGTGCCCAATTTGAGGAGACCAGAACACCTGTTTCTTGCATCCTCTGCAACACCCGAAGAATAACTGGAGATGCACCGAGCCATTCAAGTGCTCAAAGGAGCATAGCAGTGGCAGTAGAGTGCTAGGATTGAAACTACGTGGCCACAAGATATATGAAGAACAGGGAGCTACAAGTTGAGATGGATAAGTCTCTTATAAGTCTTTCATAGATAGGTAGGTGCCTTCACCATGAGGACTGCATTTGTATCTTACGCTTCATTTTGGTACTATGCCATGTTGGCTATAAGCGACGTCGGGAGAAATCAGCTCGAGAGCGTGTGCACCGTTTGACAATTTGGAGTAAATCAGCAGGAGAATGGCTTGAACCTTCCTGTCATAGTTCTTCAGCCCCTGCATATCTTCATGCTTCTAGTTTCTAAGCCCCCATATTTTATTGTTTTATGGAAAATAAGTTACTTGTCCTTTTTCACTTTGACACAGTTCTGTGCCAACCAACCTGACCCATTAAGGTGGGGATGGTGAACGCGGTGGTGGAGAGAGGGTTTTTCTATAGAGGGGGCGAGGGCTTATGACTTAGTCATGTCCATTTATTCATGACTTAATAACAGTTGTGAAGAATACTTGAAAGAAAAAATATATTTATTACTCATCCACTTTTGACATGACGATCGTATACGCTAGCTAGCGGTTTTCCGTCAAAAACCCAAAACTTGTCATAATGGAAGTGACGGAACATCAAAGCAAGGGAAAAAAAAGGGACTTACATGTTGTTGACTGTCTAAAAAAAAAGAAGTTATGTATAAGCTGTAATTGGGAGCAGGATTGCTATGGGGGTTGGACTTGTGTTCTCCTCTCTTCTTAAGCCTGGACGATTGCTAGATACAAAACAGCTAGTTCAAGCGTGAATGGACAAGAGAAGAGGGAGATACAAAACAGCACATACGAACTAAAAACTATAATTTTCAAACTTCTTTTTCACTCTAAAAGGCAGTGCTAGTTGATGCATGTGTGATAGGTACTGGACTCACTACTTGCCATTCTTCAGCGGCCAAAGCAATGTCAACACCTGGTCGGTTTTACAACTATAGGAAGAACAAAATATCTGGGCTTGTTTGGTATTGTTGTTAGTTTTGTATTTTTATTTCCCTGCAAATGAGTGAAATAGCGCCTGGAGATTTAGTTGGAAATACTATTTGTATTTTGCACACAACTTTCTATCATTCCTTGCTTTTATTTTTGCTTTTTGTTTAAAAAAATAACAATAATAAATAATTGCTGGCAAAAATTCTAAAAATTTTGCAAACAATTGTAAAAAAAAAGAAGGGTGTCATCATACATGTACATTTTGTCGAGCTGAGTTTTCTTCTTGGATTTTTTTGGGGGAAAAAAAGCAGCAACAATAGGGCCCTTATGCCCTTTTTTTGGTCCTCTTTTTTCTCTCAAATATGGCTAGATAAGCGAATGGGATAACCCACGTAATTTGTAGCTAGCACCCGAACCCACCCAATTTATTAAAGTGAAAAATAAAAGTTACAGCTATTACTCAACAAGAAACTAAAAACGGACGGCACGCGAGAAAGTTCCAAAGAGGAGAAAAGCAAGGGCCGATCCCGGAAGGGTTAAATAGCCTGCCTTATCACCTTGGATGGTGGATTATTTTTCCTCGGGAAAACCACATCGTGCCTTTCGTAGTTACAATCCTTTAGCAGGATTATTTTCCCTCAAGAAAATCTGATCATGCCTTTCTTAGTCTTATCCTTTAGCGGATTATATCATATCAAGCACCCCTCCAAATACACATTGCAAAAAAAAAAAAAAAAAGTCCTTTCTGGTTCGAAGTACACTACGAGGAGTTAGTTTTGGAGGACTGTTTTACAATGCTTGAAAGAGGAGCGAGAAAGACACTTATGATCTTTCTTTTTTTTCTATTAAAACGGATAACTCATATATGACGAGTACGAATGCATCCGATAAAATCAGAAAATAAAATATCTCAAAGTGCTCGGGACAACTTCCTATTCCTAGCCCACAAGATACTATCAGCATGGCTGGCCACATAGGCGGCCACCTAATCCGCCGCCCCATTGGCTTCATGGAATACATGCTTGGCCTAAAAAATCTCTTTATCTCTCGTCATTGCTCGGATGTTTCGAAGCAATGGATGATTGCCACCGGCATTTCTCGGACCTTCCTGAATCCAACTGATAACCGTAGCCGAGTCATCCTCCAAGATGATCGAGCTGGCTCGTAACTCAACTCAGGCATGTCGAAGGCCTGCCCAAGCAGCCCTCAGCTTTGCATCGGACACTAAAATGTCGAATAGCTGATGCCACCATCCTATCATTCGAGATTTGTCCATCCTTTTCACCAACGGCCGTCAACCACCTCCCCACCGAGGGACCCCTCCCCACGCAGATCCACCGCCGTTGAACCTTTTTAATTCCATGGTAAGATGTAACCAGTACGTAATGCAAGTCACATTAATTGTAATATAATAATCCAGGGTGTTATTCTGTTGTGGCCAGCATCTTGATTTTATCTGGAGGAGGATGCCTACTTCTCTCAATTAAAAATCTACATTTTTATTATAATATGTATAACTAAAAATATCTATAATTCAAAAATTATATATTTTGCAAGTCCTTAATTTATGCATCATATGAAATACAAAAAGATGACTGTTTATCGTATGTTTTACCAAGATTGTTCCGTTGTTTATATTTACCACCATCTTTCCTGGTGTGGTTCAAATCTGGCCCGAGGGCGACCACGCCGATAGAGTCGAGGGAGCTGCCAGATTGTAGGAGAAAAGGAAGGGAGTCACTTCCCGCACGACGACGTACCTGCACAAAGCCTCACCGGTGTTTCCGATGAGGGCCATCCGACGATCAAGTTAGAGTGGTATTCAGTTGGTCCAGCCAAAAGTCCCTTAGGTGTTACTTGACGGGGGGCTATTTATAGTCCCGGTAGGGGTGCTTAGGTGGCGGAGGTATGGCCCGTTCCCATTATGAGTAGAGGTAGCGTGCAGCTAGAGCTTGCTTGTGGCGTGCGGTGCGGTCCGTTCTTGGCAACGGTAAGGCATTGAGAGTCGTAGCAGGGTGTGGCTGGAATAGCATGGCACTGTCCTTAACTGTCGTGGGCCAGTAGGCTAAGCATAGTGTGGTGGCGTCGCAATGTACGACCACGTAGGAGGACGTGGGCACGTACACAGGTGTGGCCGTTAGCAAGGTCGAGCTCGTTGAGAAGTGGCATCATGCATTTGGTGAGGTCGGCTTGACGGGTGCTGAGGCTAGCTTAGCATCCCGGTTCCGAGGTGTGCTCGGCAGAGCGCCCCGAGCTCAAGGGTCAGGACGTATTGCTGGAGGCATTGAGAGTCGTAGCAGGATGTGGCCGGAATAGCATGGCACTGTCCTTAACTGTCGTGGGCCAGTAGGCTAAGCATAGTGTGGTGGCGTCACAATGTACGACCACGTAGGAGGACGTGGGCACGTACACAGGTGTGGCCGTTGGCAAGGTCGAGCTCGTTGAGAAGTGGCATCATGCATTTGGTGAGGTCGGCTTGACGGGTGTTGAGGCTAGCTTAGCATCCCGGGTTCCGAGGTGTGCTCGGCAGAGCGCCCCGAGCTCAAGGGTCAGGACGTATTGCTGGAGAGGGCGCTCCGAGCTCGGTCGGGGCACGTCGGCGAACAAGACGCTCCGAGCTTGGTCGGGGCGAGTCGGCGAATAAGAATGGCGCCCCGAGCTTGGTCGGGCAAGTCGGCGATTAAGGATGGCACCCCGAGCTTGGTTCTCCAAATCTTTGAGCTTCTTTGCATCAGGTCCTAGTGGAGAGCAGTCTGAAAGAGGAAGATGAAGCCAATGAGCAGCAGCAGCAGCTGGTTGGGCTTCTCTCTCTCCCCTCAAATGAACAAGGAGATGTCCTCAGAACCGCATCACCAACCAAATAATCAGAGTCATCATCACCAAGCGCAACCCACCCATGCTGCTGTCTCCTCTGCAGTCCCATGCGGCTTCTTGCTGGCTCCACCTCAGCTTAACAGCTCCGGTCTCTGCCATGGAGTTGAAGGGGAGAACGGGGGGCTCTATTCTCAGTTGTCTGTAATGCCGCTGAAGTCTGATGGGTCTCTTTGCATTATGGAAGCCCTCACAAGATCACAGCAGCGAGGTATGTCCCGACTGCTGCTTAATTTTCCTTCTTTAGATTCTTGCAGCTTCCACACAAGCTACTGTTTCTTTCTTTCTTTCTTTCTTTCTTTCTTTCTTTTTGTGGGGTGAAAATGGAAAATTTTAAAACAGGAAGGAATTATATTTGACATGGTTGATCCTGCATTTGTTAAAAAAATTTAGGATCAAACATGCGAATGAAAATGTTCCATGTTTTTGGCCAAATAGCATTCTTACTAAATACTTTATTATAAATAATTTATGTATAAATTATAATTATAAAAAATTTTATAAAAATGATATACATGGCATGATTATGCATTTAAAATTTTTATGATGCTATTTATTATTTCCAACCTATTTATAAAGACATGATTTATGAAAAATATGAAATATTTTATCAGCTCTTAGATAGCTATGACCACCCTTAGAAATGGAGGCCAATCGACACCCTTGCTAGAGCTAGCATTCAACGAAAACGGCTATCTGCCAACGAGTTAAAATTGATAACGAATATGAACTATAAAATTTTGTCGATTAGAAAGACGGCCTATCATGGATTATAGTGATTATAGCACAAAAATTTATGAGTACTGTTTTGATTAAAAGTATGGATAAATGGCAAATATTTGACGATTATGAATATTTTAAATTGCACTTTCAGCTTTACAAACTTGCATGATTTGTGCATACATGATTGGTTTGCTACGACAATTTGTTATTATGTTATGAAATTTTTTATTTTATAGTATAATTCTACTTTCCAAATGATGCATTGAATCCTGTAAAAATTTGTGCTTCATCCGGTAAAGTGGTGCATGGTTACTTACTGAGCTGCAAAGCTCATTTGTCTATTTATGGTTTTTTTTAGATAATTAATTGCTAGGAGCAAGGTAGAATAAATGAATGAAGCATGAAAAAATAAAACTTGAAGCAGTGTTGCTAGCTATAGCAATGTAGTCCAAACTATAAAGTTTGGGTTATGTGGTCAAAAAAATTTAAATATTAAATTTAGATACTCTGTACCTGCCTTTTTTTTTTTTTTTTTTTTTTGGCAAATGATATCGGACATTTTTTTTTATCATGCTATATCAATTGAATACGACCTAAATCAGATCCATCAGAGGCCCAATGATCCATGGCCAAAGCTTGAGGAGCAACAGCCGGGGCTCTATCTAAAAAAGGTCGATTTCCAATCGGGTTCGATATGGGTCTAAATCAAGCTGATGAGACACGACTTGGTGCAACCCAACCAAAATTGTTTTCGGATCCGAGTCCAAACCGCCGAACTAAGATTGCATTCGCGCATGAGAGCTGGCAAAAGGCTCATCTTGGTCCCTTCTTAAGAATTAAGGCCCAAAACCGAAAGGAGACTAGACCTAAACCAGCAGCGATGGCCCCAGTTGAATTGGACGTTGCTTCCGGGATCAGGCGCGTGGCAGATTGGGTGGGGTCAAAGTTGGGTCAAACTCTCTCTCTCTCTCTCTCTCTCTCTCTCTCTCTCTCTGCGATCTACGTGGAAAGCTCATCTTTTGTTTCCTATCGCTCTCCAACTCATCCTTATTTTCTTTTTTGGTAATTACAACTCATTGTTTGATTACGTCATTCCACATCTAGAAATAATTCGAACTCCACTCGATAGTCCAAATCCGAAATTAAATCAACTCCCCCGGCCCGCTCCCCCGATATATAGAAGCCGAAGCTCGTATCGATTCCTTCATCTTTCTCTCTGTCTCTTTGTTGGATGTTGGCTTCTTCTATCTTGGACGGGGTGTGATGGAGTCGTCGACGTCTTATTCTCCTTCTTTTTCTGCTGCTTCTTCGTCATCCTCTTGGGACGAAGCGAAGCTCTTTGTAGGGGGAATTTCGGGGGAAACGACGGAGCACCGGCTGGTCGAGTACTTCTCGACGTACGGCGAGGTGGCGTGGGCCAATGTCGTCGAGAACAAGATCACCGGTCGCAGCAGGGGCTTCGCCTTCATCAGGTTCGTCGACTCGGCAGCCGCCGAGAGGGCTCTCGCCGAGATCAGAGAACACGTCATCTTGGGGAGAAAGGTCAGTTATACTTTTTCTTTATTACGCTTGGTTCTTCGTCATTATTTTATTGCAATGAGGGAAAGAAATTGGTTATAGTTGGGTTGTTATTTGTCTCCGTAGAAGAATGAATGTTGGTTCGTGGTTATTATTAATTTGACCCTGTAGGTTATTTTTACTTGCCATCTTCTTCGTTACTATTTCTCTGAAAAATAGGAAAAAGATTAGTTCCTGGTTATTATATATTTCACTGCAAGACGACTGGTTCTTGTTTATTTTCTTACATTAAGTAAAGGGAAATATATTTCTTCTTGGTTATTATTTGACCTTGTAGATTAATTTTTTTTAGAAAGAAAATTCGTAGGTTGATGTTAATTCATAAGCGTGTGGTTGATTACTTTCTCTTTTTCTTTTCTGAAATTTTTTGTTATACTTATATTTGGTGTTAACTTTCCCCTTTTTTTTCCGGACTGTAAAACAGAATGATATTATTCATCCTTTCCTATTTAATTTCAAACTCATTACAATAATGTTGTATCTTTTTTATCTGGATTGTATGTAGGGATGCAAATAGGTTAGATCAGATCGGGATTATTCAGGATCCGATCCGACCCGATTTTTTGTTCGGGTCTTAATTTTGGACTCCGACCCGACCGGATTGTAGTTCGGGTCGGGTCCGAGTCGGATCTACTAATTTTTTTGTGCTTTTGAAAAAGAATTTGAAAAAATCTAATTTGGTTATATTATAATTATGAGATGCAGGTGCCGGGCTTCCCAGATAAGACTTGCAATTGACTCAGAACTGATGACCCCTGACTTACTAACTAAGTCGGCCTAGAAGCCCAATTTCACATCGCACTATTTTTTATCCATATGACTGATTGGACGGAACTTGGCGTCTCCCTGCTCCCCTCTCAGGATGACAAAAAAACTTCCACACCTTCTTCCAAAATCCAATTCCATTGCAGAAAACTGGCACATGACCCATATTTAGTTCAGTGTTCCCTCAGTTTCTCCCTTCAAAAGTTAAAAGAAACAAAAACCAAAAAACAGAAGGAAAAAAAAAAAAAAGCCAGCTACCGAGACACCAGAGGTATTAACAGTGTAATAGATCGAGAGAGAATCCTGACAGGCCGAGGTTCCTTTGGATTCTGTGAACCTATGCTTGTTGCTATCCTTCCACACTTGAAGCTTTTCCTCCTTATTGGCTGGCATTTCCCATCCCTTAATAAGGCCATGGGAGCAAGCTAACAAGCTCCTAAGAAACCCATATCTCCTTCCTGTCTGCCTTGAAAACCCACCATAAATTCACTTAAAAACGACCAATAGTACCACCACCCACACACAAAACAAAGAAGAGACTCCCTTGCTTGTTATCACAAAGCAAACTCATTTCTCTGAGCTTTTGCTGGATTTTAGGTGCCTTTGTGCAGCCTTTATCCTGATTTTGTTTCTCTTTTCTGTTTCCATTACCACCAACTCAGTGCTGTTAAAGCCACCTACTTAGCATCATTTCTGGTCCTTAGACAAGCCACCTTCTTTCCAACTCAAACCAGCAGTCCTCTCTCTCTCTCTCTCTCTCTCTCTCTCTCTCTCTTCTGGGCCCAAGAGATTCTGAAGCAGAGCACAGCTGTGTGGAGCTCCTGTCTTCTTCTTCTTCTTTTTCTGGCACAAGAGCATATCTGAGATAGCTCCCATTCATTAAAGAAACCATCTTGGGTCTGCTTCTCTGGCTTTCCGGCTGCTATACGTGTCCCGAGTTAAACCAAAAGCTTGAGAGCTCGGCGTTTGGGTTTCTTCTGTTTTGCTCACTCCCTTCCGTCCGCTCGGGTCGGGTCGGTTCGGTAAATCCAGACCCAACCCAAAAAATGGTTCGGATTCAATTTTAAGATCCGATCCAGACCTGCAGGTCCGATAATTCGGATCTAGACAGATCAGGTCGGATCACGGATCGACCTGACTCATTTGCAGCCTTAGTTGCATGATCACTTTGGAAAGTCTACATTTTTCTCGATAGTCAAAAGTTGTTGGAGAAGAAAGAAGAAACTATTTATGTTGGTCATTTTTATTTTTGTAAAATTATTCTATAGAAATTCCTCCTTGTGGACTTCTATTTATTTGACATGTGATTTCTCAAGATAAGAATTGCCATCTGTTATCTTTTAGTTAAAATTGCAGTTAAAATTAAATAAGATATTCTGTAATTAATGAAGAACAGATTATATAGGGCTTGCAACATCAGACACATGCTTTACGGATTTTCCTTCATATAAAATGTTTAAACGGCTAACAAACCTCACATAAAAAAAAAAGCAAGATAAATGATTTGGGATGTAAAATGGCATATTTAGTTAGAAAAAAAAGAATAGAAAATTCAAAATCCTATATTGTTTGTAACATAGTTAGACATGCATAATTTTATATTTTAGTATAATTAATTTTGATATTCAAGAACACATATACATCATGCAACTTTAGATACAAGGCCATCCCTTTGTCCCCCACTAGAAGTGCGGTGCATAGTTCCCTACAGAACCACAAAACAAGGCACATGGGCATTCATTAAATTAGCCACCGTGATGCATCTACACCACCCTCAATAGCCCTGCACATAAGGCATTGAGGCATTCTCAGAGAGCCTTGACCTGAGATGTGAAAAAGGCCATACCCAAATAGCCTTGCTCTGCATGTAGGTAGTTTTCTTTCTCATAGTCTTCGTCTAATTTTCTTTGTATACTATTTATTTAATTTTGGATAATGCTTTTTCAGGTAGAAGTAAAAAAGGCCATACCCAAATTCCTTGGGTACCAAAATCATCACAAGGAAGTAAATCGGATTCCTTTTAACCCAAGGAAGATTTTTGTAGGCGGTTTGCCTCCTAAGCTGACTGAGGATGAGTTTAGCAGATTTTTTGAGCAGTTTGGTGAAATTAAATATGCTGTTCTGATGTATGATAATTTTGGCCGACTAAGAGGCTTTGGCTTCATTGAATTCCACTCAGTGGAGGCTACGGAGAAGGTATTGCAGAACAGGTTCCATGAATTGAAGGATAAGAAAGTAGAGGTCAAGAAAGCGGTGCCTAAGATTGCGAAGTACTATAACAAGGAAATCAACTCTTGTCTCAGCGAGCATATGATAATTGGTGGTGGAGAGGGATATATTTTTGGCAATGACCAAGCTGGTTTCTATCAAGTGTATGATCCTAGATATGCAGGTTTGCAGCATTATGTGTCTCCAATTTTTCCTGGCTGCGCTTCTCAATATAGTGGCTTTACCGGAGGATACGTTGTTAGATGTTATGATGGAATTGGTTATGGCTTCCTGTATGCCAGTCCGGAGTTGGTGCCAGCATGGAATTGGTATGAGGTTTAGAGCAGCAACTAATTTTTATACTTCGACTCCATGATTGCGGCAAATACAATGCAACAAATGAATTTTTTCATGCTATTGTATTTTCTTATTTTGTCAAGAAACTTCTCCTGGCAAACTAATTTCACAGTTTTTTAATTTCCTGTGGATTGTGAAATATTGTTCTGTGTTATTTACATACAATTAGAAAAGTGGCTACAATAATATTTACATTGGAACTTATTGAATCCATTAACAGTCGATGTATTTATGGGTTGATATGCATTTTTTATGTAACTATGTGGCTTTTTTGTTCGGCTGGGATAACAAGGATGGATGAATGGATATATGTTGATTTGTTTTCTCTACTGTATAGTGTAGATGGATATTGACTTGTTGGCTCTAGAATTGAATTGGACCTTTCGCCTGCATTGTGATTCATCTCGGTATCCATTCTCGATCGAGATTGCCGAGACATCAAAGTTTCTAGATCATATTTTGAAAGAATTACCCATCAGATACTTCATTTGCATCCAAAAGTTCACTTTAAAGTCATCATATGCACGTTATGAACTCATAATGTTATGTAGGATTCTCCCGTTTTAACCAAAAAAACAAAAAAGAAGTCATCATATACAAAATCTCACAGATTTCATAAGCAAAGGAAACGAATGGCCGGTGGGGTGTAAAAACATCCAAAGAATGGCATGAGATACAAGTGCCCCTTTGTTTTCCAAGAGATGCCCCTCCTCCGCTTCCTCTCCTCTCGTCCCCTTCTCCAAGTCCGATAGCCCTCCCGGAACCTGGACAACAACGGCCCCTCCACCTATCCCTCTCCACCGCCTACGGCGCTGGCGACCTCGGCTCCTCAAGGACCTCGGCACTATGTGGAATATCGGAATGCTTAGTAATGATGGCATGAGGAATATATAATTGTTAAAAGAAATTGTGGATCTTCTTTCTTGTTTGCTGTTGTATGCACCTAATTGTGTTGGTCTTAAGAGAGAAGCTTCGTTGTCAAGACATGTTAAACAGGATTATGCAACATCTCGTCTTTGTTGTTACATCATCTTCGTAAAAGCAAATTGTCGGCAAAGTTCCTCATTTGAGATTGACTATGTAGTACTACATTTCTCCTAGAGTAGAGCCATATTCATGAAGATCACTTTCATAACCAAAAACCATTAAGAAAACTTCTGAAAAGAGGAAACTATTCCTTCATGCTTTCTCGTAACTTTTCCAATGTCTTTTCTAGTGATTCCTTGCAAGTGTTGCTTCACAACCATTCATTATGCATTCTTACTGATATAATTCCATTGCCAGTTAGGACTTCTCGTCAGGACATGTTCCACCAACTGCATTCATGTCGATAGCTACGTGAAGTGCCGGTATCTTGCTGATTGCATGCGTGGCAACAGAATTAAACCCCAAATGTATGGATACGCTATGTTGGTCATGGTGACTTGTAAATTTTTAGTACTCTAAAAGACCAAGTAGCCTCCTTTTCCAAGGAGCTATTAGTTTATTGTAAATGGTTTTCTCCATTTTACTCTTTACTTGTTGCTGTTTTGGATTTTATGTTAGAATTTTTTCCAGTAAGGAAGATTGAGCCCGTGGATAGTATTTAAGCGGGTGGAGCTAATTAGCTTCCGCCGGACCAGCTAGTGTTGGTGAGCCAGCTGGTGCCGCCGTACTCGTGCATCTTCTCGGCCACCATGGCTGCATACCTGCTGGCTGATGGGGTGTGGCATCATAAATGCTGTCTGCATCGCAGCAGAAGCAAGCAGAGAATCTGGGCTTGTGGTTCCTTCAAGCCGTCGTCCCCTACATACAATTATACAAACATCCAGATATGCAGATACCTGGAGTGGTGCAACCAACCAGTCAGGCTACAAGCACTCATACAAGTAGGAATCATAACCTGACACTGATCACATACCCTACGAATAATCGAGAAGAGTTAAACTCCCTAGATAAAGGTATATCGGCAGCAAAGCTTGCAGTGAAAACAGCAACTTGTGCGACCTTACGCAAGCCGCCATGCATCCAAATGTAAAAGTTCTAGCAGAGAGAGTCTCGTACTCCGATGAAGTTGGAATGAGGAGCTGAGCCTAGTGATGAAAAACGGGTGATTGCCCTTTAACAATGCTCCGGCTTTTCGGGGCAAAAGTGACAGCTGATGACAAGCACCGGAATGAACAAAATACAGAGGTGTAGAACCCCATAGCACCAATCCACCCAGCATGAGAAGTATGGAAACAAAAGTGGTCCATCCCGTCAGGGAATTGAAAATCAGTAAGAGCACCATCCGAGCACCGCATATTGTCCCAAATCCCCATAATTATCCAATGCAATGTTGTCAATTTCATCATCCCTTCCCACTTCCGTTCGATGCACCACCCGCTTACCCCTGATTTCAATATCATCGCCAATTTGCACCTCCGTTCTGCCTTCTTCACGGTGTCCGAGATGGATAGCTGCAACAAGAGCTGCATGGAAGCCCCAGTAACGCAGCACAACTGCACAAGGTTTTTGAAAACCGAAAAATTGACATAAGAGACTCCTATTAATGTCAGCAGGAAAAAGGGTGATTCTGACGGTAAGCCGGACAGCGCCACACATTGAAGAAACATATGCCGTGCCAAGCCCTGCCCAGTATGACTTGGATCGGCTTGAAATCTGAATGTTGATGAAGACATTACTGTTTGGTCATATGCGGTTGCCCTAGAATGATTTAAGCAGCCAAGTTCATTAACTTCTAGCATGAAAAAAACCCAAAGAGATAATCATGAGAGATTACTCGAACACTTATACCACTGATTCAACAAGAAATGACACCATAAGTAATGCAGATTTAGATGTCCTAAGATGAAAGAAGTGAACTCACAAAGGGATATAATAAAGCAAGAGCGCAGCAGAGTAAACCAAACCCATATCCCAAGCGCATACTAGAACATGATTCCATCTTCAGCCCAATGCATTGCGGCTGAACTGGCGGCCACGAACCAACAAAAAGCACGAACTTATAATGCTTGTCGGGGGTAGGCAATATGAATGGCATCAGCAGTCAAGATATGAGCTAAATCAGTATGAATCCAATCACCTGGTCTGACACAGAGATCACCCGCCGGTGCCTGGCCGGCAACCTATTCTGCTGCTTGATTTCCCTCCCCACAGATATGTGAGACATTAGAAGAAGTAAAGGAGCGTCTCCACGTGGCAATTATCTTTAAACCAAGGGGAATGCTGCATCCGACCTACCGAAAGAGAAGTAAGCCATGTTACGACGACAACCGAGTCTCCAACCAACCAAACAATATGTTTATTTATTTGTTTTGTGATGGCAGCATGCATCGGGTAATTAACTAAGTTTGGAGCAATCAAACAATATGTTTGACGATGGAAGGTGCTGTGGGAACCAGAGCAGCAGCAGTGCAGCCACTGATGAAATGATAACATGGTCGGAGCCGGATTCAGCTCGCACATTGGCGGAAGCACGACGAGGTGATATTTTTTACTTTTTAGCGGTGCGGACTGAAGAACGAGGCCATACCACGAGGAATGGTATTAAATCGGCAAAGAAGCTCGTGTACTCTCTCCAAAAAAAATTAAAAAGAAATCTGACAGCAACGAAGAATTCAGCGACAGCCCTCGCATTGCACGTTAGGACCCATCTTCCACGCGAGCAAGGTGAATTGCGCTTAAAGGACAATGCGAACTAGTGCAAGAGCACAATTTGCCATGGAAATTGTCGATGACAAAATTCTGCCCAATTATGAATAACAGCAGGAAAGAAAAAAATAAAAGAGAGAAGATTAGAATAGTGCAGAATTTTGTCTTCTTTTAGTCGCTTTAGTTCTAATCAGCCTTTTTACATTATCCTTATCGCATTAGCTTTCTTAGGTTAGCTTTCTGATCTCAGTCTTTTCAAGCCGGCTTTCTTACATCGACCTTCTCAAGTTAGTCTTCTCATATCGGCCTTCTCACCTCAATTTTTTGAGCTCGGCTTTCTCATGATCTCATCTCAACCGTCTGAGATAGGCCTTCTGGTTCTTGTTGGCTTTGGGAGCTCGGCATTTGGAAGCTCCATCTTTAAGAGCTTTGCCATTGGGAGATTGGCTTCGGGCTTGGTAGCTTGACCCGATGTTCTATTGAATTGGGTCTGGGTCGAAAATTAGTAGCCGAACAAGAAATCAGATTAGGTCGAGGTCACTCATGACTCGATCCAACCCGACTTATTTCACCCTACTAACAAGAACTAGTTACACCGACAATATGATAGTGGTCAATACTCAGACACAACTCAGTTTGGGCCGTACTTGGATCACATATTACTTGGTTAGAGTTAGAGGTGACAATCGGGTTAGGTCGGATATAAATGGGTCAGGTCAGATGCAAGTCGGGTCAGAAAATCATAAACCTGAACCCGACATGTTAAATAGGTCAAAAATTACAACCTGAATCTGTCATGTTTAATAAACAGATAATCTGACCCGACCCAACCTGTTTAACCTATTTAGCCCAACCCATCCTTATCCGACCTGTTTAACCTATTTAGCCCAACCCTCATGAAACCTACATATTTCAAACACCTAAAAACAAAATGGACTTTAACAAAGCTACAAACTTTCTTCAATTCCCTAATAGAAATCCAAATCCTAAATTTCTCTAACATAATAGTTTCTCATTGTAATGAGCTCAATCACAACAACAAACACTTCAGTAAATTACAAAAAAAAAAAAAAACATTATAAAAAAAAGAAAGAGGAATCGTCGAATATTAACCAAAATTCTGCTTTGAGAGGCGAGGTTCCTCCCTGACCCCAGCGATTCGGAGGGCTTGAACGCTAGGCCGATGCTGCGGAGCGTCTCGAGGGTCTGGCGGTAGGGGGAGACATAGAAGTAGACCTTCCAGTCGGCGGCGCCGTCGCCGAAGATGAGGTCCCGTATCCGGACACCACACGCCTCCGCCTCCTGCCATCCTCGAGCTGTGAGCCTGATCCTGGGGTCCTCTTCTTCTCCTCCTCCCCCTCCTCGCCCCCGCCGATCTCTCTCGTCCTCCTCTGCCGCTGCCTTCTTCTCTCTTCTGAACTCGGACCGCATCTGGTCCATGGACCCCGCCGCCCCGATGCTCAGTGGCGCTCCCTCTATGGCCTCTCCTACCCTCTCTTCACGAACCTCCTCGACGAGCTCCGGCCCCTTCCCCTCCCCCTCCTCCTCCCAGTCGACCATGCCCTCGCCCCCTTGCCCTCTCTCACCTCTCCCGCGGCCTCTCCTCCCCAGCCCTCAAACTCTAGATCTTTGAGGAGGAAAGAGGTCACTCACCGAGAGAAATCCTAATCCTAATCACCGGGTAAATGGTTATATGATCCAATCTGATCCATATATTAAACGAGACATCTAAAATATGTATCTGATCTAATTAATAAACGGGTTAAATAGGTGAACCTGTTTACGACCCGAATCTGTTTAGGCCAAATCCAAACCTATTTATGGCGGGTCGAATACGAGTCGCGTTGGTGGGTTGAGTCATATTTTGCCATCCCTAGTTAGAGTTGAGTTTGAGTCAAGCTGTTTTTTTTTTTTTTTTGGTTATTTGGATCTCAAACTAGGTCTTTTCCACTTAAAAATTTGCCCAGACCACGTCAAGAAAATAAAATTTATTTAGATCTTATCAAGTTGTAGTGGATTAAGTCATGACTAAGATACCTAACTGCGGTTGGTCCGCCACTGAAATCCAGAGTGTCCTCGGTACGGGGCGAGCTATAAAGCTAAAAAGCTCGGCGGGTCGCCCGTTCATGTCGGCAAGGCCAGTTAGGGATCAATGTTAGTCTCCAAACTGCTGTCAAAGAGCTGGGTGATGACGACCTCCCTTGGTCCGATGTTCTTGTACCCAATCTAACCTGAAATAGAAAACACGTAAGTCCACTTACTAGAGAATATCCAATAGGGACATCCAATGCCTAAGTGCTGCTGATCTCAAGAAACATAGGCGGTTTAAAACAACGAAATGGTAATATGGTGGTAGAATCAAAAAAAACTTACCTAGAGGACCCCCAAGTGTGCTTTATATAAAAGAGGGCTAGCACTTATTGTCGAGCAAAGAGGGCATATGCATTAGCTATTATGCTAATGACCTGCACATCTCACTTGAGGATCACGTTCGTATGTTTCGCTCATATGGATAGTTCACATGTCATGCACGTAAGAAAATTGTTAGCAATTGTTCATTGGACTATCACCAACTGGAGAAGAGTTTGAAATTTGAAGCATTCTCTGTGCGTCGTTTAGGTTGGCCATGTGGCGGGATTTCAATGGTCGGCCTATGGCTACATGGCAAGCTCCTATTAGTAGACTTGTCATGTCAGCTGTGGTCAATTTCGAGGTATATCACCTACTATGTTGTTTACCCATGTAAGAAATTTATTTCGAAATTTTTTGTAAGACAACAAACAAGTTTAGAGAACTCACGGAAGCTTTGCTCTAGCGGGGCCATTCGGAACTCAAGTAAGAGAAAAAGATATTTTGGTGAGAACGAAGGAGGAAAGGCAAAGAAAAAGAGCATCGATTAGTTGAGTGTGGGTGAGCCACCTTTCGTGGAGGACCTTGGGTTTATTTATAGCTAAATTCTAGATCTTTTGGAATCATATCCTTAGAAACTTGATGTCGTGTTGTAACAATTTGTTGACATTGCGTAGCAACCTAGCTACGTGATGGAATGGTCAGAATCCCGTGCGCATTTGAACGAAGGGTTTGAGCTGCTTCCGATGTGAAAAGGTTCTACTCGGCTCTGATCGGCTGCCAAGGTGAGAAATTTTGGCTTTTTAGGTTTGTTGCTTTTGCTCTGGTCGCCCTGATCGTCCAGTTGGCTTGATCTAAGTAGATGCGGAGGCTGCCATGTTGGTCGTGACGTGGTCCAATCTGTCGAGATCATGTAGATGTGCTTGTTTAAGGCTACAGCAGATTTATTGGTCTACAGTGTGATTATTTTAAGAAATGAATATTATATGTCATGAGTTGGACTTCATATGGTTAGTCAGCATGCACCAATCCATTCATTGTGGTACTATCGGTTTCGGACATTTGTTGTTAATATAGAATATATAAAGGAGTGGGCAACGACTCTCATATGTAATGCATTTTTGGGTGCGAGGAAAGGATGTTTAGAAATAAAACGAGATGGCTGAATATAATTACAAGAGGTGGGTGGCAGAATATAAAAATATTTTTTTTAAAAAAAAGAAAAACAAAATTTGTGGAGAGGCTCGATGCCTCGTTCTATTTTAATTTCCACTGTTTTTATATCAGATCATTTAGTTGGAGAGAGACGAAGTAGAGGTTAGGATTTTTCTTGGTTGTTCTGCAAAGTAGAGAGAGATAGAGAGTCTCCGGACGCTTTAAGTTCAGATCTCTGGCAATGGAAGATGACAGATGGAAGATGACAAGATGTAGAACAAAAATTGTACTTCCCTCTCCCTCGCGGAACAATCGGCGTGAGATGGAAGCGGGGCAGAGCGTGGTAAGGGAGGCTCCAGGTGATGGACAGCTTAGCCGATCTCGCCCTGTAAGGTCCTAAGGAGACGTTCCATCTAAATAAATAGTTATGCGGTGGCCTCCATCGATCGTGGGCTGCACTAACCGCTCCGGTGCAAGCCCTGATCCGCGAGCTGTCATCACGGAACCCAAACAGATTGAACTTTAAAATTCTAGATTTAGCTCTGTTGGGGGAAAAATCCCAAGTCATACATCCACGGAGGCGCTCGGCCAAAGAGCGCCGACCGAAAAGCTGCTCGGCCAAGGAGTACCGACCAGAGAACTGCTCGGCCAAGGGATGCCGACCAGAGAGAGCGCCAAGAAGAGGCGCCCAGCCAAAATAATCAAAGTAGGGATGCTCGGCCAAGGGATGCCGACCAGGGGGCAAAAAGCGCCGAATAGAGGCGCTCTGCTAGAAGGTGCTCGCCTAAAGAGCGCCGACCAGGAGTACTCAAAGCGGCCCCGCCACAGGGCGCCCCATTGGGCGACCAGCTCGGCTCGGCACCCCTGCCGAGCCGATGCCTTAAATGTTTAACCTCCGCCTAAAGTCCAAGTGACTTGACAACTCTTACAGCTTGTAACCTGCCGTTATCTCCAAGCCATCAAGGCATAAGATCTTCGCAGGCATTCGCCACGACCTGCCATTAATGCATGAGACTCCCTCAAGTCTCCGATGCACTCAGTCATTTAATGAACACGGCCCAAGACGATCTCCGGATCACTGAACCATCAGAGCGTATGGCTCTACCTGACCGCCGGTTCATTCGATAATAAATGCACTTACCATCCACGGACCCCAGGCCCACCACGGCCGGCGGTTCAACAACTCCAACAGGTCCGATCGACCGTGACAACTCCCTGGTTCCGGTCTGATCCGGTCCCGTTCTCCACTACGCCATTAATGGGCTAAATCGTGCCCAATTATCACAGAACAGGACAAACCTCCTGTCACCTCCCAGATAACCAAATCCTTTTATAAAAGGAAGCCTGGGGGGAAGAGGAGGAGGACTCTCTCGAGACTGGACTCTCGAGACTGGACTCTGAGAAACCCCTAACAAAAACTCCCCGGACTGGACCCTCCGGGAGGGGGTGGGAGGAAGCACAGACACAATTGATGACATCATCCCTTTCATCTTCTGGATCTTATCCAAATATCCTCTGTGTCTTCTCCACATACTCTCCTCCCTGCTCTCTCCACATACTTGCCCCCTCTGACTTAGGCATCGGAGGGCCGGCGCCGGGGAGCCCGGCCACCGGCTTTTTTGCAGGACAGGACAGGACTGGACGCACCACCCCTCTTCGGACGCTCCCACGCCCCACGGTGGAGGACGCAGCCGGCCGGCGCACCGCCGTCCGCCCCCTGTAGCAGCGGAGCTCCTCCTTCTCCGGCTTCGCGGCGGCCCCCGGGTCCAATTTCCAGCAACAGTTGGCGCTAGAGGAAGGGCCCGAGTTCGCTGCCATGAAGCTAAGAAGCAAAGGGGCTTCCAATGCCTCTCAACGTCCTCCACCTAGCCCGGAGTGTTCCGTCCGAAACTCATCACCTCCGACCGAGTCAGTTCATCAAGTTCGGCCGGAGCAGTTCAATGCCCTGGTACAACAGGTGCAGGCCCTGGCTACCGCTGTCCAAAGCCTGCAGCCCAGGGGCATCCCAACGGCACCGCCTCCTCCAGCTCCGGTTCAGCCGGAGCCTCCCACAAGTGGACTTCCCCTTCAAGGTCAGGACTCCCAAGTCCAAGCCTCCCTCTGGAGAGAGCGCCCAGCCAGAGGCCACGGAGGTTGGCCACAGCCTTCAGAAGCTGAGTCGGTTCCAGGGCAACCTGCGCCCGAACGAACCGCTGCAGCGATCCTCCAGAACGATGAACTCGACCGGAAGGTCGAGAAGCTGGAACGTCAAATCCAGGCACTCCATGGGAGGAAGTCAGGACATAACGGCGACTTCGAGTTCAATACAAAGTCGCCCTTCTCCCAGGAAATTGAAGATGAACCGGTTCCGTTGCGGTTCAAGATGCCCCAGGTAGAGCCCTACAATGGCAAGGCTGATCCCCTGGACCACCTGGAAAGCTACCGGGTCTTAATGGCCCTACAAAGAGCCTCGGAGGCCATGATGTGCAAAGCTTTTCCGGCGACACTCCGAGGACCAACCCGGTTGTGGTTTACCGGGCTGAAGCCGAGTACTGTCTCCTCCTTTGAGCAGCTCGGCAGACAGTTTGCTGGCAATTTCGCCGCCAGCCAGCCCCAGCGGCGGACATCCGACTCCCTCCTCGATATCAAACAAAAGGAGGGAGAATCCTTCAAGGAGTATTTGGATCGGTTCACCTCCGCAACATGGGAGGTCCGGGAGCTTGACCAGTCAATCGCCATGTCGGCGCTGAAGACTGGAGCCCGGTCCTACAGATTTCTCTTCTCGATCGAGAAGAGTTTTCCCGCGGACCTCACCGAAATGTTCGCTCGGGCGCGGAAGTACGCCAAGGCAGAAGAAGCCGTGGCAGCCAGGCGGGGCGGAGCCGAGCAGAACCCCAAGAAGAGACGCCGCGAGGAGCGCGGCCAGCCTAAAAGCCCGTCTCCGCAACGAGCTAAGAATCCGCCCCGCCCAAAGAGTCCACCCCGGCTGAGGGGACCGCCACGGCAGAGGTCACCACCCCGCCCGAGGTTCCCACTGCAAGCCCCTGCACCTGAAGGGAGGTATGAAAGATACACTCCCCTCAACGCTCCTCGGGCCGAAATCCTCATGGAGATCGAGAGTCGGGATCGCATCCGGCTCCCACCTCCGAAGCCTGATACCCGAACGCGGCGCGATAACCGGAAGTATTGCCGTTTCCACCGGGATCAAGGCTATGATACCGAGGAGTGTTACCAGCTCCGAAATGAGATCGAAGCACTCATCCGCCGGGGGGTGCTCGATCGGTTTGTGCAAGGCCGGCGTGAAGAGAAGCAGCCCGCCGAAGGAGCAGCACAGCCTGAAGGTTCGAATGCCAACAGGCCCATCGCCGGCGTCATCAACACTATCCGAGGAGGAGCCTCGGCTGGAGAAGCTTCGGAGGAAGAAACCTCCTCAAAGCGCCTGCGCGCCTCTGAAGCCATCTCCTTTTCAGATGATGATTTAGAGGGAGTCGAAACTCCCCATGATGATGCCGTGGTCATCTCCATGATCATAAATAGATTTGATGTAAAACGCATCTTAGTTGATAATGGAAGCTCGGCGAACGTTTTGTACTTTGGTGCATATTGTAAAATGGGGATGACCAAAGAACAGCTGCGGAGGATGAATGCTCCGTTGGTTGGATTCACTGGGGATTCAGTCCTAGTAGAGGGCGAGATCGACCTTTTGGTCATAGCCGGGCTTGCCCCCCGTGAAAGTACCGTGGGGATGAACTTCCTCGTGATACGCCTTCCCTCGGTCTATAATGCCATCCTCAGAAGGCCAGGCCTCAACGCCCTCCGAGCGGTGGTCTCCACTCATCACCTGCTCATGCGATTCCCCACCAGCCGGGGGGTCGGCGAAGTCCGAGGAGACCAAATGGTGGCAAAGCGATGCTACCTGGCGACCCATGAGGCAAAGCGACCCGCCAAGGTGCCTGCCCCAGCGACTGACCAGCCCTCAACCGAGGTTATGGAGGCACGGGTCGACCCTCAGAAAGAGCGGGTAGAGCCTGGTGAGTTACTGATCCAAGTTCCCTTACAAGGGAACTTCCCTGAGCTAACCGTACAGGTCGGTTCTGGCCTTGATGAGCACGAGAGAAGTCGTCTCGTCAATTTCCTGCGAGACAACATGGATGTCTTCGCATGGTCGCCTGCAGACATGCCAGGGATAGATCCAGAGATCATGGTCCACCGGCTCCAAGTAAAGCCGACCAGCAAGCCTGTGCGGCAGAAGAAGCGAGGTGCCGCCCCTGACCGCCAGCGAGCAGCAGCCGAGGAGGTCAGTAAGCTCCTTGGAGCCGGCTTCATTCGGGAGATAACCTACCCGGAGTGGCTCGCCAATGTGGTCCTCGTCAAGAAGGCCAACGGGAAGTGGCGTATGTGTGTGGACTACACCGACCTGAATAAAGCCTGCCCAAAGGACAGCTTCCCACTCCCCAGCATCGATCAGCTTGTAGACTCCACCTCGGGTCACGAGCTGCTGGCATTCATGGACGCCTTCTCCGGATACAACCAGATCCGCATGGCGCCGGAAGACGAGGAAAAGACCGCCTTTATCACCGATGGGGGAACCTACTGCTACAAGGTGATGCCGTTCGGCTTGAAAAATGCCGGGACAACCTATCAAAGACTGGTCAGCCGGATCTTCAAAGACCAGATAGGCCGGAATATGGAGGTCTATGTGGATGATATGCTGGTAAAAAGCAAGGTGGCGCAAGATCATATAGCCGACCTCAATGAAGCATTCTCCACACTCCGAAAGTACCAGATGAAGCTCAATCCAGCCAAGTGTGCATTCGGGGTCACCTCCGGCAAATTCCTCGGCTTCATCATTACACAGCGAGGAATTGAGGCCAATCCAGAGAAGATCCGAGCCCTCCAAAAGATGACGCCCCCCAGGACGGTCAAGGAGGTACAACGGCTCACAGGCCGAGTTGCAGCCCTCGGGAGATTCATCTCCCGCTCGGCTGGGCGCTGCCTTCCATTCTTTGCAGCCCTCAAGAAGCCGAAGAACTTTTTATGGTCGGACGAGTGCCAACAATCTTTTGAGGAGCTCAAGCATCACCTGGCTTCCCCTCCCCTGCTCACAAAGCCACAACAGGGTGAGATCCTCTACTTGTATCTAGCCGTCTCCCCTATTGCAGTAAGCTCGGTCCTGGTCCGAGAGGAGGGCAAACTTCAGAAGCCAGTATATTACACCAGCCGGGTCTTGAGGGACGTCGAGACCCGATATACCAAGTTTGAGAAGACTGCCTATGCCCTGGTCATCTCAGCTCGGAGGCTCCGACCCTACTTCCAAGCCCACACAGTGGCTGTGCTGACCGACCAGCCGGTCAAGCAGATCCTGCAGAAATCAGATCGCGCGGGACGGATCGCCAAATGGGCCATCGAGCTCGGCGAATTCGACATCGAGTACCGACCCAGACTGGCAATCAAAGCACAAGCACTCGCAGACTTTATAGTCGAGTGCACCATACCGGATGAGGTCGAACCCGGGCCAGAGCCACCCACGGAGCAGGCCCCGAGTTTGACATGGACTCTGCATGTCGATGGCTCTTCAAACTCGGGGGGTAGCGGAGCAGGACTCATTCTCACCAGCCCAGAAGGGGTGGTCGCCGAGCAAGCCTTGCGCCTCGAGTTCCCTGCTTCCAATAATATGGCGGAGTACGAAGCGCTCGTCGCCGGGCTCAAGCTAGCCAAAGAGATAGGAGTGAAGGACTTGAAGGCCTTCAGCGATTCTCAGCTCGTCGTCAACCAAATTGTGGGCGACTTCGAAGCCAGAGACCCGACCATGCAGAAGTATCTTCAGAAGGTACGGGATCTCGCCTCGATCCTGGACTCTTTTCACATTCAGCATGTTGCCAGGTCGGAGAACCTCAGGGCCGACCAGCTATCAAAGCTGGCGTCCTCTCGCATGAGCGAGCTTCCCAAGGAGGCAGTACTGGAGTATCTCCAAAAGCCTAGTACAGATGAGCCCGAGCAGACCCTCTGCACTGAGTTCGAGCCAAGCTGGATGGACGAACTCATCGGCTACCTGCAAGACGAAGTCCTCCCCACCGACGAACAAGAGGCTCGCCGGATCAAACGCCTCGCTACCCGGTACATATTGTACGAGGGAAAGCTCTATCGGAGATCCTTCACCTCTCCCCTCCTCAGATGTCTCCGCCCAACGGAGGCTGATTATGCCCTACGCGAAGTCCACGAAGGGATTTGCGGGAACCACTTGGGAGGGCGAGCATTGGCCCATAAAATTTTGCGTCAAGGGTACTATTGGCCGACACTCCAGAAGGATGCTATGGACTTCGTCCAAAGATGTGACCGGTGCCAAAGGAACGCCAATGTTCAGCGCCGGCCCTCGGCCCCTTTGACTTCTATCAGCTCCCCTTGGCCTTTTGCCCAATGGAGAATTGACATCCTAGGGCCATTTCCACTGGCCACCGGGCAAAGAAAATTTCTGGTCATCTCCATCGACTACTTCACCAAGTGGGTGGAAGCCGAGCCCCTTGCCCGGATCACCGAGCAGAAGATGCGGGATTTTGTTTGGAAGTCCATTATCTGCAGATTCGGGCTTCCCCGCGTCCTCATCTCTGACAACGGTCGCCAATTCGACAACATTCACTTCAGAGAGTTCTGCTCCGAGCTTGGCATTGACCACCGCTTCACCTCGGTCGCGCATCCTCAAACGAATGGAGAAACCGAGGTAACAAATCGTACTATTTTGCAGGGTCTCAAAGCCAGGCTCGACAAATCCAAAGGACAATGGGTCGAAGACCTATATAATGTCCTGTGGGCTTACCGGACCACATTCTGTGTCCCCACCGGTGAGACTCCCTTCAACCTAACATATGGAACGGAGGCCGTCATCCCACTGGAACTTGGGCTTCCCTCTCCAAGAGTCGAGCATCATGATGCCAGCTCCAACTCCTCGCAGCTCAGAAGCAACCTCGACTTGATCGAGGAAACAAGGGAGGCCGCACGAGTTCGTATGGCGAGGTACCAGCAAAAGACAGCTCAGTACTACAATGCCAGGGTCAAAATCAAATCTTTCAGACCAGGGGATCTTGTCTTCAGAAGAGCTGAAGCCTCCCGACCAACTGAGCAAGGGAAGCTGGCCCCAAACTGGGAAGGACCATACCGAGTCACGCGCATCCGCCAACCCGGGACTTACCAGCTAGAGTCCCTAGACGAGACTCTTATTCCGCGGAGCTGGAGCTCTGAAAATCTCCGCGTGTACCATCAGTAGAACCCTAAGGGGTTCCCCATTATTCAACTATTGAATTTCATTTTATGAATTCCATTTTATAATAAACTTATGGTCCGCATACTCATTTTGAGCTCACCGATTTTTCCGATTATCTCATGGTGTCAGGATTATTTCTCCTACCCTGACCACGGTCAGGATGCCCTGCCGCAACGGGAGGCCCCGGCTATAGGGATGCCCGAGACGCCGGGATATGAGTTAGCGGTCCTCTCTGACCGGATGAGCTCGGCTCGTGCTCCATCGGCTATGAGTTAGCGGTCCTCTGTGACCGGACGAGCTCGGCTCGTGCTCCATCGGCTATGAGTTAGCGGTCCTCTCTGACCGGACGAGCTCGGCTCGTGCTCCTACCCTGAGACGTCAGGATGCCCCAATATATTGGGATGCCCTGCCACAACGGGATGCCCCGATCCGTCGGGATGGCCCGAGACGTCGGGATATGAGTTAGCGGTCCTCTCTGACCGGACGAGCTCGGCTCGTGCTCCATCGGCTATGAGTTAGCGGTCCTCTCTGACCGGACGAGCTCGGCTCGTGCTCCATCGGCTATGAGTTAGCGGTCCTCTCTGACCGGACGAGCTCGGCTCGTGCTCCTACCCTGACCACGGTCAGGATGCCCCGAGACGTCGGGATGCCCCGATCCGTCGGGATGCCCCGAAACGTCGGGATGCCCCAGCTATAGGGACGCCCGAGACGTCGGGATATGAGTTAGCGGTCCTCTCTGACCGGACGAGCTCGGCTCGTGCTCCATCGGCTATGAGTTAGCGGTCCTCTCTGACCGGACGAGCTCGGCTCGTGCTCCATCGACTATGAGTTAGCGGTCCTCTCTGACCGGACGAGCTCGGCTCGTGCTCCATCGGCTATGAGTTAGCGGTCCTCTCTGACCGGACGAGCTCGGCTCGTGCTCCTACCCTGACTACAGTCAGGATGCCCCGAGTCGTCGGGATGCCCCGGCAATAGGGATGCTCGAGACATCGAGATGAGTTAGCGGTCCTCTCTGACCGGACGAGCTCGGCTCGTGCTCTATCGGCTATGAGTTAGCGGTCCTCTCTGACCGGACGAGCTCGGCTCGTGCTCCATCGGCTTCAGCCAACGAGTTCGGCCCGCTCTTCATCACCGGATCTCTGCCGGCGTCCCCAAAGAGCGGAGTCCGAGCAGAGAAGTGTCTTCAGTCGCCTCGGCGCAAGGACACATGGTACAAGAGAAGCATCTTCAGTCGCCTCGGCGTAAGGACGCACACGGTACAAGGTACCCATTTATGTAATGCTTTTACATTATTTTATCTATTTCTGGATTTCTCTGCCGGCGTCCCCAAAGAACAGAGTCCGAGCAGAGAAGTGTCTTCAGTCGCCTCGGCGCAAGGACACATGGTACAAGAGAAGCGTCTTCAGTCGCCTCGGCGCAAGGACGCACACGGTACAAGGTACCCATTTATGTAATGCTTTTACATTATTTTATCTATTTTTGGATTTCTCTGCCGGCGTCCCCAAAGAACAGAGTCCGAGCAGAGAAGTGTCTTCAGTCGCCTCGGCGCAAGGACACATGGTACAAGAGAAGCGTCTTCAGTCGCCTCGGCGCAAGGACGCACACGGTACAAGGTACCCATTTATGTAATGCTTTTACATTATTTTATCTATTTCTGGATTTTTCTCTGCCGACGTCCCCAAAGAACGGAGTCCGAGCAGAGAAGTGTCTTCAGTCGCCTCGGCGCAAGGACACATGGTACAAGAGAAGCGTCTTCAGTCGCCTCGGCGCAAGGACGCACACGGTACAAGGTTTCCATTTATGTAATGCTTTTACATTATTTTATCTATTTCTGGATTTTTCTCTGCCGACGTCTCCAAAGAACGGAGTCCGAGCAGAGAAGTGTCTTCAGTCGCCTCGGCGCAAGGACACATGGTACAAGAGAAGCGTCTTCAGTCGCCTCGGCGCAAGGACGCACACGGTACAAGGTACCCATTTATGTAATGCTTTTACATTATTCTATCTATTTTCGGATTTTTCTCTGCCGACGTCCCCAAAGAACGGAGTCCGAGCAGAGAAGTGTCTTCAGTCGCCTCGGCGCGAGGACACATGTTAAAGGTACCCATTTATGTTTCTACATTAATGTTTACATTACCTATTCTGTTCTCGGATTTTCTCTGCCGATGTCCTCAAAAAACGGACACCGAGCAGAGGAGCGTCTTCGATCGCCTCGGCGAAGGAGTGCTCGTGACACCAGCACATTATCCGGCGAATCCCCGTCACAAGCTGACGGGCATTCGACTTGTTCGTTAGAAACGAACGTGGTCCGCCCCGGCAACGCGAGGATTGAAAATAGGTAACTTCGCTGCAAGTTTGAGTCCTGGTGACCGCCTTAGGGCTCGGTCAAGTCCTGGACTAGGCACCGAAAAACTCTCCGAGCCCGAATCCTTGGTATAAGCTCAAGCGTTGCTATACCACTGGTTGAAGGACCGAGCAATGGAGCTCGGCAAGCCAAACTTAAACTCAAACCCTGTGGCGGGAAAAGCTGAGGCCCTAGAGCCTATATCTTCGGAACCTAAAACGGATCCGAGCAGAAAAACTTGGACTATGACAGACGAGTTTCCAAAAAGAAATGCATATTCATTTCAAAAAGGCCCGTAGGCTAAGTACAAAACTCGGGTTTGGCCCTTACAAGTATGGGAGGCCATCCCGACTTTACAAGAAATAACCAAAATTACATCGAAGGCTCGAGCTCGACCACCTCGGCCTCGGCAGTACCGGGACTGGTTGGCTCAGCACCCGGGACCTCTTCGGTGGCCTCGGCAGCAATGGGGGTAGCCTCGGAGGCGACCTCGGCAACTTCGGGGACGGCTTCGGCCGCCTCGGCCAGACCTCCCTGGTCGACTTCCGGAGTTTCTGCCTCCGCCTCCGCCCCCGGCCTTTCGACCCCTGCTCCCGGCTTGAGCAGGTTTACATCGAAGTCCGGGAGAAGCCGCCGCAACTGGTTGCGGAAATCCCGGAAGCCTTGGATCAGCCCGTTCACGCCCTCCTCTGCCATGAGTTCGCAAAACTCCTCCGACTCGCGGAAGAGCTTCACTGCGTTTTGGGCGTTCTCCCGGGCCTCTATCTCCCGGGCCTCGTGGTACGCGGCTTTCCGCTCGAGGCCCCTCAGCTCCTGCTCGAGCTCCAAATGTCGGAGGCGGGCATCCCCCACCTCCTGCTCGCGGGAGGCCAACGCCTGCTCGGCTTTGGCCAATCGAGCCTCTGCGGCGCGCAGCTCGGACCTCGCCAATGCGTGCGCGCCCTTCTCTTCATCGAGCTCAGCGGTCAGAGCTCGAATCTTTTCATCAGATGCTCCGACTTTCCCTTGGAGCACCTGCTGTTCGGCCTCAGAGGCTTGGTATTTCTCTTCGGAGGCCAGGTACTTCGCCTCGGCGGCCATGTACCTCTTCTGGGCCTCCTCGTAGCTGCGCTGGCACCTCCGGGCTTTCTCCCGGTACTCTTGAACCAGGTGCATCAGCATCTCCGTCTCGTGCAAGTGCTGTAAAAGAGAGACGTAAGGCGCCACGAGTAAAAAATCTCTACAAATCACGTAAGAGGAAAATTTTACTCACCCGGACGGTATTGCAGCGGGTAATGTCCATGAAAGTGTTGTAGCTCATGGACTGCATCATGGCCCGGTCAGCCGGGAGCAGCACGAGCCGAAATACCTCGCGCGCCACTTGTGGGTTTTCGAGGGCTGAGTCACCCTCGAACACTGACCAGGTGGGTGCATAGGGCACCCGTTCCTCCGAGCCTGATAGGCCCGGAAGGCCAGCATCGGCTGGCCTAGGCAGAGCCGACCCCGGGGCTCCCTGACTGCTCCCCGCCGCGGAGCTAGGGGGCTGGGGTCGGATGAGCGGCCGATCTGACCGCCGCACAACTATAGCGGGGCGTGCAAGCACGGGACCCGCTGAACTCCTCCCCTGGTCGGCAACTGGAGCGTCCTGCCGACCAGGGACCTGCGCCAAAGGCGCCGGGCATAGGGGCGCCATCGGGGCTCTGGAGCCCGAGCCCCCGGAGCCCGCGCCCTCTCTCCGATCAGCCTCAGGGCGCGCGGGCTGAGAAGGACCCGCCTCGGAGTCAGCGGGGCGAGAAGGCCCCGCCTCGGGATGCGCAGGGCGAGAAGGCCCCGCCTCGGGATGCGCGGGGCGGGAAGGACCCGCCTCGGCCACCACTGCCGCCGAGGGAGTCGAGGTTGCCGAGACCTTCTGCTTCTTTCTCGGCTCGGCGGGCTCTCCTGAGAGCTCGGCCGCTCTCTTCTGGAAGCGAGCATAAAGAACTTCGCTCTTCGTCACCATCTTTGCGATGTCTGCAAAGACGAACAAAATTAGAACATTAGAACAATTAAGGAAATAAAAGGTTGCTGTAATTATCCTTACTCTGAGGACGTGCCGAGCTCAGGCCCACGTTCACCAGAGCGTCCTCGCTAATGAGGCCGTTCAGCAAAATCCCGTCCCCAAGGCTGCGGATGGTGTCGAGGATCTCCTGCTCACGCGGAGAAAGCTGGGGGAGCCTGTTGATGGACTTAAGCTGGGCCGGCCTCCACCTGGGGTCAAACCCCCAGGACCGTTCAGAACCCAGGAAGAAGAATTTCTCCTTCCAACCATGAATGGATGAGGGGGCACCATGGAAGAGTGGCCGACCCGCCCGAAGGGCAATGTAGAGCCACTCCCCGTCTCCCGGATTCGCTTTAAAAATAAAAAGTCGCCGAAAGACGTTGACAGAGGTAGGAATCCCCTGCAGTAAACACAGTGACAGGAAGCCCATCACTGTCCTCCAAGCGTTCGGAGTAAGTTGCGCCGGAACCAACTGGCATACCGCCAGCAACTCATTCACGAAGCTGTGAAGAGGAAACCGGAGGCCGGCCCAGAGTGACTCCGAGTGCACTCCGATCCGGCCCACCGGAGGATCGGTTATCCGATCCCTTCGCCTGGCGGGTTCCAAACGGAACCCGTGAAGAGGGAAAAACCACTCTTCGGTCATCTCGACCTCCAGGACACTCATGGTGGACACTACTTCACTAGGCAAAGAACCCATTGCAAGAGAGAGAAGTCAAAAAGAAGGGGGACCTGAGGAAGATGCCGGAGAAAAGGGACTTCGGTCTGAGGAAGACTGGAAGAATAGGAAGCTGGAAACAGAAAGCAATAGAAAGAGGACAGGGGGCCGGGGGAGAGTTTATATAGACCTCCCCAACGGCCCGGATCAGCGAAGAAAACGCTGCGTCCCGGTTAGATGATAACACGTGTCGGTCTAAAAGACAGAACGACGCATTTAATTAGGGCTAGCGCTTCGAACATCGAAGCGCCCCATCGGATCGTGCGGAAAGGCGTCCGCAATCGAAGATCGTGCGGCCCCATCATGAGCCCACGACGCGAGGACGCTTCGCAAAAAGTGTCTCAATAATGAGGCTTTTCGGGAAGGAAGAGACGCTGCCTATTAAAGGCACCTCGAAGCTTCCGATAATTCAAAACGCGCAGTAAATCGAAATTTTCGAAATTCGTGATGACCCAACTAAAGCTACTTCCCGCGCTCCAGCTGGTAGCCAACTGGAACTCGGAAGTCGGGGGTAGTGTTGGGGGAAAAACCCCAAGTCATACATCCACGGAGGCGCTCGGCCAAAGAGCGCCGACCGAAAAGCTGCTCGGCCAAGGAGTGCCGACCAGAAAACTGCTCGGCCAAGGGATGCCGACCAGAGAGAGCGCCAAGAAGAGGCGCCCAGCCAAAATAATCAAAGTAGGGATGCTCGGCCAAGGGATACCGACCAGGGGGCAAAAAGCGCCGAATAGAGGCGCTCTGCTAGAAGGTGCTCGCCTAAAGAGCGCCGACCAGGAGTACTCAAAGCGGCCCCGCCACAGGGCGCCCCATTGGGCGACCAGCTCGGCTCGGCACCCCTGCCGAGCCGATGCCTTAAATGTTTAACCTCCGCCTAAAGTCCAAGTGACTTGACAACTCTTACAGCTTGTAACCTGCCGTTATCTCCAAGCCATCAAGGCATAAGATCTTCGCAGGCATTCGCCACGACCTGCCATTAATGCATGAGACTCCCTCAAGTCTCCGATGCACTCAGTCATTTAATGAACACGGCCCAAGACGATCTCCGGATCACTGAACCATCAGAGCGTATGGCTCTACCTGACCGCCGGTTCATTCGGTAATAAATGCACTTACCATCCACGGACCCCAGGCCCACCACGGCCGGCGGTTCAACAACTCCAACAGGTCCGATCGACCGTGACAACTCCCTGGTTCCGGTCTGATCCGGTCCCGTTCTCCACTACGCCATTAATGGGCTAAATCGTGCCCAATTATCACAGAACAGGACAAACCTCCTGTCACCTCCCAGATAACCAAATCCTTTCATAAAAGGAAGCCTGAGGGGAAGAGGAGGAGGACTCTCTCGAGACTGGACTCTCGAGACTGGACTCTGAGAAACCCCTAACAAAAACTCCCCGGACTGGACCCTCCGGGAGGGGGTGGGAGGAAGCACAGACACAATTGATGACATCATCCCTTTCATCTTCTTGATCTTATCCAAATATCCTCTGTGTCTTCTCCACATACTCTCCTCCCCGCTCTCTCCACATACTTGCCCCCTCTGACTTAGGCATCGGAGGGCCGGCGCCGGGGAGCCCGACCACCGGCTTTTTTGCAGGACAGGACAGGACTGGACGCACCACCCCTCTTCGGACGCTCCCACGCCCCACGGTGGAGGACGCAGCCGGCCGGCGCACCGCCGTCCGCCCCCTGTAGCAGCGGAGCTCCTCCTTCTCCGACTTCGCGGCGGCCCCGGGTCCAATTTCCAGCAACAAGCTCTAAGCGCATAACCCAAAACTCAAAAAAAAAAAGAAAAAAAAAATTCTAGCCAATATGGAGAGATGGTTGATGGAATCCAGGCCTAACTTGCTCGCTCTTTCTCTCTCTGACATTAAAAGCCGCCTCCAACTTCAAATTGGACTTCCGACAATTTAGGCCTATTTAATTTAACGTCCATCTTTTGAGAGGATAAAAGAGATAAGGGACGAGTGAAGTGAGATCCAGCTTGGTGACCTGACCCACTTACAGCAGTGTGTGCGAGAGAGAGAGAGAGAGAGAGAGAGAAGACAGGGATGGACACGCATCGTGCGGATCGATACTTCCCTCCTCCCCCGGATTCGCCCTGTCAGGATCTCTTCTCTCATTGGACACGGGTACCTATCAATCCATCTACCAACCCTACCTCCCCCGCTAGCCGACTCCCCTTCAGAGCCCTGCCTCGGCAGGTGCACTGCTTCGAGCGGGTGAGGTGACCTTTTTCTCGTTCTTTTCCCCTCTTTTCTTTCCTTTTTCCTTGATATTCTTGTCGGAAAGAAGGACATGGAGACGTGACCGGGGGAGGCGTTAGCTGTAGCCATGGTGGAGATCGGAGTGCGTGCTCCTTGATGTTATGTATGAGTCTTCCGGTTCATGGACCTAGCTTTGCTATTCATTTTATTATTATTATATTTCTTTTGGCCCTGTGCGCGTCTGGTACTCGTTTTGCTGACACTATCTGTTGGGGGAAAAAATATAAGCCGCCACCACTGCGTGAACGTCTGACCATACCCTCCGAGTTGGAGGCGCCCAAGCAGACCCTCCGACCTGAAGGCGCCGAGCAGACCCTCCGACCTAGAGCCGCCAAGCAGACCCTCTGATCTGGAAGCGCCCGAGCAGCCCTACCGACCCAAAGACGTCCGACTCACGCGCTGTGGTCACATCCCCCGCAGCGCGACCGAAAAACCACGCCTTGTCTTCGTCAACAATCAAAGCGTATGGCTCCTGCAGACATCCAGTTTACTCGACAATCAAAGCGTATGGCTCCTGCAGACGTTCAGTTTACTCAACAATCAAAGCGTATGGCTCCTGCAGGCACTCAGTTTACGCAACAATTAAGGCGTATGGCTTCTACCGTCTACGAACATCAAGCCCCTTACGGCAAACCTGCTCGGCTATGAATGATGGCATGACTCCATGATAATTTGGAAGCTTCGGCCTGATTTCATACAGTAACAGCATTAATTCACACGATCGAGCATTAATTTCTACTGCATCTCCAATCGTACGACAACTCATTCGCCTCGTCATATCACAGGTAACCTAGCCCCCTTCTATAGAAGGGGAATTCTTTCATTTTAGGGGGGCTGAAAGATTGAAACTCTGGGTATTCACTACTCCCATTCTTACATTTGTCCCCTCTGACTTAAGCATCGGAGGGCCGGCGCCGGGAACCCCGGCCACCGGCTCCTTGCAGGTTTTCCGGAGGACGTCGCGCGCCAGCCGGACCGCCGTTCGACGTCGATTCTCGCCGGAGCTCCTCCCTCCTCAGCCGACGGTCACCCTCAGGTCTAAATTCCAACAACACTACCTATCCGGATCCGAGCCTTCTTCCAAAAAAAATTTTATAAATTCTATATAAGCATTCAAATATACCCACTATATAATTAATATAAGACTAAATATATAAAGATTTGTATGCACTTTCCTTATTTAAGCTCTAGTATCTTCATCAAATAAATAAATTTATTTTGCAGTATTTTCTAATTCGCATAGACAATATACCACGTTTGCTATATTACTGTTTGTAATAATCTAAACTTTATCCAAAAAAAATTAGTCAGAAAATATTATTTATGCTTATTGTTTTTTTATATAAGTATTCAAAATCTATCCGGTACGTAGAACTAAATACAAGTTTGCACAAATTTTTTTGCGTACTTTATCCAACCCATTCTAGATGTACTATGAAGCTTTGCAAAAGAGCAACTGACTCAATCCTAACAACGTCAAGCTTGACTTGCAAATGGACTACAATAATAACACCATAAAGATATATATCTTGGCTTGACACATGTTGGCCTAGCCTGGCTTTAATTGTATTTCTGCTGAAATTTTAGAGACAGGTTGGCCTTCTAACTGGTGCTCCTTATTAGGTGAAGTATGGCTCAGGACGTGTATTTGATTGGTTAGATGAGGGTTAGGTTCATTCTTAACCTGGCTCATTCGAGAAATAGTTTTAGAAGTCTAGAGACTTCGACCTCTCTAAAGGCGATACCCGTATGTTTTCTCCTTCCTTTCATCGGTCCATTTACTTTTACTTTCTTCTTCAAGGGTTTCTTTAATTGCAATCAGAACTTCCTCGTATGCTGGCAGTTCTAAACAGAGAGCAAGTGAGCGACATCCAACGACAAAAAAGAGAGAAAGAGAAGGCATTTCTCATTTAGCTAAAATAAAAAATCTTAAATGGATGAGACTGTTTTTTTTTTTTTTGCCTCTGCATTGTGCCAAATAGTAATACTTTTCTCATTAGATGTCATTTGACAGTACTTTATTTTTTTATTCTTCTAAAAATAACTTTTTATTTTTAAAAATTTTAAATTTTAAAAATATTATATATTTAGTATAGTTAATTATTTTTAAAAGTATAAGAAAGAGGATGACTGTGATAGTAAAGCCAGTAGAGGTTGTAGAAGAGATAAGGATGATAGCAATAAAGGTACTAGCAATGTAGCACCAATAATAATGATGACGAAAGCATCTACAATATAGTGGTAACAATAATGATGGTAGTAATATGGTAGAGATTCTGTTAGATATGGAAATTGTTGCTGCTGAAAATTGACTAGTCCTTGGCACTATAGTGATAGATATGATGATGCTGAAGAGCACGGTGGTCGCAGCTGAGATCCTTGTCGTATAGCAGTGCCCCGACTTGAAACAACACAAAATAAAAAAGTCCTCTAGCCAGAAGGTATCCGATAGGGAACTCTCCGATGTCTAAATTAGTGTAGCTCTTAGAGGAGAGGAGGTTGCCTCTTAGGATGTTAGAGTGTTTTCTAATGCTTACCTCTCCTCTTTTGTGTATGTTAGGCCGAGAAGTTTTCCTACTACTAGAAGATGCAGGCACGTGGCTTGGTCTAAAATGATTGGCATGAGTATGGTTTAGATATCGAGTATAAATGCTTTGCATGCAGATGATATTTTGCTTGTCACATCTATGGTGCCGTGATGATTACTGGGTCCTCCGGTATGGATACGGCCAATTATAGAAGGCTCGTGATAGGTAAACTCGACGGTATGGCGCCGAGCCCTTCTGGTGGACCGCTCCTAATCCGCCATGTACTGAGGTTGTAGTGTGCTTTGATTATCTGATCCTTCTATTAAACTGTAGCGAGATTAGAGACGTATCAAGGACTATGGTGATGGCGATGCGAGTGATGGCAGCGACAACAAAGATGGTAGTGATAAAATAATATAAGTTTTTTTAAAAAAAATTAAAAGAAAAGAAATAGTAAAATTCTTTTACTTTTTCTTTTTTCAAAAAATAAAAATAAAAAGTATAACATTAAACAATTTTTTCTCTCGATTTTTGTGATTTTATTTTCTAAAAATAAAAAAATGCCAAACAAGTTCTTAAAAATAAAAATATATTAAAAGAAAATCTTATTCCAACTGTTCATGTGTCGTACATCCCTCCATTATCAAACAGAACTTCGTTGTGCGATGGCTTTGGTGACCAATTGTACGTTTGGTGGTCCTCTGCCCGGAAGGAGAGGAGAGAGGAGAGAGGAGAGAGGAGAGAGGAGAGAATACTGATTGACTTGTTGCAATGGACGTTGCTGGAAGTCTGTTTGATGTTTTTGTCTTGATATTTTTGCCTGGGAAGAGAGGGAGGGAGAGAGCGGTGGGGCACTATCGTAGCATGTGACATCTTTATGGAAGCTTGAGGCTCCTATTTTTTATTAAAAATTTTGAACCCTCGCAGAATTTTTTTTCTCTCTTTTAATTTTTCTTCCAACATTCCTCCTAATTATTATTATTATTATTTTAACTGTTCGTGAGTCAGCATAGTCGATGTATACCAAATAGCATATCATTCTATATAATATTAAAGTAAAATTGAAGTACAGACAAATAGTATAGGGCCTCCATTAGATTTTTTGGAGAGCAATTTTTGGAACCACAACTTGATTGTTGGTGGTTTTAAAAATAATTGGTTGGTGTGGTTCTAGAACTTCCAATGCATTTGGAGGCCTAAAGCGAACTCACTAAGAGATGCCTTTTTTTTTTCTATTTTGTCTTCGAGACCTTTCTTGCAGTGGGCCGGCCTATGGCGAACTCACTAAGAGGGCATTTTTCTTTTCTGTTTTGTCTTTGAGGTCTTCTCTGCGATGGGCCTTCTTTGGGCCGGAGTCTTAGGCGACTGCCTCATCCGCCTAAGGATTGGACCGGCCCTGCATGTGGGCAAATATGCAGACTCTATTTTGATTCGATATTTGATCCATAATGGATGGCTTCACCAATATCAATATAGCTGGTTTCGCTACTATCACTTATCTTCTTAAGTGGAACAATACTAATTTTCCAAAATGGAAGCATATGGTCAAAGCAAACTTAATGTGACAAGGTTTATGTGATATTTTAAAAGTGTCAGAGATAATGCCAATAGATATTCTCAATAATGAAGCTACAAAAAAAAGTGAAATTTAAAATTTTAAAAAATAATGTAGATTATTCAGACTTTAGTTGATAGAGAAAATTATCACTATATTCAGAATATATAGAAATCGAAAAAAGCATAAGTTTTTTTTGCAGCTATCCACTTAAGATCTGTAAAGACGAGACATATGAAACAAATGTTGTTTGAAGAGTAGATTTTAGCTTCAGGCTTTTCTAAAAATCTAAAGTTTGATGGGTTAAAGGATAAATCAAGTGCAGAAAGAAAAAAATTTGGAACACGAGGAGTCTAAGGAGTCCATTATTGGATGAAAGTAAAGCCATTGATTTTGCTGGTGAGAAGATTTGGATACGGCAACGTGGACGCTTCTCGTGTTGTTTGCAGTTCCTTGGCTGATGCTTCTGAGTTTGAAAAACTATGCCATATAGAAAATTTGAGAAGCTGGTGTGGTTGGTAGTCATCTTGTCAAGGTGGTGCGCCCTTGACAGGCCAGCAGCAATCTCCCATGGTGGAAGATCATGCATAGAGAGGCTTTAGATGTAAGTGATGATGAAGCCATTGAATTTTCTGGTGCTAATAAAGTTGTGCCTTGAAAAGGAGGATGCGTCCAAGAAGTCTTACATATGACTTGGAGGCTAGCAATTTGGACTAGGAGTAAATTGGGCGGCCGGAGGTAGGCACTGTAGTCTAACATGTCTCAGGCAATGGAGTTGATGGGAACTCAGAACTAAATGAGCCTCTCGAGGTCTCTCCGGCTGATTATGGCAACGATCAGCAGCCGTATAGATCCTTTGACGAATACACTCCCGTCAATACAAGGTGCTCGAGAACATTTAGCCCGGCATCCTCGAGCGAGATCTTGATGGGAAGACCATCTTCTACCTCAACAAATCCGGCCGTTTTTGTCATTCATGGACCCCATGGTGACAATATCGTTCATCGATACTTACGGTGACTGGGGGAGCCTATAATGATGGTGCTTTCTTTCGCAAGAATCCCACCAAAAGTAAAATAAATCCATTTAATAGTTTCATCTCAGAATAAAATAAATTTATCTAATAATTTTGAATTTATCTAATAATCTTAACCTGCATCATCCGAATAAATTTTCACCTACTCCGGCACACTTTTTTTTTTAAAACCGACCTCTAATGATATAATTATACATTAAAGCCCTTCGGTAGGACTCTCCATAATAGATCCGGCCCACCTAATAATTTCTCATCTGTCTTGATATACTTTTTTTTTTTCTCTAACCTATCTCTGGTGGTGCAATGAGGCTAACTTGGAAGAAAATAGAAAATTCTTCTACTGAAAAAAGAATTTCTTGATGGGTTTACAAATTTTCCGGAAGGAAGACATGAGATGCTAAATATGCAAATCTTAAGTTTTTCGTTCCCTCATCCTTTTTCTATGAAATATATGATGGCCGAACAGTATTTTTTTTTTCTGTTTTTCTATCTTTTCTCAGTTTCAACCCTACAAAAAATTGCTGTATTTCTATTTTCTCTACATGAGCAATATTAATTTGAAAATACTCACCGTTTATGTGCACATACGGCGAATGCTGCAGACCACCAATCGTTTCATGATGTGGGTCCCCCACCGATTCACATGACAGTGGAGGAATTAATTAATTTGGCTCATGACATCTCTACATAGTAAGATGCGGTATACTGAATGGGCTTTTCGATTAGTTAATTATTGCTTGTTTGCGATAATGGTCGTTGTGTCGCAGACTAATAGCTAATGATGATCACTTCAGAGATCATTCTTCTTCCGAAAGACGATCCTATGAAATGATGGTTGAAAAAAAAACCCTATGGTTATGTTATGAACCCCCTATGGTTACTAGATTTAACCAAAGCAGTGTTTTGTTTTTCTTTTTGACTTCATGCTATACGATCTGGCAGTGATGTTGCATATATTTAGGCAGTGGATCATGCAAATAGGGTTAATTTTCCACCTACTTGAACCTGAAGTATAGCAAACAAATACCTAGCTTAGATGGTATCAGGTGCGGCACGGAATGCAGGAGATTCTGATTTCACTCCATACAACCATATGCCATCGTTTAAAGAGAATGGCTGTAACTTTTTTGCTTTTTTTTTTTGGGAAGGATCATTCTCGATCTCACATTTTTCCATACCGCACGTGCAACGCACGCGCGACGAGGTTAGGTTGTCTTGCGGAGGGCAAACCGGGTAACCGAGTTACAGACGCCGGCCGAAGCGGTCGCAGGAATTTCCTGGCTAGAAAGCACTCACGTACCACCGGCCCTGCCCAATTTGATTATGTTTCGACGGATTCCATTTGCATTTAATTGAGATGGTGGCGATGATTGATTACTCGACCGGTCCGGCCGGACCCAACACCAAACCCGGACGGGAACAGAGACGATCAAAGGGTCTGGAACCAACGCCACAAGGTTCTGATTCTATCCTCCTCCGGTTCCTGACCAGCCAGCCGTAGGTCGAGCCAAAAAGTCCTCCCGTTCCTAACCAGCCAGCCGTAGCCCGTAGGTCGAGCCAAAAAGAAAAAAAGAAACAAAAAAAAACAAAAAAAACAAAACCACTTGGTCCTCTTTTCTCTCTGATTTTTTTTTTTTCTTTTCTCATCCTTTTAACGCCGCTTCTTTTTTTTTCTTTTTCTTGCTGACATACGCCGCTCCTTCACGTGACGCGGCAACGTCGAAAGAGACGTCAACGCGCCTTCCCGCCGACGCGTGGGAGACTTTTCCGGCTAGATAAGCGGTCCCCCTTCCTTGAGGGACTGGACGGCTGGAATTACACGGAGAGGAGGAGAGCTGATGAGCGAGGTCCATTGGTTCAGCTAGTCGGAATTAAATTGATTTATTTATTCATAACAGGTAACAAATCAACGAATCGCCTAGCCTCCGCAGGCGCTTTCTCTCGCGGGGCTTCCGGGCGGAATTAACAAGTTGATGAGGTGGACACGCGATTGCTTCTCCTTCTTGTTTAATCTAATCTTATTTACCTTCAATTGGAGTCGTGCACGTACCATGCATGCACCTGGACTAGATAATTCATCCCATATAATTTTATTAATTAATTTGAGTAAGTAATATAATACTTATTTAATTATTATTTCTAAAAAAAATGTCTTTGTTTTGTTTCTTCCCTGCTATGGATTACGCCTAAGTGCTGCTGATATTATGCAGTCGAATTAGATTAAGCTAATTAGACGGATCGCTTGGTTGCGTTGTTTGGGTGTAGGATTGCTGGATGTGTTGAGCAGAACAATCTAGGTGGTCTCTGCAGTGGTCGTCAGGCCAAAAGTGCTGGGGCGAGAGAAAGCATGGTTCAACACCTTCCAAATGTCACTCGCAAAATTTCTATCTAATATTGCAAGGAATTGGATTTCTAATGTTCTCTTTTTTATTTCCTATTTCTGATATTTAATGCACGAGAAATTAATGAGATAGTTAATTTCTTCCGGATAACGTTAACAAGAAAGAGGAGCTGGTTCTTTCTTTTTTATCTTCTGGAGATTTAATATGAGGTAGACTAATGACTAATTTCTTCTTGATAACTGATATGTTAACTAATCACGTAAGATTTTTTCACGTATATAGTACAAGAACGAGTATATTACTTGATTTTATTAATTGATTCAGAAAATTTTAATGACTTACATGATCGGACATTTTTACGCTCTCTATCTGTCTCCACGTGCATCATTAATTGATAAAAGGTCGAGACGTTGCGGGAGACCTTCTTCATCCAAACCGACGCCATCGATAAGAAGAAAAGAAAAACAAATAAAGAAAGAAATAAAGCAGATGGAACCGGTCATCCTTATTATTCCATTAGTCATTAGTTGTTTTTGTTTTTGTTTATTTTATTTTATTTTTTCACATTATCATTTCCATTAATAACTAACGACTGGCAAATGCGGATGCGTTTCGGGCTGTCAGGGCAACCTTGTCACCCTGGGGCCCGGGAGAGGCCATTCAATGCAGTCCACTTAATTTTCACGGGATGCACCAGCTGAACGGAACGGTGCTACGTTACCGTCTGGAATACCCTATTTTAATTTTTGTTGCTACCGCGTCTTAAAAGCATTCCGCTCGATTCTGCTTGGAGATGCAAGGCCCTCTCTATTGGAGATTCGTGCGATTCGATTGGTGGCGCTTATTGCATCGGGAGGTCCAGATTTCTACGGAGATGATCGAGGTCGAAAGGGTCATCACAACCACTGGTTATCGATCGCCGTCGGTTTCGAGTCAGACGTATGCAGATTGCGGATGGATGTTCCGGCAAGGAATGGAGGAGTACGTAGTAGGCAGCCAGCACCAGCTCAGCAACCGTAGAAAGACGTAAAGCAGGGAGAGAGCATGGCATCCGGATGGGGATGGGAAGACTTTTGGCTGTTTTCTCGACATGTGATCTTCGGATTCCGTCACTACCCCTCGTCCCCAGCTTTAAAAGGGGACCCCGGGCCACGCTTTCCTTGCATCCATCTTCCCCCCCGTCTTTCTTCATCTTGGATTCGGAACTTCGCTATTCCACCACCCTGTATGGTCGTTCCCTTCGTTTCCTCCTCTTAAGGAGTATTCCTTTTTTCTCCCCCTAATTTTAGTCCTCCTTCTGTCCTCCACTTTGCCGCTTCAACCCCGCGTTTCCCTTCTCAAGGTGGGCTCTTCTTCTTCGCGTGCTTTTGTCTCGCTCCTCCCCCGCTTCTCCTCTTATTGCCATATTTTGGATGGAGGAATACGCAAAAGAGGAGAGAGGAGTAGGAAGGGCGGAGCTCCGGAGACTAGATCAGATGCGAATTAATTCGATCTTTCTTCCCCCCATTTTAACTGGGGGTGGGGGTTCTGCTCCTCCTCGCTAGGATTTCGTAAATAATCCTTTAACTAATCATGGACGAGATGGGACCATTTTCTGCTGCTATCTGCGAACACCAGATTCAAGCTGGAAAAAGTTCTTTTCTAATATTATCATGATTATATAAACCCTGATTGCGACGAAGGTTGGCATTTCTATCGGACCGTAATTTCATTAGGTCTTTCTGGATGGCAATACGACAAGTACATGTATTGGGTGGCCGCGAATAGATAAGAAGAGGGCTTCTCTGCTTTGATTCCTAAATAGGAGACTTCTAATTGTTATTTGTCCGCAAGTTACGAGATTTTTGGTGATTTGTTGTTGTTGTTGTTTTAAGAAAAAACTTACTTTTCGAAATCTCGTCTCAATGATTTTTGTTTTGTTGTTTTTTTAAACAAAAACTTACTTTTCGAAATCTCGTCTCAATTTAAACAATTTTTTCTGCTGGCTCTGTAAGTGCTTTTCTAGCCGTCTGTCCCTTTTTTTTTCAGATAACGAAACAGAGCTTCCTATTTTTATCGTATAATTCATCTGTTTGCGGCAGGGCAATGACGGAGAACGGGGATTTCAGCTTCGCCATGGACGCCAACGCGGTGGCCCGCAACGGGTTGCCTCGGATCCAGACCCACGGCAGCGGCAAGAAGAAGCCGGATAACGGGATCTGCCACGACGACAGCGGGCCGCCGGTGAAGGCCCAGACCATCGACGAGCTCCACTCGCTCCAGAAGAAGAGGTCCACCCCCACCACCCCCATCAAGGATGGCCAAGGTGGCACCGCCTTTGCCATCCTCTCCGAGGAGGAACGCCACAAGCTCCAGCTCCAATCCATCAGGTCAGTTCCCTCTATCTCTATATACGTCATATATGCATCTATATCTACGACCACTATACGTAGATCTGCTTGTGATTCCCGAAAAGAAGATTACATTGGCAAGGAGAGCCGTCCGACGGGTCCTCCTCATGGCAGTGATTGGATTGTGCGCGTCGGCTCTGCCTGGGATTCGTAAGATTCTGGTAGGGCCTCGATAGCAGGACCCGCTTCAAAGACGATGCAGTCGAAAACAAAAGAAAATCACCTTATAGCAGCTCCCGATTGAGGCCTTCAACTCCCCCACCCACCCACGCGCACACAACAAAAAGAAGGGAAGGAAGGAAAGAAAAAAAAAAAAGCTACTTTAGGCTTTTACTCGTGGGACCCGGGTTCGGGATACTTGCATGCCACGGGGATGGACGGCCATGGATGCCGTCTTACCCTCATCTCTTGCCGACGCTATTACGTATATCATTTTAATAATGCTTCTTATTTTCCTTTCGGAGGGTATATAGAATAATTTGCTTTCTTGCCTCCACGGCCGGAAAGCGCGCCTTCAAATACGGGAAATCTGTGGCCAAAGACCACACTGGGGTACGTGTTTTGTACGCGCGTCCTCGTATGATGATTATGATGCCCAAGGGAGGGCCCACCTGGATTGGTCGCTTCTACGGTTCGACTAAGATATCACAAAAAATAATAAAGAAAAAAACCACAGGACCGTGCAGTCAGACCCGGTCCCCCGGCTTTACCCGGCTTCTCTCTCTCTCTCTCTCCTGCTGCCAGCTCCGCTCCCACCCAGGCGTCAGCGTATGAGTTACAACCGTCGTCCAAAAAGTCTCAGGCTCCCGTAAGTTCATGAATATACGATCGATTTCTTTTTCTTTATCGTTTGGGTTCATGTACTTATAGGGATTTTTTTTAATAAAAATAATTATATCAATACTTTTAGAATTTTGCAGTAGTCCTTTGAGCTGATCTCAGTTTAACAGCCAAAACGTTCTTTATATCTTTGATTAAACTGTCGAATTTGCATCCGTTGTTGGATTGAGGTTGGTAACCTAGATAATGAAGGTTCCATATGATAAATATTAACTGAATTGCCGGCGTCCACCAAAACAAAGGAGGAAAAGTATCCATCGTGAAAAGCTCACTTTAGGTTATTTCATTCACCAGTTGATGGGATATGCAAGCAATCGTGATCTTCTTTTTTTCTTCTAATGTATATACGACCTCATTTGCATGTTTGCTCACGAGCTGGTATGGATGATTCATGGCAGTGCGTCGCTGGCGTCGCTGACACGGGAGACAGGACCGAAGGTGGTGAAAGGCGACCCGGCGAGGAAGGCAGAGACACCCAAGGTGGGGGCGGAGCACCACCACTACTTCACCCCCACCATCAGCATCAGTGACAGCGCCCTCAAGTTCACCCACGTCCTCTACAACCTTTCCCCCGCCGGTAATTGATTCTTCCTTATTCCCGCTCCACTCCCATCCTTTTTATTATCTCTTTCCTGGGGCACCTTACTTTTCATGTCACCTGAGCCCATAGCTTGTCACGAGCACCGGACTCTGTCCACCATTTTCTTGGTGGTCAATTCCTTGGACCGAAGCCTCCAGGGGTAGCCTTTATATTTCTGGGGGTGCTGTGTGATGTTGACCTCTCACTACTTTTCAAAAAGGAAGGCAGTTTTGAGTTTTTTTCCACCTTTATTCACATTAAGGGCCCGATATATCTTCCCCCAATTTGTCGAGATCTTTCCGGAGCACCGAGGTCACCCCCACGCATTTTTCTTTTGCCTCGTGACATGTCCCAGTCAGCTGCGGTCTGACTGTCTGGCTTGCGAATGGCATGCCCGTGGTTCATAGGAACACATACATTGCATTAAACTACTGTAGAACTCCTCAACTAGTTTTTGATTCTTATTTTTTTCAATTGTCCGAAGATATTAATAAGGAATCGATTTTATGATTCAGTTGCTGATTGTTCACGAACACTTAACATTTTAACGATTCCATACGTTGCTACTTGTAGGAGCCCCTTTTTTTTTTTTTGCTATTGTTTGTCATCCGTCTCTTCTGTTCTTATTTTAATATGGATAAATTAGATATCAATTATCTTACATTCTTCGAAGTTATTTGTTCTTTTATGTTGCAATAGCCCTTTTTCTTTCGAAACTTTTTGACGAGTTCTCCCTATTGCGTTCCATATTCTGGATCATGGCGTCTTTACCTTGTTTGTTCCCAAGCACCAGACTTCTGACTATGCTATGATTTATTGCTAAGACAGTTTTTCTTACTGCCGTCTTCATATTTTTTCTGCACAATAATAGACATAAGTGTGGGCGATTAGCATCTGACGTGCTGCTCCACCGGTTTAGATGTTGACTTGTTTTCTCGAGTTTATCATATTAACCGATGACTTATCTCAGACAACGACAGTGGTATGAAATGAAAGTAGACATCCTCTGCTTTCTGTGTGCGCATGTCTGACAAAAAAATTGTATTCAAAACAGAGCTATATGAACAAGCCATTAAGTACGAGAAGGGATCATTTATAACGTCGGCAGGGGCCTTGGCCACCTTGTCCGGTGCGAAGACAGGTCGATCTCCAAGGGACAAACGGGTCGTCAAGGATGAGACCACTGCAGAGGAGCTCTGGTGGGGAAAGTAAGTATCAGTCCTGCATTCGTTCTGTATTTGCTTGAGCATATCTCGTGCTTGATTTGTTAATTTCTTTTCCTTCCGTTGTGCATTCAGGGGCTCACCGAACATTGAGATGGATGAACACACGTTCCTGGTGAACAGGGAGAGGGCTGTCGATTACCTGAATTCTCTGGAAAAGGTACCTGCAATACTCTTTTTTAATTAAAAAAATAGTCCGAAATATAGAATTTTTGGCTGGGAATTGTTACTAATGCATAAGGGGGTTAGGTATGTCGTGGTGAGAGTTGTATAGAGAAAGTTGGCTATTATTGAGTACTTCTGGGAATTTCCTGGGAATTTTGAGGATCAAACCGATATGTATCATTTGACAGATCTTCGTCAACGATCAATTCCTGAACTGGGACCCGGAGAATCGGATCAAAGTCCGGATCGTCTCGGCGAGGGCCTACCATTCCCTATTCATGCATAACATGTAAGTATGAACACCAAACAGAATAGTAGGATACGGTTCGTTTTTGCAGTACCGCCTGCTACGGTTATCCAGATAAGTAATCCTCTTGTCGTTTAATTGCCTGCTGTTACGTTAATAAAGTCTTATATAGTAATAGATGCCGCGTAGGCGTGGCTGTGTTTGCTTTCGAAGACGATGGGCAAGCATGAGAGTTCAGTACGTAAGTAGTGGTAAATAGTTGTTGTGCATACGATGACCGGATGGGTGACAGGTGCATCCGGCCCACGCCTGAAGAACTGGAGGATTTCGGTACTCCGGACTTCACGATATACAATGCTGGACAATTTCCATGTAATCGTTACACGCATTACATGACATCCTCCACTAGCGTAGATCTAAACCTCGCTAGGAGGGAAATGGTCATCCTCGGCACGCAGTATGCTGGGGAGATGAAGAAGGGTCTGTTCAGTGTGATGCACTATCTCATGCCTAAGAGACAAATCCTCTCCCTGCATTCTGGCTGCAATGTGGGCAGAGATGGTGACGTTGCCCTCTTCTTTGGACTATCAGGTAAGTTCCGACTCATCGGAATCTGGTGCCGTCACCTGCCCCACCCCGCACCCGCGCTCCTCTCTGCTCTCTGTCCGGGACCTAATTCGCACCTCCCCATATGTGAATTGTGATTCATTGATGCTGAATCCCCTGCCATCGTCGTTGATGACTTCTTCGTCTTTGCGCAGGCACTGGGAAGACAACTCTGTCCACCGATCATAACAGGCTGCTCGTCGGAGATGACGAGCACTGCTGGGGCGATACCGGTGTTTCGAACATCGAGGGTGGCTGTTATGCGAAGTGCATCGATCTATCGAAGGAGAAGGAGCCCGACATCTGGAACGCCATCAAGTTTGGAACTGGTGAGGATCTATATCATGATATCACTTTTTTTCAGCTTATTTCTTCTACAGAACAGATCTCTCTCTCTCTCTCTCTCTCTCTCTCTCTCTCTCTCTCCCCTTTTGTAACGAAACTTGGGTCTCCTGCAGTGCTGGAGAATGTGGTATTCGATGAGCACACGCGGGAGGTGGACTATTCGGATAAATCTGTTACTGGTAATTCTTCGCCTTATTGATCATGAGTAAGTTGGGTCGTACCATGAAGATGTCTCGAATTTAATCATGTTGCCGTGATAATTTATTTTGGCAGAAAACACTCGTGCTTCCTATCCGATCGAATACATCCCCAATGCAAAGATCCCGTGCGTTGGGCCGCACCCTAAAAATGTTATCCTCTTGGCATGCGATGCGTTTGGCGTGCTCCCACCTGTGAGCAAGTTGAGCCTTGCTCAGACCATGTATCATTTCATCAGTGGCTACACTGCACTGGTACACAATTTTATCCTAAAAACATATATAATCTTTTGTTTTTTTTTTAAGTTATGGTTTCATATGTTGCTGCTGAAAAAATGAAAAAAAATAGGTGGCTGGCACGGAAGATGGCATCAAAGAGCCGCAGGCAACATTCTCTGCTTGCTTTGGAGCAGCATTCGTGATGCTCCATCCCACTAGGTATGCAGCAATGCTGGCCGAGAAGATGCAGAAGTATGGCGCCACTGGTTGGCTTGTCAACACCGGCTGGTCGGGTGGAAGGTATATATAGAGCAAAGCTGTCCGATGATTTAATTAAAATGCCCGCTTGCGAATCATCCCTCGTGTTTTTTTCTTCTATTCGACATCCTTCGAGCTTTTTGTTTTCAGGTATGGTGTTGGGAGTCGCATCAAGCTGGCTTACACTCGGAAGATCATTGATGCCATACACTCTGGTAGCCTCCTGACCGCCAGTTACAAGAAGACGGAGGTGTTTGGGCTGGAGATACCGACCGAAATCGAAGGCGTGCCGTTCGAGATCCTGGACCCGATGAACACTGTAAGTTGCCGCCTATTAATCTCTCCACTCCTTTGCGTTCATCCTTTATATACCGAACCGTAGTTACCCATATTATCACCGCCCAATACCATTGCAATGGATCCTTTCCATGCGAAACACCCTTCATAACATGATCATACACCTGAGGCCTCTAATGGTTTTCGTTTGGTGTATAGTGGGTGGACAAGGCAGCCTACAAGGAGACTCTGCTGAAGCTGGCTGGTCTGTTCAAGAAGAACTTTGAGGTGTTTGCGAACTACAGGATTGGAAAGGACAGCAAGCTGACCGAGGAGATCCTTCATGCTGGCCCGAACTTCTGAACGACGGATGGTGACAACCACCTTAGAAACCTAGTGATCCTTGAATAAAATTATATATATATATATATATATATATGTGTGTGTGTGTGTGTGTGTGTGTGTGTGTGATCTATGTATGTAAAACTCATTTTTCTGTTCCCTAGTCGAATGATCCTTGAATTTTAAATTCAGTCTCTGGATGCACAAATCCTTTGATGGCTGCAATAATGCTCCCTTGTATCACGACTATGATCGTTAGCCTGTATTGGAATTATATAGCTTTTGCTTTATGAATTTTCTGATCCAGTAGGATGATCAGGCTCCTATCTTTACAAAAAGGAGTGAATAGGGTCTAGGATCTTTAAGAAAAGGATTTTGCTTTTCAGCGAAGGGTGCCAGCTAGCTAAGGCTGGTTTGCTTCATGAGCTACTTTTCAGTACCTGTCAAGATTGTACCCAAAAGATGGATGCCAATTTCTTGTAGCGTAGATGATCATAGACTCATGAAAAATGGCCATCTCCGATCATACCAAAACACAAACCTCCTAATTAAACATTGCTACTTCAAAAGAAAAGAAAAGAAAAGAAAAGAAAAGAAAGGAAAGGAAAAGTCCCTCCCACCCCGCGGCCGTGCCGCTCCTCTCTCTCTCTCTCTCTCTCTAGCAAAATTAAGAAAAACATGATGTCTGCCGTGGAAGCAAAGCATTCCATTAAATACCTCCATCGATCTGATTCTGCAGAAGCATGACCAAGCCCTGGTTGATCAAGTCTTCCGCACGTCTGCCGCAATCAGCAGCTAGATAATAAAAGCAGGTAAGTTCCTGCCAGATAATACCGTATGGTGGGTGCATAATTCCAACAACACAAAGCATAAACCAGCCGAAAATCTTTTCAGAAGGAAATGCTAAACATTATAGAAAATAAAAATCAATGTACTAACATATTATTTTAGAACTTGGGACCACGACCCATTAGCAAATCAAATTCACCTCTGTTACCGAATCGGTTCCTATTAAAACCAGAAGACCATCCATCATACATCACCAGCTGCAAATGAAACCTATAGAGAGTTCAGGAAGTCTTTACCATATCTCTCTACCAAGAAATGCCGAGGGGGTTTATCATTTCCCAATATAGTTGTTGAACTCAATGAGAAGCCGAGAAGGTTCTCTTATTGAAAAGTAGAGGATCAGTGAAGTAGAATGTGCAGACACCTGGACCCAAAAAAGTGTGAAGATGAACGCATACGGATGAAAGACCTCTTAACAGTGTAGCAGGCTAGCAGCAGATCATTCAATACCTCTATAAGTTTAACTCCGAGTTTTTTCCACCTTGGCTTTAATCTTTTGCTCCATGATTGCTTTCTCAGTGTCTAGACTGAACATCCGATTTAGCGCATGCATATTTTCAAGGGTCTCATCAAGTGTTCTACTGTCACTGCCATCGCATCTCAAGTGCTGCAATGGACCATGAAGCAGCTTGTTAACTATACCACTGCTAAGCTCTTCTATAGCCCTTCTCATTTTCTTTGTCAAAGCATCATCCCCAATCTTTTGTAAACACTTCTCAAGCTCCGAAGCCTTGATTCTATCAGCATAGGACCTTAATTTTTTGATAGTAGGGACAGTCTCCAGAGAGTCCCTCCATGCCTCAAACCGCTTTAATTCTTGAGTGATGATTGCTCGAGCTTCCATTGCTTTCCTTAGCCGATCTTCCTTGTTGGCTTCCACGACTGACTTAAGGTCGTCGACATTATACACTCGTGCATATTCAAGATCTGAAACACAGGATGCGACATTCCTAGGAACAGAGATATCAATGAAAAGCCTCACAGCCCCAATAGCGTCGCTCACAGGAGGCAGGCCTTCAACATGTTCTTTTAAAAATAATGGTGTCTCGGATGCTGTGCTCGTGAACACCACATCAGCTTCAGCAGCAGAGGGTAGCATGTCAGTGAAAGGTCTGAAGATTATTTCAACATCCTTCATTTCCTCACGTATAGCATCAACCTTTTCCACAGACCGATTTACAACCATGATCCTTTGGAATCCCTTTGCAACAAGATGTTTGATCACAAGTTTCCCCATCTTGCCAGCTCCAATAACCAGCATCCTGGCAGATGGCAAGTAGGACTTCGGAAGCTTCATCAGCGCTAACTCCACTGCAGCTGAGCTGACAGAAACTGCGCCAGAGGATATGTTAGTCTCACTACGAACACGCTTTCCAGCAGTGATTGCATCCTTGAACATCCTGTCAATGTTCTTCCCCAATCCTCTGCTACCTTGCCCAACTCTAACAACTTGTTTAACTTGTGCAAGGATCTGTCCTTCTCCCAGGACAAGGGAGTCAAGCCCAGCTGATACTTCAAACAAATGCCCAGTAGCATCACTGTCACGAAGCATAAATAGATGCTGTCGGAGCTCTGAAACAGGAATTCCACTAGTCTGCATTTTAAACAGAATAAAGAAGCATGTGACTGGTTGAAATACAAAACACTCGTCCACATCCCCATTTTCTATAGTCAAAAAGAACAACTAGAATACAAATGCAAATGCATAAGATGAACACCACATTAAATAACTTAAATATTGATTACCTTAGCCATCCACTCTGTCACTTCTCTGATTCCTCGATGCCAAGACAAAACCACCACATATATTTCCATTCTGTTGCAGGTACTGAGAACAGCAGCTTCTTCTACATGATTCAAACTGCAAAGCTCTTCGATAGCACGAGGCCATTGAGCCTCTGGAACAGCAAGTTTTTCACGCATTTCGACTGGAGCTGTGTGAACACTAAGACCTATAACAGCTATGCTGCTTCTCTCCTTCATATATCCTAATAAGAGTAAAGCACAATATGGTCAAAAAAAAAAAAATGTTGCATAACCACCACGAATATCAACTTGCTAGAATACAGACATCAAACACGTGTCAAACAAGTGAAATAATATCCTAATAAATGCATAATCTGATGACTGTGAACTAATATCCTAGTAAATGCAGATTCCGATGACTGACTTCAAGGAAAAGAAAGTGCACAACAAGATCATGGTAACACAGCAAACTTTTCTAAAATGCCAATTGTCTAGAACATCCAGACATGGACATCAAGACAAACTCCTCTTCCCATGGGATTGGAGACAAAATAATTAATTAATGCATATAAAGGCAATGTAAAGTTGAATACTCAATAAGGCTAACAAGTTCACAGAATACAAAGGGTGAAAAATCCTGATGCATACAAGTATTAAAACTGATGAAAGTCTTTAAGATCCTTGCCAAACAATGAAGAACCCATCTCACACCATGGAGATCCAAGGGGTACCATATGCTTTGAGTGCAAGATCAAATGACACCACGGAGATCCAAGGGGTGCCATATGCTTTGAGTGTAAGATCAAATGAGAAATGATCAGACTGTTTCCTCTACCCTCTGCAAAGGCTCCACTAGAGCCTTTTTGGAGTCTAGAAGTGGAGCCACATGAAGGCCAATAAGCTCACAAATAGGAAGTGTGAAAACCCCACGATCCACACAAGTATTAAAATGGATGAATGTCTCCAAATCCTTGCCAAACAATGAAGAAGCCATCTCACACCATCGACGTTCAAGGGGTGCCATATGCTTTCAGTGAAAGATCAAATGAGATGATTGGACTGGTTTCTCTACCCTCTGCAAAGGCTTCACTAAGGGCTTTTTGGAGTCTAGTAGTAGAGCCCATGCAACTCAAGTTGCAGGTGCAGGCCAGCTCACTTGTTTATTCTGTAATTTAAAATGCACGGTAAGTTGAGTTGCTAGTTAGGCTGCAAAGCAGGGCTATCTTGCGGTAGGTTGACTTGTCGTTAAAATGATCGTAGGGCAAGTTGCAGTGGCTCGAGTTGGGGCCTTAATTTAAAGAATGAATTTTCTCTCCTCCTCCTTCCCTTCCCCTTTCCTCCCTTGCCCAAATCTCGAGTCCCTCAATGTTGCCACAGGCCCTTGTCACATCTAGGGGGCCATGGCGACCTCCTCGTCCTTGAACTTCATTATAGCAAGCCCCTCCTTCTCCTGCTTCCCTTCCCCTCTCCTTCCCCACCCTGCTTTTGAGTCATTTCTCGCCACCAGCCCTCATCACCAGCCCTCCTTCACCTTACCATGAATTTTTACCGCACCACACTCCTCCTCCACTCCACCTCCCCTTCCACTTCCACCCACCCTCTCCGAAACTCTCCTTTACGTTCTCTACATCCTCAAGGCTTGCACCATCATCCGGCTCCTCGCCCATGGGCACCGAGGTCCATGCAAAGGCCCTCACTGCCAGTGGCTCTGATGCCAACCTCTTCATCCAAAACACCTTTATCTTCATATACATCAAGTGCTCCAATCTAGTATTTGTTGCAAGGTGTTCGACGGAATGTCTGTTAGAAACACCTCTCTTTTCCCCAAACTCTCTTACTAACACAGGAAGTAAGCTACCTTATAAGTCAAGTACTGCAACTTGAGTTGCAGTGCAATTTCAACTACATTGGCTCCAAACTGCCCCTTGATAGGGCCACAATTACCACTCATCTTAAAATGATCAATATTTTTTCAATGAAAAGAGACGATCTAGGGAGGAAAACTTTGCATCAATGCATTCCCTCATCTTGTAATATTAAAACATGAACATCCCACATGCTTACATGACATCGCATCTCAAGAAATTAATGCAAGATTTTCAAGGAAGATAATTGAGGTCGCAACAATAACACGATCAAAAAAAAAAAAAAGATTAATCGATTGCAAGCCCTTTATACCTCTTCGGAGAGGGGATCAACAAAAAAAAAAAAAAGGAAATCAACAGGCAGAACATCCACTTTTCATGGAGAAATATCTCTTCAACTTTCGAACATGCGTCTAACAAAGCAGCAGCAACAGAAGCAATGGGCATGGTGCTGGAGGGAATGACTTACGGTCAGCGGAGATCTTGAATTGCTCGAGAGCCGAGGCGCTGGACGCCCGGGATGCTGTCCTCGCTTCCACCAGATCCACCGTGGCCTCGCACCGGGGGCTCCCCCGAACCCTCCCCCTAGGGTTGCCGACACAGACCGGAGGTCTCGGGACGACCCGGAACCCGGGCAAGGCAGAGAACGGGGCATTCGAGCTCTTCCGACGAAGGGAAGGCGCTGCCTTCGGCCCCAGAAGGGAGGCCACAGAACCGCTCACGACCGCCATCGGATCAAAACCCTAGCCCTTACGAAAGGGAGAAAAAAAAACTTTCCTTTTTTCTTGGGTTTGGGTGTCCGTTTCTTCTTCTGTGGGAACAGAGAGAGAATTCGAGCGAGCGAGCGAGCGAGAGGAAGGAGCGCCGCGTCCGCCCGATCGCCGCCTCTCCCCTCTCTTTCTGTATCGATCTACGTATCTATCTGTACCTATCTACCTCTCTCGGGGTTGCGCTGTGTCCGGACTTGAAAGGGGCCAGTTGCGGGGGCAAAAGCCGGCTCCGGTGGAATGAATAAATGGACGGTCAGGAGAGGAGGGAGAGGAAGAGGAGGCTGTTGGGCGCGTGGGCCCGCTCTTCTCGTGGTCGGGGCCGGGGTTGGGGTTGGGGTTGGTTGGTGGGGTCCGCCGGGTGGCGAGCAAGGATGGGGTCTCGGCTCTTGTTCGGCTTCTGATTGGTCGGTGCTACACACGCTCCATCCACCCCCCTCGGCTCCACTTCTTCCCCCGATCTCCTTATCCCTTCCATTTCGCATTGGTCCATGGTTGGACTCTTCTTTCCCTAATCAAATTCCGGTGATTCTGGATAACTGGCATGACTGCAGCCGTGATGTAGAAAGTTGGGTTTTTCTTGATGCAAACTGGCTCGAAGATGTGAGGGGCGTTCGAGTGCCTGGTGAATGGCCGTGCAACTCAGAAGCTTTTTGCATAAAATCCTAGTTGCTTGTGCTCATTTACATACGTAGCTGTTTTATTACGTAATTGGTGGTAGGATGTACCTGCTCTCTCCTACCCCCCACCCACCGGACCAACGTTGGTGGGCCCCGTATTAGGTGGTGAACCAATTTTTCGCAGGATTTATCTTCATTTACTTTGAATCAGTTACTGGAAGATGCCATGGCGAGTGTCATGACTTGGAATATTACAGTACTTAAACTATACTAAATATAATATATGTGCGCACATATATGCTAATGCTATATTATTAAATGAGAGAAATATTATATTTTGGATTCTATTTATCAAATTTTATGAGTAAAGTACCCTCCTTTCTTCACAAACCTCTGTACAAAAAATATATAATTAATAAGTCGGATACAAAGGCGCGTGCTTCTGTTTTTATTTGTACCTATTTTATCTTTTATCTACGCACTGTTTTCCAAAAAAGTTGGACTTTGCTTAATGGAGGCTTCGCTCATCAGTCATCTACATTCTAAACCTAATAAATTCTTCTTAAATTTCAAAGTCAGATAAATATGGTACCTTGTTTCTAATTCTTGTGTGTTATCTCTTACTCTCCCAATATCTCGGTCATTTTAATTTTTTTAATGTGCATTGTGCCAGTATCTAGTTGCTAAAAGGATAAGAAAGCAACAAGTTTAATACATGAAATTAATATCGTGAAGAAAGTTGGTAATCGTTAATTGGAAAGAAAATATTACCAAGAGATTTAAATGAGAATGCAGGGGATCTTTGGTTCATCCCAATTGAATGTGACCTAAAAATGAGATTGCAACAACTGAATTTGTAGCACGAAGAGATACATATAAATGAAAATACTTTTGTTTGGACAAATGCAATAGTAGAGGTTGGAATTATTCTCCTTCCTTCCTCGATCATTAATGGCCAACTTGGTGAAGGCAAAGGAGTGCCAAAGTAGTCCGTAGGAGTCATCAGGAGGCAACCGAGGTGGAGAAATGAAGTGTCGGGACTGCCAATCCAGGCACTAGGGTAGCCAATTAGAACACCTAAATGGTCAATTAAGGTGCCGAGGTAGTTGATTTGAGCACCAAAGTGGTCCATCAAAGTGCCAGGGTGGTCTCATAGTGGTCTTGGAGCGGCCTATCGGAGTGTTAGAATGACTAGTTGTAGCATGGAAAGCATGGAAAGATAGTTTGGTTTAGGAGAACGAAGAAATAGCAGTCATGGGCTCGAAGGAGATTAATTAGGAGAGTTTTTGATCTATGAGATGCTGCATCTTGCCTCGTAGTCATTTTGACAAAGAGTTAGAAATGTTGCATATAAGCCAACTTTGTAATTCGAATTGCTGCAGCTCAGTGAAGCTGCAGCAAATACTTGGGGCCTAATAGCTGCATTTTGGATTTGCAAACGAGGTGAGATACAATTAAACCAAAAAGGCCCACAGCAGAAGAATAGTTAGGGTATTGAGAGAGGGTAGTCCCAAGTAGTTTAAATTTAAAATAGTCACGGGTCGATAAATAATAATTTATATTATTGATAAAGAGAAAGATAAAAACAGAATAACTATTTTTGAATGTTGACTAAAAATTTTACCAGAAATATGATTTTATAATAATATATTTTAAACATTTGAAGATTTTTTTTGACCATCGAAAATGAAAAACCGTTTTTTTTTTTTTTTTTTTTGCAGTCTGTTTAAATTTTCAAATCCCGGAGACAGCTTTGAATCCAAGCCGCCGGGATCTAAGGACTCGTCGACTTGACACGATGCGGCTCAGAAGGACCGTTGGATCTATGATGCTTTGTCTCATCCACACCGTTGAATGCCAGATGATCGCATATCCTTCCTCTTCCGACCACGACCCTTCTTAGCGAACGAGTGGGAACCCGTTCCTTCAAGAACGGCAGAAGAACACCGCCTTTCGGGAGCCGCCGCGACGGCGCTACGGCGAAAGGAAAAAAAAAAGGGAAGAGAGATCCGCCGCAGGTAGAGCAAGGGCAAGGTCATGGACTACCGAAACAAGCTTGTTCTCGCCCCTATGGTTCGGGTGGTCAGTTGGATTTCTGTCTCTCCAACTCTTATACCTGCAATTCTTTTTCCTCTCTTACCAGTTTCTTTCCATTGGGATGGTGGATAACGATGGCTTTCTTGACAGAATTTCTTATCATGATAGGGGGTTAAAATTTATGTTGATAGAGTCACACTTCTAGACTTCTTTGGCGTTGCGTTGGATGCATCCCTCTTAAATAACCATGCCTTTCCCGAGAGGTTCTTCTAGATCCAAGATTGACAAGAATGCCGTATGCCAATACTCATTTCTTTTTCTTTCTTTCTTCTTTTTTTTTTTTTTTTTTGTATTTTTCCCCACTGATCTTGTTGTTCTTTTCTTATTTCTTTGCACGATGGTTATCTGGAAAAGAAAAGAATGAAAAAAACGATCAATTTGATTTGATTTTAGCATCACATCTAATTTTCAAGAATTGGTGATCGCCTCATCGTATGAAGACCGGACGGTTAGCCGGCTCTTCTCGAAGCACCGCCCTGAACTCCTATGTGGGATGAATCCTTTGTCACCTCATTCTTTCCAGATTTACTTCCACCAGATAAGATCTGCTGTACTGTTTAGAGTGAAGCACCTCTCAAATAAAACCCAAAACTTCACATCAAAACCGGCAGGATCTAAACCCTCGCCTATCCACAAGTTGTTAATGTATTTTCCTAGTGAAACTTCTATATAGAAGCAGGTGGTGATAAATCATCTCATTTCTTCGCAGCCAGGCAATAGTTTAGATCAGTAAGACACCTTAGATGTCCGTGTTGATAGCTGTTTGATTGACATTGAACATTCAATAGTTCCTGGGAGGTTGTCACACAAACTAGCATTGCACAACTACTACTTCGCACTATAACAATACGAGTGATGGGTGCTCCAGACCCCGACGAGCCCGGAAGCCGAACCCACACTATCTGATGTCTCTGAACCATATCCCACGCACGGCAGCCACTGCGTTGGGACTGTGGGGAGCGGAGGGCAGTTCGGCGATGAGGCAAGCACGTGGTAAAGAAGAGGGTCGTGATGGGAGCGGGAGGAAGAATAGTTCGGTTGCTGCGACGATGGAGGAAGCGGGAGATACTAGGAACTGGGAGCGGAAGCCATGCACGTAGACTTGGCATGAAGTCGTGGACGTGGGAAGCAGTTCCTCGCCATGCATGCTCGCTCGGCACGACGCCGTGGACGTAGGACGAGGGGAGGAGATGGATTTCGAAGCACGGGGGGGCGTGGACGCGGGAGTGGATGAGTGATGGCGAGGAGTTGATAAGTGATGGCCCGGGTCTCTCGTCGGGAGGGGGAGGAAGTATTTAATGGAGTGAACTGTCTTAGGATTGGGGGACGTGAAGTAGAGCATTTGCCTTGCATGGGTTTTCTCTCACCCAAAGAGAGTTATTTCATTTGAATGTACAGAGGTTCGCTTTCACCATTGTAGTCTACCAATTCTTTCTCTTCTTTCGTTCAACTCCATCTCTAGTTGGAACCTATCAATTGGTATCAGAGCCATGACAAACAAGGAAAGGATCGAGCAGATGGAAGCCAAGCTAAGCACCCTACAGGAGGAGTTGTGTGGCTTGGAGGAACGGGTGGATGGGCGGCTCACGGAGGTCTTGGAGGCTATCCGACATCTCCAGATCACCGTGCAGCCACAACTGCCGTTCGAGCAGCCGTCACTACTACCAACTTCACCAGGGGGTAGGACTCGGGCGACTGGAGGAGTTCGTGGGGGGGCCAACGTCATCCAAGAATGAACTTTCCACAGTTCACCGGAGATGATTCCATTGTTTGGCTGGATCGTGCTGAGCAGTATTTCGAAGGCCAAGGAGTCTCGGCCAATCGACGGGTAACCACCGCCTCATTCTATCTGGATGAGAAAGCCAACCACTGGTGGCAGTGGTTACGACATACATACCACGATGAAGGAGCACTCATTACTTGGAGGGTGTTTGAGCAAGAATTGTTAGCCCGGTTCGGCCCCAACAAGTTTGTGAACTTCAACGAAAAGCTCTCCCATGTTCAACAACAAGGCTCGGTGAGGGAATATCAACAAGAGTTTGAGAAGTTGGCTAACCGAGTTCAGGGCTAGCCACAGGATGCGCTCTTTGGCACTTTCGTCGGAGGACTCAAGGAAGAGATCGTGAAGGAGGTACACATGAGACGACCCCATTTCCTACGAGAAGCAATTACGATTGCTCGAATGCGGGAAAAGAGGCTGGAGCAAAAGCGAAAAGCAGCCCATGGCGGTGGACTTCCGAATCCGTCTACTCCTACATCACGGCTTCCTGCTCCAGCACCGATTCGACACATATCATGCAGCAATGACGGGAACGGGGACTTTGCTTCAAATGCAATGAGAAGTTCACTCTGGGGTATCGGTGCATGACTCCACAAGCCTATTTGATAGAAACAGATCGCGTGGAAGATGTAAAAGGATCCAGCAGGGGCGAAGTCGACCATCACGGCGATGGGGCCAGTAGCTATCAAAGATCATCGTTGGAAAACAAACCTTGTGGATAAGGTTTTGGCTGAAGGGGGGAGTGATGATGGGTGCTCTAGACCCCGACGAGCCCGAAAGCCGAACCCACGCTATCTGATGTCTCTGAACCATATCCCACGCACGGCAGCCACCGCGTCGGAACCGTAGGGAGCGGAGGGCAGTTCGGTGACGAGGCAAGCACGTGGAAAGAAAGAGGGTTGCGATGGGAGCGGGAGGAAGAATAGTTCGGTTGCCGCGATGACGGAGGAAGCGGGAGACGCTTGGAACTGGGAGCAGAAGCCATGCACGTAGACTTGGCACGAAGTCGTGGACGTGGGACGAGGAGAGGAGATGGATTCCAAAGCACGGGTGTGTGTGGACGAGGGGGTAGATGAATGATGGCGAGGAGTTGATAAGTGATGGCTCGGGTCTCTCGTGGGGAGGGGGAGGAAGTATTTAATGGAGTGGACTGTCTTGGGATTGGGGGACGTGAAGTAGAGCATTTGCCTTGCATGGGTTTTTTTTCACCCAAAGAGAGTTATTTCATTTGAATGTATAGAGGTTCGCTTTCACCGTTGTAGTCTACCAATTCTTTCTTTTCTTTTTTTCAACTCCATCTCTGGTTGGGACCCATCAACAAGTAATCTTCAAATGTATGACAAGAATCACATTGGTTGTGTGCAACTAATTTTGCATCATTGACATTATGTGCTACTGTGATGTAGTGTCAAAATTTCAGATCCATCCCTGGGTCTGGGTTAGAAGTTGAGTATTTAATTTCTCTTCTATTTCCCTTATTCTTTCCTCCCATTCCTGTAGCTACTTAAAGAAGCTGAAAGAAGTGAAAAAGAAATAGGGGAAAATCTTCCTTTAGATTGATTTTTTCGGCATTTATAAGAGAAAACGTTTAGAGGCTGAGCTTGGGAATCCAAGCAGCCTCTTGATAAATGCTGAGATGTTTCGTGACTGCTTTTTTTTTTCTAATTCAAATTTTTACCGTTGTCCTTTCCAATATGTGTAACAAAGTGGTTGGATCCATTTTGCTTTTCTCTCATGTTGTAACTCTTTTCATGCATCAAACCTTTTTTTTTAACCCGTCTCAACCAGTGTAGCTTTATGCTCCAATTGGCACTTTTTCCGACTCCAGTATAATTTTATGATTTTCTCTTTAGTCAACATAATATATACAATAATCTTCTTGGTCATCAGGGTTCAAAATTTTTCCCTCTTTTAAGGCATTAGGATAGACCATTTTTGTTACGAGGGGTCAACAATGAGGAGGAGAAGACCTAAGATAACAAATGTGGAAACAAAATGTTACATTAGCAGCCTATATAACCACTGTTAGGAAAGATTGGCAGAAAGGGAAGATCGAAATAAGGCTTGATGGTCTAAATTATTAGGAGGCACACACTATTAGTTATTTTTAAAGTTTAAAACATATGCCTGACTTACGTTCCTTAGATCGATTTTTCCCTCTTAAGAATGTCATAGCACACAACAATTTGCTAAGATAATTACTTGGACTGTTTTTAATGCATTGGTTTCAGGAATTACAGCATATATTGAAAGATTGTGGTATGATATTTGATAAAATTAGTATCTTGCTTCTGCTTTTAATAAATGCTTTTACTTCTGTAGTGCCCCTGGATTGACTGCATAACTATTTTATTCTTTGGGTAGTATGGCATTATCTGCTTGTTTGCGTTTGCTATCTCTTCCCTGAACTTTTTTGATTGTTTTTAATGTAGGGAACTCTGCCATTTAGGTTACTGGCTGTTCAATATGGTGCAGATATAACTTACGGGGAGGAAATAATAGATCATAAAATGGTGAAGTGTGAACGCCATGTAAATGGTACTCAACTATATAGATATTTGTTGCTGTAATGCTGCTGGTTATGATGCTTAGAAATTTATGATGTAAAACCCACAATACTTTTGCATTTATTTGTTGCTCTGGTATAGTATGTAGATAATTATTTTGTGGTGGGGGAAGCAAGCATGATTGAATAATCTTCTTTTTATCTTTGAGTTATATATTTACATTAATAAGTTTTTGTTAATTCTCAGTAAATTTTAGCATCCTGGGTATTTTGACCTAGCAAAAAAAACTTTATTTAAACTTGAATTTTGTTAGAACTTATATAATTGGCTATTTCCTTTATGATCATTAGTTGATGCCATTTCTTTCTTAGGCATTGACTTTTATGGCAAGAGATTGGATCTACACATGGTATTTTTTATTTATTTAACTTCTGGAAAGCAATTGATAAAGTGCCATAGAAACTAATTATTACTGGCCGAGTGCTAAGGCAGAAACATGTATGGAAGAATGTTACTGGGATTATTGAATGGCACGGTGTTTGAATGCTGGGTTTTATCTATAACCTGCATCCTTCAAGGCTTTCGCCCGAACTTCTCGTCTCTTTTTGCTGGTCAAGCATTTGTTGAATACTGTAAATCTGGAGAAGGCCCTTGGTTTTGGTTTTTCTTGTGAATGCTATAATTTAAATGTCAGGCCAAAACATGCATAAATGCTAAACATGTTATCATCGGAGGGGGGGAAGGTGAGGGTCTAAAGATGAAGTCTGTGCAAAAAAATGAGATATTAAACACAACCTTAGCAGAAAAGCAAATGAAGTGGATGCCTCTGTTGTAGAGGATTGTTTTTTAGGATGCTGAACAGTTGACAAAGACACTCAAAGTTTAGATTAAGGTAGAATTGTTTCTCAAGTGCTGCTCTGTTACTTAATGCCAAAGAAACTCGATAGAGATTCATGCCAGCATTAGTATGGTAAATGTCGTGGGGATGGACACCGATATTTTTTATGTTTCATAACAGAGGTGGATACATGTACACTAGATGAAGCCTAGGACTTCATAGTAACAAATAAGATGGTGGGTAATTAGTTGAAAATCATGTGCTATTTTGCTTGATTTGAACATGTATTCTTCATGTTTATCATCTAGTTCTCTTGCTTAATTTGACCTGCTTCGATTTTAAAAACAACTGAAGAACAAAATGTTTGATGATGTGTTGTATAAAATTCTTGGTTTGTAATTCAGCTTGCTGGATTTGCTATGTGGTGAGACAGATTTCATAGTTTTCCGCGATATCAGTGTCTCATTTCTTGCAAGTATGATTTTATTTGTAATAACTAAAAGTAAGTATCATCGAGCAACTTCAAATATTTGATAGTAACTTTTATTATATCAGAGTCTCTTGGAGCCATTGATTTTGTAGAGAGAGGAACGAACAGTGTTGTTTTCAGAACTTGTTGCGAGGAAAGGGACAGGGTTGTATTTCAGATGGGCACGGCAAATGCCGTGAGGGCTCTAACTGCTGCTCAAATAGTGTAAGGACACAGGAATCCACATTACCACTTTAATGATTATTAGTTAGAGATTTAATGTTAAGATATGAAGTTTTCTATGATCTTAGTTAGATTTATCTAAATTCATTGCACTGAGTATTGAAGACTATTAAAATATGTCATTTTCTTTCTTTTGTCTTTTTCCCCTTCAGTCATCAAATGAATCACATTTTTGACTGGAATGATTGCTAAATTATTTAAGCCACATACTTTAGCATTCACATATCAATTTGAAGTACTTGATTACCAAGCAGATGTTATTTAACCTAGATTCACCAGCTTATGAACTTGTGAATCCCAATTTATTCACCAGAGATGGCTTAATCTTGGTCTGTAAATGGCTTGATCTTGATGTACTGGTAACAATATATAGAGGGTCCTAAGCTTTGTACATCAATACTTCTTTGTAGAAAGGAGTTAATGGCAGCAATGCCTTCTAGTGTAGGTTTCAAATATTATTTCCAACTTCGTCTTTGTTATTATAGGTTCCACAATGGTTAGCTAAATTCATTTGGCATCACTTAAAATTATTGAAAGCAGATTGTTCTTCAAGTACGCATTTTTATGTTAGTGGTCCTCTGAGTTCCATAATACAGGAGCTGCATTGTCAGCACTATCTTTGGTTATTTACCTTTTGTGTAGATATGTAAATGAATCAGGTTGCTGTTTGCCAGGGTCAATATAGACTGTGGAAATCATGACAGAGACCTAGGCCTGAACCAACAAATCAAAGTTTGATCCAATTTCATGGTGATTCAGCCATATTTGAAGCTTCACTAAACTTGAGAATTGACTTGCCGCATGACTGTGGGAACAATCTGTGTGCGAGAGACAAATATGGCATGCTTATCATCATATAAGCATGTAAGGAGGCTGGATATTTAATTTACTACCCCACTTTTTCCCAGTACTGTTTTTCAGAGTAGACATGTTGAGTGGAAATAGGGAACACAGGGGAATCAACTTTCTAATTTTATAACTTGGACATGCTGTTCTTCTAAAAGCATTTACTTTAACATGCTCCTCAAACGTAACCCAGCCCAATGATATTCTGACACAAATTAAGCTATCAATTTTGTTCTTTCTTTTGATTAGTTAATATTGAAGCCTTAAGCCGCCCCCACCGCCCCCCCCCCCCCCCCCCCCCCCCCCACCTCACCAAAAACAAAAAAAAGAAGGGAAAAACAGTAGAAGGGGGAAAAACTGAAGCTTAATAGTATTGTGCATCTGCTTACTTTCATTACCAAGGATGCTGGCTTCTCTTTATCATCATTTTGTGTGCTGACTACTCCCACCACAGGTGGATCAAACCAGTTCTCTGCATGCTTAATCATTTAAAATCCAATCCCATTTGCCACTTTATCTGTAGTATATATCTTCCCACCAGAGGTCAATCAGACCCTTTATCTTCATGCTTGATTAGTTAAACTCAAATCCAATTTGCCACTTTATCTGGCGTATGTAGCACAGTTTTCCTACTTTAGTTAGACTCCTTCTGGCTTATTGTGAACTTTATTTCCCACTTTATGTGTAGTATAGCTCATATTTCTTCCTTCCATATGAATGTGATGCAATTCATATTCCACTAGAGTTGCAATTCATATTCCACTAGAGTTGCTTATTTGCATCTTTCTTGCTGTCTATACTCAAGTTGTTATTCCTATTTCAGGTGCAAAGATGTAGCAGCTATAGACATCAACATGGGTTGCCCCAAGTCCTTCTCTATCAGTGGAGGAATGGGTGCTGCATTACTCTCTAATCCAGAACTTATTCATGATGTACTCTATGTGTTACCTGATGGTTATTGAAATTTACATCAAAGTTTTCAAGTTTATGCAATGACTTTTTTTAATGTATTTTCTTCATGCAGATTTTGACTACATTAAGGAGGAATTTGGACACAGTAGTAACATGTAAGATTCGTCTTCTCAATTCATCTCAAGATACAATAGAATTAGCACGGCGAATTGAAAAGACTGGTGTTTCAGCTCTGGCCATTCATGGAAGGTATGGCCTCTTTAATATCTAATTACCTGATTTAGAAGTCAGGTTACTTACTAGATAATTGGTTCTCAGCATTCATGATTTTGGTTGTAGATTAGAAAACCAGAGCCATATCCAGGGACCAATCATCTGATTTCAGTTCAGCTGGGACTTAAGCTACATTTGGTGTCATGTTGAGTTCGCACCTCCTTTGGTGCCTAACTTTGCTACCAAAACTATATTATCCATTTAAGTTGGAAATGGTACTTGCTGCACAGATTTAAGTTGTCGACATTGCTTCCTTTTAGAAATGCATGATTTACAGCATCAGTCTTTTTGAGTTATGTATGAAAACTTCCACTGAAAAGCTCCATTTTTATTTAATTAATATGCCATACTATTTTAAAATCTCAATAGTTGTTGAAAACCAGATTATGAAAATCTACTAGCTTTAACCCAAGTTAAAATGTCAGAATGTGCAAAAAGCATGGAGAACCAGTAAATTAAATTCGTCAAAGTGTTGGATTAAATGTTGCAAGATTATATTAATCAAGGTACGCTGAACCGGTACTGGTAGGCGTACCGGTCGCCTACTGGACCGGTTCGAGACCGGTTTGTACCGGAACTGGTCCGGTACGAATCGGTCTTTGTTTTTTTTTGTTTGGTTCACAGACGCGCGCGGACATTTATGGCATTTTTTTTTGTGGCATTTATGGCCCGCGCGGGACAATTCCCAGCGCAGGGAATTGCGCCTGCGCAGGGGGGACTGCGTGGGGCGCTATGCCCCGAGGGAGCGCATGGCCCTTTCGGGCCACACGCTCTCACACCACAGCGTGCGCGCTGTGGTTAAAAAAAAAATGGTACTAGCGCGAACCGGCTACCAGCCTGAAAACAGCTGGAATCGGTATCCACGCTGTCCGGACGCTGTGGTTAAAAAAAAATGGTACCGGCGCGAACCGGCCGGTTCGTGCCGGTACGCAGCTGGTAGGCCGGTTCGCACCGGTACGCAGTCGGTACGCATGCGTACCGGTCGGTACCAGCCCGAAAATAGCTGGAACCGGTATCCACGCTGTCCAGGTACCGGTTCCAGGCTGGACCGGTCGTACCGGGCCAAACCGGTCCGTACCGGCCGGTTCGGCAGACCATGATCTTAATTATTTTCTTATACTTCTCACTTCAGTTTCACTAACTTCTTAAGTTGTTTCTTTAATAGTTAACATCAATTTTCTTTTATAATGAAATGCAGAAGAGTTAAAGATAGACCAAGGGATCCTGCGAAGTGGAATGAGATTGCTGATGTTGTAGCATCATTATCTATACCTGTTATAGCTAATGGTGACGTCTTTGAGTATGAAGATTTTGGACGGATTAAAGATGCTACAGGTAGAAGAGCAAATGATTGATCAGTTAATTCATGTATAAAGTTTTCTTTATAGAAGTAAGTGCATAGTGCCATTGAGAAAGAAAATCATAGAGAGAAGCCCAGGGAGCCAAACCAAATAATTCTGACCAGGTTTCTGGGAAGAATCCTGCCTCAACAATTAATCATACTGTTCCTTTATAATGCTTGGGAACAGTGTGGATGATACAATGGCAATATTGTTAATGAGTCGCCTTTTCTTTATTTCGTGTGAAAGCAGTTATTGAATTCCTTTCTGAAGTAGCAAACTTAATGGCCGTATTAAAATTTCTGCACTTAAAAAAAAAAAAATCAAAGTCTTCCTCATCATTCTTTACTTCTGCCACCAGGAATTGTATACAATAATGATATACATTTTTTAAGCTTATGTGGTTGCCCCTTCAAAGTCCTATTATTGCAGAATTCTATGCATGAAATCTTGCATTGCTCGGATATCAAAAGTTTGAAGCGGTATCTTGTCACAACTGGGATTTTTCCTTCCTCTATTTTTGTTGGGAAGGCTAAATATTATGCATTGATCAGAGACTGGGTTATATAGGTCCATTATACATCTTCCGCTGTCATCTTATCATCTGTCATGTAATTTTCATGAGAGAGCTCTGATCCAAGCAGAGGATGAGACAAAATCTTCAGCAGCAGGAGCAACAGTTTCAGTCATGTAGATTGATGCCAGTCAAGTATTGGTAGTTGACGTGTGGTTTCTTTCTTTCTGTTTGGCAGTAATGCTCAATCTGAAAATTGGAACTTGGATATCACGGCAAAGAAACCTTCAATTTGTGTTTTTTATATTTGGTGGCATCCTAAAGATGAATTTGAGCATCGTTTTTCCTTGTCATTTGAGTATGTTTTTATAGAGGAGGGCCATTTTTTCCTAGGGCTGCATTTTCATTTCACAAAACCCTTCCATATCTTATTCAGTTATCCAAATTCTTTTGTTTATCCCATCTCTTTTGCAATCCTTTATACTAGCCTAAGCTTTTCTCCATGTCAATGCTTCCTCTAATATCAATTGTAAATTTCGATATCATTTTATTTGCTAGTCTATATAATATGTCCTCTTGAAGAACATCTTGGATTCCTATTATTAGCTTAAATGGTAAGATTGCTGAGCTCCCATCCAACTTATTGGAGGCTGGTGCTTCAGTCTAGGATTTGAATAAATAACCTTCTCTTCCAGGATCACTGATTTAATATTTAAGTTATTTTATTCTTTTTAAATACAATTTGATTTTTCCTTAGTACAATTTGGTGATTTGATATATCTAACTATTAGTATGCATTTTTCATGTATAGATAGTTGAAAAAGTATTATATAAAAAAATCTATTTGTGCTTGCACACATGTATGTGTACATGTACTTGTTTGTGTTTGCTTGTATGCCCATCGTAATGCAGCTTAATGTTTTAAAAGGTAGCCATAATATGCGGGCAGTCAAGGTGCATAGCATATGCATTATGCAGGCCTATATGTGGTTAGTATTTTAAATATTTAAAAATAAATAAAATATATTAATCTAATAATGATAACATTTTATATAAATAATAGCAATATTAGTAATAACAGTATCTATCAATTAGTTCTTAGTACATAGTACTTATCAAGGTTTTTCGTACTGACTTGTACAGTCCTTTAGTACCAATAAGGTACCGAGATTTGATTCAGAATATAAGCAAAATAGGTTTGAGTGGAACCACCCTGTACTGCCTGGTTCCATGTTGTACTAACATGTACTACTTGGGTTTGAGTGGTATCATGGCCAGGTGTGACAAAACACTTTGTTAATACATTGTGCGTACCATAACATACTGTCTATACCATACAGGTAAGTTGCCAATATGCTATTCAGTGCTAGTACAATGAACCTTGGTACTCATTTCTTAGTAGCAATAATTATAGCATAATCAGTATGGTAATATCATTATATTCATATATCTAGCCTGCTCAAAATCCACATCCAACCTAAACATTTTCTTGAACCTGCCTTGTTCACATGGGTGTATATAACAGTAGCTATATATGTCATTGTACAATTGCTAAAATGATAAATAGACTGCACATACACCTGCACAATGCTATCCTATATGTGCTGTGATATGCTAAGTAAACTGTCTTTTTGCAACTTAAATGATATGATTGCATACAGTAGCTGCATGTAGGATATGTGGTGCAGTCAGGTGACTGCATATGCGTATGCAGCCGTATATGCTGCCTCATGTACCACATTTTGAAAAACAGAATGCAGCTTTTTGCAGCAACAGGGTTCCAGTCTAAATTAATATTTTTTAATGTTGCCCTAGATTGGTTCAACCTTTGCAGACAGCAACCAGCTATTATCTTGTTTATGGTGGAGTAAAACCTAGTCACTGACTATGCAAACAATTTAGTCCATCAAATAAACTAACAATGCCATTGAAAAAAATTATGAAAATGAATATTTAATGATGATTATGACTTGATTATGTTATCATTAAGTTGCCATTCTGTATCATTGGATTAAAATCATTATAATGTCAACAACTGCCGATCTTTGACATGCATATGGGTGTGCCTACCAAACTGCGTAATTGCTTGTACCCACATGCTAATAGTCGGTTCGGTGGTGACTGAGTAGAATGCATTGGCACTGGATCATCAAATAAATAGTTATGATAGTGTACAGAGTAGTTGCCAGCAATGAATCATGGACAATTGAACATTTTCATTTGGGTTTAAGATAAGGATTAAGCATGGTCTGCTGTGCTGCTATCGAGCACCGGACCGGTTGACCGGCGGCACGGGTCGGTATGGGCCGGCGCTGTGCTGTGCCGGGCCTGTACCGACACAGTAAAGAAGGCGGGGGAGAGGGCGAACAAGAGAGAGAAAAAGAGAGAAAGAAGGGGGAGAGAGGGAGGAAGGCCGGCAGAGGGTGGCAGAGGCCAATGCCCGGGAAGCAGGCGGAGATTGCGGCCGTTCTTCTATTTTGTTGTCGCCCGGGCAGCAGGCAGAGATCATGGTCGTTCCCTTGTTTTAAACAGTCATTCTCTTGTTTCATTCGAAATAGAAGTTCGGCCATGGTCTCCGCCTGCTGCCCGAGCGCTGGCCTCCGACGGATCGCCGACTTCACTTAAAAATTGCGAAATTTTTTAGCGGTCGGACCTCTATTTTGAACGAGATAAGGGAACGGCTGCGGCCTCCGCTTGCTGCTCGGGCGTCGGCCTCCGCGTGCTGCTCGGGCGTCGGCCTCCGCCATCCCTCCGCCTGTTGCCCAGGCACCGGCCTCCACCGGCCCTTCGCCTGTTGCCCAGGCATCGGCCTCCGCTGGCCCTCCGCCAGCCTCCCTCTCTTTCCCTCTCCCTTCCTCCCCCGCTCGCTCTTTCTTTTCTCCTTCTCCTCCTCTGGCAACGGTTTCATTTCCGTTGCCGGAACCGTCTAGGTCCGCCACCGAGACGGCTCGATATGACCGGAACCGCCTGATTTGGGATGGTTCCGCTGATTCTGGGATTAAATGTTGTGCGCCCGGGTGGCTTGTACTATAGTGCATCAATCGATGTTGTTCCATGCTAGTGCTTGGTATGTTTGACACATTGGAATGATAGCATGTCTAGTTCTCACACACAGCAGGCATTATGCTATTGCTGCATGCTAGTAAGACACCGACACGGTACATATTTTGCCATGCTGGTCAGCGCTTGAAATCCATGTTATTCCAAAGGATTTAGGAAGGTTTAATAAGCAACTAGGAGGATATGGAGGAGTTCACCAATGAACACAAAGGCAAGTGAGCCATGAAGGGGCTTTGTTTAGTAAGAGATGACATTATATGACAAGTATTTTATTAAAGGGAGTTTAGGACCTGAACTGAATTTAAGTTACTTTGGGTTAATAACCACTTAATAGAGGCATTGAATTTAAAAAAATGCAGGATGTTTTTTCTCCACACTGAAGGGAACAATACAGTTTTTAATTTGTAACTTCTTGAGGTGATGGAAAATATATATGCAGTTAAAATTTAACTTAGCTTTTCAATGATGGATAGCAAAAGTTTTATGATCGAGTCAATCGTCCTACTGCTGTAACAGGTAGGCATGATGGTCGCAAGGAATCTGAAAGCAGGTAGTCAGCATCAGATTATCAGATCTCTCATTATATATTATGAGAATTCTTGAGAAGGTCCCATATAGGTGATCCATGCTTTGCTTCCAAGAAACTTTGAGGAGCTGCTGTTGGGAGTGTATAGGAATACCATACATTCCATTAGATGGGGAAGGCATTCCAATATGTGCAATAGAAATTTTCTGTTTCCCTCACTCATGCACTCAGAAGTCTATTCCCTTTGACAATTTAACATATATGCAATGCAAGTTGTACAACCCATAACTTTCTGATTAACAAAATTTATACTTGTGAGCTCTAAAATGATGATTTTCCAATGACCTAAAGTACACATGACCACATAAATGTTTTGTCTGGTGTCAATATTTTTTCTCCCTCGTATGTTTAAAAAGAGAAACTGCGGTGTTTTGCTTATTTAATGTATATCCAAAATATATCTCAGGTGCCTCATCGGTGATGGTGGCTAGAGGTGCACTGTGGAATGCGTCTATTTTTTGTGCCAAAGGCAAATCATCCTGGGAAGATGTTAAGAGAGAGTATGTAAGAAAGGTGTTCACCTCATTACCTTAAATTGGTATCTTTTTTCACTGCCAGTTATTTTTTCCCCTTGAATTCCCAGATTCCTCTTTCTATGACACGATAGACCTTTTTTGCCTTAAATATTATACTAGTTCTGTTTTTAATCAAATTAGTTAAGAGACCATACTAACTTAAGGTATTCTGACAAGCAGTGCATCTTGTGGGACAATGATATTAAAAGCACAAAACACACTTTGAAGGAGATGATAACACATTACTCTTCCCTTGAACTTGCCGAAGGAAAAGCTGTAATTAAATCTGAGACTACAGCAGACTTGGCGTAAGTTTCACTCCATAATTTTTCTCCTTGGTAAATAAGTTTTCCAGTTGTTACCTGTAATTTTGGCAAGAGTTTTGTCATATGCAGCAGTATCTGTGTGCTCATGCATGTTGAAGTTTAAAGAACTCTGATGATTAATATTCTTTCAATTTTTAAGCTTGACAAGCTCCCTTCTTAAGCATTAACTTCTGTATCAGACAATGTGTTACTAGTTATGTATATGCAGCATTTCATTGGATAAATATTTTGAGTTCATTTCATACATTTTGAGAAACATAGTAGCATAGGAATCAAAATGCAGAATGCCCTGCACCTTGTTATACTTGATCAAGGATGTCTATTATAGTGGATGTGTCTAGGCTGGCAGATGGAATGGTAGATTTAGCTTAGACAATTTAACATGAAGGTGTTGAAACTGTAAACAGACATGTCAGCATACATCTGCAGCAATGCTGGATTACCCGCATTTCATCTCCCTCCTAGAATCATGACAGGCATGCACAATGAGGAAATATTTGGGGCCAAAATAAGCATGGCTGCCGACTTTACTTCAAAAAATTCAAAAAAAGAAAATAATAAGTGAAGTCGGTAGTGGCTGCCGACTTCATTTAAAAAAATTCAAAAAAATATAAAAAAGGGGTGGCATTCCTGTTCCAATGCACGGAGGAGAGAAGGCTTCGAAACCCCTCCCTCGGTCCTTTCCGGCGGCCCTCGGTCGCCGCTGATCTCTCCCTCTTCCTCTATTTCCTTCTCTCTCTCCCCCTCCTTTTGTCGGTTTCTCGATTTGAAAGTTGGAACTGTCCCGATCTGTTACTGGTACGGCTCGGTATGCTCCGGCGATTTTGGCTTAGTGGCTAGTAATCCACAAATGTGATGAATAGTCCTTTTGGTCGCCGGGGGGGGGGGGGGGGGGGGGGGGGGGGCTAGTTTCCTGTTAAACCTTAATCTTCATTGCACGAATTTGCTATAAAACAATCGCCATAATTCTTCGTTTGTAGTCTATGATAGTTCATATCTAAACCTTAAATACCAGAACTTTATGATGGATTAATTTTGGTGAATTCTTTCTTTAAAATTCCCACGTTGTCAATTCATTTGATTTAGAGGGGGAAAAAATCTTAACTGTATGGACAGCAAGGTATTTACTTTAATTCTGGCATGTCTAAACCCTTTAATTTCATAAACAAATCCTTGTTCCATATTCCCTACAAACATGCTCAGTTCCATTGTCCTTTGTGCATCCAATGATCATCTTTATAAGGCAGTTTTGATTAGAACTCAAGTCTGAACTGAAATTCCAGCTAGTCCTCGTATTGGCTATTTCATCATGAACCCTGATAAGATTACTTCCCTTGACTGTCCTACATATTCTTATATGAATAAAATTTTATTTTTGAATAAAAATTGTGTATATATGTGAGTTTGTGCATGTGAGTCCATGTGTGCATGTGAGTCTAAGCAGATTGACTGGATGAGTGACTGGGGATCAAATTCATGATGAGCAATTCCAAAACCATAAGCTTTGCTACAATATGAGACTCCATATAAACTGTACAGGAAACAGTATGTCTATTATTTCATGAAAAGCAGCGACTATTAGAAAATTTTAGAATTTCCAATAAAATACATTTTTTTTGAAAAATTAAAATATTTGTGCATGTGCATGGATATCTAGTGGTAATCCAAATGTTAGTTGTCTAGCAGAGATAATTAGAGATCTTTGCTACTACCTTATTTTCAAAATAGAGATGTTTGTTTCTTTAAAGTTGGGATGTAAATATGTATACCGGGAATCTCATTGTCTGAAGTGAGGAGAGACAACTTAGTAAGCAACTTATATCTTTCTTGAGAAAGATTTAAGTTGGCTTTTGAGAATCTATTAATTACAAATGGATTTTCTTAGGAAGATACGCAACATCGGTTATGAATTATGGTGTGGTAGAGTCATTTTGCCAATAAGTATAAGGCCAATGGAAAAGCAAGCTCATTTTGCTTGGCAAATGGTACAAGTATTACAATATTGATGATGATGATGATGATGATCATGCTGCCACCTGTGGAGTGGGCTATCCACATGAAGTATAACTTAAAGAATGATAAGCATTTTTGGAATTGTAGGAAAAGGTTTAGTTAATGGGAATTATAACTAAGTTCACTGGCTGAAACAACATTAGGAAGATATTTGGCATATAAAAGGCGCCAAAAAGTATAGAGCTTACCATACATTATATCAACCTCATGTCAGGGCAACTAAATAATCAATTTTTTTTTAAGTGAATATCTGAAAATGGGTTACCAAATTGCATTGACTATTAATTAGTAGGAAAAGAATGGTATTTGTAGGGTGTCTTGCAATCTTACCTTTTTTCCTTATGGCACCTTGATATGTAACATTTACTTCAAATAATCAAATCTATTAGTATTGAATACAAAATAATCTGATTTAAACAATTATTTGGAAAACTCTAAGTGACTTATACCCTTTTTGGATTTTGACATGTTCCTGAAATAAAATGACATGAATCTCTCTCTCTCTCTCTCTCTTTGATTGACGTTACCTCTAACATAAACCGTCAATTTCTTGTTCTTTTTAAAATATTCTGCTGATGGTTTTATGCCTGTATTCATGGATTCATTTGCTCAATTCTTTCTTTTTAAAATGGTTCATCTTTATTTAGATATTCGGGATATAAATTGCTCTTGCATACAGCTGATTTTATTTATGCAATTTTATTCTTTCTGTATTCTTACCTTTACAGTAATGGATTCTCTTTACCAGTTGATTGGCCCTTTCGAAGCACTAAACATTTTCAATGATATTTTAGGACAATATATGGGGAAGAGGAGTACTATCATTTTGTTACTTCCAATAGGCCATGACTGGCAATATACATTCTTTGCATCAATCAACATCCACCGATGCTTACCCAACCAAAATGACATTTCAGGTAAATACAAACTTGATTCTCTCGAGAGATTTAATGAGCTATTATTTAACATGGATGACTTAGAGAAAAAATTTGATGTAATACTTTACACAAGTTCAGAGAATCATGCTAACTTGGAAAATGACTGCATGATAATGTGCTAGGGATAAATGGTTTGCTTGTTTTCTCGTTGCTTCTGTTCTAGATCCCAATCCTTGTATCTTAATTCTGTAAGTAAATTATCTCCATGTGTTACTTTGGATATCAATTGCATGTCCAAGTGCTGTCCTGAATATGATATATAGTTTCTGAATCTAATTAGTTATTCCAGGCTGTATTATCCATTGAAGTTGGTATTAAGATTTGGGAACTATCTAGAATCTAATAGGTGGCTAGTAGCGGGCATATAGTGGATATCATAGGTGACGGCCTGCAAATCGTTGTATCTTTTCATATATTATCTATCCATGTGTCATACATGCTACATACATATAAGGGGTATAAACTACTGTGGTTGTATAAATTAGTCTACAATTCTCAACTAGTGGATCAACAAAGACTCACAAATTCTTCAAATCCTTAATTACCAGATTAAATCTGACAGAAAAAATAGACTTCATTGTGTTTCACTACCCTGTTTGAAGGTATCAGATGTGAGGCTTTGCTTTTTAACACCCTATTTGTTTCTTAATCTCCAGGTTCGGAGACAGGATTCATCCCTCAGAGGAGCCAATTCAAGTTAAATTATAAAAAAATCATAGTTCATAATATGGTAAAAAAATATGTTTTTATGTACACCAATGATAAATGTGGTATCTTGGATCTTCTACTCTAACAAAAGATGCATAAAACAAGAGGAATTACATTTCCTAAAGTAGCATCCAATCCAAGCATTGATCACTCCCTTGTAATCTTAAGACTCTAATATCAATATCTATAGCAAAAAGATAACATGTATTCTTTGACAAATATTATTTATTTTCTTTAAACACTTAACCTTTCTTGGGAAAGCCTGGGCAACTAAAAAACAGAGAGGATTCACTGGTGTTACTTAATTCAGTGTGCAGTTGAGATATTGGAGAAAGAGATTAAATTGCTCCTAATCTAATCTGATTTGGAATAGGAAACAAAAGGAATCCCACACGATATCAACTGGAGTAGAGTTAAAGGAAATGGGTTCATGCTACATCAATAGCTTCTCATGAAATGGTCATAACGGAATATCACCCCTTCAATGAAAAAGATCTTTATGAAACAGGGGCATATTTAAGGTGATAATGTAGGAAACATGGAGTGGCTGATTGAAAAGGAAGCGCCATCAAATGAAGTGGGACCTTTTTTTTTTTGTTGGGGGTTGGGTTGGGTTTTTTTTTTGGGGGGGGGGAGGGTGCTCACCAAAATATGGCCAAGGATTGAAGGGCCAATCTCTATGGTTTTGTAGTCAAGATACATACGGTGCCAGTTGGTTATCAGCATGGCATAGGTGTATCTTTGGATTGTGTTGCTATTTGATATTGCTACACATTGGCATGTAAAAATATGTTTGAATAACAAATAATGTCAAAAAGTCAACTTTATATAGAATTATATTGATTAGTACTGTGTTTAGGGGATGGATGGTACCATTATTAGTATGTTAAGCAACCAATTTTGTTGCTATGCAGCAAGGTTGTACTACCAGATGGTCCCAGTCCATAATGAGCATAGGGCACCATACTGGTAGGGAACTGGTAGAGGGGCTCTATACAATACTATACTGGCACATGCTATAGATGCTATCCCAACATAGGTGCTCTTCGGACTTAGCACCTTTACCACGTGTCAATATGGGGGCTTATCATGCTTTGTCGTACCGTTTTGGCGAAGTACTGGCAATAGGACCTGGTACCAAGACAAAAACCTTGCTATGCAGTACAAAACCTTTACCATGTGTCAATATGGGGGCTTATCGTGCTTTATTGTGCCGTACCAGTAAAGTACTGGCAATGGGGGCTCTGCCGCGCCCCCGCGGGCCTCCACCGCCGCCTCCCCCCCCCCCCCCCCGACAGCCCTCCCTCCCTCTCCCGCTCGCTCTCTCCTCTTCTTCTTCTCCGGCTCCAGCTGGGTTTGACCGATACAAGCTCTGTACCATTTTTCACGGCTGAACCGGACCGGTACGGAACGGTATGTGCTGAACTGGCCGGTTCAGCATACCATAATGTCACCATAAAGAATAGGTAATTATGTCGTGACTAAGATAAAGCTGAACAGATATGCCAAATCATATGCATAGATGTTGCTGAAGCATGTAGAATTGTTTTACAACATTGGAATTGTGCATGGGATTCTACACATCAGGTATCTTTTGTTTTGGAAATGACTGGTAGTCTAGTACCTATTTCTGTGGTCAGTACATAAATTCCTTAATCATACTTATTCAGTACGTTGGAATGATTATCTTAAGCTGAAAGCAACTCTCATACATTCAATGACATAGACAAGCAATAAATAATCATGAAAAACATACTTTAGCTAACTTTAGTTTGTTGAATGTAAGATCTGTCAGCTAAATAGTTAAGGAAATCTAAGCAAACCATTCAGGAGACCATTTACTTGCTGTAAAACCTTTAACTGGCTGCATTAGAATTTCTATGTTGGCTTTGTCAATTACTTTGTTAAGTGGATAGTAGGGTGAGACATTTGGGGTGTGGGTGGGTGTGTGTGTGTGTGTGTGTGTGAGAGAGAGAGAGAGAGAGAGAGAGATTGCTATTATATGACTTGCACATAAGTTAGTTGGGCTAATCAAGAGGGTTAGTGTAATTAGATATTGTGCCATTTCCAAATCTATTACTATATTAGCATGTGCATATAATGTTCCTTTTCTGTTTCTTTTCATGAAGTTTGTGAGCAAAGTTTCTCCCGAAGTTTACTGGTCAGAATTTATTACAGGACAGCATCATAAAATTATACAATAATCATCTGTGGGGAGCAAACTGTATACTGATACCAGATCCAACCTTGGCTGCAATCCCTAAACTGTGGCAACCTGTTTTTTTTTTTGACTATTTGTTCAATTGATTGGTCAATATACCAGCTTTTGCAGAGGGAGGACTTTCAGGTTGGCATTAAATAGAACAACCAGCCAGTCCGTAGTAAGTAAATTTTGGATAAGAACTGTTAAGAGGATGGAAAGAGTAAAATTGAAGTTGGCTGTGATCTATGACTGGATCTTTCCATTTCTTGAAGGGACCTGCAAGGATCCAAACTCAAACAGCATATACAACCCGACTTGGAAACTTGTATGAAGGATGTATGTAGCGTATAACATTACTGAAAGATAAAATTTTAATTTGTAAAAAGGCTAATCCAATAAACGTTAACAAATGACGATGGGTTTTGCTGTCATTTTGGTTCCCAGTTAAGGTATTTCTTATGTGAACTGGATATGCGAAGCATTTTTGCAAGGAAAATTACGTGGGTGCACTTGATTCCCAAAGTGTAGTAGGATATGGCTTGATTGAATATTGAACAGTAATTATCTCTGAAAAGGCATCCAGGCACGTAAGTGATGTCTGCAACTCTGCAAAACCCTTTGAAGTTGGGAATTGAACAAAACCGTACTGTCTTTTTATTGCAAGGTTTTCTGATATTAACTTACCGTTTATATGGGTACATGTTTGTGCGTGCGAGAGAGAGGGGGAGAGGGACCTAAACAAGCATATCCCTCGCCTAGCATGTCCCAGGAGCTAAAATAGAGGACATCATATGTACCGTGAAGTTCTATGATGGAATAAGTTGCAAAATGCCTCAGGACATTTTCGTTTACCTGAAAGGACGCTTCGTCGCGTGATCATCTCTGGAGATTCGATGCCATTCAGGCATCGTTTAAGCTGTTTAAGCTCTATCCCATATGTTACCCATGAACCTGTTCTAACATCTTGCCACAATTATCTCTAAGATTTAGGGCCTATTTGATTGCCGGGGAATTTTTTTATAATTATTTTCTGCCAGGTTTTCGAATTAAAATTAAGAAAAATTATAGGAATACCCTCCCAACTTAGAGACAGGACATTAAAAAGTTTCAAATTTTCAAACTGTTCCAAATTTATATTCATCTGCGTTTACGGAATGATGTTATATAAACATCACATGATAACATAAAAATATATTATGACCAAAATGTCCTTCATATCAGTTGTTTTTTGGAGTAAAATTCTGTCACATTTTTTAAAAAACTATTAGTATACGATCCATAGTGAAAAATTACCCACCACATAGGTTTTAACCAAGTCCCCATATATTAATGGTGCTTTGAGATCTATGCATATGCGTCGTCGAGCGGACAAAAATAATGAGATGGTTAGCTTGGCTGAGAGCTTTGATTGCCGTAGATTTTGGACAATTGGTGGAGGTTGCAAAGGTGAGAGGGCACCATGCGTACCATCCACCGCATGTATCATTTGCCAACCACTAGCAACATGGAGAAAGAAAAAAAAGAGGATAAGAGGTTTATTCAAGCCCTAGTTTCCATGGTTGGGGATGATTCCTTCATAGATCTCAAAGCAACCATCTAGATGATTTTCAGCGAAGAAAAAAAAATATTAAAGTAGTTGGCATGGTGCACCAGTGCACCTGGTGCAAGATATAATTTCTTAGGTCACCCTCTCATTTCTCATTAAAAAAAAAAAAAAAAAAAAAAAAAAAAAAAAAAAAAAAAAAAAAAAAACTGGCAACGAACAGATGGGAAAGCAAGACGGTAAATCCATCCGTGACCTGTCTACGGAATGATGGAAATTTCATGATAGTCTGTCAACAGATGGGTAAGAAGATAAGCATACGATGGCCTTCCGTGGCTGATCCTCTCGCCACCTAAGACCTCGTTCAATGCTGTAGCAACAGGAAGAGGTCTAGCAGTCTGTGCCACGGTGATCGAGATCAGGACCATCTTTTGCGGCGCACACCTCGTCACCTTGGCAGCTAGCACTGGAGCAGCATGACCACTTTGATTGTTTGTAACTTTTACACACATTCTCGCCCTATCTCTCAATTTTTTTCAATTACATAATTCTGAGTGACTTGCACCACCACAATAGAATGAGAAATTTTCTGCATGGCTAACGAGCAACCCATGGCATCTCTCCTAACGAAAAATGTCGATAATATAAAATTCTTAGGGTAAAATCATGATGAGCACATATTTCATCTTGGTCATGGAGATGCAGGCCGACGTGCCTCGGCGGTGGCTGGTGGCCTCTAGAGGCGAGCTTTTTTTTTTTTTTTTAAGTTACCTTGGGTTGTTCTTGAAGGCTGTTTTTTTTAGTCCTGACACCTTGCTAAGAAGTCAAACAATTTGCGGTTTGCTGTGCGGGGGTCATGATGCCGCAGAGCAAATTTGAGCATGAGAAGAAAGGGCCGGGTACAGCCACTAGAGAGCTGCAAGGAAGTTGCATCCTTAATCTACGTGTGGTTCTCAAAGTTCTATGTTCCAGTGCGAAGGCAGCATTACTATCCCGTCCTATGGACGCCTCACGACTGAAGTGGATGGCCACCCTTGGGACGAACGGAAGACCCTCTGCCTCATTACCAGCAAGCAATGCCTTTGAGCAGCAAGTGAGACTTGGCTAGATGCCAAGAAATGCGTCGTCGAGCGGACGAAAATGGTGAGATGGTTAGCTATCGCATTATCTTGTTGGTCATCGAAGATTCGACACCAAGACTCATCTTGCTTTATGAGATTTAAGAAATCATCGAATATCGTTTGTGGATGTTCTATGTAAATAAATATAGACTGCCACCATCGCCAAGTCTTCGAGTGGGGATGCTCGCTTTTTTTACCCCTTACGAGGCTGCATGGGGCTTTGACCTCGCCCGCTACCGGTCCCGGGTAGTCCGGCGTATCCTCAAATTGATGTGTAACAACCCGAATCGAAATTGGCTAAAGCAAAACGTTTCTCGAGCTAGGGCCAAATTGGCGTGTAACAATCCAAGAAATTCAGCTTCAGTTAAGCCCACATCTCAAGCAGCGACCCGACGCGACCCAAGCTACGACTCGGACCGAGTTGGTTCCGGTTCAGATGCCTCCCATCCCCGCCGCCTCTTCTTGTGCGTCGGGGACGGCGAGCAGAGAAGAACGTTAATCCGCAGCAGCAGCGCCTTGTAGAGTCAGAAGAAAGGAAGCACGGGGGGATGATGATGATGATGATGATGGAGCGGCGGCTGGCGGGAGCGGCGGCGGCCAAGGACAACGACAAGAATGCCCCTATTCTCCTTTCCTCCTCTTCTTCGTCCGAGGACGAAGGAGGAGAAGGAAGAGTGATACAGAGGAGAGGAGAGAAAGAGGCGGCTGCTCCCTCTCCTCCTATGCCTACCAAGAAAAGGAACAGCAAGGCCGGGGTAGAGGAGGAGAAGAAGAAGAAGAAGAAGGATAGGAGGAGTGCAGAAGGGGATGAGGAGGAGGCGCCCAAGAAGAAGAAAAGGAAGAAGAAGAACAAGAACAAGGAGGACGGCAAGCACAAGAAGATAGACGCCTCGTGCAGCTTCCCGATGAGCCGAGTCTGGCGCCTCGTCCGGAGCGAGGGCGCCGCCGCCACGAATACCCGCACCACCCCTGATGCCGTCTTCCTCATCAACAAGGCCTCCGTATGCTCTCTCTCTCTCTCTCTCTCTCTCTCTCTCTCTCTCTCTCTCTCTCTATTTCTCTATCGCTCTATCTCTACGATTGTCCTTTGCTAGGGCTTTTTTCCCCATCCGGGTATTACTGGTTCGTCACAAGAAATTGGATTGGGGGGCTTTCATCATCTTCTTCTTTTATCTCTTTTTCTTTCTTTCTTTCTATTTTCAATGGTCTGGGACTCTAAGAACTAGAATCTTCCATGTTGCCGTGCGAGAGTCAGCTGTTGAGCTCTTCTGCTTCTCTTTTGGGTGCATAAGGATGATTCTCTTGGGTCAAAAAAAAAAAAAAAAAAACTATGCACTATCTTCTGCAACGTCTTCTCCCACCAGGAGGGAAATTAAAGAGTGTTTCCAAGATTAGGGTTTTTGCAGCACGATGGCCTCTTCTTGGTTGACTGCTAACGTTGTGGTGTTGTATATTGATTGCAGGAGATGTTTCTAGGAAAATTTGCTGAGGATGCTTATGCCACTGCCGTGCAGGAACGTAAAAAGTCCATTGCCTACAAGCACCTCTGTGAGTTGCTCTTCTCCTAGGATGTATGATGAACAGAATTTACAATTCTATCCGCTCTTTTCTCGGGATATGAATTGCACATTCTTAATGGCACTTCATCCCTTTGGTTTCTCAAGGTCTTGTTTTTTTTCCCGTGCATTTGGAATCATTATGAATCTCTCGATGCAGTTTTAGGAGCATGGAATTAGCCAATAGTAAACCTTTCAAAGCTGCTACTTTTGGTCCATGGAATGCCAATGGAACAAGGTGGATGCTATGTGACCTTATTTGCATGTTTGCATGGTCCAAATTCTAGGTTGTTACAATTTGATCTTTCCAAGCGTCATTGTTCTTTTGTTCTTCTTCTTATTGTTTTTCTTCCTGCTAAAGAAGATGGGGATGGGAGGTAATATAGAAACCAAAATCTATCATTTGAATAAAACGAGCTTTATCACTCGATTTTATATTGGGACATTACCCTAAAAAAACAAGTGAAGTGAGGCCCTCAAGGCTGAACGAAACAATAACTTACTTTTACACATGTAACCAACTCGACCTTTAGGAAGGGAACCTAACATATCCAGCTCTATATTGTTTTAGTAAAAATTAGAATGACGTCATTGCATACTTCAAAGGCATAGTAAAAAAAAGTTATAGAACATTTCGGCAGTTAAGAAAAGAAAAATGTTAGAATCAAAGGAAGGACTCCGAGATTTTGTATAATTGTGATGTTCCTATAAACGTGCGGCCTTCTTTTGAGACTGACTCCATCTTCCCACCACGCTGTAGCAGGGCGAAATCTCTGATAGGTGGCGGTTCTCTTCCTTCCAATTCGAGGACCGCCGTGAAGCTCCGTTTTTTAAGCGTAGAACAAGCCTTTCTTTCCGATCCCAAGTACCCGGCCCTAAGGGGTCGGAAGGCCCCATTTCCCTACCAAGATCTGGCCATATAAGTCTTGAATCTCATTTTGGCTCAACCGTAGGCAAAATTATTTGACTTTTGAATTCATTTTTTTGGCTGTGCTTTCACTAAAACACACTAAATCTTGAACACTAACATCCTAATTACCAACTATAAAGATATTCTAAAAAAATAAAAAAGAGCTTAAACTGCATAATGCCCAGTTTAGACGATCTTCCTGCCCACCTGCAAGCTATTTTGTTTCATGATATACCCTTTTCTTTCCTAACCTTTCTGAGACTGAAAGCTGATTGGTGTCAAAACAGGTCATACATCTGAATCCCTAATCTAAGATATTTAGAACTAAAGTGGCAATCCATTAGAGGTATTCTACTGAAACGAGCAGATTGCTCAAAAATTTAATTTGCACCTTCTTGTCCTTGAAAATGCAAATCACCACTTTGCTTTTCAAGATATTCCAGATCAAATTTTTACTGCCTGAACTTGCTATTCGCGTCGGTTGGTTGTGTTTGCTCATCATGCCTACACCTAGTGCAGGTTTGTCAATAACACATGATTGAGGTCCTCAAAGATATAGAGGGGGAAAGTGTCTCAAACATTATTTGACTAGATATTTGTTGCTACTTTGATGCAAAATATTATAGGTGTCATTGTTCTATTCTTACCAAGATCTCAATGCCATCTCATCAGAGATTCACCATCCTTGGAATCCTCTGATATAACAGTATAACCTTTTTCTTTATTCAATCAGATCAGGAGTATAAGCAGCCCAGTGAATATAAGCAGGAATCTAACATAGAAAACTGAAGCTCATGAAAGTTCCACAAGCTGTCTATCAAGAAAATAAGATGGAAACGGTGAAGAAGTTGTGGTGGCAATTGCAATTAGACAGGTGTTATCTGTTTTGTTCAGAAAATATTTGAACCATTTGTAGTCCTCAATTATACTACAAAGTTCTTTAAAATTTGACAGGCATCTTTACAGCTAACAAATATCACTTGACAGAGAGGGAAGGATGGAGGGAGAGAAAGGGGGCGGGGGAGAGACCATATGTCTTGGTTACTTTCCACTTTCATCGCGTCAACAAATTCTAAGATCTCATCCTTTTAACATCCACAATATCATGCGACAGATTATTTATTACAAGAATGTTTCATGTACTCCTTTAACACTTGTATGTCCACAGCCTTTAAGTGACTGTTGATCCTCCAAATTTTAATCTCCAACCTAGATTTTCACAATGTACTTGAAGTTCCTATTGCTAGGAAATATTGTGGAAAAAAACCTTTGATTGCAGTCCCTGAGCTGACGTTGAAATTTGAACTGGATCTCTTGAACTCTTTTATCATCTGACTGCTGATAGTTCTCTCAGACATATGATTGCTAGTTTTTTCTCTTGACCTTGGTCATAAAATTTCGAAAACTTATCTTCCACTTAAGGCATTTCCTTCTATAGATTCTGCAGTTTACTTGTGAATTTGCTAGATTGGTTTTCTATCAGCAACAATTTGGCTAGAATCATTTAAAGTTTCAATCCTACATGCATGTCTTCCATGCGAAGTAGAGCAAGAGCCTTGGGGCTTCTCAATTGAGAAAAGCACAAGGAGATGTTTTGAAGCATATCTTTTATCAAAACTCACTCCATTCAACCAAGATCAGAACCCAATAATTCTAAATGATGAAGATCATATATGTGGTTAGATGAATTATGTTTAATATTTCAGAGGTTTCAGAGTTAGGCTTCTGAATACATCAACCAGGACAATTTTTCCTGAATATACTTGCTCCTTGGTGGTATGTTTAAAATACCAAGTGGGAGGAAGTAGGGTTATCCTAGGCATCATGTGATACCAATTTTATCGGCTATGCTGGAAGTTGGATGTGGATGGCGGTGATTTGTTATTTTGGATACAATGTACTTAGGATGGTAGCCAGTGGGTGCTAACTGTCGCCCAAATGGTGGGATACTACAGTCAAGCTCAACATGGTATGAGCAAAAGATATCTGTCTCTCAGAGAGGAAACACAAAACTCTCTTATTCTTCACTTCACTTACAAATTCTTTGGTACTCTCCCCTTTATAGGCCAGCAAAGGGCTGCTACAACATGCATTCAACTTCCAAATTAGGAATGACTTAAGCTATGAACTTATTATAAAACCCCTGTCTACTTACAAAGTAAAATCTGTAGTTGTTTGAGGCTTATAAACCTGAAACTATATTCTGTCAAGGCTCTAACTTCAGTTGAAAGGAATGAGACTTTCAAATTTGATGAAGTTATAAAAACTGCTACAAAGCTTTAGTTAAGATTCAGGTTTGAAGTTGAAACTTGTAACCCCAACACATCCCCTCAGACCTCACCTGGCTTCATTGCAAGCATTGATGTCAGACTCTTGAATGTTTCAAGGGGTGAGCCTTGGCAAAAATGTTAGTTGGAGAGCCAAGAGCCTTTGTAAACATGTTAGCCCCTTTTTTTTTCAATATTACAGTACTTAACATAAACTTGGCAGTTTGCACTGTCTTATGTTATGGCAATAGACTCACATCCAGCATTCAGGCATAGGAAATTGGTCTCTTTTCTGTTTGCTAGATTCAAATCCAGCATTGATATGTACTAGGATAGTTTCTTTTCAGTTTGCTCTTATATCTGAAATATCTCCCTCAAAATTCTCACTTTCATTGGGGCTGTGGACATGGAAGTGTTGGCTGATGATTGAGGTCTGCTACTGGTTCTTCTTGGTCCTGATGGAGTTCTTGGCATTGAAGTTGAGATGGACTGTCACGCCAATGTTGATTCAATTTGTTGTCCTGTCCATGGTCATGCCCCTTTGCTTCTGCTTCTTTCTTGAAAATCTATGACGCTTGACTTTCCCTTATTCCATTTCCATGCTTCATGTTCATTTACAAGCACATAACTGCTCCCATCAACTTAATTTGGCAGTGAATTGTATAGCTCATCATCTCGAGTCCTTACAATAACTGATTGAGATGAAGTTCTTTGTACGGTCCTTAGTTACCCAAAGTGGGAGCAGATCTAGATATGGCCACTGGGAAGTGGATCTTCTGAGAATATGCAATTATGAAGCAGCGTGGAACAAGTTTCCTGTGAGATCCTGAAGCAGCTTCTACTCCCTACATAGAAGTTTCGTGCTACTATTTACGATTGTCCAGTTTCTTTCTTTTGGCTTCCAAAACTAGTGCATATGCAGCCCACCCTTTAGACATGACGTATGAGGTTTTGTTGCTGCTGTATGCTTCCTGGGATGTCATGTTGCACTCTTTGTAGGGTAACATAGGAGTAGATAGACTTTGATGGCTACAGCTTTTGTCTAGAAGTGCTTTGGTAGCACTTTCTCTTTGATCATTGTCCTTGACATCTGGAGGATGGTGTGCTTCTTTCTGCATCTCAGTTTTCTATAATGTGCTAACACTTACGAATTTTGATCAAATTTCTTGTTGCTGTGATGTGCTAGCAGTTATGAATTTTGATCAAAATCCTTGTTGCCTGCAATTTCCTCTGAATATATTTGAGGTGTACTTGCCATCTCGATTAGATCAAAGAATCTTATATATATATATATATATATATACTTTGTTCATATGAGAGCATTCAAACTTCTAAAAGCATAAAAAACAATAGAGCTGTCTGCAAGGAAGTAAACACATAACTTACATTCATAGTCTTCAACAAACATGAGTAAACAATCAGTACCTCCTAGTTGGATTGGGATTAACAATATACCAATATTTGTGTAGAACAGCTGCTGATCTGTTTATCTAAAAGGAAGTGTCTGCACACTTTACTAAGTCTGTGCTTTGTTTGTTTTTATAGTTGGCAGTGGTTTCATCATGCCTTCTCTGGATAGTAACTGTAATCCATTAATTGAGAACCCCAAAATGCAAGTGCCACTTATGTGACCATTCTCTGTGATACCAAGGAAGCATTTCTCCAAACCTGTGTTGAAGTAGACTGGAAGCATGTGGTCCTTTGCCATCTTTGCTTATGGAATAAGTAAGATTCGATGCATTTAAAAAAGCGACATGTACCCTTGTCAAGGAGTTGCCATTGCTTTCTAAATTGGGCATGTAGTAAATATTGAAGATTTCTATTCTTTTGGTAAATTTTGATTTCCCTTACCTCATATTGGGACTTAGAATAAGTCAAGAAGCCAATCTTGTTGGTCTCATGGATCATCCTCTATAAGAAGTTTTTGGTTCCTGAATTTGTGGCAGTTGCATGATGCTCAGGGAAACCCATAAAAAGGATTTGGATGTATTTTCTGGTACTCTTTTTAGATCTTAGCACATTTTTAGTTTCATGACATGAAAAGAACACTATCCAAACTATTGCATCAGTACAATCAGAAAGGTTGCTCCATTAGTTCTTTTTCTGTGCTGTGATTGTATCATTGTTTCCAGGGGCATATTGAGAAGCCAAACTGGGATGCATCGGTATCTTAGTTTTGATGGTTAACCCTTTTTTTTTTCAGCATCAACTGTTTCCAGTGGGAAGAGATACGAGTTCCTATCAGGTAATTTTGTAATCAGACATGATGATCGCATGCATATTTTAGTGCCGGCTAGATGTCTAGCAATTGATACTCGCCTGCCCCTTGTGTTACTCAGATTTTGTCCCCGAGAAGGTAAGAGCTGAAGATGCCTTGAAGGCGAAGGCACTAGTTGAAACATAATTATATTGAAGCTGCAAGTGCGTTAGCAACGAGAAACAAGATATGCTGATCAAATTGGCTAGCATGAGGCATCCTCTCACCATGTAATCTTTCAACGTGGGAGTTAGAACATGCATCTTACCTTGCCCCGGTAAGGTGCACGATTGGTTTCTTATTCTGATAACTCTTTTTCTTTTCCTTTTTCTTTTTTGTGGGTTATAGAAATAACCTAATATTTGCTTCCTGGTATGGGAGCTTGCAATCTGAACGCAGTGGACCGGTCTTCCTGTATCCATGTTTTATCTGTTCTAACCTCCATGGTTGCTGGTATTCAATTGGTTTTGTTTTCTTGATAATTGTTGGTCTCAACCACTAGATATTTTACACCTTCAAAGATCAGAAAACAATTGCCACCACCTGGTGGTTCTGCTATCATCCTTTGGTTGCTTTCGAGGAACTTGAGATATGCTTTTGCTGTCAGAGACCTTGACTTGCAGATGAAGAACCATACACCAGTGTATTAAGAATATACTGGTGGAGATATATACCCTGTTAGATATATATAAATATATTTTTTTTTCCCGAAAAAATGTTGGAATCTGCGTTGCCAAAGATAATTGAATAAAAAAATTGAAGCTTAGTTTTTCCTCTAAATTGTCATATTTGTATTCCATTTTTTCCTCTTCCGAGAATATTGAAAATTGAACCCATTCAACGTTCTATGCGGATACGACAAGGTGATGCACTCCTCCTATCTTACCTCCCCAGCTGGTGAAAGCTTCGCAGTCCAAGAGGATGGCATCGTGCCGTCGGTGAGGTGCGGTGGGTTCCTAACATCCCGCTGGTCCCTGATAAAATTCCTGCAGGTTTCGTGGCAAGCAGTCACTTTACACAACGTTGAGAACTTATTGTTTTTAAAAACTTTTTTCATGGAAAGCAAAGACCTTTTCACTGGTTGCTGAATCTCAAAGAAATATTCGACGGCTTCATAAATTTCACGAACTAATAAAAAATAGTTTATAGCTGGTTCTTCAAATGCTCGCTAGTAACTGCTGCGGCTGGTTGTTTGGTGTTTGCTCTCTCGTGCCTGCAGTGTGGTCGGCATCAATGGTATCCTCGAGACAGACAAAACTTACATTGCGACCGGGTGCGCCATACATTTCTAGAATGGATAAGTTGAGCTATCAGTGGCTCCTCCAAGTCAATATATCAATGTAGGTAGGTGAGAGGCCAGTAGGACGTTGCGATGATGTCTTTCCAGCTAGAAAATTGTGTGTTCATTAGTTGACAGCATAGCAATCCATTTTAATGTCACGGGGTTTGGTGATGCCGATTTCCATGCATCATTTGGCGCCGTCTGGGTTGTGCAATAGGTTTTGGCGAGAGTGGTCGCTCCTATCTCCACCCAACTCGATCAACATCCTTGGTGGGGAGTGGGGACCGATGCCTTTTATGGAGGTAGCTAAACCAAGCGTACGTGGATCCAGCGAAATATGCAACCAGGGCTTGAATTGAGGAGAGAGCATGGTCATCCTGGGAAACAGAAATTCCCATGGGGCCACGGTCCGCACCTATATATTAGCCTGTCAAGAGAGTTAGGAGTGCTCACGATTTAATAAATTGAATACCTGCATGCTGGTGCTCCGGCCGACCGAATTACCTGGAATCATATGCATTGAAATGGGATTATTTCTGCCCCAAGATTAGCACCGTTTCTTAGTCACCGTGAATTGGCAACCCAGTTACATACGCACAAAGTCTAACCTGGCTTTGGTCAAAGGGGTTTTTCTGTTTGAGTCGGATTCGGATCAGGTTTGTTGAACCAATTGTTGAATGGGTCTGATGGGGCAGAATCTTCGTTCAACTCAATCCCGAGGTAAAAGTTTAATCTGGAGCCGCGCAGGGCGTGGATCGCCGAGTCTCGATGGGGTACGTAGGGACAACTAGGTAGGTGCTTTTGTTCCGTCTTGATCATATCAAAATCTGCCAGCGTCGTACCTCCAATATATATATATATTATTTTATTTTATTAATTTTTACTATTTTTTGGTTGAGGTGAAAATTTTAGGTATGGAATCTGACCTTTCTCTGAAAAGAATGTGAAACATCGGCGCCAGAGACACCGACATCACATCCCGATTCGGGGGACATGATCATCGAGACATGGAGCGACGGCAGCGAATCCAAACCCAATCTCCAAGAAAAGACACCGACCGGACTATTATTATTGCAGCAATATTTATCTCCGAGTCTTCCCCCCATCGATACAACCTGCAAGGATGTTCTGAGCGAACTGGTCGAATCTTCTCCAGTCCCGCACTTGGAACCAGAGAGGTCAATTTATTAACTACAGCCGTTCGTGTTTGGGAGAACGGCTAGTTGCACATGAGCAAGATGCAATTTTGTACACCATGCAAACATGAATGACATGACTGATTCTCCCACTTGAGAGTGAGAACACTCCTACATGGCAGCCTGACCACCAGCAGAACGTTTTTACCGTCATCGGCACATTCATTTTCCAAATCCATTCGAAATTACAAATGGTACTTGTGGGATGCGGCTGCTCCACGAAGTGATGCATCTACTTCATGGAGACTCGATCCAGCCTACTTTTACCTTAGCATAGCTGATTAGTCCAAAGTCCCTGTGGAGGGGGCCCGGCATGCTCCATATCTTGATCATCATCTCGTATAGTAGTAGTAAGGCCAACTGCTCCATGCTCCACATCCTGTTAGGAGTTGCAAGGGTCTCAACCTGCATATCTGACGATAAACATACATTCATATTAATATACGTAGGCCAGGCAATCATGGGATTGGTGGAAAACTAGGAGTCTCCAAGCATACTGATAAAAGAGAAGGTCCCGGTTGACCAAAAGAAGTGATACGTACCGCACTGCAGGCGCATACATGCGAATTCTATTCTAGATAGAAGAACGGCCACTTGACCGGCCATTCATCACGTATTGGATAAGAATAGTGTATCTCTTGGTTGTAATTGCTGGATTGGAACATAGTGCTCATCGTTTGTTACGTGGTTGTAACTAATATTAGAAACAAAATGATTCTACGGGTGTAACTATCAAGCAGAATGATCCTATGGTCGTAACTATGCGGCTCCAAGAAAAGGAAGGTGATTGGTTGGGGCTTTGAACATGATGGTTTATATGTCCTTTGCAGCCACCATTTGCATGCATCCTTCTTCATGTCTATATCGTTTAATTTATGGCATAGGTGTCTTGGACAACCCTCTCATCAGCAGCAACATAAACTTCATACCATTCTTTTCTTTTCTTTTAATAATCACGGCATTATTTATGATGTTTGTCCAAAAGCTAAACAAACTTGTTTGTCATTCCCCAATAGTTCTATCATGACTACTGTTACGGGGGAAATAAGCCGCCATGCCCCACGTGACCGGCACGCGCGCCCAGGAAGACTACGGCTGCCCTTTGATCCAGCAATCCGACCCCGAGTCGGACATCCTCGGCTCCGCAGCCCGACCCCGAGTCGGCTGCCCTTTGATCCAGCGCTCCGACCCCGAGTCGGACGTCCTCGGCTCCGCAGCCCGACCCCGAGTCGGCTGCCCTTTGATCCAGCAATCCGACCCCGAGTCGGATATCCTCGGCTCCGCAGCCCGACCCCGAGTCGGCTGCCCCTTGATCCAGCGCTCCGACCCCGAGTCGGAGATCTCTTGATAACGACAGGCTATTCCCCAGAGGCACGCCGCGGCCTCCTGCTCCACTACTCCCTGCAACGGCTGTATCCGATGCTGCTCCACGATCTCCTGCATCAGCCGTACAAAGCGGAGCCCCACTATGCCCTGACGTGGCCGTACCCGGTGCTGCTCCACGACGCCCTGTAACGGCCATGTCAGTGGCCACACCATCGTGCCCCACGATAACGAACCCCCCTGAGAGACCCCCCAGCCAGGTATATATGCGGCTGGGGGGAGAAAGGGGGGAGGGTGAGCAATATCTCCCAGAGCACTCTCTTACTTGCGATTATCACCTCTCCTCCTCCTCCAATCTCCTCTGACTTGACCGTCGGAGGGCCATCACCACCCTGGTGGTGGTGCAAGGCTTGTTTGCAGGTTTCTTGGCGGAAGGTGGAGCGCAACCAACACCAACCAAGACAACTCAGACGGAACCCCGTTCACACCGCAGTGCCAATCGTTCTCGGTTTGGACCACCAGCAACAACTACGGTTCCTTTTGAATTGCTATATTGTGATATCTGGAGAAGTAATTCCATTGTTTCTACTAAAGGTGCTTGTTTTTTCTTCACCATTGTTGATGACTATACTCAAGGTATTTATCTCTCACAATGCAAATATGCATTGGACATTTTAGCCTATGTGGGTGCTCTTAGTTACCCTCCATGTGATTCACCTATGGAGCCCAATCTCACACAATCTTTAGACACCTACCTCGCTCTTTTTGAACCTTCTCATTATCGAAGACTTGTGGGACACTTACTTTATCTTACCATCACAAGACCATTACTTCTTTCTGCTTGTTCCGATTCGGATTGGGCTTATTATCAAACTTTTCTAAGGTCCATAGCAGGATAAGGACATCTCTTGCTTGTAATTATTGGATCAGAACAAAATACTCATCATTTGTTACATGATTGTAACCAATATGATTATAATGTTTTCCCTATCTTAGAAACATAATGATTCTACGAGTGTAACTATCAAACAAAATGATTCTATCGTTGTAATTATGCAACTCTGTACACCCTATATATATTTGGGATTGGAATGATAATGCAAGTTGCGGAGCAATTTTAGCTCATTTCTTTTCACAATGTCGTAGTTTTTTGTAGTTACGCTAGGAACCTTGAAACCGATATTTGACAGTCGCTACTTCGGCCATAACGAGTTTGGTTGAAGTACCACTTGGGCGGCAAGTTTATATAGTAGCGCTTGTTAAGACTGCATCCCAAGTTTGCTCCTTTGGAAAAGCAAACAGATTTGCAAGAAATAAGTTGGAAGTCCCTCGCAGTCAGCAGAATGCCCGCACAAGAAGGCTTCGAAATCCTTCTCTAGCTTTTGATTACTAAAAGCAGCACAAAAACACAAGATATACAATAGAGAGATAGATGATAGCATAGATTGGAGCAAGGCCGGCGGTAGAGCCTTTCATTTCCAACTCACAATCTTAGCTGCCATTTTATCTAATAAAAGACTAAATTCCGAAGCCACCAGTGGTGTACCTGATAGTGGAACCTTCAAGTATTTCCAAGCACCTGCGCCCTCCAACTTCGGAAGGATTTCTTCGAATGCGAGATTTGATTGTTCTTGCGGTAGCTGGACTAAATAGGATGTGACTTAATACATTAATAGGCTGATCTGAAAAAAGAGAGATGATCACTAATTCTAGACGGATGGGAATGCACTTGCTGGTGTTCAGATAGCAACATCCAGGTTCGTAGCGTCCACTAAGCTGGTTGCTTCCTTCGATTGAACTGAAGTTCATGTGCTGGGGGTACATGTATATAAAGTGGCCGCTGGCACTTTCCTAGCCCTCCATTTTACGTCTCGCATCTATCAAGAATGGTGCGGATGTATTTTACCATCAACCGTAGGCGCACCGCGAGGGGGTGGATGCAGCCGAGCCGTGCGTCATGATGGAAGATATTGATAAAAAAAGAGAGCAGAGTTGGAAACCATTTAAAGGAGAAATTATTGCGCGCTGGGTCCATGTTGGTGCACGTCACCAATCACTGACATTCACTGTGCTCGTGCGTAGGTTTCGTCTCCGTGATTGACCCACGGCAATGCACCGCGACGATTGATGGATGCACCATCGTGGCAGTTCATGCAGGGCACCCAATAATTTTTCCATTTAAAGGGGTACAGGTGTGCCGAACGTTTCGCATGGACAAGCACCGCACCTGCTACGCTCATCACCGTCCGTCACTCTTTGGAGTGGGCGCAACAAACACACACCCATTTTCTTAGGAAAAAAAAGCACGCACGCACGCACGCAGCCATTTTATTAGAAAAAAAGAACACACCCACCCTTTTCTGAGCCTCGCTTTTCCCCTGACGCCCACTAAAAGAAAAGTAAAAAAAGATTAGCTCCAACGAGACAAATAAGTCGAGCAGCGTCGGCACGCGTACGAACGTCTGAAGGCAAGCCGCCGGTGGCTGTCCCTTCCCGAACAGCAAACAGCCTTCCTTCCACTGCAGTCGTGGCATGATTGAAACTAATGGCCTCTTATTACTCTACATACCCATTTACATTTCCCATTGGTGGTCCTGTCTATCCATCTGTATCGTTGGAATTGCCCATTAATATAATTTCAAGATAGCTATGGTGTAGCATAACAACTGTTATTTTAATGTTATTCAAAATAGTTGTTGCTACTAAACAAAGAAATACAATTATTATATTTGTGAGAAAAAAAAATTATCCTAAATTAGAATTGGCCATTTGGAGCGTATTAGTATAATGTGTACTATTTTATTATATACATGACAGAACACAATAATACAACCACTCTCTAGGGGTTGTGTTGAACATTTTCAATATTTTAATTGTTCATCTACTATAAATTTTTTATTTATATTTTTTTTGTTCAAATCATGCACCGGTATTAATATATTTTTTAATCTAAATCTCCATGTCAGATAATGGTACGATCTAATCCTTCATGAACAATAACATGATACAAATACTACGTCTTTGTTACTTTTCGTCATATTCAGCATCATGAAGCAAATAAGAGCTTCATAGCAAGTACACCGCGTTATTCCCAAAAGGAAATTAAAGAAAATAAAAAATCAAGCATGAGGTGAAATCTATTATGACGGTAAACAGCGGCTGGGGACACGGGAGAGGGTTTCATAATTCCATTTCGGAAGCGATCATCGGAAGCAGCAGGAGCTTTGATTTTGTCATGCGTGTCACGTCGCTGGTGAAATGCTGTTTGCTGATCGAGCAAAGACAGCCGAACCTGCAGTGGAAACAAAGACGCCGAGGAGCAGCAACGAACCCACACGGCCTGTCCCTCTCGAGCCACCGACAGGTAGCATAAGTCTACATGCGGTATCCAAAGATCCGATGATCCTCGATCGACTCATCCCACTTGCTCCGCCCGCACAAAAACTTTATGCGTAGAAACTCCTTTCCCCTGTTTTCTCGCGTACCGCTCCCAGATACGACACGCCGCTCGACCCGTTTCTCCTTTTCGCTGCTGCCAGATGCGTTCCGTCTGCGGCGTTCTGCTGGCACGCAGACACCGACTGTGGCTTGTTGATGCTGCCAAAATCACAGTAATAAATCGCGATATATATATATATATATATTCCCTCCCTCCCTATCTTCTCCTTTCTTCTTAACCTCTCAAGTAAATGGTACGTGTTCCTGTCTCCTCCCCGGCCCAGCATTCCAAGCCAAGAAACCAGAGAAGGCAATGCTGAAAAAACCCGCATGAAAGACAAGAAAGACGGAATAAGCCGTGGAGATGGATTGCTGAGTTGTGAAAGCAGAGGATAAGTAATTGATGCCACCACACCAAGTCACGGGTGTCTTTTACTCTCTCTCTCTCTCTCTCTCTCTCTCTCGCTCGCTTTCCCCCCACAAGCGACTGCTGCTCGAGCGCACAATTAAAGAATCGACTAATCCCCCCATCCTGCTTTTATATAAACAAACAAAGAATAGAGAAGGGAACGAACGCACACGCTCTCTCTCTCTCGTGACATTCCTTCCTTGTTTCTTTTGCTAATCTCTTCTCTTTTCCAAGACGCGCGCGCTCGCACTCATACATCAATGGGAAGGGCAGCAGCTTGGCGGAGGCCTTTCATTTTCCTTGTTCTTCTCCTTCCATTGTGCTCGGCGGTTGATGTGACGTACGACCACCGGGCGCTGGTGATCGATGGGGCTCGCCGGGTGCTCATCTCCGGCTCCATCCATTACCCCCGCAGCACCCCGGAGGTGCGGTTTGCTTTCTTGCTGCTGCTTTCTTTGATTCATCGTTAGCCAATGTCTTCCGCTATCTACTGAAGAGGTGCGGAGGTGATGCTGGAATTGTTGGAATTTATGCAGATGTGGGCGGGTCTGATCGACAATGCCAAGAACGGCGGGCTGGACGTCGTCGAGACCTATATCTTCTGGAACCTCCACGAACCCGTCCGGAACCAGGCAACCATTTTTACCCGTTCTCTTTTTCCATTCCCTCCCCGTCGATGGCCTTCTTGATTCCAATTCTATAATCAATCTTTTCCTTGGAGTTCTTTTTTCTATATATGGTTCACTTCTATTCCGTTGTTAAAAAAAAAAGAGGTCTTGATTCTCCTTTTTTTTTCAAAAAAAAGAAAAAATCATCCTTCCGACACTTGGAGTTCTTGAATCTGCTCTATCCTTCCGGGTCTGTCTTTTTTTTTTTCCTTTTTCTTGTAAAAAAGGATTGGTTTCGCAGTTTCATCTTTTACTTCCATTCAGACTCATGCTGATACTCTGTTATGGCTCCGAAGTCCATTTCTTGTTTCTGTTCCTTCTCCTTTTTGTTTTTTGTTTTTTTTTTGGATTTTCATCTTCTTTATAAAACGAGATTCTTCTTTTGCTTGTAAAAATAGTACGACTTCGAAGGGAGGAAGGACGTGGTGACGTTCGTGAAGACAGTCGCGGAGGCCGGGCTTTACGTTCATCTCCGGATTGGCCCTTACGTCTGCGCCGAGTGGAATTACGGGTGAGCACGGATCCCTCCACTGATTTCTCTTCGTTTCCGTCTGCCCCCTTCGAGTAAGTTGTGGTGATTTGACAGCAATGGCTCTGCAATTCTGATGGCAGGGGATTCCCGCTCTGGTTGCATTTCATCCCCGGGATCAAATTCAGGACCGACAACGAGCCTTTCAAGGTTCGCACGCACCACCCCTTCCGAAACCATCCGATCCTTGATGCCTTCACTTCTGATTGTTTGGTTTGTTTGTATTTTCTTTTTTTTCCCTCTCCCTTGTGTTTGCTAGAGGGAGATGCAGCGCTTCACGGCGAAGATCGTCGATTTGATGCAGCAGGAGAAGCTGTATGCATCCCAAGGTGGACCCATCATCTTATCTCAGGTTAGCGGACCTCCGTAAGCGACTCCTGTGAGGCCTTGCGCGAGCACTTTGATGTTTATAGGATGATATTTTTTATTTTTTGGGGCGGCAGATCGAGAACGAGTATGGGAACATCGATGCAGCGTATGGTTCGGCCGCCAAGCCTTACATCAATTGGGCCGCATCCATGGCGACCTCTCTAGACACGGGCGTGCCCTGGGTGATGTGCCAGCAATCCGATGCCCCTGACCCCATAGTAAGTGGAACCTTGCACTCTCCCTACGCCACTCTTTCTGTGATGTATAAATATTTCCGTAGCTGTTTGCTGATCATCATCGACGCATCAAAATCTTTTTCGCAGATCAACACTTGCAATGGGTTTTACTGTGATTCATTCACTCCGAACTCCGACAAGAAGCCCAAGATGTGGACGGAGAACTGGAGCGGATGGTAAGGCTTTTCAATCCGTTTCGCTTTCCAGTCTCTACCCAGCTTTCTCCAGCATATTGTGGTGCCGAATCGTGTGATGCATGAACCTTGCTTGATCCCTGTCCTTTGGAAGAAGCAAGGCCTTTCTAACTACTAACTACTTCTTCCAATTCCTGCTATACTTCTCTTCTGGCGTATCATTAATATGTCTGCTAAGCTTCTCGTATTTACTATTTTGCCGTTAGGTTCCTGTCTTTTGGTGGTAGAGCGCCATATCGACCGGTTGAGGACCTTGCATTTGCTGTCGCCCGTTTTTTCCAACGTGGTGGTACCTTCCAAAACTACTACATGGTATTGATGCCCGCTAGATTATTATGTTGGTATCTTTTCTCCTTGCCATTCTGCAATCTCCTCAACTAGATCAGAGAATCACGGATTTTTTTTTTTTTCATTATGTTTTTACCAGTATCATGGTGGAACCAACTTTGGACGCACATCTGGGGGGCCATTTATTGCCACGAGCTATGACTATGATGCTCCAATTGATGAGTACGGTAAGCTTGCGATCTATAACCTCCTTGTCCTATAAGAAATTCAGTTTTCAGGGACTTTCTTTCATCCTAGAGACTTCTATTGTTAGTATCTCGCAAAGAATGAACTGGCATGGCTGCAAACAAGTTTACACCAATTGAGTCTGACCTGATGGAGAGGTTTTAATTAGGGCTGCGGTGATAGTATAAGCTTGTTCGATGGAGATTTTAGGGATGTCATGTTGAGGGCAACAACTTGCTTATTTGGTTGTTTGCGTGTTGAGAAAGACTGGTTGGTGAAAGGAAAGGAAACGTATATGATACCTAGAGGGGATATAAATTACCTGGAAGTGATCGAGGATACAGTGCTCTATGTTCAAATGGTTAAGGTGGGATTCATAAGGCTGACTCCAGATAATTGGGACTGCACTGCTGATTATGGATAACTCCAGAGATGTATAAGTAATGTCCTCTTTGTTAGCAGATTAAATAAAATAGTTCAGAAAATATTGTCGATTTTGTTAAATTATTTAAAAATATACTTGAATAAACTTTAGTTTGTAAATATCACATGCTTTCCGATATATGGAAACTAAATTAAAACATCTTCAGTTTTTTCGGGAGAATTTCTCATAGTATGTACATAACAGGAATTATTAGGCAACCTAAGTGGGGTCACCTAAGAGATCTACACAAAGCAATAAAGCTTTGCGAAGCAGCATTGGTAGCAACAGATCCAACAAACACTTCTCTTGGTCCAAATTTGGAGGTCAGTACACTCTTCTAATATTTGTGGCATGTAATTAGGTCTTTATGTTGAAGATCAATACTGCATGTTTTTTATACGTGGCGTCTGTTAATAAAAATATATCTCTTGCCTATAGACAGCAGGAAATCATATTCAGGCTTTATGGAAAATGAAGATAATGCTAAACATAAATGCTATTTGTGTGTTGGCAGTTAGGAAACTAGTATTCAAATTGTCCATGAATATACTGAATTAACAATAGCAGCACTAACTGGTGCTGGTGTGCTACTAAAGTGCTTCTTGGGTTTGTGCAGTGATAATGTCATGTTTCAGTTATTAGTTCTTCTTTCTTCTTTCTTCTTTCCCCCGCTTCTAAAACAATAAAAAATTTGCAAGATTTTTTTTTTAAGATGACGATGTCTGACCTTTTTCTGCACCAGGCACACGTGTACAGGGCAGGGTCAGGGGTCTGTGCAGCATTTCTTGCCAATATTGGCACCCAGTCTGATGCAACTGTTACTTTTAATGGCAAATCATATCATTTACCTGCATGGTCTGTGAGCATCCTGCCTGATTGCCGGAACGTTGTCTTCAATACTGCTCAGGTATGTCTTCAACAACGCATGAAGAATCTGTCATTCTCTTAGCCAACATATGAAGATTTTCTTGACGTACAATTCATTTGTGGCGCATGCCATTAAAAACTTATATTTTCACAGACTTTGGTGAAATGATAATTCTTGTTTCTTGCTTGCTTTTTCTCTTTAAGTCGACAAACAGACTAATTAAAACCTACAGACTTCAGTAAGTTCTCAAAGTAAATCTATATTTCAAAGGAAACTCATTGCTCCTCTCTTAACTCCTTTTCTTATTTTTAGCCAGAGATACTAATGAAAATGCTGTCCCATTTGCTTCCCTACTGATGTGAGTAACTCATTTGTTGCCAAATTTTTCCAGCGATGTACCTATATCTTTTTGAGAGGGGGTCAGTAAGAGGGGACTTTAAAACTTGCCATTTGAAAACCAACTCCAGCAGTAGCATTAGATTCCTAACAATTTTAAGTCTATTTTATTAGCCCAGTCCAGATCAATCCTGATTCCATGCGTCTCCAAGGTCAGCATGTCTTGCATCAAAAATTGGCTCCACAACTGCCTAACAGGGTCTACCCATTTATCTTTGTAAACGAAGACCACAGCCACTTAGTCTCTGTCCTTCCCTAAACAAGAACCAAAATTTATCTTCTCCTGTCTGACCAATGCATTTCCTCTGTTCTTCTCATCCCGCACAGATGTTTCATTTTGCAGAAAGTGATCTCGTATTTGTAGTAATTATTCAAACAAATTTCTACTCTCTTGCATGCTCCCCTGAAATACAGCCTGATTCCTTGCTAGCCTTTAGATTCAATAAACAATGCTAAAGTCACAGCCTTCTTGCATTTTACTTATCTTATTTACTTAACCAATTCTTGCAAAGATCCATGTCTACCTTTTTTCTGGAAGCCAACACTTATCATATAGTGGTATTTTGACCTTTTATATTGGCTACTCTCCATGTAATATGTTCAGCAGCCTCATCAAATTCTCATATAGTGCTATTCAAACCTTTTCATATTGATGCATCTCCATGGAATATGTGAAGCATCTTCATCAAATATTCTAAACTCCATCTAACTTCTATCTAAAAATGGAGATATCTTCCATAATGCTGCAATTGGCATTTTATTTTGCAAAAGCTTCCATAGCAATATCCTAATTTTGGCTACTCATATTCCTTAATACCTTCCCATAGCCCCATATTTGTCTAATCTAAATAGCTGACTGATCTATGTACAGCTGTACTCTCCAATTATGCATCACATATAGCATGCCTCACCTTCATCCTTAAGTGCTGAAATAGACAATCCATGTTACTTTTTCAATATCTAAGATTCTTGAAATTTTCAACACATTGCAATTCATTTCTATAGTACGAAAGTATTAAGTCTCAGCTCTTTCTCCGCCCTTAGGATTTCCATTGGCTTGCACTACTGCTGATTGTTAGTTAACCTTACCTTTTTCCCATTTCCTGGTGCCCATTTGGGACCACTCCACGGACTTGAAATTAGTCTAACAAGCCATCCTCCCTCCCCATCCACGAACAACCTTTTAATGGATCATCATTTGATAGAGCTCCTTTTCGGTCATAATTTCCTCGAACAATTTGGCCGTTCAACTCTCTAACCACTTTGATGAAGATTTTGAAAAAAATGCAATACATCTCTTGAAAGCCTGATCTAATTTCTGAATAGTTGTTTATTCTTGATAAGCTTGTGGACAGTTTTAAGGAGAGGATAATATTAGGGTTAATGTGCTAGAGTAGTCTGGGATGTGTGGATTCTTGTTAGATGTGGCTGGGAATTGGTATTTACTTTGCATACTTTTCTTCTGCATCTTGTTGCATTAGTTTTTGTTTATTAACACCATAAATATTTCACAAAATTTTCTATTTAATATGCTATGAAATAGAGGGAAAGAAGGTACCAGGCATCAGTCTTTGAATTGATGATACAAGTCAGGTTGGCTCCAATTTTGTATTAGCTGGACCTGCACTGTAATCTGGAAAAGTCATAGAAAGATCGAGATTTCATTCATGTTGGTGGCAGTCAATCTGCCTGTTTGCTGCCTTAGTTTCCCATATGTTGCCATTTTTGGATTGTCTGTACTTATCCCTATTGTTATATAAGCACCAGCATCAGCAATGACTAGTACACTTTCTCAATTGAAACATGTCTTCTATTGGCTTCTCTCTTCGTGTGTCTCCCTTTCTTTATATTTTGGCTATATTTTGTTGCTCATGACCAGGATGTCAAATGATATATATAGACTGCATTTCTTCTGTCAGAAGAAGCTCTTTGGATCCCTTGATCTGATACAATATTGTTTCTCTGACAGATTAACTCTCAAGCTACTCATTTGGAGATGAGATATCTAACATCCAATAGTCAAGATTCAGATCAACCCATTGATTCCTCTAAAGCATCTCAATCAGACTGGAGTTTTGCCGTTGAACCTGTTGGTATCTCAAAGAGCAACGCCTTCACAAGAAGCGGATTACTGGAGCAGATAAATACTACTGCTGATGTTAGTGATTATCTATGGTATTCAATAAGGTGTGGAGAATATTTATCTAATTCAGTCTGGTGTCTCATTATGTGGCTATGCAGGTGACGCCCTCAGTTTTTTGTTTATGGTTTCTTTATTGTTTTTGCAGAATTGATATCAAAGGTGATGAACAGTTCCTTTCGAATGGTACTCAATCTAATCTTCATGTGGAATCACTTGGCCATGTTGTTCATGCATTTGTGAATGGGAAACTATCAGGTGACATATGTCAATGCATCCTGAAATCTAAGCCAGATTAGGCAAAATAACAGCTTATCATATAGTGAACTCGCTTTTCTCCATTTGGTTTTATGAGGAATATAATCATGATAAGTGGAACTAATGCTCAAATTCTCTGTGTGCTTATTATTTATTTATTTATATTGATCTTTTTACAGGCAGTGGGATGGGCAATAGTGGTAATGCAAAGGTCACATTGGAGAAGCCTATCACACTTGTACAAGGAAAGAACAAGATCGATCTTTTGAGTGCAACTGTTGGCCTACAGGTTGTACCAATCCAAAGCCAAGATGTTTCATTAATTTTCACTTTTGCAATTGCTGAAATGGGTTGATAAGATCATTCTAAAGAACTGTGGCTTATACTAGTGACATTGGATGCTGTCTCTGTTAAAGTGCTTCATCTAATTTTGTATTCATAATCTGTCATCTCTAGTGTTAAACTTTCAGTCTATATCTACAACATATTTTCAATTGATTTATATTCCTAGTGTTTGTGTGCTTATTTTATTCCTTTTCTTCTTCATTTATTTTTTGCAGAACTATGGTGCATTTTTTGATTTATGGGGTGCTGGAATTACTGGTCCTGTGAAGCTGAAGGGCCAAGATGGCACAAAAGATCTATCTTCAGATGAATGGACATATCAGGTCTTTCTAGTCTTGTTGTTATTGCATGATACGTATGAAAATCCTGTTAAGTTTTTTTTTCATGAGCAGATGATAGTAATCTGCAAGGTGTACCTTAGACATCTTATAAGTCAGACATTCACTGCTGTTGCTTACTTGGATACAACTTATCCATGTCGCAGCAGGTTTTTTTATTCAAGTAACGTATAAACTTAATATTAACCAAGTCATTTGTGGCTGAATCTGCAACCTTAGTATTTTTGTCCCTAATCTTGAATCTATATAGACAATGAATTGAGATTTTTCTGTTGTTTTGCCACATTATTTTGTTGCCATATCATGGATATTGCCATTCCCAAGGTTAATTAAGGAAAGCCAATACATGCTTCCAATTTGAACTAAATGAGATCTTTACAGAGCTGAATCTTGGATTTTGCTGGTTCAGATTGGACTTAAAGGGGAAGAGTTGGCTTTGTATGATGGCTCTAAGGATTCATCACAATGGGTCTCACAGCCTACCTTGCCGAAGGGTCAACCATTAATATGGTACAAGGTCAGTTTTTTCATTTGTTGGTGCTTTATCTCAACTTCTTTGTTGCAGAAGGTTTTACAGATCAAAGAAATTATTGAAGCTCCCTCATCTTTGTTATACATCTCATTTTCCATCACTTTGACTTCTCCAACTACTATAATTACACACACACACACACACCCTGTTGCCGCTGGGAATTGATTCGACCAAGACGCGAGTTGCCTAAATGGCTGCAAGGCTCGGACGATTGGCTGTTCAGACTGTAGAGGTTGGTCGAAGGTCATGATATGCCTCATAGATGGTGCAGTGGTGGTCAGTTTGCTCAGATGGCAATGGCTCCAACACTGATCGCTCCTGAGATGGAACTGGAAAGAAAAGACTATGCTTGGACCTTTGCTCTGAAGTCAGACCCGACTTGAAACAACAAAGATGAAGAAATTCTCCTGCTGGATAATGTCTAATGGGGGATCCTCCGATGTCTAAGTCAGCCAAACTCTTAGAGAATAGTGGATGTGTTGTGAGAGTGGCAGAGCAACAACACAAGGGCATAAAAGGGCTTGAGAGTACTTACCTAGAGGGTCCTTTTGGATTGGTTTGTATAGGTGAGGGTCGGTGCTCATCGCTGAGAAATCAGACATGCGAAACGATCGTCTTTGGTAGCCTAACGCATGTCCCGAAAGTCATGTGCAGGCGTTTCACTCATGTGTCACACTCCACGCCTCTCGCCCATGCAGTTAAGGAAACTGTTTGCCATCATGGCCGAGGTGTCGCTAACAGGGAAAAAAAATTGAAATTCGAAGAACTCTCCGTGTTTTTGGGCTGGCCATGTGACGGGTTTGAATGGTTGATTGGAGGACATATTATATAATATATATATATATATAGAGAGAGAGAGAGATACCTCTTGAGATTCGTGCTTCGCATTAAATAAACTTATATTCAACGTTCGCCATACCTTACCGAACCGAGCGGTACGGGGCATACCGTACTGAGTAGTACGGGGTGTACCATACCGAGCAGTACAGAGGATGTACCAATACTCGGTATGTTGAACCGACCCTGTACCGACAAAATTATAGCGTGGCACCGGCACAGGGCCCAATACCGAGACGGTGCACCTTGCTTTTATTGGTTCTATATTACAAATTTGTGAACATCTATTTTGACTTATAATTGTTTAGCTAACAACTACTTTGTTTCTATCTAAAGATGGCCAGACTATCTGATATTTGAATTTTCTTGATATATACAACACAATTATCTCCATATACTTAATCTTATACCAAGAAAAAAAACTCCATCCACTTAATCATGTCCTTTTATCTTGTATACGTTTTATAAGTTGATAAGTTATGGTAGATACATGCGCATATGTAAATAAACATGCATCAAGTCGCACAACAAACTGCTTTTGGTATATCAAACCTTGTAAATTAGCTACCCGTTGGCTATGTTGTAACCTTTTTGGTGTTTAGAAGTCTTTTTACTCTTCATGCATTGAATCTATGAGTAGTTGCTTATGAGCCATAACTTGTTGATTCATACAAGCAGAGCATTTCTGTAGCATCTTCATGAGTAACTTGGAGGTTTTTTTTGGAAATTTTATGTCATCACCAGCAGCATCTATAAAATTATGTCAGGCATCTGTAATATCTTTTTGAAGGCTGGTAGTTTTACGAGCCATTGACAAAACCCTTAAAAATTCCAAGTTGTGACCAATGGATCACCAAATTTGACAAAATATTGTCAATTAAGAAGTTTTATTTTTAGAAATCCTTGCTGAAAATAAAGAAGTTCTGTCATACTTGTGTTGTATTTTCATGAAAAGATCTAGATTTTAGATTTGGTGAAGAAAAGTAGATTACTTGCTTTAATTCATCCAATGTTCTTTGGGTAGGCCATCATAATTAGTATAATAACATAGAAAAGGGATCTAAAGAAATGTGAAAGAGACTCTAGGAGGGGGGAGGGGGGAGGGGGATAAGGTAAAATAGTCAAGCTTTGTTTTTGTAAATATCAGAAATACTCTATCATTACAACCTTATAAAGGAAAACCTTGATGCTCAACCCATGTATGGATTCCACCTAATTCTTACCTAGGTGTTAGAGCAGGAAAAGAAGATTGTGTCCCCGCACGAGGTATTGTCCGCTTTGGGGTTCGGTCACGCTCGGGCCTCTTCAGCTCTTTGGGTGTTGTCACCCCTCATGGCTTTACCCTTTAAAAAGGCGCCTCGCGAGGAAAGGGGTATACCCCTTCTTAATAAGGCACAATGCTTTCCACTACTCAACCGATGTAAGACTAAGTCCCTGGCTCCTCCACCCCCAACACTAGCCCCCCGAGCGGAAAGGATTCGTGCGGGGTCTATCGGGGGTCCACGCTCTCTCCAGCCACAACACTAGAAACAAAAAATAGTATAATACCCACTTCTGAGATTGAGATCCCTATGCAGATTTGAGATGTAACGAAACCAAGGAAACCAAGTTTTCTTGGTCAGATCTGGAGATTCACATATGCAGCTGACACTTGCTATTTGCATCTGCCCCAGTAATTTTCCCACCTCTTTTCAGTCTCTTGATAATCTGATCTTGTCTCTCTTTTACTGTTCTGTTCACTTCTAATAAAATATTCATCATTTATGACAAATAAAATGGAAGAAAATAAAAATAAAGTGATCGGTTATCTAACATAATTGTGCCATGGTTCTTAATTTTGCATGGGGCCATAACCTGCATCTCATTTACAGAAATAAAATGTGCTTACTTTTCCCCCTTTCTAAGTTCCTGGTTGACTTGCAGTCCATGATGTTCTTGATTCACATAATATCTGACCTTATGGTGTTCAAGCTCTACCTCTAACTGCTTGTCTCATTTCTAATAAAGACAAACTTTGATGCTCCTGAGGGCAATGATCCGATCGCAATAGACTTCACTGGAATGGGGAAGGGTGAGGCATGGGTGAATGGGCAGAGCATTGGGCGCTATTGGCCAACATATATCTCTTCGCAGAATGGATGTGCCACATCATGCAACTATAAAGGGACTTACAATTCTGACAAATGTCTAAAGAATTGTGGAAAGCCATCACAGCTTATGTAAGAACTGCAGTCTCTTGGTTTCAGAAATTGCTGCTTCCCAGAAACTTCAGGTCATTTGAAATATTGTTCTCATGCAAACAGGTATCATGTTCCTCGTTCGTTTATCCAACCAGGCAGTAATACACTGGTTCTTTTTGAGGAGATGGGTGGAGATCCAACCAAAATATCATTTGCTACAAGGCAGACTGGAAGCTTATGTGCGCATGTATCAGAATCACATCCATCACCCATAGATGCCTGGATCTCTTCACAACAGAAGGTAGAGAGATTGGGGCCAGTACTCCACTTGGAATGCCCATATCCCAATCAGGTCATATCTTCGATCAAGTTTGCAAGTTTTGGGACTCCACATGGCTCATGTGGAAGGTACAACCATGGCAATTGCAGAAGTGATAGCGCCCTTGCTGTTGTGCAGCAGGTATCCAGGACTCCACTCTCTTCATTCTAGTGGATGTTAACCATTTAGGAACCTTTGCTTAGTCTTGACATTTGTGGGCAGGCTTGCATCGGGGCCAAGAGTTGCGGCATCGGAGTCTCGACAAAGATGTTTGGGGATCCGTGTAGAGGAATTACTAAAAGCCTTGCAGTTGAAGCTGCATGCTCTTGATAGGAATGCTGCTGATGGGCGCCAAACCAAATGGGGGGAGCAAAGCTTCCCTTGAAGGTGCACACACGAGAAAAAGAGGAAATGTGTTGAATAACAATTGAAAAAGATCGAAGCATTAATGATGAAATGGAAATATCAGATTTCACAATGCTCTCGCAGTTTCTAAAAGTTCATGGATGCATTTTTTTTTCCCCACTTTCTGCTGAAAATTATATGGCATTCATGTATTGGCTCGTCGTGCATGTAGGCTTATCTTTCGAGTGGACACGGATGGTCCAATGAAATAAGTTGATCCAGTATATTAGTGGTATAGATCATGTTAATAATATATAACACTTTGCAAAGTTGCAGTCCCCTCCATGGTGTGGCAAAGCACTCGAAGTCCTTTGGAGGCGGTTAGCATATCTCCTTGGACTGCATATCGAAGCTGGTCGTATATCATCATGTACTTGCAGCAAAACACAGCAGAAATGGAGATGTTGTGAAGGAACCTCCAGGAAGTCTCGTCCCGTCCAACCGAAAACACCCAACAACCCACCGAATAAAAAACCTACCATTGTAAAGGAGATCATATAGCAGAGCCTTTTAGAACATGCCACGCAAGCACATTTTCGCATCTCGAAGCGTATCTGAAATGGAGCTTCCAATGGTTTATCGGAAGCCCGACGACCCCGTCCCTTCCGTTGTTCCACGGCCCCTGGTCTCGCATGGTCATCGTTTTCATGCCTCCCCTCGGATTCCGACAACCTTGTCGCCATGTACGAGATGATCCATCAAGGGGGGCTTCCGCTGCCGACGCGGGAAACAAGTTGGGCCGCTACCTGGCTCCTCGATAACTCGGATCACGGCAGCGAGAACGGCCGAGATCTACTGGTTGGTGGAGGCAGAGGAGGAGGAGGAGGAGGAGGAGGAGGAGGAAAGAGGGGTTGAGGCTGGCGTCGAGCATGAGCTTGTGGTCGCGAGGCTGGAGGAGGTCGCAGCGAAGGCGGCCGGGCGGTGCTGGGTTTTGATTTCAAGGTTGACATCCCACACACGTACCTTCAACACTCAAAAAAGGTTTGATCATTCGTGGGATAAGAAAAGCTACCTGTGCTATCAAAATGCTTTTCCGTCCACCGCCTGCATCATGTTTTTAAAGATCGTCCTTCAGATCTTGCCCATAAAATTTTAAGAACAATACAAAAGACCCATTGCAAACTAATGGGGGTCCCTGCACATGAAGACTGTAGCCAACTGCGCCAGCAAAGGAATAATGCACTTTCCAACAGAACCTGTTTGCAAAGACATACAGCAGTGGTGAGTGAATTTATCAGATTCCTTTATGAGCTCTCAAACATTTTCGGCAGCATTTCCATGCGATATAACATCTGTGCTCCCTGTAACCGCTACTTTCTCAGCTGCTAATCTTTCTTCCAGTGCCCTTGCTCCCCGTTCTCTGCAGCATTGAGCCAAAAAACGTGGGGCGAAAAAAATTAGTCTCAATTCTCATAAGGTGAACAAATCTACGAACTAAAACATAAACCTTGATTAACTGCCCAACAGAATGCTTGAAAACTTTGAACACACACGGGAAAATAAAAAAAAAAAGGATGAGCAACTATAAGAACCATTTTGCTCTCCTTCAGTTTTCACCAGTTTACATTTTGTTAGTGTTGCAAAGGATCAGCATGTTACAGTTTTCGAGCTGCAAGTCCAATGCAAAATGCTAAAAGATATGAAGATTAGATGAAGAGAAGCAATGCCCTTTTGATTATCATGTGATTCCAAAGTATCAAAAATCGATACATAAAGAAGGAAATGAAATTGAAGTTAAAAAAAAAAAAAAAGCCGACAGACACACACCTTCTCCTAGATGCCTCAATAGGACCTGAACCAGGCAATGGGGTCCCACCCAATGTATGACCTCTCATTTCTGAGTAAGTTTCCGATTTTCCACAAAGGGCCCAATCAAATACTGAAGCAAAGGGGTCCAAAATTGGCCTGCAAGTGTAATTACAAAAAGCACAATAAGAAAATATCAGCTTGAAGATATTCAATGAGACCTAATGATGAGAAGTGAATCTTACCGCAAAAATTCAGGAAAAAAACTGGAGAAAGAAAACTCATCACTTGGATCCCCTTTAAGGCCTGTTTCAGGTTTCTTTTGGAAGTAACGCAGGTAAATCCAACTCATATAAATGCCAAACAGTATAGTTGGAAGATAAGATACAGATTCTGTTGTGAAAAAACTTATAGCTACTGAGACCAACGCGACAATAGTTGGCACCCACTGGGGAATGTAAGAAAAGCAATGACAAATACTGAATCAGCCAAATCCCCAGGAAACATTATCAAGGTACCAAAAATCTTTATTTTCTTCAAAGGTAAACATACCTTTGCTTTGATCTTCAACAGAAAAAATAGACTCAACTCCTGATCTGGTATAATTTGCTTAATGCCTACTAGAAATCCTGAGAGAACTCCATGGAAGCCAGAAAGAGGTGTATAACTGTAACAAAAGAATGCGAAAAAGAAAACTCAGTGGTCATGGAGGTTAATAAATATCATGTAAATGCACAAAATACAGGGATTATAACATAGATAAAACAGACTCTAATTGTAACCAATCTCAATCAAATAATTGTCAAAGCAGGATGAGGACACTGATTGCTAATATTACCCTGCTGCAGGTGTTCTTGCAGAAAAATACCATGCCAGCATATGATGCAAAGCAACCACTACAATCAAACTTAGATGATTAAAAAGCTAAAACATTCATGTAGCACATTGATAGTTAATGTCTGCATGTTGTAGGTCTTCTTGCAGAAAATGACTTTTACCAGTGTGTAACAAAGCACCCACTAACCCAGACTTTACTATTATGTAGAAAGTGCCGTTTTCATATCAATAGAACAATTATGTCCTTGCAGCAGCCATAGCGATCCAGGGGAACAAGTGATTCTTATTATATAGATCTCCAGCTATCCATTCCATGTTAGTCCGAACTTCGAAAAAGAAATGTCAAATTCTAATATGCACCAGATAATTAATGAAAAATGAAAAGCAGGTCATGAAAATGTGCAGTCTTGAGGAGGAATAGAATATGCTGCAATAATAAATAGATAGCTTCTGAAGTATGCTGAGACTTACAGGTAGCTTTCCTGCCTTGTTATGTAGTACAATATAATGGCAGTAACAAAGATGCAGATTGAAGTTAAAAAATTCACCACAATAATAAACTTCAAGAACTCCTTAGAACCCCACAGAGGTTCCAGCAATTTCCCAAATAAAAGAAGACCAATTGTGCTGATGACCACCTGCAAATGTATGGTTGTTATCATCTAATTATATTTCATGTAAAATAGAGAACTAGTGGAGCTAAGCAATCATTACCATAGAGTGGTTAAAAGCTACAATGGAAAATAAGAAATGTAACAGAATCAGCACTCTGGGAACGATGGTGAAGTGTTTTTGGTGAATAATGGTGAAGTGTTTCATAAGAGTGCTATTGCAATAAATGTTTGCCCCAGCAATTTGAAGAAAAAAATTTGGAAAATAGTAAGACCTATAATGTGGTACGGTTCAAGATCTTGGGAAAAAGGCTCAAGCAAACATAAAAATCATAGTGAACAGATGAGATAAACAAGATGCATGTCCAGTAAAACTTGGAAGATATAGAGGAATGAGTGTATTAGAGCAGGCATAAGACTAGTAAGAGTTATGACAAAGTAATTGAGAAACAACTGAGTAAAGCATGGTAAATAGAGGCTCTTGAGTTATTAACGCTTCAGGAAAGAGAAGGTGAGGACCTAGGCTAAGATAGATGAATGGTGAGAAAAGATTTAGAAAAGCTTGTAGTGATATCAGAGACAACCACTCATAGTATAATACTTGAACAACGATTCATACAGGCAATCCAAGTAGTTGTATAAGTCCTTATCCATCTGCTTCCCTAACTTTGAGACACATGCACACAAACACATATGGCTTTAAATCAAGTGAATCGAGCAAAACAATTGTATGGTACATATTCTTCTTTCAGCAGACATCATTCTAGTTCACCACTAACTTGAGCAAACGGATCCTCTGAATGTCAGCATTTATACCGCTCATCCTAGTCTTACTTTTTCCCCCACTTTCTTCAGGATATAGCTTGATTGCTTATTAAAACATGATTTTAGACTAGTATAAAGCAATCGATATGGATCTGTGTTTTAAAAATTGAATAAAGTAGCAGATCTTAGCATGCTAGATGAGAATCATTTTTTCCAAATGTGTATATCATTTTATGCTACTGCATGCCATGCAAAAGCATAACATGGCATGCTATATTACCCGGACATGGGTTCGTATGTCAGGTACAGATGCTTGGCTAAGCATCGGATCCTTTAAAATCTAAGAACTTCTTCTTACAGAGCCATGTCCAAGTGTCATACCAATATCCGTATCAAGTGTCAAGTGCAGGTATTTTAGGTTAAATTTTAAAAGTAGATGGTATGATAGTTTACCTACTAGACATTTGCCGAGTATACACACATAAGCAATAGTTTAATCCTTGATATGTACAAGTGCTCATACATAAAAAGAAGTCACAAATTTCTCATGTCAAGGGTTTTACTCATCAAAGAACAATAATATAGTATTGATACATAGCTAACTTCAAATAAATCAAGATCCTTTTTGGCAAATAAATTTTAAATGCAGGAAACATGCAAATCCTTTGGCGTTCCCAAATTGAAAGCACAAATTGGCATTTTGGAACCATATATGCATGAGAGATGCAATTCCAACCATCCAAAGATGCAAATCCTTGAGAAGGAATGCAATTAAGACCATCATTGCTGATCCGATTGGGGTGAATAAAAAATTTTCTGAACCTGTTCAACTTGAATCTCTCAAAATAAATTAAGAAAAAAAGGTGAAAAATTGACAAAAGTAGGGTTGAGGTCCCCTTTTCTTCCATTGATGATTAATGAATCAAAAGTGAGATACATAGTCTCTATTTATAATGGTGAGATCCGCCCTTACATAATTCAGATCGGATTCCTTTCCTAGTTCGAATAAGACTGGCCTTCCAAAAATAGACATAACTAACAAAAATAAATGTGAAGTAGATCTCAATTTCTACATCAAATTTATCTACTGTTACTCCACCGAATTCTTCTTGAATTGGAAGATATGTCCGGTTAAAGTCTTTTCCAAAAAAAAAATTCAATTTGACTGATCCACTTCTGAGTCCAAATGGTGGAATTTGGATCTGATCGTTCGAGACACAAGCCCATTTAAGGATGGCACTACACCGTAGATCTCGGAAAGTTATTTTTTTTTAAAAAAAAAACATCTCAATGGGGCGTCATATGACCAAGTTATGGCTTCCAGAAGTTTGGCATGCGATTCGATTTCTCGTTGTGGCAGATCTCTTAGTCGCCACAGTGGTTCACATCAAATCTAGTGATCCTCCTCAATCAATTGCGGCCTCTCCATGGAGGCTAGAGAGAGAGAGAGAGAACAAAGTCAATGGTGAAATCCCAATAGGAAGGTGGTCAAATAGGAAGTGGGATAGCTAAAGAGCCAGAAGGAGATAATTTAGACAGGGTTGGAAGCGTTGCAGAATAGAGTGAGAGGGTCTAGTGGCATAATTACTTAAGAGGGTGATATAAGGGAGAAGAGAGAGAGAGAGAGGGAAAGAGAAGATGCTAGGCTTGCAGTCATGAAGGTGAGAAATGAACGCAATGAGGGAGAGTAAAAGAAGTTGTCAACACCAAATGGAGTTACTTTGGCTTTCCATGAATTGTTCAACCACTCATGCACTACATTTGTCTATCCCTTTAAACCTTACTATCTCTCTTGACACGTTCAAAAGGTAACTAAGTAGGTAATTAGTGGTATGTAGGGCATATTTGCTTAGGAGGAGTTGGGTTCTAGAATGGGAGTGGGAATGAGTGACTCCCATTTTAGCTGTTTGGTTGCAGAGAGTTCCATGTCGATTTCGATTCCAAAAGGGAATGGGAATGCCCCAATCCTCCAAAACCCAATCTCGACTCTCCCCTAGTATTCAAAACTTATTCCAATCCCGATTCTGATTTTAGTCAGGACCAAACACATTGGAAAATATGGTCATTCCAATCGCCACTTCAATCCATTCCGATATCGGTCCCAAACCAAATGCACCCTTAATGCTATTACCTTCATGATGGCTTAGGTGGGTATATTAAAAAGAGCATGGAATTTCAATTTTAAAAAATGAAAGAAAAAAAGGTGCTACTGAGTAGACTATTGTAATTCCATGGCTGTGAACATGGAAAAACTGAGTTGTAAATTTATCTTTGTTTTCTTCAGTGCTGGAATATGGAATTGATGATGTTAGATTGCTAGCTATGTATAACATTTTTTTAACAAATGCACTCTTACAAATCCATTCTACAATAAATAAGAAATGATTATAAAATAAAGGTATAAATTATCTTCATATAGATTCATATGGGCACTTCAGACTTCCAGACAATTCCAACCCATCTTTTTAAACCGTGGCAATTCTGTAGATGCACATGTATCGGCACTTGCTTTAGGATGCCTACAATCAAATAAAAATGCATCTAATAAAGATCAACAACTATGTTTTATAACTATATAGTATTTTTACTCTCCAACTATAATAAGCCTTCCTCAGTAGTAGCTGGAAATATTGGGGGGTTGCAAGTAATCCTTGCATAATGTGCACAATCCAGCAAGAAAATGCTGTGTTTCTAGTACTCTCTTTATTGAGCAATGACAACAAATGAAACAAGAAAAAATGCTAATGCCTGCAAACACTACACATATCCCACAAAACAAATGCTTATCAATTTTTGAAGTTCTGCATAAATTGGTATAGCTCATTTAAGCAAAATGGGCTATATATAAGTGTGCGTAGGATTAGTCTTTTTTAGAAAAAAAACAGAATATAAATTTGACATTATTAGATTACTACTTATCTGATGTTCATATTAAAGATAACCAATAAGAAATGTCTCCCTATTAAGTCCTTACTAAACAATTTCACTATTGCCATCATTTAATAAAGATTCTATAGTACCATCTACATTTAAAGATTCAAGTGAGTTTCATAACCTGGCTTTTCACTTTCCTATTATAAAAGGAGCACAGTGAAAATATTGGCGCACAAGATAAAACAAACACTGGCAAATAATAACACCATTGACTAAATCTAAAACCAGAGGGCAAAGATTGGCATAAGTAATATTTTTATGAGGTAAACTATTTTCTGAAATTATGATACTCAAGACAGGGTGCACATTAAATACAAAGGGAGAAAAAAGGATCTACCCCTGGAAGTGATTGCTCAACGTAGCCAGCAGTGATGAGGTTCCATGCGAATGGAATTGTCCTACAAAATTCACAACTCCTTGGAAGTAAGTAACTCATAATAAAATTTGTACCTTAGCACATTTGCATATCCAGCAGTTACTAATCGTTAGTTCTGTGAAAGTCAGCAGCATTAGACTGAAGGAACACTAGTTTTTTTTTATGGTTAATGAGAATTTAAAGATTAGCTATTATAGATTAGCAAAGCACTCTGTTTCGTACAGGAAAGAAAAGTGTAGGAAAGAGAAAGATACTAGACTGTTCGCCGAGAAATCTAGAAAAAGACCCTATAAAGAGGTTTGCATTCGGATTTAAATGCATGGCATTAGACTAGATTTGAACTTGCTTTTCCCCTGGCATGTAACTGATTAATAGCAACAGCAAACAAAGATTGGTTAAATTCCATAATAAATAGTTATTAGAAAGAAAGTTGGCAATCTAGAATTCAGTTTCCACCTTCTAGTTACCAATATTAATAAAAGAATATGCGACATGGATGACAATCTTGGCATTCTAAGCTTGTGAATTTTATCATCATCTAGTGAGTTCATGTTACTCTTTTTTTATTTTCTTTTTTCATTTGAGAAGAAACTAAGTTCATATTATCAAGTAACAATCAAAGATGTCCAGAGGAATGTATGCTCACTCTACCATTGAAGAAACAGAAGTCCTACATAAGGAGGTGCTTATGGCTCTATTCAGCATTCACATGATCAAAATGTATTACATTCAGGTTTTCCTATCGAAGTATAAATACAGTTCAATGCCCACCTTGTTGCTTCAAGAATTAACCAAGAACAAATCATCAATTACTTTTAGAATCTCAGCCCTAGAATCAAGGATTAAAGAGGGCACAATTAACTCATAGTCACGCTGAAGGTTTGAAAAATGGGTTACACTTTTTTTGTCAATTCAACATGACCTTTCTTTTTGGTAGCTACAGTGATTTCTTTTTCAAAATATTTACAAACAAAAAATTACACAAAAATATAACGGTTAAGAATTAGAAATAAATAAAATAAATTCAGAAGACTTCTTGAGACTTTTGAGTGTAAAATCTAAATTCTAACATAACATGGAATGTTAACCTAATAAAATGATAATATAATCCTATGAACTATAGTCCATGTTCAAATTTGCAACAAGGAGTAAACTATAGGTTCAAAAAAAGCACTGTTAGAAGTATATAACAAAGTTTAAGCTTTGAAATACATACTTCATAAGAAAAAGACAAAAGATGGGTCTAGAACAAAATTAACATTTAGTTACATATTTCATAAATAAAAGTGGCAGAACGCTAGTACTTAATGTATGCAGGAGCATATACGGCCACCCAGGCATATGTGGTTATGAGGCCCAACGAATCAAGAAAATGCACTGTGCAGTGCACTTGAGAAGCTGCCTCTGCATATGTGCCCGCATCAACCACTTTTCACATAGTGCACAAAAAGGAAGATAATAGTTGAACATAATTGAAAGGAGAGGGGGGAGGGGGGAGAAGGTCAAACTTCGCTGCAAACCTTTGATTTCTTTCACCAGAAAAACATGGTCTTTTGCTTGATCCTCTTTATAAAGATCCCCAAACTTGACCCATATGTTATTTAGTTTAAGTCCTTTCAGGATGCTCTACAAAAATAGAAACAAATCCCTCATAAAATTTCCAAGACAAGCTATAGATACTTATCGACTCCTAACAACCTATGGGTATTGCAGTGTCACTAATTCTACACTAATAAGATTAGTAATTGACATCATTACTTACCTAATTGGACTCCTTTTATACCTAAAATTGGGGTGTAACAATACTGTGACACAACCTAGATTTGTCGTTGATACGCCTCTAAATCGGCCACAGCTCACCAAAAAGATCAACCAATCAGAATTCGCCACGACGCCAACACGTGGTTGATTGGGAAGCGGCCACTTGGCAGGCCCAGTGCCATGCGGCCGAACTCGCATATCATGAGTTCTCTACAATTAGCCGCATCCTAACTGGAGGCCCCATTGATCACCGAAATTCTACCGATATGACAGGCAAGATGTCATCTGCGTGCGAGACATATACACCTGATGTCCAAGCCATACCTAGGCCAGTCATTTCTGGTCGGCCCGCGTGCCCTAATTCTTCAGTGGTAGGTAAGCTCCTCCACCCACTCAATCAACAAAAAGAAACCCAAGAGGTGAGTATACACACAACACACCCTAACAGACTGAGGGAGAATTTCCTCCTATTCCTTGAGCACCATCCCGACTTAGGCATCGCCGGATACACTCTAGCCAAAGAACTTCTTTGTTTGTGTTGTTTCAGGTCAAAGGTCGGCCACTGAATAAGAACCCCGGTACCGACCATGCGCCGCTCGCCCTCTCCGATCCCAACTGAAACAGCCGACAACCGAGCTCTTCAGCGTCTTCGTGCTTCTCATCGTGATGCCTAAGATGGGCCGGTTCTCAGCAGCAACAATCATCATTAGACTCCAAACAAATTTTAACCATAGTAATTCCAATTTAAGGTCTACAACTAAGGAACGTAAAGTCAGCTTTTAGGCTGTTGAATGTGTTGCAATCCACATCCACATCAAAATCTGCCCCAATTATATACGATTGTATTTGGAATTTTAAGGTGATTATCCAAAATTTTGTACTTAAAATTTGTGTCCTTTCCACCTTTTGACATGTGAATTAAAAAATCAAGCACTTATTATAGAGTATATGTGCTAAAATCCTTGAAGGGACAAAATGGTAGGTATTATGTGATATAAATTCTCATTCAGAGAATGTTGTCCATCTGCAGAGGGGTGTAGGTGTGTCTATGTGGGTTACAATTTTCAGATTCTAGAGGGGCATATAGGAAGGTCACATATTTTTGGCAGGTGCATGTGCAAGTGCCAGTTTGATTTTAGCAGTTCCAGCGTTGGCTGGCTGATCAATGATTGGTGGTCGAATTCAAATGGGGTAATGACTAAATTTGACAAAGATGGTGTTGCATTTGTCTCGTCATAATCATTACGTCTCATGGTGACAACGGATTAATGATGCTCTAATCACCCATAACCCTGCTCAGAAAGAGTCCTCTGAAATCATTGGGCACATACCTAATCTTCAATAATATAAAACTTGGTATAGTAAAATTGCAAGATTATAATGCAACAGACTCATAATATGGCAAAAGTTCAACACAATTATAACAAGCAAAGCCCCTCATAACAAGTGAGAAGAGTTATGCAAAATAATATGCGCAAATACCTCTGACAGTGAAATTGCAACAGTTACCTTGCAGGAATAAGTGCAACATACGTGACAGCTGAAGGAAAGACTTGCAGTAAGACATATCCCCCAACAAGTATCACAGCGAGGCCTTTGCACAACCGGGTAAATCCTGTGAAAAAGCTGTTTCCCTGCATTAAAACCACAGCATACCTGAGTTGATATCACAAGATCACAAGTGTATTACCCATCCAAAAATCACAAAAAGATTTCAATGATAAAGGAAGACTCCATTGTACAAATTCAAAAACCTAAGAAACGTGTAACAGCTAAGAGGATACTATAGTAGCAATAGCTAACTTCAAAATGCAACATAAACTAACAATACTGGATGCAAAGAATTAACAAGAAGTAACATATGCTTGCAAGAAGTGCATCGCCCAAGAATCAAAATTATCAAGATTCTTGTTTCAAGACATAAGCCAAAATACATCTTCCCGTTCTAATGTTACGCACATTTAACCGCAGCCGACCATCATAGCCACAGGAATAAGAACCTGAAAGGCCAACACCGTGAAGGACGCCGTCAATTCCCAAGAATTCTTACATACCCCAACAAATGACTCCATTGGTTTGCCTTTCTAGTTTCTACACGGTGCTAATCGATCGTAACCCACAAGCTCACACGCAATCCCACCAGCGATCACCATCAGATTAAACAAAAGATGGATCTTCAGATGCAATGCGAAATAACAGGAGATCGACAGACAAGCGCGCACGCATTGGAAAGATATCAAGATTGGGTGAAAGACATAAGAAAGAAGACGGAGAATTCAACAACAAGATTATAATTTTTGTTTCTGGGAAAAAAATACCAATCTGAAAGGCAAGAAACCGATCCAGATCAGATCCAGATCCGGAATTAAAGATCTCCGTAAACCCTAATCTTGTCAGTATCCGAAGAAAGAGGAGGAGGGGGGGGGGGGGGGGGTGTTGAAGAAGAAAGAGATCGCTTACTCACTCCGGCTGGGGAGGAGGAGGAAGAAGAAGCGCTGCTCGGCAACATCATCTTTTTCCTTCTTCCGGCGAGCCCAGCCGTTCAGATCTCTCTTCTTCTCTCCTCTCCTCTGTGATAAGCCCACCGTGGTGCTATTCTCGATGTCCGTGGGCGCCGGGCGGTGCGTCTCCGGCCTGGCTGCTGCCGCTGCTGTTTTTTTGCTCTCTTACCACGTGGCGTGGCGTGGGGTGAGGGACGCGGCTACGGGCGGTGTCGACAGTGGACGGTGAAAGGGCCTTGACAGCAGATTCAGTGATAACTCAATATTCAGTGCTTAATTGAACATAGTTTTTTAGCATATTCAAACCACATTATATTTTTTTTCTTTTGCCCAGAAACCACATGTTATCTTGGAAAATTTAGATACGAGGAGTGGTGTCGCACGGGAAACATATTTGTAAATATTTAAAAGCTGTCTAACCCAAGAAAAGGAAAAAAAAAAACTGAGTATTTTTTAATACAATTAGCTAAAATTAGAGGGGTTATGTGGAAAAGATCATTGATTAATATTGTACTAGCATGACATGCATATAGAGAGAGGTTTCTCCATTTAAATTGTGAAGCCCTTCAAAATCAAATATGTTTGTACCTATTAAATAGAAAGAAATGACAAAACTCAACAACTCTCAAAAATTCAAAAGGAAAAAAAAATCGACTCTTTTTAATTAGTTTTAGATATTGTATTAAAAAGAAAAATTTGACATGACCCTTCTTAATTATGGAATGAGAATACCCAACCATTGTCTAAAATTCAGAAAAAATAAAAAAATCTACTCTTTTTAGTTATTTTTAAAAGTCATGTAGAAAAAAATTTGTGAACAAATGTTTAAAAAAACATTCATTTCAAGTGGAACTCTTCAAACAAAAAAAAATCATTCAAAAAGAAATGTAGAAACAAAAAAATCAAGCAAAAAGGAAAAATAATTTGTTCTTAATTTTTTAATAAAATTTTCAGTGGGACTCTTCAAAAAGGAAAGAAAAAATGCTTTGAAAAAAAAAATCTCCACACACAAAAAAAAATTGAGCAAAAAAATCTATTTTTTATTTCTTTTTGGAACCCTACACACATCAAGAAAATGAAAAAAAGAAATATTTGTTCCTAATGTTTTCTCTATGAGCATAAAAAACTCAAAATAAATTAGATTTTTAGTGGGATTCTTTGAAAAAGAAAAAAATCATTAAAAAAGTACCTACTAAAAAAATCCAAGTACAAAAAAGAAAAAATAATTCAATTATAATATCTTCTAAATTAGATTTTTAGTGGGGCTCTCCGAAAAAGAAAAAATTCTTATTTCTTTTGTAAAAAAAAGAATTCTTATTTGTTTTGTAAAATCTATATGTGCAAAAAAAGAAAAAAAGTAATTTGTTCGTCATATGTTCTCATGAGCAGAAAAAATTTAAAATAATTTAGATTTTTAGTAGAACTCTTCAAAAAAAAAAAAATTCTACTTCTTATTTCTTTTGGAAACTCCACAAACACAAAAAAGGTAAAATTCTTTTTCTTATTTATTTTGGAAACTCCATAGATATAAAAAAGATAAAAATAATTTGTATGTAATATTTTTCTCTACAAGTATAAAAATTTATCATAAATTATATTTTTAATGGACTTTTGAAAACTCCACGTGTACTACAAAAAAAAATCCATTCATAATACGAAACAAATTAGATTGTTAGTGAGACTCTTTAAAAAAATATTAAAAAATAAACATTCAAAAAGGAAAAAAAATCCACGTGCACAAAAATTTTAAAATAAATTAGATTTTTAATGAGATGATTTGAAAAGGAATACAACAAAAATATTTTGCATGAAAAGAAATATTGTACATGTACAAAAAAGAAATTCACTCAAAAAATTGAACTTCTTATTTCTTTTAAGAACTTCACATGCTTAAAAAAAGGAAAAAATCATTCATTTGTTATATTTTCTCTATGAGTACATCAAATTTTTAGTGGAACTCTTTTTGACATTCGAAAAGAAAAAAAAAAGTCCAATATAAGAATTCATGAAACTTTAAAATAAATTTAGGAATAAAATAATTCATTCATAATAAAGAAACAAGCACACAGCATTCCAAAGTAGCAAGAAAGAAATAAAAAAAAAAATACTTCTTATTTCTTTTGGAAACTTAAAAAGCTCGTCTTTATTTTTTATTGCAATTGAATTATTATATTTCTATTATAATAAGAAGTATTTTTTATTATTTTTTTTAAATTATTATTATATTTCTATTAGATAAAATTATATTTGGTTTACTATATCATTCTTTTTAAAGGGCAGATTCGGAGGCCCACGTGCAGGCGGTCAAAGTCTTTTTTCCATGGTAACAATAGATGTGGGGAAGGTAAAGTATCGAAAACTTTATTAAAAAAAAAACACAAAAAACTCTTTAACTTTTGGGGGGAAAATATTAAGCATTGGCTGCCACGATTCGTCGAGATATCCCTTGTTCGTCGGGAAACCGACGGCCTTCTCGGCTGGACTGGCTCTCAAAGGCTGGCCTGGGCACGCCTTCGCCCCATAATTTGGAGAGCATTTACTACCCGAGTTCCTCTCTCTCCTTCGCACTGGCTACAGTGCCTGTTTCTTGACAGTTCTTGATGCTTCTTCCTAACTGGCAGGAGCCCCTCAAAATATTTGTCGTCGCCATTATCATGGTGGCCAAGTAGTAAAAATGCATCAATCCCCAGTAAAATAAAGGAAAAAGAAAGTAAGATAGCAGATGAATAGCAATCACCAACATGAGGTTGAACCATCATGTAAACATCACTGTAATCTATTATCACAGAACAGATAACAAAAGTAAAGAAGAAACGGGGAGAGGGGGAAAAAATTAAAGAAGAAAAGCGGCTCTCGTATGTTACTGCCTGCCGTAAAGCTCTATTTACATGTCCACTAAAATTGTCACCTTAAGCCAATCGGGAAATGCTGCCAAAATTCAAAGAAACCGGTCGAGCGGGTCCTCCATCCACAAAACACCCGCTTCCACTTCTTTCATGATACCTTTTCTTTCTTCATGTGCCTCCTTTCATGTTGACACTGCCTGAATCTCTCTCTCTCCTTCATCCAAGTTGAACAGTTTTATACTACAATTGCTTATTCAAATGGTTAAAGAATAGGAAAAGAAAGCACAACTTCATGTCAAAATGAAATAGTTCTATACCTCAATGTTTTTGACATGTTGAATTGGTCATCTATTTAGATTGTTATGGTAATGTGCTGGAAAGGTCACCGAAAATGAATCTAAGACATTGAGTGTGTCAAAGACGACAAGAAGGACTAAGCACTACTTCTCAAGCTTGTCAAATCGCATCAGAACAAAACATGGAGATTAAACACATATGACAGTTTTTCACATCAATGTCATACATTTACTTTGTGTTTAGAAAAAATGTCAAAATGATGGAGCTTAAGGAGAAAATTCTGTTAAACCTGCATCTGTACAGAGGGAATGCCCATGCAACTTCATTGCTCCCTTGACTCCACAATGAGGTGCAGTGTCTTTCTTACCCACAGCTCTTATTTCTTTTCCAATTTTATTAATTCTAAATGGTGGACACTGATGGATGCACACTTTTTTTTTCTTTTGATTACCTGTGTCTAATCACACTTTGTGGAGAGAATAATCTAGATATCAGCTTACATAGTTGATGCCAGATTGAGGAACAGTCATAAATGTAGTCCAATATTAATGGCGCATGGTATACTTTTTGTTGGTTAAGATCAAGGTATACCGTCATACATGTTCTGTGCATGTCAAAGAATGAGGGAATGGCTTGTGGCTGGCATCATATTTTTGACTTCAGTGGTATAAAATGGTGATAAAGAGACATGAATCAGTGCATGGATCAATCCAGTAGGGCAACATTAGATGGTTTTCTATGAGAATACAGAAAGTGCATAGGAAGTTGATGCTTTTTCACATGTTAAGACATTGATATATTTGTTCAAAACTAGGTTTTCTGAATTCTACTGTTCTTGGTTGATTATTCTATGGAAGCATCCAGGCTTAGCATTGTTTCCTCTGTTGCATACGGTTTCCTTACAATACCTTGACTATATATTAAGAAAGCCACCCAACAAAAAGACTTAATACCAAAATTTCAGATTTAACTGCCTCCTATACTTCCCACAATAATATAGTTTGGTCTTTTGCTGTCTTGACTTGTATTGAATATCTATTTCTTGCTTCCCTTTATATTTCGATAAACATCCAAATAAAAGCTTATATCTAGCCATGTCTACAAATATTTTGATGAATGGAAATCTAAAAGCTTGAACCAATAAGTGATATCAAATAAGTGTGTGTATATGTGCGTGCGAGCGTCTTCGCATATACAAATACATAAATTCATACATGAAGACAGCTCAAAATCAATTTAGATATAGTATATCAAAAGCAGGTGTGCAAACCTGTTATAGGAAAAAAAATAGAAAAGATTGCATGAAATACCTTTGACTTTCATATGTGAGACATCTGGCATGATCCCTCTGATAGAGTTCCTGAATATTTTGTAAGCTCAATGCAATTATTGCACTTGACTTTCTATAAACCAAGCTGTGCAAAGCAGTTTCTTGGTTTGTAATCAAGACCAGAATCACAAAACAGTGAAATATACAGCCAAATAAATATATATATATATATATATATATATATATATATATATATATATATATATATATATATATATATATATATATATATATATATATATATATATATATATATATATATTCATCAGTAAAGGAGCATAATACCTTGGTAGATTTCTCCATAGGGCTGTGAGGTAATGCAGCATCCTTCATGTTGCCCAGCAGTGGCCTGAATGTGTCTAAAGTCTAAACTATCCTCTTCAAAAGGAGAAGATTCATTATTGTCATAATCATAAAAATACAGCCATTCAATAAAAATCCAAGCCTTCTGTCGAAACCACAAAATTACAAGCTTGCAAACTGCGACAACATCAGCGTCGGCTCCTTATGCTCTACAGGATGTGTTTCCATGACATCAAGCAATTTCTTTTGAACAAGCTGATCTGCACCATTTTCCCAAGACAACTGATGATGCTTGGTATAAAATAATACTCCTTGCAAACCCCATACAACTAGTCAGAGTGCAGAACTCATTAATTTTAGTACAGGAGCAAGACAGTATATCTCTTGCTGAATTGTGTCCCCTCCATTATGTTGTGTGTGCGTGTTTCTCAATTTCCCCATGAAGAATGCCCAGCGTCATATAATTTAGAATTAAACAAGTCTGATCCCTGCACATTTCATCTACAACATGATGGTTGCCGCTGATGTAAGCAACAGAATTGCTTACAATGCCTGCTTTAGCTCCAGAGAGCATGCCCTCAGAGTGGGAGCTAGTGGAGGAGATCAAACAACTTGTCAATCAGACATTTAAGCTTATTGCAGGTAACTGGACAGAAACAAAAATCAAAAGACTTCTCAGCACAACAACATGATTGACACACACCTCCAACAAAATTTTTGATCATATCTAACATAGACATGTAATCTGCATAAAGCTTGGCAGACAGTTCGAACACTAAGATGTAATGGCTCATCACTTCATCATCTGATTTGATATCTCTTGGCCTCTAAATGCCCATGCACCTAGAAGCCAGTAAAATCAGATTGGTCTTCGAGCACATAATTCTGGAATCACATCATCAACCTCACTTGTCCTGGAAAGTGAATGAATAAATCTATTAAATGTCCACTCATAATTGTATGGTAGAAGAGAATAACTAGAAACAACGTCTTGAATGGCAGAAATATCGCCATTAGTGCCGTGAGATCCAAACAGCTGATCATCTCCTGTAGCAGAAACATAATCTGCCATCATAAAATGCTTTTCAAGTTGGCGATGCACCAAAAAATCATCGATGAATACCTGATAGTGACGTACATCACAAGTGCTTTAAAACTGATGGGCATCTAGAAAAGATGCAGATGAATGACTGTGCATGGACATACATATTGTGCAAATGTGCGCATCTAATTCCAATATTAATGCAAACATCCCCATGTGAAATTAATTTTGCCAAGGTAAAAACATCATCCGTACAAATTACAATTACTTTCGCCCTCTTGGATCTGTACAGATCTCCCATGAGGGTCAGACAATCAACACTCGTACAATAATTTTTTTCAGCAAAAAAAAAAAAAAAAAGCTAGGTCTTGGTACTTCCAAAAGATAAATGAAATCCTTTCCTTTCAACGATGGGAAACAATTACTCCTCACCAACAGCCGAAGCGGCTTTTGCCATTAATGATCATTGAGGCGACTGATAGCGGTCGGGTCCATCCATCCCCTGACCGGCTTATGCCGTCCCTATTTTAGAACTACCTGGGGTGGGGTGTTCAAGGAGTTCAACAGCATGAGGCGGTAGAAATTATGCCTGGCGAGCAGCAGCCTGGTGAATGAAGCCTATAGAAATAAAAAATTTGATTGGTATGGTGCGCCGCTGATGTGGTGCATCTGGTATAGGGCATAGTTTCTATCCACGTCTCGAAAGCTGCTTCCTCATTCATATAACTATGTTTCTACATGGTCGAGTCCTTGACCTGATAACATGCATGGTACCTATCTGGCTTTTCGGTCTTTCTGCTTCGAGTTATACGTGCATCTGAGTCCTGTGCACCATAAATTGCCTCATCTTTTTCATGATTAACGGATCATCAAATTGAGCAAGAAAACGAAGGAGCAAGGTTATTAGATCTAATTTCTCACCGGAACCATGGTACCTGGAATTCAAGTATATCATGGTCGCTGTTCTTGTTTTCGCTAGTTCTGACAGACAGCTCATCGGTTGTATCCACCTAGGCCTTACAGTTGCCAAAAGCAAGTTTTGTTTCCTTCCGCACTCCATATAAGCGAAATTGATACAGTCGCATGCAGTTATGCAAATGAGCCAATAGCATGAAATGACCAAAGAAGAGATCTGAGTGGGAGTCGAATCGGATTCAGTGATGCATGCGTGCTTATTGTGGACTTTCTAAGCATGATAAGTCACGGCAGCATAAAACTACAGCTCGGTCATTAATTTGTATGGCCTTCACATCAAGCATCCTACCATAAATTTTCAATACTATTCATTGTGACAACAAACAGAGCGGCAGAGCTTATTGCAAGCATGAAACAGAATATTTGGGTGTAATTTATCGTTAGGATTCAAGATAATTGAGTTATTAACTCCATCGGACGCCGAGAATGTTAAGGGCTATTATCTCTTGGTATAACAACATATAGAATTAACGCACCACCTTTATATAAATAACGGATAAGAAATACGTTAACCAATGCAACTGGAAAAAGATAATTTGGCTATTTAAGACGTTTGAAACCAAATGACTGCATGTACGATGTCCGTGTTTTTGTTATTTATCATGCCAGATGGTCTGGTTTAGAGACTAGAAAAAAAATCATAATCATGGTTTCCTAAAGAGTTGGTCGAGCAAATTATATTTTGGGACTTCCAGTCCATTCTGTAAAGCCTCAGTCTAAATGCTTACAAGTATCATGGGAATGATTTCGGGTTCAAAAAAATTAGAATAGCAGACTATCTATGCTATGCAGTTGTGGTCGGCAGGAGAGATGGTGCTTATTTCTCTCAGTAATATAGCTTCTTTTATCACAGGTGGAAGACGGGCCGGGCACCCCTCATCAACTTCATTTTCTGTGTTTGGTTCTTCCAGTGCTGCATTTTAGCGATCCCTTTTAATCTGTCCACAGTGACAGACACGAGCTGCTGCTGCTTTTTTTTTCTTTTAGTATGGATGATGACGATGGTGACCGATAAACAGAGCTGCAATTACAAATTACTGCAGATTCCTTGGTTTGTTATTTTTCTGATACTTGATGCTAAGTAATCACAAGACTGTTTTCCATTACATATGCAGGGGAAGAAAAATGGTATTCAAAAATTACAAAATTCAGCACTATGGGGAATTGGATGTGGATATTTATATATAGATATAGATATATATCTGCAGAATGGATGAGAAGGGAAGAGGCGGCTCCGTTAGCAGTAGTAGCTGCAATGATGCTCATCGGTCCGTCAGCATCAGCAGCCCATGATGGCGCAATTATAGACGAAGACGCCGGCGTGCTCCTTGACGCCGAGTACCTTCCACTCCGGAGCAGCTCCTCCTCCGCCGGGGCGCCACGAGCTGAGCACAATGCTCTCCCCTTCGGGTCCCCTCTGCCCGCCCACCACCAGCAGCTCCCGGCCGCACGCCTTGAAGGCCAGCCCCCATCCGTTGGAGGTGTCGGCCCGGACCGGCAGCCTCCCGACGGCCGCCCAGCTTCTGCGCTCCTCGTCGTACCTCTTGAGCCTGTTGGTGCGGTATTCCACCGCATAGAGCTGGTCGTCGACCACCGCCACGAGCGGCGGCGCCCCGGCCGCGTCGCTGGCCGTTGGGTACATGCCCTCGATCCGCCTCCACCTCCGGGACTGCAGATCGTACTCCTCCCCGCACGTCAGCGGCTCCCTGTTCCCCGACATCCCGCCGACCACGTAGAACTTGCCGCCCATGAAGAAGCCCGAGCAGAGCTTGCGCGGGGCGTGCATGGCCGGGAGGAGCTCCCAGCAGCCCGTCTCAACGTCGTAGAGCTCCGCAGAACCCAGGACGGCCCCGGTCTTGTCGCTGCCCCCGGCGACGATGGCGATGGACCCGGAGCTCGCGGAGGCGAAGAGGCAGCGGGGGCGGTTCATGGGGCAGCACCGGGACCAGCCCCGGCCCCGGCCGAGGCCGACGCTGCGGTAGGTCCAGACGGCGAAGTCCCGGAGCTCGCGGCCGAAGACGAGGAGGTGGGGACCCACGGCGAGGGACTCCTTGTCGGCGTGGTTGAAGCAGTCGTCGCAGGGGATCCGAGGGAGGCGCATCCAGCGGTTGGCGCCCGGGTCGAAGGCCTCCCACTCCCGGGGGTCGCACACCAGGTACACCCAGTTCTCCGCCACATCCATCCGCCGCCGCAGCTCGTAGAGATAGCCGCTCTTGATCAGCGAGCGGAATCGCGCGTTGAGGCATGCCAGGGACCCGTGATCCGATCGCCCAGCCAGGGCCAGGCAGTTGAGCGCGATGTCGTCCGGGAGGCCCGGAATCAACGGAGACGACGACGACGACGACCATCTGTTGCCTCGCCTCCCGTCAGAAACCCCGTTGCTGCCGCCGTTACCAGCGCCATCATCATTCTCATCGTCTCCGTCCGACGTGCGCCGCCGCCTGCTGTGATCGTGGTGGTGGCTGCTGCTGTCGCCGCTGTGATGCGGACCCATCGTCGAAAGGATTCGGATCGCGTCGACCAGCAGCGACATCTCCTTTTCTCTATCCCTTCATTCGACGCATGTTCCAGTGGTCAGGTGGCGAGCCACCATCCACTTCATCTGCAATTATTATTATTATTATTATTATTATTTGGCCCCTCTTCCTTTCTCTCCAGAGGATTTAGCCTATCTATCTATGGTTTAGTATTTTGATGGTTGTACATCGCCATCTATCCTAACCTACACAGGTGGAGAGAGGACAAGGGGAAGGAAGCATTCCATTGGGAGATGTTTATCTAGTGTTTACCTCTCCACTGCAAAAGAAAGAAACAAACAGGTAGTATTGGAGCGTTGATGATTATAATATGATGGAAAGGACCCTGGTTTCTCGTGGAGATGAACGCTCTCTCACTCTGCTCTCTTCGGTGCGTGCCTGCTTGATATTTGTATAATACACCGGCAGCGGCACCCACTACCCTAAACAAATGGGGATCCAATGCCTTATATATATATATATATACATACATATATCTCCTCCCCTGACCTGGCACAGCCCGACGGGAAAAGGAAAGCACCAAGAAAAGGATTATAAGAACGCATGTGATTCTTTGTGAATGGAAAACAGAGGAGGAATATAAACCGGTGGGGAGGTTTCCATACTTTTGCTTTTGTTCTGTTTTACTGCACGGTGGGTTCTCCGAGATGAGTTTTTCTAATCCTTCTTTTTCCCATTTTTTTTTTAAAGAAAGAAAGAGAGAGAGAGAGAGAGAGTTTTAGAGCTAATTCATAGTTTGCCACGCCTGCCTTCTTTTTCTTTAAGCACGCGGTAACCAAGATTGTGTTACACCAATAGGCAGATGATACATGTGCCGACGGTAATTATGGAGGAATGCAGTGGCTTTGTGGCTCGGAACACCTTGCTCGACAAAAAAAATTACTAGAAAAACAATGACGGATTAAGAAAGGGTCATAAACTTGCGGTCCGCCATGCTACGGGAAACTTGTAGTCTGCTGTATGCCCTTTTCCGAATAGGTCAGCAGATGTGATTGGCCAGCTTTGTCCTACCAACGCCATTCAACAGCACACCTTAACTTGCAAGTCGCAGTGAAAGATTTCTCTGACTGGATTAGATAAGTCACTTGATTGATGAACTCATTTTCCAGGATGCCAAATCATTAGCTTGATTGAGCCATCTGATCCCAATCATGTTTGGGATTGCCGATTGGTAAGGTTTTCAGGTTGGGAATGGAGATGTCACCATCTGCGGTGAATTATCTTCAACTTCCGTTGATCCTTAAATCTTCTGTTATGTAGTGCATTTGAAGATGGTTTTAGTGATCGCTATGCCATCGCTCCCTTTTCAAAAGCCTTAGGTGCGGTGGAAGTGCAATAAGAGAGTCGAAGTCCCCACCTGAAGACATCCATATGGTGGGGTTTCTCGACTTACAGAAAGCAGATGACTTTCTCGTTCAAGTGAGAAACCCTTGCAAAGCAGTAAATTTGCCGCACAAGTAAGAATTGCTGGCGGGATTTGAAGCAATCATGGGTCCTTACGGCGTTTGGTGCAGGTTTATTAAATGGGTCCCATGATGCAGGCGAGGTGAAAGAGACACCCCCACCCATCCGAAGGAGTGAATTCTTCTCATTTACTCCGAATCATTCGGTCACTGGAACTAGTAATGGTGGCAGTTTCGGAGGGGGTTGCATGAAAGCTAAGCGAGGTGTCCAGAAGTAGACACGGTGCCTTTCTTTGGCTGAAGGAACTCATATCCAAAGGCCTTTCCTTTTCCATCTTACACATTGCCCTTTGTGGGGGAGGGAGAAGAGGACGGTCATTTTCAGGACTCTGGATACGCACAATAGGAGGGCTCGCGTGCTTTGGAGCAAAAGGGATGAGGAGACAATCTTAGTATTGTTTAATAAGGCTGCCTCCCAAATCTTGTGGTGGAGCATGGGCTAATTTTGGTTCCCAACTCCCTTGTCTTTTTCCTGTGTTTAGAAGTAACAAATTGGGCATTTGAAACCTTTGCTTGATATAACATGGTTTCTATGTGTAGTTCTCTAAATGGCAGACACTCGTTAGTAGTTGAGTATATTCTCTCGATAGAGAAAAGGACTGATTTTTGAATTATTTTTTTTTTTTGTATTAAGTGGTTGTTCCACTCATTATGTTGGTCGATCCAAGCTTTTTACTATTGTACCAAGCAATGATCGTTTATAAATCTATTCTCTTGATAAGGTTAAATATAGGCTGCAGTGACATTGAAGCATGCCAGACTTTTGTGAACACATCTCTCTCTTTGAAGAGTTGATGCCAAGTTGATCAGCGTGATTGCGTATTGTGTCTACAGTTTGCTGGTGCAATTATTTTAGGTAGTTGACAGTTCAAGTTTTATGAAATGTCGCTTTGAGATTTACCAAAAGAAAACAACGTTGCTTTGAAGATCCTAAAAGCTTCCTCAAGTATTGTGGACTGGATAGCATGGCTTTAGACGTCAGTTGTGAGAAAGTTTCGATGAATGATGGACCAGAAGTAGTTCAATTTGTACCTTTTGTTTTGGTAAGTCTAGTTCATGATTCAGTAGCTTAAATAGCTTGGTCATAATGTCGTGGATTCAAACAAGAGCAACGGTTTCTTCACGGAGGAGAAATATTCTGTAGGCTCTTCTTTTTTGGAAGGTGGACGCTGTAGCATCATGTCTTTTGCTTGGTCAAGGAGCCTCAGAGGCGCCACAACCATGTGCCCAATATATCTGCTGCAGTACTTGCATTATTACTTATAATAATAATGCAGAAATATTATAGGATTGGAAGAGACGATAAGTGGGACCCATAGGCGTCTTATCTACTTGATATACAATACTGAATTTTTTGGAAAAAATAATTTACCGTTGCAGTACCAAATTTTATATTATTATTATTTTATTATTGTATCAGCACGCTCAATATAAAAATCAACTTGGTATACTCGTAGTCGGTATATTTTCTATATTGCATATCTATCTGATATAGATATGGTATGGTTGGCATATACGAATATCGACAGGTATCATAAACTTTATTTTGAAGCATATAGCGTGAGGTCCAAGGTAGAGCCACAGGGAGGGCCAAGATGCGTTCAACAGATCTACATACGGTGATGGATGGTGAGGTCACCCGGTGGCTTGACAGAAGATGGATCCAGAGGATGCAGATCCACCCATGAGCGGTTTTGTTCATATGGAAGTGGCCTGGAACTGTCTGCCGATCAAAAATGTGCTGGCTAGGAGAAGGGTCAGGATCCCCCGATGAGTGTGGACTGCCCTGATTCGGCGGAATCTGTCAGCCATGTTCTGCTTGTATGCCCACGGGCCGCACAAATCTGGAGGAGAGCCTCGTTTCTCCTGTCGAGGTCCACTGAGCTAGCAGAGGGCCTACTACGCCACGTGAGTGTAGCCATGTGGTCGCCGAGCACTACTGGGTGAGGTATCGCCTGCGCTTATTTGGCCAATCATATCTGGCTGGATAGAAACAATAGAGTCTTCGAGGATAGGAGGGCACTCCTAAGACGATTGTGGAAAGGGCACTCTGTCAGGTAATTGAAGTTATTAAGGCTACAATTGCTGCTTCATCTGGGATGTCTAGGGACATCTGGAACCCCCTCTTTGCTGTTGCAATGTTCAGTTCTGTCTGTGTTTCTTGGGAGCCTTCATCTCCTAGCCATCTCAAGGTAAATTTTGATGGAAGCCTATCGCTAGTGGAGACAGAGCTGGAGCTGCATTTGTGATCGGAGACCATGACTCTAGGTTGATTGCTTTGCGAGGAGAAGGGACATACTTTCAAGGCATCAACTTTTGGGGTGAAGCTTAGGACAGTGTAGGAGGAAATCTCCTACGCAAAATAGGTATTAGGGACTAGAAGTATCATCCTTGAGGAGGATTCAGCTATGGTGATTGAGTGGATACTAAAGGAGGGACAGAGAGGGGCAGAACATCTACTACTAAGTGACATCCGTTGGCTGGTGAGGGAGTATAATGCATTTTAGGCTGTGCATGTGTACCGAGAGATGAACATATCTGCTAATTGAGTCGTCTTCTTTATTGTTCAATACTTCATAGAGAGGCTATGGACTCGGCATATATTTGTTCCTCCACCAATGAGCCCAGGACTCTTTGGTTGGTTGTGTTTAGCGTACGTGAGCAGCCAGTGTGTAGAGAAAGAAAGAAAGAAAGAAAGGATGAATGAATGAAAGAAGTGAATAGTGTGAGAGATTATTATTATATATGGCATACGGTCCCCTACCGCTTAAGAAAAAATATTTCTAGGATTCTATATAACTTTGAGCTCCCTTTTTCTAGTTAGAACTTTTATTTATTTAAATTTTTTTTAGCTAAAACTAATTAGAAAGAGAGACGTACATAAAATTAATAATATAAAGATATTATTTTTAAAAATAGAAAATATTTTTTTCATCTGAAGATCACAGGTCTACAAGGAATAAGTACGGAGGATCCGCTCCCCTATTCAGGCGGGCTTAAGTTGTAAATATTTTTTAATACAATCACTGTAAATCGCGCACGCAGAGACATGCATGCACGTGCTCGCTGCTCGTTGCTTTCAATCCTAGATAATTGCATGATGATAATATCACGGTACGATCACACTACTGAGAATTATGGCGGGTAGTTGTCACAGTCCTTCAGTCCATCCTAGCACGCAAGCTAGATGACTAATATTATCCACATTTCACAAGGAGAAAAAAAAAAAAAGAGGCGGGGGAGGTGGGGGAAACAGATAACGGCATGTAGCGGAGTGATGCACAACGACCACATTCTCAAAAAGCGCGCGCGCGCGCAAAGACGTAAAAAAACAAAATACGGGCGTAACATCCGCCAACGAGCAGACGACCGACCGACCGTAGGATTTAAATGGATGTTGTTCGCGACAAGAATAAAGCGAACAAGCGACATGCAGTTGTTTTATATGACTGAAAATAACCAGCAGCACTAGAAAGCTAAATGTCCCTGTGCAGGCCGTAGACTGTAAATGGATGCAGCTTAGTGATTGCCTGAGATTCGAGCAACCCCGTTCTAGAAACAATGGGTATTTCATTATCCTCTAATTTTGAGGCTGAGATTGAAGCCATATTTGTAGCATCTTGGAATGTAAGAGGATATCCTCAAGCACTTGCCATCATAGATCTTCTTATTGCCTCCTTGATGGAGCCGAGATTGATGAATATGAATGTATAAATATAAATATGTATATAAAAGTATAAATATTAGTGATTTGGATAGAAATAAATGTGCATTTGTCGGTATCGCTTGCTTATTTGTTGGAAAGAGAAATAATTGCCTCTCAGCACCATCCACGTGCTCTCGCCTCCATCCATCACAATAATCCTCCCCACATGCGGCTGGTGCCCCATTAGCCCCACCACTCAATCATTCATAACCCCAACTAATCTCATTCCCATTTGTTAACTTTAAAGCGGAATAACGTATGGTCTTCGTTGCCTTGTATTTTCCTTCTTCATGGGGCTGTGGGTATGAAAGATAGTTGCTATGGTGCACATGAACCCTCTTTTTCTTTTCTTTTTTTTTCCTAGTACAACATCTGCTCATACCGATCTGACATGAGTGCAGCCAGCACAGTCAAAAAAAAGAAAATGAAAAAGCATAGTGGGAATATCCTCCTGTCAAGACCACAAAATCTCTTCTGAATGCTGAGCAGCAAGAAGGCAACCCAGTCAGCTGCACCGGTCGCCTTCCGGTACATATGTACAACCTGGAACGCTCTACACTCCTCCACCATCCAAAGTAAGTTGCACAACAAAAGATGCTTATCCCCCTGCGCCCCCCCACCTCGTAACCTCTCGATCACCAAGACGGAGTCTCCCTCGAGAATGATCCGCTCTGCCTCTAAAACTCGTCTGTCATAGGTGAAGCCTTCCCATGCTGCCCGAGCTCCGCCTTTATGGCTGACAGTCCATCAGTGCTTCGCCCCCCAGCAGCAAGTAGTTTGGCACCATGACTCCTGATCACAAATTCCACCCCTGCTCTGACACCGTCGCCACAAGCGCTACCATCAAAGTTCACCTTGATATGGTCAGATAGTGGGGGGGGCCCAAGATACAAGGATGAAACTGGATGCTGTAACAGCAGAGTGAGAATCTCATATGTCCCTGGCCATCCCAGATGAAGTTTCCAAGATAGCTTTGGTGAACTTAGCAATCTAGAAGGAGGCTCTCTCTACTATACTTCTCAAAGGCACCCACTTGTCTTCAAAGACCCAAGTGAACCCCTCTTTTTCTCGGTGCACAGGACTCGTAGGCTGTTTCGAGTCAGCCTAACTCTCCATCTTATTCTTATGGATACCAAAATTGCTCAATCCAAGATACTCGATGGCATGTTATCTAATATGTTCGATGCAGAGGGGCACGAACCTCCCCTCTTCGTTTCTTAACACATACACGCACGCACGCATGCTCAAAAAAATAAAATAAAAAATAAAAACAAAATTAAGGCCTGCCTGAAGGGTAATAGATTGATGCTGACCTATTTTTCTTTTGTCTAGAGAAAAAGAGATAATAGCTATATGCAAAATTGAATCGGATGATGAACCTCATTGTTGGAAGAGAAGTTGTTGGAAAGCACCATTTCTTAGGTTTTCTTTTTCCTTTGATAAATTATACCGTGCACTTCATATATGGCTTTCGATCCCAATTTTTTTGGAAGAAAGTTGAAATATGAATTCAATCGGCCAAAATCTTCAATCAAAATGAGTATAAAGGAATTATATAATAAAATCAAAATATCAAAGACCAATAAATTACAGGTAGGTCATGAGAAAACAAGGGGGCCAAGGCAAGAGCAGTGGTTAGAACTACAGTATGCTGAAGAGGGAAGTAGAGGATTTGATTGCTTGACGAGATGATTGAAAGATTTCGAAGAAGCGCGAATGGCATATATGATCTCGGCTAATGGCCTTCGGCAGATTGGAGTTAGAACTAAAAAGCATGACAACAAGAAGTATTAATACATTGAGTAGATCTTGTGAATACTGAATTAATTATTAAAATTTCATAAACACTACGGTTATTTAATAATGTGTCACCACATATAAAGAGTTGAGGGCTCAAGGAGACACGGACTTTAATAATTCATGGCTGACGGAGGAGAATCACAGGTATGTTTCCGCATGCTGTGGCATATGCCTGTATTAAAATGGTGGATTACTCTCCTTTATTCCCATCCATTCGCTTATTCCCCACCGATTTGAAGCTTGTAAAGAACATTAGCTAAATGATGGTTATATGGAATAAATTAGGAAGCACCTAAGAATCTTTCTAGAAAAAGAATTTGGTAAAATTTCAAAGAAAATATATGAAAAGGAAAAAAGAAAACCAAAGACCGGGAAGACCAGCAACACAAATGTACACCAACAATCATTTAATAACAATTGTCTGAATATGTTAAGGATGATATATATGTTAGTGCCTTTGCTTCAAAGAAATTGAAGAGAATAGTTTAATGTCACCAAGATGACCAACATCATCAATTACTCCGTGACATTCAAGTCTTTCATACATGCAAGCAACTCAAGAGCAGTATGTAAATAAATAATTCATGAAATACTTAAAGCATACCTTTCTTTTAGAACTTCTCTGAGAAAATAAATTATCGAAAAAATCGATCACTCATAGCAGTTTTCCAATACTCTTTGTTCCATGAGAGAATAATCTACCAAAGCAAAAATGATATCATTAAGAGAGCGTTGTGATTTCAACACTTGGTAAATCGGCCATCTTTTGTCAATGGCATGCATGCGGGTAAGCCATAGATAACATGCAAAGAATTTTTCAATTAGTGCTGAATATTTTGGCTGATAAAATATATAGTAAAGAAATTCGAGAGAACTAATAGTTCAGAGAATATTTGCATGTCAATAATTCCCATGAAATTCTCTACTTTATTCCCGTCTGTTATCGATTTGAAGAACAATGCAGCCTAAGATTCTTTCTTGTGGGAAACCAGCTCGATCGGAGTTTGTGCAAATACGAGCTGTAAAATTCTCTCTCCAACAAAAGGCATATATGATCCCAGCCTTCGCTTGACCATTTAATCATCTTCCCCCACCATAACAAGCATATGATGCTTCTACTGGCCACAAAGCTGACTGTTGGGCCCCAAGGGGAACAAATTCTTGAGAGTGGGCGAATAGATTGGCGCTTTCCAACCGCCATTGAAGCATGTGCTCTTCGGTGCAGGCTGTCCTCCACCTCTCTTGTAGCCCTCTCTCTCTCTCTCTCTCTCTCTCTCTCTCTCTGTGTGTGTGTGTCTGCGCGCGCGCGCGCGGATGTAGATCTCAACATTCAAACATTGATCTCCAAACTAGATTCTAAGAAGCATCTGCTTAGATGCTTCCGATATTTTCCAAATATAGATGGCATCAGACCTGCAGCTATTTCACATCCCAAGCTTTTCGAAGCTGTTCGCCAACCTACGTCCAAATGAAAGAGGAAACTTATAGCTGTTTAAGAGTGGAAATGACAATAGACTAAAGAGATTTTTTTAGCAGAAAAATATATGTTTTGCTCAAATAAAAGAGGTTTTTTTAAGAGTAGGAAGGACTAATCCCTACCCGCCACCCGATATCCATCCACCCTATCCCACCAAGGCCTCCTGGGCGAGCCACTGCTCAATCAGGTAAATTAAATCAGAGTTGAAAAAGAAGACAGAGGCCACCTGGAATAGAATTCTCGACATCTTCCTTTGAAGGGCAAGAGATGGTGCCATCAGAAATTAGGTTTGGTGGTAGAAGCCTAATTTCTTGACTTTGGTGCGGAACATGGAAACCATAGAAACCAATCAAATGTATGATATATTATCCACATACAGCCCATCCAGGGTTGAGACCATCACTACTTTTCCTTCAGAACCTGCAATTTAACAAACCCAAGACCATTACTGAATCCCATAGCACCAGCTCTTGGAGTACGGATGAAATCATCTGACACCAAAGTTCCAGTTTAGTTCTCTCCTCTCATCTACAAAGAAAAAATAAACTGGTGTTAGCATCACATACTCTTAGACAGCCATTATACCTAACATTCAGAAAGATTTGCAACACAAAAAGCAGGTGGACAATATTTAGCATCCTCACTGTTTTCACGGTTTATCTCTTCAGATGCTTGAAATGAAAAAGTTTAGTGCGATGCTATGGATCACTTGGGAGCAGCTTAGGGGACAATTAATGGTTATAATTGCACCAATGCAGGAATTCAGTGATTGGCTCATAGTAAGTATATATTAACCTCAGGATGTTCAGCAATAGCATGGCACATGATCTGCCATTGACATACGTAATATAAACATGTCTGGAAACTAGTCATGATTCCTCAAAAGAAAACTGATTATATGGAACTTTAATATTAGAAGATTTTTCCTCTGGTCGGTAGCTCTTTTAGGCTCATTTTTCTTATGAGAAACCCTTCTACATTAGATACTTTGGCCAAATATTTTAGTTTTGAAACTACTTGAATCCTCAAACTCATGCTTGACATGAAAAGTCCACATAAGAATTTGAATGGGCTGATAAATCCATTAACCAGGCCTATAGAGGGCTGAAAACAAAAGGATAACACAACACAAGTTGGACTTATATCTTTAAGTAGACAAAATTATGCTCATTTAAATTGAGCTAATTAGGGCCTGTTTAATGCTGAAAGGAGACTGCTGGACTCAAGTCAGTTCATTCAGGTTTGAAAGGCCCTTCCACGTTATGCCCGATAAAAGCTTCTAATGATGGCTAATTTTTAAGTTTGGTCCCGGGCCAATAAAACTTCATATTTGAGATCTCAATTTCTTTAACCTGTGCAAAAGGGCTAAACCTTATAAATTCAATATATTTGACAAAGAATTGAAATTACTCAACCTAAAATTAAGAAATATAAGAACTCATAATCTCAATATTTAGATTAGGAACAAAAAGTACATATTATAATTCCAAGAAAATAGATAAGCTCTGAACTTAGCCTGAAGGATTTAAAAATCAGAAAACAAAGACTTGATTTTAGACTTTCTTGTGCTCAAATCATCTATGGTTCGCCATGAATATTTGATCTTTGTACATAAAAGTCAGAAAACAAAGACTTGATTTAGACTCTCTTGTGCTCAAATCATCTACGGTTCGCCATGAATATTTGATCTTTGTACATAAAAGTCAGAAAACAAAGACTTGATTTTAGACTCTCTTGTGCTCAAACTATCTATGGCTCACCATGAATATTTGATCTGCAACTCTACCTACATTAATAGTTCCGAAAAAACTTTGCCTTCATTAATGTTAAAGACAAATCAATTTTAAATTAAATATCAAGGGCCCAAGGACTACTTTCCCATATATTCTATTTCTATGCCACCCTTTTCCTGCATATGTAACAAGGAAAAGAGCACATGACCTGCAGGCAAATTTTTATTGATACTCCAGGCAAATTTTTATTAATACTCCGCTCTTTTCCTGAAGTACGTTAATTAGTACATGCGAAGGTTAGACAAACTTCACTTCAGTTTGTAGCATGCCATGAATGCCAATGTGCAAAAACATACTTCAGATGCTTTTGAAAAAAAATCAGAAGTTACATGAATGACTGCGTGCATTAACCATTATTTTATGTATTACCATCCATGATAAATGATGTTGAAAAATCGAAAGTTTCAGTAACTTTCAAAGTTGCTATATGTTTTTTGACTCCATTTTTTTCTTCTCTTGCACAAGAAACAGTTAGGACATAAAGGGCATAACTATAGGTGTCACATCTTTCCTCTTCTTTTTTTTTTTTGGTAAAATCAGCAATTCATATAGCTCTAATGTGAGTACAGCCCGCCAAATCAAGAGAAAGTAAAAAGTACAAGGGTTGGGGTATGCCCACCGCCGATGTTCATAGAAACTCTCCGGAGTGCCAGGCGACGAAGGAGACGACCCAGTCCGCAGCACTGTTCGCCTCCCTGAACACGTGTGATATCTGAACTTCACTGAACTCCTCTCTTTCCTTTCAAAGGTGGAAGAATCATGCTTGGTTCTGGGGCAAGAACATAACCGAGTCACACCACCAGGCTAACTAGGGTCATACCGGTCAAGCTAATGTAGAACCAGAGAAAAACTCATTGGAAGAGCAACCTCTATAAAACTAGTTTAAACATTATAGCAGCACGTAAACATACTCTTGTAGAGTTCTATAAAGGATTCGATGCTTATAGCAACCTCAGTTATGACAGCAATCCAAAAGCAAACTAAACAAGTTGCAGCCACTCGTTATTAGAGCATTGGCGACACTTTCATGATCGGCATGCTGACTAATTCTGATCAACTGTTTGAGAAAGAAAAAAAAAAGGCTATTGCAGTATCGCATACAAAACAAGCTTACACACTGATTTCAGCACAATGGAGACCAGACCAGATAGTTCATCCTTATATCCTGATATCTTGCATAATTCTTCGAGTCAACTAAAAGCTGTGGGTGCCAACTAGTCAGTTTGTAAAGCTACTGCACTAAGGTACACAACTAGGTAGCGGCTTCATAAATCGCTGTTAAGGACGGCCTGGGGGAGGCCCTGTTTCTGTTTCTCCCCTGTACTCAGCTTATTTCATTACTCATGAAATGTGAGTTGGACCTTGTCCACTATTCTACACAAGCGGCCATTCCTGCTCTATCAAATAACTGAAGTTGAATGACATTGAAAAGCCTAGGGTGCAAAATTCATGGTTCGATTAAACATAAAACTGAATAGTATAAATACGAGTTCCAAAGAAATTTGAAAGGTAAGTTGTTTTGCTGAACAATATCATGGAAGCAGGAGATAATTATTCTGGAATGCGTACTAGAGTTTGTTTCTAAGTTGTTAAAATTACATGACTATTTAATGTAAAAGCTAGCCAATAGTGAGAGTTTGTGGTTAACTTTCATGCAAGTTTGGTGATCTATCGTCATGCTTACTAATACTCTCCTCTAAGTTCTTAACCTCTACTTTCTTTCTTCTGTACTCGATCCCTTCTGCTATTTCACTCTTTCTCCATGTAAATATTTTTGACTCCTTTCTCCCTTGATGAATATGGGTTAGGAAATTCCAACTCTTATCCCCAAAAAAAGGAAAAAAGAAAAAAAATGTTTGATTTTAGTTTATTGCTAATATGCGAAAGTCTCAGTTGAAATATTCTTCACCTCCATGATAGCTGAACTTGTTATAATATGTTACCTAGGCTGTTATCTGATCTACGTGCCAGATGATTCAAAACTTTTAGTTGTGTACCTCAATCCCACCACCCACTAGCTTCACATAACTTAATTCAAATAATTCTCCTTAAAACAAATTAGTTTAAAGCTAAGGTATCTTGGTATTCCATGCACATTACATGTAGAGTAAAAAAAGATGCCCCGCACATTCTTTTCTTGTTGACTTGATTTTATCCAAATATAACCTGTTGAGCAGCTTCAATCAAAGATGTAGATATCCGTAGCAAATGTGAGGATTATATTTAATTGCTTTGATTCTTTGCCTGCAAGTTTGTGAATACTTGAAAGGTTTGTCCTGATTCAGTAGCAAGGCTCCTATATAACAAAGCAATATTTGGTTGCGGAACAAGTGCACCCCTCCCCAACACAAGGGCACATATTGCCAAACATCCAAAAACTCCAAAAGAACAATGTTTTCTGGCCAACGTCTAGAAAGTGGTCTCCGGTAGGATATTTCTGTTCCACTATTGAGTAGAATTATTTTGTGGGATTAGGTGAGAACTTTTCATATCCAATTGCCCTTTGCCTTTGGATGCGTTTTTTTCTTTTTCCTCCACTGTAGTGTTTTTCTCTCTATTCTTCTCTACTAGCTCCATGAGAGAAATATATTCCCCAACCAAACAGTATTAGTTTCATGCACCACATCGGCAACCAAACATGTGAGTCCTATTTCATAGAATATATTCTTATTTTGTTTGAGATAGGTCGAGGCTAAGGAAGTTAAACTCCATTAGCCACAAATTTTCTTAGCAGAGAAGATATTTACGATAGAGAGTAACATGGGGTTCAAGAATGTACAAGGGAATTTGGGAGGATGAGAGTAAAAGGAGAAGAAGTGGAAGAGAACGCACCCAGATGGTCGAAGAAGCAAGGCATAAACAACATCCCACATGAAAGAAAGCCCCAAGAATCATTTGCCCAAGAAAGCAGCGAACATCCCCGGAACCGAGTAAGTTGAGCTGAATGAGAGACAGCCGGGATTAATCCAAGCTTGACTGAAAACCTCTGATCTTCCCCCACACTTCGCCGAAACCAGGAAGTTCCTTTTGACTGCAAAGAAGAGACACGGTTGTTAAAAATAATATATCCATAATTATCTGAATAAAAACTAATTTATTTAAATAAAAAATTATATTTATTTCATTCCATAATTATATTTATATTTACTTAAACTAATTATATTTATCTCGTTGCAAACATTCCATTGCAGGAGGAATATTTGTTTATTTTATTTATTTCTTTTACTACGATGGATATATCATATAATGCGTATACGAATACATCTAATAAAGTCGAAAAACAATAGCTCATGGAGCGTCCGAGGCAACTCCTCTCCTCCTGACCACGAGGTATACCCTGAGTAATTAGCCACGTAGGCAGCCCAGTTGGCTTCTCTGAATCATGCTTGGTCTGAAAGGCTACCCATCCCTTGTCATCATCCGAATGTCTCAGAACAAAGGGTAGTCTATGCTCACATCCCTCGGACCCCCTCGAATCCACCTGATCACCGTGGCTAAATCGTCCTCCAAGATAATCGAGCTGGCCTGCAACGTCTGCCTCGCATATCAAAAACCCGCCCAGGCAACCCGCAACTCTGCCTCGGAAACTGAAGTATTGAACAATTGGCAGCCGCCCGCTGCCATCACCCTGGAATGCGGATCCTGTATGACAAAATCCGCACCTTTCCTCTGTGCCTCTATTCAGAACTGACCAATCAAAATTGACCTTGAGAAAGCTCGAAGGTAGGGGCTTCCAGATGAAGAGCACCATCTGAGAGGCTGCTTGAGCTGAGGAGGGGCCAGATATTCCGAGCTATCAAAGGTCCATCGGAAGAAGAGGTTTGGATGAATATTCATCCAAACCTGGTTCACCTAAATTGCATAAACGGTGAACCGGGACCCAGAAAGGGTGCGGGTTAGGTCTCATGTGCGGTAGAAACATAAGTTTCCGCCGTATTTCGATTATGCACACGTGGTGCTTTAGAATTCCCATCCAAGATGAGATGACGGAGGGATAACAGAGCTTCCATCTCGCCTCATACGATCCACATGCCCCTTCCCTTCCCCCACTCGCCGGAACCCTGTCGGAATTCGCTGCAACCTCACTGGTAAGATGGCGGAGCTCCCGGCCGCTGCCTCCGCCGCCTCGTTCCCTGACGTCGTCTTCGACGGGAGCGGGAGATCGCATCGGCACCGCCGCCATCCACCCTGCCCTCGGCTTCAAGAAGCTTTCCAGGCCGTCATCAGCCAGAAGATCGGGATCGCCACCCACCCCGTCCGCCGGAAGAAGGCCCGTGCCTCGACGGAGGTCCACTGCAACGTACCATCGACGAGTCCTCCGACTTCGCCGCCCTGCGAGCGCGACTGCTTCGTCCTCGCCTCCTCCGGTCGCTGGCGCCGACTGAGAAAGGACGCTGCCCAGGCCGCCGGGAAGCCGGACATCTGTCCAAAAAAGAAGGCCTTCGCCGTGCCAGAGAAGAAAATCCTGAGGAGGAACCCGGCGGGATCAGACGGCCGCATGGGTCCGGCGCGGATTAGGGCTACGGGAGTACGACAGCCATCTATGGAACCTCCGGCAGACGACTACTTCGGGGATGATCCGAAGAGGCGGCCAAACAGGGTTGGAAGCCACGTTATTCCTCCGTTAGTCCCATCTTGGATGGGAACTTTAAGGCACCACGTGTGTGTGATCGTGGACCTAAATGGCACCCTAAAAGATGCCAAATAGAGGTTGGGATAAAAAATTCATATACATATTTATTTTAAAAAATATGGATATAAATCTACTATTAAAAATATAAATATAAGTTAAATGGTTAAATTTTATGATCATAAATTCAAATGTATTATCGAGTGAGAAATAAATTGACTTAATAACATGTTAATAGGGTCACTTATTTTTTAAAAAAAATTATAAGTGTTAGGTAAGATTAGATAAAACTCTAAAATAGAACCAAATACAAATTAGATAGTTATTTATACATATTTGCATCTATTTTTCTTTGATGAATAGAAATAAAGATATTAGTCAGATACTCAAATTTGTATCCATATTTGAATAGATCTACTTTTACTCTCAGTGCCAAATGGATCAAGTCATACCAACAGCATCTCGTGGTCATTCCATACAAACCACGGTAGAATCATCTCATGTCATCACCTATCTCTCCTTCTTAGGGCTACAAATGGATCAGATTAGCTCATAACCCGATCCAACCCATTCATAAAGACTTGTGGAGCTAAATCAGGTTTAAATATTGGACCCTTTTTGTATAGCGGGCCGAGTATAAACCCAAATTTTGATTCAGCTTGATCCGACTTAATTAGTAAATAACTTAAGCCTACTTATTACTTAACCAACCCGACCCTAGGCAAAACACATTTCTATAAAATAATTAAACTCCTCTTTGCCCAACTATCCGCTAGACCTCTATGAGGTCCTGTTTGGAGGAGCTGTTGGCAGTAGAGCTGTTGGAAGTAGAGCTGTTTGAAGTAGAGCTGTTACAAAAAGCTGTTTGCTGTTTGGTAACTATATTTTTAAAGTGCTGTGGCACTCTAACATATGTTTGGTAAACAAACTGAGAAAATACTTTTATATGACAAAATTATCATAAAGGACATTGCATAGTATTATACAATAGAGCATAATAAAACATAACATATATTAATACATAATATACGATATAGTATAATATTACTGTAATATAAAATATTATTATTATAATATAGTAATATGACATTGCATAGCATAGCATAATGGTAATATAATTATTAGAGTAAATTAATTTTCTATAATATAACATAATATTAAATTATTTAACATAACATATTAATATATTATGATATAATTTAATATATATTATATTTATAGTATAATACAATAATAAAGACATAAAATATTATAATTATTAGTATTAATTAATTTGTCATAATATAACATAATATTAAATTATTTAAAATAACATATTAATATATTATGATATAAATATTTATTCATTGAAATATATTTATTTATTATCTTATTTATTTATTCATTCATTCATTTATATAAATATTTATTTATGCATTTATTTATTTATTTATTCTTTTTTTTTCTTTTATTTTCTTTTCTTCCCTTTTTTTTCTTTCCTTTTCTTCCTTTTTTTTCCTTTTCTTTTTCTTTTCTTTTTTTTTCTTCTCCTTCCTTCCTCTCCCCCCTTCTCTGTTCTTCTCCTCTCGCGCGGTCGGCAGCGCCGGAAGGGGGCCAGGCCGCGGCGGCCGCGGGAGGGGGTCGGGCCAAGGCCAGCAGCGCCTGCGGCTGTCTCGACGGCCGTGGTTGGCCCCCTGGGAAGGGTTCTCCTCCCGCGTGGCCAACGACGCCGGAGGGGCTGCGGCACTGCGGCGGCGGGGGAGAGGGAGGGGGTGCGGCACTGCGGCGGCGGGGGAGAGGGAGGGGGAGGGAGCGGCTGCGGTGGCGGGGGAGAGGGAGGGGGTGCGGCGCTGCAGCGGGGTGGGGGTGGGGGTGGGGTGAGGGCGTGGGTGGGAGAGGAACAGGCGGTGAGATGAGATTTTGGGGAGAAATTTTTTTTTAAAAATGGAAGTATTTTGGTCAAAAATAGAGCTTCCCGACAAAGCTGAAAATAATATTTTCGGAAAGCTCCAAATTGGAGCTTCTCCCTAAAAGCTGTTTTCAACTTTCCGCAAAAGTTGAAACAGCTTTCCAAAAATTTTACCAAACACCATTTTATATCTAAAAGTACTTTTGGAGGGCCAGAAAGTGTTTTTTGGCCCTCCAAAAGCTCCCCCAAACAGGGCTTAATTCTCTTTTATCTTTTCCAAAACTTTTGCCCGAGCCATCCTCACATCCTCCTCTTGCCTTGAACCGGTCATTTGGTGATATTAGCCTCCTCGATAGTCTGATCATATCTGACATTCATGCAACTCAAACGAGTTGCTAGGTCTTGAATAATTTCCATAAACCCAACTCGGTCAGCTATTGAGTTGGGTCCACGTCTAATATCAACATGAAGCTAGCTCGGGTTGAGATCAATCATTTTTGGATCCGACCAACAGATTTGCAACCCTAATATCTCTTCTCCAAAGGATAACCCCAACTACAGCTGCTGGGTCTAGAATAATTTCCATAAACCCAACTCGGTCAGCTATTGAGTTGGGTCTACATCTAATATCAACATGAAACTAGCTCGGGTTGAGATCAATCATTTTCGGATCCGACCAACAGATTTGCAACCCTAATATCTCTTCTCCAAAGAATAACCCCAACTACAGCTGCTGGGTCTTGAATAATTTCCATAAACCCAACTCGGTCATATTGAGTTGGGTCCACGTCTAATATCAACATGAAACTAGCTCGGGTTCAGATTAATCATTTCCGGATCCGACCAATAGATTTACAGCCCTAATATCTCTTCTCCAAAGGATAACCCCAGCTACAGCTACTGGGTCTTGAATAATTTCCATAAACCCAACTCGGTCAGCTATTGAGTTGGGTCCACGTCTAATATCAACATGAAACTAGCTCGGGTTGAGATCAATCATTTTCGAGTCCGACCAACAGATTTGCAACCCTAATATCTCTTCTCCAAAGGATAACCCCAACTACAGCTGCTGGGTCTAGAATAATTTCCATAAACCCAACTCGGTCAGCTATTGAGTTGGGTCTACGTCTAATATCAACATGAAACTAGCTCGGGTTGAGATCAATCATTTTCGGATCCGACCAATAGATTTGCAACCCTAATATCTCTTCTCCAAAGAATAACCCCAACTACAGCTGCTGGGTCTTGAATAATTTCCATAAACCCAACTCGGTCATATTGAGTTGGGTCCACGTCTAATATCAACATGAAACTAGCTCGGGTTCAGATTAATCATTTCCGGATCCGACCAATAGATTTACAGCCCTAATATCTCTTCTCCAAAGGATAACCCCAGCTACAGCTGCTGGGTCTTGAATAATTTCCATAAACCCAACTCGGTCAGCTATTGAGTTGGGTCCACGTCTAATATCAACATGAAACTAGCTCGGGTTGAGATCAATCATTTTCGAGTCCGACCAACAGATTTGCAACCCTAATATCTCTTCTCCAAAGGATAACCCCAACTACAGCCGCTGGGTCTTGAATAATGTCCATAAACCCAACGCGGTCAGCTATTGAGTTGCGCCCATGTCTAATATCAACACTCGGGTCCAACGGATCTGCAACCCTAATATCTCCTTCTCCAAAGGATAAACCCGACTAGAGCGGCTGTGATCACAACCCAACGCCGTTCTTCCAAGCCTCCGCCTCCCACGTCTTTCTGTTAGCAATTCGGTCAAACACCTGGGGAGGGTTGACGCAGAGGGACGGTCGGTCGGTCGGTCCCAGGCAGAGTAGAGCTAACGGGAAGGAAAGATGCTGGCCGGGAGGACAACTACTCCGCACCACCAACGCCCCTTCCTCCCCTCGAAGCCCCTCCAGATCCCTAACTCGAACCCTAGTCCTGGCCTCAGCCTCCGATCCGCCAGGGCCCCCCGCCTCCTTTCTTCCCTCAAGTCCACCCCGCTCAGCAGCAGCACCGCGGCGGCTCCGCCTCTCCAGACACCGCCCCAGACGCGCGTGGACATCCTCTCGGAGTCGCTCCCCTTCATCCAGCGGTTCCGCGGGAAGACGATCGTGGTCAAGTATGGCGGCGCCGCCATGAAGTCCCCGGCCCTCCAGTCCTCCGTCATCAACGACCTCGTCCTCCTTGCCTGCGTCGGCCTCCGCCCCGTCCTCGTCCACGGCGGCGGCCCGGAGATCAATTCGTGGCTCCTCCGCCTCGGCTACCAGCCCCAGTTCCACAACGGCCTCCGCGTCACGGACGCCCTCACCATGGAGGTGGTCGAGATGGTCCTCGTCGGCAAGGTGAACAAATCGCTCGTCTCCCTCATCAACGTCGCCGGCGCCACCGCCGTGGGCCTCTGCGGCAAGGACGCCCGGCTCCTCACCGCCCGCCCCGCCCCCGACGCCGCGGCCCTGGGCTTCGTGGGCGAGGTGGCCCGCGTGGACCCCAGCATCCTCCGGCCCATCCTGGCGGGCGGCCACATCCCCGTGATCGCCTCCGTGGCGGCGGACGAGGCCGGGCAGGGCTACAACTTGAACGCGGACACCGCGGCGGGGGAGATCGCGGCCGCCGTGGGGGCGGAGAAGCTGATCCTGCTGACGGACGTGGCGGGGATCCTGGAGGACCGGAACGACCCGGGGAGCCTGGTGAAGGAGATCGACATCGGCGGGGTGAGGAGGATGGTGGAGGAGGGGAAGGTCGCCGGCGGGATGATCCCCAAGGTCCACTGCTGCGTCAGGTCGCTCGCCCAGGGTGTCCGAACCGCCAGCATCATCGACGGCCGCGTCCCCCACTCTCTGCTCCTCGAGATTCTCACCGACGAGGGAGCCGGGACCATGATCAAGGGTTGATGCCCCCTGCCGCTAGCAGTAATTTTGTTGTTCCTTGCACCTTGCTAGTTTTGATCTTGATGATTTTTATTTAGATCGTCAATGTACGATGATGATCCAACTTAGTGGTAGCATAATTATTCTAAATTGATAATTACTAGGTCTCGTGGAGTGATCTTTTTTTTTTTTTTTTTTAAAGGATCTTGCGGATTGACGACACTTAAATAATTGGACCACCGTGTGCGTTTTACATTTTTGTGGGATATAGATAGAGCGAGCGATGATATTTTTAGCATTTCTCAAATTATAAATCACAAGCTCTAATCCATTTTCTGATAGCAACGAACAATAGTAGAAACCATCAATTGCTTTATTAAAAGAACAAAATGATACATGCAATTATGCTTGGAATGGAGTGCCGGAGTGGGGATAGGGGGAAGAGGAGGAATAGAGAAAAGAGAGTGCGGAGAGCCGCATCACAAACGCCAAAATTAGAGCCCAAGTAGGTCCGGACATTCTATGTGTGGATGCATGCTCTAGGAGGTGTGGGTGAGCACTCACCAATGGTCCAACCATGTGGGCATCCAAGCGCAATTTACCACCACACGCAATTTATAGTGAGTTGAAGCTCCAACAACTCGCGTTCCAAACAATTAATCTAAATTTATTTATTATTTATTTCATTGTCTATCAAGCAAATTAGAGGAGTGCTTTGTGATTGGTGAGATTCGGTTGGAGAGATATTAATAGGTGATACGGAGGTGGTAAAAGATCGTGCTAAAAACTATTAATTTTTGTAGTGCAATTTTTTTAAAAAATATTGAATTATTTTAATAAAAAAGAAAAAATATATTACGGTGGATTTACTCGAGAGAAGCATCCGGCCATCTAGTTAATTCGAAGAAATACGATGTGGATGAAGGGGAGTAGCCAAACTGCCGATTTTTTTTCTTTCGCCTTTTCGTGGGTGGAGCTTTACGCAACCCTCCATTATGCCAGCGCACAAAAGGAGATTCTTCCTCCTCCTCCCGTTCCTCCTTTCCCCCGATCGTCATTAAAGCCCATCGGAGTAACTCTTCTCCCTTCAAAATTACCTCCTAACATCGCATCTTTTCGCCTCCTCCGCCCGCAATCTCTTCAAATTTCTTTCCGGAAGATCGCAAAACCGCGGCGGCCGGATCAGCGGAGGGGGAGGAATGGGCAACATAGGGAGCACCGGAGGCGGCGGTGGAAACGGCCGACGGAGGAATTCGCACCCACACCACCACCATCAGCCTCCTCCGCCTCCTTTCGGGCCGCCGGCGCCGCAGCAGCCGGAGGTCACGGCGAACCGCTACGTGTTCGCTGCCGCGACCCCGTACCCGCCCCAGTACCCAAATCCCAACCCGCCGCAGTACTACCAGTACGGGTACTACCCCCCTCCGCCGCCGGCGATGCCCGTGCCCCTCCCCGCCCCCTTCGACCACCACCACCACCGCGGCGGCGGCGGGGGGCCCCACGGGGACTTCTCCGCCACCCACCCAGCCTGGGTCGGCGGGGCGAGGTATGCGTGCCCCCCGCCGACCCCGGTGCCGACTCCCTGCATCGAGCACCAGAAGGCCGTCACCATCCGGAATGACGTCAATCTCAAGAAGGAGACTTTGAGGGTCGAACCCGATGAGCAGAACCCCGGCCGATTTCTTGTTGCTTTCACGTTCGATGCCACCGTCGCTGGAAGGTGATCTTTCCTTTCTTTGTCTTCTTGCTTTCTTTTTCGGACCGGTGCTTGTGATCGCCTGATATAAATTGGTCAGTTAGATCTCCTTCAATATTTTCGAATTTCCTAATATCCCCCCTCTCGCTTGGGGCTTCTCTCTATGTGGTTATGCTTTTTCTGGGTGTTTGCTTGGGGTATAGCCGGGTTCCCATTAGATATGTACGGTTAAATCTCTGGTTTGCTTATGAGGACTAGAATTTCAGAGCACGGTGACGAAGATAGCTTATCATTCACTGCTGCCAGATGATTCTTTTCTGCGTTCTTTGCAGAATCGACAAGAAATAATTGACTCCGGCGTGTCTGGATGTTTTGATATTGTTTGACGGTGTTTTGACTGTTTAAAATTTTATAAGATTTTCTTCGATGGGGACAACTTTTTTTGGAGTTTGTATTTTGGTCTGATCAATTGTTGACTACAATTAGTCCAGGATCTGATCAGATAAAAACTATACTTCCCTTGTTTGAGTACGAATCTTTCTTTTTGAAGATTCTATGGAAAAGGTTGACTTGTTATTCATTGATAAATTGCTCTTTCCAGTTAACAAGATATGAAAAATTAACATGCATTAGAATCCTGTCATCACATAATCAAACCGGCTAGCATCTCTTTCAGGGGAACGTCTATTCCTTATGTGGCACTATCTCTAAATTTTTGTTGCTTTATATTTTATTCTTTCAATCAGTTAGGGTGGAATACATGGTGGTGCCTGCTCACGTCCCCATATGGCTAGTTCTTTTTTTCCCTTTAAGTTATTATGGCAAAATGCTTCCAAAACAATCATATCCATTCGTGCTGCTAAAGGAATTATGCCAAACGTCATGTTAGCATGTTTTTATATCAAGTATGAATAGGATGCATTTTTTCATTTTAATTTCCAGCTGTATGTATTCTACCTTACCATTGCCATACTTCCATCCCAGTGTTCTTCACTTTCTTAATGAAGCATCATCTCTTTACTCTTAAACTTGAAACGTGGAGTCCCTCGCTCAATTCTGAACACCCTCTGTCTACTTTATATATGCATAACTTAGGGAAGGTAACTAGGAATTGCATTAACTAATATAATCATAGATAGAAAGCTGCATTCTTAATGACAATAAACACTTGAAGTTAAAACCGCAATCTTTTCTTTCAGAGTGACATAACCTTTTCTGCAAATTCCTACAAATTCTTGTAGGGTACATAAATAAGTTTGCTCATTCTTTTACTATTGTTCTGTGCCTTTTTATTCTTCAAGAACTTGTTGTTGTCTTGATTTCAATTCTTGGTTAACTCAATCATTACAATAAAGATATATCTCTTAGTGGTTATTTTGCATTTTTTGAGTAACTCATTGCCAACTTGTGTCATGTTTCTTAATGAGAAATCCATGTTTAATAAAAGAAAAATGTTAATATGGGTACCCTTTGCATTTACGTACAAATGCATACCCACATGTCTTTGTATATACTATTTATCTGTCAATTCCATCCACCATCAACTTCAAAATGAAAAGCATCTTCAATTCATGCCTTTCTCCTTCAACTGTTCTATGACCTTCCTATGCTCTTAATAGTCTGAGAACCTTTATTACCACACTTTACAAGGATCATGCATAACTAACAAAGCCATCAGTACAGTAACAAGGCCATGGATGATGTACCAAAATGTTGAGCAGGAAAAGAGGGTTAAAGCTTATGGCCGTTTTATTGGTGAAAATATTAGGTGGATGTGTATCATAACTAGCAAGAATAGAGTTGGATATAGATAGGAATTTAGAAGTTCCACTAATATAGGCTACAGTGAGACTGTATGAACCCTTCCTTTTGGACAGTATGCTGAAGCTTGTTTCCTCACCCATCTTCATTTCATCTTTCTCTTTTGTTTGCTCTCATATGATGGAATTGCAGTCGAGGGTTTGAGACATGCCATACATACATACATACATGCATAGAGAGAGAAGGGCATTTTAATCTTCATTTGCTTGAAACCAAAGGTATCAAGTCCTTAAAAGCTTTTTGGACATGATACAACATGAGCCAGGCCCTTCGTTTTATGATTTTTGTCTCGCCAGCACTTTTTGGACTGATACAACATGACCATCCTGTCTAGTCAAAAAATAGATACCATGCTTGTGTAATGCTCAGTTGCAGGTGCTTCGACAGCATCAAGTGTTGGTGAGTTATCTCTCCACCATTACATGAGCAGTGCACTTTTATCTGAAACATGTAAAAGTTTCTTATGGCTTGTTAGATCTCATGCATTTCTCATTTTCAATATTTTCTTTAGTAAATATAATGTGAAATACCTTTTTAGCAAATGATGCCATTGATTAATGCCTATCACCTTGTCAGATGCTCAACACAGGTACTGCCTTGTGCCAAACTGTCCAAGTATAATTGAATAGAGTGCACAGAGAGAAAGAGAGAGGGATAAAGAAGGAGTTGCTATGAATTTCATATAGATTGTGTATCACATTAGTCTAGAATTAGAGGGCTGTATTTCAAAAATCTCTTGCTGTGGTAAGCTGTAGGTTTGTTATCTGCATGTTCTACAGCTATCTCATTGCAGTGCTCTCATTTGTCTAAAGAAAGTGTGCTCTGTGTGTTTGTGAGAGGATATGAAAGTTGATATCAATGTGTAACTTCTTCTCATGCTCATGCTTTTGTTACTTCTTAAAATAATAGCCTTTGCTTTGACACCAAATACCTAATTTAGAACAGAAAAGCTAATTCAACTGGTGTACTAAAGCTAATGTTTGCTAGTGATTTCAATTGCTTATGAAACATCATTTGCATTACTATAAAGTGACAAAGCAATTGATAAATTTTCCTGATGTTGCATGATTCTGCTCAACTGAACAGTTAAATACCATCATGTGCTATATTGTAGCAATGGATATCAAGCTACTCTTTCTTCGCAATTTGATGATTCCCCCCCCCCCCCCCCCCCAAATTCCTCTATTCAGTTCGACCTGTAAACAGGAGTTGATCTAAAAGTTATGTCTTGCTAAGGTGTAACACTATACATTTGTGTGGGCTTCTTGTTAGCGCAAGGCATTTGAAATTATCGTGTGTGCTCCTGTTTCATATCGGAGTGCTGGTTATCACTTGGTTTACATTATGGACCTCTCACCGGCCATCTGGTTAAGTTCTAGTTTTAGCAGTGTAACAGTTTACATCAGTTGCATTTTATGCTTTATACTTTCCCAATCAAGTATTCTAACGTTTATTCGTCAACACTTTTCATGTGATTTATGGAAAAAGATATAGTAAAAGTCTCTCCTTGTTTCCCTTCTGTAAACAGCATTGTCGTTTATTTCTTTGCAAAAGAAGGATTTCGGTGTAACCTGGCGGCAACAAAGGAGAACTTGCTTGAACCAGTCACAGTATCTTTCCAGCAAGGTCTGGGACAGAAATTTAGACAACCATCTGGAACCGGAATTGATTTCTCAATGTTTGAGGAAGCAGAGATAATAAAAGAGGGAGAAATGGAAGTGTATCCCCTAGCTGTAAAAGCAGAGGCATCTCCATCCGACAATCAAGGGCCTGTAGGTGAAACTCAGGAGATAGGAAGTTCAAACTCACAGATTACACAAGCTGTGTTTGAGAAGAAAGACAATGGTGAGTATCAAGTGCGCGTGGTGAAGCAGATCTTGTGGGTGAATGGAACTAGATATGAGCTGCAAGAGATCTATGGAATAGGAAACTCAGTTGATGGTGACTTTGATGGGAATGATCCTGGTAAAGAATGTGTGATTTGTCTGTCAGAACCACGAGACACAACTGTCCTTCCCTGCAGACATATGGCAAGTTTAGCTCATGCATTTATTTAGTTATATTTCAGTCTTCCTTTCTTGACCTTTCGTATTCGCATCTTGGTCTCCAAAATTTTCCAGGCACTTTCCTGCATCACACAAATTTGGTAATTTTAATTTAGGGCCATATTGCTGCTAATTAATTATGTTAGAAGGAATTCCATATTATTTATTTGGAGTGACGATCTCAGTGAAACTTTGCACAGCCCTCTGTTGCATATATACAACAAAGAGCATTTTCTTTGTGATACATGAAATGCTATTTGATATTTGTGCATGGTTTTGGCTACACCGAGGCACACTTAATAGATCTCATTTCTTTGTGTGTGGCTTAAGGTCTCTTGTGGTCTTGTCAATTTAAAAGTTAGTGACTTTATTTTTCTATCACCTATTAATACCCTTGAACATCACAATATGTTGGATTTCTTGAATTGTTGGTCCGTAGATGTTTTACTTTCCTGATGTATGCTGAGCCACTTGGTTCCACATAGGTTTAGGGGTGTCGGGTCATGTTAGATAAGTTGTTGAGCATGTGAGGTATCATTTCTGTTGGCTATATTCATGACTCTTTTTTCTTCCTGCTCCAATCGAAATGTGAGGTATCAGTTCTACGTTGCTGCTATGGCTGTTGACCAAGGATCGCCGAATCGGTATTGGTAGGCGTACCGGACCTATTCGGTACCGGTTCGAACCGGTACCACTGGTTCGGCCTCCAAAAGCCCAAAAAAAATTGGTCTAGCCGGTATGGACCGGTACGGAGGCAGGTACGGGCCGGTACCATTTTATAACACTGAATACATACCAGTATGGGCCGGTTCAGGCCAGTTCAGACTGGTTCGGACTGGTATGGGCCGTTACGAGGACCGGTAGGGATCAGTACGGAGGCCAGTATGGCTCGATTTGGATCGGTACTCAGAGATCGGACCGGTTCGGTACGGGTTGAACCGGCCAGTATGGGCCGGTTCAGCATTCCTTACTGTTAACTTGTTGCTTTAACTTTAACTTTTTAACCTGTCAATGTAAGTTCATTCAATGAGTAGGAATTAAAAAAGACTTGATAGAGGAAATATGGAGGAATTGCCAAACAGGAAAAATGCTATGGAACCATTGCAGCTTTTTATCAAATAGTCGCTAGTTGATGTTGCATGCATGCATGCATACCTTATTTAGGGCTCACTCTTCTCGACTCTAAGTTAGAACTTTAAAAAAAAAAGTCATCCGACTTCAACTGGGATCGTTAGCCTATCAAGTGACTCGGTTTTTATTCAATGTTGTAGTGTTATTCCATCAGGGGCGGTCATTTCTTGGCACAATGGTAAAGGTTTAGGCTGACAGGTGTAATGGCAGGAGTTCAAGTCTTGGGGCAGCCACTTTGTGTTATTATTAAAAAAAAAAGAAAACAAAGGTGAGGCTTATCCCAAGTCCTCCCTTCCCGGGACCTTGGATTGCCGGGAACATAACTAGGTAATGTGGCGGTTGAAGTATTATTCCCCTAAATCAGGACTTCAACTCTCTACTTTCTAAGTTTGACTCCTAGAAAATCTCCAACTTAGCCTAGATCTCCTCCAAATAACAGTTATTCTATGTGTTCTTGACGAAAAGAAAATAGACCAGCAGAACAGCAAGCAATGTCTTAGTGCATTGAATTTAGCTCTTTGGCTTCTAGTTTGTGACTTCCAAATGGATACAATTCTATATATAGAATATTTCCAAAATAGGGGAACCTTGGAGTGTTGCTTTCTGGTTGTTTGAGCATAATGCGTTAGACCTTCTTAGCCTTATGGCAAGCCTATTGCTTTTCCAAAGTTGCTTGGTCTTGGAAGCCAGCAGAAAATTTGGGTATTACATATGTTAAGAGCCAGTCAGTCATATGAGATGTAAGTTTTATGTTTTCTCTTCTTCTTCGCTTTTCTATTTATTTGTTATTCTTCTATATTTCCTTCACCAAACAATCTCGCCAATTGATGCTTTTAGCTGCATCATAGTTTTCTCATATATTTATCTGTGGGAAAAACCTGGTTCTTTCTTCTGCAATGTTCAACATCCAAGTCTAAAGGATGCTTGGTAAAGGGTGCTCATTCTTAATCTCATGTTTGCTTGGCTGTGAGGTAGGTTCAATTGCTCTCGAATCTACATGATAGCCTTTGAAATTTACATCTCTCTTTAGCCATCTGCTTCGACATTCATAAGTCTATGGTGCTGCTTCACATTGTGACATCCCTCAAGATTCCAAGGAGATGAGCCATTCGAATTTTGGATCCTTGACATATTTGATTCTTAGAACGTTTGGATATTCCCTGGCTCTTAAACGACACTCTTCAATGATTCCTACTCTCCTTTTTCTTCTTTTGAGGGAGAGGGGTTTTGTTCCTCTTTTTTTGGGTGTGGGGGAGAGATTGCTCAGGACCTGAACTTGGAATATCCTCTGAACTGCAGATGATTGTGACCATGCAGGGCATGACCCTGTTTGCCTTTATGCTTCTATCAAACTATGATGGCAATATTATGAAATACTGAAGCATTGAACATGTCATGCGTCAACGCTGCATGAACATATCTAAATTCTATAACTAATACACGTCTTTTTTGCTTTATTTGCAGTGCATGTGCAGTGAATGTGCAAAGATTCTAAGGTTTCAAACGAACCGCTGCCCGATATGCAGGCAGCCAGTGGAGCGTCTGTTGGAGATAAAGGTCAACAATAGATCTGAGGAGCAGCATGAGTCACAGTGATGATTTGCTCGGTTTGCACCTCAAAGCCTCGTCCTCTCAATGGTGACTTCCAATAAGCAGAAGGTGGCAACATACGAAATGGAGTTTTCTAATTATACGAGGACTACATAATGGTTCACAACTTTGGGCAATGTTGCAAGCCGTCAGTGTTGTATATTCTGCACATCCATTAGCTTGGGGGAAAGTGTTGTGAAGATGACCTCTTAATGCGCAAATTATACTCCTTTACAATATTACTAGTTCTTGATGTTTGCAATGTCATGCATCAACTCACTCATGATGTTATGATCATATGTTTTGCGTCATTCTACAAATTCAACCGACTCCAGGGATGGTGATATTGGCTAAAGATTTAGGCCTGCTATGAACTTCTGATGCGTGTTGCGTGTTTGGCCAAGCAAGATCTGAGAGGGTTTAGTTCTGGGTTTTCAGTGAATGGAAATAAAATTTTCAGTTTGGAATCTAATGAGCAGGAACGTGAGTGAAATGGAAGATTAGTTGTTGGGGAATTTCTTGTTGCTGAGAACGAGGCATAGACTGTGGTTGCATCAATCCTCCACCAATTTTTAGTTTTATGGACCATTACGGAAAAAAAAAATGAGGATCTCTGCCTATCAAAATAAACTGGAGATACTTGTAATGATAACATACGGAACCCTTCAAAAAAATATCCGAACAAATTTGATCATCCAGAAATTTTATTCCCAGATACCACCCCAGAGCCATGCAAGTCGGATGCGATTATTTTTAGGGCAACGCTGCCGGTGGCTGATTATATGCACAAAAAGTCCATATTTTTATGAAAATGGCATAGGGAGATTGAAATCACCAGCAGGAACCTTTGCGAATAAGGGCTGTGGTTGATTGTTTAGCGGCATGGCAGCACTGGAAGAGTAAGCAATTTTTCCTATCCATGTAACATGGAATGTAGGTTCATGATTTTATCGAATGATCATACCATGTGTTGATGCAGGAGCTTCCATTGAAGAAAGGAGAAGAAGAAGACAGTGACTTATTAATGGCTGTGGAAATAGGGAATCATCTACAACTCATTAGTGACATGCAGATTTCGATAAGCTATCAAAAACTTTTTCATCGATTTTAATTCATTTTCTCATGCGGTAAATGTGCAGAATCGCTGCACGGTTGGAGGATACCCTGAATTCAAATCCCTTTTGATGACTGGATGATGCATTTCAAAAAATCTATGGTTCGTGTATCAACACAATGATGGATGACTGGATATAGTTGGATGTCTACGTATTGGCATTGCCCCACCACTAGCCGTCCTGCCATAGATGTCAATGAACAATATTAAACTAAGGCCATCAACTCAAACACAAATTAGAGAGAATCTTGTTCCAAAAATATTTATCATTTACAATGCAGCCAAATTACAAAAATTTTTATATTCAGAGTTGACTAGTTATAAGGCAAGTGCACCTACTTGAATTAAATAAAATTGTAGATGCAAGCGAACCATGATATCTATGTTTGATTTCGAATATTTTATGACCCACAAAACAAAATAACTCAACTTTAGCTCGCCAACCCTAGTTATGAATATTTAAGGCTAAAAATTGCAGGAATTTTCTCCATTCAAGGCATAATACACGAATGAATTACATAGGCTCCCTGCTTGCTCCTCCCGATCCAGTTCCACTTTCTTAGATCAGCTTGCGGTCCAGTAAATAGCATGTCGACTAAGGATTTGATGGCATGAAGGAACCTTTGGAAAAAAAAAAGAAAGAAAGGAAAAGGAAAACGAATAAGAAAGCCAAGTGGCGATGTATCATCATCATCCGTCGTTAGCTGCGATCCCTCGTAACGTAAATCTCCGGAAACGTGAAACGTGAAACGGATTTACTGGGTAAGAGAGAGTATGGCAGGGCGGCGCTGGAGTTGGTGGGAAGGGAAGAGAGAGAGCCCGAGGCCACCTACTTGGTCAACGCGGCCGGTCCGCTCGTTTGAACCGGAGTTCACAGCACACTGCTTAGGTTTGATCATGCTCGACCGCTGGTCCACTCGGACGGCCCAATAGTGCTATCATTCGATTAAAAGCGTATTTAATTCGTGACTGAAATAAAAATCAGAATTTGAATTGAAATAAATTAAAATAAAGATTATAAAAATAAAATTTGAATAGAAATGTATTGAAAAGAGAATCAAAATAATTATATCTCTCGATGTATTTAGTTCATGGCTAGAATCGAAATTAAAATATTTTTAAATAAATTTGTGAAGAATCAACAAAATAAAAAAAGTTATTTTTTAAAAAAATAAAATTTAAATTTTGGAATGAAAGATGGAATTGAATTTTTGAAAAATTGGGGCACTTCCATTTCATCCTAAATAGGAACAAAAATATAATTCCCACCAACCAAATGGTTAAAGTAGGAGTCGCTCATTTTCATTTTTATTTCAGATCCCAACTTTTCTCAATCAAATACATTCTTATTGCCCGTCGAGATTCCATCATTAACTAATTTTTAATTACAGTTCCCGAAATAAATAAAAGTTTTGATAATAAAATCTAGGGGAAACTAATGTCTGGTCCATTCTTTGACCGGACTGTAATGTTTAATCTCTGTTGAACATAACTTTAACAACCGGTCCATACCCATTTCCAATGCATAATAAATTTTTATGAAAAGACCATAATGCCCTTCACCTCCTTCATCTTCATTTTTTCTTTTTTTTCCCTATTTTGAATCCTATTCCTTCCGAGCCATCCCGTAAGGTCCGCGTGCACCCATTCTGCTTCCGCATCATCAGCTCTGATCTCCAGGCTAAGTGCGACTCCCTCTCCGCCGCCATCTCCGCCGTCGCCTCCCTTGCCCTTGACCTCCACCCGTGCTTCTTCCCCACCGTCGCCGCCCGTGAGAGAATCCGGAGGAGAAAGGATCTCGGCCGCGCTCCGCCGGCCACGTCGCCGAGCCACCGCCGGCCTCGGCACTCTTCCGAGGCCGGCGGCGGCCGCGGGAGGGGGCGAGCCAGGGTCGGCGGCGGCCGCGAGAGGGAGCTCTTGCGGGGACGGGCGGGGACGGGTAGTGGTCGGCGGCGGCCATGCATTTTTTTTTCTTGTTCTTCTGGGAATGTTAGATCAAAAGGGGCAAGGGCATTTTTGGTATTTTTTGAAAAAAAGAAAGAAGCTAAGGGACCGGGAATTAAAGTTGGTGGAGATACCGGACCAAAGGTTTTAAGACCGGTCAACAGGGATTTTTTGTTACAGCACGGTCTTTTGAAGGGTGGGAAATTAATTACCCTTTAAATCCAATGAATTTTAAAAAATATTAAAAAATCTTTTTTGACTTTTAATGAGGATGTGTTAAAAAGAACATAACTACAAAAAATAATGGCAAAGTCATTCTTTATTCACCTACATATTATTAAATATCTTTTTGGATTAATATCTGTGTATTTGATTAAAATATAATGTAGGAATTAGTTAATAATTTATAAAAATTTAAAGTTAGCTCTTCTTCTCTATATAATATAATAAAATAGTATTCTAATAACCTAAGTGTTTCGTACATACATGTACAATATAAAGAACCATTCGTGAACTTGTTACAACAATAACTAGTAAGCTATAATCACTTTTGCTGCAAAATCATGTCAAAGTATAGTTACGGCTAATGTGATTAACTCTTAAAAATGTTCTCCTTCTAGAATCATAATTTATGAATATGTTTATCCAATCAAGCCTCTTTTTTTTTAGTTTTCTTTTTATTTATTTATTGTTATGATCGTTGGAGAAGCTGTTATTAGTGGTTTTAATGGAAAAGAGGGCTAACTCGGGTGGGGAAGAAATTCTATTCTTCCGTGTTCCGGGTCGAGTTAGCGAGCGAGCTGCGAGACCGAACCGGTCCGGTCCATCTTCGGGGTTAGGTGGGCTCGTGGTGGCGGTGTACATTTTATTCGCCTTCGGGGTTCCTCTTCCATCTCGACCACCACCAAACTCTTCTTCTTCTCAAGGGCAACGTTAGAAAGAAGGGGAGGAGAGAGAGAGAGAGAGAGAGAGGAGGAGCGATGGCGTCCACTCTCGCTTCGAAACCCTTTGTGGAGGGCCCCCGAGCCGACGGCGTCACCGGCCTCGGTTTCCGGCCTTCTGATCTCCGCGGGCTGTCCGTCCAGGTCGCGATCCGACGGCGGAGCTGCCCTCCTCGAACGCTAGGTCTGCTCGGAGACCCTTTTTGTTTACCTTTTTATCCCGATCTATTACACCGAATGCCTGATTACGTTTCCACCCCACCTTTTCTTTTTATCTGGTTTCTGATGACGATGATGATGTTTCTCATCGCCGTTATGTAAAATTCAATTTTAAAAAAGAAAATTAAGGAAGAAGAACTTTGTAACATAAGAAACAAATTGTGGAAAAGGTAAAAGATATCGTCTTGCTTTCTTGAAATTAATACCTGGTGATTGAAGTGAGGACATCGCAGAAAGAGATTCATATCAATGCGTTAAGATAAGTACATACATAGCACAAGGATAGTCTACCATGTCAGACAAGAAGCCCGGCGTAAAGCGTCGTATGGTTTATTGACGATCTCAAAGAAAGAGAAGAAGAATGATGCGCTGGGTGAAAAGAAAATAAAAGGAATTCAAAAAGAAGAAAAAAAAGAGGAAAGAGAGGAATCGATTTTTTCTGGAATATAAGTGCCTAAAAAAATGTAGAGCAAGTGGTTTTAAATGCAGGAGTCGGTCCTATTTGCTTGTCTAATATAAAATACTCCAAGACAGGATTAAATTTTCATGAAAATGACGCAAGGATGCAAATATCAGTAATTAGTTGCATGCTAATGTTAGTCCATTGTGTTTATATCTTTTTCCTCTTCATTTGTACATAAAAAATTCTGCCATAGCTTTTCAGCTGCCATTGTTTGTTCATTTACTTGTCCAGTGAATCTGCTTTCTGTAGTCCTTTTACTAAAATGCTTGGATGCATGTCTCTTCTGCTAGTCTGGTTGTTTCTGTCGCAGCAGTCTTGACAATTTGTCATTTCTCGTTTGTTGGTCAAATTCATATGAGCTTATGTTCCTGGCATTTAAAATATTTGGTACTTCTTCATCCAGATTCCACAATGTAGTTTAAAATATGTTTTCTTTTATTGATACCCTTACTTTTTCACTACTCTGAGAGTTCTAGCTCTAGACCATGATTGTCTTCCACTCTTTTTGTATGAGTACCAAATGTTTTCATCTTAACATATTTTTTTAATGTTTTCATCTTAACATATTTTTTTAATGTTTTCATCTTAACATATTTTTTTAGTGATGCTTCTAAGGTTTTCCCATTCATTTGGCAGTTGTTCTGTCATGTTCATGCTACAAAGTTAACGACCTTTTAGACCATTGAGAGGTAGGTAATATCAATGCAATAGTTCCGAAGTCATATTCGGAGCTTAGTGATCACCAAGTTTCATATAAAGGCATCCATGTCTACGTTCTATTCTCCTGCTTTCACTTTGTTCCACTTTTCATCAAAAATGTGCCACTTTCTATCGGTTGTATTGTTTGTCATTCTTCTAGATTGGCATTTTTTTTCTCTCATATGTTTGTATATTATGATCATCTGCCAGTTTTATAGGCTTAGTCCTGAATGTTCAAAATATAAGCTTATATTATCTCTTTTGAAAGAGCAGAGGTGCGGGCAACTGGAAATGTATTTGGAAATTACTTTAAAGTGGCAACTTATGGAGAATCTCATGGTGGTGGTGTTGGATGTATCATCAGTGGATGCCCACCAAGAATTCCTTTTTCCGAAGCTGATATGCAAGTAGAACTTGATAGAAGGTTTCATGCACTTTCCAAACAGACCCCAAATTTTCATTTTACATAATTCACTCTTAGCTGGCATACAGTTTTCTAAACCTCTTGTTTATTTTTCACCCTATGCAATGCCAAAAGTTTTAAGGCATGCTTTCATTTAGCCTCGCTTCAATGATTTGGTATCCAGGAGGCCAGGTCAAAGTAGAATAACTACGCCAAGGAAGGAGACTGATACGTGTCAAATTTTTTCAGGAATCTCAGAAGGTGAAAAACCTTTTCCTCCTTTCTTTACAGTACTCATGTTTAGGTGCCACTAGACGAAGTTAGGACTCCAGTCAGCATGCTCTGACGTTGTTTGATCAAGTCGATTGATGTACAATGCGTATTGCAGGAATGACTACTGGAACTCCAATCCATGTTTTTGTACCAAATACAGATCAGAGAGGACATGTAAGCACTCAACAAAAATGAGAGCAGCTCTTTGATTTTTACATTTATATTGTTTAATTTATTCAACTTCCAATTGTTCAACCCTTGGATTCTTGCAGGATTACAGTGAAATGTCACTAGCATATAGGCCTTCTCATGCAGATGCAACATATGATTTTAAATATGGTTTAAGATCGGTGCAGGTAACATATTTTCCTTTCAGATGCTACCTTATTATGAGAAGAGTGCTGCTACCTTCCCGAATTGCCCCCAGAAATGCTGCACCCAACATTTTTGTGTGATAATTGGTGGTTCAGGTGTAAATTTGGGGCCAAAATCTCAATTTTTTGCTTTAGCAATGTTTTGAAATAACATGGCTTACAGCCTTTCAGCAGCCTTTTCGTGGACACGTGGTATTTTTTTGTGAGAAATCTTTAAATGCAATCTCTAGATTATAGTTTTGCCACAGACTCGAGAGATTAATGTTCACTGACAGCCGAGGGATGCTTGGTTGAACATAAATTTAAATGCCCCTGGTTTATGATATTCTGAAATGGAACTGTAGGGGGGTGGCAGATCATCAGCAAGAGAAACAATTGGGAGAGTTGCTGCTGGAGCTGTTGCAAAAAAGATTCTGAAAATGAAAGCTGGAACTGAGGTCTGTTTGTGTATCAAATTGTTTTTGTTAATTTCTGAAGTATGTGGTTCATTTCTCTTTCAGCAATGAGCGATTGTTGCATGCCCTCTGGATATAGTTGACAAGCTCTGATGCACTTTCAATCTCCCTGTGGCACTGTCTTTGTTCTAAGATCCATAGAACTTAAGAACATGCAATGGATTTAGGTTGAATATATATTCGTGATATTTATGTGATGCTAGACTTGACATATGCTTGTATCCTACTATTATCTAATGGAATAAACTTATGTACAGTTTTCATTTCCCTGCTAAACTATCTTTGTTCTGAGCTACACTCACAAGGACATAACATAAAAAAGAAAGAACTTATCTGGTGGATGCTATTATATTTGTGCAAAAAATGTGTTTGTCACTATCGTTGACTTGTGCATCACTTACTAAAACAACTTGTTTTGAGTTATGAATACTACATGCTTTTCATGCTGGAACTAATAGCTTTTCCTTTTGTTAAAATTTCTTTTTTTTTCCTCCCTAGATTCTGGCATATGTTTCTCAAGTGCATAAAGTTGTACTTCCCGAAGGGGTAGTTGATAATGACACTGTGACCTCTAAGCAGGTTTGTAGTTGCTCAATCATTTTAAGAGTTACAAGACTTCTTTGTGTTGTATTAAGTTTGTGTGAAATCTTACCAGATAGAGAGCAACATAGTTAGGTGTCCAGATCCAGAATATGCTCAGAAGATGATTGATGCCATTGATGCTATACGAGTGAAAGGGGACTCCGTTGGTGGTGTTGTGACCTGCATTGCAAGAAATGTTCCACGTGTAAGTATTTCACGTCATTCAACATCATAACCATGGATGATATTGCCCTTCCCGAGCAGTACAGCATTCATCCTGCTTTTCTGCCACAGGAGTTGGATCAGTAAAAATATTCATTTATTTATTCTTTTTCCCAGTCACTTTTTGGGTGATTTGCTGTCTGTCTAGATCTTTCCAAAATGTTTTATAGCTTCCTTTAAGACTGGTTAAATAACTGCTATCACCATATTTTGTCAGGGGCTAGGATGTCCAGTCTTTGATAAGCTTGAAGCTGATTTGGCAAAGGCTGTACTGTCTCTGCCAGCAACCAAGGGATTTGAGTTCGGCAGTGGATTTGCAGGTGGGTGAATGTGAACTGGTAATGCTGTAAAATTTTATCTAAGGTTTATTGGCTCAGCCCATGTGCCAATGCGTGGGTTGTTTGATCCAATTTGACGTGGTCAGTTTGATCAAACAAATATGACATATTGTCCTGTTAACTTTGTTGGTAGTGTCATAACTGTTGCTTGTACCAATCCATGCAGGTACTTTTTTGACTGGAAGTGAGCATAATGATGAGTTCTATACAGACGAGAATGGAAACATACGAACAAGAACAAATCGATCAGGCGGTATACAGGTTTGTTCCTTTGCTATTTTATTCCCGTAGTCTCTCCTCGGTACTGAAATTTTATGAATTCATGGATTAAAATTATTGTCCTAAGATTTGAAGATGTATGTTTACAGGGAGGGATATCCAATGGAGAAACCATCTACATGAGAATAGCTTTTAAACCGACCTCTACTATTGGGGTAAGCAGGCTGATACATATATATTGATGTATATATGTGTATATATATACATACATGTCATTGTCAGCACCATTTGTTTCCTTTAGAGTATGGAAAGATTTTACACAATAAGTGGTTCCTCGTGTTACTTATATCAATTATTGCTATGATAAAAGTAATTGGAATTCTCCAGGTTGTGTAGAAAAAATAATGATATCTACTAAAAATTCGCTTATCCATCTGATGATTTAGGGCCCTTGAAGTAATAAAATGATATTCAAACACATGCTTGTAGCTGTAGCTACTGCATAACAACTTTATTATAAAGAAAATTTTCAATTTATGTTTTGCTTATCAACTGTTGGTGCATTGGTGGACTTCAATACTGTTCGATTTCAATATGTAATTGATTCGTGCAGAAAAAACAGAATACAGTAACCAGAGATCGAGAGGAGACTGAACTTATAGCAAGGGGTCGCCATGATCCCTGTGTGGTCCCTAGAGGTACAACTTTGTTCCACATTTGTTTACATAAAAAACATGAAACAGTTCTTTGATGACCCTTCTCAAACTGTGCTTGTCCCCTTTGATCGACTTCATTGGCATTTGGTCTTCTATGGCAGCTGTTCCGATGGTGGAAGCAATGGCAGCTTTGGTGCTATTGGATCAACTGATGGCACACCTAGCTCAATGCGAGATGTTTCCAGTGAACCCGGTCCTCCAGCAGCCAGTTAGTCCACCCATCAACGGACCCTTGTTGACATCAAAACTTGCACAATAATTTATTTTCTCAGAGAACAATTTTCTTTTTATTTCCTCTTTCTTTGCAACAACAGAGCTAATGGGACTCCTCATGCGGCAACTGGTTTGGTGTTTGATCATTATTCATTGTATTACTGCATGTACTATGTGGATCAAGACAATTGTTGCTGGTTTTCGTGATTGGCTGTGATTCTGTAATGCTATTAGGCACGTAGTGGTTGAATAAACATGAGTTTATGCAGTGAGCGTGATTGATCTGGGACTTCGAAGGCATCTGTTACATTCGATCTGTCAAGATTATCCATGTTATTGTATCTTGCTCTTGAATTAGTAACTGTAAAAATCTGTGGCCCGATGACTTTTTAGGCTCGTGTTGCATGCATCTGAAGCAGGAACTGCGCTTTTAATCAGGATTTAGGTGGATGTTCCGAATTGTATGCTATGTAGTTATGCAGGCTCCATCCGCCACAAATTGGGATGGCAATATGTGGTGGCGCACATCATTAACAGATCAAATAAACGTACGAGGGTAAACAAGCCTCAAAACATCTTGTTCAGCTGAACATGCTTGGATTGAGGCATTTCTCTTAAAAAATTACGAAATGGTGATGAAATGGTCAAAAGAATGCATACCATTTTAGTTGCAAACATCCAAGTACCGTCCTGAGTGGCCATTTTCTCGTGGACATTGTGGGTGAAAAGGATGAAAAGGACGGTGCGCGGATATAGAACAGCAATGTAAGTTAAGCTGCGAGTCGTATGCTCGTGATTTTAAAGAAGAGCACATCTAAGAGGATATTGGAATCCAGCATAGCCAAGCCATCAACATTCTTATGACGAGCATCGGATAGTGACATGCGCAAGGCTTGAGTCGGGCAATTTACCTACCTGTTCAGGACTTCCAAACTCTCCTTAGCTCGCTCAATTTAAGCAATACAACTCAGTCAAAATATCTAAATATCAATAAGCATTCCAGGAGAATCATAGTTGCAGGAGAAGACGTGGTAAGTATGCATCTGCATATAATTCCCCTTGCTGCACGTCTTCCCAGAAATTAAAAATTTCTCGTAAATCAGTTTGCATAGCAATTAATTCTCATCGATAGCACTCTCCAACTAGCCGAAGCGACCATTCAGAACGTACCGGTACGAGAAATTTTTTCTTTCTATCCGATCGAATCAAATCTAATTTCAGTGTGATCTTGCTAGCTAACTTAGATCGTATTAAACACTTCTTTTCACTAGAAATTTGGTTACAATGAAATTTCATAATATAGTTTTTTTATTGGAATTAACTCATTCTAGCACAAGATATTTAGTATAATAATTTATACATATAGTATTTTACAACTAACAAGCTTATCCAATAGTTGGCATTCAAGTTGCTTGCAACTTAGATTGCTGCAAACTAATAATTGATAAGCATTAAATATAAAAAATATTTTGTTAAAAATAAGTCTATTAAAATATGTTAATCCATAATAATGTTTTAACAACTCACTATGATTTGAATACATTGTTAATTATACAGCGTCGACGGTCTTATTGTGTCCTAAACTGCATTAAAATTTAACCAAAAGAATGCGTGCAGAGGACACTGAATATGAGAAGTTCGATGGCTATGCCGGACCAGCAATGTACACTTGATGCATGACCATTCAATGTCCATCAGTGTACCCACCTTCTCGTGACTATGTATAAAATTTATAGAACAAGATGCAACGGTGCCCAACTTGAGAGAAGCACGTTAAACCCTAGGCAAAAACCCCACGAAGAATGAAGGATCGCGTGCGGTCGATGACAGCGTCTTAGCTACAAGACCATCCAAAAGAAAGGGGCCATTGTTTGCCCATTCGGCTTTTGTAGTAAAATAATGACTTGCTTCTTTTTGGTACACAAATAATGATTTGCTTTATTGGCTGTGACAAGTTAGAAAACGGAATAATGGACGATTACGAGAACCTTGAATATAGCATAATCTATTCTAAGATTCGCTTGCGGGTCCCACTCTCAGCATGTTTCGAAATCATTCCTCCAGGGCCTCCACGTAGCATTATGGCCACAGAAAGCAAATATGCCCTCTATGGCTCATTACAAGCAAAGCTTACCGCATCGATCACACCATAATGGAGCTCCACAAATTAAAAACAGTAGTAGAATGTGTCGCACCATATTTGCCCGTGTGTGAATTGTGATCTACCGGATGCGGGCTCTAAAGACCGAACCTTTCAATCCGCCAAACTTGGGAGGCTTAGCAGTTCCGGAGCTGGTCCTTCACCTTCCTATAATCCAAAACTGCAGCGTACGACGGGCCTCTACCACCAAACCAACTTTAAAAAATTTTGAGAAGACGGTGTACCAGTATTAGCGATTTGTGGACCAAATAGAGAAATAGAAAATTCCAACAACTAATAAAAAGAAGTTGCAGATCAGTTGATTGCTGCTATCTATTGAGAGAGATGAAAGGAGAGAAATGCTCGAATTTTCTTAAGAAAATCAAGTTCTATCTATTATGTTTTGCAGAAAATCTTATCAACATTCTTCAGCTGGAAGCATTTGTGTTCATAGAAGCTGCTTGATTCTCATCTCAAACTTGTATATAATCTCGCAACATTAACGTTGCACGTTGAGAGACATTGATCTATCTTTTTAGAAAAAGAATGACTCACATCGGGATATAACGCTTATATAGTTGCACATTGAAAATAAAATATCCTTCAAATCATTCATGAGATTGTTTAGCTTGTTGAATAGTTTAACAAGTTTCTCAAAAACTACTATCTTTTGTATAAAAAAAAAAATCCTTACAAATCTTTTATAAATAGTTTTTGTAAACTCTCTTTTACTAATAAAAGCCGGATGGCTTTGCCTCCTCTTCATCTTAAAAAAAAAGGAAAAAAAAAAAAGAAGAAGAACGAGCCTCTACCACCAAAGTCCAAACCAACCTCAGAAAAAAATAAAGGATAATAAGCAGGGAAGCAGAAGCTAATAAGAGAGATTGCTGTAAAAGTTCCCTAGCAAGATGTTGTGGCGGGAAGTCCTGGGACAGGCGGTCAAAAAAGCTGAACTAAAGTGGCTTCTATTCGTCGATTTCAGAGCATCTACGGTCTAGTCTTTAGGCTGAAGAATAGGAGAGAGAGGGAAAAGGATAAGAAAAGGGCAAGACGATCTATAGCCCCCCGGTATCAGCGGGAAGGGAAAGAAGGAAAAGACGAGTTTTAGCAAAAAAGAAGGAAAAGACGACACGAAATGAACAAGCTGCTCTTCACAGATCCGATAGGGTAAAACTTCACTGTTGATGAGATTGACCTGAGGAAGAATTCAACATCGGGCACGAGAATATTCTTTCCAAATCTTGAGGCGGACCCTAAATATGATGTGGATTGGAATAGGATCCAGCTTTTAACGCTCTAAACGTTCCGTTGATGTACGCCCCACTGAGTTTGTTCGAACATGAAAACATGGACAACAGCAAACATCTCCGTCCTCGCAACTCCATTTCTTCCCCCCCGGAAACTATGCAGAGTTTTCAGCTATATATGAGGGAAAAATTACAGGAAGAGAAGCCGTCTCTCGGCGGGTCACTTCTCTTTAGCTAGTGTAATTCTTCGGCAACCTACCTTTCCTCGACGAGGTTCGTGTTCTGAACTGGAGTCGCGTCTCCTTTAGCATGCGTCCTAGCAAAGAGAATGTGGGATAAAGAGCATAAATCTGGAGAGGAAAAGGGATGCCCAGCTAGATGTCCAAAAGCATTCCTACTGGAGATTCACAGTCTGAATGGTCTTTAGAAAAGTTAAAACGACTTGTTCTGGGATGCGATATGCTAGTTGAAGAGCCAATAAGTAACTTCGAATGCTTCAAAGCACAGAAAATCGCACTAGACACTCGGCAAAGCTTCTTTCATTCGCTAGAAACCACCTATCTATCTGCAGGATTTAAAATTTGTATTTGGGCTCTGGCCTCCAAAGGACCATTAATAAGAGCTCTCGAAGTAAAAATTCTGCAAGTCATTCCAGATATACTTGTTCCCACTTGTGGAATAAGAGAACCTGCTAGGATTTATAAATAAAATTGTGATATAATTGTCACTAACAAGTTTCCAAAAGTCAAAAAAAGTCTATAAATAAAGGATTTCAGATAAAGCAGGCGGACCAATTACATGGCATTGGGATGGGACCACAAATCACAGTAGCCTGTCCCATATGAAGCCACCATTTCTTCTTTTGCCCATGGGCTTTCCCATGAGAAGTTATCTGACGCCTGCTGCTTTTGGTCATAGCGCGAATAAGTATATACATGGGGCAGAGACTCGAGTTATGTGTACCGTGGATAAACAACTTTATAAAGCAGTTGATAATAAGATGCATGTTATGATATCGATTAGCTGCTCGCTTAAGCAAGCGAAGTTCCTCAATTAAGATGGATGAGGAAGCCTACATCACGAGCCCAAGAAATACTAGGACCTGTTGATTCTTTGATGACGGCGCAGTCTAAGCAAGCTGCAATAAAGTTAAAACATCAAGGTGGATCTTTCCTTCTCTTGCTCGGATCAAGAGGGCTATATTGAAAAGCATATCATATCAGGCAAATGCCATAAAATTTCAAAAAGTATAGCTACCGAGCGATTAAAGAGAGGGAAGAAACTTGCCAGTTCAGAAAAATCATTTCCAAGTCAAGTATTCTGCAATAGCAGGAGCAGAACTTAAATATGATTATGAGGCCAAGAAGCAAAGGATGTTTATGCTTGGAAAAGAGGCGATCAAAAGAAATGCCATGCTTGTGGGTGCATCCTTGCCACAAAGGCCAGCCACTTGGGAGTAACAGCTGGTCATCGAGTTCCACGAGGCACACACACAGACCAGATAGCAATTGTAAGGAGCCCTGGACTACCATAGAATACATGACGGACCAAAAGATAGGGGCAGGTTTCTCCCAACATGCTTACAAGAGCTTCTATGGAGGAGCCCGAAAGGGCTTTGTTACAGAATATAGACATTGAGATATTAAAAACAAAAACAGTGTATCTTCCTTCATAATGATCTTTTTGATATTGAAAACGCAACGCATTCTGAAACAAATTTCATATGGTCGAGACAAGTTGAGTAACCACAGTTCTAAGGAGAGAGATGCTGCACTGCTATGTTAAAAAAAACAGCAGGATCCAGCAAAATAAGAGGTGAAAAAAAACGAGATGACTGGCGCTTACTGAATAACTGATAGTCCGTCTAGGTGGGCTTGGGAGCTGCTTGCTTGAAGGCAACTGTGGGAGCTATCCGGCAGCTCCTCCTCTGGTGCTCGAGCAGGAGCTCCCCTGCAAACCAGTCCAGCTTCTCCATGTTCGTCTGCTCTCCAATCTTCTTTCCCCCAAACATCAACGACTCTACGTTCTTCCGCTTCAGCATCTCCTCTGCCGCCCCCAGCAAAGCCTTCACGTTCCCCGGGCTTGGGTCCGAATCCACAGCCACCCCGGACCTCCCCATGCTCGTACAATCAGCCTGCGCTCGCATACAGCCATCATCAGTTAATGCCCCAACCTCTCTCACATGAAATAAGATCGAGCTTAGAAGCAACACTCGAAGAGCATGAATGACGAGTGCTAACCCGCCATTCCGAACTAGCAAGCTGATGAAGTACTGAAAACAAAGAATATTGTTGCTTCGAATGGTCCCTCCTCCTCCCCTCCACCACCATGCAAATAATACTTCGTTACCCTCTCCTCTCCATGCATGCACGCACTGGGAACCTTACCTTCCTCAGCGCAACCAAACACCTCAGGCGGTTTGCCATCACCATCACAATTCATCGGTGCCGCACCGAACCAACCTTTCCACATTACACTCCTCCTCTCAGGTCAAAAAAAGTCGGGTTGCACTTAGCTACTAAACCACTAACCCGCTCGACCGCATTCGACGAAAATGGACAAGAAAATTGCTGAAAAATAATTGAAAGATGCTAATCTAAGCTGCTCACCCTTTCTACCACTCATCTGACTGAAAAATTAAGGCATTAAAAACAAAAAGAAGTAGGAATCGACTTCATTGAGTTACCCGATCCTCTGTCAAAGCATCCTTAAATGGACCCGTGCTTCATTTAATCCAATCCCAACTTAATTATGGAAAAAGGGCCCCCAAACTGCACCCCTTTGATGGGAAAAAGAAAGGGGAATAAAAGGAATGGTTGCCAAGAAGCAGGTCAGAAAACCAAAATGGTGAAAATGTTCTCAAATGAGGCATGCTCATTTGACAAAAAGAAAAAGGGAACTTGAAGAAAATGCGCAGACAGCGGTGATTAAATCAAGAAAGGGCTACTCAATCCTTCTCCTGGTCCTTGGATAACAGGCCTGTATTCCATATGCAACCACAGTGTTAGTCCTTGATCCAGAAAATGGAGGGACGAAGGTGATGTTTTTTGAAGTAAACGCCATTTTAAGTTCCCAGAGGAAAGAAGAAAATACGGACAATTAAATGGTGCTCAGAGTAGCCACTCATCAAAGACAAGGAAACAGTGTAATGAAAGAAGAAAATAGAGCAAAAGGCGAGCGGGAGCCCCCTTAACAAATGCGAAACTGTCCATTAGAATCCAAATGCCCTCCCCTCCTCTGCTGCTCTCCAGCAGCGAGCACAGAGAGCCAGCTCATCCTCTCTCATTCCCCAAGGTCACGGTGGGAGAGAAACCGCGTTTTACCCCAAAAAGGAACCAGAGGCATGCAAAAAAGGAAGCGGTAAACGAAAACCTAAACCACGCCCGCGGGGCATCACAACGGGAGCCGGGGCGGGCACATGTTAGCTCAGGGGAGCGGCGCACGTTAGCATGGGATGTACCTGGATGCGGACGTAGTTGGAGCTCCGGCACTGACCAAAGGCGAGGGCGACGGCGTGGTCGACGAGGTCGGCGGCGCCGTCGGAGGCGATGCGGGCGATGGGGCGGGCCCACTCCCGGGGGCCCCACCGCCGAAGCCGCTGGTGCTCCTCCTCCGGCACGACGGAGGCGCCGCCGGCCCCGCATCCGAGGGAGAGTACCAGCAGGTCCTCCACCCCGCGGACGAAGGGGAACTCCTGCTTGTTGTGGAGGACGTGGGTGATGGCCGCCGCTGCCGGGTTGCTCATCGCCAGCCCCCCGTCCACGCCCAAGCACGCCGTCCTCCGGTCCACCGACCGCATCTCCGCAGGCGCGAACCGCCCCGGCTCTGCCCACGTCGCCCGGCACACCTCCCACAGCCGGAAGTCGTAGCTCTCGCTCTCCAGGGCGTCGGCTCGGGAGAAGACCAGCGGGGCCGAGCTCCGCAGGTCGTAGCACGGGATCAGCACGGGCTTCACCGTGTCCCGCAGCGTCGTCCCCTCCCCGAACGCCTCCTTCAACGCCTTTTCCATCGCCGCCGCCGCGGTCACCGACGACCCCCCTCCATGGAACACGCGCCGGAGGAAGCTGCCGGAGGAGAACGCCAACGACGAGGAGGACGAGGAAGAAGACGACGATCTGGGCTTGCGGAAGAAACGCTTGCCCTGGTCGGCGAGGAACCGCCAGGTGTCGTCGGCGCGGAACTGGGGGCGAGCGCCGTCGCGGGTGGAGACGAGCATCGCGGCGAAGACCCCGCCGACGCCGGTGCCGGCGACGACGTCGAAGTAGTCGGAGATGCGGGCGTTGGGGTCGCCGGACTGGGCCTGGAGCGCTTGCTCCAAATACGCGAGGACCTTGCCCGGGAGGATGCCCCGCATGCCGCCTCCCCCGCCACCGTCGATGCAGAGGACGCAGACCTTGCCCCTCTGGTTCTTGATCGCCGTGGCCGCGGCATCGGTGTCGGAGGGTTCGGGGACCCAGAGCTTGGGGTCGTCGTAGCCGAAGAGGAACTTGCTCTCGAGAATGGAGAATATCTCGTAGCTTAGCTTGTCCGTGTCGATGCTCGGTTCTTCTCCTTCTTCTTTCTTCCCCTGATGCATCGCCACCAGCATCTCCTCAGCCGCTGCCATCCCCTCCCCTAAACGCGGAGTTGCGTTGCAAAACCACCCCCCTCCTGCTCCTCCTCCTCCTCCTCCTCTTTCTCCTCCTTTTCCTTTCTCTTTTTTATTTAATCTTTTTTCCTTCTTTCTTTCTATCCCCCAAGCACCTTCTCCTCTATTCTCGATTTTCTCTCCTCTACCAGTGAACAGGGCCCGGTTGTGGTTGGGTTGTTCTGTTTATAGGCTTTTCTATAATCGCTGCCGCGTTGCAAAACTCCCAACTTTATTTTCCCTAATTATCCATCCGCCTCATCTCTCTCTAAGATTAGATTAGAGAATTAGATGGATGGATAGATAGATTACATGTAGATATTGGGGAAAGGAGAGGCATTCTTATTCTTTCTAAACGGGGATGGATGGGTGCGCTCAGAAAAACGCAGCCTGGTAACTGCCACAACGGCCAAACTCTTCTCTCTCTCTTCCCCCCTTTCTTTCTGATTGTTCTGCTCTTGGGGTCTCTTTCCTTTTTCTTTTCGGTGATTCTGGGAACAGAGAGATCTCTAATAGTCGCAGCCAGCCGGGAAGAGAGAGAGCGGATACTGCTGTGCTGCGACTGGAATGGTTCTTTTTAGCCCTTTTATCTCTTACAGAGCACGCGAGGAAAGAAGTGAGGAAAAGAAAGAAAGAAAGAGAGGGGTAGAAGAGAAGAGAAGAGAAGAGAAGAGAGGAGATGGAAGAGGAGCAAGGAGTTGGGGTGGTGGGGGCAACCAAAAGGGCACGGGCGGACTCAGAGCATGTCTTCTTCCGCTCCTTGACCGACGGAACGTCTCTCTCTCCCTCTCTCCCTCTCTAATCTCTAGGCTCCATCGCCGTTGGGTTAATTCCAAGTCATTTAATTTACTGTGGGCAATCATGATGATAAAATTGTTTAACTGCGGTGTGCAGGGCGAGGAAGGCACACGGATCACGCCCGTATATCTTAGTGCAGGAATACTCTTGCTGCTGCACGGATGACGTCCATACACCTTCAACTTCAGGATTCGTGTTTGGCCCATCAGTCTGCTATCTGAGTTGGTCACGGCTCTTAAAGCATGACGTATTTCGCGGCGGTTGCCGGGACCACACGGTGCACGGAGACAGGAACCGAGCGAGCGGGAGCGACAGTTGCTGGGTCAAAGCGGGGTCGCAACGCAGCCCGTCGGACGGTGGGGATCGCGCGTTCGTGCGCGGCTCCCTCGGCGAGATCGACGGCAGGAACTGCAGGCCCTTCGTGGGCCCCGCCTATTGGCCCGTTAGATTTTTTTTTTTACCGGTAAAAGAACTGTAAGAGACGCGCTGCATGCGGATGAAGGGAATGCCCCCAATATCCGCATGGACGAGGAAAGCTAAAGTAGACGGGAACATACTTTCGGCCTGTTTAATGCTCGCAAAATTAGCCAGCCAAAATGATTAGCTTTCCAAAATAACTTCAAAATTATAAGAAATGCCTTCGGTCTGAAATGCAACACAGCTGCGCATAAAAAATATAATATATTAGATCTAAAAATTTATCACAACTTTAATATCTATGATCCAAAATAATATTATTTTATAACAAATAACAAAACTATATCAATTACAAAATTCAATTATCCGACTAATGTCGGTGATTCTCTATCTAATCATCCTATCCATTTCATATCTCAACCATAGCTATGTACTATGCAACCTGCAATTCTGAAAAAAAAATAATAAGAAAGGAGTTGTAAGCTTTATAGCCCAGTAATAAAAAATAATCAATTAATAATATCATGTAAATGAATATCGTATTGATAATAAAAAAACTCATAATAGCATGCACATAACTTCTTATTATCATCTTTTTAAAGAAGCATATATATATATATATATATATATATATATATATATATATATATATATATATATATATATATATATAATATAATCAATTGTTCAACAACAATTTTTTATGTAATATCATTCATTTCTCATTAACTTGATTTTCAGATTTTTTATCAATTTTCTTTTTCGGCTTTGGAATAACTAAGATAATGACTCAGTCCAAAACTGATATCATACCATATTATAGCCCATGGTGACTATCCAACCTATCTTATAGTTTGTGGTAGCTATCAAATTCCACGTTATAGCCCTCGATAGCTATCAAATCTCATGTTATAAGCCGTAATTGCTATCAAATCCCACATTATAGCTTGTGATGACTTTCCATGCTACGACGAGGTTAGTCCATACCATATCTTATACGTCTGATTTACCGATTCTTCTTAGCAAAATAATTATCACATATACAATAAATTTCTTTCAATTTTAAGGTATCTTTGTTCATATAATCATGTTTTCAATATTTGATACGTACAATAACCACATAAATATATCTATACTAAAAATCATATAAAAGGATATCGTCACATGCCAAATAGATACAAATCTCACGATAAAATTCAACAATACAAACGAATATATCTATATATATATATGGTGATTCAAATACGGGAATTCTAACCTTTGCCGAAGATTAACTAACACAATTAATATTGGCCGCTTAAGGGTGTACGAGTTTGGGTGTAGAGTACCCAGATCAGAACTTTCTTGTGCGGATGACTCTCCCAGTCGAGGTCTTGTTTCTCGATCCCCTCATGTGCCAAGCACAAGTCAGGGTCGGCCCTAGCCTATTCAGGCCGGCCACAAGCCCACAAGCTAGGCTAGTCAGGGTCGAGCTGGGCCGGGCCACTCCAAGTCGGCCTATGAGCCCAAAAATCTGGATTATTATAGTATTAGCGATGTGGCGAAGACTGTGAGGACCCGTGCGGGCGTGTGTTTAGTCCCACATCGGTTATTCGCTGGGTAGATTTTGGGTATTTATACAGGATCAAGGAACCCAAATAATACCTTCCGGCTAGCCATTTTTGGTGAGGTTCTAGGTTGTTACAAATGGTATCAGAGCGGACCCGGCCCATAACCTATATGGACTAGGAGACACTGTAGCATAGATTCATTGGGGCTGACCACGGGCCAATCGTGGTGTTTGTGATTAGATTTGAATAGATTTGAACTCTTAGCCTGACGGGACGTTAGAGCTTGAATGGAGGGAGTATGTGAGGATCCGTGCGGGCATGTGTTTAGTCCCACATTGGTTATTTGCTGGGTAGATCTTGGATACTTGTACAGGATCAAGAAACTCAAATAATACCTTCCGGCTAGCCATTTTGGATGAAGTCCTGGGTTGTTACAAAGACAATGAACATGGTGGCTATGATGTTATAGAGACGATAGTGGCATGGTGGTGTTATTGGTTCTGGCCATGCAGCAGAGGTGACAATAATAGCAATAATAATAGTATGGTAGTCGCGAGGTGCTAGTGATATAGTAAAGGTAATAATAATAGTAGGGTTGGTAACTTGGTATGAGAATGCAACGACAATGGGTGGTGATGGGGGTGATGACAAAGATGATAACTACAATAACGGTGGAGAAAATAGCAGTGGTGATGGAGATGGTATTGACGATGGCAGTACAAAAAACATAAATTTTTTATTTTTGAAAATATTATTTTTACTTTATTTTTTTCTTGAAGTAATTAAAAATATTTTTTAAAAAATAAAAAATAAAAATAAAAGCATCAAGCATGTTTTCTTATCTTGTTTTATTTTATTTTATTTTTAAAAATAAAAAATAAGAAATAAAGTTGACGTCAAATAATTTTAAGCCTTTCATCCTCACAGTATGCAACATAGTTACTTACAATGTGAAGGATATTTATGAAACATTCATTATTTTATATTTCAAGTTACTAATAATGTGAAATGTTTGGACCGTTTTGCTGTTAATTTATAATAATTTTCACGCATCATTTCCTGAAGTATTTGTAAATTGCATATCAATCCTTCAATTCTTTAAATCTGTCCACCAATTTCACAATCCATTTGATTTAGTTAAAAATACTGGAAAAGCCACTTCTCTTCAACCCTTTATCAAGTCTCTTCCACTACCTTATTTATATTGCCAAACCGATGGCATAAAATATAAATTTGGGTTTTAAATATTAATATGGAATTTGAAGTAGTATCGAATACATATGTAAATCCAGAAGATTTTAGAGAATAATATAAAAAAATAAAGCTATAGAAAGGTAAAAATAATGAAAAATAAAGTAAGTGGTCCGGAATTCTTGGTGTGTAACAGTTTTGAAAATAAAAAAGTTTCTCTAATTAGCGTGCAGCAAATTTTCATTGGATGGATAATTTTTTTGACAGAAATTAATCAGGTTTTTTTTTAAAAAAAAATTTGTCTCTTCCTAACTCGAACAGAGTTGGGTTGTAATGGAGTTAGGAGGTCATCGATTCGATCGATTTCTCTCTACTGAAGTAGAGCCACAAAATGATACGTACAAGTTCACGCTATAGAGGATCCAAACTCGGTCCACAAATGGCTCCATACAATCGTGCTAGCGTCCATAATTTGAATTGCAATCAAAATGGTGGGACAATTCCCAAGTTTGCCGTGTCCAGATGCCTTGGTTGAATGAACCAATGAATGTAGGCCTCCATCATCAATCTTAGTATTATGGCAAGAACATCAATATAGAATATTAGTCTTCCTTACTTCTCCTACTTGCTTGAGAATTGTTTGACATCGTAAGAAATTAGTTTATGTGGCCATATATCAATTTATAAGTCTCAAATCAACGAAGTAATGGCAAATCTCATCTTGTTCTATTAACAAGCCAGCTAGGGATTTCTTTTTCTTTCTTTTTTATGGTAGAACAAGGAGATGTAGGCTTGAATTACTGATAAAAAAAAAGTACAACCAAGTTTAAAAAGTTTCAGCAGCATCTCGAACCTCAAAACAGAAACTACCAGCTAGGGATCTTAATAGCTACGTCTCTACCGAAATTTACAAAGTGGGGCTTCCATCAATACAAATTATCAGCTATAAGCACTCAAGATCAATTTCATTTCAATATTTGTTTATATCAGAAGTAAAACGAAGAGAAATAGAAACTCAAAATTAGATATTCTTCGTCTTGGCGGGTGACCGAGGGAAGGATGACCCAAGGCCTCGGTTTGCCTTGATAAAAATGAATGTTGGAAAAATTTTGGACGGGACCAAAACATTTTCAATATCTTGAATTAACAATTAAATGAAAAGTATTTTCAATCACTTACCCAAAAAAAAATATTCAAGTAAATAAAATATCCATCAAAATATATTAGCTAATATATTGATATCACATCAGCTAATAATTTTTTTTTATTTTTGAAAGAATCAAAAGGAAAACATAGACCAATAACTTGAGACATCCATTATCTGCATCAGCCGAGACAAAAGCCCCTGGAGAGTATCCAATTTTGATCCGTGTTTGGATTCGAAGCAGGAATGTCGGCCAAGAGGAGTATCTTTTGCAGCTAGGCGAGTGGATTAAAGCGTGTGAGAGCAATGGCTAGTTATTGTCAGAGTCGCCACCATAAAAGGAGGAGGCTAATGCTGCCAAGTTTCTAACATGACTGGGCCCACGGCAAGTGTCACTTGGATCAGACAAGCACTTGATACCAGAGAAACGTAATTTTCTTAGATGCTAATTTTGTTCTTTATGATTTTTTCAAGGGTTGCTCGGCGTCTGACGTCCCAAGGGACGGTTTGGTAGTTCTCGGCCAGTATCTCGCTCTTTTTTTTTTTTTTTTTTTGTAAGACTCATATATTTTTAGTATAAATTTATTTAAAAATATTAAAAAATAATAACTTTAAAGCATTTAGGCAGCTTTCTTTTAGTAATCTAGAGAGCTCCTTCAAAATGATCAGCTATCTCAAAAAAGTCATTTGCAGCAAGATAGTTCCGATGTTTGGCGCCAATAGAGCAAAGATTTTGCGCCTAGCTGCCGCTGAACTGAGCGTCCGCTCCAAAGCAATGTCTTGCGACCGTTGTCTTGAATAATAGCGTTGTTACAGCAGTTTTGAAATAAAGAATATGAGATGGTATAGCAAAAATCCGGCCAACTTAATCATTTTAATCTATTTAATTTTATTCAATCATTAAAATTTTACTTGACCTATTTAAGTTGTTTTATATGATTCATAAACAAGTCATGCGGTGAGGGTTGGATTATAGATTAAATTCATATCTAAATCTTCGACCTATTTAATGAATATATTAAATTTAGTTAACAAAATTTTGATCCAGCCAGTATTCGACCTGATCCATATTTGACTCAAACCCCGATCTGAATGTCACCCTGAGCATGCAAAGAACCTACTCTCACTCAAGTCTTGACAATACTTTTATTTTAAAAAAAAATGTCAAGATGATAACCTCAAAACATGATGAATATTTACCATTTTGCATTGCCAAGACAACTCATAATCATAGCTGAAAAAATAAAAAAATATTTTTTTTTGGATAGGGTCTTTTGGAGGGTGGGGAATTAATTACCCCTAGTTACAAAGCTATTAGAATTGCTCATTTGAAATTTTTCTATTCTAAAGAAAGATCAAGTTATGCTCATTTGAAATTTTGAATTGACATCTGACGTGGTAGACAATGAGGTAATGAATATTGAAACTAGGATTCGTCGTCTTGATACTGGATCCTGTACCGGCACCATCTTATTATAGTATCAGTATGTGGTATGATATGAAACACTAAAATATACCAAATATCAGTATAATAAGCGATTTCGAACTGCTTCGGTAACGATGTGATATGGTACCAATTGGTGCGATAAATTTTGATTGAAACTTTTTGCACCTACCTGTGGAATAATATATTTTTTTTAGAGTGGGGTGGTTGTTGTCCAAGGAATAATGACTTGGTTGCGCGAGGATTTCTGAGCTATTAGACCGTGTCTCCTTTGTGAACTAAACACCACCTTTCACCCAAGAAAAAAACAAAAAGAAACGTGAAGAAACGAAATTAGCGCCTAAGCAATCACAAATACGTGAGCTTCTGATGAAAGTTTTTCTCATAATTACATTTTTCTATTTAGTATAAAATATTTGCCTCGCGTTGAAAACAAGCTCGTGGAACGATGTAAGTGACACAGCATCGGTCAGGTCATGGTGTGCTTCAATTTGCCAGAGTCGGCATCAGCCCATAGGAAAAGGTCACGTCCTTTTACAGTTTGGACTCCAGTTACAGTTTGCCATTCCATTTTATTCGGCGTAATTCCACTTTCCTGGATATGGGGTGGGGTTGTAGTTTTTTGTGTATATATATATATATTGTGTATATTGTAAATAATTTACATAAAATATTTATTTAGTTTGTTAGTTTTGGGGTTTAGGGTTTATAAAGACTTCATCAATCAGAATCAAACTACCACCTCTTGTTGAAGTGGCAATACATTATACATACATGCGTACATACTTATGTGTGTATATATGTATAAATTAAGGAATGCTATATCGGTCAGTTCAGTCCGTATCGAATCGATCCAATTTTTGACCGATCTAATTTGGCGTTAAAAAATGGAACCTGTTACGGGGGAACTAAGCCGCCATGCTCCACGTGACCGGCACGCGCGCCCATGAAGACTACGGCTGTCCTTTGATCCAGCAATCCGACCCCGAGTCGGACATCTTCGGCTCCACAGCCCGACCTCGAGTCGGCTGCCCTTCGATCCAGCAGTCCGGCCCCGAGTCGGACATCTTCGGCTTCGCAGCCCGACCCCGAGTCGGCTGCCCCTTAATCTAGCAATCCGACCCCAAGTCGGATATCCTCAGCACCGCAGCCCGACCCCGAGTCGGCTGCCCCCTGATCCAGCACTCCGACCCCGAGTCGGAGATCTCTTGATAACGACAGGCTGCTTCCCAGAGGCACGCCGAGGCCTCCTGCTCCACTACTCCCTGCAACGGCTGTATCCGATGCTGTTCCACGATCTCCTGTATCAGCCGTACAAAGCGGAACTCCACTACGCCCTGTCATGGCCGTACCCAGCGCTGCTCCACGACGCCCTGTAACGGCCATGTCAGTGGCCACTCCATCGCGCCCCACGATGACAAACCCCCCTGAGAGACCCCCCAGCCAGGTATATATGCGGCTGGGGGGAGAAGGGGGGTAAGCAATATCTTCCAGAGCACTCTCTTGCTTGCTATTATCATTTCTCCTCCTCCTCCAATCTCCTCTGACTTGATCGTCGGAGGGCCCCCGCTACCCCAGTGGTGGTGCGAGGCTTGCTTGCAGGTTTCCCGGTGGAAGGTGGAGCACAATCAACATCGACCAAGGCAGCTCAGACGGAATCCCGTTCACACCGCTGTGCCAATCGTTCTCGGTTTGGACCACCAGCAACAGTTGGCGCTAGAGGAAGGGCCAGCCTCCTCTCTCCATTGACTACCCTCCAGGACTGTGGGGGCCCGTTGGGGTAAAACCTGGCCGGAACCTTCCCGCTGGGGGGGCTATGTTGTGGGGGGGGGGGAGGGGGCCTTGAATTTAGTCCCACATCGGCTAGAGCGGAAAGGTTTCGTGCCTTATAATGAGGAGGGCGAAGCCTTTTCCTCACGAGGGCCCTTTTGTGGGACAAAACCGTAAGGGCAATCCCCCCGTCAGCGCTGGACGCGCGGGCCGGAAACGTCTCCCTCCGTCAGCGCTGGACGCGCGGACCGGAGCGCCCAAAGCGGACAATACCTCGTGGGGGACGCGGTCTCTTTCTGCTCGGCTCGGTTGGGACTAAGGCTGTTGCCGGGGTGAAAATCCCGCAACAGAACCAATCCGTGCCGACTAGATCAAATTTTTTGAACTTTTAGATGTGTGAACCAGGTCGAACCGGTTCGATGGCCAACCGGTACGTCTATCGGTACTGATTCGACGATGCTTCGTGTATATATATCTATATGTAATGTAAATGACTATAAACTTTAATCTGAATCAAATCCTACTATGATTGCCCCACGAAAGAATAAGTAGATAGAACATAAGCTCAATGGTTAACAAATGATAATTAGATTAATGATTATTGTTTGTCCTAATACTTGTAATGACACACGAAATGCATATTAAAAGATAAATAAATAAAAAAGTCCAAAAATTTGAGGAGCAAGATAAATAACATAACCCAATCAAATGAATACGATCAACATTTTATGCTATTTTAAAATTTTAAAAAGAGTCCAATGGATCGAAGATGTGGATAAAAAACCGACAACTTTTAGAAAAAAAAATAGAGTTCAACTAGTTTAACATGCCCTGGAGAAATAATGTAGATAAGAAATAGAGGAAAGAAATAAATCAAAATATGCATGGATTATATATTTAACTTCTCAATGATATAACGTTGAAAGAGAAAACTAAAATATTATGATGACAATATTTAATACAATCTAAAATTATATGTAATCCTTTTATTTAATAATATAGCATAGATAATGTGAAATTTTGATTGGACTTTTTTTAAATTACTGTCAGTCTTTGCGACTGATTCAAAATATGCAAGTATAATTATAATACAGAGATTTTTGCTTTCATTTTTAGGAATCCAGCTTAACGTGTCCCATTTTCAGAAATTTCTTTTTGGAAGCAGAAGTATATAATTAACCTTGCCACGTGTCTAGCAGGTGCGCACTCGTTAAAATATATAAAAGAAGGGCCCACCCCCGGGTCCCGTTGGGCATATCGGATCCGTTCCCGTAATGTACTCCACGAACACCAGCATCCGTTATCGTACAGTTGGCGATTTTGGGAGCCCACATGGCCGCATCCAAATGATCCGTTGGTCTCCCCGGCGGTCGCGCTGTCGACCAGTAGCATGGACTATTGATTAATATTAATAGTTTATAGAGTTATAGTCCTGTTGGAGCCCTGAGCACGATTAATTAATTTATAAGCGCTCTCTCCTACCCAACCCACATACACACACCTTTCCAAATAATCACCAGCTGGGAATTTAATAAGCATGGGAAAAGGAATGAATGCGGAAGAAAAGAATTGAAGCGCCGACGCACCCACTTATGTTTTTGGGTCCATGACCTCTCCGTCAATCATTTAAGGGGAAGATGACAGGCTCAGGCGGGAGGATTATTGTGGATAATGATATGGTACTTTTCACGCATGGTGTGACTTTTTTTCTGAGTTGGCAACCCCCTCTTGATGTGTGATCGTATCGCTGTTTTGGTCTATTTAAGGGTTGGTAAGTTGAAGCGGACTAATTACACTTTTATTTTTTTATGAAACGCATATATCTCGACACGAATATAATTAATAAAATCAGAAATATAACAAGTTTTGGAGTGTATTAGATAGCGCTCTCTCTCTCTCTCCAATTCAAAAAGTACATATGTTTCGTCTGAAAGACGTCGACCTAATCTTCATCGCTCGTTGGACCTGACCCGATTTTCGCAACTGGCTCGAACAGGCAAAGTTAATCGTACCTGAAACCAACTCATTTTCCTCGCAGTCAGCAGGTACGTCTTGGTCGATGGGCTCGGTTACAAAATTGTCGGGTATTGAAGAGGTGGCCCATGCAGCACCAGCCTCAAAGCCATCAAGCAGCAGGGGGATGGAGAGATGGGAGTACGCGACACACCTGGCTCTTGGGGAGACGAATAATTGAGCACGCTCCAATTTATATTGTATGGTTAGATAAAGCCGAGCCTGTAATCCACCCGTTGCGATGGATTATTAATCGTCTTTCTTCCCACTTTTCATGTGTCGGCATGATGATCTTCCGGGCATTTAGACAAAAAGGTTGAAAGCAAATAATGCTGCTGATTCGATAGCAATGTAAGCGAGCGGCGAGTCATGTGAAATCTATGCTGATCTTCTTTTCAAATTATATATATATTTTTTTATTTTTTTGACTCTCACGAGTATATATGTCTTTTCTCATTTAATTTAAATTATTCAATTTATCAAAAAATTACAAGGATTGACAGCATCTTTCTAGCTAGAAACTTGGGTTAGGGAATTTTGCCCCCGGTCAAATATTGAATCATAAGTTACAGGTTTCATGGAGGTCTAAGTTGTTTGCAGGGTCAACCCGAGCAGGTCCGTGCTTCGAGCGACATGGGTAGACCGTCATGCGTTGCAAAGAGGAGGATGGGAGGGATAGGTAGGCGTAATATATGAGGAATCGAGGATGGCCATCATTCATGCGATATGAAGATGGATGGCGGACTTGATACCCTCTCTTGATCCCTGTGCGTCTTGAGCTTTCAGTGAGAACGGCGTGGCATACCTAAAGTGGCCAAGCATCAAACTAGCTCGCGTCTTGCAAATCTATTTTGGATATACATAGTCCAGCATCCTGACGTGTAAAGATCTAAGAAAAATGCTAAAAGATCACCAATCAGATCATCGCTCTATTCACGCTAGAGAGTGATAGGGGCTGCTGGTTGTCAGCTGTCGGACACCATTGTGCTCGGAGCTGATCTGCGAGCAGCTTGGATGGGCATTTGCTATGCTCGACGGGTGCTGCAAGCCAACTGATGACTCAACTACAGTGATAAGTTGGATCCAGAAAAGTCCAAGTAGCCTGGATGGGGACCACCCCCTGCTTTGAAATATTTGGTCGATGAGCAGAAATGACCAACAGTGTTGCGGACTGAGTGGCCATTTTTGTGGCCAATTACTTTGATGGTACTTTGTAGATCTGGGAAGAGGTTTTACTTAGAATGTTCCGTAATATTTTATTTTTTAATTTTATTGGATGTGTTTGTATTTGTGTAATTTGATTCGTCCGCTAAAAAAAAAAAAAAAGTCAGTGATTGGTTGAGTGGTAGGCAGGCCTGCAGTGACACCAGCAACTTTACCATGTGCTACATCAATCCTCGACTACCACGTTAGCATGGTGAACTAAGTGATAATGATCCAATCGCAGTACTTCAGATTTAATTGCGAAACGACACATGGGCAAAAGCATATGTCCTTAGATTTTCCAAAAAATATATGCTCTCTACAACGTTGAAGTAACTTGGGAATCCCTGCCAATGGAAGCACAAAACCATCGACTCCCATTTAAAATTGTCATGATAAAAATAATTATTGTATATTTTTGGAAATATTCTATCTTTTTTTTTGGTAAATCGGCTACTCACATAGCTCTGGCATGAGCATAGCTAGCTACATCACTAGCAAAAATACTACACAAAGTAGACCTTGAAATACATTCTTTTTTTTAAAATAAAAAGAAGGCCCTTTTTTAAGCTGTTAGGTTTTTTCTGAAACAAATAACTGACAGCTTTAACATCTATTTTTAGCTATAATGATGAATATATATATTTGGTGGGGAGACAAAAAAAATATAATCACAAAAAAAAAAAATTAATTGTTAGATAGGATTTTGTTTTTTCCAAGAAATATAGAATTTTGAATAAAATTTTTTCTCTTTCCTTTGATAATTGGTTAAAATGTCAAAAGACAGCTGTTAGTCCTAGCGCATTATGACCATTGCAATTGGCTCAAGGCCAAATAATGACTGTTGTTTTAAAACCTCTTTAAACAAGGGAATGTTTTTAAGCATCTATGTGTGTCATGACCATCTCTATAATTTGGCGTGGTGGGTGGTCTATTTGTCGGTTAGATCGTACGGGCCAAGCTGCCGGTGGCGGCAGAGACAGTCGGACGAGGAAGGATGATTCAGAGCGCTCACAAAGACGAGCACCACGTCAGCATTTGTTGCTTGATTGCAGCTTCTGCAGTGGAAAAAAAAAAAGAAGACCCATTGGGGGTGTGTTTCGAGCTACCGCCTACCGATACCACCCAGCACCTAACTCTTCATGAATTTTATATGGAAAAACACGTCTTCCCTGCGAACGAGAAGTGCACGGGCGCTCGCCTCCGTTATCTTCTTCTTATATTCTAACATTTATTTGTAGTTTAAGAGATGAGGATGGTGATCGGTCCATCATTTGAAACTTGTGTGGCTTAAAACAACGGTAAGTGAAACAAAGAAGGGCCAATCTGATTCAAGTTCCATCGAGATATGTTCGTTGGACCGACTAATCTATGCCTGCATATATATATATATATGTGCATTTTTAAAATATGTGTGGCTTTAAGAATTAAGACCGGGGTTGGGCAAACATGGAAGCGTCTATCTAGTGTGGGTTGTTCTCAAATAAGACGCGTCGAGCGGACTGACTTAATTACGGTCACGCGAAAGGAAGGCATGTTTGCGTGTTCTGATGAAGTCAGCAGAATCACAAATGATGATCTGAACCTAGAAAGATGTCGGATGCTACCCGCAATAATAATCGTATCCATCGCGAGGCATGCGCTGATCTTCGTTAGCCTTCTGCATTATTATCTGAAAGAAATAAAATAGTATGTCATTGGCTTATTGCATAGATTTTCTTCTTAAAGTCAAATACAGCTCCATGCATGATAAGCATGCCCCAGGCACGAGAAACTGGATAGATTGGACCATAGTGGGCCGGTCTACCGTGTCGGGGCAAAGGCCACGATTTGTCATGGGCCGGACTGGTCCTCCCCGGTCTGCTCTTGGATTGGAGAGGATTTGAACTCCTATGGAAGGGTATCCAAATGCTGCTCAGTAGAAAGGGGCACTTAAAGAACATATGATCGATAGATTCTGTAGACACAAAACAGAAGGGATAACAGAAGTTCTGATTCTATCCCTTGTTGAGTGATTTTCTAAAAGGATCAAGCATGTCCATGCATTTGGGTTTTTACTCTACAAAACGCTTCAGAACTCTAGAAGTTCTGATTATATGTACCTTGTTTTTTTTCTTTTCTTCTGATATAGCTGTAGCATGGTTCGCGACATAAACCCAACTTCTAGTTGACCTGCCATTTTACCCCTCTATGATAGAGTAATGCATGATGTTTCACCGATCGCTTCTCAGAATAGGCCAAGTTGTCGTTGGAGCCGCAAGTTCAAGCCTGGCCCATATTATAATGGCAAGGGTGCAGTCGTAAATTAATCAACGAGATGGATTGGCTTGAACCACTTGGCAGCTTCGGGCCGATTCCCAAATTGGGCTCGATGCGTTTATAGCTCGGCTCTTGCGAACCGATCCTTGTTCGACTCGGAGTGCAACAAGGGTTTTAGGTTTCGTTTCCCGAGTCGGTTTGCCGAGAGAGCCTTGGGTCGACGGCAGCAGCCATGGAGAGGGAGATGAATGCGGACGCCAGCCCTACCAGCAACGAAGAATTCCAGCCGTCGGATCCCCGATCCGTGGAGGAGGAGGCCGGAGACGGCGCCGCCGAGAAGCGCAAGAGGGAGGAGGAGGAGGAGAAAGGAGAGAGACGAAAGGCGCTGTGGAAGACGAGCCTGTGTTCGTACTACCGGCAGCAACCGGCCGGCGGGAGATGCAGCCACGGAGACGCATGCCGCTACGCCCACGGAGAGGCGGAGCTCCGTCCCCGCCCCGACAACACGTGGGACCCCACCTCCCAACGGGCAAAGAAGCTCCTCAAGTCCGAAACTTCGGCGGCCGAGGAGGAGGACTCGCCGCCGGTGTCCGTCGACGCTACCTCGCTCGATAAGTGCCTCATCGGCCTCCCCAGGAAGTGGACGTCCGACAGTTTGAAGAGCTTCCTCGACGCTCAGGCAAGTGTTCCTTCCTTGACGGTTCTTGACGATTAAGATTGCAATCTTTTAGAAAATTTCTCCCATTCGCGTTCTTGAAATCCTTTCTAGGCATGTTGGTTGCCATGTCCTATAAAACGAGTTGTAGCCTGCAAAAGCTTTTCAAGTAAAAGTAGTGGAAGAAATCTATGAGATGACTCTTCTGGAGTTCTAGGACTTGAGTGGAAGATAGAATGGATTTCTATGTGGGTCCTTTACCCATATGTCGTTCAAGATTTTTATTTGGAGGAGGTTATTAAGGGTAAAGGACAAGAAGTGCTGTTCGATGCTAATGCATGGTGAAGAAGGCTAAACGACGAGTGCAAGTGCTAGAGTAACTAGGCTGAAAGCATAAAAGCTATCAGCTTTGGTGATTCGTCTGATGTTGGTGCGTCTAATAAAAACTATTGCCTGGAATACTGGGCTGGAAACTGAAATCTTGTTGTGAGCACTCTCATTTCAGCAATTGTTAGCTCGGAGACACTTCGAGCCACATACAAGAATTTGCTGAGATTCCCAGAAGTACCAATTTGGCTAGACCAACTTGTGTAGGCGTGGGGTTCCTTCCCCTCTATTTTCTCAACTCTCAGGGTTTGGCTTTGAAAAATGAGCAACTTGTCAAATGAGAAAATGAGTTCTACTTGGTTTTTTAAGTGTAGAATGGAGGAGTCATGATGTGATCCAAGTTGAACAGGGATAGTAAGAGTCTCAAAGATTTTTTGTTTCTAATATGATTTTTGGTATAACTTTTATATTTGAGAAGTTAGGTGGTTTTTTAGAGAAGAACTTGATACAGATATTAGAGTGAGTTAAGAACCAAAGGTCTAATTTAATGGCCTTTGAAGAACTTGTTTCTAGGGTACCAGGATTTCGGAAACTAGGCTGCCGACCTTGTAGCTTAGGATACAAGGTATATTTTAATGGCTTTTTCTTCCATAGAGAATCTTGTAGTTTTGAAAATTGAGGGGATGGATCACACACTTAGAAAAGGTCATTGTCCAATCATGGTCTTAGCTATCCAGGATCCTGGAGGGAGGGTTGGACCGGGGAGAGACCTAATGTTTGACCTTTTTTTGCACAAAATACCTGCCCTAGGACTTGAACCCGCAACATTGTACTTGTCAACCCAAGCCTTTACATTTGCACCAAAGCAATGGCCTCCAAGGGGGATCATACACTCAGAAGAGTAAAATGGATACATGATTTAGTATATGTATTTTAATGTTGGAGAGGAGCTGGATAGTTTTAGGTTTACTATGGCTTTTTATCTGGCAGAGATGATGCATTTGGAAATGAAAGATCGACATTTTAGGAAATCGCGCCGTATCTCAAGTTTTGCCACATAGCTGTTCTAGATGGTTTTGGTGGCAACCTTCAGTGTATAGGTTCCGATGTAATCATCTCCATAACTGATAAACTCCGCTCATGCAATTGGATTAGATGCCTTCTTGTGAATTACAAGGACGTAGTAGACTTTGCTAAACAGTTTTATTATCTTGTCATCATAGAAAGAAATTCTACCATTATGATGTAGAATGGTGAATGTGTAAAACTGTAAATGACTAAGCATGTAAGTTACAAGTTAAAAGTAATATGTAAGGTAACTATGCTGGCAAGCTTAGTTACTTTAAGAGATTGATGCTTTCTGACATAAGTGATAAGGTAATCATGTTGCTGCAGGCACAGTTTTTGAGTTTTCAGCTCAATTTGAAATAATTGATTGTTGATCTTTCTCTCTCTTTTTTCTTTCTTATCATCTATTGCAAATAGATGTACTGACTCTTTTTTTTGGTTGTCACTAAAATTTGTTTACCCCTTCCCAATGCTTGTAAACCTTGTTGATGCACACTTGTTAGTTTTGTCTAATTGATGATTTTTCCTTTTTTGACTGTGATTCTTGTTAGTATGCATGCATATGTTAGTTATGTACGGAAAGGAATTCAAGCTTGACATTATGTTGTGCTGAAGTTCCGGATGCCAACTCTTTGGTATCCTGCATAGCCTCTCATCAGTACAATTTTGGTTCAAGTCTTTAAACTCGTCAAGATTGTTGGATACTCTATTTTTTAAATGCTCGTTGGTCTTAAGTCTCTTCATTGGAATTTTCTGCTTCTGCTTCACTTTCACTGCATTATGTATGAAGCTTCCCCTGCCCCCCCCCCCTCTCCTCTCCATAATAACATCGAGGTAGAATATTTTCTCAGTTTTGCGAACTTATAAATTTGTTTCATTTTCAGGATATCCTCTATAAAACGGCAAAAAAGAAGAAGGGTATGTCTGTAGGTTTTGTGGGTTTTGAGAATATTGAACAGGTTAAAAGTGCCATCGAGGTAATCCTGATATGAAGGGATGCTTTTAGCAGTTCATTTACTTACTGCAGCCTTCAATGTTTCTACTAACAGTTCTCAAACTGATAGGTTTTAAATGAAAATTCTGCTGGTGGGAAGCAAATAAAGGTTGCAGATGCTGTTCGTAGATGTCATGAGAAGAAGCCTTCAGTTGATATTTCTTCTGATCAAAGTAAAGGGCAAAATACTGAAAGTCACCCAGGCAGTGATGATCCCACTCTTTTTTCAACATCATCGACGTTGATTGAGGACGGTTATGCTGTTGAAAAGGACACTTCTGTAGTGGAGGGTTTGGTTTCAAAGACAAAACATGCTCGTGATGTGGTCACTCCACTTGCTAATATGCCCTACAACGATCAGTTGGAACACAAGAAGAGCTCACTCCTGCAAATATTAAAACGACTTGTAATGTCCATGTGTTCTTTTGATAATATACTGTATTACATCTTAGCTTATTTGCTTAGAGATTAACCATCATTTTTGTCTAATATCAACTCAACTAAGCCTTAATCCAAAACTAGTTGTGGTTGGCAATTTTGTCTAATTTCTCTTTGAAAATATAATGTTGCATTTTATGTCTTATTGAGTGCTAGCCCTTCTCATTGTAGACTCGGAATGCACGCAAGGCTTGTCCAGATGTTGTTCCACTTCCAGAGTGGATTAATACTTCGAGGGAAATAGGTAATATTTTTTGCTCACTATAACCTTGGGCATAATTTGTGTTCAAGAATTACTTTGCTAAAGCTTAGGTTTTCTGGCATCTTTCAATATAAAATGACATACTTTGATATAAGCATCAAGGTTGGCCGAACCAGTACCAAGATCTGTATCGGTACGGGTCGGTACCAGTTCGAACTGAGTCGAACCGGACAGAACCGTCTGGTTCTGTTCGATTTCAGCCGGTTTCGGCCGATTCTGGCCGGTTCCGGCCAGAGTCAATTAGGTTTCAGCCCCCTAGGGGTTGGAACCATTTTCTACTACAGAACCGATCCGGTCGGAGACCAGGTCGGCTTGATTCGGGCTGAACTGGCCCGTTCGGCTCGGTTCAGCTTTTCTTGATAAGTCTATCTATGAATATGGTACTTAAAAGGAGTCCTGTTCCCATCATAATATCTTACAATTGATGGATTCTTTTCCTTTATATCCTCAACCTTTCTTCTGTTCCTTCACTTTCCTATTATTCAGATCATAATATTGAATACTTGTGGGACCTCACAGGACACTGGGACCTTTTGTTTCAATCCACCCTTTCTTTTCCAGTTAATGACAAGGCCCGAAGGATAACATGGGTAGCAAGGATCTGATTGGTTTCTAGGGTGCAGATTTGGGGGGCTGGGCTCATCCAAATTCACCCATGGGCCTTCCAGGCTGCTTTAGCAAGAGCTCCTCCTAGAATTCATCAGGGTCTGCTTTATCCAATTTTTGACCTGGCAGTGTTCTAATTTGGCAGGCCAAAGCTTGATTTCAGCCTGAAACTGGTCAAAAGTAGTAATTAAATGTCTGGATTACAATCTTATATTGTATCTTTATGGGGGTTTGTGGAGTTGGCATTAGTGGGTTCACAAGCTCAGTCCAAGTTTTGCCCCCTGATGAGCTGGTTCAAGTAAGCTGGACCAGCTTAGTGGTCAGCTGCCACCTGTTTTGTAAGAGGATAGATGCTTAATTGAATCAACTTCTAGGACTCATGTACCGATAATACTGTACCATTGTGAGCAAGACAGCTTTGACAAAGTAACTCCTTGTTTGGTAGTATGTTGACATTTTTAGAGAAATTAAGCTTCCTTGCGATGTTGAAGCATATCTCACATGAGGGCCTAATTTGTGGTTCCATATTGCATTATGATTATCGTTTAATTGTTCTTTTTATTTTTATTTTTTCATGTTTTTGGTAATGCATCAGAATGACTGCCCTCTACATGTAGGTGGTCTTCCATGCAAACTTGAAGGCATATTAGAGTCACCGGTAATCAATGGTTATCGGAACAAATGTGAGTTTTCTGTGGGCTGTTCGCTACAGGGCAAAAGAACTGTGGGGTTCATGCTTGGAAATTTCAGGTCAGTTTGTCAGTTGATGTCCTTGTGAACTGAAAAATTTTACATCTAATTAAAGGTGCTTTTTTTAAATCTTGAGATATCAGGGAAGGCATCACAGCAGTCGAGGAACCTGTCAACTGTCCAAATGTCTCTAGAATCTCCTGTAAATATGCTTCAATCTTTCAAGATTTCCTCCAATCTTCAGTATTACCTGTGTGGAACCGAATTAATAACACTGGGTTTTGGCGTCAATTCACGGTACTACTCTTAGTAATTTTGCTATGTATCCTGTAATTTTTGAGGCGCAGACCGTTTGCATCATTCACTTTTGACACTTAATGGAAATTACCATTTTTGTCTCGCTAACATTTTGCAGGATATTTACATTGCTTTAAATATTTATATCACTCTAGATTTTGATGAATGAATGTGACCATTTAGTTCTTGTCAACAGAATATGGATGGAATTATACTTTTGACATTTCATGCTAGGTCCGAGAGGGAAGAAGTCCAGGTCAAGCTGCAACTGAAAATCTAGATAACCAAATCACAGAAGTAATGCTTATTGTTCAGGTTTGCTTCCCTTATAACTCATTCATACATCTGGGGGAATACATTTCTTTATTTTTGATAATAAAGCATGTTAACTTGTGCACACACACACACACCCCTTTCATGCAAATAAAAATATTCCACATGCTAACTTCTGTTAATACTTGATCAATTTAGCCTTGAAGCATGATCCTTATCCATGCAACATTAGATTCTCTCCCTTTATCCCTTGCTAATTAAGAAAATATTTGATCAAATGCTTAGCACGTACAGCGTGCTCAATCAAAGATTTTCCATTGATTTAACATGTCTCTCTATCGAGCCAGACTTAATGTTTAGTTGATAACCTGATCTGCAGGTTTGCTTATCAGGTGTTGATGAAGAACTGATGAAAAATGAATTCAGCAGGATGACTCAGGTTCTGACACAAGGAGCAGCTTCATGTTCACCTCCACTACCTCTCACAACAATAGTAGTGCAGGTAGGTTTTCTAGCTTTGGGAACATTTGTCTCTTCTGCAGTGTATATCGCTATCTGGGTACTGGAATGCTTGGAATGGGACTAGCTGCAATCGTTTTGTCTCGTGAGATCATAAGTTTAACATGCTGGACGAGAGTGAAATAATTCATTTCAGGGTTTGGTTACTAAAAAATTTATATTGCTGTGAATGACTAAATTTTTCTATTTGTTACAAAGTCCATCCCATGCTTTCAAATCCGTTCATCTCTATTATGAAGTAGATGAGCAGCTACGTATCTATGTTACGTTGATGTCATGTGACTTCAGTCAATTTTTCTTTTAATGTCTTTGAGAGTAGGTCTTCTGACTTTTTAACTTCTTCAAAACAGATTTTAAAGGAAATATTTCTGTATTATGGAAAATATGACAATTTACTTGTTGGTGCTATTGATTGCAACCTTGAGTATGGAGTCCCAGAGAAAACAAAGATATTCTTTCTTTGTCATCCTTTTTGTTCTTTAGACATCATTTGTTGAGTAACGAATGGGCTTATGTAAACTACTATCAGCAATATGCATTGGTTTGGGCTGACATGGGCTCAACAATTTCTCGTTTGACTTTAGTTTGGGAACTTGGTAACCTGGCTTAGCCTAAATATGACATGGCATGTGTTCTCATGTGCAAATATCTTGTATTTGCATGGCAAAGAGAGGTCATAGTAAAAGAAGAATTGGATGGGTCGGAATTTGTATTCTGGAGAATAAAAGAGTAGTTATGTGACAGTATTTCTTTGCTCTTATATCATATTTTGCAAAAATAATTTAAATATTCAAATTGGCCATGCTAAATTTGAACTGTTTTGGGTTGGTTTTTTGCTGAAGCTTGGCCCACTCGGTCTATTAGTTTGGCCAGTTTGAGCTCGACTCACACATTGTTGTCTTGTGCTTTGGCTGTAATATGTTGGCCAAAGACAGGCAGGCTGAGCTTGGACCAAGGCTTCAGCAATGCAGGTGAAGTTCTGGATCATCTGCGGCCTGGTCCTGCCAGCACAACATATGCCCTGTTTCTTTGTTGTGTTTTGTATGTTCTCACTTATTAAAAGAAATGAGTTTTAGCAGGATCACAAAGGAATATCAAATGCTGCACCAGCTGATTGTCCATTGCTCCCGCTTCTATTATCAAATGTGGAAAAGCAATCCTGTTCGGAAAAGCCATATGTCAGTGAAGCAAGAATTCATGACTATATAAGCAATCTTCGCTTCTCCATATCACCAACAGCATTTTTCCAGGTCAGAATCTCAATTGTTGTTTACCTTTTCACCCTTCTTGTTTAAAATGGTTACTTCATTTATGGTTCATGAGATTACAGGTTAACACTCTTGCTGCAGAGAGGTTGTACTCCCTTGCTGGTGATTGGGCAGATCTAAATTCAGATACATTACTTTTTGACATTTGTTGTGGGACAGGAACAATTGGCCTCACTTTAGCACATCATGTTGGCATGGTAATTTCCAAAAATTTAAATTTCTTGTCCAATTCCCGAATCGAAAGTTTCTGAATTCTTAATCTGTTTAAAGCTACCACAAAACATAACCATAACCAGTATGATTCACTGCACTATTTTGGAATGGCTTTGTGGTTCCTTCTTTGCCATTTGTTTCTAACGTGAGCTATTGATTCTGTTAAAACATGGTTACCAAATTCTATCACATTAATGCCGTCAGAGGATATAAACTCTCTTTCATAGATTATAACAAATCCAAGCCTTTCTTTTTGCTGGTATGTTCTTCGATCATTGTCTACTGCATTATAAAACTATCCCTGATATTCTTTTATCACTTGATCTGTTCAACTTTAATTTACTTGTGCAGCTTCTGAACATTGTGATTCCTAGATTTCCTCTAATGGACTTATGTTCTTCCTAATTTAAGCTTCTCGAGAATGTTCTAAGTAGTGGTTGACTGCTTACAATATAGAAATGTTTATATTGTTTCTTGTATTTTAATTTAAAAACACGGGAGTATTTCTATCTTTGCCGGTAGAAAAGGGTGGCCCAATGCTCGAGGCATTATAGGGTCTAGGAAGGGTTAGATGCATTCAACCTTATCCCTGCATGTGGAGAGGCTCTTTTGATGTTTCAGACCTTGCACTCAACCTTATCCCTGTATGTGGAGAGGCTTTTTCCATGTTTCGGACCTGTGGTTTTTGCTGGTACCACATGTTTAACACCTTTTACTTGCTTGGTATTATATCTAAGCACATTGAACTAGCCTTGGCTATATAAGCTGGCACTAATTTTTCACATATATGGGATGGAAGCTGTTACCTATCATCGATTTACTTTGTATAAATTATTTATTTTCAGTTTATCACCAAATAATTCAATATTGTGTCTGCTCTCGAGAGGCGGACATAAAAAAAGTTGCAAGATATTGTTTTATTTGTTCTCACCATTTACTTTATCTTGACTTTTTTTGTTTCTTATTTTGACTTTTAAATTCTCCAGGTTGTTGGCATTGAAATGAATGAGTCTGCAGTTTCAGATGCTCAGAGAAATGCAATGATTAATGGCATAAAAAATTGCAGGTTTGTCTGTGGAAAGGTGAGTTTTACTTGGATAAATTTACCTTTCTATACTTCCACTATTTGTTGTTGATGGCTCTGAAAATCGAGTGGTCACTATTTGTACATATTATCGACGTTATTGCATTGGATGTGCCAAAGCATTTGAAAAATGTATTGACAGTGCTGTCAATTCTGATTTCCGTGTTCCATGTACATGGATTAAACTAGTTTTGGGATTTGTACAATCTTTACAGAGTGTCAAATATTTCTGTGCTGGCAAGGTTATATTAGCATTGTCTTGTTATCGTAGCACTATTTCACTGATGAGGGGGAAATGAATATGAAATACGAAAAGAAAAAGTCAATAGAGACAGTCTGAGACCTATGCAGTATTAATATCACTAAGAACTCGTTCTGGATATTAAAATACCATGATCTATGTAACTAAAAAAGTTTGCTTGTCTTGCCTTAAATATTTATTCTGCTATGTATATATATTAATCTGCTTGCATCCTGATCTTTTTATATTCCAAGTTTTTCAGGTAAGTTGATATAATTGATATTGTCTTATCTGTAAAAAAAATTAACTGTTAAAAAAAAAACTAATATAAGCTTCATGAGTTTGTTATTCCTAATATGTTCTGGAAGGTTTAATCTCCATATTGCTTTGATATCATTGTGGGATCTAATATCCCTACACGCACATATAAACATTAAGCCTTTCACATGGCATAAATCTTGCATCTACTACCTATTGGAAGTCTAAAATTTGAGTAGGGAAAGACAAGTCCCTTAAGGAGATAAGCTAGCATAAATCCAGTAGAAGAAATTAAGAGAACATGACATCAAATTGTAGTTTTTAGACCATTTATGTCTTTATTTCGTTAAATATGTTATGTTGCTGCCAAGTACCCTCCCCCCTCCCCCCCCCCCCCCCCCCCCCCCCCCAGCATCTCAGTTAGATGAAGCAGGCCTGGCGAAGTTGTAACATCATGAATAACCTATAAACAACCTGAATTAATAATTTACTAATCTATAGTAAGGAATATTTTTTGAATTATAATCCATTTCACATTGTAAATAATTTTTGGTAAGTAGACACATGCTGATGACTTAAAGACAATTAGTAAGAGGAGAGCATTAGATATTACGCTATCTAAATATTTTGCAGCTCCTAAATCTTCTTCCAAGATGTAATTTTGGCTTGTCTCGGACACTGCATCTTTAATTGTTTCCACCAAACAAAAGCCTGGACCTTTAGCTTGATAGAAAGCACTTTTTTTTTTCCGATCATCTCACATGTATTTGTAAGCAAATCCATGCTCCACCATATTAATCATCCAAACAATAAACTTGTTGAGCCTAATGTGTCTTTCAAGGTTCGGAATATCTTCCTTTAGGTCAACATTCCTATGGCGATACTCTACACGATCAGCCCGTTGATGGTGCGCCTTTCCCCCTCTCTCCATGAAGCTCTAGGGTTGATGTCTTCTTCCTTCGAATCACAAATGTCCTCATCCCAGTCCTGAGTATCAAAGTGCTCATGACACTTCGTGAGCTGGTGGATTTACATTCTTAGTTTGTTGATCTTAATGTCCTTAAGGTCTCATTCATGAGGAACTGGCTCGTCACTGCCATTAGTCCATGCTTTCGAGCGCCCAACATGGAATCTTTGCAGCTTCACAAAAATGCCAAGGAAGGAAACCCGCTCTAACAACAAACAATGGAAACCCAACACTCAGTGTCACTCATGGCACGATATTGAACAAAGAAGCAATTACAAGCAACTATGGAAGAATAGGCCAAAGCCGAAGAATAGGCCAAAGCCAATTTATACAAAATCTCACTTCAGAGTAATAAAATATGTAACTCTCTGTTCCCCTCTCCAACTAATTACAAGCAACTATGGAAGAATAGGCCAAAGCCAAAGAATAGGCCAATATCCATTTATACAAAATCTCACTTCAGAGTATTAAAATATGTAACTCTCTGTTCCCCTCTCCAACACAAGTATTTATATCCAAAACTTAAAGACAATAATCATAAACTGTTTAGAATAAGATAACTAAAACAATATAACTATAGACTAGTTCTATTGGGAATTATGCGCAAAAAAGTTAAGAAATAAAAATAAATAGTTCTAGTCATTGTAGTGAGCTAGCACTCTTTCCTTCTTGGTCTCCCATCTGTTTTTGGAGTCCTTGTTGCACTTGGACTAGATTCTTGTGAAGAACCCATGGGATTGTGGGTTTCCTTAAATCATGCTTGCATCCACGACCACCTTGTCCATATTCAAGTCCAAATCCGTGTCCCTTCCTGCTTCTAACTCTTCTTTGTTCTGTGGGATATTGGACTCCCACATACCATTACTTACATGTATGCTTGTATATATGTACACTTGGACACTTGGCACCCGTGCCAACTAGGTAACACTAATTAGAAACCAATAGTCACTCAGCAATTCTACATTATATATGTTCTCTTTTATCAGATTATGTAAGCGATCCAAGTTATGTGCCAAAATGAAGCTGAGTGAATCTGAGATATCCCACGTGTACATAACTTGATGCTTTCTTTTTTATATGGTCCATAACTTTGCATGGAACATTGCGCTACTGCAGAACTAATCTGGCAAAGAGATTGAAATACCCTTTAGGAGCATCCACAAGTAAAAACCAAAATGAGGACTTGTGGATCTGTACTTTTTACCAGATCAGTGTTTAGTAGCTGTTAACCGCACGAAATTATCTTGGATAGATGACCCTCAATTGTGTTTACTACTCCAAAAAGTGAGCGATCACTTGATACCTTCATTTGCTTTTAGTTTTAACATTTTTAAAATCTTTATCTTTTTCATTTACTTTCACTCACTTGTAAGGTCTGACACTGAACTTTTCAGGTTTCACCAAATAGCTCTTCTTCTTCTTTTTTCATTCTAATCCTTTACAAGATGGTGCTTCTATTCTGCTGATTTTTTAAAAGTTTTTAACACTTGTGACTTTGGTCTAGGATCTCCTTGATTATGTTCACCATAATGTAATGACATCAGAAGTAATTTCTTTTACCTTTTTTTTTTGAATATGTTAATCATATGACATTAAAAGATAAATGCTTTTAGAAAATAGGGAGGAGGTTCTCTGATGACTTGTTATGCCTAAAGGACTTCTTGCTGTTCATGACAATCTAAATTTTATTATGTTATAAAGTATAACTATTTTTTGGTTCGTGATTGCATTTTAGATATTTTCAAATCAGCAATGCTCTTTGTAATTCTTTGTACCTTCCCATTTGGGAAGTGACAGGCAGAGGATGTGATGGGGACTCTACTTAAGCAGTATCTTGATGTGCCTCAGCATCATGGTATAGTCTCTGGATTCTTGGAAAGCAATGGCACAGATCAAGATGATAATATAACAAATGACAACGGTGATGGATTAACTTTCCAGTCTGACACAAGTACATCTGCTGATGATCTTCTAGCTAATGCAAGTGCTAAGGAGATCTCGGTATTGCCAGAAGAGAGAACTGATGGAAAGTTGGAAACCTTGGTGGCTCCTGAGCAGAATTTTGATGGAAATACCAACCATGAAGAAGGTTGCATAGATCATGGCAAAGACAATGGTCATGAGTCACTGGCAAATGAGGGCTCAAATAATGATGCCAAGGGCTCTTTGGGAATTCTGAAGAATTGCACGGCGGTATGCGAAGAGACAACTCATGAAAAGCCAGAGTGCATTGAAATGATTCAGAATAACTGCATTTCTGAACCAAAGAAAGGGGCAGCTGAGTCTTCTATGTTTCAATTTAAGAATGTAGTAGCTATCGTTGATCCACCACGGGTTGGCCTTCATCCAATTGTAAGCAACACTCCTCTATGCACTTTTATATTGGAGCCCTCTTTCTTTGTTTGGAAGGTAGTGATTAAATTTGAAACAGCTTTGTTAGAGACTTTCAAGCATCCCTCTCTTTATGTAATTAGAATATTTCTCAAAGCCACTAGTTCAGTCCTTTTGTACTTACACTATCCAGTCAACTGTTTGATCAAAGGCATGATATTTAATGTGCATAACTTAGTCTAATTCTGAAGTTCTGTTTTCACTGTGAATTCTTTCATATCTCGCAATTCTTTCTCCCAACAAATCGATGAGAGCAAGTGTCATTTTTGTGAGAATCAACTGAATTGTGAAAAATTGCAGGCATTTTGAGTCTTTTCCCTGAACCTGTGAACCATGTTCATGTACCTACATGATTTTTTGCCTCTGGTCTTCATTTTCTTTTAACTATCAAAATGTTTGTCGAATGGTATGCCATCTTAGTACTGGGCCTCGTACTGGTGCCATCTTGTCATTGTGTCGGTATGCCCGGTATAGGGGCCAGTTCGGTATACCGAGTATCGGTACACTCTCCGTATCGTGTACCGGTATCGAACTAGTATGGTATAATATACCGGTATCGAACTAGTATGGTACAATATACTCTGTACCGTTCGGTTTGATAGGCGTATCATTATTTGTTGTGCTCAGATTATCATAATTGTAGGTGACTGATCTGATGCTTCATATGACTTGCAGGTGATTAAATCTTTAAGAACTCATCCACGTATACGACGTCTCGTGTAAGTCTTTCATCCTTCTCAACCTGTAATATTTCTATGCTTCTCTAGAGGCTGTTTCCCGACACATGATTCTCCTGTACCCTCAACTCTCTCTCTCTCTCTCTCTCTCTCTCTTAAATTTATACAATTCTTTCTTGTCTTCTATCAGCTACATTTCTTGCAATCCGGAAAGCCTAGTGGCTAATGCAATTGAGCTTTGCACCCCAACTACTGATAAGCCGGAGAAAGGAAAAGGCAATAGAGGTTGGAGAAAAATGAGTAGTGCTGGTCTGGCAAGGAATCGGGTAAAATCCATGCCCAACTCCGAGCCATTCCGACCAGTCAGGGCAATGGCAGTTGATTTATTTCCACACACTCCACACTGTGAGATGGTGATGCTTTTCGAGAGGTGATTTTTTTCTTTCAAAAAATAATTTATGAACAATAAGCTAATATCTTCAGAGACTGATCTGCATCTAAGCTTATAAATTAATGTGAGGAAATCGCAGCTGGAATCAGTTGCAGTTGTAGTGGTAACAAACAATTGTAACAATTGTTGGATGTCTATGATGTTATGCACTCTAGCCTTGATCAACATCCAAGAGTATATTTAGTTCTTGTGTTAAAAAAGATTTCTGGAGCCTTGGTTAACTTTGCCTCCTAAAAATGCAGTCAGTAATTGATTGCAGCTAACAATTATGAAGGATATGACTTGATTTTTTCTTCTCAAAGTCTTCTGTTGATGACTCATATAGTATGATTATTCCGGCACTGCTGCTCCATGTCTGTGTAACTTGAAAATCTTTGCAACTGACCGACACTCTCTATCAAGTTATACTGACATTTTATATTTATTAAAAGGTTTCATATCTATAATTCATATTCACTTTTTATGTGGTTTGTATTGCATGGGCCAAAGAGTAGTGTCTTGAAGTCCATAGCCTTGTCAAAGTATTCCAGGATTCTTGCTGTCCATGACTTGAGGGATCTCCAGAACCATCGGTAATGCAGAGCTAGCAATTATAGTAGTAGTATATTTGGAAACATGACATGATGTTTATCTGGACTTTGCCTATGCCTTGTGATTGTTAGGCTTCGGGGAGATGAGTTTCTTATAGCTTACTGCACCCTCCACTTTTTCTTAGTGGGAGGTCCGCGTCTCACCAGTTACCACTATGGATGGACTGCACTAAACCACATGCCCACTCTTACGGTGGAGGCATTATTAATTATTAAAGCAGACTTTAGAAGGGATTATCCTTTGCGCTTTTGATTGAAGTTTGTGGCTCTGCCACCTTTGGCTTCGGTGTTTCCTGAAGGGACGTGATAATATATTCTAGTGAGCTTGGATACAAAAGAATTTATTGATGCTTAATATCTTCCCATTCAAAGCGTAATAATGGAGTGCTCGGTGCTTGCAGTCGTAAGCCATCTCTTTCACTCGTAAGTCGTAAACAAGTTCTCACCTCCCTCCTGTCCGTATGTATCCTCTAGAATTCTTAATAACTCACTAGTTCCTGCGGTTATTGAGTGGTTAAGATCATCGCCTGGGTTCAAAAAAGTGCCCGTGCCCATTTCCACCGGCTCCAGACGGGTTGGCAAGCTGAACTTGCGTACGATCCACTACCGGTTTTAGCGAGCGAGCAATCACACAGATTTCCCGTAGGCGCTTTCCCCGTGTCTTGTTTGCTACGCAAGTGGGATGCATCATCCATCCGTCGTTCCACCATTTGCTCGACTTGCTTTTAATCATGTTGAAGTCCGCTTTGTACGGCACAACCGGGAGCCTAAATTATCTTGTTCATGGTTCAGGTCATTGCCAATGCCACAGAGCAAGGAATCCAAGCTTCACAATATACATAAATAGATGGAGAAACTTCTTAAACTTGTGCTTGAGAAATTTGGCCGTGCCAGATATACATGAAAACTTGAATTGTCGGGAACCATGAAGTAAATTGATAAAATATTATTTTAATCTGATGACACCAGCAAATACGTACCATTATCCTTGATATATATAATAGCTATCATTATATGATAACAGGTAAATAATTAGGCACCGGTAAAACCGAATCCCCGATACGTGTTCGGTGTTCCTATAAACGCCATCTGTTTGTGCCTGTAAACATCATAGTAGGGGGCCCATATTTGATATGACAGCCACTGTAATGCTGCTTAGCTCTCGCCACAAAATATCCAACGCGCCGAGTTTGCGATTTAAGGCTCAGAAAGGGAGGGGTTGTATATTTCCTGCGAAAAAAAAAAAAAAAAAAAACCCTCCCTTCGCTCGAATCCACCGTGAGGAGGAGTTCGGAGAGCTTTGAGATATGTGCGGGCTTGATCGTAAAATTGCTGGCCGTTTTCCCTGTTTTCCACCTATTCGAATTTCTTTTTTTTTGTTAAAAAAAAAATATGGGAATCGGATGTCGACAGTTAACAGTAAGAGGACGATGGATGGAGCTGTGGGAAGGGACGGCCACCTGTTAACATCCTCTTGTGGTCTTCCCTTTCTCACCGCCCCTTCTTTTTTCCTTTGCACCATCATCACGCTGCTTAGTGCAAGCGGCCAGAGAGCAGAGAGCAGAGAGCAGAGAGAGGGTAGGGGATGGAGGTAGTGGCACTTGTAATTTCAGTCACGGACTTGGTCTTCTGAGAAAACTCACCAGACCTCTACTCTATTCGGTTCCGGTTCTCGGCGGCGGCGGCGGCTGCTCGGTTTCTTGATTTCCATGGGTTCCCGAGAACAGGTAATTCTGATGAAGAAGTGCTCTATTTTTTCTGTCTTCCTCTTTTTCCCCCTTTAATATTCTTTCACTTTCCGTGCATAGAATTCCTCTGGAGATATGTTGCCTTTTATTTTCCCTCTGCACATGGACAGATGATTTTGTGAAATATGAAGAATAGGATTTCCTGGAGCTCTCTTCAATTTCTGTTTGTATGCTTTATTTATGCAATGCTGCTCTTCCTTTCTACCTTTTTCATCTTCTTAATATATTTTTGGGACGACTCGGTCCTTTAAAGAAAGAGCTGGGTCTCTTGGAATTAGTAATTCGGAAAAAATAATATTATTATTTAAAAATAATTCGATCACATATGTTAGCTTATGCCCCTCTTCCTTACCAACCGCAGCCTGCGCGATGTCAATTGAATTTGAGGTTCGATTAATATAGACTGATAATAAATCGGCCCCAAAATAAGTGGATCGATGCCTAATGGTTAGAAAACTGCCGCGTCGACATGTTTGAATCAAATTAATTTGCACTCCAGTTAGTAGTTTTCTGCAAGAAATTAATTGAATGAGTGAAAACTTCCTGCCATGTATTGTGCTGGATCCTTAGGCGACATATGCATGCTTTTCTTGGATGTAATTGTCGAGAGAGACTGACATTATCATATTTTATTTTAAATGCACTTGGTGGTTTTAAGTGTTTGTCTGCGATAAGTATTATGTCAGCAGGTTGGTAGAACGATAGAGGATTGCATGCCTATGTATCATTCATGTCGGTCTGCATAGGTGAATGTTGCATATATCGATGTGTATAGAACTGGTATGCACCTACAAGTTTTATATGGAGCAATATTATTAGAACATTCTTCAGTTTTCACCATCTTGAGTAGTCTTGCATTTTTGAGGAGGTTTGGAATCTTCTCAGAATACTACCACTATATAAGAGATTCACAATCATATTGTGGAGTTGGGAAGAGGCAGTATAATGGCATTCCTACTCAGCCCCCCCATCTTGTAGATGCTGATGCTTTTAGTTGTACTTATACTAGAGCTTTGTATGGTGGTTTTTCCTCCCATACGTACATGCATGCACACATACACAGATACATACACATGTACTTACACACACATACACACATGCACACATACATACACACTTGCACACACAAATACGGACACACATGTATACAGACACATACATACAGACATACACACATACAGACATACACATATACATATAGACATATGGACATCCATACATACATGCAGACATACACACAATGCAGACATACATACATGCAGACACACACATACACACATGCACACATTCACACATACAAACACACATATATGTACAAAATTGTTAGTGTCAGCAATATGCATGTGTCACGATGTGTTAATGTCAAAACACAAATTTGTTCTTCATGGTAGTTTTTATTATAAAATATGAGATATTATTGTGTAAGCAAAATTGTGTAATATTAGTCTATGCTCCACACAGTAAATTGCTTGTAACTATGCAAATAATAAACTAAAGTCTGCAACAAGATGCAGGAAGGTTTATGATTCTAGAATTTTATTGACTAGTTCTAAATTTGATTTTCTCTACAGTGTCTTGTGGAAGATTGGTGTACTGGATCTTTTATCCTCCGTTACCGCAAATAACTTTGTTGTGAAACTTCTCCATCTTGAGACAAGAGAGATTGTGCTTGTTGCCATCATGAAACCTTCACTCTAACACCATAACAAACATGCTAGTGCAAGTCAAGGAAAACTCACAACAAAAATGCTAGAGCAAATCAAGGAAAATTCATAATACAAAACTGACAATGTTTGACATGGTTCACACAAAACTAGGCTATATCCATGGTTTGACAATGTTGAGATATATACAAAAGAGTGACTATTTGCGGCAAACCCCTAAAATCTTTGAATTCCTGAAGCGAATAAATCCACTTCCCTAGAAAAAGTGACCCTTCCCTCGTACAAACCCTTATCCTGAGGTTTTCCTTTAGCAGTTATTGATGACACCTTTTTAGCTATTGTGGCTATTAGTACCTCCGTAGGAGCCCAAATTGCTGAGGTGTTGAAAGCTGAAATTAAATATAAAACCAGCCTTGTACTATATAGACAAGGCACAGCTGCAACAAATTGGATAGACCCATAATGTAAGAGTATGGGATCTTTGTGAGTCTCTCTCTCACACTCACACAAATTGAGTGTTGCCACCGATTCCTAATCAGTTCTTCATCATACGTGGCAGTTAGTGATTGGTGCAATACATGAGGGTAGGTGAGTGTCATGTAGGTTTTGGGTCAACCACTAGGCACCATATGGTAGTGGCAAATGGAATGGGCAGTTTCATCTAAATCTCACTCAAGGAAGCCAGGGAGTCCAAGTCAGACTCTAGTTCTCTTCCTATCTTGCTGTTTTTGCTGAATGGGAAAAATTGCAGCCATGCTCTAGTAACTCATTCTTATGACTTACCCTTTAACATTTTGCTGAAACTGCTGAATGAATTACACTGTCAATGTTCAATGCCAGGAACATGATGAAATCCATTAAGAACATAGACGCCACTTTATTCTTACCAAATTCATACTTAAATCCACTAGTTGTTTATGATTAATATAATTACTTTTTTGGCTACCTTCTGTCTATGTTCAATTCCCAACTGATTACAACTTTTCAATTGTGAGGATCCATGCGGGCATGTGTTTAGTCCCACATTGGTTATTCGTTGGGTAGATCTTGGGTACTTATACAGGATCAAGGAACCCAAATAATACCTTTCAACTAGCCATTTTAGGTGAGATCCTGAATTGTGACAAATAGTATCAGAGCAAACCTGACTCATAACCTATGTGGACTAGGGAACACTACAACACGGATCCATTGGGGTTGACCACGGGCCGATCGTGGTGTTTGTGATTAGATTTGATTGGATTTGAACCCTTAGCCTGACGAGGACGTCAGGACTTGAACAGGGGGAGTATGTGAGGACCTGTGCGGGCGTATGTTTAGTTCCACATCGGTTATTTGCTGGATAGATCTTGGGTACTTATACAGGATCAAAGAACCCAAATAATAACTTTCGGCTAGCCATTTTGGATGAGGTCCTGGGTTGTGATATCAATCTTTCTTCCTACTTCATTCTTTTGTCATATTATTGCTTTTAATATGACTAATATCATTTCTTCTTGCACCAGCCAACTCATGAAAGAGCATTAATCATTTTCACAAATGTTGATATTCTATTGGGGGCAGTAGAACAAAATTTGCCCTCTTTATGCTAGTGGAATGGTTGAGAGGAGAGAATCAACTGAAACATGTAGCCCAAACCAATGGTGGTAGCATGTGCTACTAAAACACTCCCTTGCCTTTTTGTCCTTAGGCCTTTCTTGGATGGAACCTCACTCTACCATCATGGTTGGTGATTTCTCGAAGTAAGGAAGTGTATGGATGGCTTCTGCTAGAGCCTCTCATTCCCAGCTCTCGTCACTAAAGAAGGGCAGGAGATTGACATACTCAGTCGCTCTTTGTATGTATACCTCTGTTTCAGGGTGGGGCCACCTCACTCATGGTAATCCGATCAATTTTATCCTTTCTTTCCCGTCCTTTGATTAGAGGACTTCCAGATTTATATATCCTCCCTTGAGTCATATCAGCTAATTCTGTTACCTGATTTTCATGTTTCAGTCCTTTACATTGTTATTGTTTAATGGCATATATATGAAATAAAATGAATCAAGTTATGATTCGTAAACAGTATGAAATAAAACAGGATCCAGTTGTGAGGAAGAGTTTGAGGAAACTTGGATTTCATGTACTAATAGGATAGTCACTCTTTCTGATTCTCTCTCCTCCCTCTCCCTTTTGTATCTTCCTCCCCTGATATCTAGTAAAGTTTTTTTGGTGCATTGCACCATTTGCATCTCTCATATTGATAAGTAAGCCTATACCTTCGGATTATAAAGAATGAAATGGTTTCTTATTCTTCTTCTCTTTAAAAAAAATTGATTATGGCAATTTTTGTAGTTCTAATGATTTATTGGATCCTTTTCCAACTCACTGCTAAAAATTTCTTCAATTTCATGTAGAAGTTGCCTCTGTCATTTTTTCCTCCGGAAATTTGGGGTGGGTACAATGTATCTAAAAATGTCCTTTTTCTGGGAATTATGTTCTTGTAGTACTATTATTGAAGGAGGATACTTATATCCTTTTCTTTATCTTCTTCTTCTTCTTTTTCTTTTCCCAGGATGATGGTGGAATGAGTGGAGTAACTGAAGATCTTACATCTGTTCACCAAGGAAAACGACCTAACCTTTCCATTGAGATACCCCCACACTCTATGAATTTAGTGAGAAAAAATAAATCTCCAACACGTGGTTCTGTTTCCACTAGAGTGAACAATCTCCCCATATGCAGTCCTGCATCTGCAGGAATACAGGCTTCACCATGTCCATCTTCATCTAAAGCTAGACCCTCCATAAAAAATCTCCTGCCAGGATTAAGCTTCAAATTTCGCAGTTCAGCTTCAGAAATTGAGAAAGATGATGTTCAAGGTGTGGAGGCATCATTTCGAGGAAGGCGTGAGAAACCTTCTGTCTTGAGGTCATTTTCTTTTACAAAGATATTCAGCCCTACTGTGAGAAGAACATCATCCCTGCCAACTGAGCCACCCGGAGTTCTACATGATAATACTTTTCACGGAGCTAATGCAAATGATAGCATCTCCTTGGCAGTAAGTCATTTCCCATCAATGACGAGCATGCTCTTAGTTATACAAATTTTCTCATTTTGAATGAAATTTGACAAGTTATATTATGCAATGTGCATTTGTGCTTGAGTACTTGTATATGTTTGTGCATGCACATTATCCTTTTCTTTTTGTTTAGTTTTTCTCACAGATGTGCTTTTTATGAGAAATCGCCACACTCTCTTTATATGCCCTAAAATTACTCAGGCTTGGTCAGCTTACATATTTCAAATAGGTTGAATTCTTTAAAGATTTTATTCTGCATGCATTCTCATCAGATATGGTTGTCTGGTAAGATATATAAAACTAAAGTGGGCAGGAAAAAGGACCATGTGGCTTTTATTCATGAACCATGTCATAAAAAGCCTATTGTATGTGCATGAAATCTTCTTGTATACAAAGTAAAGTACCTTATGTAGTGTTTGTATTATGCTTGTGTACAATGAAAAATACCTGATGTACTTGGAGATTGGGCTGTCCATGAAACAAAGGAGAGCAATTGAGACTCCATGGTGGCCAACACCATTAGACTGACTCCTGAAAGAAGCAATGATTGAAGCAACAAGTGTTTAGAAAGACCATACACTAGCTGCGAAAAGGAAAATAGTTAAGGGCATGATTCGGCTTTATTCTTGATTTGGTCACTGAAAGAAAGGAACCTGAGCAAATATAGAAAGGAAAAAATGTCAAATAACTGCAAATAAACAATACATTATGCACGGGCACTTTAGTCCTTGCATATGAGTATAATACATGTTTAAAGAACATATAAACATTAAATAGGATACATCAGTATGTTGTAAAATGCACACATACATCTGCATGTGAATCACCTTGACATAGATGTTTATTCATCTGAGCATGCCAAGACACAAACTTGAGGATTGTTTGGAATTCATGCACATACTGAATGTTATTTCATTGAACATTGACAGAACTTTTTGACCTTGGCAGAAAAAAGATTTTCAACGGCATATATCTCGTTCACTTTCAGTACCCTTGAATGCTAAAGGTATCAAAACAAGGAGTTTTAAAAGGATGGATTCTTTAGGCGGTGTACTTCGAGTAATTCCTTCTACACCACAATTAGTGGGCACCAGTGCTGCTATGTCAGATGTCATCACTGCTATAGATTGTGGTACGTCACACATTCTATTGGTCATAATATGTGACACTAAAATATTCATCACAGTAACAATATCTAAAGAAGAACATATTATAGTTTTATTGATGTTTCTGTTGTGGATTATTAGATTTAAATCCTCTTGCAGTTGCTCTCAGCCTATAGTTTCTAACAGCTTAGCAAATTGAAATAGATGGAAACACCAATGATTTTCTTGCATAGTTTCTGGGTTTGTTTGCTTTTCATTGTAATAGTTGCTCTTTATCATCGATAACCAACCTATGTTTTGTCTAGTTTCATAATTCAGAGATTGGTGATGATGGTGAGGATATACCTGAGGAAGAGGCTGTTTGTCGAATTTGTATGATTGAGTTGTGTGAAGGAAGTGATACTCTTAAATTGGAATGTAACTGCAAAGGTGACCTTGCCCTAGCCCATCAAGAATGTGCTATGAAGTGGTTTAGGATCAAGGGTAACAGAAATTGCGAAGTTTGTAAGCAAGAGGTTCAGAACCTACCCGTTACCCTGTTACGGAGACGAAGTGTTGAGACATCTGCTACACGCAATGGCAATACCTCCAATCAAACAACAGTATATAGATGCAGGCAAGTAATTGCAAACTTGTTGCATTTCCTTATTAGGATGTATAAGTTTTCCTTTCTTTACACAGGCACATGCAAGTTGAGGATGCTGTTATAAGTGAACTACGTATTGGAGAAACGAGTATTCTGTTTTATTAACATACATCATAATCAATATGTGGTTCTTCATTTTTCCATGAACTAATAACTCTGGCCCTGAAATTACTGATTGTGGCACTTAATATGGTGTCGTAAATGTTAAACGATCGGTTAGAATTCTGTAGTAACACCTTACAGCATTAATGAAGTCCCGTCTTTTGGGAATATAGGAACCTCTTCTTTGGAAGCTCATAGTATTTAGAAAATTCTTGCATTTTTAGGAAAATCAGGACCTTAATTTTAAGATAGAAATCATAATGCATCTTTTAAAATGTATGATTATGGTTACTTCCTGCTTGGATTCTGGAAGATCTTCTCAGTCCCGGAAGATATTCTGGCAAGGCTCCCTCTTAGAGATACAGTTGAAAATAAAGTTGTTGAATGAGATTGGAACAGTAAAAGGGGAGCTGATGTAGGTAACTAGTTCCTGTTTTTCTTGGACAACCTATTCGATCTTAAAAGGTAATCCATCTTATTATTTAAAGCCATGGCCAAAGTTCTCATAATTGGATAAACCCGTCTCCCTCTTGATAAACTAGTCCCAAGCTATCACCAAAAATGTTATATTTAGTGGATAGCCTACCGGGCATCTAAGAAGGCACTTATGGCTTATCATTTAAGGCACCTCTGGGCCTTACGCATAAAAGAGTCTTATAGGAAAACAAAGGCTTTGTTTTTCAAAGGTTTTGAGTGCATCTTTGGGAAAAAAGATATTGTAGTAAATGCAAAATAAAATGTGCATGTATGAAATATATGTTAGTGGAAACAAAATCAAAATATGATGGTAAATTTAGAGGGGCAAATAAAAGAAAACACAAGTTAATCATTGGTCTCCCTTATCAACCGATGTATGTAACTTTATGATGGGAGCACCTCCATTTGGTAAAAGATATTTCTTGAATCTCATCTAGCAATTCAGGTTAATGCTTTCAATAGGTTTCACATCTAAAATCTTAAAATTTTCATAAAAAAATTGTGTGCATATGACCACCGAGCACTTGCTTAATGGCATCAGCCTTGACTCTTGAGCAAGCAGGTAGGGGTTTGATTCTGGTTGGAATCAACCTCAAAGGGTTAGGTGGGTATAGGATAGAAGGGTGGGTATTAGCTCCTCCTGATCTTAAAAAATTGGGGTGTATGTATGAGAGAGAGAGAGAAGCTGATGAGTGAAATACCAAAGAATGACTAGATGATAGAGATAGAGTATTCTTTATGAGGCAAGAAAGCGGCCACCATGTAATTGGGAAATGTAAGACCCAGCCCTTTGGCCAGGCCCATAATAGAAATAGGCCCAAAGAGAGAAAAAAAAGAAGGGAACGAAGTACCACTGTTTGAGTCGGAAGAGGAGACCGACTCCGGCTCCTTTTCGACTCTGCCGGAGGCTAGAAAACCCTAGCCTCCTTGTTTATTTAAGGGACCTCACCTCTTCTTCGAGCCTCACCATGGATCACCAAATTCACCGCCGATTTTGAAAGGACTTTTGCATATATTACCTTGGGGGATTGCTCGGAGATGTCACCGTTGATCCGACTGGGAAAGCTCTCTGGAGGTAAGTCCTTGTTGCTTACTCCTCTCTTCTCCTCCTTTCGGCTATTAGGCCATCGTTTCCACCCTGAATTCGACCGGCAAGTCGCCGGATTGACGATAAATAGGGCCTCCTTGTTTCGGTGCCTTGTTCTTCTATTTCGGCTGGTTGTCGCCAAGAGTGGAACGCCACCGGCACGCCTTGGGCTATCGACCGCTGGGGGTCGCCGGCCACGATTGGCCACCGCCGCCGCCGATGCCGAGCACCTCCCACCGCCCAAGAAGGAGAGAGAGACTCACAGTTCTCTCTTCTTTTGTTTTCTCTCTCCTCTCTCTAGTTTCTCTCTCTTCTTTCTCTCTCTATATACTTTTACGTGGGCTAATAGAAAATCCTTCTCTCCCTTTTTTCTCTCCATGCTCTTTGGTCAACCCTGTAAAGGGTTTTGAACATACATCATTGTGATCACCTCGAGTAGCCATGCAGCATGTTAGCCCCCACCATGGCACTTACTGAGCATGTTTAAATTTCATCATCATCAATCTTTATTGAGATATCTATACTATAGTCTGACTCTTGCTCTTGAGTTGACTTGTTAGACTACTCAGATCCGATCAATCCAAGCATGCGGATGTTACTACTTGGTTGACTTCAGTAGAAGGTCCTAGACCAGCGTCGCTGCGACCATCCGTCGTGCTAGCCTACTCCGACCATTGGACTCTATCATCATTAGTCTTTATTGTGTTACCTGTATTATAGTTTGATTTTTGTTTCATGAGTTGACTAATTTGATCGGCTAGAGCGAATTGACTTGGATTGTCGGATGCTGCTACCTAGTCGACTCTCTCCGTCCTGCATCTGACTGTTGTTAGCTACCATTGGACCAATAATTGATAATTCCTGATCTATCATCTTTTTTTTGATTGGATATATATTTGTTGATCAGATAAATTGGATTATGCTGTACTGACTGATTCAAACAATTGGATGTTGTTATCTAGCTGGCCTCGTATATCTTTCTATATGAATCTATTTACATAGTCAGCTCTAGTTTTGTATGGGGCTGCAGTCATCCGGATAGAAAGAAGCACAACGAAAATTCTCTAATTTCTAAATTGAGGTAAGGCCCTGACTTTTTATTTGTATTTAATTTTTAATTAAAGGAGAATAGAGAACATGAGTAATTCAAATATTAGAACTTTAAAATTAGGTAATTACTGAAAGATTGGTTCATTAATATGGCGAGTGATTGATAAAGGATAAGTTGGTTTTATATTGATATTAAATTGATTGGACATGATAGGTATGGATTGGTAGCGTTGTAGCTGCATTGGATTGTGATAGAGGTAAGAATCCTTGTATTAAGAATCACCATAGCTGCATTGGTTAAATTTGAGAGAAATTCATTGTATATGTGATAACTGATTTGACAAGAGTAACAGATAAATCAGACAGATAAGATATGGTTTGGACTTCTCGTCATAGCGCCCATGGGCTGACACATGGAAAGCCTCCACAAGTTTATGCATGGAAAGTCACCAAGGGCTATAACGCGGGTCGGATAGCCACTGTGAACTATAGAGTGGTACGGTATCAGTCTTAGATTGAGTCATGATCTTGGTTAGTCCAAAGACGGAAAATAAAATTAGTAAAAAATCTGAAATCAAGTTAATGAGAAACGGATAACATTATATAAGAAATTGTCGTTGAACAATTGGTTATATAATATATGTGTGTGCGCGCACGCGCTTTTTTGAAAAGATGATAATGAGAACTTCTATGCATGTTGTTTATGAGTTTTCCGACCATTGATACAACAGTCAGTTATCTGGCATTATTAATTGATTATTTTCTTATTACTTATGGTGTAGCGGTTCGGAATTCTTACTGGGTTTTAATGCTCACATCCCCCTTTCTCTCTCTCTTTTACAGAGTTGTAGGTTACGTAGTACTTGGCTATGGTTGAGATCATATGGAAAAGAGATGATTAGATAGAGCATCACTGTTACTAGTTGGATGATCAAATTTTGTAATTGGACCAGTTTTATTGTTCGTTATAAATTGAGATCATTATTGTTTAGTAATATTGAGGTTGTATTAAATTTTCAGGCCTAGCATATTCTCTAGGATCGTGTCGTGTGGCCGGACCCGGGTGTTGGGTTCAGGGCGTGACAGAAAATTGACATAAGAACTTTTTATAGGGTATCAGAACCATTGCATGCATTAGTCACCTGCCTACCTTTCTATCTCTCAACCTTTTTCTGTCATATTTTCAAGTGAAATCATCTAAGCTAAAGATAGCCAAATATCTACTTACTTACTTACTTACTTTAATATTGTCGGTTTTGATCACAAAATCGGGGGTCTAGCTATCGATGATCCAAGCCCTTGTATATGATCTACGATCTTTAAACTACTTTCTGCCAACAAATTATGTAATTGGAGATTTTTAGCCTATGCATTATTTATGCATCTAGTGGTAAAAATAGGTAATTGAAAAATACAAAACAATGCATGTTTTTTTGACTACTAGATGTATGGACTAGGGATCTCCAAATCACTTTTTTTTGGACGAGAAGAAGTCTAGATATATTAGATTACATCCAACGGCTTGGATCATTTGTGTCGGGTCCTCAGTTGTTTGGTCAGAACTGACCTTATTAGGACCGTTGTATGGATGCCCATATATTACCACTAGTCTCTCTCTCTCTCTCTCTCTCTCTCTGTGTGTGTGTGTGTGTGTGTAGATCTACTTTATCTTGGCTGATGTGGAAGGTGGCCAAGTTTTGGAAAAGGCCAATATTTTCCAATATCCCAGCTGATATGGTAAAATTGAGATATTGAAATCTACGCTGATATGGTAAAATTGAGTTTATAAACTGCTTTTGCATAAATTTTGAGATTATTGATTCAAGAACCTATTTAAGGTGGTTAAAAAAGTGATTGGAAAATCTTAGTGGATATATCAACATCTTATTGGCCGATATCTTGGGTTGTATTTATTTTTATCAACTGAGATAATAAGGTCGATCGTATCAGTGGCTGCCTAATACCAATACATATCGAGATCTCAGTCAAGATGAAAATCTCGCTACTATATGCATAAGAGTGTTTCCATGAGTTCATAAAACCTATAATGTGTTCTGTAGTTTATGTGCTTGCAATCTCCACCAATATTCTATTTAATGAGAACTTGTGCTTCAGTGTTGGTAAATTCAGTAAATAAGTAACAGTGGTGTTAATTGATGCTTTATGGCAATCTAGTTATGCCTTCTTCATCAAATTGTAGCAATCGTCATCAGTTGAAGATAAGGTCAATATGTCACCTCTCATTTTTATGTGTTTCCAGAGTGCTTTACCTCTAGCAGATTAGCAAAATTTTTAAAACCATGTGAGACCTAACAATTTAATAATTCATGAGGTTTGACCTTTCTTTTCCAGACAACTCCTTATGATAATTGCTTAAAAATTTTTGCATTCAACAAACTCATCAAATTTTGTGAATTAGTTAACCTTTGTGTTCCCCTAGTTCGAGCATCATGAGTTGAGGATTGAAGATAGTTCTCTAGTATCAACTGTAACCTCACAAGTTTTCATTATGAAATTAAATGAACTCAGCATTGCTTGTTCCACAAGTTGCTCTGGTGTATGTTTATAATGATTTATTCTGCTTTTTGTTGTTAGGGTCTGGCATGACATGCCTATCCTTGTAATTGTAAGCATGCTTGCCTACTTTTGCTTCCTCGAACAAATGTTGGTAAGATACACAACTTGTAAGGCTTCTTTATTCTGTTAACCTAGCATCATCATGACTAGCATTGTTGGCAGGTTGTGGAGAATGGTACTGCTGCTCTAGCCATATCTTTGCCTTTTTCTTGCATATTGGGTCTTTTTGCATCTCTGACTTCATCCACGTTGGGTAATGAGCAAAACTATAGTTCATCAGAAGAATACAATGCTTCTACAGTAAGAGACCTAAGAATTTGCCAGATATGTTATGATGGTTTCTTTTGTGATTGGAATATGCAGTGAAGAAACGATGTATTTGGGTCTATGCAATAGTTCAGTTTCTGCTGATCGTTTTCTTTGCTCATCTTTTCAACTCATATGTAAGTGGGAGAATCTGCCGATATGCTCTAAGTTAATTCCATATGAATGATTTGGATCTTTTACAATCCATTTTTCATTTGCAAGTGCAGTTTCATATGCAGAAAGTCATATCGATCATCCTTGCCACATTTGCTGGATTTGGTGTTGCAATGAGTATGAGGTCTATTGTTGTTGAATTATTGAGATGGAGGAGAAGACGGCTTGTTGGGTCAGAAAACCATCGTAGGTCGCAAGGGACGCTGCCGACAACTCGACCAGTGACAAGCACCAATCATCCACCTCCAACTTCTGAACTAGATGGAGCTGATATTGAAATTCCAGTCATGTCTCAGGCGTGATTGGCAGCAGGGATTGGGTTTGTAAGAATTCTTATTGTAAATGACCTGATGGTCATCTGTTTTTTCAGGGGAAAAAAAATCAACTGGTTGGACCGCTTTTGCAAATGCCATTGTTGGTGTTGGACTGCTGTTTTTAGGAAGTTAATACCTGGGGCCGTGCCGATGCCTCATTCAACTATATATTGTAAGTATGATACCAGTAGGATTGAATTACTTTGGTTCTTGCAATCTGTTGTCGGTATTCTCCAATATACCAAACAGTTTTCTAGTAGCCTTGTGCTGATACCTCAACTATATGTTGGAAGTATGCTACCACCGGTAGGATTGAATTATTGTAATTCTTGCGATCTGTTGTTTCTTTGTTCTTGTTTTTTTTTTTTTTTCTAAAACAAAATAGTTTAAAAAAAATGCAGAGCATTTCTCCTTATTTCCTTCCCCTACTCAAATCTTGGCTCTAAACCTTGCTCGTTCTCCTATTACACTGTCCTCAAGTGGATCAACTCCTTTAATCTATAGTGTAAGTATACTTCATTCATCCATCCTACCTGGTGGGATAGCATATTTGCAATTATTTCATCTCTACTTCCCCATCCCGATATGTTATGTTATTTTGATTGTTCGTTACTTCGAGCCATTTGGAAGTAGAACCTTGTGCTGCTCTTCAGACATGAAACACACTGGTGTGGAATCCTACAGGAGTTTTATGCCGGCGTTGGACAGCTGCTTTGGAATTGATGGTTTGAGCTATAGCTCTTGTGATACCGTGCCAAGTTCGTCCAAAGTCCAGAGTTGGATTGTAATCTGCTGAAATCTCCAAGACATCCTCTCCAGATGTGGTGCTCTCAGGAACGGTTTTTCACTTTTTTTTTATTCTTTTCTGAGAAGAAAAGGTTATTTAGACGTTAAACGCTTCTTAAGGCTCGATGTTCAACTATTGCACAATCAAACACCTTCGTCTTTGAGTCCTCCTTTCTGATGCTCCACAATCCACTTAAATCAATTCGCTGGGCATCCGAATATAACTGTAAAGATAAGATAGAAGGAGCTCGTTAAACATTTCATACGAAATTTTCCTTTTTTTATAAAAAAATTATGGTTGAACATGTTAAATAAATTGAAGCAAAGAAAATGAAAGCTTTTATAAATGTAAGAGAAAAGTTAGAAAGATGGACCGAAATTAAACCTATCATTTCATCAGCCATTTAAAATGCTTCATTCAGTTATGGTGAGTGAATATCTATAATCCTCGTAGCCTATATCTTTATCACTTCAAATGAAATATTTAATAAATCCTACCCAAAAAATTCTATAACCACTCACCCTTTTTTTTTTGTGTGCGCGGACCCATCTCCCTAGGGGCTCGTTTGGTTCGCAGGAAAAGGAGGGGGGAAAGTGTGGTCAACGGGAAAGTAATGAAATGCCTTTTGTTTGGTTGGAGTTTTCAAAGGAGAGAGATGGAAAAGTTGTATTCCCATGGGATTATGATTCCCACATTTCATGGGAAAGTCTTTCCCATGAGAAACATGGGAAAGTTACTTTCCCATGAGGTGGGAATCACTCCTTTTTTATTTTTTTCCCAAAAAGACCCTTCAGCATTAAAGACCTAATTTTTATTAAGGGCATAATAGGAATTATACATAACTTTCCTAGGAAAGTGGATGGTCAACCAAACATAAGCACTTTGGAAATTTGTCATTTTCCCATGGTTAACCAAACATGCCAAAAGTACTTTCCTAGGTATCCTCTTCCTAGGAATCTGATTCCCAGGAATCATATTCCTAGGAGGGAAAATACTTCCCGCGAACCAAACGAGCCCTAGATTTTTTATCTGTAAGGGATTCTCCAACTCCCTAGATACTTATCAATGAGGGATTCTCCAACTCCCATATATAGCAGAATCTCTTACAAATATTCCCCCCTCCCTTTCTTCTTCTCATGGTCCCAGATGAGCATCGGATGCATGACTCCCTCCTATTCCCGGAGCAATCGAATCTTCTCCAACTCTTAAGTCCATTTAGGACGCCAATCAGCCAGCAACCTACATCGACGTGAAGCAGTACGTTCCCATTCCCCCTGCGTTCAACTTACCTCCGCTCTCTATCGATCGTAGCCGGTATATGAGCTTTCTCTTTGGCAGCCACTGCGTGTGCTCCATGATCAAGCTTCGTAGCGAGAATCTGACAGTCATGGCCCAGCCCCAGAGAAAGCTGCTCATAGCAAAGGCCAAAGCAAGCTCGGATCGTCCACCGGAGACATCGAGTGCCAAAAGCTCGGAAAAGAAGGGAACCATCGTTGGAGCAGTGTCACTGATCGTCGGAACCAGCATTGGCTCAGGAATCCTTGCTCTCCCTCAGAGAACCTCTCCTGCTGTACTCTCTCTCTCTCTCTCTCTCTCTGTGTGCGTGCGTGTGCGCGCGCGCTCTCTCATAGATGATATGAATATTTAGCATTTGCTCTGTTTTGCCATCAAGATATACAATGGCATACAAATACCCGACTGGATTTCGATTTAGACAATCTAAGCAATTTTATTTGATGATATTCCTTCCGTAATATATCCAAAAAATGTAAAAAACAAAAAAAACAATAATGTGGGTATAAGAGATGGAAAAAGAGAAAAGTACCATTTTTGAACACCTCCTTCAAACAAATCATGATTAGTAGAGGGAGGTGCTTTTCACTGACCTACAAAAAGAAAGATAGGATTTAAAACTCGGTCCAAGGCCAAATCATCAATTAATGAATGAGATTTATACTTGGATATCTTTAATTATAAACTCTGTTATTGGCTTGTTAATACGCGCCAAGTAGCCTCAGCTCGGTACCGTCAGATTCTGACGTCCGACGGCAATATGATGCAGGGTTTCATTCCCAGTGCGGTATCCATGATCGTATGCTGGGTCTTCTTGGTGATCGAGGCCCAGCTGCTAGCCGAAATAAACATTCGACTGATCGAGGAAGGAGGAGAGGAAGGATGAGGGAGAAGGAGGCGTGATGCAGGACCATTATGAAACCCAGCATGGAGCTTTGATTAGGTGATTTGTTTTTTTTAATTTCTGGTTAAGGTTGAGTCTAACTGAGTCCTTGTTTAATCAAGTTAATTTCCAATTAAGCTTGTTTAGGGTTTGAGTTAAGTTGTATTAGGAGTCTGTTTGATTAGGATTGTGATTAGGGATTTAGGGGGTGGTTATGTATAAAAGGTCGTGAAGGAGCGCCGCCTCCTTCTTCTTCATTGTTTTCCAGGAATTGAAAGAAAAACACAAAGCTCTGTTTGAGCCCAACTTCTCCCTGTTTTCCCCTCTGTTTGGTTGTGGATTCAGCCGCAGAACAGAGGTCATCTTCTTCACCGCGCTTCCCCTCATCAGTTGGTATCAGAGCAGGCGCCTCCTGCTTCGATGGCGGATGACAACGGCGTAGGTGTCCGCCCCGTCGACAGCGATCACGGGGAACAAGCCCTTTGGGCAGCGATCCGCGGGTTGGAGGGAGCCGTGCGTGAAATCCAGCAAAACCTCCAAGCCATGCGGATCGAAAGCGCTGTGGATCCCAACCGGGAGCGTGTGCAGACTCGCGAGGATCTCCCTCACGGTCCACCGGCACCGGTGCGAGATCCACCCCATCAGCGGCGCCAGCGAGTTCCTCCGGAGTCTTCCGATGAAGAGGAGGGAGCCGCGGTCTATGGGACGGTCGGTGGACCGCATCTGCACCCAGGCGAGTACGGCTTCATCGGGGGCGAACGGGACCGAAGGCCCTTCTACCACCGCTGTCCGGATGAGGGGCCGCCGGAGGAAGAGCTTGGTGGGCGGCGTCCATGGAGGAATCAAGACCGTGCGGGCCACGGGCTCCGTGGACTCGACCGAAGACCCCCTGGGGATATGGCCTTTGACGGCTGGCCACCGGATGACGATGGAGTATTCTACGAAGCACAGGAGCCGCGTCCACGGGTGAACAGGTTCCCTGCAGGAGGTAGGAATGCGGAACCCGTGAGGAACAGGCCCCCTTGGGGCGTTCGTGATAGGGGCTCCCCTGATTTCAGATTGAAGGTGGATCTCCCTGCATTTAACGGTAATCTTCACATTGAGGGATTTTTGGATTGGTTGGCCGAGGTAGAAAAATTTTTCGATTATATGGAAATCCCAGATCAGAAGAAGGTGAAGCTGGTCGCGTATAAACTGAAGGGAGGAGCATCTGCATGGTGGGATCAACTGCAACATAACCGTCTACGGCAAGGAAAGATGCAGATCACCACCTGGCGCAAGATGAAACAACATTTGCGTGGCCGTTTTCTCCCGCCTGACTACGAGCAGGCACTCTACCATCAGTACCAGAACTGCCGACAGGGCCCCCGGACGGTGACCGAATACACTGATGAATTCAACCGCCTCAACGCCCGCAACAACTTGTCAGAAACAGAAAATCAGCAAGTGGCAAGGTACATTGGTGGGTTGAAGCCGGCCATCCGAGATCAGGTAGATTTATATCCGGTGTGGAGTCTGACGGAAGTTACAAGTTTAGCCTTAAAACTTGAGGCCCAGGCGGCACGGAAGGCACACCAATCTCAGCCCATGAATCGTGCATCGTCCTCGCGCCCCACCATAGCAAAGCAGAAGTCTGTTGAAGGGGCGGCCACCACAAGTCAACCTCCACCGACGTCCGCGTCAATAGGAGCCGAAAACTTCAGCAGGCAGCAGGCGGCCCCAAAAGGTAGTGGCAACCCCTACGAGAGACCCATGCCTATAAAATGTTACAGATGTCAGGAGGTGGGGCATCGGTCTAACGAGTGTCCGAGGCGACGGCCAGTCCATGTAGTCGAAGCTGAGGATGAAGAAGAAATGCCGCATGAGGAGGAGGATCATGAAGAGGGGCAGACCGACGATGAAGACGTCGAGGTGACGGCGCCGGATCAGGGAGTTCCGGCCTCCTTTGTAGTTCAGCGAATTTTATTTGCCCCGAAGAGTGAAGAAGAATCGCAACGCCACAGCATCTTCAAGACTTGCTGCACTATCAACAAAACTGTGTGCAACGTGATTATTGACAGCGGCAGTAGCGAAAACATTGTCTCCTCCGCGTTGGTTCGTGCAATGGGATTGAAGACAGAAAAGCACCCGTCTCCTTATAAGATTGGATGGATTAAGAAAGGAGCTGAAACGAGGGTAGAAAATGTATGCAGGGTGCCCTTGTCCATCGGGAGGTACTACAAGGATGAAGTGGTATGCGATGTGGTGGATATGGATGCATGTCATGTTCTACTCGGGCGTCCATGGCAGCATGACACAGATGTTACATTCAGGGGCCGAGACAACACATACTTGTTCAGATGGCAGGGTAGGAAAATTCTATTGGTGCCCATGAAAGAGAAGCCTACCCCCAAAACTTCTCAAGTGGAGGGGAAGTCTTTCCTTGCAGTTTCTGGTGCGCAGTTCATGGCGGAGCTCAAGGGGGCTGAAGAGGTTATGGTGTTGATTGTTAAGGGGACAGAGATGCCTATCCTGCAGCAGGTGCCCGAGGAGTTCAAAGAATTGTTGACAGAGTTCAAAGACATCACTCCTGCAGAGTTACCAAATGGACTGCCTCCCATGCGAGATATTCAGCACCATATTGATTTGGTGCCTGGTGCAAGTCTTCCCAATCTGCCTCATTACCGCATGAGTCCCAAGGAGAGCAAAATTCTGCAGCAACAAGTTGAAGATTTGATCAAGAAGGGACTGATCCGGGAGAGCATGAGTCCGTGCGCGGTGCCTGCACTTTTGACGCCGAAGAAGGATGGGAGTTGGCGTATGTGTGTGGACAGCCGTGCGATCAACAGGATAACAGTAAAATACCGGTTTTCCATACCCCGTTTGAATGATATGCTCGACATGTTAGAAGGAGCCAAGGTCTTCTCCAAAATTGACTTACGAAGCGGCTACCATCAAATCCGGATTCGCCCTGGTGATGAGTGGAAGACGGCGTTCAAGACGAAGGATGGGTTATATGAGTGGATGGTCATGCCTTTTGGCCTATCCAATGCACCGAGCACCTTCATGAGAACAATGAATCAGGTACTAAAATCATTTATTGGAAAGTTCGTCGTCGTCTACTTTGATGATATTTTGATCTATAGTCGCAATGAAATTGAGCATAAGGAGCACTTGAGAGCAGTTTTGCTTGCTTTACGGAAGAATCAGTTGTTTGTTAATTTTAAGAAGTGTCATTTTGTTACAAAACGCTTGGTGTTCCTGGGATTTGTTGTTGGGGCTGATGGCATACAGGTTGATGAAGAGAAGGTAAAGGCAATACGGGAGTGGCCGATTCCTACCAATGTTAGCCAAGTTCGCAGCTTTCATGGGTTAGCGACATTCTATCGGCGTTTTATTCGAAACTTCAGTACCATCGTCGCTCCCATCACCGAATGCATGAAGAAGGGCCAATTTCAATGGAAAGAGCAGCAACAAGCAAGTTTTGGACTGATAAAAGAAAAGCTCACTTCTGCACCAGTATTAGCATTACCGAGTTTTGAGAAGCTATTTGAAGTGGAGTGTGATGCTTCTGTGGTTGGTATGGGGGCTGTTTTGACCCAAGAAGGACGGCCTGTGGAGTACTTCAGTGAAAAACTTAGTGAAGCACGGCAAAAATGGACAACCTACGAGCTAGAGTTCTATGCCATCATCCGGGCGTTGAAGCATTGGGAGCATTATCTTATTCAAAAAGAATTTGTCCTGTACAGCGACCATCAAGCCTTAAAGTACATCAATAATCAGAACAATTTGAACCGAATGCATGTTCGATGGGTAAGCTTCTTGCAGAAATTTTCCTTTGTGTTGAAGCATCGGTCCAGGCAACAGAATCGGGTGGCAGATGCTTTGAGTCGTCGCCATGCTTTATTGACTACCATGCAGGCAGAGGTCGTGGGGTTTGAAAATTTGAAAGAGTTGTATGCAGAAGATGAGGATTTCAAAGATGTATGGGCAAAGTATACAAATCATCAAGCAACTGGAGACTTCAACATTCAGGATGGCTATCTATTTCGCGGCAATTCCTTATGTATTCCCAGATCCTCATTGCGAGAGAAGCTGATTAGAGACCTTCATGGTGGCGGTCTTAGTGGGCATATGGGTCGGGACAAGACCATTGCCAGTCTCACGGAAAGGTATCATTGGCCGCAGCTGAGAAGAGATGTTGGAAAATTTATTCAAAGGTGCTATACTTGCCAAACAGCGAAGGGACAGTCGCAAAACACTGGATTATATATGCCTCTACCTGTGCCAAATGCTATTTGGGAGGATCTGTCGATGGATTTTGTGTTGGGACTTCCCCGAACACAAAGGGGTGTAGATTCAGTCTTCGTGGTGGTGGACAGGTTCTCCAAGATGGCGCATTTCATCCCTTGCAAGAAGACATCAGATGCATCCCACATTGCAAGGTTGTTCTTTCGGGAGATTGTTCGTTTGCATGGGGTACCACAATCTATAACGTCAGATCGGGATTCCAAATTTTTGAGTCACTTCTGGCTTACTCTATGGAGGATGTTTGACACTTCATTAAATTTCAGCAGCACTGCGCATCCTCAGACTGATGGACAGACGGAAGTGGTTAACAGGACATTGGGTAATTTGATTCGTTGTATTTGTGGGAGCACCCCGAAACATTGGGATTATGCCTTGGCCCAAGCAGAGTTTGCCTACAACAATGCTGTCCATAGTGGAACCGGAAGGTCGCCTTTCTCCATTGTCTATTCAAAGGCACCAAAGCACGCATTGGATCTGGCGCGCCTACCGAAAATTTTGGGAAAGAGCGTGGCTGCAGAACATTTGGCAGAGGAGGTTCAAGCTATACAGTTGGAGGTGAAGAAGCGCCTCGAGGACATAAATGCTAGATACAAATCAACGACAGATAAGCATCGAAGGCACAAAGAATTTCAAGAAGGCAACATGGTGATGGTTTTCCTGCGCAAAGAAAGATTTCCCGTGGGAACTTACAGCAAATGGAAGCCAAGAAAGTATGGCCCATACAGAATTTTGAAAAAGATCAATAACAATGCTTACGTTGTGGACCTACCAGATGATATGGGAATTTCAAAGACTTTTAATGTCGCTGATATCTATGAATACCATAATCCTGAAGAGCAGTTATATCCTGATACGAACTCGAGGACGAGTTGTGTTCAAGTGGAGGGGACTGATGCAGGACCATTATGAAACCCAGCATGGAGCTTTGATTAGGTGATTTGTTTTTTTTAATTTCTGGTTAAGGTTGAGTCTAACTGAGTCCTTGTTTAATCAAGTTAATTTCCAATTAAGCTTGTTTAGGGTTTGAGTTAAGTTGTATTAGGAGTCTGTTTGATTAGGATTGTGATTAGGGATTTAGGGGGTGGTTATGTATAAAAGGTCGTGAAGGAGCGCCGCCTCCTTCTTCTTCATTGTTTTCCAGGAATTGAAAGAAAAACACAAAGCTCTGTTTGAGCCCAACTTCTCCCTGTTTTCCCCTCTGTTTGGTTGTGGATTCAGCCGCAGAACAGAGGTCATCTTCTTCACCGCGCTTCCCCTCATCAAGGCGATCTGGAGGTCCTGTCTCTCAGGACAATGGCCGGCCCAAGAGACGCTGGGAGAGTGGGGAGGGAACTTGGCCACCATCACCTACCTCTTCTTGGCTTATACTTCCATGGTGGCCTACACGTCCAAGTCAGGGGAAGTCCTTTCGCGCTTCATCGACCTCCCTGCTTCCATCTCAGGCAACCTTTTCACCCTCCTCCTGGCACTCCTCATATTGCTTGGAGGGACTCGCATAACTGATCAAGTAAATCGTTGGCTGACAGCTTCCATGCATGATAGGTTTGGATGCTAACAGATCTCACAACCCTAGCTAGCTTGGATATGATCATTGTTTCTTTTCTTTTATTCATTCATTCATTCTTATGTTTTACAGGTTTATTGGTGGCTATTGAGGTTGGGGCGATCTCGTTTGGTGGCGGATCATATCCAATGGAGATATCCAACTGGGAAAAGGTTTCGCCAACGATCCCAGTGGTCATCTTCTCGCTCGTGTATCACGACATCGCACCTGGTAACTAGAATGGTTTGAACATGAAATAGCTGGTGACGACGGCAGTACATGAGCCGATGGCAACATTTTGATTCCGCAGTTATCTGTGCATATCTTGGCCGTGATCTTCCACGCGTGAGGTTCTCAGTAATATTAGGCAGTCTTGTGCCATTGCTCGCTTTACTCGTTTGGGATGGGATTGCGCTTGGTCTCTCCTCGCATTTTGACGGTGCTGACCCCGTGGACCTGCTTACAAGGTAGTAATTAAGCATTTTTTTTCTTCATTTGTGGTCATTAATGAGATCCCCACATTGCATGGAACGCCAAAGAATGATCTAGCTACGTGACTTTGATTCGTATATGATAATCTGAATGCTCCACCGCTATCATAATATCTTACTATATCATAAGAAAAATATTTGTCGGAACGTATCGGACTTTACGATCATCACAAAATCTTAGTGGAGGCAGTACTTCACTCGGACAAAATCTAACAGCAGGAAGTCAGGAACAGAATATGAGAAGCGACCAAATAAATGTCCGATGGAGTGAAGTCATGTTAAGGCAACCCATAGGCTCGATCGTAATTCTTAATTGATTTATGACAATTAAGTTTGTAGCGATTCAGCCGATGCAAATTACGTGGCAAGCATCGTAAGTAAATTTTATTTACCATGTTTCAATATTATATCGTTATTAGAATTAACATGTTACACGTGCAAAAGATAAATTTCTACTAAATTAACTACGTATACCTTTGTGTGTTCAAAATGTTATCCTCCCTTGGAGGTCTGGTTGTCATTATTTATGTAAGGTGGTTAGGTATTTTTTCGAACTTGTTATTCTTTCTCAATGTAATTAAATAATATGCTCTTGAATTTGATGGGATAGTTTTAAGTTAGCCAGCTGCTTTTTAGGTGAATACTTCTAGCAAGGTAGGGAAATATTAAAGCATCTGGTTGTTGATTAAAAACACATCCATCTCTAGTCATCAAAAAGTTAAGCTAGCATGAGGGATCGAAACAAGTATGTCAGGTCATGAGCTATATTTAGCCTTCTACCTATTGACAAATATATTAAAATTTTTATTTTTCTTACTAATTCTAACTTTTTTTTTCATATATTCTGTCTTTGAGTATTAGATTTCTTTTGTTTATTCAGAAAAATACATAACTTATCTCAGTTATCTGAGATATACTGAGTGGGCTTGCTTGAGTCAAAAAATTACTATGGAGCTCGAGCACGACTTACGAGTTCCACGCTTTAGTCTAGTATTGCATAAAATGTTTAGAATCTTGCCCTAAAACTTAACGTGATCTAATCGCTATGTTTTCGATGCATAAGATATATATGCTACATTGGTAGTTAGGAAAAAGCAGAGAGAGAGAGAGAGAGAGAGAGAGAGAGAGAGAGAGAGAGAGAGAGAGAGATTTCAACGTTCTAAATGCACGAATTTTATGAACAACTAGAGCATTTCGCCAGTACGTACATGTAGTCGATATCTATTTCTTTGGTGATTAATACGTGGAGACACTAAAAGTGATGGATTGTTTCAGTGGAAGATGGAGCAGCATGTTGCCTATGGTAGAGATATTCTCACTCTTGCAGTTGGGACGTCAGACGTCACTAATTGGCACTCTCCTTGGATTCTCTCAATTCTTTATCGAGCAACTCATCGATCTCTCTGTTTTCACTTCAGCTCGGACAAAAGTAAGTCGAACGTTTCTGTGTTTTCTTTTTTCTTGGCCAACCTATGAATTGATTGGCTAACTAGGTTAGTTATAAAAACTTTAAAAACAATAGTAATCTTTAAGCTCAAAGGCATCATAAAATAACAAACACTGGTCGCTAAATCATCCAAACGACTTTTTTACGTTCGCGATGTTTTGCATTTATCCCAAACTCTGTTGCTCAATTGATTTCATGTGTGCAAATTCTCATTCCTGTGCTTTTGCCTATTCCTTTATAGAGAAATGTGATACCATGGTTTCAAGCTAGCAAAGAACATTCAGAGTGACCTTCAAAGATTTTGCACTTACAGCTCTTCTTTGATGAAGTTTGTTGGCCTTGATGGTGTTAATTAGGATGAGCTAAAAGGTGCTCGGACTGGAAATTGTAGTGCAAGAAAATGGTGGGAGAACAGCAAGCTCAGTCTTTTGGCAACTTCGCTAGTGATTCTCCCATCTTCGCTCGTCTGAGTCGTCTCCGTAGTAGTGCCGGATGCATTTTCCCTAGCGACTGACATTGCAGTAAGCGTTCTGGAAGCATGCACCATTGGTGAAGCAATTTAATTCCGTAGCCTATATGAATTCTTAAACTTGCAATTAAGGATGAATCTCCCCTAAATTTATATGCATTATCGACGATATACATGTTATGATTCCTCGTCGTTTGATATTTTTTCCTTCAGTCTTTTAGGCATATCCTCCATAACACTCTTACTGTATAATTCCTGTTCACTACAATGTCACAGCATGCATCAAGAATGAAGTACAGTCTATATTTTGTTGTGTTTTGTTCATCGAACTGATCTTAGTCGTTGCCATATAAGTGACTAAGTGCATACTTATTCTAATAGAACCTCTCATCCAATAGAACAACTGCTATTTTTCATGATTAAGAATTTTGAAGTGTCAGATCCGTTGATTGTATGCTTCTCAAGAAGTTAAAGGGAAAAAAAAAACATCTATGATTGAAAAAGGAGCGTTCATAATTAGATAAAAGTCAATGTGTGCAGTCTCCAGAGTCTATGGATCAAAATTAAGATAACAGAAATTAATGAGTGCAGTTCTAGAAATGAATTAATTACAATGTTTTGTTTCCTCTCTCGTGATTTCATAAATCATTTACGAGTTTAGTTCAATAACTATTTTGCATAATTTGTTGTAATTGCTTTATCTTTTTTAAAGTTGTCGCTCGACACATATCATTTTGTTGTTGTTTTTTTCAACAATACCATAATTATTGCATCTAGTGTGGTTATTGCATGATAATATTGTACGGAGTCCTTCCACCAACAATGGCATGGGCGATGCATTCTGGATTATCTGATGGTGATGCCGACCTCCATGAAGATAAAAGTTTCAAAGGTGATTATGGACAGATGATATTGTCTAATGCTAGGCCTCTATTAGTCGGGGTAGGATTATTTTCTTGTGGGTTAGTGGTAGAGCAAATCTTGCTAGATCTAACCACTTAAACTTGACTCTAATCTTTTCGAACACCAAACAAATCAAATTTAACAATATTTAGGAAGAGTAGTACGTAAATTGATGCAATGAATACAATTATAAACATTGCTTATCTGATGGAATTATATGTAATTTCACTTACAGTCAGAAGATTGTGAGTGTTTTTGGAGCAAATATGTTTTGAAGCATCGATCTGCTTGTCGGCTTTTCAAGCATATTTATCGGGATATTATTTTTTATGATTACTGTACCGTTACAATATACTGTTTCGAACAGAATGTATAGGTTTTTCTTAATAATTTTTTTATGTTCCATGTTTGGAGAAGTTAGATTCCTGTCCGAATTCGTTTGGCATGAACTTAGCAACTTAAAGGGATACTCAAGTACGGTCAATGGCCAAGAACACAAGAAAATCTTCCCAAAGAAAAGAACGCAAGAAGTCCTCGACAAGCTTAACTACAAGATCCACATAAAAACACCTAGTTGCCTCCCTATGGAAAGAAAGTATCAATGGAATGAAAGTATCGATGGCACGAAATAGCATCATGGTTGTTCAGCAGAAGAATAAGCAAGAGGCCAAATGCCAAATGGTTGAGAAAGGCTGCATTTACGGTTATATTGGGTTTGTTTGAGAAAGTTGCATTTCATGATTATATAATGTTTTTATTTGCCTGAATAGGCAACACACTAGCCTCCTTCCAAGGCTCTCATAAGCATCTCCGTCGGTGGTCCAATTTGTCCCACCCATTGGAGCTTACATGCTTTCATTCTAAGCGGCTGATATCTGAATAGACAATCTGGTCGCTTTAAGAACATCGTATAGAAGCTTTGAGGTCCTCCATTCCTTTTCTGGAGGAATACTGTAACAACCTAGGACCTCATCCAAGATCTACCCAACGAATAACTGATGTGGGACTAAAGATGCCCATACGGATCCTCACATACTCCTTCCGTTCAAGTTCTGACGTCCTCATCAAGCTAAGGGTTCAAATTCAGTTAAATCTAATCACAAATACTAGTATTGGCCCGCGGTTTGTCCCAATAAAACCATGCTGCAGGGTTTCCTAGTCCACATAAGTTATAAGCGGATCTGCCTATAACTAGACCCTCTATTAAAATTTCATAAGCTCCACAGATCATGTATTCTGATCATCTAAATAGTTCCATTTTCTATAAGCTGCTTAGCGTCAAAAGGGGGGAAAAAAATTCCTAAACCTGGTTAGCGTAATAACATTGAACGAGGCATCTCTGCCGCTAGCAAATCCACTTCAGGTCCTTGTTTGCGTGACTACCTACCAATCTGATTAACTCAGCCGCAAACTAACCTGATTCGGACTGGAAAACTTGAAGGTTATTAGTTAGGTTCAGATATTTGTGATATCTTAACTGGTTCAAGTAATGGTCAGATATTTGTGGAATTTGCAGTATGTTGGAAGGGTGACATATCTCACTCACACCTTTACGTTCAGAACACGCTTAGCTTTGCTCCACCTACCATGAGAACCGAGTCTAACATCCAAGGGTTTTTAGGGATAGCAATGGATCAAGTTGGGCCAGATTTGGCATAGGTTAAAGGATTGTACGATTGTATAGCCCAAGTCGGTTGAGAAACCTGAACTCACACATTCACAACCCATTTATGATCGCATTGAAAGTATTAGCCCGTGCTCGATCTATTTATTTTACTTAAATCCAAATAAACTGAGAGAGTTAAAAAAAAAGGAAAAAAATAAGAAAATAATCTTCATTCTCTTCTAATATTATTTTATTTTTAATTATTTAGTCCTTTTATGATTATCACTATTCTTGAACTACGCGGATGACTTTGAAAGATTTGCTCAAACTTATATCTAACCTATTTAAAATTGTTGACATTAGCTAATTCATGTCCAATTAAATTATAAAACAATCCTCACCCAAACCTAGTTTTTTCAAAGTAGATTCAGACAAGTTGGCATGTCCAAGTCAAAAATTGCACTCCTATTATTTTTTTCACACTCACCACTTTGCCCTAGGGATGCAATTGGACCAGGTCAGCGCAAGGCCCACCCGATACTGCCTGCTTCACGAGAAGGTTGGCCAATATTTTTGTGGGATTAGCTGAGATCAACTCACAAACTTTTGGCGAGAATTAAAATTGGGTCAAGCTTGGGCTAGTCTTTTATGAGCCCGATAGCCCAACCCAGCCCGGCCTAAAATCTAAATAGCATGTACATTTATACTTGGCATATTAGTACGGAAAAACATAATATTATAATTATCTGTCGCATAAGCAGTGACACGAGTCATTGAAGAAATTGTCTAAATTATCGATTTAGATTTGGAATTAATTATAAACATCACTATAGAGGGGAAATGAGAGTAACATTTTTTTTCGAATTTTGGTTTGTGAGCAATTTGGATCGGCCCGATTGTTTTTACAATTTAAAATAGACGAGGTGGGATGACCAAGCAACCCTGCTATCGAGGTCTGCTCCGAGCTTGAATAAAAATAATGAAATAAAAAAAATGATGTTAAATTGACGGCTGATGATAAAAAGGCTGTGCGGCTATCATCAATTTAAAAGTCAATTTAATTAATTAATTAATTCCATATACTGATATGGCGGCGGAAAAAAAAAAAGAAATGATGGCAATTACTCTTTAACTCCAATAGCAGACAAAAACAGATTTACAATCAAACCAATATCATTTTAATAATAGGAAAAAGAAATTAGACTAAATAAAACTTCTCCGAACCTCTCTCTTTTTTTTTCTCCTGATAATAATAATTGATGATGATGATGGTACATGGTTTTCAGAGCATCTCCCTCCGGGTAGCGTAGCCGTACCTGGACCGCCGGACGTTCTCCCGTCGTTTCTTGTAGACCATGGCTCCCAGTCCCACCGCGGCCGCCGCCGCCAAAACCCCCACCGTGATCCCGGCCTTCTTCCCCCCGCTCATCCCGCCGGAGCTGTCCTCCACCCCGGCCTGCTCGTCGCTCTTTTCGCCGTCCAGGACGACCTCCTCGGCCGGCGCCGGCGCGGGCGCCGGCGATGGGGACGGAGTTGATGGAGTCGCCGGGGACGGTGGGGACGTAGGGGGCATCGGCCTTGCCAGGGGCGAGAATGCCGGCGATGGGGCGGCCGGACCCATCGCGGGAGCCGGCGATGGTGGAAGCGACTTGGTGGGCGATGTCGGGGCCGGGATGGGTCCTCCAGGGACAGGCGAGGGTGGGAAGTCGGAAGACGCGAGATACGCCTTCACGGAGATGAGGAGGAGGAGGAGGGAAAGCACTGCCGGTCGCGCCGCCATGGCCGGATCTACGAGTCTAGATCTGGAATTGCTAGTGGAGAAGGAGCAGACCAGATCCGGATCTCTCTGGACTCTGAAGTAGATCGAGGAGAGCGCAGGCGCAACAAATAGGAGGAAAGGTAACGAGGGGGTTGTGGGGGATACGTCGTCCCCTCACCGCCTTTTATGGGTGACAGCTGTTGTTGGGACGGTTGGATCGCCGCCAAACACAAGTTGGACCAGAGAGAGACTTCTCTTTGCCCAGACCGACCGTGTGCTATGGCCTGTGGATCCGGGCCGCCATTTAAAATGATGAACGAATCCTCGCGGATACTGTTCGGGGCTTTTTAACGTGACGAGCAGCAGCATCGTGGGTTAGGGCAAGGTTGGCATTGGTTTGTTTTGGCATCAGCCAACCTTGGCCTATTTTGGTATCAGCGCATTAGATATATCCACTGATGCAATATAACTGAGTCTTCTTTTCTCTATTAATATATATAACCATTATAGAAAGAGAGTTGGACTTGATTACATTTATATAAATCTCTATATAGGTCCAATCAAATCTATATTGGACAATGAATATCCTACATCTCCAAGCCATTAAATGTGATCTATTATTTTTAAACTACTAACATATTAAAAATCATGTAGTTTGGAAACTTTTATCTTATGTATCAAGTATTCAAAAAATATATATAATTTAATGGTAATTAGGCTATCCAATTTTAGATTACTTGATGTAAAACAAAGAGCCTTCAAGTCATATAGATTTTGGTACGTAAACAATATAAAAATAGTAGATCACATCTAATGGTTTGGATTATCGATATAGAACCCTATGGTTCAATCTAGATTTGATTCTACTTGGGTAGATATCCACTTGAGGATAGCCCAATCTAACTCTATATATATATATATCATTTTAGATTCTCTAACGAATTTTTCGAATTCAAATTAAATTTGCATCTCAGTTTCTATAGTATTACTGAAATCTTAACAAATCTCACCATAAGCCAGATTTTTGATATTCATATCACTCTTGATTAAGATAAATCATCCGATATACTTGCAGCAAGCAACAATGACAGCTATATTAACCATTATTTTATTTAAAAATTCAGTCCAGCTAAATAAAAAATGTAAGTCGTGGGATCTTGTGCCAATCAGGCGAGGATACCTAGGTGGCTCGCCCCTCGGTGGCGTGGCCTCAAATAAGGGGACCGTTAGTAACAGTTAGATGCTATTCTTCTCTCAAATGTGCGTATATGTGGATACACACAAAATATTAATTCCAAAAAATGAAAAACGTTCCAATCTAGTTATTTTAGCCGTTATCATGAAGTATCATCCTATGCAGGGGGGGATAGAATTCACAACATATAATTTTTTTTTTTTTACCTTTTCCCATATCATTTGGGCAATTATATATCTGATTCCGGGACCCTCTGACGCACAAATGGACCCGTTCCACCATTAATTGCATTTGAATTATACGTGTCTGAATTTTGCATTCAAATTCAATTAAAAACTACAAACTATGTCTACTTAAACAGGAGATCTCCAAAATATTTTTTTATTATTTCATTGTTTTTTTTTTTTTTGAAAAACAACATGGTCCATGAAGTTAAAACGCTTGTCGCTGGTTTTATTTTATATCAGTATTGGCAAGAACTACCAACTCCAACTCCCGTCTCCACAAACTGCGATCAGGGTTGGTCACGATTCAGGAAGCACTCGTGCCCCATGCCACGACTTTTCTCACGCAGCGAGTACTCACGTACGTCCCACCAAAACCGAAAAGAAGCCATCGTCAAGGAATTGATGCGAGGCCGCACGAGAGAGATATTTAAACCAAGGGATTTAACAACAGCGCGTCCATTCAGCAGAATTTTACAATTCTAAACCGTGGCAGGGGTTGAATCTTTCACACGGAATGATTTACCTCAGCACAAATCTATCATTGGATCGCACAATAGGCGCTCCAAGATCTGTGCAGGCAGAAGATAGAGATGTTGAGAATGCTTTGAAAGCTGTGTGGGGCATGATCCAATTGCCGCAAAAGAAGACCAATCATTCTTTCCTCGAAAGATTACAACCCGCACCCCAAAAGCATATGCTGTCAGCTGCTTACCACTTTCTTATACAACACGGTCAAAAGATCATCCCCCAGCTCAAAGCACAGTAACCAAACCAAATAAATAATATTTTACGGGAAAAAGAAAAGGAAATAGTAGAGTCAAAGGATCAAGTTTTAGCTACATTGATAAACTAGATAGCAAACACACTGAGCTGATTAAAACAAGTTTTAGCTAGTTTAGTGAACAACATGAAATAGATGAAGTTGCATCCGGTCAGCCACTGGTTCAAGGTAGAAGCTTTATTCTTGTGAGCTGCAGTCTAATCTTACAGAGGTATCTTCTTATGCTCAGGACAGTTAAGGGAAAATATAGGCCAACAAGACTCCAGGAACTATATTGCTTCTGAGATGCCTATCCCGAAATAGATTATGAGCTCTCCCAACTTGCTGGATTAGAACAAAAGGTTAACATATGAATGGTTCTACAACTCATCTTTCACATCTGTGCTGGTGCTCTTCTCACTTGCAGGAGCAGATGCATCAGTAGCACTCTCGGTTTTTATTACTAACGCTGGTCTCTGGAGCTTGAAAGGGATTGCAGCGTGCTTTTTGATGAATTTGTAGAATGCCACCACTGTTCGGTCTGTATCAACAGTGATCTATGCAAATCCAGAGAAAAGAAAAATAAATACCGTAATACAGTTGAAAAAAGACAAGGATGTGAATCCATAGTAGATCCCACAACTCAAACATTATATCATTGAACACTGAAAGCCGATGCATAACTAACCGGATCAAAACTCTTGTTCCCTGCTGGAAAGAAGAGCAGTGTAGGGAAACCATCAGCCTGAAACACATAAACAAAAAAAAAAAAAAAAAGAATTCAGCTCCTGAACTCAAAATAGATTATTTATCGAATAAATCATGAATTTAGTAGAGTATTAAATCATCGAAAACTTACAGCAGCTTGCCAAACAAAGGCTAAGAGAAAAAAAAGTACAGGTATGATAGGCATAACATCTACGATAGATAATTTTATTCTGATTAAGTATTAGAACAGTCAAATCAGTTCAGCCAGGCTCGAAAGCCAGACTCCAGTTTCTGAGCCACGAAAAGAAAGATAATTTGACCATGACCATGAAATACACCAAGAAAGTTCATTGATTCAATCAAGTCTAGGCTAGCATAAATCAACGAAATAGGGAATAAAAATTTAAATGATAGTCCACTAACTTGCAACAAGTCAACCCTGCAACCTTAGAATAAGTATAATGCTTGCAGGGCAAAGACATGGAAATCTAAAAACAATTTCTAATAATCCAAGTATCCAGCTTATTATAGTAAATATGAATCAGAAACAAGACCTTGGCCCGAGGGTGTTCGTTTGAGGTTCCATCCATTTTCGCTATGACTAGAGACTCAATCCCACGTACATGTTTGGCAAGCTTGTTATAAGTTGGCTCTAGTGCTTGGCAATGCCCACACCATGGTGCATAGATCTGGTCCAAACCTGAAGATTAGACCATGCTGCAAGTATGGGATGGCTTAATTCATTACTACAGAAAAGTCATTTACCTCAAGAAGAACATCCTTGGATTCATCCAAGACTATCTCATCGAAATTGTTTCCGACAACAATTTTCACATCCCCATCATTCTGTTTAAATACATGACCTATGCTTAGATCAGAGATATAAGGGCAAATATGCAAAAAACAAAGAGAAAATTTTTCAACTTACAGTTTCAGGTACCGGGTCTGATTTATAGAAGGGCTTCAGCTTATCTTCCAAGAAACCCTCCGCAAATTTCTGAAACAAAAGAATTGCATATCAGAAGATAATTCAATATATTTTACTTGAAAGTTCAAATAACATGAACAATTTCAGGAAAACTAATTGCTAATCTTACATAGTAATTTATGCAGATTGTAATCATGAGAAAATCGATATAGATTGTACGAATCATACTAATGTTCAATGCAGATTATCATTGTGTTAAAAATTGATACAGAGTGTCCAAGACATAAGAATGCTCAGGACTACATAATACCTAAACCCACAGAATTACTTCAGTTAGGTAATTATAGCTGAAAGTGACAAAAAAGGAAGGGGAACCAATCATAACCCCACCCCCACCCCAACACCCTCCACCCCAAAAAAAACCCACCAACCATAAAAAGGCAACTAAGAACTGTTGTGAGTCCGCATATTCGCACCAAAGACCTTCAGTCTGGAGTTCTTCTATTTCTTTTACCATCTTTTTTTAATGATAATTGTTCTTATCAAAGAGACATCTGAACAGAATAATCGAGCATAGGTTACAAAAGGTATCAATAAAGCATGCACTCAGACAATGTAACCAACTGTAGTGTCAAGTCCACCAATTTGTTAGCATTGTCAACATGCACAAGACAAACGTAAGCTACAAGCTTTATTCAACTACTTTGGGTTTGACGTGATTTTTGAGCACGTGCAAACTCGTATACTATAACATCCTCTACATCCTAATAATACCCAAGTGATTTCCAATGCTGATGCATTCCTGCTTTGCTTTGGTAATATTTCTTCCTCTGGCACAGACCAAAAAGACCAAGAACTCCAAATTTATAGAAAAGCAGTGAAGAATTCGGTTTATAAGGCACCTAGACACTTCATCAAGCTAAATTGATATCGGTAATATATGATTTTCAGCTAAGAAATCAAATAAGCATGATTTGGGCATGGAATTATCTAATGGGTGCACTTGAGCATATTAGAGACGCATGAAGGGAAACAAAACCTTAACGCTCTCAAGTGTCACTTCACCATCGAGCATGTATTTCTTAGCATCTTCATTTCCTGTATATGCCAAAACCTGTCAAAATTGAATGATTACAGAATTGATAAGTCCACAATTACATTGTTTAGGTTTCATCTCTTCAACAAGACGAACAAAGTTTTCAGTAAAGACAATGCTCACTAATCTATAATGCATACATAGTTGAGAGAGAGAAAAAAAAAGAGGACTTACTTGCGGACCATATCCAGTCACTCCGAAGTAATCCGAAACTGGTTTACCAACATCCTCATCATCCCTCTCCACATATACAAAGATGAGCTGCAACAAATATATGAAACGTTAAGAGCTAAGCTCCATAGAACAAACAGCATTTGGCATAGACAACAATCCTACAAAATGGCATCAAAGCCCTCACCCCAATACACACAAACAAAAGAAAAGGAAAACTTAACTGAAAAGGATGAGCAGGAATGCAAAAACACATTATAGACAATAAAATAATATCACAAATGGGCCAGGTATTTGTTTCTTATATTTGGAAAAAATGAATAAAAAAGTCTGCAAAGTAAGACATACTATATGCAGCAAACTGGAGGGCATCCGAACTTCATTCATTTCAATTGGGCATAGGTTCTCATAAGAAAAGTAAACCTCAATCAGCTAGACATGGATCTTCATCCTTAAAAACAATTAAAAAAAATAAAAAACCAATTCTAAAAGAAATGCTTCTCTTATATCCTACCACAAAGGTATCTGTTTAACTACACAAAATTGATTTTGTACATGTCCTCCCAGATATGCAAACCACTACGTAGCAACCTTGCAGCAGACAAATGCTTCAATTGAGGTAAGAAACTGCTTTAGCTCCAGTAGAAGGATTAAAACAATAGATACCTCAAAAAAAGGATAGAAAATATGCCAAACTAAAGCAAACAAATGCTCACCGTCCAAAAAATTATCAGACAGCTAGTCTCAACAAAACACTGTGCAGGAATATTTAACACTTACCTTTCCCTTGAACAGCTTTGCTGCCTCTTGGAAGGCTGGCATGACTTTCTCAGTATCATTTGACACAGCAAAGAGCAAAATCTATCAAAATACAAGAGAGAGGAGAATGACATCAGAAAATTGAAATCTTGGTACACAAAATTTTTTATTAAATAATAACACATCAACATCATGCCAGCATGACCTACCTGTTTTTTAATTGGATTATCAAAAATAAGTGGAGCAGTTTCTCTGGTAAATGCGTTAACCAGAGGAAGCTTATTCGCAAAAACAAAATCAACAATAGCTGTCTTAGTAAACTGACCATCTGCATAAAGTAAAATGAGGAACCACCTTTAGGCATTATGCCAACATTTATTTTTTTCAGAAATCAGAACAATTACGATAACCATACCAAAGTAGGACAGTTTTTCTGCCTCCTTCTTCAGCAACACCAAAGAAGGACGTTTAGCTTCGGGATTGATATGAAAAAGTTTTGCAACATCAGGGCTAACAGTTTGGTAAAAGTTGGCATCATCTTCAAGTTTGGAAGCAGCGGCAAGCTCCTGACTATCAGCACCCTACAGTAATCCAAAAGGAGATGAACACTAATCTTAGACTTTGAAGAGAGCTGACTGTTTAAAATTCAACGTTTTGTGATGCTATATCAAGTTCAGCAAGATGTTATGGTGCGCCATGATATGTCAAGTCTTTTATAAGGGACATATATCTAACCTTCCAAACAATTCTTAGTTCAAGTTCCAGCAACTAAACGTCAATTACAAAAATTCCAAATAGAGTCAAATATAAATTCAGTAGATTTCTTTTGCCTGAAAAATATAACTAAATCATAGGCGAGTCCTGAATCTTCATTTATTAAATTTCTACAATAATATGTAATGAGTTGCAGCAGGCCAAAGAAATAAGTAAGCAATTACCACAAGCGAGTTGAGAAAGCCCAAAACAACTTTATTCTCAGCAGTCAGAATCTTCTCTGCTTCTTCAACTGTTGTTATGTTCTGGATTCCAGGTCCAATCTTCTTCTTGATCCAGGTTACAATAGCATCTCTGCAAAGGAAATAAAACACAGAGCACTCAGCAGATATGATAAATTATCATTTACATTCAAAATCTTCTCTCCTTTGTCCTTTATGCAGGTATTTTCTGGGACAGTATTACATTAGAGTTTCTCTTTTTGATACAATGGAAGCAATATAAGTACCCCCAACGTTTTTAGCCAGAGATCTATGATCTTGAGATCCACAAAACTAGCTACGAAATTAAATAATTCTTTCAAGCCACAGAGCCAGATTCACAAATCCAAAAAATTCCACAAAACCCCTAAACCCTAGAAAAAGAAAAAAAAATCCTTTTCAAGGCGAGAACGAGGAAAACGATGAAAGAAGGGAAAAGAAATTAGAGGATGAAAATTAATATAAAAAATCAAATCAAATCAGGTCCAATCAGAACAGATCGAGCAAGAGGGGATCGTCGGATCTGAGGGAGAGACAAAGTCTTTACTTGGTCCGCTGGCCGGGGTAGTCCTTGTGGACGCCGTCGACGAAGAAGTACACGGTGGGGAAGCCCTGAACCTCGAACTTCTGAGCGAGCTCGTTCTCCTCAGTGGCGTCCACCTTGGCAAGCGCCACGTCCTCCCCACGGAGTGCCGTCGCTGCGGCCGCGTACTCCGGCGCCAGGGCCTTGCAGTGGCCGCACCACGGCGCGTAGAACTCCACCATCACGTGCCGGCGCTTCCCCACGAAGTCGCTGAAATTGGCATCCGTGAGCACCACTACGTCCGTCTCGTCGATCGCCGGCAGGCCATCATGGTCCGAGTCGGCGAATCCCTCGTGGTCCTGTCCCTCATCATCGTCGGCCTCGTCTCCGGTATATTCTGGGAAGGCGTCATCGGATCCGGGGAAGCCGTGATCGCCGACGTCGTCTTCGTCTTCCTCGAGGAAGCTGAGGTCTTCCTCAAGGTCGAGATCGGCGCCGCTTTTGGCGGACACGCCATGGACGAAAAGGAGAGCTGTGATTGCTAGGGCGAGGAGAAGAACCCGAGACGATGCCATCTCTTTCTTTTCCCTGAGAGCGGAGAGTGAGAGGGGGGTATTTCAAGGGAGGAAGGCGGAAGGGACGTGGGGGCACAGAGTGCAGGATGTACTATATTGATACATCGGTACGTGGCAAATTTTCGTTGGCTTTGCAAATCTGACTTTGTGCAATTTAGGATCGCAGTATGCAATGTACACGTCATGTTGCATGCGTGGCGATAAGTCATTGGACATGCGCGGTAGAGATGAAGACTCGGACCATTCGTGGATGGACGCGTGGCATTTGGGTGGTGTTGTGTCCAGAATGCGGAATAAACGCGGACTTGATGATAGTGGAGTTGGACCTTCTGTGGTACAATGGACGGTCTACGATGGGCGCAGCGAGTGCAAATCTTGCCAACTTTTGCACTCCGTATGGCAGCGAGGGCAAATCCGAATCAAAATTCAAAATTCAGATCCAAATTCCAATGGGTCCCACAAATCGAGGCTTCCGGTCCCGACGGGGATTTGGAGCGAGCAGCAGATGTCTAATTTTGGAGGGTTGGTTTGTATCTTTCGCACAAAAGAACGGTTGATTTTTTTTTTTCCGCAACATCTACCATTCAAATCCTATATTGCACATCTTTTAAAGCACTTAATTTTTTTTTTTTTCATCCATCTGTATAGATTTTTAAATAGCCATTGTACAATCCAATAATTGGCATTGTGAAAGAAGACGAATTATTTTTTTACATGACATATACAACCCGAACCTATTATAGGGGACATGAAGGTGAACTTTGGTTGGATGCCTTGCCACCTTAAGTAAGGGGTAGGGATTGGATTCCCCATGATACTTGTGCCATATTGGCATGCATTTATCTCATAATTATATACTGAAAAGATCTTGAATGATTTACAGCCTCAAAAAAAATTCAAATTACACTTCATAATTAGTATTTGTTTGGATGAAGTTTCGGATTGTTATAAATAGTATCATAATGAATCTAGCTCATAATCTATATGGATTAAGAGACATGAGTCCTTTTGAAGTTGAGTATAAGCCGATATATTCTGTTTATGATTGAATTGGATTGGAAATAGATTAATAGCATGGTGAGAATGGCCCGGTTTAAACAAGGGAGGTATAAGAATTCGTGTAGGTTTGTATTTAGTCCCAAAGTAAAGCTTCGGCCCTTGCTTGCTTATTACATTAAGTCCCAGTTCTATGAGCAGTGGTTCAATCTGCTTGGGACCTAAAGCTCCAGATTGGGTGGGTTGTGGTGGGATGTGAATAACCTCTCTAGTCTCTGGGGAAAAAAAGGGGGAAATATGAAATGAAGAGATAAGATTGGCCTCCAACAATGTCCATGCAAAGGAAACAAAATGCATTTTGGGAGATAATTTCTGGTACATTAGGATTGCTTCCAAGCTGTTTGGTTGATTGGTTCATGAAGATCATCTGGCCTACTCGCAACAAGTTTTAGCCCCCTTACTGATCATGAAGATCCTCAACAAGTTTTAGCCACCTACTGCTCATGAAGATCATCTGTGTCCTCTTCTTGTCCCATCTCTAGTAATAACAGTTCTTCTAGGATGCTACAATAGTTATGACCATGCAATGGGCTGCTTACATTCATTTTGGGACCATCATTCGTTATGTGTGCTTTGGTTTCAAATTCTTCTCGGTTCTTATTAAAACCTATATAAAGAAAAATCTACCTAAACGATAAAAACAAATAGGGCTCGTTTACTGATCTACCCTCCAAGCCCCTTTTAGCTCCTCCTGGGTTCTCCTCTCTTCACCTCCTGGCAACCGAATCAAAGGCTTCATGTCATAAAGACATATTAGCTAAGCATCCAGACGAGCCCTAAAGGTTAAAATAAGTTTTGTCTGAGCTATTGCGGTGGAGCTTGGGGCATATGGAGCCCTTTTTGGGTGGTTGGCCACCCTCGCAGGGAGAAAATATTCCAAATTCCAAGGCAAACAATACTAAATACCGGATCACAGCACAAGAACTTCCATGTGATCTTGCATCGTTCAGCAAATTGCTTAAGGAGTACGGAATCCTTGGTCAGCTCCAATGTTGCAATCTGCTCAATGCTTGCAAAGGTCCAAAATTCCAGTTCACTGAGTGTCACGTAGTGTTAAAATAAAAGCACACAATCAGCCGAATCTGGCCGGTCCACAACGTATCTTTTGGCATGATTGTATACAAATAAGCATAGAGGCACGGGTATTGTCCATGTAATTAGAAATCACGAGTCCAAAATAATTGAGGCAGGAGGACGGTGCACTTTCGAGTCATCTATTCTGAAGAACTCATGATCGCATGGGAGGATATCTCCTATACGAGGCGAGTTCTAGAGGCTCGATGTATCATTCTAGAGGAAGACTCAGTGCAGATGGTTGAGTGGATTCTACAGAAGGGGTCGGAGGCTTTCGCCCATCCGTTTTTAGAGGACATCCGGCTGTTACTGTTTGAGTGTGATGTCTTTCAAGCTATTCATGTGTTTCGAAAGGTAAACGGAGCTGCTGACTTTGTTGCCTCTTTTGTTGCTCATCATTCTGAAAAGACCTTATAGACCCGATGCGTACCATGTCCCTCCACCGTTGTGGAGTATTTTGTATTTTAATTTAGTTGGACATGCTCATGGGGGGTTAGTATGAGCTGCCGGTAAATAAAAAAAAAAGAAAAAGAAAAGAAAAAACATATTTATTCCAGCCTAGAGTAACGCTGACAATTTCATTTCCAGCACTCGGGCAATTGCGTTTTCGCTGTCATGCTTATGCTTTTACGGTGCAGCAGACTGATACTTGGGTGAGTTAGCATCCATAATGGCTGCATATATTCATAAGCCACTCTTCAATTGGATTTTCACATTATGTCAGCTTTACCCCTGTTATTGAGCATTTTTTTTCCAGACATGAGAAATATATTTCATACTGAAAAATGGTGCTGAATGATCCACTTTTGCTGCACTGAAAAAACTGTAGTCTTCAAATGATTGGCTTTAAAATATCGATAGCTATCTTACAAATAGCAGAGACCATACAGGACATATTAAACTGTACACATATATGAGCTCCCAAAAGCTGGGTCTTTTCCATTCACCCCAACATGAACAAACTTATCCCATCAATTTTAGAGGGATTTTCTTCACCTATGTTCCAACGCCAATCTATTTGATGCTTAGGCCTCGTTTGATAGAGCAGTCAGCAGTAGAGCTTTTTGGAATAGAACTTTTATAAAAAAATTATTTGCTATTTAATAACTATATTTTTAAAGTACTGTGAAATTTTAATATATTTGGTAAACAAACTGAAAAATAACTTTTGGTATAACAAAATAACCATATAGGATATTGCATAGTATTATACAATAGAGCATAATAAAATATAATATATATTAATACATAAATATATGATATAGTATAATATTACTGTAATATGATATAATATTATTATAATATAGTAATATAATATTGTATACTATAACATAATAATATAACATAATTTGATATTATATAATATAACATATCAATATATTATGATATAATATTATATTATATTATATTATATTTGTAGTATGATATAATAATAATAAAAGTATAAAATATTATAATTATTACCATATATATTAATATTATCATTTTATGTAATTATAATATTTTGTTATGGGTATTCTTGTCTAAAAAAAATATAAATTAAAACAACTTTCCGACACATACTAAAATTGTTTTTCAGAAGAAATTCCATTTTGGAGCTTCTCAAGAAGCTATTTTAGCTTTCTAGCAAAGCTAAAATAGTTTTTCGATTTTTTTATCAAACACTCTTATTCCATCTAAAAGTACTTTTGAAGGGTTAGAAAGTGCTTTCTAGCCTACCAAAAGCTCTGCCAAAAGAAGCCTTAGTCTCTTTGAATTCATTTCTTCCGGTTCCCCATCTAGTTTCCTTTTCTTTTCTCATCTTTCTACCCTATTAACTTGTATTTCTTGTAACCTTTTGCTGCTCCAATGTGATGGATTTCTTATATAAAGTAGTTACAATTTAATTAGCATTTTCGCTCGCATTGCTTTCAAGTTTTGTCAGAAAAAATGGAGCAGTAATCTTTCTAGCCATATCGATAAATTTGGATGCATGCCTATCGACACTAAGCACAGATGAGAGACAAAATGTATTTCTTATTATAAAAACAAAAATTTCTAATACACCAGAGCTGTGTTTGGTTGCTAAATAGTTAACCATCCCTGGGATAATTTTAGTCACCGGTGCTCACCTATTAACCAGCTAACCAGTGAATATAAGTTGTTTGTTGTTTGGTTGGTATTCTCTATCCACCAGTAATGCTGTCTTGTTAAAATAATAATAATAATAACAATAATAATAAAAGGTTGGTAATAAAGAAACGGTAAGAAATATCATTAAGGTAGAGAAATAGGGGCTGGAAGGGCTGAAGGTGCGGTTGAAGTACTTACTTATTTGACCCTCCCCCAAAAATAACTTTTAACGTGATTATCTATCTTTTTGGCCCATCGACTGGATAAAATTATTCATGCTTTTGGGCATTGTATTTAGCTGATTAGTTAGAAAATCTTATGTTAGCCACTTCCTAACCAGCATGCAAACATAGCCTAGGATTTTAGGGACTCTCAAGTCCCAGATGAACATCTGATGTTCGCTGCTTTAAAACCGGTTCCAGTTCCAGCAGTCGCATATATCCTTCTCATTTTTCATGACGCCTTCTGTCCGGTGGCCATGAGAATATGAGGTCCAAGATTCAGGTTTCTGCAGCCTGCTGTTCCTGAACTTAAAAGACCTAGAGAATATTGAAAGAGGCTGGTTCTTCATTCCCTCAATCTGATATCAAACATTGCGGCCTCTTGCTGATGCTAATTGCAACCTCTGAAATCTCTGCACAGCAGTTTTGGCCTTTTATCAGCAGCATCCCTGCAATAATCCTGCTATGTTTTCCGAGCCAGAATCAAGACATGGCACTAACAGCATGCATTCCGAAGTGAGTCTTTCTCAAAACAGATTGAACTTAAACACATGAATTTTTATATCCAGCAATTAATCAAATTAACATTCACGCCATGAATTTAGAGACCATTGGTACCGTGTCAGCCTGGCATGAAACTATACCAGTGCAGGTGCTGCGATGCCGAAACCATCCATATCGGTGCGTTCCCAGAGTAACAATGCATATATATACTTCATAGAGGTGGCAATTAGCATGTTCATGTCGGATCGGGTTGAGATCACACATCATGGTTCATAGACCCGAATCGAACCCAATCCGCCATGGTCAATAGTGACCAACTTAGACCCAACCCACAGCCAACCTGTTGGCCCTCCATTTTGTGGTCCAAGCCCATCTAATTTGGTCATTGGCAGGCATTTGTCATGGTATGGATGGATTATTATTTTCATCATAATATCATCATCATCAATTTCATGACCGTAGTCAATAATTTTTTTTTGTCAAAATCTTATTAACGGTCTCAGCTCTATCTCCATCTCTCCATCTAAAGATATATATGGAATTTCGTACTAATCTAGACAATCTCTGTTGAAGCAAGTGGGACTTCTGTGCATTCAGCAGATGGTTTTCTTGATCAGCTTGCCAAGAAGCACTTTCGGATCTACTTGTCAAGAAACTCCGTAAACCACAACGTCGCAAGCAAAAACCATATAGATAATGAACGACATGGCAAACACTTCCAGAATCATAACTCATTTTACTTGGAGGGCGATGGTTTTAGCCGCGATCAAACAACTTCAACAAGATCTTGACCATAAAAAAAAGAAAAAAAAGGGGAAAAATAACCAATCTATGATAAATTTATCTGAAATAATAATCGAGCATACTAATTTAAGCCAAGAATTGATCAAATATCTAACTCCAATTACCTCAATTTTCACTGTTGGCTCGCTCAATGAAAAGAAGAAAATCGGGCAAATAAAATTTTTTCATTTTTTGCATGAACACCCTTCTAAATATCGGATTTTGCATGAATATCCTTCCAAAATTGATATTTACATGTATATCCTCATAAAACTCTATTATTGTACAAATGCCCCTAAGATAACGATTGTTCTAACGGTGTTAAGAAAAATCATATTTATATTAATTAAAAATAAAATAAATTTTTGAAATTATGCTATTGTCTCTGTCTTTTTTTCTTGCCATCGGGATTGCGATCGCGATCCCTTATAAATCTTTCTGTTTGCACGTCTACCCATTAAAAATATTTTAGTTATTTTAATTGAAAATCGTTAATTTTTTAACGACGTTAGATGGCATGGTATATATGTAAAAACAAGAATTAAAAAAAAAATAGAATAGCAAAACAAGTGTTTTAAGAGGGTATACATGCAAATATCAATTTTAGAAGGGTATGCATGCAACATTCGATATTTAGGAGGGTATTCATGCAGAAAAAAATCTAAAATTTATAAGTGGAGAGCTCTACCTCTACAGCGGGTAAGAGATCATTACCGTTCAATCGCTAGCGGATGGGCTGTGATCACCAACAGATCGGAGCCATCCATGTTCCATCATCTCAAGTGCATCGCACGTGCTAAACACCAGACTCATACGGGACGTTTCAATCGAAACCCTAATAAAATGACCGCCGTCGCCTCGCCGAATTGGAGTTTCGCCTGCTCGAGTCGGCCGTGACGGAGATAGGAGAGAGGAGGAAGGGGATAAGAGCGTTTGGTGGATCGAAACCTTAGTCCTGCAACCATGGTAATGGCCTTTCCATCTCTCTCGCTCTGGTATTCGATCGAGTTCTTTTGATATGCAACGGTAGCTTTCCTATCCGTGATGTGTATTATTTTAACTATAGTTTGTTATGAGCGCACGCAAGTCATCCCTGGAATTAACAGAGACTCAAAGAAACTAATTTGTTGAAATATTGCGAATGAGTTTTTCCGTTGTTTTTTGATGCAGTTTCTTGGTCGGTAGTGCCATTTTTGTTTACGTATCTGCCGTTAGGTTAATATTTTCGATTAATTTCGTTTAGGTTTTCGCTAAGCGATTGAAAGTCTCGTTGTTTGATGGGAAATCAGATTTTTAGTTCCTATAACCATAATTATCAAAGCCTTCGCCTAAGTATTTGGAGTCAGTTTTGTGAATCCCCAATCTCTGTTGCAGATCATTCCAGTGAAGGGCTACACTTGGTTTTACTCTAAGCTTTACAAATTTTCCTAAATTTTTTTAGCTCATTATGAAATAATATAATTACGCAGGCAATTTGAAACTAGTATCTATATGTGCATGTGCTAAATATTTCTTTTTATTCTCTCTGCTTTATGGTTGTAATGTTCTTTAAGTTAATATTTATCATTCTTTTGGGGTTATTTCAACATTTATATTTACATATATACATACATCACACACATGTATGCATATCTGTACACGCATGTTATGATGGCTGTGTTCCTTTATTTAGGCATGAATGCTAGAGCTTATTAGGCCTCTTATTCTTCTCTTGTTTTGTAATGAAGGCCCAAAGGTATATAAACATGTACTTAGTTTGTTTTCATTTCTCTGACAAGATTCAAGGATTTTGAAGGTATTCGACACTTTCTCCATTGCTCAATATTGACACTTTCTTGTCTAAAGTTTCATAATTCACATCATGTTTCTGACATGCAGTCTCTTAAGAAACTGGATCTTTTGTAATGCGTTCCATTGTCATAACTACAATTATCTTCACGTTCTGAGTACATTATATTGATCAACTGATAATACTTGCTCGATTTTTGTGATAACAATGATATGGTAACTAGTTCATGTTCTGCCTCATGTGGTGTTGGTCAAATTCTGTGTGAATCTGTTCATTGATGTGGTGGTCTTCTGAAACAAAATTCAACTGCCGATTCTCTATTGAGAAAAACGTTGCTTGAATTAAACTGTTTTGTTCTTTCTATCAAAAGCAATCACTGCAATGGAGCTTCCTTGAACCATCTTGAACAAATTGTTTACATGAATTGACTAGATGGCTTTAGTTTGCTTAGTCAGTTGCCCCTCATTTGTATTATACTTTTCTTTGTAACACAAACAAATTGACGATTAGACCCACAATGCAAGTAGAAGAGGTGGTAGATTTTTGCAACGAATTTTTGTGGGTAGATGTGGTAAAAGTGAAGTATGGGAAATGTAAAATGCTTAAGAAGTTATGGATGGGGGACAGTTGCTTTCTTGCTGACAGAATTAACCCTGAGTGACCAGTGCAAGTATGTTCATTTCTTGAATAAGGGAGGAAGGTGGACGGGGAGGGAGGGGTGGAATCTGTGTGTGTATGTGGCGTTTCATCTCTTTCATGTCTGCAATCCAGAGTAAAAAGTAGTTGCATGCTTTTTCTTATCCCAATGAAACTATGCGTGCAGCACTGATTATTATGTCAGTTATCAATTGTGTTTCATTATTATGAGTTGATACTGTGCTTTTAGTCAGGTGCTAAATATGCTTGATTTTTAAGTTTGTCTATATTAACTATGGATTCGTTAGACTTTCAGAAGACACTGTATATCTGGTCAGGGAAAATTTTAAATGCTCTTTGAGGGTGTGCCAAGTGATGATATACTTACTTTCTGGGTTATATTGGAGTTTCATATTAGTATTTTTAAGTCAAATTGCAAGAAGCACTTTTCTTCTAACAATAAGATGTCTGTTCCTTGTCTTACAGGTAAACGTTCCAAAAACAAAGAAGACTTATTGCAAGAACAAGCAATGCCAAAAGCACACCCTTCACAAGGTTACCCAGTATAAAAAGGGTAAGGATAGTCTATCTGCTCAAGGAAAGCGGCGTTATGATCGCAAACAGTCTGGTTATGGTGGGCAGACAAAGCCTGTTTTCCACAAGAAGGTACTCCTCCTTAGTCCTTATCTATTTTTGTGCTTGCAGATTGCTAAAGAATTGCAATTTCAGTATAGTATTTGCCTCACTATCATGCATAGCATACTTGGCTACCATTAGGAGCAGAGACAGGATCTCCATGTGGGGGCAAAGGAGGGGCACAGTTTGTTTATAATGCAATGAACAATGCGCAATTAAATTGCAAAAATGCTGCAACTTAATGTGTCATTTCCAATCATTGTGATGTGGATTACTTGAAGAAAGATCTAGTACTAGACTAGAAGTTTTTCAAAAAAAAATCTGGACATTCTCTCTAAATTTATTGTTCATTTTCTAAACATCTACTAGTTTTTGACTTCTGCATGGCCAAGCGCAAAAAGAGAGGAAAAGGCAGCTATGCCAGCTGCCCGCTTCTTCTTAGAGAGGGAGAGGGAGAGGGAGAGAGAGGATGCTGGCAGTCTTTGCTCCACCAGTAAAGTGAAAGAAAGAGAAAGAGAGGGATCATTCACAGAGTTTTCCTCCTAATAGATCCATATATCTTGAGAGGGTTATGGACAAGATGGGCTTCAAAGTGGTTCAAGTGGTGAAGTTCTAGGTGTTAGACATGAGCCAACAAGAGAGCCTCCAACAAACCCAGCACCTGAAAATGAGAGTTGGTATTGATGTCATAACCAGCTGTGAGTTAGTCATTTTTGGGTTCCTTTTAACTGTTTTGAGAGAGAGAGAGAGAGAGAGAGAGAGAGAGAGAGCAAATAAATGGCTTCTATCCTGAGATGGGATAGGAGAGAGAAGGGAGGGGGGAGCAAATAAATCCTCTCTTTTTGCAGGCCATCTTCTTCGATGCAAACCCCCCCCTGCCCCTGGCTACTATTGCATTCTGTTTCACTTTGCCTGATGTAGATTCCTAGCTTTGCAGTACTGAAAGGCACTAATTAGTGTTCTGGAACATTGTTGAATTGCCGCATATTGATTTATATTTGATGGTTTAGATTGTTTGCATGATGCATTGTTTTTCGTTGCCCTTCTACATATGGAGCAAAACAGGAATTTATATTCATCGTGAAAATTTCATTAAACAGGCAAAAACAACTAAGAAAATCGTGTTAAAGCTTCAGTGCCAGAGTTGCAAGCATTATTCGCAGCACGCTATAAAGGTATTTTTTGCCATTAGTTTATTATTTTGGTTCTGATCTGTGGCCATTTATGTTCTTTTCTGAACTTTGTGGGATTTGTTCTGCAGAGATGCAAACATTTTGAAATTGGTGGAGACAAGAAGGGGAAGGGAACATCTCTCTTCTAGTTGGTTATCTGGACTCGGTAGAACAAGCATATGTTGTTCTAAGGGAAAATTTGATCCAGACCCACTAAGTTGTCACTTTCTATTTGTTATGATTTTTCAATGTTGTTGAAGTTTCACCGGTCAGCATTCAACTTCGCAAGACTTTGCATGTCATATGCTTAACTAAACAGGCTTTTGGAGGAATATAACCTGCAAAGAAAATTTGTTTCAATGAAATTTGTTCTTTGTGTTGGATGCGTGCCCGCATGGAATTAAAGATTCAGAATATCTATCTACCTGTGTGCAACCACCGTTGCTCACAATCTGAGTACTACCAATCAAAACCCACCATCTGTGGTTGGTCTCGCGGAGGAGCATAACCTGAATTTGGCGGGTAACCTTGATTGCCTGCTGGGGTGCGCAGACCTTTTCCAGCGAAGTTTACAGCTCTCTCCTGTTCGGATACGGATAGCAACAGCCATGGATCTCCATCACTGGTGATGGAAGACATAAAGATGGACAAGAAGAAAAAGTAAAAGCTAAAAAAAAATATAATTTTCATGATTTTGTCACTATTATATTAATATAATAGTAACATCTTTTCTTATTTTTATATATAAATCCAGCTAAAGACTGTTAAATTTTTGCGTCCGAAATACTTGCATAATCACCAAAGAGTCTTCAACCCTGCCTACTTCTCTAGCCGCTGGTTTCCCTTCACCAGAACAATTTGGTTTCTCGTTTCAAGTTAGCTCGTCTCAAGCAGACTTGTGAAAGGGAAATAGACCAATATGAAACCGGGGGTTTAACTGTGATATTTAATTGAGAAGAGAGACATGGGATTAGCTAACGTTTTTTCAGCAAAATTGTCCTTTACAAAGATAGTTTTTATTTTGAACATTTGATACATCTGTCTTTAATTCTAACAAGTGCCTTGTTTCAAATCACTGCGAAAGGCCGCAACTGAACCATTCATCTACCCTTGGCTAGACCAGAAAACAAAAACTTTAGATTGTCCCTTTCTTGCTTTGGGATATATGTAGATAGATAAATAATGAATTTTAGAGTGATTTGAGATCTCTGTAGTGGACGATCCAACGGTTGCCGGGCACCGAGGAAGGCGTATCCTTCCCTGGAGCAAAGGGACACTAGCCATGTTCGGAAATATCTAAAATAGAAATAATACATCGACGGGCTGGAAGAGCACGAGCAATTTGTTGATCCTTGTTAATCGAATCCTACAAGTTAATTACATGGCAAATTTAAGGGGAGACTAATAAAGATATTTCATCATTATCCCATGCTCTTTAATTCGGTCCTCGGGGAGAAGCCTCCTATAATATTAATTTATGTTTGTTATATTTTAAGGTGGATATAAAAGGTTGATGCCTCACTGCCACTAAATTCTATGCGAGACAGGAATATGGTTTTTTACGTTGCTTAAATTTGTTTTGTATATCCGATGAGTATTTGACATTAATATGTCAAAGATATTCTTTTAAGATAATTCTCTTATCTTTATATTTAAAAGTCATGAAATTACAATTTCCCTTGGTTTTACAATTATATATGTATGTATGTATGTATTAAAATTGCTATGTAAATTTTATTTAAAATTTATTTTGAATTTTAGATAAATTAAGGCTCTCTTGAGGAGAGCTTTTGGAGGGTCAAAAAGTACTTTCTAGCCCTCCTACAGTACTTTTAGATAAAAAAGGATATTTGGTAAAAAATTTGGAAAGCTGTTTTAGCCTTTTCAGAAAGCAAAAAATAGCTTATTGGAAGAAGCTCCATTTTGGAGCTTTCCACAAAAGCTGTTTTAAGTTTTGTCGAAAAGCTATTTTTTTTTACCAAAACAACCATAATAAAATATAACAATTACATACTTTGTCCCTTTATAAATCTAAAAATCTACTGTAGCCCTAACAAAGAACCCTAACCATGGATCAGACTCCCATCCGTGCAAGAAAAGATATTCTTATTTCCTATTATTATTTTATAGCTTTATCATTGTATTATACTATAAATATAATATTATATTATATTATATTATATCAAAATACATTAATATGTTATGTTAAATAATTTAATATTATGTTATATTATAAAAAATTAATGTATGCTAATAATTATAATATTTTGTACCTTTATTATTATATTATACTAAAAATATAATATTATATTATATTATATCATGATACATTGATATGTTATGTTACATAATTTAATATTATATTAAATTATTATGCTATAGTATGCAATGTTATATTATTATATTATAATAATATTTTATTATATTACAGTAATATTATACTATATTATATATTTATATATTAATATATGTTATATTTTATTATGCTCTGTTGTATAATACTATACAATATTCTTTATGGTAATTTTATCATACAAAAGTACTTTCTCAATTTATTTATCAAACACATGTTAAAATACTACAGCACTTTAAAAATATAGTTATCAAAGAGCAAACAACTTTTTATAAAAGCTCTACTTCAGAAAGCTCTACTTTTAATAATTCTACTGCCAAGAACAGCAGAGCCTAATTCTTTTATTATTGAACACGTACTTGATGGTATGTACAATTCTGAGTTGTTTTCCCTCGCTTCAATTCTTGATTATGAGAGCCCCGGTTGCGTGAGCTTTGACTCGGATACTCCGCGGCCTGGGCTCTAGAATGGGTGGGAAGGGACGGGTATGGATAATGGATCGGAACGGCTATAGCCCATTTTGGTGTCAAAAACTCGAAACCAAACAACCTTTGTTAAGTTTAGCGAAAAATTCCAAAGGCGGTTGTGTTTGATGAGAAGGAAAATCCAATGGACGGGAAAAAGAGTTTTTTTCTTTTGGGGAGGGGGGGGGTTACAGAAGTGGCTGATCTACTAAGATCTAAGAACAGAGTACCCCCTGCATCAGTGAATCAGGGAAGGAGGAAACTCTGCAGACCGCAAAACATCCAAGAAAGCTTGGGATTCTAACATGATTAGTGGGCCCAACTTGAGCCCGTTTAACCCAACAGGAAAGCTCCAACTTGGGCCGGGTTCAACTTCACTTCTATTTAGCTGGGCTTCACTTGCAACTGGAAATTTAGGGTCAACTCAAATACGACCAGTCGAAACACCGGTTAAGTTGAGCTGAGTTTATATGAATTTTTTAATTCAAAAATCCTAACTTGGTCTCAAGAGCCGACTCGGTTTAGATTTTTTGAACTTGGGCTAAAAATGCAAACCTGATCCTAAGTCGGGTTGGATTTTAGTTGAACTTCGTTCCAAACCAGACCTAGATAAAGAGAGAGAGAAATTTGATTTAGCTCAATTCAAGAATCCAAACAATACAGGCATGTGCACCTTTGGCACTTGATCTGATCATGATACCATTATCTAAAACAGCCAGTCATCGACCCCAATGTGCAGATATCATTTTTTGTAGGAGTTGGAACAGATGGTGCAATAATCTAACTAGTCATATTGACTCGGTGGTTGAGCTTTAAGCCTTAAATTAAACAATCAAAGAGAAGAATAAAGCAACACTTCTCTCTCCCTCATTCGAAAAGGAAAGGTTCTAATTCATCCATCTGTCCCCCCCCTGCCATTGTTTTAGATTTGCAGTAGATAATGATCATCTATGCTCACCTAAGATGGCCACAAAATCCAAGCCCCGCCTATTAAGAAATAGCAGCCGCGACTGCAAACTGAGTTATGCTACTGCCCTGATACGTGTATATGTTTCTAAATGATGGTTAGGGACCCCACAATTGTTTCCTAAGAGCTCTGTCGCCACCATCCGAGCGACTCCATCACATTTTCCCCATTGCAGGATAAAAATAATGAAAGTAAAGTCTGTCCTTCTTTCTACCCAAGGGAAAGTAATTAGAGGGTAAAAAAAGAAACATTGAGGGGCTCGTAAGTGCAAATTAAATTTGATGTTGTAGGATTGACTTGTGAAGAGTTAAGAAGAATTAGCTTGGGCGGGTAATGCAAACAGAGATAGAGATCACATATAATTTGGCGTCTAAATTCTGAATAAGAAAAACCAAGAATCAGCTCTCGACCAGACCCTTAACTTTGATGGGACATGAGCTTTTCATTTATAAAAACGGCTCAAAGCCTTAATTTTGACCACGAGCCTACAAACTCTTTATTTTCTCTTCCCTTTCATCTTTCTACATATATATTTTGTTTAATAATTCTATTTAACTTAAGCATCGGAGGCATCTAGTTGGATCAGCTTCGCTCAGCTGCATTCTTTACTTTCGACGTTAGCTTAACCTAATCGGGGCTTCGTATGCTGTAACTTGTGTTTGGCGCCAGCAATATGCATGCATGTAAAAGGCCTAAGAAGAAGGAATATTGATTTATATTGTTGGTCCCATCAACCATTGATATGTTCGACCGCTAGTGGTTCTATGACGTCGTTTTTTTTTTCCTTTTATTATTGTTCTTTAATCAATTCCGGTCTTTTGCTTCTTTCGGGCATCGTGGCTGGTTGATCACTTTCGTCAGACCACCAATAACATAGATATTAACAAAATTAAGGATGACAAAGGTTGGAAGCTTCGTAGCCTTACGTAGTCATTACAGATGCAGAAGAGAAGTGACGAGAGCAGCAGGAAATACAAGGAAAGATGACGCACGGACGCACTCGTACAAGTCGATAGAAGAAACCCAGTGGTGCTGAACAATTGAATACAGTTGGACACCCCAGTAAAGGATCTTATCAACAATTTCAAGCTTCACCACTGCTTTTAAGTTAAAAAAGAACAGGGTTGCATGAATGATCAGCCGCTACGGAAGGATCCCAAAGCCTTCGCAGCACTAGCTCGTAGGACATATTGGTGATAAGCTTCAGCAATTGCGGCACCGATGAAAGGTCCCACCCAGAAGATCCACTGCGAACCACAGCAAAAGTCATTATAAGCTTCTACTTCCTCTAACTTGCTATCAGATGATCACTTCATCCATCAATTATAAGAGTGATAACCGTAAGTTTCGAGGTCCCCCTCTTCTAGAATTTGGAGCTTTGGAGGATCCTTTTGAATTATTCAATGAAGCATGGTTAGGTGAAGATTAGGTCCAAAATCCAAAGAGTTAGGTATTTATGGACCTTTGTTTTAGAATGAAGTATTTGTGGACCCTTGCCTGAGCTTATATATATATATATATAGTTGGTAGAAGATTTGTTTGTTCCTGTAGGTAAATATGGACCTTGCCTAAGCGTCTATGGTTGGCAGTTTACTAGTTTTGTTTGTTTTTACACCGCTATAATTTAGCAAGCTCAAAGTTTTATATATGACACGACGTAATGCGCTCTTGGCCAGGTCCTAAATTAAGTGGACAAAGATGCGATGATCCCAGGGGACGTTCTAAATCGTGCAGTCTACTGGAGGTCTGGCAAATAACCTTGCCATTTCATTATCTTGTATAATAAAGTTAGTTTCTCTCTGAAAAACATTATTCTTAGGCGACGGTTGGTGGCCTATCACCTTGGTGATCCTTATCCCAAGATAATCTAATCCTCTATGATCACCGTATTTAGTATGCTATATTCCAATGATTAAAAATTTTCAGATATTCATGAATAATCTATTTAGAATTTTCTAGAAATCTAAAATCGCTTGGCCATATAATACCACAACTATCCCTGATATACTCTATAAAATATGTATATTAATCATATAAAATATATTACAATAAAATATTAATATATTTATTAAGATATTGATTTTAAAAATGTTGTATAAAAATATATTTATTAGTTCCATAAATTGTTAATCCTATAAAAGTATATTTATAATAATAATAATAATTATTATTATAAAAGTATGTTAATCCTATAAAAGTATATTGATTTTCGCTAGGGCTTAGCATGGGATTAAAAATTGATTATGATATTGACTTTTAAGACTGTGATCAACAACCCAAAGCATGCAAAAAATAATGGTGCGGCATGACAGATTTTAGAAATTGATATAATACCTGATCATCCCAGGCCTTCTCCTTGTTGTAGATCACAGCAGCTCCAAAGCTCCTGGCAGGGTTGATGCCAGTCCCAGTGATAGGAATTGTGGCTAAGTGGACCATGAACACTGCAAATCCTATCGGGAGAGGAGCCAAGACCTGTAGAAGTAATCGAAAGGGAAATTGAAAAAGAAGGGATTAGTCCAAGCATTCATGCCAAGTTAAAAGATCGCGATGGTGTTGGTGTCGAGCATGATACTAGAACAATTTCTCAATGGTTGCCAAATGGTTAATTAATGCACCACCGTAATTTTAATTATTTTTCTCTTATCATAACACACAATATACTCCAGTGAGCCCTTGGTGCACTACAAAAAAACAGCTGTTGTATGGGGATGGGGGGAGCAAAGAGGGTCCATCCTACCATCGCCCCCAGTGGGCAGTGGTATATTCGGGACCAACGGTTAGGTAGGGTGCGGCAGGTGGCAGAGAATTTTTAAACTTATTCACAGATATGTTTTGTAGTCCTAGATTTGCCAACAAGAAAACCAAAGCTAATTAAAAGGGATTACGTACGATTCTAAAGTATGTTCTCCGTGGATAAGAACACGGACAAATAAAAAAAATTAAATTAATATATAATCCATTGCGAAGATACAATTTATAATTATGATTTATAATAAAGGTAATTACCGGGACGTGGGAGTCACGGGCGCTGCGCTTGGGGTCGGTGGCGGAGAAGACGGTGTAGACGAGGACGAAGGTGCCGATGATCTCGGCGGCGAGTCCCGTCCCCTTGGAGTAGCCGGAGCTGAGCTCGTTGGCGCCGCCGCCGTAGCGCACGTAGTAGGCCTTCTGGAAGCCCCTGACAAGCCCCGCGCCGCAGATGGCTCCCAGGCACTGCGCGATCATGTAGAGAAGGGCTCGGATCAGGGAGACCTTGCGAGCCAGGAACAGCCCGAACGTCACCGCCGGGTTTATGTGACCGCCTGCATGCACGCACACAAGAACGCACCCCACCGTTATAAGCAACAGGATGCAACCATATGCGAGGATTATGGGCTACATATATATATATGTAAGATTAAGCGCGAACGGAGAAAAGATCTTATTTTCTTCCATTAATTCCGTTTCATTTGTAAACTAAAGAATGCTTAAAAAAGTTTCGAAGAAGAGATATTAATTGCGCCTGCGAGGGTGGGAGGGACACCCACCGGAGATGCCGGCGGTGCAGTAGACGAGGATGAAGATCATCCCGCCGAAAGCCCAGGCTATGCCCAGGATCCCGACGCCGCTGCAGGCGGCGTCGGTGCCGTTCACGTTGGGGTCGGACTGGTGCTTGTACCCGATCACCGTCGCCACGGTGATGTAGAGGAACAGCAGCGTCGCGATGAACTCAGCGATCACCGCCCGGTACAGCGACCACGTGGTCAGCTCCTCCACGTCGATCAGCGGCGCCGGCGGCGGGTCCATGTAGTCCTTCGCGGTGAACTCACCCGCCTCCGCCGCGGCCTCCACGTCCTTCCCCATCGACCGCTGATTAAAATTCAGCTCCTCTCAGTACTTTAGAGAAGAAAATAAATTAAGCCCCAAGAGAGAGAGAGAGAGAGAGAGAGAGAGAGAGAGAGAGAGAGAGAGCGTGCTGGTGGTCTTAGAGAGAAATCGGGCCTCGGTGTGGAGTGAGGAGAGGCTGAGGGTGGTCTTTTTATATCACCACGGCGGTGAGCGGAGACAAAGGGGAGTGCGGAAGTGCGGTTTTTATTTGATTTATTTTATCTTTCTTTTGCTTGTTTTTAAAGTTTCAAATTGCCGCCCTAAACCGAACGCTGCCTCAGCATGAGATCAGCTCCCACTCCGCAGCCCCACCACGCGCTGCTTCGCTGTCTGTCCCCGCATGGAGGCTACACTCCGGTGATCCATGAATTGACGGTGGTGATCGTCCACTGGGTTCCATTGGGTCCTTTCATGAGTTTAGCGGGCGATTCGATTACTATTCTCTGGGTGGTAACACCAGCGGCGGTGATGCACGCGGGGCTGATGCAATCAATGGCATTGATGCATTGGAATTTGAATGCAGAGTGGAGGACAACGTAGTTCGTATGATTAATTTGATAAACTGATGGACCCGTGGGATTGATTCCCTGCCCAGATCTTAGCTATTATCTTGGTCATTATTTGTTGTTAGAGCTGATCATAGGCTGGATTTAGAACTAAATTCTATTCATTTCTAGTCGGACATCGGGTCGGCTTATGTAAAATTTGATATTTTTTGTGTCCGAACTCGATCCATGATCAACTTTATTAGTTATCTATTTAAATTATGAGAGCAGTTGGGTCCCTGATGCTACGACAAAGCGCTCATCGGTGCCCTAACCCTAATCTACAAGCCACAAATAAGTATTATATGCTATGCTTTGGATCAAACCTTATAACCTTATCAGCTACATGAAAGAAGCCAAAAGGAGCGTGACTGTACAGCTGATGCCATAAATAGGTCACGTTCAGACTTCAGCATCCCTCTTAACAAGTTCGCTGGGTATACAGGCCACAAGGGAATGCCAAAAGTAACTTAAATATTTAAGAGGCATGTGGAATAGAATGGTGCCAAGTCAGAACGAGTAATGGGTACCAACACAAATTTTGCGTGTGGCCTCACTGTTATCATGAGCAGCCAGCCCTTTTCTTTTTCTTTCGTTTTTTTTGATGTAAAGGGATGCAGAAAAAATGCCACCTGACCTTCGTTTCAGATCAACGATGAAAAATTACAACCGGGGGTTCCATGATTCAATCCACGGTGACCGAGGACACAACAGGAATGATGACTGTGACCATAGAATATGTTATACGGCGCTCTCAAAGGGAGGTATACGATCAGCGGTACAATTGAGCTGCTACAGGGAACAAAGACTCAGGATTCGAACAGCAAAATGAAGAGGTCTGAAGGGAGTCGAGGAGCTGAGTTTAGACATCAAGATGGAAAAGTTGCTTCTTGTGGTGCTAAATTTTAGATGCTGAATGGAATAGCAGAACTTCAGAACAGAAAGGATGAGATGGCCAAAGTATCAGGGATCCATCTGAAAGATACCAAGAAACTGTACTTCAGTAGCCGAACAACAAGTAAACTAAGCATCCAAGGCTGGCTCTTCTAGTTAATGGTCTCGCTGTCACAGCTGCCTTTATACGTGGTTGGGCAATATCTTTTTTTCCAGAGTATCCTTAAGTTTTGATTCAAGCAATGGAAAGCTTGGACGCAATCTGTAAATTTTTCATGCAAAGGCATGCAGAAACTATGCATCTTACAAGATTGAGGGGACGGTCTTCACTTTGTTCCAGACTTTTTTTCAATTTCCGGAAGAAGCTTGTGATCACACAAGATGGTCCAATTAATCATTGAAAGGGTCGAGCCCTCTCGGTACTATAGAAGCATGCTTGCTGAAGTCATGCACTTTCTTGCTCGATAAGGTATCTTTGGGTTTGTCATTTCATCGTACGTTCCATATATATTGGTTCATGATGCTTCACAACAACAAATATTAATTACTTACAATTATTGTCACAGCAGTAGGAACGCTATATATAAATGATGATTTTGCCGGCAGTAATGCGAATTTCAAAGTTTTGTTATTATTTTTTTATTACTTTGCACGTAGTAGCCGTTGCCTTGGAAGATTATTATTTTTATTATTAGTATTATTATTATTATTAGTATTATTATTATTATTATTATTATTTGTGATAAAGACAACATTCATATACCTCTTACATGAATAAAGCCAGCCAGATCCGAAATAATAAATAATACAAGGAAGAAGGAATCTCAGTGGCACTCGTCCACGAGAACTCTTCCATGTGCCGAGCAATGTAGGAGGCGACCCAGTCCGCAGCTCTGTTCGTCTTTCGATACACGTGCGTAGTCTGGAAAGAAGCCAAACCCCTAATCAGTCTGCGAGTCTCACTGATCTGTGGGTGACCGTCCCCGTATCGATCAACTCCCCATATCCAAGCGATCACCGTCGAGGAGTCCCCCTCCAGATATATCTTGTCTGCATCAAGTACCCTTCTCGCATAGGAAATGTCCTCCCAGACTGTCTGTCCGCCTCAATAATAGTCGAACCGGGGGTGCGCCGACCTCGGGCCACTACCAGTGTGCCCTGGTGGTCTTGGATCACAAATCCTACTTTTCCATATGCTCCATCTGTCGACATGTCGTCATCAAAGTTAACTTTGAGATAACCAAGAGGTGGGGGCACCCAAGAAAATGAGGCAAACCTGGGTACTAAAATAGCGGAACGGGTGTCCCAGATGTTCCTTACTATCCCAAAAGAACTCAACGCAGCTGCCACAGTGATCTCAGTAGCATGGCGAAAGTCTCTGTCCACCACTGTCCTCGAAAAGGCGGGTATTTCTATCCAACCAAATGTGATAAGCTAGGTATGCCCCCTATACTATCCTCAATTATACCCGGTCTCCTCATGGTCTCCCTCAAATAGTGTAGTAGGTCCTTAGCTGACTCCAGTGTCTGAGGAAAGGGGCCAAAAGCAAGGTCCCAAATCTGTCCTGCCCTGGGGCAACTAAGTATGGCATGGGTAATGGTCTCCTCATAGTCCGGGCAAGTCACACAAAACGAAGAGATCCGAACACCCCGCCCTGCTAACATCTTTCTGGTCGGTAGGTAGCCCCAAGCCACCTTCCATATGAACAGGGCCATCCGAGGGTGGATCTGCATCCTCCAAATCCAACTTCCATCAATCTGCCAGGCTGGCTCCCTCCTGAACCACGCATGAAAATCCTTAGCAATGATTTTGTCCAATAATTATCAGCAGTGTTTAGAAATCAAAGCACAAGTTGTGTTTTTTTTTTTTACTGAAACGGATGTATTATACATGTTGGATACAAATACATCCAAAAAAAAATTAAAAGATAATAAGTCCGGGAGAGCACCGGATAATTTCCTCTCCCCAGCTTAAGGATCTCTCCAAAATGATTAGCCACAAAAAAAAGTTATTCAATCTACTGTTTCATTGACGTCATGGTATGTATGCTTTGTCTGAAAAATTATTTTTTATTTTTATTTTTTTTTGCTAAAGAAAATGTATCACGGTGAGTGCAAATATATTTAAAAAAAGCTAAAATAATAATGCACCGGCTAATATTCTCTCCTCCAGCTTGGCTGGTTCTCCCGATGATGGTTGGCCTACTTCTACCACTCGATGGCTTCAAAATGTGGCAGCTTGAACACAGCTAGAAGCTGCCACGTGGATGAACATAGGCCACAAGAATTAAATATATACAAGAGGGAGAGGCAAGAACGGAAGGCCCTGGAATGCGCGGGGCCCACCGGAGGGGTTTGCATTAGGTCCGAAATTGAAAAATTGATGTCAAAAATCCAAAAAGAAAAGGATAAATCTTACAAACATGAACATGTGCACAACTGGCTGCAAAATATCATTCTTTACTAGGGAGTGGAAACTTGTTCCTGGTTGCTTATTCATTGCAAGGATTTCAGCTATTGCTGGACTAAGGAAATATTCTTCAATAGTAAGGAAAATTTTTAAGAAATCTTAAATTAAAAACATGCCAATTATAAAATACGGACTCCAACTTAGCCATTTCTCCTTATATAATATATATATATATATATATATATATATATATATATAGTTACGAGATTTCAGCAAGTTAGTTCAAATGTCTCACTCGAAAGAAGTGCCTGTACCATCAAGATGGTAGCACAGTTGGAGTGAAATTTTGTTTTCACCGAAGTCGCCTAGATTCGAACGTACGGACATTGATTTAATATAGAGACCGGATGCCTCTCGTTTGATTTATCTGGTGGAGCCGCTATATGGTCTGCCGGTTGCTTAGGTGGTACTGGTGTGACCGTACTCACACGTCGGACTTTTCACGGATGAGGAAGGTATGAGTAAAACTTGTCTGTCTGTATCGAACATTCTTCAGTAGGAAGGGGACTCAGTAGAAGTTGCTACGCGGGTAAGGTTCTCCTCACCCCCTCTTCACTTTTTTTTTAGCACAAAAAAAAAAAAAAGTGCCTATGAGCTAAGCTGCTGGTAGTTTGCTAAGTTAGTTGTAACTGCATAATCATGATATTATCCTATGTTTTTAAAATTTTTTACAGTAAAGGTCATGCGTTTGATGCAAGACCGATCCACTGTACATGCCATGCCCCGTAAAGTCACCAACCCTTGATTGGTTAGAACCTCTCAAATAGATCATGAGGGATAATGGGAGATAAAATGGATCGTCCTACCCGATATGGAACCACCCAACCCCGTCGAGCGAGCCGACCATGGCTAGAGAGCGGGCCGACCTCGGACTCTCCGAAGGCTGGGCCGACCTCGATCAAAAGCCAGGCCGACCTCGGTCCGCCGGAGGCCCGAGCCGACCTCCACTAGAGGCCCAAGCCAACCTCGCGAAGCATATGTCGCAGGTATCATCTGCAGCAGCCTCACTGCACCATACTTTTCTTATTGGCCACGCTATGATGCATCAACTAGGACTATACCCTGCTACATCTGTTGGGGGCCATATCCTTCCTGCCAGGGATATACCTCCACTACTGGGGCACTCTGGTAAGAAAAATAAAAGAGGCCATGAAAATATACTCTAGAGGATTTTGGACTCTCTATACTCCTCCCCGTAGAGGAAACAAGGGACTTTGGCTCTCAAAATAGGACCCTTCATAAACTCTGCTAACTTAGCCAACAGAGGGCCTTCGCCGGAGATTCCGGCGAAGGCTTTGTGCAGGTATCCCGGATGGCAGGGAGGTGGCACCCTTTCTCCTCCAGTCCGGCATCCTCTCGGAGGCACCCTAAAGCATTGGAGGTAGCCTTCTTTTCGACTCCCTTCCGGCGTGGTCGCCCCCAGGCCGAATTTTAACGAAAACAAGGGATACATTAATGGACTCTTCAATTATATCAGGTACCGGAAAGGATGCAGATTGGATGATCAGCTAATGAGCAAACTACTGAACCGTGCACTGGCCGCATTTTATTTTTCTTGGCCGAAAGAGGACATTGCTGAGCGATTTAAAAATATTTCATAAAAACTAAATTCTGTCAAGGTCCTAATCGAGAAGTGCCGCATCAGCCTGCATCATGGAATCCATGAGTTTTTAAAATCGTTCCTGCCATTATTCGTCCAGTCATTGATGTAAACAGGTTAGCTTGCCATACCGATGACATAACAACAAAACCTAGCTAAGCTGGCCCTTTTTCCGGTAGCAAAGAAGTATTATTTACATAGAAAGCAGGCCCTATGTGTTCCTACACCTTGAGGATAAGATAGAGGTTTTCTCGAGCAATGGAAGCTGCCGTAGGAACAGCCTGGCATCTAGTATTCTAATTCAGAATCTGCATTGTCGGGATCTTTTTCCTGACAAAAAATTTATCTATGGATCTTTTCCATGATAAACAGATAAGTAAGAGTATAAACAGATAAGCAAGATTAGTGAAGAGAGCGATTTCAGTTCTCATCACAGACCTTTATCTTAAAACAGAGCGCAAGTAAAAAAATAAACTCCGCCGCCGATATGTTAGCGGGTATCAGGTCGGATTCTAAATAGATCAGGTCCAGACCTGACGTCCCCCATTAATGATGCCCCTGTGAGATTTGCATGGCCACAAGCTTCTCAGAACCAACTCAACCAAAAGCACATAATTTTCAGAATCTACAAAACGGTTTGCCAAAGATACATGCATGGAAGGGTGCTCTCAAATAACAAGGAAGCCCGTAATTTATTACATTTTATGAAGACCAGGAGCACATACATAGATACTTAACAAACGCTGGGGCAATGGTAAAAATATGCCTACTTGTTGATTTGCATTATTGACAAGCGAAAGACTGAAATGGTGCCGACCCATCAAAATTCTGCTCTTCTTTTTTCCTTCAATGACCACCAAAGCTGGAGAAGAACAGAATTCAGGATGAAGCGTTGCTTCTAAAAGACCCGAGAGCCTTGACAGCGCCAGCTCTAAGGACAAACTGATGATAAGCTGTGGCTATGGCGGCACCAATGAAAGGACCCACCCAGAAGATCCACTGCAATGCGCGCACACGAAAAAAAAAAATCTGATAAGTTTCAGCTGCTTCTCCGAGCAGTTGGCTGCTAATTGTACTGGAAATAAACGACCAGGCCAAGTAAATTGATTGGCTTGTCGATTGAATGATGGCACTACTCTTTATGTACATTTGGCAACCTCCAATTGTCTGTTCATCTATAGGGTTCGGATATTGCTTTCAACGACTGCAATTCGTCAGCTAGAAAGCATCGTTTGATTTCTAGAGAAAAGGTGTGGAATGGCAAATGAAATAGAAATGAAGCTCAGAATGGCTGCCTAAAGGTAGGAAAAGATGATACATTAAAGATTATGCAGGCAATGCCCTCGTAGCAAATGTACCTGGTCATCCCATGCCTTCTCCTTATCATAGATTACGGCAGCTCCGAAACTCCTTGCAGGGTTAATGCCGGTCCCCGTGATCGGGATTGTGGCTAGATGGACCATGAACACCGCAAAACCTATTGGAAGTGGAGCCAAAACCTGGATAGATATTGGAAACCAACAGAGATTAAAAAAGACACCCAAAAATATTGTTGTCGTATAAGCCAAGAACAATTCATATATAACAATTTAATTTGTCAAAGTGAAGGATCGTTGTAAAGATAACTGCAGCAGCATTCAACTGAAAATTAACCTTCTACCAATATGACCGGCGAATCTTCTAAAATACTTCATGTTCGGGGCAGCACAGGCTCTGCCATCACCACCTCATTCGTGTTGCGACAGACGATCGAGCGAATGAAAAACTGTTGAAATAATTCTCCGTGATTAATTTCTCTCGCTGCATCCATTCTTTGGCTAGTTATGTAGCAAGACGTATTCAATACAGTGAGGAAATACCTCACCAAATACTAACTCCTCGAGGCTTGAACTGAGCAATTAAAACACGAAGACCAAATCTAAGCACCCGTCGAGTATGGGCCGAATATAAATTTTTTAACCTAACTCACGGATTACATCCCCCGACAGGACAAAGGCAAAGCTATATACCTATCGCACGAGTCTAGATATTTCTAGTTAGACGCATCCACATTCATGGCTGCGCAGCATCACGATTGGGGCCCATCCCTTCATGATCTCACTCATTTATGAACGACACGGATTGCTAGCATGAAAATTTATTCTACGAGCATGATACCAATTGAAAAGGTACAACTAGGTTAAGGTTAGGAATTTTTCGATCCTTCCCTCAGCGTATCAAGTTAAGGTCCTACTTGGGGTGGGGGGAAGGGGATATGGATCCTGCGAAATTGAACCAAATCTTACTGAACTTGGAGACAGACCCTAGTGTTGTGGGCCTAAATCTTAGACTTGAAATTCTGGCCATGACGCACTCGGGACCAGCTAGACCAGACCCAACTTGGACCCACTTGTTGGCTAAACTGAAATTACAGTCGATTGTTTTGGATGCCTTAACCCGTCTCTCAAAATAACGGTGATGGTTTACTTCTTTACAAACAGCACATGTATGAACAAACTAGCATACTACGTCACGTCGTCTTATTTGTAGTCCGGCACTTTGAAGAATTTATCTGGATGACAGTGACAGTTTTACCGTCTTTCTTTTATCTTTTACTTTTATTTGACTTGGCAGGATGTGCTTATGCTAAAGTTATATAAAATACCATTTTTACACGATATATATATAACAATGATGGTAATTGGCAAGTAATAAAACAAAAAAATAAAATTTTTGCCGCAAATGGAGGGGTAGAATTATATTACCGGGACGTGGGAGTCACGGGCGCTGCGCTTGGGGTCGGTGGCGGAGAAGACGGTGTAGACGAGGACGAAGGTGCCGATGATCTCGGCGGCGAGTCCCGTCCCCTTGGAGTAGCCGGAGCTGAGCTCGTTGGCGCCGCCGCCGTAGCGCACGTAGTAGGCCTTCTGGAAGCCCTTGACGAGCCCCGCGCCGCAGATGGCTCCCAGGCACTGCGCGATCATGTAGAGAAGGGCTCGGATCAGGGAGACCTTGCGAGCCAGGAACAGCCCGAACGTCACCGCCGGGTTTATGTGACCGCCTGCATGCGCGCACACAAGAACGCACCCCACCGTTATAAGCAACAGGATGCAACCATATGCGAGGATTATGGGCTACATATATATATGTAAGATTAAGCGCGAACGGAGAAAAGATCTTATTTTCTTCCATTAATTCCGTTTCATTTGTAAACTAAAGAATCCTTAAAAAGAGTTTCGAAGAAGAGATATTAATTGCGCCTGCGAGGGTGAGAGTGACACCCACCGGAGATGCCGGCGGTGCAGTAGACGAGGATGAAGATCATCCCGCCGAAAGCCCAGGCGATGCCCAAGATCCCGACCCCGCTGCAGGCGGCGTCGGTGCCGTTCACGTTGGGGTCGGACTGGTGCTTGTACCCGATCACCGTCGCCACCGTGATGTAGAGGAACAGCAGCGTCGCTACGAACTCCGCGATCACCGCCCGGTACAGCGACCACTTGGTCAGCTCCTCCGCGTCGATAAGCGGCGCCGGCGGCGGGTCCGTGTAGTCCTTCGCCGTGAACCCAGCAGCCCCAGCCTCCATGTCCTTCCCCATCTATCTCGACCTATGTATCCTTTGGGGCAACTAAAATTTTTTTCAGATCGAAATCAGATAGACGGAAGAATGGCTGCCGGAGTTACAACTGGGTCAAGCGTGAGCAGAGAGCCAGGGTATTTATAGGGGGGTCGGAGGGTGGTGGTCATCCGATGAGGGTCTCAAGGGTGTGGAAGTGGGGACTACAACTTGCCGTCCCAGACCGATCAATCCCTCATCGCTTAACTGGTTCTCTTTGTGGGCCAGCCACCCACCATATTTGTGACATGCCCAGCGCTGTATACCCATAGTTATAACTCGATGTCCTTTTTTTTTCCTGGAAAAAAGTATTGTTGGAAAAAAGACTTCTGGTTTTTGCTGGAATGGTCCATTTTCGACTCGCCGAGACCTGGGCTCTTGACATGGTTTGAATGGCATGGCATTGTTTTACTACGTTTAATTTTCAAGAAAAAGCCAAAATGATCCATTGAAATTTATCGCAGATGGTTCAAAAGGTCTTCGTGCCGATGCCTTGAAGGTGCCATTTGTTTTGTACTATCGACATCACCTTCAAGAGTCGAGGCACATGCGCCGTGAACAACATAAAAACCAATTCCAAATACAAGATGCAAGGCTGAAGGCGTATCCACACATTTGGTCTAAACTAGCGCTTTCACTGCCTTGCAGTCACGGGATTAAGGGGATATTAATATTTATCATGGACACAAAGATAACAGCATCTTATTGCATTAATTTTTTTAACTCAACAGACAATTCAATCCTAGTTATCCTAACCACTTGAAATATCTAGCTCAATTAATATGACCTATAACTCCATCAGAAAGCGATGACATGTCGACTGCTTTAGCATGAAAGATTTCGCTGCTACAAAATAGAGAGATCTAGTAGCGAAACCTTCTACAGTAAAAAATTCAATGAGCGAGCTCATCCTAGCTAATAGCTAGCCATTGTTAGGCACAGTATTTTTGCGGTCCAAATCAATCTACATCTTTTTTCGCTGCCAAAGAAGGCGAACTTTCCCCTGGTGGGACGGCATCGTGGCCGCGCCACCTAAAGCCTTCCACGCGGGAGATCACTGCCCACTTGTTCGAGAGAAGTGCTTCCAAAATATATTATTATACGAGTGGCCCAAGTTGGCCTGGCGGTGCGTTGGAAGACTCTGGACTCTGTGGACTTTGGGAAAAGCTTGCTGCAATTTGCCTTCTTGCCGATGCAGACCGCTTAATTTCCATGGTCGGTGGTGTCGAGCCACGGAGGCTTCGCGACTCTCCTCACTACAATCAATGGTATGGTACGAAAAACTCTTAAGGTCACATCCAATGTCGAAAGTATTAAAACTCGTGCTCTATGTATACATAAGGCTGCAAATGGGTCGGGTCGACCCGGGACCCGACCCGACCCGCTTTAGACCCGACCCGACCCGAATTTTAGGACCCGCGGGGCCGGGTTGGGTCCTAAATTTAGACCCGATCTATTTTTCGGGTCGGATCGGGTCCATCCAATCTTGATCCGGGACCCGACCCGACCCGACCCGAAAAATAGATCGGGTCTAAATTTGCAAAGCCAATCTTGGTTCTAGCATTGCACAGTTCATCATTGTCCTCTCCTAAAAGTTTTTGCTCAAGACAGTCTTCACGAAAATATAAAGATCCTTTGCTTCCTTCTGGAGCTGATTTTCCCTGGCATTCATACAACAAAGAAAAGCTGCTTTGGCTCTCTACTCGATCAACTTGATTGTGCATTTTACTCTCCAGAAACACTCTCCTCTGCTGAGTATTTAGACAAGTTTTTCAGATGCAACAGAAATAGGCATGGAATTTTCTCCTCGAAGCTGTCAATGGAATTTGCACTATCCACATAATTCGGACATGGACAGCGTAAACCCATATGCAAATAATCAGAGCCAGCAGCAAAAGGAATTATGCCAAAGAATGAAAAGGAAACATATGATAGGAACTAGAAAAGATGTCCATGAAGATGTATAAGAGGCACAAGGTATTAACATATAACGTTGCACACTCAAAATGAGGTTAAAACTTGCAGAAAACAATTGTTTAACTTTGCTTGCTCTGGGGTTAAAACTTGTTCATCTCATGGACCCGACCGGACCCAAACCCGGACCCGATCGGATCCGGATCCGACCCGACCCGAATGACCCGACGGGGTCGGCATCGACCCGACCCGACCCGACCCGAATTTCAACCGGGTCGGGTCTGGGTCCAAAATTAGGACCCGAACAAAAAACCGGGTCGGGTCGGGGTCACTCAGGACCCGACCCATTTGCAGCCCTATGTATACATGATATCCATCCGATATGAGTAATCCTAGCACCAGCGGTCCCGCGGTGCACTACAGACGGCTCCTATTGCAATCGAAAGAAAACTTACCTTTTTTTTCATACAACACACGTGTTTCGAAAGATAAATAAAATAGCAGACTCAGTCGTCTCATTTGTAAACTGTCACTCCAAAAAATTTATCTGAACGGCATTGATAATTTTACTTTCTCTTTTGTATCTTTTACTTTCATTTGACTTAGCAGCATGTACTCACGTTAGAACTATTGAAATGCCTTTTTTACTTAAAAAAAAAATATTTTGTTAGAATGATCAAGGCCATCCATCAGTTCTAATTAAAGAATGCCGGTGGGCGAAGTAAAAAAAATTTAAAAAAATATTTTGTTAGAATGCCTTTTTCTACCGAATCCAAACCTAGCCTGCCCAGCAAAAACGCTAGGGTGCGGGCTTAGGTTAGGTCGAAGCCAATAACTACAGTCCAATTCAGAAATAAAAGAGCAACGTTGAGATTGTCCACTAGCAAGGAATTGCAGTTTGTCTCCTCCTTAATCACCTTCCTCTTTCTCTTTTGCTTATCAGCTCTCTAGAACGCCTTGGAGTACATTGCTTCTCTCTCACTCTGATTCTAATTAGCCGCTTGCTGCCCTAGATAGAGCTAAAGTATCTCAACTTTAAAGACCTATGCCTAACCACTTATCACCGGATTGGGACCCTCACCTGATTTAAACAATAATATCAATGTTCGGCTATTATTCTTAGCCATTATGCCACATAGCATGAACAGAAAGCCCCCCTCTCAAATCTTGAAGTATAAACTATGGGCAATGCTAAGGAGCTCACGTTGTATGCACAAGAATAGTCCTCACACCATGTGTCAGGAAAAAATTGGTGCAACTCATAGAATTTGTTACCGAATAAGAAAGTTGGTTAATTATGAAGTGGCTAAATCAATAGTTATGGATATCATAAACTTTATGTATGCACAGAAAGCACGTTGAAATATTTTCCACAAACTACAAGCCCCCCATGTTTGGAATGGGTAGAACCTAATGTAGACCCAATAGAGGGAGGGTAAGGATAACGATCTACAAGACATGCTCGAGCACAGAAAAATATGCAAGCTTTTTGAGCAGCTTCAATTAATATCTCTGGCAACCATTAATGAAACTGGGATGCAGTTCAGGTCAATCCAGGCCCAGTTGAGGGCCGTTTTTGGCATCACTTATCAAATGATGCACCGCAGTATCCGTTACGGAGTGAATATCAAAACCCACCATATATACCAGGGAGACTGAAAAATAAAAGTTTCCGCTTGGTAGTATGCGAAATAGAGTCGAACCACTTGAGAGCATATTATCGTCCGGTTGAAAAATTTATGTGATATAAAATCTCAAAAACAAAACAGAAAAAAAAAAAAAAACATTGCCAGAACGCATGACTATCGTGTCGGCATACGAAACTGGAGTCAATTAATGCTGCGTGGCCCCGTACAGCAGCGAGATTGGCAATTTCCAATTAATGCAGGAGCGTAGCAATACAAAAGATGTTCACCATAAAACCTTCCAGAAAAGAACAAAAGAGGACCACAATCGCGTCTCGTAAAGGAGGACGGAGAGGAATAATGGCAGCCTTTGAACTTATTTGTCCGAAAGTTGCATTCATGAAATAAGAAGACAATCGCGTCTCGAACGGAGAGGAGTAATAGCAGCCTTTGAACTTATTTGTCCAAAAGTTGCATTCATGGAATAAGAAGACAATCGCGTCTCGTAAAAGAGAACGGAGAGGAATAATAGCAGGCTTTGAACTTATTTGTCCAAAAGTTGCATTCACCGTCGGCACCGACGTGGCACAAGGAGTGGTGCTTTGGACCACAAATTAAGTTTGGATGAATCATGCAAAGAAGAACACGCAAACATCAGAAACGGGCTCGTACGGTTAAAATTACGCCGATAGGAACCAAGGTTTCCTCTTGTACGTTTAAGCCAGTGGCCTTTGGCCTTTGGTCTTTGGCGGGAGCGAGGGAGGAAGCATGCCCGGCCTTTGGGGCGCGCGCCCTCCGCTTGGAGTCCGCCGACGCTGCCTGGCTGCTGAATATTCAACTACAATGTGTATTGTGTTTGCATCCAAATGATCGTACGAATTGGTTTCCACCTCCAACCGCGCCAATTGAATAAATTCAGCTCTAATCTAATCTTCTGTGACTTCAACAGCTGCGTGATTCAATACCTAGTTCTTCATTGCATTACCTCATCGAGGACCGGACTTTGAAGGATTCAATGCAAATTCACAAATTGCCGGGATTGATTGAGGTCTATCTATCATGGATCAAAAGATGGTGGATGACAGATTTGGAGGTATCCAACTTGAGCGATACGGTAGACGGGTAGCCACCCAGCCCACCTTTATCTTGCAGCATATCTAAGGTCCCTAAAGGCTATACCTCTTTGCTTGATAACGAAAATTTCTATTTGACTCTTGCATAAAAAAAATTATACTTAAATAACAATAATATGCCAGGATGGGTCTCCCTCCCGGCCCACCTTTATCTTGCATCATATGCATGATCCCTAAAGGTTATACCTCTTTGCTTAATAACTAAAATTTCTATTTGACCCTCACATAAAAAAATTAAACTTAAATAATAATAATAATAATAATAATAATATGGCGGGATGGGTCTCCCTCCCAGCCCGCCTTTATCTTGCATCATTTGTATAATCCCTAAAGGCTATACCTTTTTCATTAATAACTAGATTTACTATTTCATTAATAACTATTCCTACGGCCCAATGGTCCCATAGGAATAAATCTCTCCAAATTTCTTATTTCTTGACACCAGCTTCCCTGAAGAGGTACCCCTTAAATCAATTACAAATTCATGAGTCATCCCAGTAGAAATATAAGCTAAAACGTCTCCCAATTGAGTCTTAACCATTGGTAAAGCAATTATTCTCCATTCATCTGAATGAGAATTTGATTTACCGGTTCTTTACAAAAGATTTGAAAGCACATAAAAGGAGTCTCCTGGATGAGCTTCACAACAACAGCATTTTCTAAATCAAATTGAATAACCAGTGAAGATTAAAAGCCTCAAACTTATACAACAAAATTATTAATCTATATTTAATTTTATTTACTTATATGTTATTCTTTTTATTTTTATTATTTTAATATTTAGTTAATTAAGTTATTTATAATGTCATGGCTCAATGGGAGGAGGAAAAGAAGAAAGAAGAAGAAGAATCGCTAGTTAATTAAGTTATTTATGATAATGGCTCAATGGAAGAAGGGGAAGGAGAGAGAAGAAGAAGAATTGCTAAGCCGTTGGCAAAAAAAAATATAAAATTATTATTCTATATTTTATTTTATTTGTATTTTTAAATTATAATTTTTTATTTCAATGTTCAATGAATCAATTTATGAAGACGGGTCGACCTGCTGAACTGTGGCCCGGACATCGGAACGGCTCAATGTCCGGCCGGGTTATGCAATATTGCTAAGAGGTTGAGGAAAGGAGGCAGCGGAACTCCACCTTTCCTCTAATTTTAAAATGGCCGCCGCTAGTCAAATAAGCCTCCTAACGAGGCCCCCCGCCTGTTTTCTCTTATTCTCAATTAGTATGGTCATTGTCTAGAAGGCCCATTTTGAGATTTTGATCTGAGGCCCCACTTGCCCTGATCCTAGAGCTTAGTAAGCCCATCCCACAAAGTTATACAACAGGTAGTCCTGTAAACGGGCGAGGCCAGCTCCATATATGCATCATAGAGTAAGATGGATGAGAGCTATCAGTCAAAGGAAGAAACGGAAGACAACAATGTATAATGGAGGATCCCTGTGAACTCAGAATTTGACATCGGTAATTTGATTCAAAATACATAACAAACTTAGCTAGTGCTAGCGGACAAAATGAGGTGATCCTAAACACTAAGGCTCTATTTGGTAGTGCTTTTAAAAAACAGTAAAATACTTTTTGATGATATAAAAAAAAAAAATAGAAAAGCTATTGTTTGCCAAACCAATTTTTCTAATGACCAAAATGCCCCCGAACAAATCTCATAATTACATCTTATACTATAGCATATCCTATCATCTTATTATACTATATAAATTAGTAATATATTATGTTATATTATATTATATTTTTTACATTGTAATAGCATAAACATTATATTATTATAATAATACATAATTATAATACAATCTATTCTTATAATCATGCTATAAGTATAATAGAACAAATTATTACAATCATAATATATAATAATAATAGCTATAATATGATAATATATTATATTATTATAATAATATTCAAGAATATTATATGATACTATTATATTATATTATATGATTAGATTTTAACAATAATATAATCTATTCTAATCCATTATATTATATTATATTATAGATTCCATTATAATTATAATTATAACATATTATAGTATAATATTATATTACATTATAATAATATATTACTATATTATATCATGTCATATCATGTTCCAGCATATTATTATACTATAGTATTCAATATTATATTATTGTATATTTTACTACTATTTTAATATGTAATAATATAGATTGTTTTTGAACATTAAATTTCATGTTGCTTTTCCTTTGCCATCAGAGTAGAAGCTGCAGAACATTGTTTTGGAACCACAAAACCTAGCCCAGATACAAGCTTAAATCACTTCATCGTCCACTAAGATTTTGTTGACATTTCATTTCTCAAAGTACCTTTAATGAGACCTAAATAAGAAAAACCGGCAACTACTATAGGCATTCAGAAACAACGCAGACCACAATTCAATATGCAAGAATGAGAGATGCGACATGGTCAGCCTGCACTTCAAACTGCCAGAAAGAGAAGAAACACAAAAAGGTAAGCTCATGACTACTAGATCCTACACCATATTGATGTATCAATCTCGGGACTGCAATACATTGTCAACAGGAAATCAATCCTGAATCTCACCTCCATAACCAGGCCCAAGATTCACCATCATCCTATCTTCAGTTAATGGAACCTTGAACCAACATCATGAAAATGGATTATTGTGACTTTCAACTATTTTTTCCAGGAACAGCTTGAACCCATATGTTGGTACTAAACTTCCTATATTTCCAGACCTAATCCCGGCCAGCTGAGACCAATTCCTACATTGGCAGGTGTCTTAACCACCTTATGGATAAGCTTTGTTCAATCATAATGCATGCTTTCTGGAGTTGCCCCATATGCTGCTCGCCCTCGCTGACTCAGATTCCTCTGCACGTGAGATCACCATCGTGCAGACTTCTGAGTAGGATGGGTGGATCCTAGAACTCAAACAGGAGATGAGCTTCCTCATTGAGCTCCAAGGTCAGACAAAGATATCCAATAATACCTAACTATTCGACATCGGATACTGAAAAAAACGATAAAGACTAATCAGAAGCAGGTGTTGCTACTTATTCGGAGATGAGCTGAGCTATCCAAACCGATCCTGGAGAACCAAAAAAAAAAAAAAACACATAGCCTAATAGGTTCATGGGGAAGAGGAGGGAGAGCAAATCTAAATCCAATAAACAGGAGAAGTTGTACACCCAATGGTTCAAAAACTAGTTAGACCAAAATCTAATATACTGTGTGAAACAACTTCAGCAGGAATAACTTGAGTTTGTAACATAGTTAGAATTGTTAAACATGAGAGTTGTAAAGACAGATGTGAATGTCATATACCAATTCAGTCAGGATAATAGTGACGCTTCAATAGACTTCGCTGAAGTACTGAACATCTTTAGAACTTGCATGAAAACATTTGTAAAGGATAAAAAAACTACATTGTTTCATACAATCGAAAACAAGCAACAAAACATTGAGGTAAGAGGGGAAAGGAAGAGAAGAATTGGAGACATGGGGGGAGGAGCAAAAAAATAAAGGAACACTTTGATGGATGTGCTGCTAGAATAGAGTACACTACAAGAAGTTGCATTTGCATGGCAACATCAAAAAACAGGAAAAGGCCATGGCCATAAAGATATAAAACCATGCTACAAAGATGATCTTAGTTAGAAGCCGGTCGAATCTGCATGGTAGTGAAAGAAGAAAAGCATCAGGACGACTTGGACATAACAATAACTGTTTCAAGAACACTTAATAAATTGAAGACCTCATGTCGACAATTTAGATCTAGCTGCCATCATATACTTTAATCAACTGAACCATGATCCCTAATTTCCTAACCTATCATCTATGCAACAACATATTTAACCACTCAATGTCCAAGAATACCCAAATGCATGAAAATCCTAATTGAATAGAATATTTTTGTGGAATTCTCATCTTAGAGACCACGTTAGAGCCTTCCCAAAATCCAGGGTCACTGTTCGGCATAACCCCTTACAGAAATTCAATTAGTTGCGTCCCAAATGTGCAATCGAACCTAACGGAAAGCAGAGGCATGACTGTCGACTGCCGGTTGACTATTAGAGAATATGGCATGGAGGCATCACATAGAAGATAAAACATAACCAGATCAAAGACAGAACTAGTTGTAGCATCCAAAGCAACAATCCAATGCAGCGAAGAATCCATATTAAATCGAAAGAAGCTTTTCAATCTAGAAACCAAGCGACTATATCCTTATCCTCTACTTCCCGTTGCTCGAGATAGATATCAAAAAAAAATCATACGATCAGAAAATAGCGGGCAAATTAGAATTGAACAGACGAAACCACGAACCCTAGCGATGCTCGGGCGAGGAGGCCCTTTTTCACTCGGAGGGGATCTCGACGTCGCCGTCAGTGATCTCCTGCTGCATGTCCTTGGGGTCCTTGCCGTCGACGGTGCAACCCACGGAGACGCAGGTGCCGAGGATCTCCTTGACGGTACCGGCGAGGTCCTTGGCCATGGATCTCGGACGCATCACCCGGGCGATCTCGATGACATCGTCGAGGGAGATGTTGCCGTTGTGCTTGATGTTCTTGGTCTTCTTGCGGTCGCGCTCCGGCTCCTTGAGTGCCTTGATCACCAGGGCAGCGGCGGAGGGCACCACCATCACCTTGGCCTGGCGGTTCTGGACGGTAAGCTTGACGGTGACGCGGAGGCCCTTCCACTCCTTGGCCGTCTCCTTAGCAATGTCCTCACCGATCTTCTTCGGGGAGAGACCCAGGGGACCAATCTTAGGCGCCAGGGAGCTCGCCGCGCCAACCTCACCGCCGGTGACGCGGACGTAGACGTCGACCACCTGCGATGGATCGAACTTGGGCGGCATGGCGGCTCCTCTTTGCTAGGGTTACGGTTTTGGGAAACAGAAATGAGGGAAGGAACAAACAGCAGGCGTTAGGGTTTCGTTATATAGCCCCGGTTGGGCTCTATCTGTTATGGGCTTTCAAATGTAGCCCGTATTGATTAAGGATCGTGCACGGGCTTTCCATAGCAAAGTAATTTACACAGAAGATTAAAAAAAAAAAAGAAAGAGAAAAGAAAAAAAAAACAGAGAGAGAAAGGAAGAGAATGTTAGAGCCAAGTTTTTTTTTTTTTTTTGATAAAATAGATGGATCATATATATTTAATATGAATACATCCAATAAAATTAAAAAAAATCACATGATGCAATCGGAACAGCCGAACCAAATCCTCTTTCAATGATCGCGAGCATAACGCATGCTACCTCCCTTAATTGAATTGAGCTCGGTCTCTTGCCCTCGAGGACAGGTGCTGAATATATCATTACATACGATGTCAGTGCCAGAGATATCCTATTCCAAAATGCCTTGCCAGCCAAGGCTAGGACAATCAAAGAGGCTTGATATCATGTGGCTAGACCGGATTGCCTAGCCTAGTTACCAAAGCAATCGATGATTACTTGTGGATATTTGAGTAGATGGGAGGCAATCTCATGGTTGATTTATAATGCTTTGTCGGGAAGAATACCAAATATTTTCAAGCGTAGAAGTAAGTGTGAACCAATGACGTTGCTAATGGGTTTAAAATTCTGGAATCATATAACTTCGTGTAGCACTCATAGAGACTCTCAATAAAGAATTTATCATAACGCTGTCTGTTATCCACTGTAATGTAGGACAGAAAAGGGCGTGCGAAGTAAGTCATATGGTGCAAGGAAAAAGTTCCAAGGAAACTTGCATTCTAGAGTTACAGCCCTACAACAGTTTAGAGGTTGGGTGCACAGCTCATTTTGAAAGGTTCCACTTATTGCACTGGTCGAGTTTTGCAAAGCATATATTTCCAAATCTATTTTGAATTTAAAAAACAAGATCAAAAGATCTATACAAATCGAGTTTTTGAGAAGTTTGACTTTCATTTTTTTTAATTAAATATTAAGTTAGTTAGGGATTAAATATTTTTTTTATTAAATGTCCTACAAGTCTACAGGTCGATGCGCAGACACAAACAAAAAATCCAAACTGTTCCTCTCTCTCTCCCCCTCTCTCTCTCTCTCTCTCTATATATATATATATACACACTTTCATCAGGCAGAACCTGGGCTAGACTTTGGTTGGGCAATGGTAAGCGGATTCGCTTTTGGGATGATGTTTGGCCGTGCCACGCTCCTCAGAGATGCATGCAAGAATTTTTCAAAATTCATACTGTTTTCATGACCTCAAAGTGATCAACTTTATGAAATATGAGGGAGAAAAAAATTCTTTCTTATATATAAATAAGCATCGAGGGAGGGAGGGATATGGAGCTCCACTGCCTTAGTCCAAACCGATGGGTTGGCCCAAAGCATTGACAGCAGCTGGGAGTAGGCATCGAGAAAGGGATGGATGAGGAGCTCCGCTGCCTCAGTCCAAACCGGTGGGTTGACCCAAAGCATTGGAGGAGCTGAGCGTTGGATATTAGGGGAAAAACAATAGAAGATGAAGGACCGGATGGGTACTTTGTCAAATTCAAAACGTGCTCTTGGATGATATTTTTAATGAAGAAATATTTGACACTCCGATCTCAAATTTGATTGATCTTTTTGTCCTCAGACGTAAACTAAGACGAACGACTTCAGCTCCGACCGAAGAGTCGCCAGCTGCGGAGAATAATCGGTACGCATCGGCAGAGGCTGACAACCCCAACAACCGACAGTCCTGATAGTCTGTAGTCACGGCGGCATCATATCCTGCGCCTAAGTAGCGCATTCTGCCGCTAATATAGACTGGTACTCATGTTGTGGTTGTACCACCAACCACTGCTTGGCCATTATTGTATGTCATATTAGCCTAAAAACAACAAACTAGCTTTTCTATATAAGAAGAACAATTCGAAAGATATTCGATCTGCAATGTACGCGCAATATGCTGCTCTTCTCCTGTAGCCCTCACTCTATTCAACAAACAACATTTCTATACGGAGCTATGGAAATCTTTTGCAAGTAAAGTTAAAGGGATTTAAACCTACTCTCCAAATGCATGCGTATCGTACTATGGATCTTAAAGTAATGCTTTACACATCCACAAATAATTCATTTAAGAAGGTTCTCTTTTGCGAACCGACTCAAAATGTCCTTCGAGACAAGACAATTGTATGAATTAGTATGGCATGCTTGACACCTCCGAGCTGTTCAACAACATGATATTTTACGCGGTATCATATAATCAATTTTTCTATCTAACCATAATGTTTTTTGTGGCTACAAATGTGTTGACCTAAAATCAACAAAGCATCTACAATAAGTTTTCTCTCTTAATCGATATAAAATAACAAATCATGAAAGATTAGTAATTCATATGTCAATATAATTTAATATCACCGTCTCTATCTTGATATGGGTCATTTTCAGATCAATTTCGACGTCAAGAACTATTAATAATCATCTTTATTATACTGATTGATATTTTAATGTCTTAGCATTATATGTCAATTGTACATAATGATCTTTTGAACTTTGTAAACTGTTGATATTTTCATCTTTCCAATGATAAACCGGTATATTAGGATCATTCACCCGGTCATAAAAAGATGGGCGAAAATTGGATTTTAAAATCTAAGAATTTAATTTTGTGCACTTCTTTGGACTGCTCAGACTTGACAATAACATGCAACCCACAAAAATCATGTTGCATGTACGAACACAAAATAAATATAGATTCTTAGAAGGTTGATCATCTTGAAGGATGATATATATATATATATAGTAAGATCAATCAAGATCTTGGTCTATCCTAACCAAGACAAAATATGGAAATATTTTGAAAGGAATCAAAACATTTCAAGATCTCCATTCATATCTTGATGAATATAGCAAAACGCAAAACTAATTACTATTTTAAGGTAATGATTTTGATTTTTATATCAAAATCCTATATAAAGTAATAAGAGGAGAATTAATTAAGGAATGTGTAGTGATATGCTTACTATATCAGCTGAGACAACATCACAACAACGACTAAGATGTTCAATAGGTATACTTGGACAGAACGTTATATCAACTCGGTTGGTCGATTACATCAACCGAAGGGATATGTCGACCCAAATGAAACCCTTCCCATGACTTGTCACTTTTCCAGAGCTGGGTTTCCTTTCGGGTGTCCATCAACGGGGGCCCAAAGATGCCCACTCGTCACGTGCACGGAGCCAGTGGCATCGAGACACGTCACCCGTTTTAATTTATCGGCATTATCAAATCCACGAACGCCAGCCACGTAACAGGAACAGCTCGATTAACATTATATGAGGAAACAACGACCGACAGCTGTTTGTTATTCAATGATTCAATCGACCTATTTCTGGCTTCATATAATCGGCGGTGCACCAGAGATCTGGGCTCCACGTCGGAGCCAGCGAGGCGCGGTTCGATGGTGTTTTCATAAATAAACGCAACAAATAAGGGCAGAATCCGGAGAGAGAGAGATTCTTATCCACTTCGCGTCATCGCAGCGATCCGCACCTTCCCTCTCTACAAAAGCTCCAGCCTCCATCTAAACAGAGGCATTTCTTTGTAGCTTCCACCATCCCTCCCTCTTTTTTACTTCGTAAGTACATACAAAGCTCTTCTTCGAAGAAAAAGAAAATATATAAATATAGAGGGAGAGCTTGGTTGAAGAGGAAAAGAAATAAATAAAAAAAAAAAAGGAACGAGGGAGAAAATGGCAGGGAGGAGAGAGCACGCGTACCGGTTCTTCACGCCGGTTACGGGGCCCGAATCCACCTGGCTGGGCTCGGACGAGTTCGACGAGGCCGACGTCTGGGGGTGCGCGCTCGAGCCCAGGCCGGCCGAACACCACAAGCCGGTCACCGCCGCCACCTGGTCCGAGCGGAAGAAGACGGTGAAGCGCGATCGCGTCACCGCCGAGCCCGCGTCCCTCCCGATGGGCATACCGGACTGGTCCAAGATACTGCGAGAGGAGTACAGAGGGAGCAACAGCCACAGCAACAGCGGGAGGGATTTGGAGGACGATGACGACGACGACGACGAGGGGGTGGGCAGCGGGCCGGTGATCCCGCCCCACGAGCTGCTGTGGCGGAACAGGGTGGCCTCGTTCTCGGTCCACGAGGGGATCGGGCGGACCCTCAAAGGCCGGGACCTCAGCCGGCTCCGGAACGCGGTCTGGGAGAAGGTCGGCTTCCAGGACTGAATTGGAGGAGACCCCCGACCGACGGCTATTATCGATTTCTTCATTTTAGGATGAAGGAGAAGTAGGCGGATATGGCTATGGATTTGGAAACTGGAATATATGTTCTTCTTTCCATTTCGTAACCTCCTTTTTCTAAAATTAAAAAAAAAAATGCTGTTTAGGGTTTTTTTTGCGTTGACATGTGTATGTTCTCGATTTAGGGTATTGTAGTTTGCTCTACCTGATGGAAATTCCGCAGTGAGATGAACGCGGTCTTCTTTTTGATAAATAAACTCTTCCGTTCTTTGTAGATGTACGCCTCTTCTGTCGAAGGAACACGAGAAGAAAGAGGTATTTCTGTGATTACCTTCTTATTACATACATACTTACTTACTTACGTAAAGGTTTAATGTTTTGCGACGACGATTAATTAGTTTTGTATTATCCTCTCAATTACTTCCACTAAGTCTCCCTCTAGAATAATACATCGAGTCTTTAGAACTCACCTCGCATAGAAGATACCTTTCCATGCCGCCCTAAGTTTCACCTGAAGATCAGATGGTTCGAAGGTGGCCCCCCTTGCGCCACAATCAACTTAGACTCACAATTTCTAATCACAAAGGCAACTTCGGCGCCTCCACCAACGGACAAACTATCATCAAAATTTATCTTAAAATCGCGGCATCTAGGCACTGAAGGTGGGCTTTGGTTTCGGAGTTCTCACGAAAACAGCAAAACGGAAAAATTACTGGGGGAGGGGCATAACTCGAAAGAAACTAGTGGTGCGAGCGTCTCTAGGGACGAAGATAAAGTTATACGGGAGCGTATTTATGAATGCCGTTTTCATTTAATGTACATGCTGTTGAGGTTTGGTTAGTCTTTATCCCTAACATATCCGGAATTCGGTGGAGGATTTAAAGGGAGGAGAAGGGATGCTGGGTAAAGGTATGAGAAACTCTGGGTTGGAATATCTTGCGAGGACGCGACAGAGCAAGATTTGACGCTATCCTCGGGAGAAAAGCGAATAAAAGGAAAACTGTGGGCTTCCGTTCCATGCTGCTGCACCTGGTTTTGCGGCAGAGAAGGGGAGAGAATTTTGTGGAGGAATCGGTGGTAAGACGGCAAGATAAAAACGACGAAAAAAGTGAAAGGGGGCTGAGCCCGCGCCCTGGTCACTTCATGCCGAACAAAAATCACCGGGGGCCGGCACCGGAACACGAAATACGGGTAAAAGCCCGAGATTTTTCTGCTAACAGAATCTTCAGTCTCATTATTCAAAAAAAAAATTAAAAAAATTATGCACGACGTTCTCTTTCTACTTTATCCTCTCTTTTTTTTTCTTCTCAAACTCTCTCTCCCATTTATGAAATCTTCCTTTTACTTTCTAATTTTCTTTTTTTTTCCAAATTTCTCTCTTTACAAGTTCTTTGCATCTAAAAATTCATGAATATAAGAAATAATATGATAGAACTTCTTATGTTAAACAGAGCTAGAAAATTAATTTACACTATATATTAGTAAATCAATTTACACTATATATTAGTACGGATTTATTAGTACGGATAAATCAATTTACAAAAAAATATTTATTAGTTTGTTAGATAACTAATTTGCTTGGTGCTTATCACCAATCCATGTAGTATATGCTAGTAAAAAATATATTCTAAAAATTGTGTATCAAATTTTTTTGAGATGTATATTGGATCACTGCTGAGTGTATCAAAAAAGCTTATAATATGTATCAAGAAATCAACGAATATTTATTATATGGTCATATAATGTGTATTAGTAAATATAATATTTATCAATTTACTTGGAGGTAAGTATTGTATTGCTAGATGACTATTTGTTGTGTTGTGAACACTATATTTTAAAAATTGTATATCGATTTTCCTATAAGTATATATTGGCTTATCAGAAAATTAATTTGCTTAGTATATATCACCTATTGAAAATGAAGAAGAAGTAGAATGCCGTGCATGATTTTCTTTTCTTTTGGTTATTTTAATCACGGAACCTACGACCTATTTAGTAGGAGAAGTTCTTGATTTTTAGATTTCTTTTTAAATTATCAATAAAAAAAATATGGTAAAATAGGTAGTCCGCCAATATTACTTTCTCTCGTGCCCGCCCCATATAAGTTTTGTTCCACAAGCCCCATTCAGAACTTTTGTTAGCCGTTGGAGTTACACGATGCAAACTTATAAATGAAGTATTGAAATCAACATAATTTTCAATACTCCTTATTTTTCATGCCCTCGCTTTCTAAAAGAGTTTTGCTTCACCATTGTCTTACCGGAATAGGCTCCCACACCTGGTCCTAGTCAGGTTAACTCACTCAAGCAATTAGGTTTGAAGGTTAGCATTTTGGTCATTTTTCGGTGAAAGGCTGTGGTCTATTCTCTTAGCAAGAAAGAAACCTAATACCCCTCTACTAATGATGTGATTGCTTTATGCTTTAACTACGAGTGCTTTGCGGAATCCCTAAAGGCGCCGCGTTTCATCCAAATGACAGAAATACCCTCGCGACGTTGCTCACATCTGCTGCTGCGGCGCTAACCGTCTGACGGTAATTTGGTAATTAAGAGGGCTCCGCTGTCGGGCGATGGGAGGAGAATTTAAATGGCTACCAGAAACCAAGGGCCCCACCGCTAGCGTCGGTCTTTACCGGGAAATGGAGGGAGGATGACCGTTGGATTTGTGGGTCCGGAGGCCGTCGACGGGGAGAGGCAGGGAGGGGTTTCATTTACTTCACCTCTGGCTTCGTCAAAAGCAAGCCCTCACTTTTCGTTGCCAGAGAAGAAGAAAAGCCTTTACTTTTTTTCTCTTATGTTTTCAGCAAAAAAAAAAAAAAAGAAAGAAAGAAAAGCCTTTACTTTATTCCATGCTATATCCTCCGTTAATTATTAGAAGCAGAGAATATTGACATTTCAGCAAGGTTAGAGAAGATTGACTACTTTTGCAATCTCTTTTTGCATCGAGTGGAAACTAAAAAGCACTACTCTTTAGTCTTTACCGCATTCACAAGATAATAAATATCAATAAAAATTATGGATGTGCTTGGTTTTTCATATATGAATTAATTATCACATAAAATATAAGAGTAATATAAGGGCTAGTGCATGCACTGCTGTTTCTAGAAAAAGAGGACGGAAAAAAGAAAAAAGATTTACTATAGCTTCCTCCAAAGTAGTCTGCAGATGATTTGAATAGAGATGGCATTTTACTCAATCTTATCATATACATGATCCTACTTGTCCTAATAAAATAGATTTTATCTAATCCGCAACGAATTCAGGATGGGTACAAATAATAATAAAATCCATCCCAAAATCGATCTGGTTCTATTTCTTCCCATTTTTTTTCTCGAGGCAAAAGAAAAAATAATAATATGTATAAAAAAAAATTTATCGTTTTATTCAGCCCGTTCCATCCAACTTGTTCCGTTTAATTTTACCCGTTTTGCTCGGATGCCAAGACTCTATCACCAGCACCACTCTATGATAAAGTAAAGAGCCGGTGCATCAGATTCGTTGCCATCTCTAAATTAAAAATAAAATAAAGGGATAATTGAAAGCGTATTTATTAATTAGCTTTTGTTTTCACGTAAAGCCTGTGTTAATTTGTAACTGATCAGAAATCATTCAGACATTGGACTTATAAATTACGTAAAAATTCTCTAAGTATGCCACCTTCCATGGATTTTTCAGGCCTGAAGGTGTATTTTCTGTAATGTACGGCATCCAGGTCAATAGACAATTTTATCTCTCTCTTTTTTTTTTTTTTTTAAAGGCAATTTATTTAGCTATTACGTGAGTACATCCCGCCAGATCAAGAAAAAGTAAAAAGTATAGTGGAGAAGGTATGTCCCCCATGAAAGTCCAGATAGTCTCTCCGGAGTGCCGAGAAACAAAAGAGACGACTCAGTCTGCTGCATTATTTGCCTCCCGGAATACATGTAATGCCTGAAAAAAATTCAACTCCTGAACCAATCTGCGAGTATCACGGATAAGAGGGTGCCGATCACCATATCTGTCCACTCCCCACACCCAATCAATCACCACTGACAAGTCCTCCTCGAGGTATATACGCTCTAGCACTAAGCACCCGTCTCGCAAAGAAGGTACCGTCTCAGGCTGCCCGTAGCTCAGCCCAACTGCAGTAAGATCAGACATACGGCGACTACCCACTGCTATCATACTGCCGAGATAGTTCCTGATCACAAATCCAAGCTCTTCCGACGTCTGGTTTATCGACATATTACCATCGAAGTTTACTTTGAGATAACGAAGAAGTGAGGGCACCCCTTTCGACAATGTCACGGGCTCACGGCAGCAAGCATGCCATGGCATCACCCCCTGTTTCTCCCACCCAAGCCTTATCCCTCGCCCGCGCCGCTCCCCCCGGCCCTGTCGCCACACCATCGTTGGCCTCACCAAGGCTGGCCGGTTCTACTTCTTCCATCAGCACCCATGCGTTCCTTCCCTGGCTCCCTCATCGGCGGCGACAACTTCCGCCACCTCTACGACCTCCACTTCGGCCCTGACGATGGTTGGACCTAGTCTTCAACAAGCACCCATTACACGCGCACACGATGGCCACGGGTTTCTGATATCGATCGCCAGAATCCACGCTGGTTCCAGAACCTCCTTCCGGCCTCGATCTCTCACCCTCTCATTCTTGCCATCTTCCCTCCTCTACTTCCACTCCACCACTCCCCTCGTTTTCAAGTCCAAGTAGAATCAATTGGAGCTTACTCCAAACTTCATTTTGATCCGGCTGTGGATCTGATCCTGCCATCCTATCAAACCTGGGCCAGATTGTTTGAAGCTTTATCTGGTTCATTGACTTCTATTGATGCAGCAAATTCTCAAGTTATTTAAGAATAGTTATGGACTTAACAAACTTCGTTGGATCCAAGTTTCATGGCGTTTCAATGGATGATCACCACTTGGAAGCTTCTGCTGCTTGTCTTCTAGCAACAATCATCCCTTGCTTAATTTGATTCCTAATAAGGTTTAACTGAGACCTAAATAATCAAATTGATTAGCTTCTTAACAAGAGCTTTAAGTCCTCTCTTTTTTTTATTGATAATTCTTCCACACCTCTTAAATTGATATACATAGCCCCTATTTATAATACTAGTGAGGTACCACTTTCACGATTTGGATTGGATTCCTTTTCTAGCTCAAATAGGACTAGATATCCTAAAATATTCTAAAAATAATAATCCAGGAAGAACATCGGACTTAATGTGACCACTTTTACTCCTACGAGTATTTAAAAAGATCACCAAACTAGATGTGGATCACTTTGGCCACTACGAGTGAGATCATCAAACTCAATATGAAACACTTTAACCACTACGAATATCCAAGATCACTAGACTTGATATGGAACACTTTGGCTACTACGAGTAGGGTTAGACAAGGTTCAAAAGCGAGATCCACTACATTAAAAAACTAAGTCATATGCCAAACTTTCGGATGCCATAACTTAGTTATACGACACTCGATTGAGATGATCTTTTTTTTTAAAAAACTGGGTATCTTTTTAAGATCTACAACTTTGCGTAATCTCTTAGAAGGTTGAATCAAGTAGCCAAAATTTCATCGTTTATGTTCTAAAACAGACTTGTCAAGCCAAAAGTTTTCTTTTTTGGATAAGACTTTGACCGGACGTAACTCTCTATCCGAGAAAAATCAAACGGGGCAAAAGAGGCAAAGTTGATGTAGAAGTCGAGATCTACCTTCTTGAGATTTTTATTTTTTTTACTAAAAATATCTATTTTAGAAAGAAGAATTCTATTAGGATTAGAAAGAAAAATACAACCTAAATTATGTTAGAGCGAACTTCACATTATAAATAGAGACTATGTACCTCATTTTATTAGAGGATCAATAAAAAAAAAAGAAGAGGACTTAAAGCCCTACTTTCAAGATTTCTCTATCTTCCTTCTTCCCGATCGGATCAAATTGGTATCAGAGCCATGCTCTTACCTAGTAGAATTCCAACTTGATATGATCATATCAAGTTGGTATTAGAGTTATGCTCTTACCTAGTGGAATTCCAACTTGATTTGATTAGATCAAGTTGGCATCAGATCTTCGGTCTTCTACATCTATGGGAGCTTTGGTGCATAGTCCAAATGCCCGAGTAGTTCAAGTGGTCAAGAGAAGGGCTATCCGTGTTTGAAGTACATTGAAGGATAAAGACAAGTATGACTGCTACTTGTACCTCGACAGATAATAAGATGATTGAATGTCTCACACAACTAGAATAGAAGATAACCAAGGAGTTCAGCCGCGAGATAGAAAAACAAGCATTTTTTCATCTTCATTTCTGATTTAGCAAAAGCTAAATCTCCTAAACAATATAGTTGGAGATCGTTCATTAATATAAGAGTACAATAATCAAGATTTGAACATAAATCTTGGGAAACATAGTTCTCATGTTTATGTGAAATATTGTTATTTTAACTCTCCTTGCTGACAAATAGAGTCACATCTATTATTGATGTTTCTCTGGTCTTTAGTGGTCCATGTATGTCTCACTTCTCTTGTTGTTCATATCTGTCTTGGGGCCTCCAACCGACAACTTGGATGCTTTATGTTAACGTGCCTCGTGAACGTCCAGCTTCCTTGGTGAATTGCAATTGTTACTAAAGCAGATTGCATAGAAATTTATTATCTCCTTTGTGATGGGCTTCGCCTCATGTCTTATAAAAAAAAATTTAATACTATCATAATAATAACAAATATAATGTGCAAATTTTAATAATATAATATTGAGTAGAATATTATAGATATGATATTACACTAACAATTACAGTAATGCTATGTACTAACATTAACATTGATCTTCTCTTACAATTATATATTAATTTTCTAAAAAATATTAAATGATAACTATTATTAGGATAAACATAACATTGTACTATATTAGTGATACTGTTGTTGTGATTAAAAATCCATAAATAGAAGTAATATATTAAAAAAATCTAATAATACATAATAAATATAAAATATAATCACAATATAACAGTTATGGTAATAATATACACAATATATGTTAGTAATATAAGATATTAGTACTTTTTTAGCTATATAATATTAATTATATATTATGAATATATTGTATAGCACATAAATATAATTTAAAATATTAGATAATACAGTATAATATACAATATAATATTGTATCTGGCATATAATAAGTTATTGTAACTTAGTTATAGGAAAAAATATTAAAATCAATAATATAACATACTAGAAATCTGTTTCTATTGTTACGCACACACCCAGCACCATGCAAAAGGATGCCAGTCCTTTCTTGGTTTTGATATGTTTTTACCTCATTTTATATAAATCCAATATCGACGGGACTTAGCATTTCTGTGTCCACACAAGCTTTCAAATATGGTACATATCGATGGTATGTTTTTAACTCGTTTTGAACAGGAAATTGATACCCCATTCCCATGCACCTCCCAGTTCCTGCCAACCGAACATTCTCTAGTAAGTGATTAGTTGACTCAATGGAGAATTTAATCGAGACAGATGTCCATGGATGACATCCATACAAACTTATCTATCGTAATCTCTTCAAGTATATCTTGTCTCATGCTCCAACTTTCGGTTCATCTAATTAAGCTAATGACGTGAGAACAAGCAAACGACCACATGGCCGGAAACCTAGTTTTGTGTGGAACTCTCAAGCTATGTGTTCCCTTTAGCCAGGAGTTGCTCAGGTTTTCCCTGGGACGTGAGAAAACCTAAATGCGAGTCCTTGTTTGGATCAACGCATGGAACTGCATCAATCTCTAGGGCACAAGTAATGAGTGATGACAACCACATGGAGGAAACGCAACATCTAAAATATAGAGACAGCCCACAATTGACGAGTGATGACAATTAAGATTGGCCCAACCCAAACATTACATTGTCAATAGCCCGTCTAACTTTCTAGCCCGATAAAGCGATTCATTAGCTGGGCCGGCCAACAGCGATGGATGCTTATGTGGAGTCTTGCATCCTATCTCTGCTTGGTATTACTTTATTTTCTCCTCTTTCTTTCGGAAAACCCATTGAGAAAATGAAATAGACAGATCGACATGTACGATTTTAATTGTTTGTAAACTCTTTAGAGTTTTTGCTAGCATTCACAAGAATAATGACAATAAATTAAAGCAAGGAATAGCAGAAGTATGTGCAAATATTATCTTCAAAATCAATTATCTCCGTATGGTATTCCAAACAACCTCGTTTTTTACACATCAAAAGCAATGCCTCCACTCAAAGCAGCTCCATAGTTCAAACAATACCAACCATCTCCAACAAGAATCATTATTATGCTCAACTTTTGAAACGAAAGAAATGAGTTTTATTTTTAAAAATCCACTCATGGCTGCAATTCACTTAATGAATTTTCACGACCCTAATAATTAAAAAAAAAAAGATGATGGAGGTAAAAAAAGAAAAGAAGAAGAAGATGATGATGATGATGGAGGCAAAAAAACTCATGTTTACAAATAAGTACCATAGTCTGAACAAAATGCAATTTATTTCATCAAGACAAAATCTAGGTCTATATGAGTATGTATACGGAGACTTGAAGCCTTGTACCTTTTTTTTTTTTTTGCCACTTCTCTCTCTCTTTCTCTCTGTGCGCGCGCGCGCGCTGTTTGTTTGAGGAATCTAACTCGTTTTCAATTGAAAAGTGCAAGTTTTCCTTAGTTTGAGGAAACTAGGTCTGCCATTTCCCACCAAAGACATATTTAAGGCTGTCATCATCCAAAGCCATGGTCTAAAAGCATCATCATCGGAGTAGGGCAACCCGAGCTGCCCAGTGTACGGTTTGAACGGGACTCATTTGAAGCCATGTGCCTCCACAGGTGAGAAAAGGTGGTGCCATGATGGTGAATTGGGTCGTCCATTTGAACGCCCAGATCATCACTCTATCGAAGCCATTGTTATTTTACAAGAAAAATAAATGAGAAGAAGAAGACTCTAAAGAAGCCGACAAATCTGCTTTTGGTGAATGACTTGGATATCTCCAGGATTGGGTAGGCTGGAGTGAGGGCTCGCATTCGTCATTTAAGGCTATGTAGCGCAGGATTTTGTCTTTCTTTTTCTCTTTTTTTTTTTGATGCAAGGGTTTTGTCTTATATTGGTGGCTACCCCCATCAAGTTTGGAATTAGGATGTGTCCATGGACCACGGCTGGCAAAGCATAGCCATCTTGTATAATAATTCTAAATTTTTTGAAAGCAAAAGGTGATCAGATAGATAAGAAATGAGATCGCAGCGCCTAAAATTATTATGACTGGATATTTTTTTAGAGATAGAGCCAATGCTTCCGTAGGAGTCTTTACTAATTTCTCTGAAATGCTTAAAGTGCTTTTAGAGGCCAAATGGATCACGAATACTAAGATTAAATTTGATATTATTATTATTATTATTACTACCACTACTACTATTATTGTTATTGTTATCATTATATTATGGTTTAAGTTCAACATTAGGGAGGTTTTGGTGAAACGTTTGGCATCACCCCCGTCGTCAGGCGATGAAGAGATAAGATGCGTTTAATGGGTTAATGACTAAATCGCACGTCAGCTTTAGAAAGTTTTAAATGAATGGGATTGGTGTCGATCGAATACCTTGGTCTTTGATTGACTATACGAGCTGCATCGAGGAAAGGCATTGTACTAGTTATAACGGGCCATATAGTTAATTCGTGGTGTTATTGCTGACCGCTGTGGCGTTTCAAGAAATTTGTTGACAAGTTAACGGATTCGTGACAGGATCGATATATAATAAATCGTGCGCAAACGGAAACGAGACATTGTCAGCATGAAGCGTGTGCAAGGACGGAAGGATTGGCTAGAATTTGGTAAAATATACCAGATAAAATTCAAATGAATATTTAATTATATATGAGTAATTGGAATAATGAATTAGCAACCAAATACATAGCATAAACAACAAGGTCTCTCCGAAAGTTTTAATACAATATTTGAGACGGTTAAGTTAACATATTCTATGGAGCTGATATTGGTTTGAGTAGATTGCTAAGACTTGGCTATCCAATTTTTCTGTACCCATACATCGATCTAACGATATTTGACGTTAAATTTTTTTGATATTTGACATGAGTTAATCCTGATGTACTTACATGGCCACTGCATGCCATTAAATTAGCCTATATTAGAGCCTACCCATCAGGAGTTGCGAGTCTTTGCTGGTCCGTCAACTTGCTCTCAAATACAAGCCCTCTTGTCGAGCACGAGCCACTATATCCTATTAGATTTGGAGTGCCTAGATGGTCTCCTGAATACCTTTATTGCTACTCCTATTTGGCTTTCAGTTTATGTGTTACAGTATACTCATTAAGAGTAAGACTTTATGGAGTAGTTGAGATCAGAATTGGTATTTAAGAAATTATAAATAATGCTATATTAATTTGAACTGGATATCTGTTGATCATGATAGAGGTGCAATGATCAACGAAAGTGCGGTTATGAATAAGAGGCATAGAAATTAATGAGAATATCAAGAGCTATACCAAAGCTCTTCAGGAAGTAACACTTATTATTTTTTTTGGTAAATTAACACCTTTATCATTTCAATGATATAAATGCACCGCCTTTCTTATTTTGCTACGGCGTATATTTATGCGTGCAATGAGACTTCCTTATAATTTCCTTTGAATCTTCAGCGAACTCTCACCCTATAGCAACTCTGAGGCTATAGAAGCCGCCTTCTCTTTTTCCCTACAATTAATGCGTAAAATATGAATAGATTCAATTGGTTAATTTTGTAAAATGAAACTTGTTGTAGAACTATATATCAGTATGAACATTATTACAGTCAATATTGTCCATTAATATCGAGAAACTAACTTGCCACATCATGCCATGAAGCGACTTAATATTCAGATATTTTGCTCTACACGGCTCCATCTTGAACGTAGTTTTCTGGAAAAAGAAGGCAGCCCTAGCTATGATGTTGAAATAAGCAATCATCATCTTTAATTACTATGATTTACGGGGCCGAAGCTAGTTTCGGATTCATTGGAAGGGATCTGAGCATGGATAAGTGGGAACAAAGTTGGGTTCATTAAGAGAGCAATGTCCACTAACAAACTAGGAACCAGACCGGAAGCAGCCCAGAAGACCAGAATGTGGAGGAGCTTACATATCCTTTCATTTATGGTCGGTTGGGACCATTATACTGGCCTGAGTGGGTATTGCTGACTTTTGAATCAAACTTTTATTAGGTGGACCAACCCAGTTGGTTCATTCGTGCTCATGCCACAACCGTAGCAATCAAACCACTGCAGGATACCACCAATTCTTCCATGCATGTTCTCACTTCTTTCTGCTGCATCAGACCCCTCTTTTTCCATTCAATCGGCTGCCAAAACATTGCGGCATCCATTGGTTTTAAAAAAATATATATTACTTTTTTATTTTTTTTGCAATTTTTTTATAAATAATTTTTTATATTTTTTTAATAAAAATCGGGTGGCTTTGTCTCCCTCTTCATCAATATATATATATATATTTGTTACGGACTGTTGTGTGATAAGAACAAGGGACGCTGGAAGACGTTGTTGCCGTTCGTATAAATAATTTTCTAGAAGCCAAGGTAATTGTAGTCTACAAATAAGGGAGGGCCGTTGGATACTGGCATTATTCTACTCCCCGGTTATTTTTTTAAAAAATAAAAACGGGAGGCAAATGACGGACGTAGACGGCTTCCGAGGCGGTCCACGCGGTCGGAGTTGGCCTAACCTTACCGGGAGTTTCCGCAACTGATTTTCTCGACTTTTGTCGGCTTTCGGGGTGCCAGCGTCTCCCTCCTCTGCGAAAAGGTCTCGGTGTCCCGTCGCTAAATTGCCCCTCCCGATGACCTACTTTACCGCCTCTGCCGGGTAATCCCCGTAATTCTTACCCAAAACCGAGACCTCTCGTAAAATGTCGCTGCAACGCTCGATCAGGACTGTCCATCAGAATGCTCCCGGCATCAGAAGCTTTATGCAAACTATGGGGACGGGGGCTGGATCGGTCCCTTGACGCCGAAGGATCTGAAACGGACGGCCGAGATCGGTCTTGGAGACCGAGAAGTCGTAAGGAGAAAAGATCCTGGGCCGTGCAATTAATAAAATAAAGAATGGGCGTTGTTGACCCGCCGGGCCACAGCGACCCAGCACTAAATAATCAACACACATATTTACAGTTGTTGGAGGGAGCTGATTCTCTCACACCCCTTACTTTCCTAGAACACGCTCCCATCCCATGCCATGGAGATTTCATATTAGAAGAGGAAAACGGCATCATTTACTCTACATGGAAACGCTGATTGAATTCAAGATTTTCAGATGACACATGAATGGTATAAATTAAATGGAACCAAAATCTCTCTTCTTCTTTTTTCCTTTGACAAGAATCGAATTCTTGGTTAATCTTAGCATCGGAAGGCATCTCCTATGCGAGGAGGGCAGGAGGCAAAGCGCATCATCTTCGAGAGAGATTCGACTATGATGATCAGTTGGATACGAGAAGAAGGGCGAAAGGGAGACGGACGTCCTCTACTCGATGATATTCGGCGGTTGGTGCGAGATTGTAGTGAGTTTCAGGCGGGCTGCCAAATAAGTCGTCTTCTATACACTGCAGTATTTCAGAGAGGTCTTCTGGATACACGAGAGGTCTCCCTCCTCCACATTTATGCTCAATTATAGCTCTTTATTCTGCTGGCTGCACCTAAGCAGGAAAAAAAGATTTAAGAAATTTTTAAACTCGCCAAGAAATTTTAAAATCCTAACTTCCATATAATTAAGCTGATCTGAGTAGAATTTAGAATGGCCATTGTTGTTATGTATTAACATCCACGTTGCGTTGTAGTCATATTGCAGAGAAATGAAGAATGAGATATCCTCCTCATTTTATTAAACATCCGTTTACGACTAAAATATTAGATAAAAATTCACTGTATTGGAGAGAGAAAGAGAGAGAGAGAGAGTCGAATGGAGCCAAACAAAGTGTAGCAGTGAATGCAGTTGTAATTCCAACCATTGCAGCAGTATGGTCAAAGAGATTCCTAATTCAATCTTTGGTGATGGCATCTACTCTGTATTTTTTCAAAAAAATTGAAATGGTCGTGGAGCAGTGGTTGATAATTCGAGACATATCAACTGTACATGGCCTAATTTACCAAGGACTCCCTTAGTTTCATATAAGTAGGCTACTAGTAAAATACCCTACGATGCGGGAGCAGTAAAGAAAAAAAAGCAAAAACATGATTGTTTTTGCCATAATTATTGCTTGAGGTTGATCAAATGATGGAAAAGTTATAAAATTTTTGGATAATTTTATAACTATCAAAAAACTTAGATTTTTTCAAAAAATCGGGCATGGTGGTTGCTGTGGGCAACCTGAGTCGATGATGGAGCCCTGATTTCTTAACAAAAGAAAGAAAGAAATGGAAGAAAGAAAATTAGAAAGGATTATATATTTTCTTCCTCAATCTTTAAGTAGTAAAATTCGATCAATGCGTCTAAAAATGACTCCTCGTGCCTGTTGTTGTTGGGAGAAAAATCCACGCACAAACATAATAAAACACCCTAACCAAGAAGTGATCAAATAATTGGATAGAGAAGCTTATTTGTTGTAATAAATGAATTACGAAATAAGTACACAATGGTAAAGAATTTAGAGAAGTCAAACATAAATGAAAGTAGACTTTTTAAGCGAAGGGAAAAACAGAAAATCCAAATTGAATCTTATGATCTTTGCTGCCATAATCTCTTCCAGTCAATCCATATCAACGTGATAAATAGACTAAACAATAAAACAAAACGATTTAACCTTAGGAAGACGAGCTTTCTCACTGTTCTGTGGAAAAGAACAATGCCAAACAAAAATACTGCTCCTCATAGGTAGGAAGAGGGGAGAGGATCGAAAAGGTTAAGAAGAGGAGAAAGACTTTAATTTGTTAAGACGCAACGTTCTTCCCTATTTACAGCAAAACATATTTTTAATGGCAACGAATCGTGTTGCTAAGAAATCCGAGATCAAATACACCAGAGTTTGGTGGGGAATGAATACCTACCCATAGGTCGAATAGACTGCTTGAGATGCTCGACTTTTCTTGATATTTAGAACAAATCGCCGGTACCTGCCATTTGTTTTCTCCGTCGCCGGCTCTTTTTTTCTAAGCCACGCAACAAACCATCCCATTCTGCCTTCTTGACGTGGCATCCTTGAAAACAAATTTCAATTGAAAACAAATTACTAAAAAGAGTTCAATTAGTTTGAAATTATAAAATTATTATATTTAATAAAATTTGTAGTTCTTCGTGACACGGCATACTTGATTTTTCTATAAAAAAATTATAATTTTTGAGGTGGTCGAGCTTCCTCTCTCTTATCCATTTAATAGGCGCAGAAATGTGAGGCTTTTCTTGCTTTGTTTTAGTTTGGCCAAGCAAAGAGTCAATTTGCTTCCTCTTTGGACCAATCAAATAGCCAAAGTGGGCTATGTTGGTTTGAGCCCAGTTCAACTTGGGCAATCAACCAAACAAAGCAGATATTAAGGTTTCATATATGATTTAGCAACTTATAAGAATCATTCAATACAAGTGAGCCTTTAATCCGTGTTTTTCAAAGATGTCAATTCAAAATAAGTAATAAAAATATAATAATTACTCATGTAAAAGATACTTAATATCTAATTATTTGTTAATCTGCTATTTTGTATTAGTTTGGATACAATTAACATTTTACATTAAGTTCTTCTACATAGTCATACTTGTGTTCTATATATAACTAGTACTATTTTTTGTGCATATTTAAACTTGCTTTGTTGATTCGTCTCAAAACAAAATTTTGTATACTCACAAATAACATCCAATAATGAAGCATAAAAATACAAAATCAAAAACTAACATAAAATTTTAACGTGTACAAGTTTAATGTAAAATATGATTAAATTGATAACCAATAATGAGGTAAATAGTTACTATCATTTACGGCTCCGCTGCTTGCTTCGTTACTCCGTCTTTAGTGGCAGCCATGGCTTGGTGCGATACACGACCGTCAGGTGATTTACCATGTGGAGGCTTGGCGCTGAGCGAGTTTCGCGAGCGTAACTGACGGCTTAACAGGGTAAAAGGGCTTAGTTTTTATCTCACTCTTTTAAGTGATATTACAAAGTTACACGCATCATTGTATTTGTAGCGGGTTAGAATATATGGGAGTAAAAATATCATGTGTCTCATTTTTGTTCATTTGTGTAAAGAAAACTTAAACAGGCCAACTTAAAAGGCAATGAATAAAAGAATATATATATATAAAAAAAGAATATAAAAAAGTGGGCTTTCCTCCGGTTTTTCCCACTCTTCCCCGCTTTCCAGATCTCTCTTTTTCCTCCGATGAGTACCCAACTAGAGAGAGAAAAGGGGGAGATGAAGGAAAACCCTAGCTAAACCTCGCATCCGAGGCTCAGATTCCGGCGGTATCCCGACGAATCCACCGCCAATCGCGGAGCGATCTCCGAGAAAAGCAGACATTTTCTCCGGCTGCGGCGGGCGCTCCGATCTGGACCGTCCGTGGCGGCCCGCCCCAACCCTCGCGGGAAATCGAGCTCTCCTGCGCGGCGGCGGGTGGAGAGGGCCGATCGCGACCGTGCCCGGCGATCGGAAGGAAAATTTTGGTTATTCCAGGCCAGGGGATTGATCGATTGATCGATCGGGATAAAGATGTATAAGAATCAGTTGCAGGAGCTGGCGCAGCGGAGCTGCTTCAATCTGCCGTCGTACACTTGCATAAGGGAGGGGCCGGACCATGCTCCGAGGTTCAAGGCCACCGTCAACTTTAACGGCGAGGTCTTTGAGAGCCCGAGCTTCTGCACGACGTTGAGGCAGGCGGAGCACTCCGCGGCCGAGGTCGCCCTCCACGCCCTCGCCAACCGGGGCCCCTCCCACTCCCTCGCCGCCCGGATCCTGGTATGTTCCTCGTCAACATCAAAATCTAGGTTCTCTTCATTTCTAAGTAAAAAAGGAAACGGAAAGATCGCTTTTTTTTTTCTTCTTTTTTCTTTCCCCTCCTAGGATTGGAATCGGCTCCGCGTGACACAAAAGTTGTAGAAAACGAGCAATGCATTCAGAAATAAACATATAATATTTGGGGGGAAAAATATTTTTCCTTTTTTCCTCCCGATTCTTTGTAATAACTCTTTAAGTCAAGTTGAAGAAGAGATTTTCTTCCCCAATTTTATGTCATAAAAATAGATATGGGTTGAACAACTGACGCGTCCTTTCTTCTCTTAGAATCCCAATCAGCCGGGTTTTTTTTTTGTTGGTTGGTAAAGTTTAGCCAGCCGCTTCTGTTGAGAAATTTCTTTCCCCAATTCTTTCCCTCTTCCAGTAGAAAGTTTTAGCTTTTACGGAAATTCTTGTTTTTGCTTAAACTTTTTTTTTTTCATGTGATATGAACTGAGATGGAATGAAGGACTCCTGTGTCGCTTACTTCGTCATTTCTTTTCCCTCCCTTCTGTTTAGCAAAAGAACGGTACTTTTTCTAAAGCAAATAAATTGCTCGAAGAAAAAGGGCTTCGCGAATCACGAGTTGACTCGTTCTTTTAGTGAGGGGTAACGTCTGCCGAACGGCGACGGAGAAAGAGGTTGGTTTTTAAATTTTCGAAGGTTTCCTTGCCTTTTTTTGTTTTTCCGAATTTCCTTTTTTTTTTGTTTTGTCCCTCTCGATTTTTATTTATCTGTCGGAGCCGTCGTTTTGTGTTCCACGTTCTCTCTCGCGCGCGTGGTTTTCCGTTAGGGTAGCGCTTGCGCGTCGTTAAGGTCCGTGAGCGTCGTTATCCACTGAAGCCACGAATTAGTTAAGAAAGAGAGAGTTTCTTCTTTTTTATTTTAACGGCACCAAATTTTAGAGGAAAGTGCGTGGCATTTTCGTGATTAATGCAACAAGGAGGGCATTTTCGTCACGAAGGACGGAGCCCGCCAGGCCTTTGGGGCCTGGGGGAGTCGTGCTATGATTACATTGCATGGTCGTCGACCCCCATAATAGCTTCTAGTTAAATTATTTATAAATCGCAATCCATCTCCTAATCTATGTAATAAACGAATAATTAAGTACTTTGGAGTTTAATTTATTGGCGAACGTCTTTGGGGGCATCGCCTAACTTTTTGTTCGCAGTCCAAGCACGTTCCGGTGTTCTGCATGAGCTGATCAGCTTAATGCGTGACCTCAGTAGTAGGACAACTGACATTAAAAAAAAAAAAATCCAGTCAAATCCATGAATATTTTGACTTGGTTGGGGGCTGACCTGTGGATGAAGATGGTGGGAGCACGGAGCGGGTGACTTTGAAATTTGGGAGACACACCTAACCGCACTATTGAGTCACGGTAGTGCGGCCCAAGCCGCCCAACGACTACTTAGTGGCAGATTGTCTCCAGAAACATTTTTATTTTATGGGTGAATTAGACTTTTGTATTTTTGTAGATCAGCTTCATTGTTGCTGATTTATTCGTTATTGTTTATTTATCAGCAAATTTGAAAATCCATCGTCAGGTTGGTTGGCTTTGTCCCTCTCATTCAGAATTTATCAGTCAGGATGATTAAACAAACACTAGTTGGAAGCAGGGGCGTATGGATGATAAGCAATTGATTTGTAATTGGGGCCCATACCAGATGTTGAGAGTAGAAAGTGATGACCTTAGAAGCAAGGATCACTGCATAATGGTGGTTCGACTCCTTCCTGCAACGCCCTTTTGAACTAGTTGCACCATGGGTTCTGTCGTCCAGCTGAATTACTAGGAGTGGCTTCTTGCTCCTAAGCACGACCCATCACTCAGGACCCAACATAGGATGGGTGCACCATACACATTACATATAGTTCCTCTTTAAGGGGATTGATAGAACAATCTTACTTCTCTCGTTATTCTAGCACACAAATAGCGTGTAGATGAGTAAGACTACATGATCTTTGTTAAGGCAACTATATGGTCTTTGTTTCAAACTGTTTGTGTTTTGGTGAACCTGTAATGGAAATAATTGTTTTATTCTGTCTAAGTGGATGTGCTAGCTTCTGGCCCAGTATAAAAATGAAGATAGATTACAAGGTTATGTCACATGCTACTTGATGACCTGAGTTTGTCCAGCTCTTTGATCAGTTGATGTTTGACCCAACAAGCAAAACTCTATTAAGGGCAATTGGATGCTACTTTTTGCAAGGAAATGCAAAATTAGCACTGGCTATTCTGAAACATCATTAGTCATCAGCCAACCATGCATATTCATCACTGATCCACGGAATGAACTTGCATCAAGAGTTATTCTTTTTGGCTTTTAAGGTCCTAAGCTCTATGTGCATATGCATCTTTTTACCTTTTCAAGTTTTCATATACATAAAAGGAGAAATATATTTCTTTATAATATCTTATAATGGTTACCCGATTGACCAAAAAATGTGCATAACATGATCCGTTCCAATATGCTATAGCTGAATTCTGAAGAAGTCTTTTTGCAAACCATGTCTAGAGTGTCTCCATATTTCTACTGTACATGGGTTTTGTGTTGGGTTTGCATTGCAGAAAGTTGCTTACATTAGTACACTGTTATCAACTCTTAATGCTTAAGTTCTTAGCCTGGATAGCTTCACTTTGATGCCTCTCTTGAGCAGGATGAGACGGGGGTTTACAAGAACCTTCTACAGGAAATTGCTCAAAGAGTTGGAGCTCCACTGCCATCATACACAACCGTGCGCTCCGGCCTTGGACACCTACCTGTCTTCACGTGCACAGTGGAGCTTGCTGGGATCATATTCACAGGGGAGCCAGCTAAGAACAAGAAGCAGGCAGAGAAGAATGCTGCTATGGCAGCATGGTCTTCACTAAAACAATGTGAGTCTCATGCTTATACAGTTATACTAGCTTTTACATATTATCTCTTATATTACAAGCTAATATGTAGCAGTAATTGAGGTTCACTGCTTTAACTGACCACCATGTTATGTTTATCCCTGTTTGAAAACTTTTTTCCTACTGATTCTGATGATCGTTTTATGTTTAGTCCCTAGATTGCCACATACTTAAGCACGGCTGTGTAAAAAACCAGATATAACTGTGTACAGAAACAGGTCTACTTGTTTTCAGAGCACTGGCCTAGCAGCGCACAGGGACTAAATGCAGAATGCTTACTCTGTATGGGCTAAACATCAAACGGTCATCAAAGAAAGTATCAGATGTTAAGATTCTCTAAGGTTTCTTGTCTATGGATATGTCCTGAAAGCATGCACAAGCATAGCTGTAGATAAGCTAGTTTCTCGTGTAGAGTGCATTCAGAAAACTGAAAGTTACACCAAACTAGGAAATACATAGGTAAACATGATGGACGAATGTGGGAAGAACTTGATGGCCAACTGGAATCAGCTTCTATCCTGAAGGGAAATATATGTATATATAAACGTGCATATGTGCTTACATAGGTGTTTGTGTACATATACATACATACATAAATAGATATATATTATCTTTATATGTGTGTATATGTCCATTATATGTATTTGAATAATAATCAGCATTTGCTAGTTAAACAAAATTTTCTAGTACTTGGACACATACACATACAGAACTTTTTTTTTTTGTCTTTTTTTTTGGGGGAGAATGAAGGCCCTGAACTAAATTGAAATAGGATTTTTTTTTTCCTGAAGCCTTGGTGCAAATTTTTTCACAGGTTTTAGGTGTCCAATTTGGTGCCTGAGGGGTGCACTTACTGTAGAACCATGATATAATCCTTTTTGAATAGTGATCCTTTTAGCCATGATTTTTGATTTTGAAATGGTAAGTCTTTTGTTGCTAGAATATATTATATATTGGTTTCAGTGGCATGCCCATGGTTTAAAAACTCGTTGATGTAATTAAGGTCAACAGTCACATCATCTTATTGAAGTATGATATAAGATTTCTCGTCCATTTTGGTGATAGAGGGAAATATTTAGTCACCTAGTCGCCCTTTGCCATCATAAATTGGCTTCAGAAAGCATATTGGGGAATGTTCCCTAGGAAATGTGTCGATAATGTACTTCTGTAGCTAGAGCACTTGTATCTGTAACTTGTTCTGAAGTTAGATTCTGTTCAGTGCTTATAATATCATCTTCTGGTATGCTAGTGGCAAAGCAATCAGCAAGCTCATCAAGCGAACCTGAGAACAACGACGAGCAGGAGCAGATCATAATTGCCCGGGCTCTCTTGAACTATCGCCTGAAGGAAAAGATGGCAATGGCCAACAACCCCAATGCGACACCATTCCCAAAGAAGTTTCCTATACAGCCAGATAGAAAGCCATCATTTCAGCCTTCTCCATCCACCGGGTCGAAGATCTTACCTCTGATCCGACCGAAATCTTCTCCAAGAATCCGCCCAACCTCCCCAGCAACGACTGATGGTGGTCCTCCATCTCCCTTCCTGCAACCAGAAAACCGCAGCACCCGGCCTCAGAAGTTCCCTGCAGCTGGAGCAGCTCCATATGTACCAGTTCGGCACTATAGAATGCCTTGCCATGGCATGGCGCCTCCGGTAACAATAAGGACGGCGGTGCCGGTCTTTTCAGCTCCGCCCCTTCCACCACCACCAGCACACCCACCACGAGCAGATCATCGGCATCAGCTTCCTCCACTTATGGGCCCACCGATTCGTATGGCTTCACCTGTTCGTGTCAGACCGGCCGTGCCAGCCTTTGCTGCTCCACCCCCAGCCCCAGCTAAAACTCCAGCGGTCCCAGTTCAGGTAAAGGAACCCCCAGCCCCAGCTAATACTCCAGCGATCTCAGTTCAGGTAAAGCAACCTCCGGCTCCAGCTAGTACTCCGGTTATCACAGTTCAGGCAAAGGAACCACCACCAGTTATGGCAGCCTCCCCTCCAGCTAAACCTCCAGTGGAGAAAGAGGAAAATGTTGATGGTGGTGCTGCGAAGGATCTGGAAGAGTCTACCGTGATAGAGCGCTTGAAGCAGCTCGAGATCTGACGGTGCTGAAACGCTGAGTCCTGAGAAAGTTGGATCTCTGTCATGCATTTGGTTCTGTCTTGCATCTTGTTTAATTTTGTTTTCCTGTGATGCTGGTAGGATTTTGAAAAGGCTACATTGTAATAGAATCTTAGCTTTATAGAAGCAAAATTTCAGCAGTCGGCCGTTCAGCTTATTTGAAGGTCGCATCAGTTTTTAGATTTCAAGCTTCAAAGCCGTCAATTTTAGCAAATGACGAGTTAAGTTTGCTCTTCGCTACTATGGGAACATCCTGTATAGTTGCTTCATCTCAATAAACAGCTAGCAGTTGAAATCAGTATAACTCTTTGTGACCTTTCTCTTTATCATTTTATTCCGAGAGCTGAGCCTCCATCTCGTCGCGAAAAAGCAGCGCTCCCGTTTCAACCCCTGAATGGCAAGTCCCCAGCTCCACGAGCACCGGGTCGGCCTCCTGCCTTGGGGCCTAGGTGGGTTCCGGGCAGGCAGATATATTTATGTACATAGACGTACGTTAGCAGTAAAAAAATCAAGCAAATTCATATTTTATATGCTTGCTGTTACGTAAAGTTATTTTGTTAGACTTTCCTTTTTCTTGGATAGGAGGGCCTTTTAGTTACTACATATGGGCTCGTGGGCTCCCCGTGCGTTCACGAGCATGAAGACAAATCCCGAGGCTTACACGATATTCAATTCATAGCTGGAAAGTAAGAAAGGCACAAAATTAGTAAGTTAGAATTGATTAAGTGGTGTAGTTTAATGGTCTAAAAATAATTAGGCTTAGAAAAAGTCAAAAACTGAAGCCATTTATCGAGCACAAGAGTCCAGATCCGAGTCCTGCTTTCCACAGTGACTCTGATAAGCACAGATGATTGCTGCAGTTGAAAGCGTTGCTTTTCGTTCCTAGATATGGCAACCACACTAATATCGAGAAACTGGCAATAATAGGAAGGTCATATCCACTAGTTTTTCCGGTTCGTACGAATAATAGGACTGTTGAACAGCACCAACAGCACTTGATACATTTAAAACCGTACGAACAATTTCACATCAACGGAGGGGGAATACACCAAGACTACTCAACTCTCTTTAAGATATGACGACCGAATCACATACTTCATGAGAAGAATGAGAAGTTCCCTCGTGTTAACAGCAAGTGTGCCCATCATACGGACGGCCAAAGGTCCTGAACATAATGAGAACAGGACAGCCGGATTACTCAAAAATTGAGCACATTCTGGATCTAATAGAGCATCACTGCTTTCATTTTATTCAATGACAAGCAAGACATTTCCATTACTCATCCTTCAGTACAGAGCCCATCCGCAAAATGGCTCAGGCAAAAGAACCTGTTCTAATTTAAATAAAAATAGCATTAACATGGATCTTTATACTTACAAAACTGGATCTGCCGCTCCAAACGCAGAATAGATAACATTGCTTAAATAAAAGACCAGTTCATAAAACAGAAAGCCAGACAGTGGACGTTGCTGTCTTCACCAGGGACTTTCCAGGCAATAGCTTGCTCATAGGAAACATGGCGGCCCATCCCAGACAAGCAAACACCAGCCGGTAGGTAAGCATAACCCTGAAATATTATATTATTTCTTTTCAAAAAAGTGAGGCTGGCATTTTTACAGATGGAACCCCTCACATAAGGACTTTATTGGCCACTCAGAATAAGGAGATGATATGATAGAAAATGATTTAAAACATTAACCAGAGACTGGCGAAGCAAGAAAGTGGCAATATAATCGTTCAGGGATTTGACTGGCGGAAATACCAACAAGCTTGGGTGGTCTCAACCTTGGGCAAGGGAGAGGGATTTGAATCCACTAAGAATCAGCCCTCAATATCGGATATAAGGTTAAAAGGTGGGGATTAGCCCATACGAAAGGAGTCACTAAGGGGCGAGCAATAGGTTTAGTGTAGTTGTCAAATCCAATCCAACTTGTACTGAGAGAGAGCGAGAGAGAGAGAGAGAGAAAAAGAAAAGGTTTCAGGTAAAAAAAAAATAGTCCCGCTGGGTACCAATCTCTCCAAGCAAAAGCTAAAAGCATTTGGATCTGGCAATCATGCCACATCCTGGTACATTCAACTCTAGTCATCTTAAAATTGCTCGACAAAACTGAACAACTTGATCACAACCAATGATCAGATATACCATAATGGGACCAATGGCATTCATATTGCCTCCATAATACCACCACCTACGAACACGTCAAACTATCAACAGCCAAGCCTGCCCATCAGGACTGCCTCGGCTATAGACAGCAACTCTAGAGTCACGAAGACCCCATAAAAGACCTCTCAACCTGCAGGCTAACAAACATCAGTCCATTTCCAATTTTCCTGCCATACCAGTTGGCATCCTCAACTCTCATACAAAAGAAAAATGCCGCCAAAGCTGTCACAGCTTAAGTACTCAGCCCTTGTCAAACGGATTCTAGCAGGAGTATTAAACTAAACTCATAATGATGAGTCCCTCTCATAACATTTTCTGTTTGTCTTCCAAGTGTATCACAGTAAATTTTCATTTTCCATCTTTGAACACAACAGTGAATATCAGAACTCTCCACTCATTACGTTCCACTGCATATTGAGATCACATCACTAAAACTCTCCACTCATAGCTCCTCTTCTGACCTGTTACAACAGACAGGCCACTAGCATCATTCTCACCCCCAAACTGCTTCCTCCATCACATTATTAGGACCACAACAGCCCACTAAATCCTTCTTATACTCTAATCTTACCAATGATCATGACCTTAAAACTCGACTGTATCAACAGACCTGACATTTTTGAATCTTCTAAGACAGCTCCATTGAGTCCTTTTTTGGCATTTGATTCCTCATCCTGACCACCTCTCACGACACAGCTTTTCATTTCTGGATCATATCTTGGAACTTGCAATTTTAAATTTCAAAGAATTACTGAGGGAAACCTAAAACTCTACTGGGCTACGTCTCCATTTTTCCCCTTTTGTGAATATAGACATCACATAACTTCCAACTAAGGTGTGAAATATTAACATGCATGTGAGATATACTGGTTTTTCCACGAATACATAGGATCCTATATCAAAACTTATTAATGAAATTGGAAAAAGAATGAGCCTTAAAGACCTGCTCACTACTTAAATTGAACCCCAGTGGAACCAGTTTAGAGTGATCACTGATAGGCAGATAGTGCATGAGAATGACAAGTTGAAGACATGCATACCTGTTCCATCAACTTTGCAAACTCGGAGCATAGAGCTTTCCGCCCAGATTCATCAAAAATCTTATCGAGACTGATGTCTTGCAGGGCAACCAGTGTTGTTTCTAACATATCAAGCCCTGCCTGGTTCGCAAAGGTGAAAATTGGTTGCATCTGTAAAATAAAGTCATCAATTCAGAATCTCAAAACATGTCCAGGAAAGCAGTGTTTACAATCTGTTAAGAAACCATCCAAGGCAGAAATATGCTAGCTCCCTTTGGCTCTGCTCTGGTGTGTTATACCAAGATCATGTTGCACACCAATTAAACAGATCATTTATCAAAATTGTTGATTACTCACTATGAAAAATATAATAGAACAACCTATACAACATTTACTTCCTGGAGGGTGTTTGGATGCCCTGACATGCTAACCTTGAACAGAATGCTAGAACATCATATCCAAAAATGCACTTTGTATATAGACGATGGTAGTCTGTAGCTTATCCGAGAATATGTTTGGCAGTTCTTGCACAAACTATAAGCCCATAGCCTTGATGCCCAGATTTACAAATTTTCATCTATGAGATTGGATACCCAATGTTATCCTCATAATATGCCAGAAAATTCCCTCTTGTGCTACAAATATAACATGCCAAAATCCAATCATAAATTGGCCTCACTGGCTATGAAGAGTGCTTTCAGTACTTCACTCAGAGTGGAATGTCCAATATTAACCTTGCATGTATTATCTTCTTTTTATTTTTTCCTTCTGAGGGAAAGAAGTAGGCATAGCCCAAGACCCCCCAAAAAATAAATACAGGATTAAAAAATTAGTTAATAAATGAAGTACAAAACAGCAGTTACTCCAACTAACTACAGAAAAAACAAGGACTCAAAATCATATACGGTGATCAATTTACGAAAGGGACTCTTTGGTATCCTAATCCAATGAAGACATATGGAATCTCCAATCTGCAGCATTCTGTTTTCCTATTATTGACCATACCTAGAACTGCAGTATTATCATTCCAGAATTAAAACCGAAGCCTCAACATGCCATCCATGTGTAGCATAACAGACCCAAATAGCCCCCTGATTTCTAGCCGCATGTCAGCAGTTAATGTCTTCAACAGAATCATAGGATAAACAAAATATCGGCACAATAAACCTAAGCATTTTATTTTTTGCCACACTAAGGAATTTCACTCCTCACCATACCTTGAAAGAGCAGCACAAAATGGCATCTTGATGATGCCACAGCATTTTCAGCAAGGATTCTCCAGTTTCACCATCATACCTCAGCAACTCCATCCCCAAGTAGTAACTACAAACATTGAAGATAAATTTAACTAGTCAATAAGATCGCAGAATAAATTCCACTGTAAGATGCAAGAGACTGGCATGGCATCTCTTTGTTGTTCTTAATGTCTTACAATATGTTATAGAGTGGCACATAGAGTCTTTTATATCAACATGGTGCTCCCATACATATTGTAGAACATGGATGAGAAAATTCCAAATCATGAAATCTACAAATCATTCATGATCTAAATTAAAAGAGTCTCTTTTCTTTTTGAGTAAAAGGATAATTAAAGGAGAGTCAGATGAACTTGCCTGTAGCTCTGACAAATCCACCGAGCAACGGTGACAGCTTCTGGAGAACCTGGTAGTAGCCTCTGCCCCACATGCAAACCAGGTCGGGAAGGAGATAATGCCAAGGAGACCCTTTGTACTGATGAGACAATGCTTCGAACATACTGCCTGGCCATTGCAGCAACACTGTCTTGAAGGTTCACTTCATAGGGAAATTGAAAGGCAATTGTCAACACTGATCGCAAGTTGTGATCAATTGTGGGCGTGTCACCAGCACAGCGATTTGTGGCAGAGCCTACTTCAAGGCTAGATGCTAGATCTAATGTACGACTAGAAGACAAACCTTCCTGCATTTACAGGGAATATATGATGTCGGTGTGGAGAAAATGTTGAACCAGTTTTCTTCAGATCCTAAGTGCCACAGTATATGAACTGTAGAATTACTCTTGCAAACACAAACAAATTAAGAGGACACTACAAAGAAAGAATCTAGGATAAAAAGCTGAAAATTGAGTAGCTATGTTCAAGCTATGATTTGATTCAGGCTAGTCATGCACTTTAGCTCCAAAGTTATGAAAGACAATTTCAGCTACTTAGGGCCCATTTGGTGTACTGCAGGTTCAGATGCAGGACGGGCCAGGGCATTTCATTGAAGGCCCACAACTGGCCCACAGCTTGCAGGTTAAACTGCAAGCCTCTTGCAGGTCAGGCTTGATTTGCACATCCATTAGCATGGCATAAAGGCTAGAAGCTGGTGAACTGATTGGAAATACATTTATCTTAAATATTTGGGGTAAGGCTTCATGGTTGTCGTAAATCTGTAATCAGTACACACTCTCAGCAATAGATGAATGGACAAGTAAATGAGAAAAGGAGTACAAATCTGATATGTATGCTCAACTGATTTCGTATCCAATGGTATCACACGGAAACCAGAAGGTAAAAGTGGAGCATCATCTGGGAAAAGTTCATCAATCAGTGCAAAAACAAGTTGAAAGCAAGCTCCCACAGCATTTTCATCGATTCCACTACAAAGCTGCAAATACAAACAACCAAAGAATTATTAAATTGTCAGTCTGGATATTAAGCTAGTAAAACTTCCACAGGTTAAATAATTATCATGCCAATACAGCTTTAAAGATTGATTCTAACAGCAATAGATCAGGAGCGGATACATCATTTCATAGCGGTGCAACCAATAAAAAATAGACGTAATAGCTTACAATCTGGAGAAGTTATAAACCACTATAAACCCCTGTAGTGTTTAGGATGTTCTGCTTTTAAAATGGTCAGTGCATGATTAGGTAACTAAATTAGTTTTAATATAATATGCTTCAACACTTCTGGTTCAGCTTTAAGGCGTTACAATATGTTTTGGTAAGTGGGTTTAACAAAGTTGCATTGTTATTTCTTGTTCCCAATATTTAAGTATTATCATCATAAAATTGGTTCACAAAGAGAGGGACAAGCTGACAGGCATGAATTCGGCAGGATCAGTGATGTTTCCATGCATCGGTTGTCCAGGACAATAAATTCATAAAAAGCTATAGAACAATACGGAACAATGATAATTTTGATGGAGAAAAGCTACAGAAACATGCCAAAATTAAAAGACAGAAGAACACAGAAAAAAAAAAGGAAGCCGATCTTGTGAAATAGATTGTAACTCTGCCAAAATTTTATCAGATTTTTTTACTTACATACTAGCAATGCTTTGACCCAACCAAAAACGAATAGCAAGTAATAACCCTTTATATGACATGCTGAAGTCATAACCTTCAGGACTGATGTGCAGTTGTATTTTTTTTGGTCATACCTTAACCAAATAATCCAAAAACTCCACTTATAATTTATATTCACCAACAAATAATACCGTTGAATTTTATCCTATTTAAATGTGTAGATATTAATAGGGAAGAAGAATATCTTAGAATGTTTAGATCAATAAAAAAAAGGTACCTGTAGGAGATGAACATCCCTGGATAAAATAGCCTCATCTTGAGCAACAGCCTGGCCTTCAAGACGAACTACTTCAAGAAACTGCATGTATTATTCGACTTAGAGAAATGATCGTGCCAAAGTTAAAGATAAACCTTCTAGATGGCCAAGGTTATAGGTTTGACAGTCATGCAAATCTTTATACCACTCAGCATATATTAAAGATGTCCCAAACACATGGACAAAATAAGGAAAAAGAATTTTTACAGCTATGATAAAGAAAATCAAGCAAACTCTCAATGCAATAAATACATGTAAACAATCCATTATCACATATTATTTGATCATAAATGCTTAGTTCTTTCCATGGTATGCTGATAGAAGACATACCTCCTCATTCTCCACTGTGTGAGCCAGAGGCATGATAATTTGGCTCCCAGAAAATCTAAGAGGCCTCAATCCAGGAAAGGAACATGAGCCAGTTTTCAATGATGCTGCAGAATATGCATCTATATTGTAATCAGCCCATTCGGAACGGTGCTCCCTCAGAAACCGAACCAGCAAAGCTGGAGGGACATTCTAGAATGACCAGAAAATATATTAGCTTTTGTAACATCTAGTTAAAAAACGACAGAAATTCCAATATGTGCTGCTGTTACTAATTTTTAGAACCTCCAATATTGATTAGCAGGCCAAGTTTACCTTGCCAAATTCATTTATAGGTAACCAATTAGGTGATCATTAAACTGGAATCATTTGGAAGCAAATGAATGCCAATAAGATCTCAAAAATAGGTTTAAATTAATCACCCAGCTAAACTATTTTCTGAACTAATAAACAGATTTTCAAAATAGGTTTTGTAGTGTCTGAATCTATAGTTCCTTTTCAGACAAGTACTTGATCCTGTAGACCAAATAGCTAATAGAAGTTTCTACTTTTAACACTTAGATACTTTGGTTTTCAGGGGGAAGGTTGGGGGGAAGCATAGCCTTAAACTTACATTTTGATGACTATATAATAAAATATGAAAATGCTGCTCAGATATCAAAAAGCATCCCCAAGAAACAAATTAGAAATAGAGCAATCACCCAAAGAAAAATGAAAGGTGAGAGTTGCAACATTTAACTTTAGAGCTTACTTGCAGTAGCATTGATGCCTTAGCACAGATGACACCTCCAGACACTGAAAAAGCATTAGCAGAATTGGCCTGAGCACTGATTTTCTTTGATGTGTTAGTAGCAACTACTACATCCTCCACACCATCACCACCCATAAGTGACCAGCCATCATCAACAAAACCATTGATAGCATCATTAAAGCCTCTGGAAGAAAATGAAAGAAAAAGGGGGAGTCTGAGATATATAAGGGATGAGAGTACGATGAAGTTCATGATATTAAATTATATACTGGCATAATTTATTACGGGATAATTCACCTGCTTAATCTTTGGCTAAAAGTTCGCAGAACAGCAGGCTGTCTACCCAAAGTATAGACCACTTCGCCATTCATTTCCTGTGCTATTTGTCTTACATGACGCAGTGCCTTCAAACAACAAGACAACCAATTCGTTTTCAGTAGAGAAACAGCTAACTTAGAACTGAGGATGGGCCAAATCATTAAGGTGTTTAAATGACATCTCAATGTTACTAAGGCTCTACTTGGATGCTGAAATATGATGGGAAGTAATAGCACTCAGCTTAACTGTTAATCTATGTACACCTAATCAAACCCAGTTTTCTCATTTCTTTTCCCTTTACTTTCCCAACTGCCAAACCAGAGACCAAATCAACGTAAGGAATAAGACTATTAGCATAAATTTAAGAACTGCGAGCCCGCAGAGATGAATAGTTTTGTGACAGAAATCAATTTAGTTGGTACTGCATCTTCCAATTCTTAAAGAACAACAAAAAACGAGGGGCAAACTATTAAATAGCCAGGGCGCTGCATAACATAAAAATCTGATTACCTACCGCAGTAGTCATCTTCTGAGCCACTATCCTGGATGACTCATAAAGTGGTCGCAGTACTTCTGGAACGTTCCATGCCTGATGAAGGAACACAGAGTCAAGGATATTTTCTTTTCTTTCTTCTTTTTATTGGAAAAGCAAATGACATGTAACTATACCTCCAAATCCAAATGGTCCACTATGTGGACAATTGAGCCCCCGCCATCGCATGGCCGAATCAAATATCCACTGGGAAGCATCTCAGCTCTTACGAATTGGTGAGCAGCAGTCGCATGAGGGCCACCACCAGAACCACTCAAAGATCTCTCACAAACCTGAGATATAACATCATTAGCAAACATAAGTCTTTATAAGCGCCATAAGTATTAGACTGGATCATCAGGCCTGATGACAGGCTACAGAACATACCACAAGACTACCATCTTCTAAACCTATGGTGTACCTAAGAGTCCAAAAGTCACGTGCAGGAGCTAATGTAGTTGGAGCATAAGTCTGAACAAAACCAAAACCAAAGAGATCAAATGGAAAAAAAAAACAGAAGTGAGAGAAAAAAAAGTAACAAACTCAAGGAAGATTAACTGTAGTCCAGACCATAAAAGAAAGTATTTTCAGTTTCTGACCTGCATGTACACAAGTTCAATTGTACCTCCATTTCCAGCAGGAAACATAGTGAAGACTTCAAGGCTCCGACAATCACGGAACCATGATGGACGATCTTTGAGGATCTCTGCAATCTGCCAATGATAAGTTCAACAGTTGTGAGAGAAAAAAATTAACGATGGTATTATTTATACAGTTAAACATATTAATTTTTTCTTTTAGGTCACTTGTTCTTTTGGCCTTCTAAATCTTTTGTTTCTAAATCAATACTGGCTTTTCATCCAAGAAAATTATCAAATCCATCAAAATGAGATAAATGTATTTTTTGATTCTTGTCAATTTCTCACAGAAATAAAAGATTTTAAAAGTTCAGAAAGGATAACCTAACCTTTGTAGGCTCTAAACTCACTAGACCACACACTCGTGCTGCCACCCCATTGGTACAATGTGAAATAGCAACAATCCCAATCGAATCCGGACCAGGCTAATCACAAAATACACCAAGAGAACAAATTATTGACCACCAGATTTATACACGAGTTGAGAAGAAAAATATTTCACAGATGCTTTAATACTAAATGGATTCTCTCGGACATAGTACACCCTACCGGTCCAAACCAGACGGTATAGAGCGTACCGGTAGGGTCATGCTCTCAGGCATGTAGCTGCCAAATGTCACTTAACTGCTACATTACCTTCATCCCAGGCATCTGGACCCAATCGACAGCAGTCCCTGTAGCCTTTGAAAGGAACTCTGCCAAGGTCTCCTCAGCAATGGACAGGAGTCTGCAAAATAGCACAAAAGTGAAGAGTTCATAAAATAATGAAATCATACTTGACTTGAAAAGCATACATTGCATCTACAAGGGGAATGGAAGAAGATTATACCCAGCAGGATTACTTGCATCTCTTAGAGCATTTTGGGGAGTGGTCACAACTGATTCACAGCTTGTGTCATTAGCCAGTGACGCCTATCACAGATGAAGAAAAAACAGAATAAATTTCATCAAATCAAAAACTCCATAATATTGCATTTCTTAGTAGAAAACCAAGAAGCTATGCTTGGCAGCAGCTTGGTTGACACCTGAAACAACAATATTCTAAATGAACAAGTTGTATACAGGAATGGCGCCTCAAGCCCTTTTATGAACTTGTAAGAGCACGTGAAGCTTTATGTCATACTTTGCCACTAATTTCATTCATACCACATAGAATTAAGCAACTAACTATAAAACAGAGAAGTGTGAAACCTACATTCTGTAGCTGTTGTCGCATGTAAGCATTCTCATGAACCAGCTGTGTGACCTGCTTCTGAAGGCGCTCATTTTCCTCCATCAAAAGCTTATTCATCGCAGTCAACTTTCTATTAACAGCCTGAAGCCGAGAAGCCTCTTTTCTTTGCTTCTCACGACACCTAGGAGAAGAGAAAGGCACTAATCTTAATCATTCCAAACCTCCAAGTTGCCAGGGCAAGTTTGCAAAATTGAAAATGTAATGCAAGACGAAACTTCAAACTTCCAAAGCGGTCCATCCATACAACCCAAAGAGATTAAGGAGTGACAAATGAGCAATGAAAAAGACAGTGCAGTTGAAAATAATTTAATCAATATTCCAGAGTTTGTAAAGGGCGTCATGTCTAGCGCAAAATTAGTGCAACCATTAACTGGATTTGGCTTACACCTTATCTCCCTCACTCCTACTGCTTTTCTTTTCCTTTTTCGAAGATTTTATTACGAGTTTCATCACAAGCTTATGTTAAAAAAATTTGGGATGGCTTCATTATGAAATGAACTGAAAAACGAATTTTTTTTATAAAAAAAACTAGAAAGCAAAGTAGCATAAAAATAAAATCATTCAAACACTCCAACCTTGACGGTTTGAAGAAACTACTACCAAGATTCACGAATCTAGAGACAATATGATTAACCACGTCCACCCTCCTTACCATTCCACCAAGCTCTTACCTTCGGTTCTGGAACCAGACCTTAATCTGTTTCGGCTCAATGTTGGCCAAGATCGGGCACTCACGGATCAGCTGCTGACGGCGCACCGAGCTCGGCTTCGGGCACTCACCGTAGACCCTCTCAAGCGCCTCCACCTGCTCTGCCGTGTATCTCACGTACTTCCCCGTGTCCATGGGCTCCTTCTCCAAACCACCACCCCCGCCGCTTCTCACCGCCATTGTCGTGGCCATCTCTTTAAGATGGCTCTCGAGACCAAAAGCAAATAGAGGAACCAGAGACGGGTATTCCCCTTCTTCAAATCCCTCTTTTCCTTCCAATATCAGTCAAATTCTCTAGGAAACCTTGCCGTGATTGCGAGAATGAGGATAAGGGTAAGGATAAAACAAGAACTTATTACGGGCGTTTGGTTGCTGGACTTAGGGCTTATGGAAGCATCCTTATATAAGTTAAAAATCCAGGGAAGGGCACTTTTCCTAACAGAAAACGCCGCTTTTTTTTCCCCAAAAAATCAAAGAAAAATAGAACCAAATTCTAAAAAAAAAACCCTCAAATATTTACAAATCCTTCAAGAACTGCCTCCGATTTGCTTCAAACCAGCCTCCAGATACTTCGTGAACGATCAAAGATCACGCGATACAGTGGGACTTGAACCCCTGAATCCAAGAAACAGGCATGCAACCCAATCTCGCTCCCAACTTGAAAAGTGCCACCTTGAGACCTCGCGAACTAGCTCGGACCACGCACGCAAGCAGTCAAAGCCTAATCTACTTCGATCTGAAGGCAACCCCACCCGTTTTCATCAGCCGATTCAAACCTCCTCCCTTCTGAGTCGCCACAAATCACCACCGAAGAACATCCAAGAACCTTGCTTCGGAACTCGGAACGGGAAGGACGAGATCACCGCTACGTCGCACACGCTGCTCTCTTGGCGGAAAGAGAGCCTTCTCTCCCGCATCAGAGGCTTCGCCGAGGCTCGCGTTCGACGCCGGCCGAAACCCTAGCCATCACCGGAGACCGAATCGGAACGAGCAGACACGAAGGGGAAGAGAAAACAATCAGGGATTGAAGAGGAGAAAGAAAGCGAGGAAGAGACAGACGGGGAGAGAGAGAAAGGAGAACTGACAAGGTAATAAAGGAGAGGAAGAGCTGAAGCTCGTCCTGGAGACTCACAAACAGTAAGAGATAGAAAGAGGAAAGGAGAGTAATAGAGAGAGACAGGGGAGTCGAGCATATCGAGGAAGCTTATTTATAGAGCGAGATTACGAGAATGCCCTTCTGAGTTCCGAGTGGGATGTAACGGGCGGGTTGTTTGCGAGAGGGAGAAAGTAGCCTACAGCAGTTTTAAGCAACGGCCGATTTAATGGCTTCCTCCGTTCCTCATAGTCTCTCGTTTGCAAAATACAGATAAATATAAAAACAACAAATTTAAAATAAATAAGAATTCTTGATCAATATTTTTTATTACTTGATATTTTAGTATAGAAATTGGAAATGGCATAACTAATAAAATTGCTTAAAACTTGGTTACTGTTGTTTAGATTTTGGTGTAGCCTTCATCTTAATTAAAAAAAAGTAAGTTAAATTTTGCATATGTTATTTCTAAATGCTAAGTACAAAAGAATGATAAATAAAAATTAAAATAATAAATATTAAAATGTTCTATATTTTATGCTAAAAAATGTTTAAGATATATCATTGTCTCTTTAAAAATTTTGTATTTGGTTATATATTTTTTCTCCTCCCTTCAAACGAGCTGGCAAACCTCTAGTTGATTTTCATAAAAATATTTTCAAATTTATAGCATGATTAAAATTTTAGCAGACTTTCAAATTTGTTGTTATATGATAATTATTCATACTTGTTTACTCATATGTCCTCCAAAATTTTATATATTGCATTTGGAGTTATATTCTTATTTATTCTTGTTTTTATCTTAGAAAATCATATAAGTACCTTGTGGGGAGTTAATTGTGCCCATGAATCCTCATTCCTAATGAAATCGAAATGATCCATAAATTAATTAGAAAATCTTTTTAATTTGTGAAAATTTTTTGCTTGAAGAAAAATAGATTTTTTGGAGCCATATTAAATATTTAACACTATCTTGCTAAAACATTGATCCTTGTTTGCTAATTATATAATTTCTAAATATAGTGAAATCTATACACAAAAATGTTGTAATACTATGAGTGAATACTAGATAACGTAAATAAGAATTCAACTTTGCAATCAAAGATGGGCAATGCATATTAAAAATTACTAAAAATTCAAAATAAATTGGGGATGAGAAAGATAAAATGCATGGATTAGAAAGGAGTATTAATATTTTTATTTATTTTTTAAAAAAAATAAAATTTGTTTGAAATATAAAATCAAGCCAATACAGTTTTTGATCTAGTGCATATTTCAATATCGTGCATATTTCCTCTTTCAAAAATGAAAGGAAGAAAACATGATCTCATCCATCTTTTCTACCCATGATGGCTATCCAATATCCCAGCAACGTGTCCTAATAGTTATCTATACATATTTGCTTGGCTTGAAAATATTTGAAATTCAAAACAATTGTTATTAAATTTTTTAATAGGCAACAGTGAAAACTCAATGACTAATGATCATTAACTCGAAAAGGGCTATCAATTAGTATGGAAATCTACATATGGAAAATACTAATTTTATTTAGATAAACAAAAAATAGCAATTAGGATAATTTAATAGATAAATAATATTTCCTTATTTTAATTTATTTTTAATTAACATGTACTGAAACTGGAAGTCTTCCATCGCCATGCGGAGGTTACGTCCACGGAGACGGATAAAAGTATCCAGCTAAAACTAAGAAGGAGGAATCAAAACTAAGGGCTCGTTTGGTTTGCGGAAAGCATTTTTTTTTAGAAATATGATTAATGAAAAATAGATTTATGGAAAGACGATACCTAAGAAAGTACTTTTGCTATGTTTAGTTGATCATAGGAAGGTGACACAAGGCTTATATTTGGTTGATCATCCAATTTTTTGAAAAAGTTATGTGTAATTTCTATTATACTTTAATAAAAATTCAGTTTTTAATATTTTGGATTAAATAAGAATTATTGATTTAATACAGAAAGGCCTTTTTGAAAAGAAATAAAAATGTTTCGATTCTCGACTTACGGAAAAGTAATTTTCTATGTTTCTCCTGTAAATTTTTTTTTTATAAAATATAAAAATCATATTTTTACGAATATACAATTTTTTTCATCCTTTTATTTTAAATTTCAACTAAATAAGAGCCATCCCTTTTTTTTTCGTTGATTTTTTTTTTCCGAGAACCAAGCCCAAATGGGCTAACTCAGGTGATGGGTCTCGCATTTATCGCACTCTAAGTCTCTAACTGTAGAGTCCTGGGGCCCAGGCCGAGGTTGAGGAGGGCGTGGCACGTGGAAAAAGGTAGAGCGGCCAAAAGTGTGAAGGGAAGAATTTAATGGAAGTGGCCTAACGGGAGCCGTCCGAAGCATTTCGGAGAAAACGACAGCACCAGACCTCAGCTCCGTTCATTCAATCTAACTTAGTTTAATTAAATGCCCCCTCAATCCCGAATTTATTCCGGATGATACCCTTTTCTTTCAGTACCACATCTTCTAATTTCTTCTTTTTTTTATCTTGAAATGACATATCTTGTGCTCGGAAAGTTGAACATAACTGACGTTGTGAACTGCCTAATGGATGCTATTTTTGTCGTCCGTTCAACGCAAAATTGCCCAAAATTGCACGGCAGCTGTAAAGGTAATTAATTTAACTTTAAACCAAGAAAGTCTTGTGCCGTTACATTAACTAATAAACAACTATGACTATAGTTTGCATATCCAAACCAAATAATACGAAATATATAATATTATATTAATTTAATACCGACAGCATACTAATACTTATTATGTCGAAAAAAATTATATTATATTATATTAATATAATGTTATTATAGTATCGATACGGAATTTGAAGACAACGCAGTTGGGCTGTGATAGTAGTTGGTACTATGATGGTTTATCGACGGATAAGCACAGTCAAGCGTCAAAATCCAGCTCAATAGGTAAAACCCATTGTGCAAGAGTGACCAAGTTTGGCGAAGCTGAGTGAGACCTGGATGTCCTCGAAATTTCTTCCGGTCCTAGCTTAGGGTTCAATCAGGTGGGAAAAAATTTAAGTGGTTGGATCCGTATTGTTCCGAACCGGGTTTGCATGGCTTTGATTGGGATGGCATCCATGTACGGTCCAACCCGGTGAAGGATATGTAAGTTGTCCTGCTACCAAATATAGATTTGTAAGGCGACCAGGATGAGTTATTACATGGCAATTCTACTGTTAATTACATTCTCTTTCCATTTTTCATGGTCTGCTTTTTATGAAGTAACAAAACAATCTTAATTCCGTGCCACGAAGCCTTCTTCCCCATGGATTGCCTAGATCTTCTAAAATAAAATTCGATAATCCAAAGATCCCTCAATCACTGTCATTTTATGTCTAATCACGGTGTACTTCGCATTCTGCATCAAGTTCATTGCAGATGATTAGATCTGCTTTTGCTTAAAAAATGTCTATATATTTTCATACGTAATCATACATGCTTCGTGCAGAGATATAGGCATACACATGAGCTACTGATTAAGCGTCAAATGCTCTTTGTACCGGAAAAAAAAAAAAGAATAAAAAGCATATAGACGCAGAGACATAATGACGCTCAACTGAGGGGGCAAATCCTTAGCTAATTGCTTTATAAAAGACGGACTAGAAAGATGAACCAACCTATCCACCAGTATGTACGGTGTTAGTAAACAAAAAGAGCACCAAGCTTCTTTTGGACCACGACATCGAAAAGCACACAAAACGATGCTTAAATCCTAAATTCTAAACTCTAAACTCTAAATCCTAAAATCTTAAACTCTAAATCCTAAACTCTAAACAAGAAATAGAAATCCAGAACTTCAGAGCTTCATGGACCACTAAAGAGTTTTGTGTCACGTAGTAGTAGTAGTAATAATAATAATAATAAACAGAGTCCTCTTTGGTTGGTCCAATGACGATTATAAGGAATCCGAAGTGGTATATAAGATAATTTGACCTAGCAAGTAATAGTTAGCACGTACTAATTGAACTTCTATAAACCAGTACAGTGCCACGTGGTTGGATATCTCAACTGCCGCAATGCGCGCGGATCAGCAGGATAGAGCTCCGATAGTATGGCAGCTGCATGCAGTTATGTTCTCTTTTTTTTTCTTTCTTTTTTTGCGCTACACCGGATGATCTATACAATACGTGTATGGATGCATACAATAAAGTCGGAAAACAAAATATCACGGAGCTTCCGATCCTCTGCCCATAGAATACTGTTGCTGAAAATTAGACCCAGAGGCGACCACTGGCCGAGGAGGAGGAGCTCCGACGAGAGTGACGGGTGGCGGTACGTCATCGGGCTGCGTCCTCCGGAGAATCTGCAAGAAGTCGGTGGTCGGGGTTTCCGGCGCCAGCCCTCCGATGCTTAAGTCAGAGGGGGGCTTAATTTAGAGAAGGAGATGAACTGTATATCGGAGTCAAAGTCTCCAGATCAAGAAGAAGAATCCCCCTTTAAAGAGGAAGAACTTCTCATTTTATAAAAGGGATACAGGATTACCTGTGATGTGACCGGACGAATTAAATGAGTTACCATCATGATTGAGTGTGGTCATCTGAATTAATGCATTGCCGTGGAGGACGGGACTGGAGCCAATGAGTTGTTGTAGGTGACCGGACGTAGTTGAGTGAGTCGATGAGTTGCCATGGATGGCCTGAGATTTTGAGTAACCCGGAGATCCGTGGAGACCATGCGCATTAATTGTTGACAGTTGTAGCATGGTATGGTCCCTGGTTGATGTGTCGTGGCGTGGCCGGCAAGTAAAGCATGGTACGGTAAGACTGTTGCAGGGCGTGGCCGCAGCATGTGGACGACGAGCTCGGCCTTCTGAGCTCGGTCTGCATGAGCTCGGCTCGGCCTGCGTGAGCTCGGCTTGGCCTGCATGAGCTCGGTCTTCTGAGCTCGGCTTGCATGAGCTCGGCTCGGCCTGCATGAGCTCGGTTCTCTGAGCTCGGCTTGCATGAGCTCGGTCTTCTGAGCTCTGCCTGCATGAACTCGACTCGGCCTGCATGAGCTCGGTCTTCATGAGCTTGGCTCGGCCTGCATGAGCTCGGTCTTCTGTGCTCGGCCTGCATGAGGTCAAGCTTGCTGTCGAATTTGGGTGCTTTAATTGTACTTGTGGGGTGTTCCATTTTTTCCCCCAACACTGCTACTGGCATGGTTAGTCATATACGTGGCCACCTAATCCGCAGCCCCATTGGCTTATCTAAACACATGCTTCACCTGGACCACCCCTCCGTCCTTCATCATCATCCAAATATCGCGGATCAAGGGATGGTCGGCAGCACAGACCCTCTAACCCCCTGGATCCAACTAATGACCGTAGCCGAGTCATCCTCCAAAATGACTGAACTAGCTGAGAGCACACGCTGAGCGTGTCGAAGATCTGCCCAGGCAGCTCTCAGCTTCACTCCAGAAACCGTGCAGTCAAATAACTGACAGCCTCCTGCCGCCACAATCCTGGAGTTCGGGTCCTTAATGACGAAACCCACTCCACCGTTAGTGCTACCATCCAGCACTGACCCATCAAAATTGACCTTGAAGAAGCTTGGGATGGGGGCTTCCAGGTGAAAAACACCGTACGAGAAGCTGCCGAGGCAGAATGGGAACCCCAGATATCCTGAGCTATCAAAAGTCCTAAAGAAGGAAACACGACTAATGTCTGCCGCCTGCATGCGCTCGGGCGCTCTCCGCCACGAGCCTTGGCAACATGCTCTGCTCGCCAAAGGTTCGAGCATTCCTTATGAGCCATATCTGGTATGCTGTGCAGGTCGCTCTAGCCGCCTCTTGGCGTATCAATGGGTTACCCGACCACCAACGGATGGTCCGTAAGAACTGGTCCCCCTGAGACCAACCCTCCCATAGCAGCCCCGCCGCACGCCACACCGCCCTCACCTATGTGCACTGAAACAGTGCATGGTCTACCGACTCAACGGCTCTGCATGCCCCGCACTCAGGGGGGCATTCTCAAACCCCGTCCGCTAAGTACTGCTCTCGTCAGAAGCCGATCCCATACGACCTTCCATAAGAACAGTGCGACCCTCGAGTGGAGGCCTAGGCGCCAGACCCAGGCACACTCCGGACCTGGCTCATGCTCTGGCCGGAGCACTCAGAAGAGCTCCCCCACCCTCACTCCGGTCCTACACGACGTGCTCCACACACGGATATCCGGACCCGCATACCCCGGAATCGGAAGGGACCGGACCCTCTCGGCTAGGTGTGCCCCAAACATGTGACCCAACCTAGCCTCATCCCAAGCAGCCCCGCTCGGGATGAGGAGGTCGCAGACCTGCAGTCCCTCCACTGCCTCAATGTCAACCATAGTCGGCCAGAGTCTCAAGGGTAGGGCACCCACCCATGGGTCGCCAACCACATCAATACTCTGCCCATCGCCTATCAACCATCTAGTATTCTCCTCGACTATGGAAAGATATCTTGCGATCTCTCGCCACATGAATGAGCAGCGATGCCCACTGCGAATCGCCCATGCAGTACCCGTCCGGCCATATCTGGCAGCCATGGTCTGACTCCAGAAACCCTGTGACTCCAACATGAATCAAGCTGCATGTCGGACAACCAGTGCCTCGCGCGGCTTACGACCCCCACAGAAAACACTAGTACAAACGTAAAGACTTTTACTTGCAGATTCATCACATGTTCTTATTGATCTTGCTTCAAAGACACTTGTTCGGCTCATTGCATTGTCCCTCCACTCTCTCTCTGTGCGTGGGGGGATGAGTGCAGCGGAGGGATGAAGACAGAAACATAAAAAGAGAGAAGACATTTAGAAAGAAACCGTTCGAGCATCTACATCAACCACGAGGGAGGGATGAAGAGGGAAGTCGGAGAACCACGCACGAGGACTTTGAAGAGAATCAGAAAAGGCCGCGTTAGCAATGAAAGCGGTCTCTTACCTGATTTCCTTATGGAAGCACAGTAAAATAATGGCAGTCGTTGAGGGATCATGAGACGAGAAATAACTCTCTGCATTAAGCCTCATATCGCGCTTTTCAAAAGCTAGCCAACGGATAACCGTGGTTCAATATCCTTCTCGAGCCAACGCACTTGTTTCACCAAAGTGAAGAAGCACAGCGCCATCATCTTTAGCCTGTGTTAATTTGGTTTCTTCTTCATGAATGCCTGTGCGAAAATGGAGTACAATGCAAATCACTGTAGCCTGTAGAGTGTGAGATCTCTATTGCTGCGATACCAACGCCCCAGTTTCGGCTGCAAAGTGTTCAACTCTCGCTTGCGTATTTCAAACGGGTCCGCCGAGGTTGCTTAACCACGGGAAAGATGGGAAAAGAAAAGAAAAAAAGTTCAGGGCGTGCAGCTTCCCCCATCCGTCTTTTTCTCTGACGTGCGGGATTCCGGACTCTTTTTTTTTTAACTATATAACACGGCGCAACCCTTACCATCATCGTACTCTGAGCACTACTCTCAAAGCTTGTTTCTGTTACCGTCGGCCCTAATGGTGATTGGCGAACAAGTTAATGCTTTCACAGTTCCCTGTTTTCAGACAAAAAAAAGGTTAGGGAAAAGAGGAGAGAGGGTATTATTGCAACTTCACTTAAAAGCTTTCTTTTTAGCAGGATTTCGGGAGATAGCTGCCAGGATAATAGGCTCCAGCTACGGAAAAAAAGAAAAAAAAACGTAAAAGGATACAGGGAAGCGTAGAAAGTACCAGTGGCTTTCTTTTTTCTGAGAAAGGGAAGTACTTGCGCTGGTATCAAAGCACTAGAAGGCGTGAAGAAGAAGGGAAGAAAGGAAGGAGCAGGGCATGCCAAATAAAAAGGTGAGAGGGGCCGCCTGCATTGGTGCCCCAGCGGTTGCTGTGCAACGCCTCGCGTTGCCTGGTCGGCCGAACGTAAAGAGGTTTTCTTTTCTTTGCTCTGTCTCCCAAGCTGAGTTATCGGCTGAATTTATTCCGAAACTTGACTCATGCTCGAGGGCCCGCGAAAAAAAAGTAGCTCAAAACCTCCACGTGTCTTCAACTTTTCCAAAAATTTTTTATAAAAAATTAAAAAATAAAAGACTACACAAAAGTTCTGGCCCATATCCATAGTCCATCCGGATAAAACTTTTAGAGTGGTGAGCCGCAAAGGAAGCAACACAATCTATGGCACCGTTTACCTTTCTATAGACGTACATGGTCTGGTGAGAGCCCCACTCCTCCAATAATCTACGAATATTGTAAGGCAGCGACCGGTTCTCGAATGTATATTTTGACTCTAAATCCATTCAATCATCGTGGCCGGATTCCTTTCGAGAAGGAGGCGGTCCGCGTCCAATGTCCACCTCGTATAGGAGATATCCTTACAGGCAGCTCTAAGCTTGGCGTACATCACTGATAAGTCAAAGATCTGCCGACCTTCTGCTACTACTAGTTTGGCGTTATAGTCTCTGGTGACGAATTTCATATCTCCGCATCTTTCGTTCTTGGCCACACTCACACCGGACCAGCTTATTTGTTGGGTGCACCGTGCACGGTGCACTGCTTAAAGGAGTTGTTTGCTGCTGTTCTTGGCTTATTCACGGGCGGGTGAACAGAAGCTCCAATTAATTTAAAGTAAGGGATAAAGAAATAATTGGGAAGCTGCAGCGCCGAAAGGCCCATCATGTCCTAGGCACAAGCATAAACCAAAAGGGGAGCCATGTCCCAATCCCTGCCTCTACAAATAAAACCTTTTCCCAGCACAGTATGATATATCCTTTTTATTTTTTTTAATTTAAAGTATTCATAGAGTTACAGTATGATCGGAGATCGTATTCTCTATACTTGAATTGTATCCACGAGCTTTTACATTATAAACACCTTGCATAATATTGATTAATGCTAGAGAGTAATGCTAAGCATACAGCGAAGCATGTGAATTCTTAGCTTAGTTAGCAAAGGTATGCAAGATGAGTATGGCTTAATTACTAGCTTGATTGAAAAACACAGTCTGGTCTCTTAATTCAACCTATAGGCACGCCAGGTCTAAGTTGGCCTTTTACTTTTCTTTTCTTTTTATCTTTAGATGGTAGAGGAGGGAGAGGAGCAAATTCGAGCCGGTACGTAGTTTATTCTAAATCATTTATATAGACCCAGCATGCTCATTTTCAAGCAAATATACAATCCTCTCAATTTCAAATAGTTTGAACTTTGAATTCTCTAGCGAGCATAAGATTTTTCTTTTTAAATATCTTTTCGAGTTGGTTTAATAATCGATCCTTGATGTTAGCTAGATGCATGGATGCAAGCATTAGAAGGCTAACCACATCTATCAAGTGCAGCACTACTTAATTCTCTTATATTGGCTCGAACTACATCTGACTCCATGAGCACAAAGACATGCTATATAGGTTGCAACCCGATTATCATCGACAAATGTCATTATTTGAAGAACCAAAGCATATCAGTATATTTGATTAGGGCCAAAAATTATCCAGATCTTATTTATTATCACTGGATCTCAATCTCAAGTTCCCATACACAAACATTTTTATACATACCTACATACACAAATAAAATACAACAATAAATAATTCTCATAAATAATAAAATAAATAAAGTTAACGCTTAATTAAATGTGGCCAAGGGTGAAAGATCATGTTCTGGGGTTGCAGGCTTCTACTGAGAAAGATTGCAAGCAGGCCAAAGTCTCTGTGCCCAGTGTATCCTGAGAATTGTACATGGGGTGGGTTTATCATTGGCCAGGGCTGTTCAATGATGCATCTGCCTTTTGTATTCCGCGGGCCTTTTTGTGGCCCCTAAGCGTATAATATACTCTTCCGTGAATATATTTCCCTTCTTTTACAGAGAAAACGTCCAGAGTCTGATCAAAGGGGAGCCGCTCTTTAACAGGTTGCAGTGGGCCACGCAAATATTGATCACTTTGCTTGGTCTCGAAAAGTTGTAACAGGATCTTTTTTTTTTGCTAAAGGTTGTAACAGGATCTTAAGAGGTTAATCGTTTTAAGAAGGGATGGCGATCGACCGATCCGTTATGCCTACTGCGGCACCGTTTGAATCACTCCGAGCTCGTCAAAAGCGAAGGATCTCGTCTCTTTGGTGGAAAACGGATCATCCACTTCTAGTCGACATCCGGAGCCTATTGGATGAGTGTGATGCTTTTCAGGTTGTGCATGTCTGCCGAAAGACGAACAGAACTGCGGATTCGGTCGCCTCCTTTGCTGCGGCACACCACTTTATTGAGATTCTCTGGACCCATCATGTATCTGTTCTCCCACCTACAGGGTATATCCTTTCTCTAGACTCTTATGGCAGTGCTCATACAAGATTAGTGTGAGTTGCTAATGAAAACTTGGGTTGGTTGCATAAATCTGCTAAGAAAACTTGAGTTTGATCCATGTTGCCAATAACTTAGTATGCTTCTTATCTAGTTGTCTCCTTCGATCGTGCTACCGAGAGGATATGGGCTTATTTTTATGAGCAACTCGGCGGATTCCAAAGGAATAGCTTCTTTTTAATTAATTCTCTTAAATATAGCTAAAATGGCGTCGGATTTGAGCTCCAAATCCCTCTCAAGAGGGGAGGTGCTGACTAGTTGGCCTAAAGCCCCCTTGAAGCATTGTACTATCTTTCAAGATTGATTGCAAAGTTTTATTAAACAAATTTATCAAACTAAAATTCCTTCCCTCATTTTTTTTCCGCACAAAATGCAAAATCAGAAACTATGAATTTGTTGGAAGCGTTGTCGTTTTTGTTCGTGTTTTTGTTTCCTTACAACTAGGTTAAATTTAGCAAGGGCATTAATTAGAAAATCATATTTGTACAAAAGTTTTGCTATTTTTATGATTTTATTTTTACTTTTTTTTAGAAGCTATAATTCTTTGCTATCGGGATCTCCACTGCTCTTACAAATGATTTTAAAGGACAAAAGGATTATACTATATTTATCTATTCAAGCCACTTCAAACTAAAAAACAAAAGCAGTCCCAAAAAGGTGCTATATTTGGAGGCCTCTAACTTGCAAACTATAGCCTTTTATTTTCATGAAACAAATATATATAAATTTATGAGAAAGATTTTTTTCGCCATTCGAAAAGAGCAGATATGGCTACCGATTTAAAAATAATAAAATTATGGAGCTTGTTAACTAACCAAAATATTTCCAACCATTTTTACTTTATAAAATCGATAAAAAATATCTAATTGCATCTGGCAATTTATAACTTTTGTACAATGTACTAGACCGCAAAATATCATGATTCTTTCGCAGTTTAAACATATTACTAATGTTATTTTTTTTTTTAACAGAAAAAAGACAGCCTTGTTTTTGATATTTTCTAAATGAATTAATCCATTTGTATTCAGCTATATAATTTATCTTTTTTTGGATGACAAGGGGTAATCTTATTTTATACTCATCCTGCCACTTAAGGGCTCACTCCAGAGTCCCAGCCATCCCACTCTCTCTCTCCCTCTCTCTTACGCAAAAATTGCAAGAGGATGATACCATCCAAATGAGTACTCCATGATTGAAAATAGAAAATATAAGTTTTTGCTATCCATTTGCATTGATGTCACCTCCAACCTTTCATCCACCAATGACAACTTATATGAATTAATAAAAGACAATTAAATCAAATCAAACGGTAAAGTTTCCAATTTTCTCTCCCCATCTACTCTCGTGATAGGCTAACCTCGTTCTTCCACTTCATATTCCTCTTCCATGGTTCCATTCCATCAATACCATTTATCTTTTTTTTGTGTGTGCGCGCAAAAACAAACAACGCAGCGGATGGGGGGTTCCCATCTCCCTCTCTCTCTCTCTCTCTCGTTTCTTCCCCAACCCATTGCCTGATTTCCCATGGAAGCAAGGATGCTCTCTTTTCTCTCTCCACGCGTGCACTAATTGGGGCCCCACCTGCAATCCAATCCATTCGCCCAACTGCATGGGCCCTCCATGCCTCCGGTTGCGTGAGTTGGCGGGTTGCAAGAGAGGGCCATGACGATGCTAACCTCTCAGATAAAAACACGGCCCAAAAGCCATCCACGGAGGCGCGGGTCCACAACAAACAAAGACCCAAGGCGATACCCTCCCAGACGGCGGAACTTTCCGCGAGTCACGGTCTCGGACCTCGATCGTTCAACACACTTCCATTCCAGAATGCACGTCTCTCTCTCTCTCTCTCTCTCTCTTTCTCTTTCTCGCACCTTTGATTGCTTTACACACTTCCCATCTCGCAGCTAGATTCTATGTTTTGTTCCAAGCACCTACCGCTTAAGAATATCCAAGCTACATTCTGTAGTGGATTGATTTTACAGGCGAAGCATGTGTTTAGAAAGACTAACGGGGCTGCGGATTAGGTAGCTACTCATGTGACCAACTATGAGAAAAATGGAGTAATTCAGTGTACTCGGAGAGTTATTATTTTTTGACTTTTTTAAATGTATTTGTATATGAAAAAACACCGAGGATCACAAGGCGGCGTCCCGAAACTTGCGCATTAAGCAACGGCGGGACCATGCAAATCGACAACACTGTCTTGCACTCTCATGGTGTTTGGGTGCGGGGTTTGCGTCTTCTTAGCAAATCATAATAGAGAGCTCGGTGTCATCTGAGAAGGCGATTGGCACAGCTAATTAAGCTGTACGTACCTTAGACCGGAAATGGAAGCAATGCGTTGTTGTGGGTCTCGTTGCCTAAACTGCATGGTCCAGTGCGCATGAGACAACTAAATCATGCTACGAAACGATGATGAAATGAACTCAAATATATTTGAGGGCCATTCTACATGGGACCACCGAATGGTGCACCAAGACGAAATGAGTAGGTCTCATGCATGGCCACCGAATTCGACGCTTGAACGGCGATAAGACTAATTTAGTACGGTGACTTGAAGGGCAGATTTCCTTGGCACGCTGCTCTCGGATGAAGCCTCGCGTTCCATCTCCCTCATATTCGCAGGAGCAAGAAGTCGCCATGGTGGTGGTTGGCTCTTGAGCAGTCGTTCTGGGGACAACGAGAGGAGACTAGGACAAGGTTTCTAATTGATCGCAGCCGTGGCCTCTGTCGGGGTTCCGGAACTAACTACCCGATTAAAACATCCCACCAAATGAGATAAAGCTAACGATCTTAGCATCTCTTGTCGGCGCATGCATGTGGGTCATAAGTTGGGTGACGATTACGTCTATGGCCACGTCCTGTTTCCATCTTAGAATTTTTAACCTACTTTAGCTGGTTTTGGGGGAAAGATCGCGGAAACGGAATCAGAAGAAAAAAAAGGTGTGAAACGAGCTTTTGAGGTGCACGTGGATGAGACAAGGAATTGCATGGTGGATCCCAGGAGGAAGCTGTAGTTACTCGAAAAGTTGGTTCTGTTCGAGTTTTACTTTTCTTTTTAAAAAAAAATTCTTATCTTCTAACCTTTAGTAATTTTAAATATTTTAAAATACTTGAAATGCAATTATGACTCTTCGAAAGAAAATATTACGGTGTTTTAAAAATATTAGGTATCTTCTAAACTATTGCATCTCATCGGTATTTGGATATAGCCTATAGATAAACACTTCCGAGATTAATCAACTGAAGGAGTCGATCGGGTTAATGTTGGCACTAGTATGGCGCATCTAAAGCAAAAAAAAGATATGTAAGGAACTGCAGTAAAAATAGCAGAAGGGTCGGCCCCTGAAGAGTTAGGGTCGATCCCTGAAGAGCTGGGGTTGATCTCTGAAATAAGACAAAGAAGCAACTTTCTGGAAAGCCTGAGAGAGTGGACTTGAGCTAAGCAGGGGTCGACTTGTGTTATTAATGGGTCGAGTCATGGATTACAGGAGTCGACCCCAGGTCGGGCCGATGATACAGAGAGAGAGTGGGAGTCGACCCCAGGCTTGCGACAGATTTAAGTAGGGACAGAAATTGGTCTCCTACTTGTTTAAGGCTTAGGTATTTTGAGTCTTAAGGCGGCTAAATATTTTTTGGGCTAAGTTTAGGCTCAAGGAAGAGAGAGCATGCAAGTCATGGATGTACATGGGCTTGTATTGAGTGCTTTCTCATATGGTTTAGCCTAGGAGAGTTTTTGAGTTTGGGTCATATTTGATATTTGACCACATATATATATACTCTTGTAATTTGTGTATGAGTGGAATGAAATCATTGAAAACTCTTTCTCCCTGAAACCCTAATCTCGTTTCTCTCTCCCTCTCACACCATCATGCCTAAGGAAAGTTAGGGCACGCCACCATTGTTGAAGAAGAGCCAAATTCCGCTTAGCTCTTGTCCTCCTTCACTATTAAATCAAGGTCCAACGCCTCTTGCAGTATAGGGGACGCCCTAGGTGCTATGGTTTGATGTGCACGTATCCCACAGTTAAACCTCTCTAATGATTGTGCTCGTTAGAAGAGGATCGAATTGAGCCGAATTATTGTACTTTGGGGATGGAATCACCACAAATCCGCATGTAGGGGTGAATCATATTCTTAGGTTAGTGTATATCACACATCTCGATTCAGACAAGTTCTTTTCAATCTTTTGAATTTATTTTAGTCAAATTATTTTTTATAAAATAATAATATGGCAATTTTTAGGCAATAGTTTTCCAATAGTCTAAGAATGTGATCTTGGTTGTACTAGAAATTGCTATTTGATCATTTATCAAATTTAGTTCCATTGTATAGGACTAAATTTGGTTTTAATTATATAGAATTAGAAAGCTATAAAAGTTTTTTTTTTCTCTCCTTACAAAAATTAGTCCTTTTAAGAAAGTTATATTGCTATGAAATTGTGCAAACAGATTTCTGTAACTTTAAAAACCGTATAGAAAATTTTCTGCATCTTTGAAAATAGTGCAGACATTTTCTGCATAATAAAAATCTATGTAAAAAATTATTACAACTTTAAACTCTGTGCAGTTTTTCTACAATTTTAAATTCTATGCAATTTATTTTCTACAATCTTTAATTTATGTGTAGACTTTTCTGCATCTTTAAGATTCATGCAGAAAACTCCTGCACTTTAAAAGCAGTATAAAAATTATTACCGCTTTAAAAACTGTGCATATATATGTCAGCTATTTTCAAATTATATATTGCTACTTTGAACAATGTGCAGAAATTACAAAATTATATCACTTGTTATATTTTTTAATGTGGTTATTTAATTTGATTGATATTATTGCTCTTTATTGTATTTATTCCAAAACCTAGAATCTAGCATAAAACCTTATGAATTGAAAGAATACTAACAAAAAAAAGAACCGACATACCCGGATTCGTCATAAATTTATAGGATAACTCAAAAAGAATAATGTTATTTTCTTGAAATTTGTCATGTCTAAAAAAAACTTGGCAGATTATTTAATCAAAGGTTTATCTAGGAGTGGAGTCCTAGATTCATCAAAGATGATGGGGCTTGAGCACACTATTTGGTCACCGATAGTGGATACCCGACCTCTATGATTGAAGATCCCATGAAGGAGGTTCAATGTGGTAGAAAAGAAGCCGAAGGAGTGATCGTGTCAGAATACATTTTTCAGAGTATATCTCCTCCCATCTCTATGATGAGTGCTTTTATCAGTGACAAAAATATATATTAGAAAGGTTGAGTTGTACTCTTAATAAGTCCAAGATAGGAATTCTGCATGATATGATGTCACAAATATCCTTAGAGGACTTACCAATGTGAAAAGTGTCGTATAGGCGGCGACTAGGAGTTTGGGCTAACCCTAATAAACTTCTTATAAAAAATTAAGGTACTTAGCGCAAGGCCTTTAAATGGCGCTAACCACATAAAGATCCAATTGATCTTTACTGTGTGTGTGATAAGTAGAAATCTAAGTTAAAGGACCTAGTTCAAGGTCTAATCCACTATGATTCCCTCAGATAGATACTATCAACATTAAGTGGGGTTTAAATCCATAGGACACCTCACCCATTGCGCAGTATAAGTTGCCTAGATATTCTACTATATAATTTTCAAAAAAAATTAAGTCTTTTGTGAGGGATTGTTGGAGTCTTAATTAAACAAAGATTTACATTTTTTTTTAATCCCTAACCTTTAGTTATTTTAAATGTTTTAAAATACTCTTTTGTGAGACGTCTCTTTCAGAAGAATTGCGACTCTTTGGAAGAGAACGTCGACTTTCGATAAGATACGGTGTTTTCGAAACACTACCTATCTTCAGAACCATCGCATCTCTTTGGTCTTCGAGTAGAGTCTATAAATAGACTCCTCCAGGATTAATCCTAATCGAATCCAATCTCTCTTTCATTGATACTTTATCTTCCAAGAGTTTCTTCCACAGACATAGTTCTTTTAGTTTCCCACTTTCCACTTTCTATATTCTTTTATTTTTCAGGGGCAATTGAAAGAGTCGATTGGGTTAAGCCTCTCGAATGATCGTGCTCGTTAGAGAAGGATTAGACTAAGCCGGATTGTTGTACCTTGGAGATGAGATCGCTACAAACCTGCATGTAGAGGGCGAATCATATTCTTAGGTCAGTGTATATCACACATCTCGATCCAGGCAAGCTCTTTTCAATCTTCTGAATTTATTTTAGTAAATTATTTTTTTATAAAATAATAATATAACAATTTCTAGGCAATAGTTTTCCAATAGATTCTTGTGATCTTCCCCAAGTTTTCTAGTTGTTTGCTATAAAAGAGGCATGGTAGAGGTTTAAGCAAATTAAGGTAGAGGTATTTTAGTGATAAAAAGAGCCAAACAAGATGAAGAAACTTCAAGAATTGAAATGCCTTATCTTCGTAACTTCAATTCTTGATATACTTGAAGGTCTTGAAGGTGATCGGGGAGAGCAACTGCTTGGCCCCACTGGATTGACAACAATATTGATTTCCTTTCGGGCTCGTTTGGTTCGCGAGAAAAGAAGGAGAAAAAGTGTGGTAAACAAGAAAATAATGGATGCCTCTTGTCTGGTTGGAGTTTTCAAAGGAGAGAGATTGAAAAGTTATATTCTCATAGGAATATGATTCTCACATTTCATGAGAAAGTCTTTTCCATGAGAAACATAAAAAAGTTATTTTTCCATGAACCGAAAATCACTCTATTTTTATTTTTTCTTAAAAAATCCTTCAGCATTAAAGAGGCATTAAAGACCTAATTTTTATTAAGGGTATAATAAGAATTATACATAACTTTTTCCGAAAAGTGAATGGTCAACCAAACATAAGCACTTTATAAATTTGTCACTTTTCTATGGTCAACCAAATATGCTAAGAGTATTTTTTCAGGCATTCCCTTCCTAAGAATCTGCTTCTCCGGAATCATATTCCTAGAAGAAAAAATGCTTTCCGCGAACCAAACGAGCCCTTCGTTCCTTCAGCATTTTCATTACATCTGGCATCAAGCCATTATATCACCTTTCCACTGCTCATTCAGCTTGTTTTAGATTCATTCAGTTAAAATATTAGGTTTTAGCTTCAGTTTTCCATGCCAGTTGAAAAAAATGTTTTCCATAATCAAATAGCACCGGTAATTTGTTTCACTGTTGATCCCATGCTGCCATTGCCAAATTGTTAGAATCATTCGATTATGTAACTGTCTGAATCACCGAGGTGATCTCCGACAGAATCACCGAGGTGATCTCCGACAGAATCACCGAGGTGATCTCCGACAGAGTCACCTTATCGAGATTTGAACTAGAAAACATCTTCCCATTATGATGAGCTGAAGGTCGATAACAATTTTAGCATTTTAATAACAAGTCCACAACTTTGACAATTCACCGCAGCAAGCCATGAACAATTACATTCTCACCAGTGCCCACTGGACTTTCTAACCTGGAATCACAGCAAAGCTATACAATTGTCATCGCACGCAATCTGCAAGTAAAATTATATCCACAGGATCGCTGGTAAAAACAATCACCAGCAGGTGGAATTAAATGATTTCTCAATCCTGAAGAGCCTCAATATTTTATGAGACATATTCTCAGAAGATGAACAGGGATGGTGGAGAACTGCATGCTCATGCTGCAAGACGTTGTGACAGTACCGGTTTCAAGTCCATTAACAAGTGATTTCAGAGCTGGGAACTAATAACAAAATAAAAAAAAGCCGGTAATTGAAAACCATTGTCCACCAGATCCAAATGATTTTGAAAATCAGAGCACTTAGCAACTTGGAATAATTTTCTTTCTACTGTATTAATATTCAATATCCTCAACCCGAGTTACTGTCTATACATATGACAGGTCACAGGGTCTTCTTTAGTGATTTACAAACACACAAAAAAGATAATATGGATCAAACTGCTAGGTGCAATTAATAAAAAGAAAAATGTCTCTTTTCTTCTCATCGAGATGCTAGTGACCAAAAATTCAATAGAAAACTTGGGAAGACAGCAAACCAGCATAGGTAGGCCATTGCCGTGGCAGTCTCAAAGCTTGTGCAGTGGTTCCCAGCACATTTGTTGATATCATTACTGATAAAAACTGTGATGCCAGCAGATGCACAGGCTGCTGTAAATGTCAGTGTGGAAGTGATCTGCATCAGAAGACAGGATCAATGAATGGAATAAGGGCAACAAAGCACGACAGTTTCAATGAAGACATGATTTTCCCAACAAAGCTAAGGACAACTTCATTCTGAGACAGCATATCTCATGATCACATTTTCAAATGAAGAAGTAATAATCTTATCGTACTACCAACAAGGAATTATATAAGCGTCGCTATACCAATCTATCTTTATCCATGTAGGACAATCTTCTTTATCTTCTTTTATCATAATGCAGTATGGGTTATGACCATATCCTCAAATGAACAACCATATTTTCAAATGAAAATAGTGGTAATATTGCTGGATCACCAAAAGAGAATTTGATAAGGATCGTGACTACGGGTAATAATTTATAATTTAAAGATCTTCCACATTCTGTACCTTAAAAAAGATCTTCTATACTAGTGCAAGCGTCTACATGTACGCCCGCATGCATGGATGGATGCAAGCATGCATGCTCAGATACACATGTTGGTGGTAAATGAAAAAGTGGTGAATCAGTCAAGCACGACCAATCAATTTAATGTTCAATTTCCTTCTATTTCTTGACTTCATTATAAAGATTTAAAGAGATAAACTGATGTCCCAAAATGGACTCACCTTGGTACTAACAGGGAGCTGGCTATTTTAAATAAGGACGAGTTTGACTGAGAAAAAGAGTAGCAAGGAAGGGGGAAAAATTCATATGACTGGTCTTTTCCTCTCGATATGTTCCCACTTCTCTTTCCTGCACTGTCTTTCCCACTTTCTTTTCTTTCCTTTACTACTATACTCTTTCCTCTATTTTCTTTTCTATTTAACGCCGTAATTATTGAAGCTGAAAACCCTGATCTGAATACAGACCCAACCAATATCTGGAAATATGCCATAGATACTCCCAAAAAGGTCAAACTATTAGAAACCTCAGAAATTCTTAAACCCTTTTTTTTTAATGTCATACAGCAGAATTGTCCTATTCTGTCCAAAACAGAATCCAACACAGCAGGCCATCAAGCAATTATCAATCATCTCCCGATTCTCTTCTCTATACCCTAGCACACCACCACATTTATCTATCGCGAAGGACTACCAATTTGACTCCAACAAGGGTGTCTTGTCAGGTGCATTTGAAATATCGAAGGTTTCCGCCCATATTATGCAGCATATAGGATTCAACGTTTTGCTTGACCAACTTTCTTTAGTTTTGAGCCTTTTTCTTATGTGCATGCACATGTGTGCATTGTACAGAGTTTATCAGACATCAACTAGGCTTAGAGTAACTGGGTAAGTTTGTTCCTATATGCATGACCATGCAAACAGAGACCAATATCCAGATCTAAGCATAGATTTAAGATAATTTGAGACAAAATACCTTAAGCAGCATGAAGGATATATAAAGATGAAATCAATTCATTAATAGTACTCAACACTATATATATATATATATATATATATATATATATATATAATTTCTTAATCTCCTATCATGTATTAAGTATACTCAAGAATCTTTTTACCCCATCACCGATGGTGAACAAGAAAAGCACGGAGGAGTTCCGCAAGCAACGTTTGACTAGAAGAGCATATAAATCCACAAAAGCTAATAAAAGACTCCACGAGCATTGCAAGATGACTGCTGCCACAAAGTAGCTGCACCAAATAATATAGGTTAATTCAGAAGTACATAAAATTCATTTATGATCATCTTCCTATTAAAAATTGCAATTGCTAGCAGATCTGCACATAGTGAGAGTCTTATACAACAAGAGATGCTAAAGAAATTTTAATATCCCAGAAAATGACAGATAAAAGTTAGGATGAAGACAAAAGAGTAAAAGAACTAGTAACTTTTTGAATGTTTGAAACATGAATCAAAAACTTAGAATGAGAAAAATGATTCATCAAACCAAGTTAGCCTACCATGGAGCTTCCAATGCATGTTAAATAATGCCAAAGAAATTCTGGGGGTCATAAGCAAAAGAAGATAATTTGAAATAAACTGAATTACCCAGACTTTTTGGTATGTAGTCTACTCTCTACCTACATAAAGCCACTCAATTTTTTTTTGTTTTTTATAGCTATATTTCTCAAAAGAGAAGGTATCTAGTAATGGCACCTCCAATGGGAAAATGAGACTCCTAAATCAACTTGAATACTAACTAAAATATCACTCAACTTAGCTCTTGAATCCTACAAAATGCACCATTCCTACACATTTTCGTGATGTATTGAGACTCTGCTAGTAGTATCTATTCACAGGGCTGTCTAACAATAGCTACCTAACCAAATAAAAATTCTATAAGCTGCACAGAACCTTCCTTCTTTTTTTTTGATTTCTTAAGGCTAATCCTATAAGATGGATGGCTGGCAGCACTAGTAAACAATGTTAGTAGTCATCATTTTTATTTGTTTCTAAGACCAAAGTGGAATAATCTGCCGCCTCCACAAATGCATTTAATTATCTCATGGCCCCTGCATGGGCGACAAACCAGTGTGCCCATGCCTGGTTTTAAATTTAATTAAACTAAAAAGTACTTAAGAGAAAAAAGGAACCTGGAAAAAGGTCTAAAAAAATATTTCCCCGCTAAGTCATTTTGAACTTAACTATTAGAATGAGTTTGAAGGAAAATCATGGACACATCGATTCTTTTTGCTGTTGAAGAGCATCCATCTAGTAATATTTCAACTGGCAAAAGAAAAGGAAAGAAAGAATAAAACAAACTAGATATAGTTTGTACTATCCCGATAATCATATTATTGAAGATATGCATGCTCTATGCAACCATGGAGGTTCTCTGCATGGGTACAAAATTATATTTTAATACACTTATGCATTGTACAAATCAAGATTCGCCATTCATCCATACAAACCAGTACAAACCAAGGTACGTTTTCTTGGTGCCCGACTCTATATCGGTGCTATCCTACTGCTATTTCGGAATGCTTGGTACGGGGGCGGTTCGGCATACCGAGTGTCGGTACACTCCCTATACCGCAAATCAGTACGGTACGCTTTGTACTGTCTAGTTCAGTACGATATAACATACCTTGGTACCAACCATACCATACCATATAGGTAAGGTACTGTATGGTAACAAGATTCAGTTCGGTATATGAATCAAATCGGTCTATACTAGTCCGAGCCAAGTGGAACTACCTTATACCACCTGGCATCATCTGAAACCAAGGTATGCATTGTACTTTCTGACTTGTACGCTCAGTTTCGAGCAGTACAATAATAAAAGTGAGAACAAAGGGATTGAGTGCTATCGCAGCACGGTGTGCATACCGTACCATATTGGTCGTATTATACCGAACTAGTAATGTACCGGTGTGTTGTCCAATACCGAGATTGCAGATATTGGTATAAACATATATTGCTAAATGTTTTCATTATTATGCACCCTTCCAAGTTGAGGTGTATATTATCGGATTTTTTTTGTTGGTTTCATGAGATTAAGCTAGGAACTATAGTAAAAGTCCCTTTAAATGGTAACATATTGGGCAAAAAACCTTGAGATAAGAAATTTTAACTGGCAGTCTCATGTTTAGAACAGAATTCTCCAAAATCAGTAGAGTTTTCTAACAAATGGATAGGGTTCTTTGGGTAATATGACAAGAATTCTTTTCTAAAAGAGTATCTAGTGGGGTATCCTGGCTTTGACTTCCTAATTCCTTAGTTTCTTCAGTATTGATTTAGAGAAAGATGTCTGTGTTGTTCATAGTGGAATGGGAGTGACTAGTAACCTAAGATTAGGATAATGTGCCAGAAGATACTGAAAGCATGTTGACTTGTATGGATCAAATAGCAATGCAAAATATTAGAGTCGCAGATTTTTGGAAGGCGGAAGCAAACATGGAAGAAGTCTAGGTTTTTAACTATCGAAGTTCTTTACTGATTCTTTTAGCCAACCACATTTTTACTGGGAGAATGTCTAGATAATGGTGTCTTTATTGATCTCGTAATTCAAGGGGATTGATTTCTAGTTTCATGAAAGGTCTCTGGTCATTTTTTGCACCTCCAAAGATGAGTGAGATGTGTTAGTTGAAGGGTGATCTCCGATGCATCCTCTTATATGGGTTAGTAAAAAAGATGGTCTTGTTTGGTTCCACTTCAGAAGATGTAACAATTCTTTGAAGTACAGAGGATTGTTCAGAAAGGGAGAAAAAGAAATTGAAAGATGTTCTTCCATGGAACCAATGCTGATGAACATCCTTAGATTGCTGATGTCCTAGAAATGATCCAGTGTTTCTCCATAGAACCCTCTTTTGCGGTCCATGCTATACAATACTTGTTATCTTGATACCTAAACTAGCTTTCGGATGCCAACGCCAACTCTCTTATTTGGAGCTTTCCCGTTCTTGGTTCGGATTTTCTCCCTCGTCCCTAATAGTGCAAATTGGTGGAATCAATTTAAATACAGCTTCAGAATTGCCCCTTTTTTTAATGCCAATCTGGACATACATATCAAAACAATCTCGACTTGGCAGTTGCAAGTCTAAATATCTCCAATAATGATTACAAATTAGAAGGTTCTGACTGAGTCCATTATCATACGTACAGATGAGGAAATCAAACTTTAAAAAGCAGAGCTGAATCCAAAGAAAGTTAGCATGCTCAAAAAAAAAAAAGAGAGAGAGAAAATAATAGAAAAGGAAAGAGAAAAAAACAGAAAAAAGGCATTTGGAGGAAGAAAGGGCAAGGGATACCAGAAGGCGGTGACGGAGGCGAAATCGGCGGTGGTGAGCATGAGACAGAGGGCGGCGGCGGCGAAGGAGGACTGGGAAAGGCGGAGGGCGAGGCCACCGGGGGTCCCTGGCGAGCCTTGGACGTCCTTCATCCGCACCCTCAGGGGGTTCCCCGCAGCCTCTGCCTCCACCGGGTGCACCGCCGGGCGGCTCCCGTTCATCTCCTCTTCTTCCTCCGGCAGAGACTTCGGATCGATCATAGATCCACGCCCATCAAATGAAATCAAGAATTATTTCGTGGACTAATGGATCCAATTCGCTCTCAGAGCTCTTAAGTTCAAGTAAAGAGCCGAGCAAGGAAAGAGCCGAGCAAGGAAAGGGGAGAGCAACTACGGCCGGGCCCTTTCATGAACAAGAAACAGATTTTTTTGATCGCCTGATTGAGATCAACGACGTCAATTGAAGCGGGTCCCACTAAAAACGGGCGTATTAGAGGGGTTCGGGTCGTACCTTGGGTACGAAAGACTAATTGATCTTCTTTCGCGATGTGGACCGTTGGATAGTGCTACACACAGCTCTCAAAGCATGAGTCGACCGCTGCACAGCTTTGAAAGCACCCATTACGAAATCTAACGGTGGATGCGCCCGAAAGAATGTAAATCATTCCTTCGCGCCAACGATACAACCCGCGTCATATTGAAGTTGTCATGTCATCATTTGAGCATGACTCCTCCGGCAGAGTGATGTACAGCATATGATAAACTAAGATCAAAAGGCGAACTATTATCAAACATAACTACCTTACACCATATACATGATGCATTTTATTTAATCCACGTCCATCTCTTGATGACATGATACTCTGAGGTAAAAATAGCACACCATAGAAAATCCTAGATCAAGTTTTTTAAATGTTGAGAGGCTATTTTATGCTTAGGGTTCGAGTTGTATCTTTCATGATAACAATAAAAAAAATTAATTTTCTATCTTGATGTCGATTATTAAATTATATTCTGTATTGATCTCAAAGCACTTAACTTCTTAATTTATCTACATACACAGATCTTAAAGTAGCTTTGTGCAGTTCAATAGTGATTTATGTAAAGGAAAGAGAATTCTTTTTTCACATGAAAGATAACAACTTTACCCTATGCTTGGAGTGGGAATAATTTTAGAGCACAAATCCTCTTTGTGGTGCATGCACGACATCGCAAAATGCTGTTTAGTCGTGGATGGCCACTGTCAAGAGATGGACAGACATCGACCAAAGGTGGTTCGCATGTGCCATGGGATACACAATGTATGTTTTTTGATGGTCATCCATCTTTTGACAGTAGCCATCTAGGGATGCACAACACTTTATGATGCACGGGTCACACTGTAGAAGATCGTATTAAAGCCCCATCTCTTCCTCAACTCCTTGCAACGACGTCCACCACTCCATCGATGCTCTAGCAAAGCTAGCAAAACCAACAACACCTTTGCATGGGTACCTCTCTCTCTCTCTCTCCTCCCCACGATCCTTCTTTTCCTTCATGATTGAGTCTCCTCCCTTTCTGTCTTTCTATAAAGGCGTGTCTGGTTTGCGACCGGAATCCGAATCAGAATGAATCAGAATAACTATATCTCTGATGTGTTTTGTTTGTAACCGGAATTAGAATGCAATTTGAATACTAAGGACGAGTAAGGATTGTATTTTGGATGATTAAGATAATTCTCGTTCCTCTATGGAATCGGAATATAAATGAAACTTTTTCAAACAAATAGCTGAAATAGAGGTTACTCATTCATATTCCAAAGTCTAATTATTTCCAACCAAATATGTTCTAAATTCCTCTCAAATTCTTGGCATCTCCTTTTCTTCTGTTTTGAGAAATAAATACAGAGGAATGGAGGGAGCAGCGTGCTTGACTCGGACTCAAACTTCGATTGTGACAATCAATCCGCCAATATCATTTTCATAAAAACAAATTTGTGGATATTGTGTACAAATTTATTTATTTATCTATTCTTTATTTTTTGGTACATCGGCGGCTCATATGTAACGGATCTGAATGTGACCAACAAAATAGCAAAATATTACACTGGTACCGGCCCGTGGTCTGCCTAAGTGAAGCCTTTCGAGTGGTGAGCTGCATAGGAGGCCACCTAGTCTGCATCATCATTGCCTTCCGGTAGACGTATGCAAATTTGTTTAGTGGGAAAGCCTTCTGAATTAATTTTGTAATTTTTTGGTGGATATTGGTTGGTAAGAAATTTTTCATATTTATTGACGCAGCCTTCTGAATTAAATTCGGTAATTTGTATATTAGTATTGGTTTGCAAAAATTTTCTTCCATTGAATGTCCTATAGATTTTGGTGTTACTTATTTTTATCTTATTTTTTATTATTGTTTTAGTAGTGTGAGGTAAATGTCCGAAGGTTAAGATTTTATGTGATGCGGACAAGTCTTGCCGTAATGGTTGTAACTATTTTACACGCAACCGCTTCAGTGCTATTTTTTTTTCCAACGGACGGCTCGCACGTTCCTCCAACTAAATTTAGGGTTTTGATAGGGTTTTCCTTCTCCTCCTCCTCCTCCTCCTCCCCTCCCCTCCCTCGGCTTCCGCTGCTTCTAGGGTTTCACCTCCTTCCTCTCTCTTCCTTCTTCTCTCTACATCCTCAGATGGCCCGTGGCTCTCCGCCTCCCTAAGGTTCTCGGAACCAAGAACTGGCCGACCTGAGGCTCCTTTTTTCCGCCAACCTCGTCGCTCTTCCGCTGTTAGTGCAAACCATTTACGACCCGTTTTTCCTTTCTTTCAATTTTATTATCTTTTAGCTGCTTCTAATTTAAAGCGGGCACTACCAGCTTCTCCCAAGCATCTCTTTCCTGGAATCTTCATGGCAGTTTTTTTACTATTCCCTTCAAAGTTAATATTTCCAATCGATTTGTTCCTTTTAATATTCATATCTTATCATTTGTTGCATATGGTCGCTAATTTGTGGATTTGTTGATTGGATAGTCTACATGGATTAGTGGTCTGTGGTTTTTCTCCATTTTTTTGAAACTTTTTGCATAATGTCAGTGGCTAATTCGCCAAAATCTCCCTTTTTTTCTTGGCAGTGTTTCAGTCATTACCATCAAGACGCGTGCTTCTTGCTAGTTAAAGAGCAAGGTATGGGCTTTATCCCTCCTTTCTTGTTTTAGCCATATTCCTTTTCAGTTTAGGTGTAATATCAAGATCTTTCATTTCAAAGATTATTATTACTGGCACTTGAATGCTTAATGGGCAACGCTATTGTCCAGGCCTTGACATATGGAAGTACTAAGGGTTTTTTTAGCGTGCAGGGGTAGTCGAAAGGAATTGAAGGATTCTTGAAAATGAGAGATTTGCAGCTGCCACTGAACCAAACCCAGAGAGTAAGGCTGCAAGCAGCTCTCCAGCAGCTTCAGGACCTTGCTTCTCAAGCTTCTGCTTCTTCCTTGGTCACCGTTGCGGACACAATCCCTGTCAACAATGAAGATGGTATTCTCAAGTAAGATAAGAAGCAACAGTTTTCTTTTTCCTCCTTACACCCCATGGTAAATTTTCTTCCTTTTTCTAATTGCATGTTCAACATCTCGAGTTTTAAACAAAAATTCTTTTAATTAGAGTTTCTAATTTCATTCTATATGCATCTCTTGCTCTCTTTCTGTCTGTTATGATTTGTTTGGACATTTTGTGGTTCTTTTTATTATTCTTTTATACCATCTAATGGAAACTGAGCAGAGAATATTTTCCCTCTTGTTAGGTTTCTCGCATATGATCATTCTCTATATTGTTTGTTTTCTTTTCTGGTGTCTTTGTGTGATTATTTGTTATATCATTTTCTCTTTGCCCTGTACTTTCTGTCTTAATTCATTCTTGCAATGAACTGACACAAAATATGGATATTTTCCTATTAAATTAATATCTTTATTATGGGAAACCTGAATGGTATTTTCTTTCAATATCTTTAAACTTTTTTCCTGACTATAGTGATTTCCTTTATACTTCCACCTTGGTAATGTTTTCAGATTCATACTATTTTTTCTTAACATATTGACTTGTAATCTCATCCTTTCTTCATCTCCATGATGTGGGCAGGGGACATGGGACGTCGGAACTTGATGGTCAAGTGGTTGCCACTTTGTGTGGTGTGGTTGAGCGAGTAAACAAACTGGTTTATGTACGCTCTCTAAGAGCCAGGTACAAATACATCCACACCCTTCGAAATCAGCTTCAAATTTATTATTTCTAGGTTTTCTAAAATTGGGTTTTAGGTTTTAAAATATGGAATGATGCACCAATCTCTGTGGTCAGCATGTTTGAGAAAGGGATGAAATTTTTCTTCTTGAATGCTCCCTATGCCTGAAGCTGATTTCTTATGTGAATCTAATAATACACGCCGAACCATTTCATAGAGCTTCAAGATGCAATGACTTTGAGAGTTTCAACTCAAAATTCTCTCAACATCTTTGCTGAGATACACCCATTTTCATTTTGTCGACTAAATTAATTTCTTTCTCCTAATTTGTGGTCAGACATGGTGTTCAAATTTCCCTTTCAACCAAATACTTTCAAGAATTCTAGTTCTATCCTAACTTTCATTTTGAGTCATATACTTTGGGAACTATTTGAACCATCTTTCCCTTTCCCTCTACAAAAAATATACACTATTTTAACTCTGAACCTTGAAATTTAATTAAGCAAAATTTTCATGAGACTGATGCCTGTGTTTGCAGGTACAAGCCAGAGGTTGGAGATATTATTGTTGGTCGTGTCATTGAGGTCTGCCTTTTATGCTATTTCTAGTTCCCTCCTCTCTTAATAAATTGAAACCATGTGCTATTGATTTTTGTGTTATTGGTGGTAATTGATGCAAATTCATCATGTTTTTCTGTTAATGCTTTGATGGTCTGTTTCACTTTTTGCTTTTTTGAAGATTGCTCCTAAACGTTGGAGATTGGAGATTAATTTCAGTCAAGATGCAGTATTGATGCTTTCATCTATGAATCTGCCAGATGGTATCCAGGTAAGATTGACATCTTATTTTCTTTTTCAAACTGTTCTTGTCTTGGAATTAAAAAGACAAAGCTTTTCTAAGAACGCCAATAGACACAAATTGGAATATAGATCCTTTATGACAAGAAACTTGGAAACTATTAGCTAAAAGTTTGATTGCATTTTGACATGTCTGAGAAATCAACAACTAAATGATAAAGAAAGTTCTTTCATCATGCTGAACTTTTAGTATTCCATTTTAGTTTGTCTATGTCACTGGAGCTCTTGAATTGTTTAATAGCATGACCTAGGAAAAATTCCAAATACATATTTTGAATACTGAAGCTGGAGGTTGTGGAAAATACTAATAAAGAAAAAAACATGCAGATTATAATTGTTAGATAAAAAGGAAGATTAAAATAAAGTTGAGCATCATATTTTGAGTTTATTCTTTAAAAGATCATCGAAGGTTGAGCTATTTCATAGCTTTTAGCCCGTGGTTAGAAAAATCAGGCGTCCAGGCAGTTCAAATGCATAGCCATGAAAACGAAACACACCTCTGAACCTGTAACAAAGCTTATATAATTAAAACATAAATTGTTATCTGACGCGGAGACTTATGCTTCAGTGTTGCTATTATTATTATCTTATCTTTTGGAGAAAAGGGGTAGAATCAAGGAAGTGAGAGAATTTTAAGAATACTTTAGGAATGTGAGAATACATTTCAATATAATGCCCTGATGATTAAGGGAATTTTAGCTCTTTGGGCTAAGTTGATGGAGCTAACAATTTCCATACTTGCGAAGTCTTGCTCATGATCAAACTATGTTTGCTCATTGGTAATGTCTCGCAGACTTCAAGGTAAGCAAATTGTATCTCCGATGTCATTGCATTAAAGAGATCATCAGTTATTCCAATTTTTATTTTACCTTATGCTATTGCTTTCGATGGTTTCTTTCCAAGTCACTTAATATTTTCTATTACTTTGTGAGGTTAATTAGTCTTGTTGGTTACTCTGGAATTATTTCAGTCTCTTATGATTGCCCCGAGCTGATTTTATTGTATATTCTTGTGCAACTTTTAGAGGCGGAGAACTGCTGTTGATGAACTCAACATGCGCAGTATCTTTGAAGAAAATGATGTAGTTTGCGTAAGTATTGATGTCCTTCGCTTTCTATACAAATTTTGCAAATTTGTTTCTTTTAATCTATCATACTGCATATGTATACAAAATTGTTCCATATGCTGGAAGAGAAGAAGCACACTTAACTAGATCTGAAAAAAGATGATATTTTTCATTGGTTTAAGATGGTATTCTTAGTGTTAATGTTGCTGTAAGACTAGCATTTTATTGTGCTTCTGCTTTGTTTAGTAATTGATACAAATCATTTTTCCTGTTGGGATACTAATGTCTTAAACAGAGTTTACTAGGATTGACTTTTATATGATTCCATAATTTAATTTTAATGCAAATGCACTCCAAATTTGACACAAGGCGTTGCAATAATTGAGTCATAATGGTTCTTCAGAGTCATGCTGCTTTGATTATAGAGCAATATCAAATACACTCAACTATCCCAAAACACTCTAGTAGCACTATTCCATGCGTCCCATCCTGCTATAATTATATATTTCTTCATCTTGATAGGTCCATGATAACAAAATGATCATATTAAGAATTTTTATGCCCATTAATTTTGACTAAGATCTCATTTTCCATTGTATTTCTATGAAATTTACATACCGTATACTTCCTTTCATTTATACAGAATTTAGTATGTTCTATTCTTTGAAGGATTTATTGCGATAGCAAATGTCGCATTCCATTCGATTCTAACATTATCTATCAAAATTATACACACCATAGCACCTTCTTTTGCATGGCGACAAAGCCTTGCAATATTACAAACATAAGGTTGAGCTTTATGGGTCATAAAACTAAAACTGTGGGAGTGAACTAACCTGATCTCATCGTTTAGTAGGTTACTATGTCTACATTCTGGTCCTGGATGTGAACGAGTTCATACCTATAGTGCTAGATCCTAAGCAAACCACAAAAACTGCAACCATATGCAGGGTCATATTACAGACATTTCATTGCAGGAATATCATTGGACTGCTAGTCAGGATATTTTGTTAGGATTTCCTATGAGCTACTGATGTCGCTTATAATCAGTATAATCAGGGTAGTTGATTATCTGCTTTTTCTTTTCCTTGTTCATACATAACTCTCAGGCTGAAGTTCGTGGATTCCAGCATGATGGAAGTCTGCACCTTCAGGCAAGAAGCCAAAAGTATGGAAAGGTATCTTCTCCTTTTATGTTCCTGTTTTCCTTTTTCAAGCTCAAAACTTTTCCACAGTATAAATTCTGAATATGGTCTAACTCTTTTGAGAAATAAAGCCACAACATTAAAAGAATGGCGCATTCTTATTTAATCTGCGCAGAATGACTTACTAGGTTCACATGTATTATGGGAAACATGGTAACAATACACATATTAAACAGGGATGGGATATTGTTTATATTATATACAATTTTCTTTGATGGAGGAACATTTGTTGTAATTTTTTCCTTGATATAAATTTATGGAGGATTCATTGAGCTTGTCCTGTATAGTTATGGGGTGGCTGTTAATTATATCTTTAATTATATTTCTCTTAATTAGGATGGGGATTTTCAGTTGTGCTAAGTTTTAGGTGGTGTTTCAAACATTTATGCTTCACTCAATCAGTAACACAAGGAATGCTTCATGAAGTTGCTTTCTAATGTATCTATGTAAGCTCCCAAAGCATATACTTTTCCTAGAGAAAATTTGTTCTTAACGGAGCATTTCATGTCCGTTTAAGAATGCAATATGATTTTTCATATTATTTGTTTGGACAAAGAAGGATTTGATGAAGAATGTGGAGTGAGAGATCACTAAAATGGAACAGAAATGATTTAGTAATCAGAAGTCTTGAAAAAACCAGTGTGCAATGCCACACTTTCCTGTTGCTCCTTTTTAATGGACAGACAACGTGCCAAATAGTGTAGCAATAGGAAACTGCCATATTGACTGAAAACCGAAGGGGGCTAGGTGTCTAGGTAAGTAACTTAAACTTCACTGTTTTCTTAAGCTTCAAATAGGGATTAAGACTCGCACAAATATGTACAGAAAGTTTATAGCAATATAATCAAATTACTGGACTATTTTAACAAAACCTAATTTTTTCTTAAATTCAAATTTGCACCTGTGCTATATAACAATAATGAAAAGAAAAAGGGTGTGGCACTTCACTATATCTGTTTCAACTAATAATTGAGCACTAGAATTAAGTACCAATTCTTTCACTAGAGTGTTCTTAGATAGGATGCTCCAATAAGCCAGGCCAAATGCCAAAACTTCTTGGGGATATGTGAAGGATACTTCATTTTTGGGGAACCAATAATTTTTGTGCTTTGTCCCGTCCACGTGTCTAGAAGTGTCATCAGTCCAAACATCCTAAAAACTGAAGCTTCTTACATAACAAACATTGAATTCCATTAGGAGTATTGGTGGTTAAACAAGTAAATTATTAGTTACAACATGCTTGCAGCAAGAGCCAGCACTAAACTCATAGATTTTTGTAGTAGTAATAAATGAAATCGCCACCACTCAGGATTCCTTGCCAGATGTCTTGTCTGCATATATAGTACTAATTAGCGAGAAGGGTATAATTTTAGATGGCAAGGAGAGAGCTTTAGCGGATAACAGCCTGAATATCATTTGAATGATAACATCCATGTTTTTCGATAACGGATTCCATTATATTTTTTCAAAGCTTACATCACTATTATCATCCCATAAGGAGGATCAAATCTTCATAGATAAACCTTTTGGCTATATCCATGACCAAACAAGATAACAGCTTAAATTAATTGCAATTTCAGTGGAGGCAAAAATGTAAGGGCTCTAGTCAAAACTTAGACAAGAGGACCTGCTCTGTTACTTGGATTGGTTAGGTAGGGCTCGTGGATGGAGAGAGGGGCTTCCTGGGGGTTATATTTGCTGTTGCATTTCTTGGGAATTTAAGGGGGAACTTTGTAAGACAGCAATGGGGTTTGCAATATTTATGGCCAGAATAATCAGCAAGAAGGTCCAAGAAAATAAGATGAATGTGGTGAAAATGAGAATGATTTGTGTGTGATGGAACTAGGGATGATTAAAAAAAGGGTCAGGAATTAGTATATAGGGAGGTGCATGTCAAGAAAGATTTCGAGAAGGCTCTGACTTGGAGAGTGAGAAAGTATGCTCAAACCTGTCAAAGGGATAGAAAGCAGAGGGGAAGATGTAATCTAACATGGATCAAAGTTGTGAGATTGGGTTTGGAAAAGCTCATAATTGGTGAAGGATTTATAAAGCCAAGCTCAAATAGGTGGTACCAGGCGTGATATCTATGTTTAGGTTTTGTATGCATATCTCTATTTTTTTTTCTCTCCATGATGAGGGGTATGACTTAACAATTCAGTGGATTTTTCTGCTACATCACTTGTGCTTCAGGTGTTGAAAATCATGCTTAAGGGAACTGCATTTGCCTGGGATCAAAAAAATTCACAGTTCCCACCTGCTTGACCTGAGCTTGAGATAACTGCAGTTTCTAACTGTGGTGGAGAGGTTGATTACTTTATGGAAGCATGATCAAGACGGTTGTGCTAAAGACAAGTACATAATAATTGTGCATACCAAGACTATCATTTCCAATGCATCTTGGTTTATTTTCAAGTCTTCTGCTTCTAGCATTGAAAACTATGCACTTCCTTTATTATTGGCAATCTCTGGAAATACTAGCATCATTATGGATACATGACATTTACTATCTGTCTTTGGATGCATGAAGCTCTTGCACCATGTTTAGACCACATTGTAGTGAGTTTGCTGAAAAATTATTAATTTTACCTTAAGTTTGAGTAATCCATGATATTTCTAGTAATTGTTTCTTTATCAGTTCTTTTTTCTTTTGGTTGAGAACTCTATGTGCTGGTGATGGAACTTTCTTTGGAAGTAAAATCTAAAATCCAATGATTTGGTGATCACATTTGTTGCAGCTTGAGAGGGGTCAATTGCTTACGGTCCCAGCATACCTGGTGAAACGGCGTAAGCAACACTTCCACCGTTTAGAGCAATACTGTGTCGACTTGATTCTCGGATGCAATGGCTTCATCTGGGTGGGCGAGCACTTAGAAACCGGAGAAAATGACATGCTTGAAGACCGAGAAAAGAGACCAGAAATTAGCAAAACCAATATGATCCATGAAGAGCAAGAGAGAACTTTCACTCCACTGGAAGTAAGGCGGCACATATGTCGGATTGCCAATGCTGTCCGTTTGCTTTCTGCGCTGGGCTTCATTCTTACAGTCGAATCAATCATAGACACAGTTGAAGCAAGTGCCTCTTCAAATATCGAGATAAAAGACATGCTAGGACCAGAATTTTATGTCCAGACTGTGGAGAGAGAAGTCCAACGCAGAATATTGCTGTCAAGGAAAAAGGGCTAAAATGAGTGCAGGTTGAGACTAATGCACTACGTTTCATCTGTTGTCCTGATTGCTCCTGTAGAAAGGAAAAATACTCCTTTAATTTGAAGCTTTCTGCTTTATATGGAGTTCTATAGGTGAGAAGCGCTCGATGAATTAGAGAGAACTGGATAATTTTCTTTTCACTATGGGAAATAGCATTCCCATATGCATACTGGGGAAGGCGGGAGGCTGATGTTGTGTAGCATTAAATTCAAGCTGAAAACTAGCAAGGCTGACAGGTTAAGTGATCAAATCAGCTCAAGCGAACAGATGGATTTATTCTCAGAACTGTTGCTGGATTCATTTTCGATGTACCATTTCTTTCTCAGCTATGAGCCACTGTCTATCAGCTAACACATGCGTTTAATTCTTATCAAAAGAAAAGAGAGCGCATTTGACGTTGGGATCTTTTTCAGCTCTGTTATTTTATTGCAACAATAACCCCAGTGGCGCTGGTGGACGTTTGTCCCAGGCTTGGTGGGTGCTGAGGCATTGTGTCACATTAACCTGCCATGCGGCTCTCTTACTTTCAAAAGTTTAAGCCTTCTATGTTCACCTGCTGATATAAAAGGACGTCCCCGATGCTCCCACCATTATAGAATGATCAGATATATGCAGAAATCAAGAAGGTTAAACATGCATCATTTTTTCTAACAAAGAAATCAGGACTTCATCATTTCTAACCCCAGCTAAACATGCATCACTTCTATTTTTCAAGAAGGTTAAAAGCCAAGCCGGGGCCACCAGTGAATCGAGAGAGAGAGAGAGAGAGAGAGAGAGAGAGTAGGGGGGCCCAAGAAAGGGAGAAAAACGAGTTCCCGCCAGAGGAACAAGTTCGTCATGATTCAATGCGATTCGGCCGCTGCAAGAGGCGGAGATGCCGTCGTCGGGGTGCGTCATCATTTCTTTCTCTCTCTCTCATCCTCGCCCATATCGCATACTTCTTCATTTCCCTGTCACAAAGAAAAGAAGAAAAAATCGAAGCCCGTTCATTCAAATTGCATGGGGTATCAATTAGATTAGATCGGTCGGATTAGTCAACTGGAATTTCAAGATTTCATTTTGTTTCTTTTTTTCTCGTTCTTGATTTTTCTTCCTGTTTGACATCGGCTAGAAAATGGAATTGCTGGTGGTTGGATCGTTTTTATTTTTATCTATTTTCCTTTCCTCGAAATGATTTCTTTTCCAGTCGGCTATCGATTAGATTGCTCGAGTTCCTTTTCTTTTCTTGTTTTTTTTTGTGGTTGAGATAAGCTGGAATTCTTGGATCTTTTGTCAGCATTCGCTGGATTACTTGAATGTCTGCTTTCTTGTGATTGGGCTGAAGATAATTATGCTGCCAAGGGTTGAAGGAAATCATGTATTTAGACTTCTATTATCTGTGGCCCGAGTTAGTTCGTCAGATTTATGCTGTCGTGTTTTATTGGATATTCTTCTGTTTGGAGTAGTGAGGGTGATCGAGAGCTCGGGTTTTGGGGGGTTGCTGCCTTTAGGTAAACCTGCCCTTTTCTGCCCTTCAATTTTTGATTTTCCATTGGCCCTTTTTTCAGGCTTCCAAAGCTGATCTTTATGCTCATGCGATCGACCGATGGGAGTGAGTAGACTTGTAAGATCGAGAGGAGTCATGATATGGAACGCTCCCTCTTACTTAGTTGAAACCAAAGTATGGTGTCTGCTGGGTCCTGGGAGCTTAATGTCAGAGAGAGATCCCCTCTTACTCTTGGAAATTAGAAAATAAAACCATCAGAGCAGAGGAGACTTGCCATCCGAGCATCGGAGAGTCGGAAAAAGGGTAAGCCCTCCACCTTCCAATTCCTGTCTCTCCTTTAATTCTATTTTCTTCACAGTTTCTTTTTCTTTAAATCCTCCTTGCCATGTTCACTGAAAATTCTCTGACCTCTGTTTTGCTGCTACCTTTCTACACGAAATGCTCTTTTTTTCCCACTTTTTGAGGATCTAATAATTTTTATTATTTTTAATTCAAGGGCTTGTTCACTAATATTTTTATCAGAACAATGAATGACATGGAAATATAGAGTTGTCAATAGGCTGGGCTCTGGTTGTACTTTCGCAAAAGGATGATTGATCATCTTCTGCGATGATTGATTGCATCCTACACAGCTTTCAAAGCACTTGAACTCCGTCTATCGGCCTACATAGATCTCGAAGTAAATATTGCACAATCCAATGCTGGAATCATGCGGAGAAAGATGAATCCAAAGACATGAATCCTTTTCCTAATGGGCTGCCCACTACAGATTAATGGACTGACTAATTTGCTGACTGATTCAAGGAGTTATGTTCCTCCTCATGTCAACAAATTTGATTGTTTAGGGGGGATCTACTGACCTGACGAAGCTGACGTAATTCTATCCATCCATAGCTGTCTGTACCACTACCTCTATCCAGCAGATCCAGCGCCAACCGATCTATATCTAGCTTTGGCCGGCCGGGCCAGATGATTCACTCTAAACAGGGTGCAAGAGAGAACAGCTTACGGGTGGAGCATATTCTGCAAAATATGGTCTATTTGATCTTGGCTGTCCAACCAGTGAGAAATTTGTTAGATACATTATGAATGCATATAAATGATAATATATATATATATATATATATATATATATATATATATATATATATATATATATATATATTATCATTTTTATATATATTGGGTTGCTGGGGTTCTTTCAAGCTAAATTTGTTCTGCAAGTTGACGATATACTAATTTATAGGCTTTTGTCGAACAAAAATTTAATTAGGAAAAAAATAATATACAAAATTGGGTTGAGCTGGGCTAGTGTTGACTTGAATAGCGCAGAATGATATTTACCTTAACAAGGTTTTTGAGTATAGCAATATGACTAGTTATGTTTTATGGTACAAAATATTGAGCATTAAAAAAATACCATGCGCACAAGATAGAATATAATCCAAATAAGAAAGTTGAGGTGAACATGTGATAATACAACAAAAGAGAATAAGAAATGAAATGGAAATAGTATTAATTATGGACAAATTGAGAGGAATGATTTAAATAATTTTAATATATATAATGTAGATTGAAAGATGTAAGTAAAAATGATTTGATACATATAGAAAGAGGGTAGAAATAAACTGAAAATCACATAGAATGTAGTAATAAGAAGACCTCGACATCTCAGCATCTCCCAGAAATATTAACCCTAAATCAAGCTAAGAGAAGGAAAAGGATTTATATATCCGACGCCAACTAGTTTGCGACTAAGAATTAAAGCTGTAGTGCCAACCCAAGCTCAGTTTGTTGGCCCAGAAAACTAAAAAGCATGGTCTGCATCCAACCTGTTTTTAAGAGGCTTAGGCTAAATTTAACATCCTTGCCCATGGTTGACTCTTCTACAGCTTCGCTATGAGCAACATCATATAGTCAAAGATGCTTTGATGGGGTGAAGATGATTGTTTCTCAGCAATATGCCAACTAATCTGATGTGACATTACCATGTTTTACCCTCTATACCCTCCAGGCCTCTATAGTTAAAACACAAGCATTTTGTATTGCTTGCACTAAGGTTCACCCATGTAACCAAAAAACTCAGGTAACAAGGCTTCATTCCCATCTGAACATTATCTTGTTTTGTACAAGAAGCAATCATGTAGCAAACACATGTTATTGAGCCTTCTCACAAGAATAAGGGGAAACAAATTCTCGCAGCTTGCCATATCAGGGTGTAGAGACAAAATGGCATCGTTCTGGTAAGGTCTTACTGTTGCACAAACTTGTGAAGGGCCGATGCGTCCAGAGCTGCAAACTCTTTCACGGCAGCCAGAACAGCAAGCCCCAACTTCACAGCATCCTCATTGCTTGGAGCCTATAAAAACATGTTTAGATGGTGAGCATTCTCAAGAGTGATAGTCCATCATTGGTAAGTCCGGAAAAAGTAAGAGCTTGCCTCAATGTTCAGGGGCAGAACTGGATCATGAAGTGAAAGCCTCAGCAGGAACCAGCCACCATGGCCCGAGACCCTAACCTGTATAAGCATCATGAACAGATTAAATTTTTCTTTCACATATGTATGTTTAGAACCTGATGAATGTAAAGCAATCTTGAGCTGGTTGAATTTGCAGCTGAATGTTTTCATGATCAACTCAAGATTGCTAACGAAGAATGCCATAACATTGCTGAATGAGGCTGCGGAAGCTAAAGGTTGGCTGTTCTTGCAGATCATCGAGCATGAATCAATCCCCAAAAAGCATCAACATGAAACTCCTAAATTTCCCATCTTAACATCCAGCAAGAATTGCTAATCTCATTTAAGGGCCGCTATTAGAGCTATCTACAATGTGAATGCTTGTGAATGGTCCATAAGTCCCAAATTGTTAGAACATTCTCTGTGTTTCCGAACCAGAAGGAAACCATAAATTTGAAAGATGCAACACATCAGGGTTCTAAACAAATGCTTACATGTTATGCTTAAAGTTTGGTAATAATTCTGACCAGAAAAAAGCTTGGTAATAATTTAACGAGGTTCTTAAGATCATCACCATGAGAAATGAATATATAAACACAAGGGATTACTACAAAACTAACTTATGCAACCCATGTGAACGGCAAGTGGTCTATGTTCATGTGACCAAGAGAACAAGGCAGTTATGATGGTTCTAGGCATCGACTAACTCTTAATTTACTACAGATAATAGCATCCGGTATTTCTTAAAAGCAGAAACTAAAAGATACGACATACGCCTTCATAGTTGATGGGTGCTTTTTTCAGCTTCGGATCTGAGCTAGTTGTGTTCTCCAAATGTTTTAGCACTGCTTCTCCATAATCACGGAAAGATCTGGAACAAGCACCAAAACAAGAAACTTCAGATTGTTCACTCTATTCTCAAGATAAAACACATTAGGGGCTATAGAATTATAGACTGAACTATTTGTTATATTTTCAAAAGCATGTTTAGCAAAACAGTACTAAGGTCTTTTAGTTTGAAAAGTCCACGCCTTTCAAACATTATGCTGCTACACTCGAAGGATAAGATTTTGATAAATCGAAATTGCAAATATTTAATTACTAAGCATTATATTATCCTTGTTCAGCTTCTTCAGCAAAGAGATTAAGTGTCAATGTTCAGAAAAAGCACTGGCATTCTTCTAAATTCTAGCAAGAGAGACCGGAATAAAAAGAAACATACCAAAAGCACTAGTAAGAATCTTGGGGTCCAATGGAAAAACGGACTTCCAGAATACAAGGTTTCAGCCATTTCCTATCAAGGAAAGGAGGAAGAAAAATGCATCAGAAATTACTGTCTGACGTACCCTCCTTTCAGGTCTGCATGGTTCTGATCAATCTTCAATCTTAGTTCCACTGCCACAGCAGCTTCCTCCAGGCCCTCTATCAAGTCAGTCAGAACTTTGCTACCACTACCTGAACCAGAATTTCTGGCAGAGGCAAGTTTGTTTAAGAGTTTGACCTGCAGAAAATGGTAAATCTTACAAAAGAGAAGGGAAACTGGCCATTCCGTTTGTTTCGAAAATCGTCGAACTCGATTTTGATGAACCTCGTTTTGAGGAATTCGTGGAATAATGAATTAAGGAAGAAAAAATATGACTATACCGGCTACAAATTCGTTGTATGATGATTGGGTTCCATGCAGGAGGAGACATCTAGAAATCATTCAAATAATTGATACAAGAAATGTAGAACGGACATGATAGATTATGCTTATACATGGCGGGAGTGCACGTCTATGAGGAAATAATAGTAGAAACAGTTACTGGAAAATGAAGTCTAATTGGCTGGCCTTATTTCATGGATATTGCTCATTTTAATAGATTAATTATGAAGCAACAAGTTGAAATAATTTTTTATGACCAGTTCTCAGTCTGATGCCAACCCGTCTGTGAGAGGATACTAGCCAACAAAGTTCTGGCAAAAGAAGGGCCTGAAAATAATAACCAGGCCCTATTGATGGGAAGGAGACATGCAGCTTAAGCTCAAAAACCAGCAAGCAAATCAAGCAGAATTTAATGAAGAGATGTCAATATGTGGATGTATAGGTACCATATATCAAGTAATCACAAGGCATAGTTAAAAATTCCCCAGTAAATAGTGAGATACCCACCATGAGGTATGCTCCATCATCAAGCCAGTGATTCTCCTTCAAAGCTCCATGACCACTAGTTTCAATGGCCAAATGTGACTCTTCACCAATAGAATTCTGCCATTGTTTTACAATTAGTTAGATCATTCTGCTGTTGTAGTGATGGTTTAATGGGCTTCGATTCTTTTAGGGGAAAAAAACAAATGACAGTCAAATTTCAAAGTGAAATGAATTGGGTGCTGACACAAGAAAACATAATAAGGAAAGTTGTTTAATGTGATCTGAATCGTCATTGAAGTACAATCATTTCAATAATCCTCTATTCCACTTTATGAGATATAAATTTAGTTCAACAATGGTGAAAAGAAAACAAAAGGAGCTCATGATCTTGACAATATCGTATACCTTTCTCATTGAAAAACTATATATTGGGATGCTAATAAGTGCATGCATGCATGTAAAGTAGCTTTTACCAAGGTAAGGTAGACCAGGGAATTTAAGGCCCAACTTGCTTGGCCTGATGTTGGGAAGGCCCAGAAATAGGTTTTGGGGTTAAGTCATTTTGCTGCGCTCAAACTTTGTGATCTGACAGAATTTTGATCCAGATCCAAGCAGACTAAAAACTACAGTGGTCGGAGTTGGCCTGTTATTTAACATCATAAACAATCATAAACATAAAATACTATTATGTTAATATATTATATACTTATTACATATAAAATATATAGGTCTATAACACAAATTTCTCACCCCTTTCTCATCTTCTCCCCCTTCTCACTCCAGTCCTCCCCCCCCATCCGCTGACCTCCCTAACCTCACCATCCCCTCGTCTCCATGCCCGCTCCACTATCTCTAACCTCCTTTGAAGATCTATGAACGTTGTCATGTGACAAATTAGCTATATTGTCCTCCAAAAGGTTTTAAATTATCAGCACCAGACCTCATATACTTTTTTTCATTGGAATGTTACAGTATCGATATGGTACCAGTACCGATGATATGGAATAAAACTAAAAACACTAAAAGAATATAAATTTGTTGATACCAGTTGGTAGTCAGCATTGTACCTCTGATACCATCTGTACGGACTGGTATGGCTGGTTTATTGGTGCTTGGACTTTTTTGGTGCCCTAGCACCCCTACAAGTGTGTTTTGCATCAAAATGATATGGTACCCACAGTACTGTCTCACCTTACCACTTTCCCCATCCATCATCACCTTCGATACCTAACCATTCTCACTTGGTCATCAACACTGTCACACCCATGCCATCCATTCAAGAACTTCTCCCATTCTTTTTTCTACAACAACCTTGGTAGGGAGATTGATCATGCCCTAGATGTTTTTAGATTATGCTGGGCCATTACCAAGCTTGGGGTCAAATCAATCTCAAGCTAGTATATTTAGGCCCGAAGCTGGGTTAGGCTTGGCTTGGGCTACAGTATAGGATTGGCTCAAACCAGTCAATGCCTAGGTTTAGTCTAGACAAGGTTTTAGCTTTATAATCTAGGGTCTACAGGTCTAAGGGCCCTATGGTCAAAAGACTCAAAACCCATTGAATAATAAAGATGATTTTATATTTGCCTCGTTAGGACTAAACTAGTCTAATAGCAAGTATATGAAACATAATTTATCGATTTATCTTGAAATATGTACCATAATTCTTTATCCAAGACATCCTTCCCTAACTTATTTTACACGTTCTACTTATGTGTTAAAAACATTCAGTTAATCCTTTTAAGCACAAGGCCAAACCTGAGTTTGCTTAATTTTTTTAAAGACCAAATTGGTCTAGACCAAACATATGAAACAAGTCAACTTAATTTTTCAAAGATCAGATTGGTCTAGACCAAATTTATGAAACAACCACTTAAACATGTAAGTGGTTGCTCAAATAGCTATGCACTATCAACATGTCAAGCCAGTGTTTTCTTAATTGACTTGACCATTTAAGCATCACTTGATATGTACAAGTGATGGGTTAGTTTGCTTAACTACAAATCAATGTTTTGTAACCTAGAATAGAAACCTACCTGTTTTGTATTATGGATAGATGTGGTAATGAATCGAGTCTAGTTGCCTCGCTATGAGACCTTGGTCCACACTCAACATCAACTCAAGATCCTTCAACTTAAGGTTGCCCATATGTTGAACCCAAAATGAAACCGAGCCAACACTTGACACTCTCAATGCCTCAATTCCAAGGTGCACAAAACAAGTGGCATTAAAAAGAGATCAACCACTCTTGGGGGCTCGTCTGTGGCAAATCACTCTGGGAGAGTTCTCTGGATTGGTGAGAGAGAGCTGCCTAGAGCGTTCCAAGACTTGTTACTTTTTGACTCTTTTTGGAGGTATTCACACTAGACTTGTATGAGTTATCCGTTGTAGCAAAAAAAAAAAAGAAGAAAAGAGATCAACCACTATCAAAGTCTTTACCCCAAGATCATGACTTGACCAAGTGTTCTAAAATGTGGTGCATACTACTGCAGCGATTGCATATGCATGCGGTTCCTTGACCCCATTGTATTTTCTAATATACAATACTATATGCAGTTATACTACATATGGACCAAAAGGTTGTCCACTTAGATTTGCACATTGCATATGTGACCAGCTGAGTAACATATAATTGCATATCTGAGCTCACCTAGCATTTCAAAGCTACAAATACAGTTCACTCTTATGTGGGCCCATATAGGTGAAGTGGGTTCAAGCTGATGGTTAGGTTTGATATGGGCTCTAGGTGGCTAATATGGTTGTGTGGGTACTAATAGAGCTAAAATGTTGATTATGTTATAGGTATTACTACTAGATATTAGAAATTAAATAACAAACATTAATTCTTAGTTGTCTTTGTTATTAATATTGTCATTATCCATCTATCAAAAAAAATATTATCATTATTGCTCTCTTATTGAGTATTTTCAACTAGTTCAAAAATTACGCAGTCCCTTGGCCGCCTGAATACCACAACCGCTTTTAAAACATTGACTTGACCTAACTAAGCCTAGCCCAACCCAAGGAAAACTCTATCCTCATGAGCCAAGATAAGTCAAAGCTCTAAACCGTATTGAGCCCGTTAAAGCCCGATCAAAACAATTGACTTATAGTCCAACCTACCATAAAGAGAAAAAAGAACAAAAAATCTTGACCCAAGTCCAATTTAAACACAGTTAGGTGGGTTGGATTGGATAATGGATCCATGTTTACCACCCAAAGTCATGTGTCCATTGTTCAACCTTGGGTTCAACCATTAAACCATGACATCATTAATAAAAATTACACATGCTCCAACCAATAAAATATCACAAAAAAATAATTCTCCCTTTGGTGGACAAAGTCTTCCTCTTTAGCAAAAAGGAGAAATTTCATTAGCTACGATAAGGGGGGTTGGCTCCTTAGTTGCTGGAAATGGAAGCAAGTGCAAAGGTGGATTTGGATGTGGAAATTGGTCTCCAACTCTTTCTTTCTTGGCTTGAGAATTTGAAGGTCCAATTTACACATCGAATATGGTAATGACAAGAGATTGTTCTATATAGATTAATGTCTTGTTTGGATGGTAGGCAGAGGACAGAGAAGAAAAGAAGGGAAGAGAGAGGAGAGACTGAGAAGGTGGGTTTGGAGAAATCAGGGATACCAACTGACAGAAATGAGGGATGTTACTCTCTCCTCACTCTCTTCCCTCCTCTCCAATTCTCTCAGTCCGAATCTAAACAGTGCTAAGGTTTGAAGTCAAGTAACCTGTAATATAGAACTTTCTCACAACACTACCACTATATAAACTTCACACGACACTAGCAGCATGAGCAAACATATATTTTGCGTGTGAAGTAAGAAAACGGTTGTTCCCCGTACTTCTTTATCATGAACTTTGAGTTATTTGTCTCATTAGTGTCAAAACAAGGCTATGCAACAAGGAATACAGAACCGTCCGGTTTGAGGCATACCGAGCCATGCCGGCGGCAGATCAGGACGGTTCCGGCATTCAAAACAGCAAACCGATAGGTGGGGGGAGAGGGTGAAGGAAAGAAAGGAAGGGGGGGGGGGGGGGGGAGGAAAAGAGAGGGAGAAGGAGGAAGGGCCACCAGAGGCCTCTAGAGGGTGTCGAAGGAGCCCCGAAGAGCCGGAGCATCGGTTCCGCCCTTCAGACCTCTGTTTCGTTTGGGGCCCCTTTTTTTATTTTGAAAATTTTAAGTGAAGTCGCCCATTGCCGACTTCACTTAAAATTTGGGCCTATTTTTTTTATTTTGAAAATTTTAAGTTAAGTCAGCAAACCCTAAAGCCGACTTCACTTAAAATTTTTAAAATAAAAAAATAGGCCCCAACGGGCCTGTTTCGTTCGAAACCGGGGTCTGAAGGGGCCCCTGCTCCAGCCCTTCGGGGCCCCTCAAACGGCCCTTGCTCACTCTCCCTCTCCCCCCCCCTCTTTCTCTTCCTCTCTCGTTCTCCTCCCGTTCTCTTGCCCTCTCTGCTATGTCGATACGGGCCCGACATGAGCATATCGAACCGTGCCGCCAGCTGACCGGTACGGGCTCCGGTACCGGCACAACAGACCTTGCTATGCAATGTTAGTTTATATGACAATTTACTTCAATCAATCTACACAAATATATAGGACAATTTATGAAACTATATATTTTTAAGTTTATTAAAAAACCAAGCTCATAGGTTTATAACATAACCTGCGCTAATATAAAGCAACTAACATTGATCTATGTCGAAAGAATTGGATAACACAGTGTATTTTAGCATGTTTGTTGCAGAACCTTTTCAAGGCTAGCATATCCTTCTGCATCAATGTGTGCCAAATTGCCAATTGTTGTCCCATAATGGCAAAATACTCCTACATTGCGGACCCCGCAAACAGGAGCAAGCATAATTCATGATACTATAATCCTATCAAGATTAGAGTAGGATAATTGCTACTAACATTTTAGAAACTTGCCAAAACAAACATATGGCCATACGTTCACTATATGTTTAAGGTTTATTAAATAAAGTTTGTGCTAGGAGAAGAAATGTGGTTAGTGGTTACATCAAAAAAAGGGACCAAGCCTTGCACCAAAACAAACATATGGCACACTTTTTTTTTTTTAAAAAAAAACATGAATAATGCTTAACAAGTTAAAGTCTTACCAAGCGAACTGCTTCATCAATGACATTTTTGTACCCTCTTTTGAACCGGTGATGCTTTCCTCCTGTACGATAACAAAAGAAATCAGTACATTACCATATTCACTATCTGAAGTCCTTATATAACACTGATTACTTACCAAGTTTCTTTTCAATAAATGCAGTCAAGCCATCTGAAGTTGCGCTGTCAGTAACAATACTAGTTCCTGGATGCTACTTGCAAGATGACAAGTACAGAGAAGTAAATGCCTACTGTCATAAACATTATTCAGCATATGAAATGCACAAGAGAAAAGGTTTCTAATTCTCGATATATCAGTTATCACAGTGACTGGCCAAGACTGGATGAATTGGGACCTTGGTTTATCTCTGCCAATATGGGAAGTGGGAAATTTTGGAGGGAACCGAGATTTTCCCAGAGAGCCAATATTTTTGGGCCGAGATATCGAAATCTCGTTCGATATGATAAAAATCCAGGATTAGGAACAACATCTAAACACTGATTTCGAGATTTATTTATTAGGAAAGTCTATTTAAGCAAAATAGTAACTGAAAAATATTGGCCAATACGGACATATTGTCTCAGCCGATATCTCAGGTTTTATCGGTTCAGCCAAGATAATAGGACCAAGATTTATACATAGATCGAATTGGGAGGTGCCCAATACCGATACAAACTAATATCTTGGATGAGATAAAATGTTTGAGAGAGAGAGACCTACTTCTTCAAGTACCAAAGCCGACATTAAAGCAATAAGTCGATTACGGTTGAACTCACGACCAGTGGAATCTACTGCAGCAGATCTGTAGGAACTATTTTATTAATGACCAAGTTTGCATTATGACAAACAGCAAGATCAAGATATGCATCACCACCTGTCAACGTCCGTATCAAATATGATACCTAAATCCGCCTTATTCTCCTGGACTGCCTGGGTTATTGCTTTCATTGCAGCTTTATCCTCAGGGTTGGGAATATGGTTTGGAAACATACCTAATACCCCAAAAAATAAAATGATACATTCAAACCATTGCACCATGAGAAACAGTATATTCAGACAAATGCAGTCAACTGTTTACCATCTGGCTCCAAAAACTGACTGCCAGTAGTAACTGCGCCCAAAGGTTCAAGTACCTTTCCCTGATAAAACATTAACATGAGCATACAAAACTAGCAATGTACAATCACATGCCTAAGTTGCCCATGAATGAGCTGATGATAGTTTGAAGCCATCAATGGGACTGTTTGATACTATGGCACAGAACATATAAACATACCATTGAGAATTAAGAACACACAGGTGAGAATGAAGTGACTATATGCTCCTAAAAATGTATAATATGCATCTGTCCATATATCAGATATAGTTTGAGGCGAGACTGCATAATATGTTAACACATTTTGGTTCATTTTGACTAAGGAAACTGCCATCTGGTTAGTTTCTTGAGCAGTAATTTAGTATCATGATTGTAGTAATGGTTAGACGTAACTTAGATGCATTTTGTTTTGTGGTGATAGCACCAATGTTGGATGAAAAGAAGCTGCATTACATTGGATGCCACACATACCACATTTGTTCATTGCATTAGTATCTCACATGTATGATAAATTGGAATCACTAATTAAGAAATCTTCGACAAAGAGTCATTTGATTGAACAGATTTATTTACACTTTTCTGTATGTGTTAAATATGATAAGAGAGTATACACAACAAAGAAAGCTGATTAGACCAGTCATATAACTTGATTCACAGCATTATTCCTCACATTACCATGGATTTACAGGTGGAAGAAAAAAATGAATTCAAGTATCATTAAGTGATTGACTAGTGGACATGCAAAGGAAGCAATGTGTAACTTCGTGTTATAAGTTGCTAGTGTTTGGCACGTGCCTTGCACATGCTTTAATCAGGAGCTGCAATAGTAACTCTACACAGAAGCATCTGGAATATAGTTATAGAAAATAATTTATAAAAGAAAACATGGGAAGGTCTCAAATTCCAACAAGCATGCTGGAGTCTGAGCTTTCCTTCTATATATAGAAAGATTATTATCAACCTGATATTTCTTTTTTCCTTTTTTTCTTCCTTGCACAAGAGATGTGTATGGCAACTGGTGATAGAGCTAAAGATACCTATCAAGAAGACAGAGAAATTGAAGAGTACATGAATATCTTAGATACAATGTGAGACTACCAACTTCATCCTCTGCATGTAGCAGGTTATTACTTAAACCTGGTGGTATGATGACACAAATTTAGAGCTTTGCATAGGGACTGTATACTTGCATTAAAATAACAGTTCCAAGCATTGAATCAAATTTGATGATAATTAATAATTGTCAAATGAGTCTAACTCTGTAGATGCTTTTTAACACTGCCTTCAATTTTTTCATCCGTCTCATATGCCATCAAACATTATTTGCAGTAGTAATGATGTCTCCAAATAAAGTGGGTATGTACGTCCTGGCAGATTTTTTAACCTTTGCAAGGCTATTCTTGATGTAAGACTACCCCCAACTTTCAATCCAACTATCTTAAAAGATAACACCTTTTGCTTTTGCTGTAGCAGCAGACAGTTTGTACAGGTTTCAACTGCCTATGTCAGAGGACTATAACACCCCTAAAGCTAATTATAAGTGCATGTTTACAACAAATACATTTTCCTCTTGGTATTATTCTGAAGAATGATTTGTTGGATTTCTTACAACTCATTCCACACAAAAGATTCTTTGCCATCTTCCCTAATGCATTCCTGTCCTGAGTAGTGGTCTCATTGCCCACAAACTTAACTTCATTCTTGCATTCTAATGACCTAATTAAGCCTACAACGTAGAAGAATTATTAACAATGAAAAGGCAAAATTAGGTAGATTCATGATATGACAAACCTACAAATGACCTAAAAGTTTCAGTGTCGATGATAGTAATATGGATTCTTGACTTGAAATGACTGTCCTGAAAACTTGAGGTCATTCCTGAGTATGTCAACTCATGAATCTGCTCTTCCTCATTCTGCCAATGATTTTTTCTGCATCACAAGCTATTTTCAACCAAAAGATGAAAAGCAGTAGTTAATATTGAGGCTAATGAGCTTGTTACTTAGGTCAAAAATGCTTTGGATATATGAGACTGGTGTAGAATGATGTTGAAGAAAGCACTCTATCAAATGCAACAAAGGCAAAATATATCCATCATATATAGAGCTAGTCATCAATTTTGGGGATGCTACAAAGGCCTACAAGTCACTCTCATAGGCACTAGAAACCTTGTAAAGGTTGCGAGCTGCCAATCGCAGAAACAAAAGGTGTTTCTTCAGAAAGTTGCTTTGGAGCATAAAGGTAGCCTTACAAATTCTGACGTACCACTATGCAAGGGTTTGAAAAGCTATTGCACATATGTACTTATACACCACTAACCATTCAGTTGTATGTATGAAAAACATCAACCCACTTTATGAAGATATCACATACTTTTGCATAGAATGTATCACAAAATATGAGATAATCTTTCCAAGAAAAATGATGGTAGTCTTAGAGGGTCCACGAAGTTAATATCACTGAGTTTTTCAGAGAATCAAGTCGATAAATTCAATATTTATGTCTCACTAGACACTATGGTGATAATGACCGGAGATAGCATGAGGGAAAAATAGCATATGTGATGTATATCTTGTGTTATTTAACTTTTATGTTATTTAGCACTTTCAATTCATAAGGGCACTAAAAGTTTCTGTAATAATACTAGGCAATGCAAGCAACACTAATATAATAACAACGATTTTGAGTGATAAATTTACCATGAATAGAGAACTTTGGGAATCTGCATATCAACTAAAAGTTAAGATTTATGTATGTACCCCTTCAAAATTGAAAACCACGCATGTAACCTCCAAAAAAAGGAAATATGCAGCAATATCCTTCTAGTTTAAGAAACATTTGCCAGTGTCAAAATTCAAGAACTGAATTGTTTACCAGAATACCCTTTCCATCATTGTCTTCCAACTTCAAAATCCATCTTCTCTAGGGATGCCCCTGCATCCCTCTAGTTTGGGGCTATAGAGTTATTCCACGTTATGTTTTTCACATTGACAAAATCTTTTGCTCCCATCCAAGGTTTCCTATGATTAGATCGTTACATCATCATGTGTAATAACTTAATATCTTGTCCATCTGACTTTTTTTCTTTTTGGTGGATCTACTTTCATTATCAAACATCTATGATTGGTGAAAAGTTTTGCTCATTGGAAATATTTTACTCAAAATCACTCTATTTTTGTGTTGTTGATAAAAGAAATTAATACAATAGCTCAATAATTTCTTGTCATTCATCATCAAACCATATCTCAAAATACTTCTAGTGATAGCGAGTTTTCGCTGTCATCATTTTGAACTTCTTATAGCTAGAATCCTATTGTTATTCTCATGGATTTTGTCTGGATGCATGTTTTCTTTGGATTCATTACATCTTCAGTGCTACATTTCCATAACTACAGGAAGAAGAAGAACTTACCGCAAAAAATCCACCTGCTCCATTCCCTGCATCCACAATTATATGAATTCCCTCCAGTGGCTTCTCTGAAATTAACGATTTAAAAAGATCAGTAAATCAGTGGCAAATGCTAAGAGGAGATTTTTTCCATATGAGTTTGACTGTGGGTAACAAGTCCTTAATATGTGATCCAACACATGTAGAGAAGCTCCCCCTCTAACGAAAAATCGATATTTTATGAGAATGGGAGTAAAAAGAAATTAGCCTACAATAGCTGTAATAGATTATCATCTCTGCCCCCCCCCCCCCCCCCCCCCCCCCCTGACGGGAAAAAAAAACCATAATTCCAAATTCCAAATTGTTGTCTGAGAATCAAACAAACAAAGCAATTTTTATGAGAAGCATACCTATGTTCCCTGCAGCTTTACGAACTGCAGCTACAAGATCAGAAGTGTAAACTGCCATATAATCCACCTTTCTAACAGCTGCATTTGTGGCTTGTTCTGATTTCTTCAGACTTTCATCTGTGAACTTCTCATATATATATGCAGCACGCTCCAAGATGTCTTTAATGTCAGCTTTTCCAAGTCCACCAGCATTAGTAAAAAACTTAAAGCCATTGCGATTATAGGGAAGATGGCTGGCTGCACACAAGAAAATCATCTCCATAAACCTGAGTAAGCTGATTGACGTTGCATAGCAAGATCTCAGGGAATAAGTTAATTATCAAATAATAAAATATTATGAAATGAGATGACGAAAATCCTTGAGATGGCATCATTTTGAAAAAAGGTTAGAGACTTTTAAATGGATTTCAATTAAACAGGTTTCGAAGAGGAGAAAGACAAGAAAACTAGATAGAAATGATAAAAAAATGATTTGATGAAACTCAGAGATAATGAAATGCCCTTGATGGGACTAGGTGGAGAAGCAAAACATAAAAAAAAACACACAAATAATGCTTCTTAACAATGATTATGACAAGGTTCTCGACAAAATCCAAAAAAAAAAAAATCTAATAGCTGCGCCTGGAATGCAGGTAGATAAACTTATTTCAGCTGGTCTTCAGCAATATAATTCCTGAAAATACCCATGTGACAAGTTGTAAGATACTTATGTGCAGCTATGTGTCACAAACCTAATTTATTCAAGTTCTGAATCTGTGCGGCACTCTCTATCATGCCCCTTAATGCACGAGTCAGCTATACCCAGTTTGCACTTTCTAAGCCTTGACAAGATGCAATGTTGTCAGAAACTAAGGTTCAACCTATGGAGAATACGACATCACATAAATCCAAAAGATAGTCAATGACTAAAGCTCTCTATAAGCAAACCACCCATGCTTGATACACAACATGGACTATATTATATTGTCAGATGTCAGAGACAGCCCATGGTCTCTTGAATTAGTCAAATGAAATCCGGTTTCAGTTTAATAATTTTGGTGGCTTCAGTAGTTTTTTGGCAATTCAGCTAAAACACAAAAAGAAAAGAGAAAGAAAAAAAAGAAAGCATTAGAAGAGGATAATTTAACATGTTAAGAAAACAAAGTATAATATATCAGGCAAGGTCCGCCGTACCGGTACCGGTCGGCGTGCCGGTGGCCAGCCGGACCGGTACGGTACCGGTCCGATCCGGTACTTACCGGCCGGTACAGCGAGCCAGAAATTTGAATTTTTTTTTAAAATGTTGTCTCGCGCCTCGTGCTGTGGTTCCAAAAAAAAAAATTCGTACCGGTGCGAACCGGCCGGTACCAAGCGGTCCGTACCGGCCGGTTCGGCTAAATAAACGGAAAAATACCGGTTTTCATGTGGTTCTGGTACCGGTCTAGGACCGGACCGATACGGCATTCCATGATATCAGGGTTTCAAAAAATGGCTGCAGTAAGTAGACGATCAAGGGACTGCATAGCACATATCCAGTATGTCAGCAACACATGCAGTTACTAATTTTGAACCATTTAAATATATATATACAAGTACAAATAAAAACAACAATGGTAATATTTTAGTGGATGGATAATAGCAATATTAATAACAATAACAACTAATAATTAGTGCTTGTAAATTAGTATATAATATTCAATAGCGATTATTATGCCATAATCAACATTTTAGTACTATTGATACCTGTATAGCCATATTGGGCTCACCCTAACAGTCAGTTTGAACATGCTTCACCTTTGTGAGCCCACATAAGAATGGGATGCATATGTAGCTCCAGAATACTAAGTGGGTTCACATATTGCAGCGGCAATATCAAGGAAGCAGTATGGAAGAGTTTTATTCGAGAGAAGGTAAAAGTTTCTATTTGGTTATCAATCAACAATAGATTACTGACAGCTGATAACTTGAAGAAGAGGAAATGGAACTGTAATGCTGTTTGTGTTGTCGTGGACAAGATGAGGAGAAGATAGATCATCTCTTTCTGAACTGCCCCCTATAGCTGGTATTGGAGGCATTTTTGGCACTCCTTGAAAAAGCTCTCTCAGAAGCCATCAGCTATTCAGCTTGTTCAGATTTATGGGGACATGGGAGATTAAAGAAGATAAAAAAACCATAGTGAAATGTTTCAGATATGCAGATAGCAGCAGTATGCCAGAATGTTTGGTTAGAATGCAAACATAGAATATTCTGAGGCTGCTCTACTTCAACCCTCAAACTTATCCGGAAGATAAAAAACACTATGGAATCCTGGTGTGTGTTGATCCCTGAGAAGAAGCTAAAGGCTGTGTCTCACTTCTTCAAGTTGCTTAGAGTAAGGGGAGGGGTAAGGGGTATATGAGAGTTGTACTGCATTGCTGATGGGAGGAGATACTGTCTTTGTAGTGGTGTAATCCTTTCTTTTCCTCTTCTTGTGCCTACCTTCTTAATATCATCTAATAAAATCCTTTAGGCAATCAGTGCCTATTGTTATCACAAAAATAATATAATAATAACTAAATAAATTCTAACATTATTCTGATTTTCCCATTACTATCATGGGCTCAATGTTGTTTTACCACTTTCTGCCATACGGCTGCAATATCTAGATTCATAACAAGCTCGAACAACAGAAAAACAGAAAGCATTTGTTCATGTCAATTATGTCAGAATACATGATACCAATCAGTGACTTTACATTGTGTAGGTCTTCTTTTTAACATTAGAAGATACCTGTTATCATTATGGATCCATCAACTGGACAAAGGATACTTTCATTTTCTGTAAGTGTGCTGCTGAACATTGCTGGCGTAGATGCCAATCTGCATACAGAATTGACACATATCAGCATAGCCTGTGCCTCATATTTATTCTCTATTATATGTTTCAAGAAACCTAGAGAGAAGACATCAATGTTTTTTAAATGACAAATCAAGTAATAGATCATACATTTTCTTAAGAATCATACTTGATATCTTGGCTTTTCAGGAATTCAGACAGTGAAAGCAGCAGTTGACAATGAATAGTTGACAATGAATAATTGTATTCTATTATGGCTATATGTATGCCATCTAAATGGGAACAGATAATGGAAAGGAAGGATAATATTTCAACTTACCCATACTGAATAACATCAACTCCAGCACTACAAATTCCACGAGAAACTGCATCCTGGAAGTTGACCATTAAATTTCAGTAATCAAATAATTAGCTCAGAATTGATGTGGATTGAGAAGATTAAAATGTTAAATACAATATTAATTTCTTAGCATTGAATAAGTTGAACAATTAAGAGCATCATGCCGACAGGAGCATAAGCTACTTCATCATTATGAACAATTCTTTTCTTACAGTTCATTCTTAATGCCATATAAATGAAATTGAGAAGAACCATATATGCAGCATATGAACTCTGAATTTCCAGTGACTTAATTGTCTGTAACAAATGGATTATGTGCAGAAAACTAACCCAAAAGAAGAGGGTTGAGAAAGATAAATGGCAGGGCAAACAAGGAAGACACACAGATTTAACTAAGAAATGTGTAACAATTAGCAATGCTTCTCCAAAATAGTCAGTGAGTTAAGCCATTGGTGGGATAGCTTGCATGTCTTAGTCTAATTGTAATTATTGTATGTTCAGGATCAAATCTTTTGAACCTAAATATTCAAGTCGAAATTATCTTCTAGAACTGACAACATGCTCAATAGGCATTTTTTTTTAAAAGAAAGACAATAACCTGTAATTTCTGAGCAGATATTCGTGAATCATGTCCAATGGAGACTCTTAGGCGTTTTGATTCAGCTGGTTTCTTTTTAACCAATAACCAATCAGCAAAAGCAGCAGCTATAGCTTCTGCAACAGGTTCAGTAAGACTGACAGGTTCCCCGACAACACCAGCAACAGCAACACCTCGAATATCACTGGAAAAAAAGAATAACAAAAAGATGATCTTAGCTAAACGCCAAAAAGAGATAAAAATAGACTGACAGAAATGGCCATCTATCTGATCAACTGCTAGTAGAAAATGCAACTTATATACAGGTGAAAGAATAGACTATCTGCGGCTGCATCATGTAAGCCTTCCATGACAGACTCAGTGTCAGGCCTGTTTGGTTGCTTAGGAAGTAAAAGAAGTTAGTAAGAAGGGAATCTTACTTCCTATTATTTCTTGAGAACAAAAAGGAGTAAGAATAAGGTGAAAGTAAAGGGCCAAAATTTACTCCAATAGTTCTAAGATGTCGCCTGGAAAACTTGAGAGAAACTTCAAAAGACAATAAAACAGGTCAGGCTAACTCTCCTATATACTGATCACCTTCTCTAAATATTGTGCAGATTTCTTGGTTCAATAAAGCGTCTTTAGCAGAAAATAATTTACCAGATATACTACCATTTATGCAATGCGGATACATGAAGAAACAATCTGAATTAAGAAGAAACCACTTTATCATCTCAACCTATTCCTAGTGTTCAATATCGACACTTAAGTTGAGATAAACTAAACTGTACAAATATTTTACATATTGATCTAAAGATGTAATAATCTAGAGAACACAATAGTATTTCAAAAAAGTCTCAAGATGACGTAATTTCAATACATGAAACAATATATATTGACAACAATGAAAAATCTACACCTCAAAAATATATCCTTTAAAATGGAAACCATCTTTTGGAAACAGTACTAACTTATCTACAACACTACAGAACTTTAACTTGCCTAGCTCACATCATTTGATGTTTGCACAGAGTTACCACCTTTTCATAGTTCAGCACATTTTGGATAACAGATAAAGCTAACTATCCTGCATCCACCCTGCAGGAGTCCAGATCCCCCTTCTGTCTATCTGACAGAAATAGATAAGAAAACAATTTGGATACTGTTTCTAGGACCTTGTCATTGTCAGATTCAACAGGTATAACTTAAAGGAAGACAGTTTTCCTAAGAGTTACAATATTCAGCTTAGTTGTATGGTTGGTACCTCGTACCTTGCAGGACATGACACTACAATATAATGATGTCAAAAGAGCTAAAAGTTGTACCTTCCATTTTGAAGCTTGAGAAAGTCAACTTTCTCAGAGGACGAAATAGCACTTGTAAATTGAGCAGCTGCAAGAAAATTTATTAAAAGAAAAAACATGATACAATTAAGTCAAGCATAAGAAACAGGAAATAAACAACGACCAACAAAAGATAAATGCTTTTTCACAAAAATTTGTGCTACCGGAGACCTAGCTCAACAACAATTCTCCATATGAATGAAAGAAAATAAAACATATGTTTAAATACAACTAAATGCAAAATAGATCATGAAAGAACACTATTTTGCAGTTGGGAACCTATAGTTACACTTAAGGTCAACCTGAATGTTGAGAGCCTAGAACAGACCATTGCAATAGATACTTGCTCGGTTCCCAAGATCGGTCCTGTGTGCTGCTAAGGTATGCGACCACATGGCTGATTTGTTAGGCCATGCCAATCTCCACGCCTGCAAGGGATGTGTGCTGTGGATGCTAAGAGAACAAGAATCGCTGGGAAATCTGGGGTTTAATTGCCTACTCCGTTGACAATGCTGTGCCAGAAATACATTTTGAGCACAATTCCCTGATACTGCTGCACGAAATTTGAAAATTTATTAGACCCATATGTTATGTCAATCAAACATGTAACATCAAATGAGTGGTTTTTGTTGATAGATTAGACATTAAAGTTTTTTCAGCTGAATCTTTTTGATAACTACAGTTATTTTGTTATTAAAACTTTGCTAATAACAGATAGGAATGGCAATAGAAATAAATTTGGTGAATTAATATGTAGAAGGTAATGACTCCCATAATAAAGACTAAAACAATACCAACACTCCTTTACCTGTTAATAATGTTACATACCATCATAGAAGGCAATGCCTTAGTCTATGATCCAACATCACTAAAGGGTAGCAGGATAAAAGAAAGATCTGTTAATTTCCAACAATTTCTTACAACGAGTCCAAAAAGTCAGCAGCCAAAATCTCTTTTTTATGTCTAGGCCCTCCTAGGAACCCTTTTTGGATAAACTTCTTTTCATGTAAAGGCTTCTGCTAAAGGCTTAGAAGTTAGAATAAAAACTAAACTTCCTAAGGCTCTCCCATTTAAAAGTTGACTGGGTAAATCCGGCTAGCTGACATTACCTCCCACAATAAAAGCCACAAAAGGTTACCTCTAAAAAACAAAAGCTATATGATGATTTGAATAAAAATTTATCAGAGGGATGCTCTATATACTCTTCCAACGAACAAAATAATAAAAATCTGACTAACCAAGTAATTAGTTCGTCTATTGCTGTAAGATTTAAAAAAGGCCTCAAATTTATTACTCCTTGCTTAGAGATAAAAGGCTTGGTCCGAACTCTTAATTCTCATAATGGAGCAGAAGTTCGCATTCTAATCACTATATTGAATTTACCACAAGATCAAAGCTCAAATATGGACTCCACTTAGAAAACATAACCATAGAATTTTTTTATGTCTGCCAGCAATACCATAAAAGCCTCTGTCATTGTAGGTCTGCTAAAATATCATTTACGCAAAAAATATACTAAATTTTCCCGTGACATAACAACTCGAATTATAACTCCAGTGGAATCCATAGCAACAGAACAACCGCTTTCTTAACTGATCAAAAGCATAAAAACCACGAAAATCAGGAACAATATCCATCCTATATATCATCCACATGCAAAGAAATTTCATTAAACAATCCAATGAACGGAAATTTTGATGATCCTTTTATAGCATGAAGCCTTTGCATCGCTGTAAAAGTCGACAAGGTAGCCATAAGAAACCATAAATGAACAGGTTCTTGTACAGAATGAGGAATTTCTATGGTTTCGAATTAGTTTAAGCAGCCAATATCCAGAATTTCCGGGATTTTCGCACGGCCAAATCAAAATAACTACTACAATATCCCTCATTACAGAATCTTGATACAAAAGAATAAAAATTCGTAAATCCAACAAGAAATAGGGTCCAAATATCCTAGTTGCATCAAGGAAGGACGATCGAGCATCAGAGAGGTGGCTCGGGCAGCCAAGATTGGAAAATCTAAGATGTTAAGCACAAACGGCACAGAGTTACCCTACAAGATGATCCCTTTACAGAGTTTTGCTGAACAAGAATTTCGAAATCCCTGAAACGATCCATAGAAATCGAGTTTTAAGGATTCGCGATTATCGAAAGAGAGTGGAGGAAACGAGAGAGAAACCTGCCATCATATCCAATCGGAAGCGAAGGAATCGACTGGACGGCACTTCCTCGGACGAAGGAGAGGAAGGGAAGGGAACGGCTGACGAAAATAAATAGAGGAGCCGAATATTTTGTAGTTTGTCGGGAGGGTGCCGCTCGTGAGGGTCCAATGTGAGGGTTTATATCTTGAGCATCCGTATAAGTGCGGAACACGTGGGTAAATATTACCCGTAGGATCGCTGAGTCCTTCTCAGAAAAGCGCATGCTCGGTTTCGCGCAAGCAGCAGCGAACTCGGATGCTGGTGACTCGAACGAAATAAATAATTTTTTTTTGCACGTTCTAAAATTTTAAATTTATATAAATATTTTTTTAAAAAATTATTTATTTTTATATTCATAAAATGCTATTTTTTTATCTTTTTTAATAAAAACTATATTTATTTTAATTAAAAATAAAATAAAAATTTGAAATTATTTTTATTTTTTTATCGGAATTGTCTTATAAATATTTTTTTGCACATCTACCAATATTTTAGTCATGTTAATTTGAAATCATTAATTTTTAATATAAAAACAAGAATAAATAATAAAATAGCAAAATAAGTATTTTATTAGGATATATATATATATATATATATATATATATATCAATTTGAAAGAATATTCATACCATCGAGGTGGTAGCATAGTTGGAACGGGGCTTTGTTTTCAACGGAGTGACTCACGTTCGAAATGCGTAGACGTTGATTAATGCTGGGGTAACGTACTCACACGTAGGTTCGCCCATGCTGGTAGAGAGGGTATGAGAAACTTTCTACCTGCATCAGATATTCTCTAATGGAAGGAGAGCCCAGTGGAGGCTGCTACGCGGGTGGGGTTAATTTTCCTCCCCTCCTCCCTTTTTCTTGTCTAGCAAAAAAAAAAAACATTTATACAAAATTTGATATTTAGGATGGTATTTATGAAAAAAAGCTTAATAAATAATCCTCCTCAGATTTTTGTAGTAGTCACGGCGATTGAAGCGCAGGAACTGGTTTAAAATTTATACGGCACCGTTAGTGCTGGTTAGATTATTCATAGTGTACGAGGTGTTATCCTGGATATTGGAGCTTCCAAAACTTTCTAATGACAAACTAGCTAGCAGCTAACTGGACAATTGCCTGTCTTGCTTAACGCGGTCTGCAACCTTCAAATGAGATGGATGTAGTCCACGGAACGTTCATGGGCTCATGGCTAATTTAATCGCGAATGCAAACCTATATGCTTGTCACCATATGATATATTTATGAAAATGTTCAATAACTTAGCAAATTGTGCTGCTTCCTATGCAACCTAGTATGGTCACATGATGGGATATATCGTGGATAGCTAACCATATATGCCAATGTCCTTGGTTGGTGTGACGTACTCAAAATTATTACTTGACATGCATCCATGAAAGAGTATTGCAATAATTTTTTTAATAAAAAAATCGATAAAACACTGTCCCACCCATTTTAGGAGACCATGGTTCTCTGATATCTAAAAAGAGAGGCATGTGTATCAGAGCTCATTATATCAGAAATAATATGTCACTGTGCACGTTTTGAGCTATAGAAGTTTGACAGCACTGGCAAACTGGATTTTGGAGAGAGAGAGAGAGAGAGAGAGAGAGAGAGAGAATATGAGTTGGAGTGCTGTTGGCAACAAGATTGAAGGATGAGTTGTATGTTGGTTTTAAACATGTGTTTGATATTAAAATCATATAGAAGTTCTTACTTATTTTAATTCCAATCTCCTTAGTAAATTAGTTAAATTGACTCGAGCACAAATTTAATGAGCAATAAAAGTAGCACCTTACTATTACTCATAGGTTAATTATGCCAATTCAGTGATTCTCTTGACAAGACTTGTTTAAAAATCTGGATACTTGCAAAAAAACCCTCGTGAGCTGAAATACAGGGTATTCTCAACTCAAAAGTAATGTTTTGCTAAACGATATCACGTATACCTCCTATAAAAGTATTAACGGGGTGATGATCGGTGCTGGGTATCCAACAAATTTTAATATACTAGATCATCATTAAAATCTATTGCTTATATAATAAATATTAAAATATCCGGCTATCATTAAAATTTACTACTTAATTTGAAAGAAAATATAATTATTCAAACATTCTATTTGTTATATTATTATATTATATTTTAAAAAGTAAATAAGAAAGGAAGAAAAAATCGTATCTGTGCATTATCCATCATGCGAACTCCTGTTTCTGTCCAAATACTTCATCATTGGCATAATATAATATCTTACTTTCAACCATATCCCATAAATATAATTTATTATATTACTATATTAAAAGAAGAAAAGAAAAAAGATTAGTAATAATCTCACATGATAATATTGTAAATCAGAAAAGGCCGTTGGCATGCGACGCCAGCCTCGAACGATCCCTGGTTCTAATTGCCCTGGGACCACGGTCCACACCGAGAGCGATAGGGGCTAGGGCTAGGGTTTGGAAGGGGCCGATAGAAAGAGAGGAGAAGAAGAACGGGGAAGCGAAGGGCGAAGGTCAGCGAAGATGATCGAGGTGGTGCTGAACGATCGGCTGGGGAAGAAGGTGCGGGTGAAGTGCAACGAGGATGACACGATCGGCGATCTCAAGAAGCTGGTGGCGGCGCAGACGGGGACGAGGGCCGACAAGATCCGCATCCAGAAGTGGTACACCATGTACAAGGACCACATCACCCTCCGCGATTACGAGATCCACGACGGCATGGGCCTCGAGCTCTACTACAACTAATCTAAGGTCATCTTGCACGATTCCTCATCTCATCTCTCATCTCCGTGGTTATCTATTTTTTCTCTGAATTTCTGATGATCTATTGTGGGTGGATGACTGGATTTTTGAGAACTGGGGCTTGAGTATCGGAAGGCTGGTTTATTGAATTAAATTGGCAATCCTTCTAGATTGTTTTCGGCTTTTTTTTTCCTCAAGAATCTGCTCTTATCTCGTGCAATCGCATGCTTGGTTGATGGATAGACTGGCTTCGACAGGTGACCAGAAAATTGGGTTCGTGAATTATTTAGCACTTCTTTTAGGGTTTTTTTTTTTTTTCATCTGGTTGTTTTGAGGTTGTTTTAGATATTACTTGGTTCTGGTTTTTATCTTCTGGACGGGTGCGCTTATCTGGATGATGACAACTTGACTGGGTTTGTGAAGCGGCTTGAATATGGTGTGAGGAAAAAAGAGTAGGAATTTGGGATCTTTGAAATTAAACAAGCAAAATCCTGAAGTATGATGAATTGTTGTTTCAAGTAATCCCAATCGTGATTTTGTTCTAAAACAAAATCAGGGTGCTCCAAGGTGTATCTAGCAAAGATGAAGAGAGTAATACATAGATGTCCATGCTAAGAGAGATGCAAGGAGCATAGTAATTGGAAGAGTGCTATATAGTTTGATTTGCCTAATTAGTGATAGTTTGAGGGGGGTAAATTATCATTGAAGAAAGTGTAAGGGTTTACATTATCGATCATGTTAGAGATTTCAACAACTAATGGAAGAAAAATGGATTTTTTACTTACAAATTTCTAATTATTAGTATCATTATTTTTCTAACAATTTATTTGTATATTTTGGGATCTTGTCCCTTGTAGTTTCATTACATTATTTGAATGGTGAAACTAAAATGTTTTCGTGCTAATTTAATGCACTTAACTGATATTGATTTGGTTTTGGCATGTCGTATTCTGTTAAGTGGAGAAGCCATGAACATTAAAAGATTAATTCACCTGGTTGTTTTCTTAGGCTTCAATAAACTACAAGATTGTCGAATCTTGAAACGTTATTGACTTCATACGGTCTAAAGGATTAATTGAGAGGTTTGGGATGATTTTGCAAGTTGTATGCTGGTCTGCCGCTTGAACTCAATAGTTTTGTCATCGAGTGATTATACTGCGATTGGAATTGTGGTCGGTTTGGTAGCTTGCGGATGCTAGATTAGCCTTATTTTTGTTGCTTTGCTGCTGCCTGCTTCTAAGTTCTTGTGGGTAATTTTTGGCCAAATAGCCTTTTGTTTTGATCTCCTTAACTAGAAACAAAGAAGAAGATTTTATTTTTTTGTGATAGGAGCTTTTGGATTTGAATGACCTTTACCACCTTATAGCTGGTCTTGTTCACATATGAGCCTTGCAATGGTTAATTTGGAATTTATTGCCATTTTTATATGCTTAATTTGTTGTCTTGCATTACTTAGTAGTAATTTTATGTTTTAACAATTTTCCTACCATTGACTTTGGCAATCCCTTCTCCAATTGCATGTGGTTATAGCTATCGCCTTTCCATCAAAAGGAATAAAAAGATTTGACTATGAAAATTGAACTGTTTCAATTCCATCTTCATGCTACCGGTGCTTTCTGTATATAACCTCAATCATTTCTGATATTCCTAATGGTAATCTAGAAAACCATCTATTTTAGGCACCATTTTAGTGTAGGGTAGTGGCTAACAATCCCATCTCTAACTTATGTATGACCAGCAACTCAAGCCCATATTTGCTAGAATGTACTTGAGGAGATTCCGGAGGATCACCCATTGAATGACATGCAACTAGGTGTCCTTTTAGTCTGTGTAAATGTATTGTAAATGAAAGTTATCAGCAAATACATTTCCAAACAGTGGCATGCCATAGTTAACCGTTGATCTTTGGCCCAAATAATTGTGTATAATACGATATCCTGTAGAATCAATACGGCAAATCTTGAGAGCATAGGACGAAATATGGTTGGTATATGATAGTAAGTCATAATCATCATCATCTAACCTTTTTCCAATTGTTTGGGTTCGACTTAAATTAATCAGGGATCCAAAGGGCAGGTTGAGGCCACACAAAATGGAACCCCCAACGTCTTGCTTAGGGGCCAAGAGGCGGTACCATCCGAACTAAGCTTTGGTGGTAATAAGTAGTTCTATGTTTCGCATGCATGTAAAAGGATATCCATAAAGCATGATATGTTATCAAAATAACATAGTTTATACTTCATTCTGTTCAAAACCTTTTTTAAAGATATATGATCCTTAGAGGGTGCCATCTGGAAGAGTTGGTAAAGTCTTGCATTGGTGTAGATGACATGGTTTGACACCATCTTCACCCCAATTTTAGGCTGGCGTCTACCTTTCCTAGTTCTAAATTTTCATACATATGTATATACATACATATATATACAATTATATGTATACATACACATCATAAATGTTATATATATATATATATATATATATATATATATATATATATAAAGTATGCATATATGTACATATGATCCTTAAGATTAGTATCCAACATTTCTTCTAGCCATATATGTTGAAGACTGATACTGCTCGCATTTCATATGCAAATTTGTATCCTAGATTTTGTTACATAATTTACGGTCCTTTTTTATTTGTAGCTTGTGCACTTTCTCCAAAGACTTTTGTTTTTCTAATTATTGTTTGAAAGCCCGAAATCTTCTCCTTAGTAGATTTCATACCTGGTCTTAATTAATCAAGTGGGTTAGTTTTGTTGCTCCAATGGAATTTACCCATCAATCGTATCAAATGTTTTGACAACTTATGTAGGTCTACAAAAGCTCGAAAGGAAATGCTCTCTTAATTTTAAGGACTACCTAACATTGTAATTTTTATGCCTATATTGCTTTGTGATTAATTTTTAGCAAACACCGGGAAGGGCATCATTTCCTTTGAACTTGAATAAAGTATATTATGCTCGATTGGTTTGGATGTATGTGCATGTATTGATTATATAAAAAGGCGGCGGTTATAATGCTCCCGCCTTAGCAACTTTTCAAGTTGCTCCTAGAGGTGTGCACGATTCGGGGTGGGTCGGTTTAGAGTTATTTTTGGATCCGAACTGATTGAAATCGATTTTCTAAAATCGAAACAAAACTGAACCGACCTATTAAAAAAAGGGGTTCAAATCGATCTGAAAAATTTAGTTCGGTTTATTAGGTTGATGTTTAATGGGTTGGGTTACATGGACTGGGCTAAGTCCACTCATAAATATTTTAGTTTATATAATATTGATGTTCGATAGGTTGGATTAAAGAGACTGGACTAAGTTTAAATATATAAAAAAAATTAAAAATTGATATACACACATATGGGTCGGGTTAGGTCGGTTTAAATCAAGGTCGGAGGAACTGGTACCGGACACCGTACCGATTCTCCGGCAGCTCGAGTCGGTACGGGCCATGCTGAGCCTATGCTGACGAGGGCACGATACCGTGGGAAATCCCAAAAGAGAGAGAGAGAGAGAGAGGGGGGGAGAGAGGGTGACGAATGCTGGCGAAACAGAGGTCCGACCGTGGCTAAAAAATTTTGAAATGGGCCCGAACCGGGCGGTTCCGCCGACGTTGGTGTAAATATATATACTTACATATACATATGGGTTGGGTCGGGTTGGTTTGGTTTGAATGTATATATATATATTTATATATATATATAATATATATAATATATATATAATATATATATATACATATGGGTTGGTTTGGGTCGGGTTAGGTCGAGTCGGTTTGAATGTACATACCTATATATATATATACATATGAGTTGGGTTAGGTCAGGCTGGTCGGGTCGGTTTGAATAAATTTTTTGAAAACTCAAATCAAAACCGAACCAAATTTTTTCGATGCATGACTTTCTCAAATCGACACCAATCAGTTATTTTTTTTTAAAAAAAAATGATACAAATCGAACCGAAGAGACCGGTTTGGGTCGGGTTCGTGGTTTGGCCGGCTTTTTGCACACCCCTAGTTGCTCCTACTGGCAAATGGTAAATCTACCCTTGTCTTATGCTCTATATAACTTTGCATGCATGGATTATTCTTGTCATTTGCTCTATGCCATTGGTGCACATTTTTCAATTTTTATTGCTGCAATGATCGATTCACTTTTCGTGCATTCTTGACATGGGGCAGATGACACAAATATCCTTGTGCATGTATGGTTGTCTAGTGCAATAACTAGGCATAGATGTGAATGTATATAATTATATATATATATGGGCCGGTTCGGGTCGGGTTGGGTCGATTTGAATGTACACACCTTTATATACATATGGGATGGGTCGGGTCGGGTCGGATCGGATTGGATCGGCTTAAATTGGTTTTCTGAAAATTCAAAACGAAACCGAACCAAATTTTTTCGATTCAAGACTCTTAAATAGACACCAAATCGAATTTAAAAAAGAGAGGACATAAACCGAACTGAAGAGACGGGTTCAGGTTAGGTTCATGGTTTGGCCGGTTCTTTGCACTCCCCTAGTTGCTCCTACTGGCAAATGGCAAATCTACCCTTGTCTTATGCATGGAGTATTCTTGTCATTTGCTCTATGCCATCAGTGCACATTTTTCAATTTTTATTGCTGCAATGATTGTTTCACTTTTAGTGCATTCTTGACACGGGCAGATGACACAAATATCCCTATGCATATATGGTTGTCTAGTGCAATAAACTAGGTATAGATTGGTTATTAACCAGTAGGAGCAACTTGCACAATTGCTTTGATTGGAGCATCATAACTGCGGCCTATATAAAAATTTACAAATTAAGTTAAGTGATGCATGCTTCTTAATGAACTACTACGAAAAAAGATGGATTCCATATGAAACATGTAGATCATCTATAACATGATTTGCCAAAATTGACATAATTAATCCTTAAAGGAAGCATATCAATTGATCTATCAAAAAATAAATCCATATTTACCCAAATTACCATAACCATAACCATCAAACCTCATTCCCATGATAGCTACTCGTAATGTTATCGTAGGTTCTATATAATCCTCTCTCTTAACTTCCATCCATGTCACCTTTTATCTTCTCCTCTTCCAGACTATTCCTATAGAGATTTAAATACCTCTCTTTACCAAAGCTAGAACTTCATTTTTCACATGTCCATACCATTTTGATGGTTCTCTATTACTTTGTCTTCAATTGGGGTAATTCTTTCAGCTTCTATAATATTCCTCATTTGTCAAAAAAATCCTCATTTTATCTTTTTTAGTTTGATCACTTGTTTATCTTGAAATTCTTATTTTTGTTACACCCTTTGCTATATATCATCGTAACCTGAATTGACTTCTATATTTTTTTTTTGAAAGTTGCCAGCATATGCATTGACTATATAACAACCCAAAAGCTTCTCTCCACTTCAACAATCCAGCTGTAATTTTATGTATTCCCTCATTTCTCTCTCTCTCTCTCTCTCTCTCTCTCTCATATACTAGTTCCTTGATCACAAATCAATCAAAACTCTTTCTATTGTCATTTGCAGCCGTATATACTTTTTTATGCTTGGCTGAGTCTAACCTAAAATCCTTCATTTGGTTAGGGGAGGTGGAAGTTAGTGTCTCTTGTTTGGATGGTTAAATGAGGAGAGGAGTAATGGAGAGAAGAGGTTGCCCTCCTAACCTGCCTTTTATCTCTCTGAGCCGTATTTGGGTTGAGAGAATCCTAAGAGAAGGGAGAAAGTAAGAATTCCCATTTTGTTAGGGAGAAGAGAAGAGCTAGTCAGTTTCGCTTGGTTAATTAGGATTAAGGAGAGAAAGAAGGGCATAGAAAATTGGAATCCCTTGTTGGAATATGCAAGTCAGGAGAGTAGAGAAGAGAAATCGAGAGAAGTTGTTTCTTTTCAGACCTTTTAATCTCTCTGAATGCGGAGAGATCTGGAGAAGAGAAGCTCCCTTCTTTTTTCCCCCTCTCATGTGTAGAGTTCTTTTCTCTTCCTTTCTCATCTCTTCTTCTAGGTCCAAAGTTCTCTTCTCTTTCTTTCTCTTCTCTCTCTTTCTTTTTCTCTTCTCTCATTTTCCTTCCTCTCTTTTCTCCAATGTTTGAAGTTCACTTGCTTTCTCTTTTATCCTCTTGTTCCTATATCATCCCCAGATAGTAAATACTATGATGCATCCTCTTGGTCATCAGGAATAAGTGTATATATATGACTAGCATAAAGATTTGAGCTTAATCTTGACCCTCAATATAAGCACCCTGTGTTTGGAAAAGCACATGTTGTAACTACTACTAATGCTTTCCACTTTTCCAACATGAATGTCCTTGATAATTTAAATGTCATAATTCTGCGAATTCAGGTGGTTGACATACTCTAGCAAACATTGCATGTACTAATAATATTGGAGTTTGCACCCTTCATATGCAATTATCTAATCACTTCACTAGCTGTTCTATGAAGAGATTTGAAATCCTTTTACTTTGTTGCATTATGCAACCTCAAAAATTGAAAGAAATATGTTAGAGTCACACAATTGACTTTGTAGGAACCTAATCCAGGATCAACCTTATGCCTGAAACCAGGTATTCTCATCCATAGCACACATCAAGCTTTTTTTCAGGTTACAGTGTCCAACTTATACAGCATACTTCATCTAGTACGTTCTGATGTATTTACAGGTTCTCAAGAAATTGTTCTCTTTAAGGAACTGTCTTTTCATGAAAGCAAATTATTTGCTGAAATAATGGATCTCAGTTTTGACTTTTAGTCTGCCCACAGCTTAACAATGACACTTTAGTTATTTATTTATAGGCCTGTTGTCCTCTAATGTTAAGAGTTCCATCATCCTAAGTTGGCATATTAGAGAAATGAGTGCTCAATTAATATATTAAGAAGGAACTTCTTTGTGATCATGTTTGTTAAACAAATTGATGACATCTCCAGAACATGAAATACTTTTTGCAAGTATTTGCTAGCATTAAAATGAGAAAATGCTATTCAGTTTGCTAAGGAGAATGTAGGTTTATAACATTATCAAAATCTTGCAATTTTTTTTAATAGCAAGCTCTACCAAAAAGGGAGTCCCAGGACACTATTTTTGTGCTGCTTCACTTTCCTTGCAATTGTCAATAGTCTAAAACTGAAAGATGAATTACCAACTAATGTGTCAAAATTGTTTGCTGGAAGATCTGATATGCATCATCATGTATGGTAAATGATTGCCAGGAAACCATTGTGAACATTATATGTTACAAATGTTGTTATCTCATCTGAAAATAAAAAAAATTACCAATTCTAATTTCTAAATGTTCTTGCAAAGGAGAGTTATATACAATAACGTGTGTGTGTCAATACAATATTGTTCTTGCAAAGGAGACTTATATAGACACAGAAACACACGCCCACAAAGGATTTAAATACCAGAGTTGGTTCCAATATCCATCCATTGACCAGTACAACATGTAGCGTGGTACATGCCATAAAAACAGGGCGTTGGCTGGCACCTGTCTGATCAAATGAGGGGGAAAAGAAGAAACTAAAAAAAGGGTGCACCGAACCATATGGGCCAGTACATGTTCAGCACAAGTGGTTTGCTGCTGGTCACCTAGTAAACAGTGCTGGGGTTATGGGGTCCTTAGTTGGTACTGCTTGGACTGGCCAGGAGTGGTTAACAGGGCGAGAAAGCTGTGTCCAAGGATGGAAGCTGAGAACAAAAACTGCTTGGAGCAGCCCCTCTCATAACATCTAGGTGTTCACTTAATCACTTCTGGTCTTCATGAGGAATTGTGGAATGAAATGCCACCCCCCCCCCCCCCCCCCCCCCCAAGTTCATCTTGCATTCTCACCTTATTTTTGACATGCCTATAGTTCCAGCCATACTGTCCCAAGTGTCTCCAGAGTTGTCATGTCCCGAACTAGCTGGGCGTAAGTTTTGATCATGTCCTCTTTCCAGGAAGATGAAAGGACATCAAAATTTGAACGCTGTCTGGAGATTTTGAAGCTACAGTTCCTTCCAGATCCTCCTAACAAACCTGCACTTAAGAGATAAGCAAGCAGCCATCACCTCTTGCAATCCATGGATGCATTTTGGATGGACTTGAATGTTTCTTTTTGAAAGATTTATCCTTGTTCTGCACCTTGATTCTTCGCAACAATTATGCAATAAAAATTTTGATGATCCTGAGAGCAGTCTTAGCCTTCCAAATAGTTCCAATTGCTTCTCTTACCACCTTCTAGAGCTTAAGGGTTGATGAACATTGAATTTTCTATCATTGAAATCCAGTTGCAAGCATGTTATGATTTCCTTGGAATTTTTGGGTAGCAGAGATTGGCCATGAAATAGCCTGTGTTTGAGCTTTGAGTTCCTAATTAAGTGTTGGATTACACTTGTTGAGAGCAGGGAAAGTAGAAAAGTTTTAAGGAGTGGCCTCTGTCCTGAAGTATTATCTCAGTGAACGCATTCTTATCTGCTAAAGACAAAACCAGTTTGTGGCAGCTCTTGCAGGTACTGACGGATACCTCATTCTGGGTTCAGAACTCCCCCCCTGGAGTTTCTTTGCTGGCTCGAGTTGGATGCCCTTTGTGTCTTGTTTTCCTGTTCTTAATTCCTTGTGGGGCTTGCCCCATTTGTGCTACCCAAAGAGAGAACAAAATCAGTTGGGCATTAATTAATGGGAACCAGTCAGGCTTGATCTAGTGGTTCTGTACCATCCTCATGGAGGATTCAGGATGTCAGATTGAGTGCTTTCATCAACAGCTACTCAAATAAAAACCATGTCTGAGTAGGTCACAGAAAGAGGACTGAATGGCAGAGTGCCTCCATTCACAAACTCCCTCTTGGGGTGTGATGATTAAATCTTTCTCAGGATTTCGAGGTTTAGATAATTTGCTCAGCACAGTATGATTTGATGGTTCAGCATATTTTAGATATGTATTTTTGAGATGGTGTTCTGATGAGTTTGAAAATAACCAAGTGGAGCAGCTGGCATTGATGTTGATTTGAATGGTCTAAAGAAGTGTGAGCCGTGGATTGAACATCTAAAAAATCTCCTTGGGCTAGGGAAAGTTGCGTGGCTTGCATCAGTGAAATACCAAGAAAAAAAATTCTGTAGAAAGGGAATTAATTCACCGACCAAGGGGCAGTTAGGAGATTGTTGTGATGATTGCCAATAATCGAGACTAGCGATCTTGGCCCTGTTAGGATATCTCCCTGCTACTTACAAGATGCCAAAGCTTTGAATGTTCACGTTGCTGCTTGTTTTGATTGAATTATCAGCTGTCAATATATAAACAAGGCATTACTATGTCTGCTGCCGGTTGATGGTGTGGTATTGCACTACACATGTAAAATTGTTGCGTATGGTTGGTCTTATTAATTCTTGATCTCCTGCTTGCCATAAGATTCTTATGTCAGGAATCCATAGTGTTCTGTGATCACGACTGCAATAGTGGATGCTCTTTGTCATCATTTGTGCTCTTCTTTCTGCATTAGCTTGAATCTGTTATCATAGAATATGGTCGGTCAGCCTTGGGGCAAGGCCAGCGGCATGATATAGGGCTTGCTGTTGGGAAGCTTCTAATTTCTGGTTTTTAAATTTCTTACTACTTTAAAAGTAAATTGTCTAAGGTTATTGATGTGGTTTCATTTGGCAGGTTGGCTGGTTGATCAAAATGCATGCAGGTGTGGCCTGCGGTACAACAATTAGATATGAATAAATGTGTGTAGTTTAATAAATGACAGAGCTATGATATTAGTAACAGTGACTGATGGGAACTTCAGTGTGTAAATTCAATCTGGAAATATACTGCTGTTAAACATATGATCAATATCTAGTTTGTTTGTGGACATGGAAGTGGATGGTAGTGTTTCTGGACAGTTTTTGAGACATTTTGCTAGTTTGCTTGTGGAAAAACATGGAATAGGTTTCTTTATATATATATATATATATATAGAAGAAAATGATGCTGTCGACGTAAAGCTGCTATTTTACAGTACAAACAGTAGTAATTTTACAGCTTTACTGTCCCATTCACAATAGAATCAGAAACTATAAATTCCTTGTCGCCAGGTTGGTGTGCTGCTGCCCCTTGACGTGGCTGATGATGAGATCAACAGCTTCGAGTTGAGAAGTCGGACGAAAACTGGTGACCGGTAAACTTCCCTGCCATAATCATTATTGGGTTGAAAGAGGATATGAGTCGCTGGTTACATCAGCTTGTGCTCATGCTTTGAGGTGGCTTCTTTGCGTGATTTCCGGGCTACGTTTCTTCTAAAAGCTATCTTCTTGGTTGGAGGATGGCTCGTTTCCAGGCTACACTACTGCAGGAGCACCTCCGTGGATTAAACTTTGGAGCATTTAGATGGACCTTGCCTATCTTCACTTCGTCTGATTCAATGGTACTTAACCTCATGCAATCGAGACAATCAGGCTCTAGACCTAATTTGATCTAATTCATTTTAGTTTGTAGACTGGAGTAGAATCAGCATGGTTTGTGCATGCAATTTGTTTGAAACTGCAGTCCAGTGGATCATACTTTCCATCACTTCCTGTACTTGTGCCAAGATTTTCCAATCCCTCGTCACCGTTATTACCTTCAGCATGCAGCTTTTTAGTGTAATCTTTGCCCATTGCATTATTGGATATTATACAAGATGCACCTAGCCACGCTCTGAAAACCTGAAGGGAAAATGATGAGCACTAGCACTTGGTGCGATATAAGGCGATCCCTGCTCTATACCGCTAATTTTTCATGAATTGCATCTATCCTGTTTCTAGGATTAATAATATCCTTGTGCCATGAGGAGGGGAAGCTGGTGGAGGAAATCTTTGAGCAGAAATTGTAGGATAATACGGAAAGCTCATAGCAAAACAATATTTTTAGGTTAAGGTTGTTTCACTCTCAGTCAGCCATACGAAGTGTATATGAAAGGAAAATAACGGAGGTGGTTTACACTGAATCTATGAGCCTTTTTGGTTAAAATAAGGAAGCGGCGTTTCTATTTTTACAAAAGATTGTATTGAAATTGTTGAGCTTTTGCTTGGATGATATCATCTCTTACTACTTAAAGGGTTCGATCAATTCAGCTTTCAAGAACAGGATACGGGATAGAAAAATTATCCCCTCTAAATTTTTAGAACACCAAAAATATTAGCTAGCAGAATGCCAGTGAATCACGTCGGGAAAAAGAGGGCAATCGAGAGCTATAGAACTGCACGAGTACGACGCGTGGCCGGTCACCTCCAAAGCTCTTTTTTCGCTTGGAGGGGGTCACTACAACTGCCGTTTTATTCGCTTCTTCGAGCACTTGTCGCTTGCGCTTTGGACTTTCGCTTGGTGCACCAACCGAACAAAAGTTATATGAGGATGGGCATGAAAAAAAAAAAAATCACACTTTCGATTTTGTCATATTTTTTTTTGTGTGCATCTTAAAAAAAATTTATAAATTATAAATTTTTTCTACCAACAAAGTCATTAGTTTTATAATTAAAAAATATAAAAAATTACAGAACGTATTATATGGCAATATAATACATACCAAACAAATTAGTTATTTAGCAAGTCAATACACATATCTAGATAAATCGATATATAATTTCTAAAATATGGTGTTCACTAGTATACAATATACGGTCAGATAATGCACACTTAACAAATTAGATATGTAATAATTTAATACACACTTTCAAGTAAATTAATATACAATTTCTAAAATATCATATTTACTAATACACACTACATGGCCGGTTATAAACATTCATTTTCTGATACATACTATAAGCTTATCTAATACACACCTAGCAATGATGCAATACATACTTTCAGATAAATTGATACACAGTTTTCAGAATACGCTTTTTATCAGTACATACTATATGGTCAAACAATACATACCAAGCAATTAATCATCTCGTATTTATTTTTTTTTAAATTTACAAGATTGACTAGTAACAGAAGTTTTATTCTTATTTAACTTTAGAGTTTTCTTCTTGAGATGTGCGCTAAAAAAAATATGGCAAAACAAGAGCCAGAAAATAAAATAATTTTATTCGCAGCAAACATGCATGTAAAGAGGAGGATGGTTACTTTGCTCAAGCTTTGTTACTCATAAAACAACTACATTTATCAAGGGAAATGCAGAATTTTTTTTTTATTCTAGATTGCTCTTTATACGAACGAAAGAATACCATGAAGGCTCATCGACTAAATGAAAGAAGGAATAGCCGTTCCCATTTCGACAATTCCTTATTCCAAAGCCAGATGCGGTCATCCCTTACGATATGCTCATCCGCAACTCCAGCAAACTGAACCCAAGCTTCTGGAAGGGCCCATGTCTCGTGAAAGTTGGATCTCATCCAAAATCAGAGTTCTCTCTGTTTTTCTTATTTTTTGTCGCAATAACATAATTATCTTTGTCGGCTGGTCCTTGTTTTCACAACAGATGGCAGATGGATGCGTCAGCCAAATAATATTGGAGTTATCCTGATCATGAAGAGATTTGGTGTTGGATCATCATGCAACTTCCCCAAATAGATGATGAGATCAGTATGGATGGCTCATTTGATCCCTCGTCCCCAAGAAAAGCTGGTGTTGAATACGCCATTAGAGATTAGATAGGAAGATATCTTTGTACAGGAACGTCTTTTTTCTTTTTTCCATTTCTCTTTCTTATAAAAAGAGAGACAAGGAAGCTCTACCTTTGATAGCCATCACAAATCGAACCACATCTAACGTGATAAGAAGTTTCATCAAGTATGGCTGACACGCTTCACTCGTGCATGCAGACCTTTCTAGCACCTGTAATATTTGATCACGGGAGTAAATATTTTGTAAGGAGAGATTAATAACGAGTCCACACCATTGGAGCTTCGGCGAAAGAAAAGGTGGGTACTGACTGAGTAGCCTTATTTGCCGCTCATTATTTGAAGGGCTTCATTTGAGCGGACTACGAATCTATGCTGCAGTTTTTATATAATTTTTTGCTTTTTGATCTTTTTGGTCATATTCATGACCGTCTAATGTGGGCCGCTGTTTTAAGGGAAAAAAAAAAAGAAGAAAGAAAACAATGAGGAGGTGGGCTATTTTTGCGGGCCGGAGCGAGTCAAAGCCCCCAAAAGCGGATCGAGAGGAACCGGACAGCAGCGACGCCACATGCCTTGCCTGATCGGAGTAATTGCTGGGGATGCACAAAATACTTTCCCTTTAAAAAACTATTTCATGTCTTGTCAGCTTGAACAAAAGATTATAGTCTAATGGGTGCTGAAAACAAGGAGTCCTTCTCGCCACTCCACTTCTCGGGAGGGTGGTAAGGTTTTTTCGAGAACATTTATTATGTTGCCCACTCGATTGTTTAATCTCTAAATTCTCAGTGGTTCGGAAGATACCGAACGCTTTTATGAACCGGAAATGAGCTATATCCACCGTTGGAGCAGCTGAAATAAAAAGTCCGAACTGCTTTGAGATCTATATTAAATGCGATCCGATGATCGGTATTATGAAAGAAGATCAATAATTTTCCCATGAAAATGATACAATCCAAACCCTTATGAATCATCTGTCAATCTCAATACATTCAATGTAAGAGGATGAACCTTTAGGAATCAAAAAAAAAAAAAAAAAACAAAGTTACATGTCCAATAGGCTATTTCAAAAACCATGCTTGAGCTTATGCTTAAACTCAACATTTTGCTCTGCAAAATCCAGTACCACTAAGTAGACAATATGGCACCGGGTATGTCCATCTTTAGTTTATTCAGCTTATAAGATTCATGCTCTCCAAAAGTCATGTTTCAAGGTACTCAAGTCCACTCTTTGAAGAATTATATCCGGGTCACACCCAATCCAATGCTTCATTCCATATGGTGCTGCATTGTCTAGCATACCATGTAGGGAATTGCTCTCACTATAGTAGATTAGTATTTTACAAGCTTGTTATTGAGTTTGGTCCAATTATCTGTATCAATCTTAATCTATTTAACTTAAAAGCTTAGGCTCAAGCCATATTTTATCACACTTGAGTCCATTCTTCCGAGGACCATGTCTGAGCCTATACTTAAGCCAAACACCTGCTTTACGTTAGATAGTGTTGCATCGCTTGGCATATCGTGGCCACCAAAACTACTTATCAATCGGAATAGTACCGTTTTTTGCAATAGCTACAAATTGTGTTATATATTTTTATAACATCGAGAGTTGTCCAAGACTGTCAGCTATCAACTCTAGTCCCACTGGTGGGAGAGAAATGGTAAGCTTGAGTCCAACTAAGATTGATCTTGATATACAAGTTAGAATCCAATTCAACTTTAAAACTTAAGATATTAAGTTTTGGACTGAATCATCTATATCAATCCATCTATCTTCTATTAATTAGACTAAGTCTCACGCAGCATGATTCAATTAAATTTGAAATATCAAACTTAACAATTAATATAGAGGTCTTTTTTTTTCATTCTTTTAGGTATAAGAATAGCTAAAAAAATTACCACTTTATGTTTTATATGAAATTGCAAATACTTTCCAATATTTCGAATTGTTGCAATATCAATCCTGCATTTTGTACATTACTGCAATGTGGAGCACATTCCATCCAATTTCGATTATGGCTCGCCGGATATGCCTACATGTTAGCTTTGTAGAGGTAGTTGTCTGATGTAAACTCTCTCTCTCTCTCTCTCTCTCTCTCTCTTTGAGACAAATGAAATCTAATACGATTTCGTTGATAGAACCTTAATAGAAGCCCTCCCCTTCCCTGCTGTCGCCCCTCCTCTACCCCATCTTCATCCTCGGTAACTTAGGCACTACCGCTGGTGGCCTTCCAACACTCTCGCTACTTTATTGCCTTGCTCTCTGGTCGATAGTAGCCTCCTAGTCTTGCAAGAGATGGAATCTCACAACTTTCTATCAAGATCTTTCCTTGATGAACGATGCGGCTGCTCGTTTGACACCCACATTATCGTTTTCTGCCTCCTCCACACCCTCAACTTTGCTAGTGCAATCTGGTCCATTGTCCACACCCAGGAGTTGCTCCCGAGGAGCTCTTCTTCGCCAATTGTGCCTGAGCCTGCATCCGATTTCTCGAGGCCATTCCGTGGATAGAGGAGGAGCAAGAGGGGGTTCTCAGCTTGATCCCCTTTCTCTGTGAAGAAGGATCACGGAATCTCCCTAATAAGGTTTTACCGAAGGCGGCCACCATAGATGGGAATAGCACATTGGTGGAGATGCTCCGCGGCTTTATTGACTTGGCGATCTTGGCAGGTATTTTGGCAACTGAACTCAATTGAGTCCACGTCAAATTCTCTGCTCTTCTTCTTCCTCAAAAAAAAAAAAAAAAATCATAAAACTACCTCCACGTGGCAGATACATAGGCATTTTCGTCGAGCTATGATCGGAATTAGGTGGAGAGTATAGTGCTTATTGCAACAAGATGCAAAATGCAAGATTAATATTGTAGCAATTGAAAATGCAGATGACATTTGTAATTTCATGAGAGGCTTTTTTTTTAGCCTATAACAATTTATCATTTCTGTTTTCTTTGGCGGTATACGGCATAAGAATTTGCCCTGGCATATTTAGATATTTGTGGGTGAGGTTGCGATGATTATTTTGAAAAACTTATCCACGTATATTGGAATGCTAGGACAAGCATTTTATAGTACAATAGAAAAAGTATAAAAACCAAACCAAAGTGCGCGCAAACTTGTTTATTAGCCTACTCGGGAGTAATCTAGAATCAATCAATAATGATGCAGGTAGGCCTCCAAGACCAGCCAAGAAAGCCAAGGAGAAATTGATCAGTTCCTTTTTACCGGGGGTTGCGGTGTCTCGGTCACGGAGTTCCTTTTTACCGGGGGTTGCGGTGTCCCGGTCACCAACAAGCCGGTGCGGTCCACGAGACGGCGCAGCAACGGCTAACATGTCCCCACACGCACGTGGGGCTCCCCCTCCCCCTCCACTTCCGCATCTCATCATCTCGACACGCGCGACCGACAGCCGACCCCAGGCTGCCCCCCGCTGACCGTTCTAAATTCCTCCTCGCTCTAGAAAATTATTATCCATTTAATCCCCTCTCTCTCTCTCTCGTACTTTGGTTAGTTTAGTAATCCCAGTAAAGAGACATATGCCCACGCTTGCGCCTCGGAGGCGCGGAATTTTCTGCACCACGAGTCTACTGCACGCTTGGATGCGGTTTATATGCGCTTACTTGGGATGGTTATTGATCCTTTTGCTTTAATTATTTTTCTTCTACCTGGTGGTGAGATGAAAAACTATTATAATTTAGGAGTCTCTTGCTTTATACATTAATAAAATAAATTTAAATAATAATGTTTATCCAACCGCTATTCATAATAATTGTGGTTCTAAAATCGAGATCAACTGGGTCAATGGTGTCCCGAAATTAATTTGAGCCCTGTGGAGTTCCGAGGTGGGAGATATTCTAGGCGGGCTAAAGGAGATGGAGCTGCATTCGACACCGTTTTTAGGGCGATGGCTCGACTTGAAATAAAGTCCACTTGCTGTAAATTTTTCAGTAAAAGTTTCTCCGATGCTCAAGCTAGTCGAATTTTAGAAGAACAGAAGAGAGTGAGAGAGAGAAAATTTCTAGAGAATATAGAGGTGAAGAAGAATGACTTACTCAAGGATTTTCATTTCTCTCAATAAAAAAGACGGGCTCAATGTCCATTTCCGAAATCAATGGCAGGTGTAATAACCGCGCGGTAAAAAAAAAAAAATGGCTCTGCCTGTAATTCTTGCAGAATAACAACGGTGTATCAGCTAATAACTGCATAGCAACGACTCATCATGTTAAAGGCAATAATCGTCGTGCAGTTATGGTCCAGCTAGCAAAACTGTTGCACTGATCGTGGTCATGTGATAAATAAGCATTAAGCATCCTCCAATGGTTTCTTTGAAAGCAAGTGGCATCCTCTTTCTGGTTCATTTCGATCTATATCGAAGTTCTGCACTTCAAGCAAATTCAAGATTAATATTCTCCACATCAATAATCATTGTATAGTACAAAATGGTATTTTAAACTGAAACTTTATGCTGCGTGTGGCCGCTAAATCTGACCCAATCTCGTCGCCCGAGCAAGCTGAGTGGCTGGTAAAAATCGACGGGTCATTTGTTCGAGTTGGCAAGATCGACCCAAGCTAGCTGCCGATCTCTGAGCTAAAATAGAAGAGCTAGATAATGATGGTGAAGCTCGGACAGCGAGCTCCTGCACCGAACTCGACCTGAAATTACAAAAATATGAAAATCCACTGGTCGAAAAGTGTCTGGTGGAAACTCTCTAATGTCTAAGTCAGTCACTTTTTTCAAAAAAACAATAGAGGTTTGGAAATAGCAAAGTGGAAGCATGGTAATGGAGCCGAAAAAACTTACTTGAGGCTTTTTATGGGTGTACATTATATAGGTGAGGTGAGGATCAACACTTGCCGCGCATCACACTCGTACAAATTGCTCGCATAACGCGCACATATAAAAACTACATGCGATTGTGAACCGAGCCTTTGCCAATTGAAGCAGAGTTCGAAACTTAAACAACTCTGCAGCAAGCTTTTGTTGATTGGTTTGCTATACATCGGTAAAATTTTCTTTAATCGGATAAACAATGAATCACGGGCAAATTGTGCCATTGCTGTCTTTCACTACATATTATCGTAATAACTTACTATTTTATCGTAATGAGTCCGGATAAGAGCCAGCTGAAATGACCAACAGCTGTGTTAAAGGACAAGCTCGTTCACTTGATGGACGGAAGCCCTATGCCCCACGCTGAAATATTATATATATATTATTGGCCGACCAACGAAAGAACCAAGATGGATCCTTTGCGAGACTTGATCGATGATGCAGCTGCAAGGAGCATTTAAATTGTGTCCGGTCGAAATTAATGGACGTGGGTACGGCGAGCACCGAGATGATTGTTACCGACAAATCGACAATGCTTCGGTGGGCGACACCTACCTTTTGAATGCGACGGATGGACAGCACTTTGGCTTCTTCTGCTTCTCCTTCTTCTTTCTTTCTTTTGTCTTTTTTTTGACTTACTTGCTGAAGTAATAAAAGAACCATAATTGTACGCACACCCAAAAGGAAGGGGGACATATGAAGAGTTACGTGGAACATCGTGTCGAATAATGAATACGAAGCTGCACGTCCGGAGCCGTCGGTTGATGGAGAAATAAGAGCAATCAAAGAGTCTGGGAAGTGATATCATGAGACCAACCGGTCGTGGATCAAAAAGCAGTCATTAATGACTTGATTTCTAGAGAGAGAGACTGACATGTAGTTCGCTGAACCATCGCATCGTACATAGAATTTACACTCCAGGGAATGGGATCTTTACCTTCCGTCCAAGGTATAAATTAGATTAGGTTAGGTGCAAAACCACGAAAGATATATTAAAAAAAGATAAGCTACCGTGCCATGGGTACATCAATCTCGATATAAATTAGATTAGGTTAGGTGAAAAACCACGAAAGATTAAAAAATCTCGATTGATTTATCTTTTATGGACGAAACAGGAGCTCGCATCTTTTGCTCCTCTAAAATAAAATAAAAGCTCCAAATCCTCACGGACTCAGACAGCGGCAAAAAGATAATACCACTCGGCACAACGACGAACGCCTACGTCTGAAAACACCAAAGAATCCGACCTTAGGCAAGTGAAGCGCACGCTTTGCGTGTAAATTGAACTACTTTTATGAGAGGCCAACTTCGTTCAACTGCAAACATCTAGCCGTCCATTGTGCAATAAGATACTCGAGATCAAATCCATCAATCACTTCACTCCGGAGCAGAACTTCCTCTCGATCCTCTCGATCAGTACAATAAGATTACTCTATAGAAGTTTGCATAGGCGAAGACGGGATAAAAGAGGATCCACCGCGACCAAAATCAGCAAAAGGAGCGGCAACTGGGAAAGGCGAGACGTCAAAAGGGCAGCACGGAGCTCTTACGAATGCAGCCTTTGGAAAGGACAAGATATTAGCAAGGCACTATAGATGTGAATAGATGTCATGGGACCCAAACAGGACCAAGTGCCGGATCGGCTGACACGGCACCAGGGCAGGAGACCTACATGTTCGTCCACCACGGGATACCGGTTTACACTAGGGGGAGGAGCAAAGCTGCCACGTGGAGTTGTTGCATTGAATGATGTAGTAAATATCCCAAAAAAAAAAAAAAAAAAAAAAAAGCAGCAGCCGCCTAATTTGCATCAACAATTTTTAACTTTCTAAACCATGAACATAAGCATAAAGCCCTGTGCCCAACCATTCAGGTAAGCGTTCCTGGAAACAAAAAAAAACGTAATTGATTACATCCATTTTCTTACTAAATAGGATCAAGCGCTTATTGACCAGTCATATGAACATATGGAACAATTTCTGCGAAGGCTTCCAGTAACGCCATACGCGCATTCATGAAACAACTGCATTCCTGTCAAATAGAAAAAAAAAAAGGACTTTGAAAGGGCTAATGACATAGATGGATGCTGGGGCAATTTCCAGGAACAAAAGATAAGACGAATTCTCCCACTAATCTAATAAGATGGTAGATACCAAGTCTAGATCCAAACCCCATTTTGGGAATTGAAATAACACAAAGAACTGCCTCTGGGAACTTGACCAAGTATTCAAAAACAAAAAGGGTCCATGAAGATGGCACTTAACACTTGCTCATTCAACTGTACAATTCCATGAGAGAGCCTTCCTACCTTCCTATGTTGTCGCTGCCCGAATCCGTTAATATCGTCAGCCTCCGTGCTGTCTTGGTGAACTCGCTGCAATGGTAAAAACAATCTATCAGAAAGTTAAATGAAATTCTCAGATGCTCCAAAGCTTTCAATACAAGCCCAATTTAGTCAAACGAATGAATAAAAGAGAGACGATGTAGTGGAAAGCATCCCACAATCACATATAGCAACATAACATCCCGAAATGTAGGATATATTTCAACTATCATACGCATAGCAAACGTGATTCATCAAGTTCAGATATGCCTACGAGCTCTAGTACAGGAAGCAGACTGGCTTTCATATGAATTTGCTTCTCTTAATTTCAAGGCTTGACAGACAGAATAAGATGAATAATGTCAATTCACAACTGAATCTAATAGCAGAGATGCAGTTATCTAAAAAACATCATTTTTTCCCAATTACCTGAGGCCTAACTACAATTGAGAATGCAAGCTCACCAGAAGAGATGAAAGTAACAGGAAGAAACGAAAATGCTACGAAAGGAGGAATGCAAGCTCCTATAGGATCCTGAAAGCTCGCAAAACCAGTTACTATATATTTCTGTCAGCTAGAGAGGCTGGCTCTAGAAATTTCATATGTTTAAAACTCTGATTGTAATCCTCACCTGAAGGGTTCACCTCCAGTTTGCTTAACTGCACCTGCTGCATCTCGGTAAAGCACATGGCTCATCATTTCTGATTTATCAATCCCAAACATGTCAGCTAGCCTCCCATACAGCTCTTCGTATGAACCAAGGACAGAAAGGTCCAGGGTGCGACCTACATCCTCTGATTCCATGAATACCTTGCAATGTCCAGTCTCCAGACCAAGCTCGGATGCTCGGCGATCCCTGTACCATGGAAATCCTTCACATGACGAATTCTCTGCAAGCCCATTTTGATGAACTGAAGAGCCAGAACCATCTGACATGTTTGTGGTCTTTTCAGGATTCCCATCTGATGAACTGTTTCCAGTAACTCCAGGGGAGATTATGTCCCCAGAATTGCTCAAAGATATCTGCTGTTCAGTGAGTATTGGCTGTCCAAAGAGCACTAACTGAGGTGTCTTTCCATTGCATAGTTTCTTTGTGCTCTGAGAAGGATTGCCCACAGTTAGCAAACAAGATACATTGTCATGAATGGCAGGATTGCCAATGAGAAGTCCTGTGGAGATTCTAGAGGGTGGAGTGGCTTGATCAAGCCTTTGAAGCCCAGCATGGAACAGACCCGACTGCAGTTTGTTAAGGTGGAGATCTGATAGAGATATACCAAATTGAGCATGCCTGGCTCCCTGTATGCCTGCAGGAGTGCTGTCTGGAAAGAAGCACAACGGGCTGCTGCCGGGCCCAAGGGGGTTTCCTGGAAACACCGGAGTTGGAAATTGGCCATCAATGGGAAAATCAGAGTGCTGGGGGACGCGAAGCTTCTTCCGTGGTGGGGAGAAGGGTGTTAAATGGATAGCTGGCATGTTAGAAACCAGTTCAACAAGCCACGGGCTCACATGTTTCACATTCTGTAATAAGTCTGGTTCATCCCATGTCACCTGCAAGCAAAACCATTTCAAGGGAAGGTTACCATCTAGCAATGAACTAGAGACATAAATGAAAATGGAAAAAATACAAAGTTTCAGAGGTGTTGATGTTGCCAAGCAAGAGAGACATTTGTAGAGTGCACCAAAAAAGTAAAACATGAAAATATTTGAAAAGGTTTCGAAGAAAGCATCTCTGTCAAATACAAGCCATTAAGTTATTCATGTCTAAAATTTAAATTATCTTTTGTATAGCTGTACAGGTATCATCAGCATGTCAAATATCATATTAAAATTCAGTAAAAAATGTTGATTAAAACTAACAAGAGGGGCTTGAAAAATCTCTCATCTATTTTGCCTACATGAAACAGTTGGTATGTGATTAAGCTACATAATTCGTAAGGTTCACATATAATGGAACAATGGTATCACACACACACTTTACCTTTGCATAAAACAGATTATTAAGAGTTAGTTGCCAACAAAAGCACTCTCTTATCTTGAAATCATTACGTACAAGCAGTCACTTACAACATATGAAAGCAAATCATGCCAGGCTTCCACCAGATTGCCCTGTAAATACTTTGTTTATATCTTTTGATATACAATGTTCTCACCCAAAAGCAGGCACAAAAGCCTAAGCAAGGTCTTCAATTATAAAGTTGATACAAAACAAGATATGCTATATGAATATTCATAAGAATCCATTTTTTTGAAAATAGCAGCAGTCATATGATTAGATATTCTAATTTGGCAGGTAAGACCGTTGTTGATGCATGATTCCAGAGGAATCAATCATATCAATCAATCATTGAAGAAAGTAGGCTTTTTTTACAAAAGATAGATAGCACAAGTGGCAAGCACAATGCAAGTTCCAGAAGCAAAATCTCCAGGCAGTGTCTCATTGTAGGTGGAAAGGCAAAATTAAAGCAAAATATAGTACATCTGCATGAGAACCAACAATACACAAAAGCATACATCAGATTTCATAGATAAAACTTTAGTGCAGGTAGAAAAAAGAACATAGATGATCGTGGAAAAAGTTTCCTTTCAGCTCATGTTAGGCAAGTAAGAACACATGCAGGCTACAAAAATGATCCCCATGAATGTTCACACTAAAGCTGTTTCTCTATTGAATAGTTCATCAGTGAAAATCTATATGAAAGAAGCAAGAAATCACAAGAAAAATGAACATGGTAATGGAAGGGGAAAAAGAACTAGATTGACACCCAAAACATAAGGTTTCTTCTTTCCAAAAAAAAAGGCACCCTTGTGCATGAGGCTCCCGCCACTGCAGGGTCATACCAACAATTTTTGTTTTCGATAAAGCATGACAACAAAATTTGCTGATCCAAAACAAAATTAAAGTTAAAAAGAGATTGCGTATAATATCGAGGCCAAATAATACTCAGAAAAAGGAATTACTACATAAATAACACAAAATAATAGAAAGCACAATAAAGCCCACAGTCCATGGATGCTGCATAGAAAGCATACCTGAAGAAGTCTCCAAGGTGAATTAGGCCATCTTATCGGATCTGCAACCTGAACAGAAGATATAGTTCCCATGAACCAGCTAATCCTCGAGGAATCCTCAGTTTCAAAAGCCATCTTAAATCTCATCCCAGGACACCACTGGATCCGCATCGCTACTCTAACAGCTGCAGCTTTCACACAGAACTCAGGCGTACTGGCTCTTGGGTAGTAAATTACCTCAAAAGGCTTGCCATTAGCTGCAAGATTTGCAGCCTCGATAACGGATTCGGCCCTCACTCGACCCCTTCCCCTCATAATAGTCCCACCAGAATTCAAGATACCGCCACTTCCATTGCTTCTCATCAACTTATTTTCTTCTTCCCTCAGGAAGACAGATAAACCCCCATAGGCTGAGAAACAGTTTCCAGTGGGAGGATTCCACCCAGACGGGGACTCATGCCCCCCGCCAACCCCTCTTTTGGCCCGTCTGATCCCCACACAAAGATCCCCATTCTCTGTTCTCAGGAACACAATCGAATCCCCAGCAACAAGCTTCTTCTGGTTCACAAAAGTGCTCCACCCGGTGGTAAGCAAGTGCCGGCGAGGAGTCCCTCTGTATATATGCCTGAACTTCCAGACCTCGCCATGCACATCCTTGGCGAGAACAGTCTGGACTGGAGGGTCGGCCGAGTAGTCCAACCGTGGGAAGATGGTCTCGGCACAGTAGCGAGGAACAGAGAAGCCCCCGCCATTGTTGGCATCCGACTGGGTCAGTGTCTTGGCAAAAGAAGCAGGCTTTTCTTGCACATCAGCCCCGTTGCCACCGAGGCCCATTCCATCATCGTCGCCATAGTCCGGCTCGTCCGACCGAACTGGAATCATCCGGATCTTGGCAAAGACCTCGTCGGTCTCTGGATCTGCCATGAATTTCACAGCAGTCACCCGGCAGAGGAGGAGCGCCGGGACACGGGGGGAGCTCCCGAAGTCCACGATGCCTTGGGCGTGCTCTGCGTGGCCCTGGGGGAAGTAATACACCTTCGAGTTCACCGCCGGCATCTGAACCATCCCGCCGGCGCATGCGTGCCAGAGCTGGGAGTCCAAGCACTTGTCGGAGTCCTTCATCGATTCTTTGACGGGTTCGCTGCTGAATGTGATCATGGTCCAACTAGTTTTTCAGGCGAATGCTGCGAATGAAATAATGATTTCTTTTAGTTTTGGATATAAAATCGGGCAAGAAGTAAGATCCACTTCGCTTGACTCTATAAAAGATCAAATCCAGCAGAGAGAGAGAGAGGAAAAAAAAAACAACTCTCACCTTTTAACAAAGCAAATCCATCGTAACTTCCTTCTTTCTTTCCCAAATTCCTGATGACAACGAATAAAAGCAAATGAGAACGCAAAATGAGTTTTAAAGCATGATCTAGAAGACATCTACAACTATAAAAGTCGCCACGCCCGCCACCTCCAAACAGAGAGAGAGAGAGAGAGAGAGAGAGAGAGAGAGAGAGTTGCCGACGAAATAGAGGGAAGAAAACCCAATTTTTCAAAATAAGGGAAGAAATTAACGAATCAAACCAATCACTTACCTTTCTTCGAGTAGAAGCACTGCTACCGGAGAATGAACCAAAGAAATACCAATTAAGTTCAGAGCATACGAGAAATCTCACTCCGTGTCCAAGCTTTTTCTAGGAACTCCCTTCACGATGACCTCAAAGCCCAAACCCAGCTCGCCTTCGTCAACACTATGAAACCCTAAGCCGAATGAAAGAAACCTATACCTCCCTGACGAAACTCCAAACCTCTATCAACTCCTCAACAGAAGCCCTAATACTCCCAAACCCTAGAAACCCACTCCACAGCGCGAGGACAAGAGCGGCAGAAACTACAGGCTTCTGACTACAAAACCACAAGTCCAGAACAACGCAATACCATCTTCCAAAATCCCATTTCACCCCCCCTAAAAGAACCCGACTTTGTCAGCAAATGCTCACCATTTCGCTTCTTCCCATCTCCAACTCCAATCCCCAAACCCAAATCGCAGCAGAGACTCCATATTCGGCAGAGAATCCTCACCAAGGTAGAATGTTTCCCCTTCTGATCCCTTTCACCCTCAGATCCTAAGAACTCCAGCACAGATTCAGAGGAAATCGCATCATTCTCAGGTGGTAGCGAGATTCCCCCAAACAGCAAAATAGCAAATAGAGCAAACGAGCAAAGAGGGCCAAAGAGGGGACTCCCTTCACGCTGTTCCTCTCCCCCTCCTTCCCCTCTCTCTCACCTCTTCTCGGATCTCTTATAGCACCTCACTCTCCATCGCACCACATTTTTATTTCCTTTGCCCAGAAAATAATAATAATAATTATTATCATAAAAAGATGAAGCCGTAAAGCTCGGGGGGGCTAGCGGGTCGGATAATCGGAGCCCAACTCGAACCTGATCCGAAACGAGACCCAAAACTGTCCAAACCCGACCCGACCCATTAAAAATTAAAAAACGTTGAAATTGGCAAAAATAAATAAAAAATATTCATATGACTTTGATCTGCAGTAGTGGCGGTGCGAGAATGCGTGGAGGATCGGCTACGCGTTGCAAAACAGAGAATATGTCACGGAGGCTACACGTGTAGCCATAAACGGGCGTTTCTTTCGCGATAAATTGTACTGGGGTTAGATCGAAGGTTAAGGTGGGTTACGAAAAGAGCGGCGATCTGACCGGCCTCGTGGTTTCCCCCCGATCTTTTGGTCGGGCGACGGGATTCTCGACGCGGCGACATGGCCAATTCCTCGCGAACCCAGCACCAGATCCGTGATTCCTTCCTCTGCCTGCCCTTGCTCTTCCGCTCATTTACAGGAATGCCACTGATTTGCCGTCTCGCCGTTTGATCACGGACATGCCCCCGCCAGTAGCATGGCCTCTTTGACAGCAGAAGGCTCCCAATGAACAGTCGTTACGCGAGTCATCACAATGACGCTATGATGCTCTCATTCATTATATTTATGACGGTTTTCTAGAATTCCGTTGCATATATGGACATAAAACAGTCATCGTTTAGTGTTTTTTTCCAATGGCAGAAGTCATCGTTTAGTCACATGACACGAACACTTGCATGGAACAAAAACCATGTGTGCAGGAAGAAAATATGAAACGTCCGCTCTATTTTACCGTATTTTAGCTAATGCTCAAAATCTAAAAGTCAAGAACTCCTTCTACCAACCGAGTTGTTAATCCCTTGATTTAAAAAAAATAAAAAAAAAATCGCGCACACCATCATCTTTCTTTCTCGTTTCTAGAATGTGTTTTTTTTATATATACTACATAATTAAGTTATATACACTAAGTAAATTAATATCTAGCAAGCCAATATATACTTCTAAATAAATTGATACACAGTTTTCAAAACATGATATTTATTAGCATGCAATACACGGCTAGATGATATATATTTAGTAAATTAGTATTTAGCAATCTAAGACGCACATTCAAGCAAATTGATACACAATTTATAGAATATCATGTTCACTAGTACCCACTACATAGATATATGATACATACACGTTGACTTCTTGATATATACTGTAAGTCTTTTTAATACACATGAAGCAGTGATCCAATATACACTTACAGATCAATCGATATATAACTTTTAGAACATGCTTTTTACCATTATACACTACATGACTAAGTGATACATATTAAGCAAATTAGTTATTTAGCAAGCAAACACACATCTCTAGGTAAATCGATACGTAGTCTTCAATGCATGATATTTCCTATCTTTGTTTAATATAACAAATTATATACATATCATTTTTTAGATTCTATATACTTTTTGATGCAAAGACTTCGAAAAGAGATAGGGATTTGGAGGAAGAGAGAGCTCTGACAAGAAAGAAAGAGAATGCTATGCACAATTTCTTTTCCTTCTTTAGATTTTTATTTTTTAATCATGGAGCCGACGCCTCCGCTAGTAGGAGTCCCTAACTTCTATATTTCTTCTTTAAGATAAGATAGGTACTAGCGACGACGTGACAAAATAAGAAGTCTACCCTATATTTTCTTCTTTGGTGCTCGCTCCATATGATTTTTTGTTCCACTTGTATGTAGAGTTCTTGGCCCCTTTACAATCATATCCAAGGCTTTAGGCTGAGTAGAGAAGGGGTTAGGGTGCTATCATCTGTGATGTATATCAAAATTGTGACACGGGCTTCACATTTGTAGCCTAAAATTTGAACCAGATTTTTTTTTTTGAGTGCGGTCACGAGGAGGTTCTAAGGCTCTCCACGGCTTTTATTAAACTTTGAACCACATCATATATTTCTCAGCAATGACCAAGCTAACTTTGTCTTGATTCTATACGTGGCATGAGAAATTGAAGTCAAATAACTTTAAGGTTTTCTATCCAACATGCAGCAACTAAATTCATTGCATGCTAATATCATTGATTTTATGAGTTGATATCAAAATACTTACAAAAGTTTGACTAGTTGCTTGAGCGATCTACATAGGCAATCCAATAACAAAGGACCACTAGATATCAGTTTGCTTGTAGTTTTAAACCACCACTATAACATAATCCATTGGTGAGAAGTTAGTAGGATACTAGAATGGACTGGCCAAATAATGAGAGATTTTGATATCCAAATTTACTGTAAAAAAGAAATCAGAGAATCGCCAACAGGATTTGGTCCAGCAAGTTGGCACTTGGCACCTTCTCTACTTCAAGATTGATCAATTGCCATCATCTTTTTACAAAGAAATTTCATGCTGTTTAGAAAAATTATTGAATATAATAATTCTTTTGTTTAGGACCACCCCAAATTCCTCCTCCTTCATGACCGACTCAGACCCAATCATGAATCGCAATAGTGATGCACCTATAAATCCCACTTCAACAAACTCTCCTATTACTTCTTTGTATTAATGTGGGCCAACCAAAGGTGGTCTCATGAGTATTGCTAAGTATTGCTCGATGGAGAATTCTTCAGAGGTATGTTGGAAGCAACAGGTATACACATCCAAATTAATGATGTCTTATTTTTCTTATTTTATTTGACAAATAATCTAAAGACTAATACAACTTTGATAAGGGCTAACATCTAAAACTGACGTTTGAAGTCCCTAGATAATTAAATTCTCCCACTGTTCAAATGCTCGGTGAGCCGCACTCCAGGAAGCAAGGAAATGAGTAGCTTCATTGAATCCACTGCCCGGGAGAGGTGTTTTTTAACATGTAATAGCACTAAACGAATTCCACCAGCAAAGTCATTAATGTCGTCATCCATAAATTTGGGCTGCCTGAGGCACGAATATTTCAAGAAATATTGCATCCAAAGATTTATAAAAATTATTCTCTACTGCATACAAAATGGAATTAATGTGGTTTTCCCTTGTTGGCTTCAGAGAGGTGCTAATATCAGATATTTTCCAGCCATGCGAAACTAGAGTTAAACAATAACAGGCCTTCCTCACTACGTCACAACTTTCATAGATTAACATAAAGACTCCTCTATCTTGCTCAAAAACAAATAGACTTCTCAACAGAAGCTGTGGGTCAGGCCCTGCTTTCCTGATAGAAGACTAACAATAGATGGAGACCATTCAACTACAAGTAATTAATTTAGCTCAGACACAAATCTCCGTTGAAGGGAGGTTAGGATCAATTAAAACAAAAGCATTCAAGTCTTGTCGGGACATCAAACCCTTTAGATCTTTATCGTTTGATAATTTCTTAGAAGAGAAGGCATCACTTCCAACAAGTCCAATATTCACTATAGCCTTGATTTTTGTGGGAGTATTCCTTTGCTATGAGCACTGACAACCAATATGGATGGCTTGGAATCTCAATCATTTCTCCTACCGGACCCATTTCTGTCTTCCTCTCTTCTTCCCAATCTTCTCACACTTTTGAGAACAGCTGTGCTAACTCCACAATTGTATGCCTCCTTCCCTAACCACATGTTAGGTCTCCTCACTGCTCACCGTCTTGGTATTGCCTTTCATGAAGGCCCCTTAATAGTGACTTCTATGGCACACAGTCCTTGTTTTTATTGCGCAAGTGATAGAAGCCTCCGGGCTTAAAAGTTGGATGGATGCATGGACCCTTGTCACGGGATATGAAGTCCCAATGTCCTGAATGGATAAATCACCAAAATCTAAAGTTATGTCCTCCCTCCGTTTCCTCTCTCTCTCTCTCTCTCTCTCTCTCTCTCTTCCATTTCTTCTCTCTTTTTTCAAAAAAAAGGTAACCTCCATTCCATCGTCAAAATGGTTGGCTTCTGTCAACTCTCGTTTGGTTCGGCCGGCTGGGTCAAATTTGATGAAGATTAAAAAATGAAAGATAAACCTGACCTGATTACTATCCAGTTGGAAAAAAAAAAACAGCACCAAATCGAAGCTTGTATCTTAACCCAACTATTCCAAGCGACTTAAGGGGTATGATTGCAACGAATCATGTTCAATTTGGATCGCATTGCAGAGCTGTTTAATTATCAGAAACACAAACACCCACTTCTTTTTGATGAATGGGAGGCAAACACAAGCCAGTGACAACAAGGTTGGAAATCCCATATTTGTACAGGACATTTTATCTAAACCTAATTATTTTAGATGTATCCACCGCTTTTCCATCAAAAAAACAGTCAATCCGCAATCGAGCAGACGACATTCTTGTTGGCAGGTTAAGCTAATGAGACCTCTACATAAACTTGAAAGGCTCTTCGTTTATATGAAATGCCAACGCCACTAGGAGTTTCTCAACGATGGAGGCCTGAGATGTCCCAATTCTCTTGTTTTATGGAAGCTGCTGACTCCGTGAAAGATCAAGATATTCCAATGGCTAAGTCTCAAGAATCGCCTAAACACCAAGAACAATGTGAAACGGCAGATGGGGAAAGATTTTGGAGGATACTATACGGTGGAGACTTGATTGGATTCATTGATGACTTTTATTCATTGGTAGTCTTTTATTAAAGGTATTTGGACAGAAGTATATTAAATACCATCAATTTACAGCATCATCCCCACGCACTTGGTACTCTTTTTTTTTTGAGGATAAAGAAGGCTCAAAAGGACTCCCAGAAATTTATTGAAAAGAGAAAAAAAAGGGGTAGAATTTACGCTAGATGGCCCGCTCTTATGAATGAGCAGTTAGCAAATGACAGTGTTCAGAACACGAGAGGAAAGTAAGGAAACAGAAACCAAGCTCCAAAAAATCAGACAAAGGTGCTCCTAAGAAAAAAAAGATTAATGTAGGAAACAAAATATTCAGAAGGTCGCCAACTTGGCTTTCCCAGTAAATTAGAGGTGGCAACGCCATGGTCCCGCTGGAAGCAAAGAAACTCGCGAATTTTAGCAATCAAAAGCAATCATTAAGTCTGCTGTCTCAAACAAACTTGAAGTTGGTCAACGAATGGTCCATCCTTTGATCTTTTAGACAATTTTCTTCTATCTGTTTCTAAGTTACAGAGCCTCATTAGGGATATATTATTAATTTTGTGCATTTCCTTGTCTTTTTTTTTCTTTTTGATCGTTTTCTCTCTTATCTCCAGTATTGGGGCGGCTTTGCCTCTCTCTCTCTCTCTCTCCCCTTTAAAATAAAATGCAAACATGTAGGTCAAATATTGCAGCTAGCCTTTAAGATAAGCTTAGAAGAGTGTAGCCTTTATGAAAATCCTTCCATCTCATTTGCAGGGCGGAGGATGGATTAGACGTTGTCTTGTTGTTTTCGGAACTGGAATAGGGGCTTCACGGTATAAGCAGTATGCTTATTTTAGAGTTAGCTTAAGGTCTCTTCTCTCTTGACATGTACATTCGCTGCAGCCAAGTCAAATTCTCTGGTTGCACGGAATTCAGATAAGATTATAATGTTATAACCATGCCACCTGCATGCAAATTTAATAATATAGCTTGTAGTTGCTTTCAATCCCCTGTCGTCTCTTGGGGCAGCTAATGACCGAGTGCTGTACTACACCTAGCTGATAAGGCGTTCATAGGTTAAGAGGGGAATCGTGTGGGTTGGCCTCTCCACGTCACAAGTAACATGAACAAGAACATACAAAGAAACATGGGGTCTACAGCTGCAAGGTCCCAAAGTTTATCGTCATGCATCATTGATATCAAGGACTCATTTGCTTTGTTGAAAAAATTTTCTTTTATTGAAAACTGATGTCTGAAAAAATAATCTTTGGTTGGCCATAAGAAAGTAATACATTTCAAAATGACTTATGTTAGGTTAAACATATACTTTTCTATAAAAATTATTTAAAATATATGTTATATTTTTAATAAAGAGAAATACCTTATTCTATTAGCATTTTTTTTAAAAAAAATATCCTAATTTTCGATTGGCTGAATTTGGACTTTTCCATAGATTTTTTTATTATAAAATATAAAAAACTTATTTTCATAAAATTGACGAAACTACTTTAACCAAATATTAGATGTCTCTCCTTTTTCTTGCCGACCCTATTTGTTCTCCTCTTCCTCCTACAAACCAAACTAGTCCGAAGTGTACTTGGCAGATGCCCCCTCATCCAAGAATGAGACGAATTCAACGAGGGGATGCTTGCCAAACACCGGAACACTACGAGCACATTAGAGTATGACGAATTTGCTATCATGTTTTAATTCGAGTCGTTATCATGGATATTGTTAATCCGGCCTGCATTATACCAAGTGCTCTCTGATTGGTCACGTAGGAATGACCACCATTTCCTGACAATGGACTTCTGCCTGCTCGGCCCTGGCTTGGTTGGTCGACAAGGATGTTTCTTATCTTTAGGCTCCATGAAGGGATAAAAGTGATAGATTTAAAATTATAATAATATATTTTTAGTGCTGTCTGTGTTTGTTTTTATTATTATCAAGACTATAACGGTCTACAATACTATCTGGCATTCGTTGACATCTTTGGGACATGACGGAAGCGTCCAAAGGACAGCTAAAATTATGAGTGAAGCCGGAATGCTCCCCTCTTGTTTGGTATGTATGACATTGCAAATGAGTTGTGTTGACTGATAATCCGACGACTCAAACCAATCTATTTAGATCCGATCCAATCTGATTTAAAAGATCCATGGAACCGGGTTAGGTTCTAAAATTAGACTCGTTTCATTTTCTGAGTCAGATCTGAGTTTACTAAATTCTGACCTGACCCAACCTATTCAATTTTTGGGGCAATTTTAGATTTCCTACTCTATGACACAACTTGAACCCAATACACTATTAGGGCCCTGCAGGGGTGCTTAAGAGTCTTTACTCTATATTCATCTAATCTCTTCTTATATTTAATGATGAAAGGAATGGAAGAGACTATTTTTGTGTAGTGTCGAGTAACATGAATTTTACTTTGAGGCTTAGATTGGTTATATTAAATAGAAACACTATTTTTCTAAAAAGAAAGTTCAAACTAATGAAGGCAAAATAGAGTATAATTTTGCTACGTAAAAGAAGATGGGTTCATGATGAGTCCTTTACAACTGTTGAATTTTACTATATATTATTATCAAAACCATATTCCTCATCTTTGCCTATGTATGTTTTTCTAGTGGTATGTTTAAAAAATGGTAGTAGATGTATTCTAACAAATTCGGGGGATATCACTGTCGAGCAAAAAAGATTAGCATTGATGCAATTCTTTTCTACTCAAAAAAAAAAAAAATTGTATACATGAACAGAAATTTTTTTATAGCTAACAAGGTTGAGCCTATCATTATTATGTTAGTTTATAATGATATCAATCATTGATGCTTAAGGCGCTTTCACTTGTATGGTCTTGTATAACTTATTTTCTGTAGTTTTCATTTATTGCAAAAGAAACCAAGCATAAGGAATGACAAGTATAGGAATTCAACTTGGAGTCAATCTAGACCTGATCCAAATCTGATCTAAATTTTTTGGGTTGGAACTGGATTATACATAGATCCGACCCGACTTGAATGATCCATTGGGTTAGAAATTTGAGCCACGGACCCGACCTGACCCAACCTGATCTTCTATTAGGTTGGGTTTGGATGCAGCATTGAAATACAAATAAGAAACTAGGTTCGGTCGGGATCACTCATGACTCAGTCTGATCCGATCCATTTGCACCCTTAGGTATATAGCACTAGAGATCAAAGGGTGTATGCCCATCAAAGGGCCACAAAATAGATAACTTATTAAGTGGACCGTATCTACAGTAAACCTACGATGAAATCATCCTAAATAAGTGGACGATAAATAGGGTGATTACATCCTTATTCCAGTCCAGACCCGGTCCACCTAATAATTTCTCCACCGATCATCCTTGACGCTTTCGCAACTCGGAGTCCGAAGGGATCACAGCGGTCTATTTATTTATCCGTGGATCCGGGGCATTGAGCGAGCCATCAATTGGCATTGTATAATAATTTTGACCGAGCCCGAAGATGACTCTTCCGTGAAGGGGTAAAAGCGTCATTGGGAAGAGGCTCGCTTCGTGCTGCTCTGGCGATTAGTTTGGAAAACTCGGCGATTAAATCTGGGTCAGGTGTGGATCCCGTGGCCGAGGCGTCGGGAAGGGAAAGCGACAACCGAACTCCGATGCCGCATCCATAAGCCCGATCCCCCGATCATCTAGCTCCGCTTGATACTCATGTCCATGGAACATGAATACGCATGAACTACCGTCATGTAGCCGTTATCACGTCCCGTACGCTTCTCGATCATCGGATTCCATTGCTCATGTCCTCATTAGGGGCTCGGTTCGCGGGAAGCATTTTCCTTCAAAGGAATATGATTTCTGAAAAATAAATTTCTAGAAAGAGAATGTTTAGAAAAATACTTTTGGCATGTTTGGTTGACCATGGGAAAGTGCAAATTTCCAAAGTGCTTATGTTTGGTTGGCCATCCACCTTCCTAGGAAAGTTATGTATAATTTCTATTATGCCCTTAATAAAAATTAGATTTTTAATGTCTCTTTAATGCTTCTTTAATGCTGAAGGGATTTTTTGGAAAAAAGTAAAAATGGAGTAATTCCTGCCTCATGGGAAAGTAACTTTCCCATGTTTCTCATGGGAAAGACTTTTCCATGAAATGTGGAAATTATATTCCCATGGGAATTTAACTTTCCCTTCTCTCTCCTTTGAAAACTCCAACCAAATAAGAGGCATCTCATTACTTTTCCGTTGACCACACTTTCCCTCCTTCTTTTTTCGCGAACCAAACGAGCCCTAGTATTATTTATAAGAAGAGAACTAAGCTCGGTCCATAAGTTGTTTGGAAAGAGAGGCGGATGATGGCCCTCGTGCTCGAAAAATATTTTAGTTGGATGATAACGGCGTTACCGAAAAGTTTTCCCACGGACCGCGGCGCGCCCGCGGGTTGTTTCATGTTCTGAAAATATTTCAGATTTTCAGTTGGAGGATAACGGCGTTATCGGAAAGGTTTTGCATGGACCACGGCGCGCCTGCGGGTTGTTTTAATTTATTTTTCTTTGACAGCTACGAGACAATGCGTCAGCAACAGTGGCCGTACACGTCGGACATGTCACGGGAACGTGTCAGCTTGCTGGAGACGCCACGTCGTGCTGCGGGTGGGTGGCTGGTCACGCGCGTGGGGGCAATTTTGTCGCGTCGGACGGACGTGACAACGGTGGTGGGCTCCCACCCACGAGAATCTGTGTCCCTCGGTCTTCCCCTACTCCGCCGGGATACATGTAATTTGATGCGCACGCACGCACCTTAGGTTGGAATTATGTGACCTTGCATCTAATTTAAGGCCCCAGAAGTAGAACACCTTGCGGGAGTGTTTTTTTCGCAGAAGAAAAATGAACAGTTACATTTTTGGATGGATGCAGAGTTAGATCCTTTAAAGATGCGTGTAGATTTAAAAGATTCGTAACAAACAAGACATTCTTGGATGCCACCATTTTCTAGCTGTTTGACCGTCTAGTGGAAATGCGGGAATTTCTGTAGACAAAACTGATTTGCTTTCCTCCTTCTCTCAAGCATCTCTGTGCGAGTTTACAATAAAAGCAGGGATCGATAGATTAATCGTGACTTCGTTGTTTAAGATCAAACCATTTAAGCAATTGTTGAGAAAGTTCTTTTTGCAATTTTATAATTCAACCGAATACAACAAAAGTCTTAAATTTTCTTTCTTCTTTCTCTTTTTTTTTTTTTTCTTTCATTGGCTATGTCTTCTATTAGACAGCCGGACAGAACCTAAATATATTTTTAAGAAATTCTTTCAGTTTCGTATAAAAAAGTAGAATATGTTGAAAATATCAATTTCGGAGAATGCGAGAGAAGTGGATTAGTATTGCTTAATGCTCAGCTAAGAGTTAGGAGTAGACGTGTCGTCGGACTCTTTCATGTATTCGATGGTTGCTCGCTTGTTTGTGATCAAGTTCTCCGTGACATTAGATAATAAATGTTGGTCTTTATACAGGAGCGATGCATATGTTCATCCATCCCTAACCAAAGACAGGCAGACAACTGAACGAGACTGCCATGTGGTGTTTATTAGACCAAATGGTCTAGCTGTGTCCCATCATGTCCCTCCCAAAGATAAGCTATCTTTTAGCCTTTTAGACCAAGAAAACTCGTAAAGGACACGGGCATAGTGAAAACACGAGCATGGTTACTCCCCACATCCACCAAAAGCCGCAAGTTGTCGGCCCCATCTTGGTTGTTGTGCGTTGGGTTAAATGCCCGGTTTGTGATGGTTCAAGGCCAGCCCACGTCCGTAATCAAAGTGGCACAGGACAAATACAATATTGGCTTGGTTGAAGCAGTGATTAGCGTGGAGTGTTTCTACACTCAAATTGAGATAGTTCTACCATCGCTGGCTACATCTATATTTGTGTGGAGTTTGGCGTGATGATGCGTCTCGAGATATATCCACCTCTTTTGGCTGACCACTTTGGTGGAGTGCTTTAGATCGATATGACACTAGCTTCATCTTGACCATCATCTAGCTGTTTATGAAGTATTGGAACAAAACAATATATCTTTTGGTTATAACTACTGGATCAGAACAAAATATCTATCGTTTGTTATATGGTTGTAACCAATATGATCATAACGCTTTTCTATCTTAAAGAAAGAATGATTTTATGGGTATAACTATCGAGCAGAAGAATTATATCGCTGTAACCATGTGCTTTTGTACACCCTATATATATATATATATATATATATATATATATATATATATATATATATATATATTATTATTATTATTATTGGGAATGATAATCTCAGCAGTCGAATCATTTACCTCGTCCTTCTTTTCCTGCAATACAAAAACATTTTTGTCTGGACAAAAACAAACGAAAAAAAGATTCTTCTTTTCTCCACCTCTACCGACCGGCATCATCTTCCCATTTCCCCTCCCGCCGACCGATCCCCGCCTTCTCTGTTCTCGCCCCTGCGGCCCCTCTCATTGCTGATCCTCTGCCGGCCGTAGCTCTTCGTCGGAAGATCCTAGTGCCTTTTTTTGATCTCAACGTCCTATTCTTGACCAGTAGATCCGGTATTCCCAGGGTACGTACGCGTTTTTTTTTCTTCATTGTGCTTCTCTTCCTCCTCCATGACCGTGCCTGTCATCCTCTTCCATGCATGTGGCATTCTTGTGCACGCCCATCTTGCCACATGGCATTCTATGGGTGCGTCTCTCTTGCGCTCTCAACCACCTGGATATAGCGTGCTCCATTCATCTTTAGATGAACACATCCAATCAAGCATCTTTTTCGTTTACCCAGATCACAGTGTCCTGAGAAATTAACCTCCATAGATCCAGGCACGTTCAGTCTCAGTCTGGGCGCGGTTTGGCCTCGAAGCCAGTAGCGTGGGCCTTGTTCTGACGGCCCTCCTCCTTCTCCTCACTAGTAGTATCTTCTCCGAGTGCCAATGGTCTCTCACTCAGTACATTACAGCATAACTCATCCGGTCTCTTTTTTTCATCATGGCTGCTCCCTCTCACAACTACTCTCCTGCCGCTCAACTAGACGATCCGTTCTTTCTACACTCCTCCGACAACCTAGGTACAATTCTTGGCACTGGAAGCCAAAAACAAAATGGGTTTTGTTGTTGGTTCTCTTCCCAAGCCTGAGCCAACCGACCCATTGTTCTACGCCTGGAAATGTACCAATAATATGGTCCTTTCTTGGCTTCTCAACTCAATCCATATGGATCTCGCTCTGTCAGTACTTTACGCTAACTCTGCAGCCGATGTTTGGATGGAGCTGCACGCTAGGTATTCCCCTAGCAACGACCCTCGGGTCTTCATGCTCGAACGTGCCATCGCCGCACATCAACAAAATTCCGACTTCATCTCAAAATACTACAACTTGCTCAAAAGTTATTAGGACAAGTTGGCCACCTATGATCCCCAAATACTTTTTCTTAACCATTGTTGATGACTATACTCAATACATATGGACCTTTTTAATTAATGCATTTCAAATTTGAAACTCTTTTCGTCTTCTAGCATTATCATGCATTTGTCCACCTTCTTATGACCATATCTAGGTACTTGGATGTCTTTGTTTCGCTTCTACTGGTCATTTAGTCACTGATAGATTTACTCAAAGAGCCAAGAAGTGCATTTTTTTGGAATATCCTAATCATCAAAAAGGTTATCGTCTTTATGATCTTGAGCACCAAACTTACTTTATTGAGATGTTGTATTTCATGAATCTCATTGTCTTTTTCTTTCTTGTCCAGCCTCACCATCTTTCTCTTCCCATGTACTTCCCCATTCTATTCTTGATTTCTCAACTCCCAATTTCGCACAAGAGGAACCTCATGATGATAGGACCTTACATAGGCATGTTCCACCTTCTACTTTCACCATACTACAGCCGAACATCGCTCCTGCATGCTCATCATCTAGCCCTGCACCCATACCCGCAACCACCAACCTTCATACTACCTCCTCAAATCACTCATCTCCCACACCTTCTCAACCTCCATTACATCATTCTGATAGGCCTAAGAAACAACCTGCCTATCTCAACGATTTCTATTGTGATGCAATTCTACCCAACCACTCATCTTCCACCTTATTTGCTTCTAGCACCCACCACCTCATCTTTTCTCACCTGACTTATGACCACTTCTCCACCAAATATAAAGCCTCTCTTACCTTTATATCCAGTGAGACCGAGCTTACTTGTTTCACCCAAGCTAATATACAATCCAAATGGCAGGAAGCCATGACAACAGAAATCCAAGTTCTAGAGGCCAATAATACCTGGACAATAACTAATTTGCCCCTCGGTAAGAAATCTAATGGTTGCAAATGGGTTTACAATATCAACTATTGTTCTGATGGCAATATTGAGAGATACAAAGCCAGACTTGTTGCAAAGGGCTTTACACAAATTGAGGGCCTAGATTATAATGAGACTTTCACACCCATTGCTAAACTTGTGACTGTTCATTGCTTACTCGTGATTGCTTCAGTTAGAGGCTAGCCTTTAGATGAGGAGGTTTGCATAAAACTTCCTCTTGAATTTGCCAAACAAGGTGATTCACGAGTTTGCCGTCTTCATAAGTCACTTTATGGGCTCAAGCAGGCCTTTCGCAACTAGTTTGCAAAATTCTCATCTATGCTTCTTACTGCTGGTTTTCTCCAATCAAAGGCCGACTACTCCCTTTTCACATCTACAAGGGACACCCTCTTCACTGTTGTTCTCGTACATGTGGATGATATTATCATAACTGGGGATGATTCTCTTGTCATTACTTTTGTTGAAAGGCTCCTTGATTCCAAATTTCATATAAAGAACTTAGGACCTCTCAAATATTTTTTTGAGATTGAAGTTGCCCGATCTGTTCAATATATATATCTCTCACAATGAAAATATGCATTAGACATTTTAGCTGATGTGGGTGCTCTTGGTTGCCGTCCATGTGTTTCACCTATGGAGTCCAATCTAAAACTATTTTCAAATGGCAACCCCATTTTTTTTGAACCTTCTCCTAATCGGAGACTTGTAGGCCGCTTACTTTATCTGACCATTACAAGACCTGGCATTCTTTATCATGTCAATATTCTTAGCCAGTCAATGCATGCCCCATGTCAGTTCCATTGGAATGCTGCACTTCGAGTGGTTCGCTACATCAAACCATCACCGAGAGCAGGTCTTTTCTTCTCTTCTTCCAGCCCATTATTACTTTCTGTTTATTCAAATTTGGATTAGGCTTACTGTCCCACTTCTTGGAGGTCTGTCAGAATATATTGTACCTTCCTTGGCACCTGTCCTATATCCTGAAAGTCTAAGAAACAAGATATTGTTTCTCGTTCATCTGCTGAAGCAAAATATTGAGCTATGGCATCATCTGCATGTAAAAATCAATGGTTAAACTACTGGCTTCATGATTTGCAAGTCCCGCAACATACAACCACTCTGATAACCAATCAACTCTACATATTTCATGCAATCATGTCTTTCATAAGTACACCAAGCATATCAAACTTGATTGCTATTTTATTTGCGAGAAGATCCAACGTCATCCCATCAAGATAGCTTATATCCGGTCCAATAAGTAAATTACAAATCTATTCACCAAGTCCCTTAACCGAGAGCAATTCCAGCATTTAGTTGTCAAGTTGGCTCGTAATCTCCACCCTCCAATGACGTCTTGACCATCATCTGGTTGGTCATCAAGTATTGGATAAGAACAACATATCGTATTGGATAAGAATAACTACTGGATCATAACAAAAAGCCATATTGTTTGTTATATGGTTGTAGCCAATATGATCATAACGCTTTCCTATTTTAGAGACAAAATGATTCAACGGGAGTAACTATCGAATAAAAGGATCCTATTGTTGTAACCATGTGCCTTTGTACAACTTATATATATTTCTTTTTATAGCGCTCTTTGGGACTTGCTGCTTTCTAACTCTCTAGGATATATTCAAACAAAAATGGTATCGAACATCCGTCTTAGCAAAAAAGAAAAAGAAAAAAAAAGATCCGTTATCAATACGGATAAAAATGCGGCTTAGTTCTTTTTAAAAAAATATATACAGCTGAAAACATAGCTTAACACAAAGGAAAACCTCATGTGTGCTGGTGAGTGATGACACATCAACCACCATTTGATTAGGTCCTCATTTCTCAAACTATATATTATATCCTTCCCCCACTCCATTGCCACCGTATTTCCAATTCCCGGAGACCCCACCCTTGTGCCGCAAGCGTGGGAAATCCTGACATTGGGATCCACGTAAAAGTGGCATTTCTGTACCTTTTCTAATGGGATCATGGGGGTTGAGATATTTATTATTGCTCGATGACTAATAATGTGAATGTAGGAAAGACGCAAGCGTAGGAACGTGGATTAATTTAAAGGCAGCGTGGGCTGGGTCATGTGACACGGTCTGTCGTCTTAAGAACAAAGATTCCGGGGTCAGAGTAGGAGCACATTCCGCCCCACGTGACCACGCGGCACGCACACGTGATGCCCGCATCGCATCGTGCGGCTCCCGTGCCGCCTCAGCGGGCGCACCCGGTGCACCCGGGCGTCGCACCCGTTCGTAGGTCCCACCGGGACTCTCTTGCCCACGAATAGAATATAATACTCGAACTCGATGTATATAATAAATTAAGATATCTCTTACGTATTTCTAAATTACTAATATATTTTGTGTAAAAATGTACGTAGGCTATGTTCTGATGCAGCGGTAACACGCGAGGTTCCACGTAAAAAAGACGCACGACAATTGAGGCATGCGGTGTTGGTTGCAGCTCCAGCTCTCTCTTCCAATAATTCATGAGCTGATGTATTGAGGCCCAATACATCATGGTTTTTGGCAGAGTTTGAAATTACATATTTGTACTCTAGCATGGTTTTTGGCAGAGTTTTGATACACCAATTCATAAAATTGTATGGATTCTTGATTCCAACAAGTTTCAGGCAAATTTGCACCCATAAATGCTAGTTTCAGGCAAATTTTTTTAAAAAAATAATTATTTTTTAAGGACTCATTTGATTTACGGGAATTTTTTTTTCATATAAAATTTTTTTTCTAAAAAGCTCATTTCTAGAAATATAATGTATAAAAAATGGTACATTACAGAATTGAATATTTACTTTTCTAAAAAGGTTGTGTAAAATATCTATTATATCTTTAATAAAGAAAAAAAATATTATCTAGAAATTTTGATGGCTTAAGAATAGCTTTATAAAAAAAAAAATTCCAATTGATTGAAAAGTAGTTTTTTATATTCCTCATAATTTTTTTTATCATGATATATGAGAATCTTATTTTCATAAAAATATTATTTTTTATTTTTTTTTAAAACTCTAACTCAATGAGAAGTCTTTCATCATTTTTATCGTTGACCAACTTTTTCTCTTCTTTTTCCGCAAGCCAGTTCCTTGCTATAGTTAGAAATACCTTATTTTTTATTCTTCAACAGCAGCAACATCAAAATTTTTTTTATATTTTTATTTGTCTAATCAAATAGACGTTAAGTTGGCAACCCCCAAAGTCATTCAATAGAGCCAAAAAAAAAAGAAGCTTTATTATTTGCCGATGCATGGTCATGTACTATTTTGCTACCGGCGGCCGTTTGCTTAACAACTCAGTTTGGATGATTAGCTAGAATTTTTGGATCTTTGTGAATCCAATTTGCGATGATATTCATTAAATTAAATATGTCCAGCATTGTATGCGATCCGTCAGAAAATAACAGGGCGACTCTTTGTGACTTTTATTACACAAGCAGGCCTTTTTTTTTTTAAACAATAGCAAGAAAAGTAACAAGAGATAACAAGAAAAGTAATAAGGGCCTCAACAAGAAAAGTAATATAGTAATCCATCAGAAAAGTAATAAGGCGACTATTATATATTGTTAACTTTATAAATTATTACAATTTGCAATAACAAGAAAAGTTATCTCAACAAGACATGAGAAGAAATAAAAGTTAAGAAATAGAAAATCAATAGGTCCAACGCGATGTATAGCCAAACCTAAGAAAACATTATTTCAACCCCCTAGACATGGAATGAATTGGGCCTCTAGTTTGTCTCCAAATAAAAGCCCACCGGGACATGAACGACTATGAATCTCATTCTTTATTTAATCCTAAATCTAAACAGCGAAGTCTTCTATTGGGTTGCAAAGACCAAACCGCAGCATCCCCACATCGACAAAGGTTTTCTCCATGCAGATGTAGGCTGACTGAATTGCGCCGCAGATGGCAACAACACCAAACGAAAGTCTCGCCTTCCTTTGTGGCGCCAAACTAGCTTATTAATTGTGTTATTTAAGATGCCCATTAAGGATAAGACAGAGAGCCATTAGAAAAGACATGGTTCCAAAGTTAAAAGTGGATTTCGATCTTGGGTTTTCCAAGTTTGACCTGACCAAGCCAATGGACCAGACTTTATTTGATTTCATATAAAGTAATGGATTAATATAATGGGAAACATATGCGTCCATAGAGACATTGGACAAGCTTTGGTTGTAGAAGCTTAGGGCACCCCTATGTGAAATGTTTAGGGTTCCCATTAATAGGGTTTGTTGGCTTGATTAGTTTTTTTATTTCTTTTGCTACGAAGTATTTTAGCTCAGCTGTTGGGATCCGCGCAGTGTGTTAAGTTTGACCTGCACATTACTTAAATCAGTAGCTGTGACCTACCGACCAACTACAAAGACAATACGGAGCATGGACCGGTTGGGGATCACACGGGCCAGGCTGGGCTTGGCCGATGGTTACTATTGTCCTGCGTCTCTCTGAAAGCTAGCTGAGCCGGATGATTTTTTTTTTTTTTTTTTTTTTGGTTGACACAACAGCAGCTATGGGTGTGAATACAGCCAACAAAATTAGAAAACAATAGACTACAAAAAAACTCCTGCGTAGACTCATGATCCACCCAGATGAACCTTTCAAAGGATGAGCAGAGGTAACCCAATCACAAAATTCCACCTCATCCTGTCGCGCACCCGCTCTATATCGAGTTTGATTGAAATTTTTCACTAGGAGCCTTCTATAAGATAACTCGACTCGACCATGCTAGACCTAGACTAAGGTTGGCAACTCGGCTGAGTCGCACCCTCAAAGGAAATTATTCTCTCGAGGAAATCTTGAAAAGGGGCTTCCATTACCAGCTAATCATGATTCGAGCAAAATTGATCAGGGTCCAGGTTCTATAATGGTCCTCCATTACCGTCCAAATACGGAAAGCATGGATCTTCCAGCGAAAGCTGTATCATATTTTCTACCAACATGATTTCTAGCTTTGTTTGCCCCCATGTCCAGAATTCTAACCTATGCTTTACACTGATTAGAGCTTATTAATAATAAGAAATTAAAATGAATGATGAGAATTAACTATAAAGTGATATCTTTACAGATTTTCGTAGGGCCTCTCAAGAAAAGCTAAAAAATATACAACTTTGCTTCATGGTCGGAATTTCGATCAGATGAAAGAATGGCAAGTCAAAATTAATCTGCAAGAGAAAGGAGAAACAAAAGGACGGACTTGAGTAACTGATGTGCTCGAATCCCATTGGCCAAGGTCAGAAGGGCACAAGATTCACCTCGATATCACCATGGGTTAATTGAAACTGATTTGGAGGCATCAAGATGGTTCAAACGGCAGGTTCCAAGAAGGAGCTCTGGGAGCTCTTCTTGTGTATTGCCCTGCATGGCATTCAATTCAAATGGATTTGTTAAGATTGTATGGATGCAGAGGCAGGAGTAATAATATCCTGAAAGATAAAGCAAGTGATTATTTTCTATAGGTCTTGCATAAGATGTTCAAACTGAGTTACTTTGTCTCGAAACTCAGAATTAAATCAAATAGACCTTTTGCTGTTTCCATTGGAAGTTATGTGGTTGTGTCAGTATTCGAGAAAAGGAAATTCCAACTGATCCAGGATATGTAAGCTAAAATAAAAGTTTTGTTACATATTAACAACCAAAGAATCATAAATTTCATTACCTGTATTAGAAATGCCAATTCTATCACTAGATTGTTCAAGTAACCAAGCACAAGACTCACAACTCCCCTAGCAACTGTTGATGAGCCAGCATCGATTCCAACCTGAAAATTCACATTTGTACGAAGCCATTATAACTCAGCCATGTCAAAACTTATGAAGTTTTAAGAAGCAACTCAAACATAAATCCTTGCATGTATATACACAATAAATATAAAAGCATGCAACACATGGTGCACTATGCATGACTGCATGCTTTATCGGCACACTTGGTTGCCATTGATAGCACTATACCTATCAATATTTTCACCACAAAAGGAAATAGAACATCTTCATTTACATGTGCAAGGACATTTCGTCCAAAATCTGATACGACCCCAAGTCCATATAGGCAATTCCATTGATCCCTTTCTGACAATCAGCACACCACCATGTTTCACTACGCCCACCACCTAATGTCACCAGCACCACCACCTCTTGAGGCAATAGATGAGGGAAACTGGGGCTAAATGCAGCAGTAAGAGAGCAACCTTGATGAGAGTGTGATGACAGAGAAGAGGGTGGAAGAGGGAGGCCTGGAAGGTATGAAGCTGTAGAGGGTTGGGGTCGAAGAAGGCAATGACAAGGTGTAGATGATAATGAAGAGGTGAGGTGGAGGAAGCAACAATGGTAAGTTGACATGGTGACAGGCAAGTTGATGGCTGGTCAATGAGGGGGAAGGTAAAAGAGGGGATGAACAAGGATGAACATGCATACCATGATGGGACTAAGATCATGCTCTAGGAAGGAGAGGCCAGTTGGAGGGCTAAGTAGAATCATGGATTTAAGTAGGCATGAGAACTGTGGGGATAAGTATGATCAAGATTGAGAGGAAAAAAAAGAAAGGGGGGTACAGAGAAATGCACTGCATATGTATTTTTAATTTGTTTGGAATCGCAACAGGTTGATTAAAAGAGGGCATCAATCCTAATGGATATCAATATGGCCAGTATTGCTGCATGCTTCAAAATTTTGGGCAATAAAGAGGGGCAAAAAATGACAAATGCGGTAAAGATGAAAATTTTGAAATATATGCAGCAAAAACTAGGGAAAAAATGAGGAATATGAACAATAGAAAAAGTACAAGTGTTGCCCTTATCGAGCATGATGTGATGGACCAATCAAGATGGTTTGGTACATACAAAGTAAAGATCTACGAGGAGGCCATGATAATGAGAGATGCTTGAATTTCTATTTGAAGATCAGGAAAGAGGGATAGATAGACATATCACATAACCAGGACTGATGAAATTATTAGAAAGGAATGGAAAAGATTCAAGTAACACCACAAGTAGCCCTTGATGGGAGTAACCATGAAGTAGACTCACTGGTTTCCACAAGTGGTTGGAGCCATAGTTGATGGTTACCTATAGCACATCATGTATATTAAGATTTATGTAACTTGTCCTCCTTACTAACTTCTATTTTATACTAAAATGTTGGATGGATAGAAAAGATATATGCCATTCTATATTATCTATCTACTCTTAGTTCATCCTTTCATCCTGAAATACACCCACATTTTTTTTTAAAAAATTCTGTCTTTCCTGGTAGAAAGAGGCTTGTTAGCAATGGCCATTTACTGGGGCAAGCCTCAAATACCCCAAACCGTCAAACAATGGTAAAAGCAGACCCAAATCCATGTCTCGGGTAAACTACCAAGAGACTTTACCAGCAAGGTAAACCAGCACCTTTGTAGTTCTTCCATCTTAGTTTTGCAACCATAACAGACAACATATACTTGGTACTAATTTTTGTTAACTACTGGACTATCAAGTATGCACAGAAAACATGCACATCATGCATTCTGTAGAAAAGAAGTTTCATATGTACATAACATTTAATAACATTTGAACAGCTTCTAACCATAATCGTAAAATGCAAAGATGGATGGTTTGCAATCCATATATATAATGGCCATGTAATTTATATATAGATGATCTACATAGGGCCCAGAAGTCTCAGTCCAGTTATCGAGCCAACTGGGGTGCTACATGCCAAAAATTTTGATATATAAGTTCATGGTCGAGGATTTAACTACTGGGCCATACTGGGCCATACCAGAAGGTACCAGTACTAGCACAACACCCATAGTGGTACTATGGAGACTTATGGTACTTCACCTCTATTTTGCTGTACCAACACAAAGAACGGTACTATGTGTTGGTATAGCACATACAGTACAAGGTATTGCTTGCATCACTGTGCATGCAAGAAAGTATATATCTAGAATCACCGCTTTCATCATACAATTTCCACATATATTACATCCATTAATGTACTCTGTCATGTTTACAGATGAAAGTTAATTGTTGAAGATGCTAATGATGCATTACATGATTTGAGAGGTGACAGAAAGCACTTCAGCACTCCACATATGGCATGACCTTATATTGAATATCTTAGTTGTTTAAATGTGTGCTATTATAGTGATTATCTAAATTTTACCTCCAAGTAGTTGCTCCCACGAAAATAATGACTTGCCAGTGCTTGACCCACCAAACATGCTTTTTTGCCCACACTTTGCTTCACTATCCAAGATCCCTACAAGAAGATCAAAAGAACGGGAAAAAAGAAAAAATAATCATGCATGATAGCAAGGCTTCAGCATACACTAGTTTAGATGCTATTGTACTGCATACACATACCTTTGATATATATGGGATGAGTTTAAACCTCGAATTCCTGTATGCATCATCTCCTTTGACAAAACTTTCAAGGAGGGGAACATTTTCCAATGGAGTATCCATCATATAATATAAAGCGAGACTATATGTAGATGAACCTGGGATCTGTTTCATAGACAAAGATAAGATATTTGGATGTTGAGGGTCTAGATTTATTAGAGAAGATTGGTGTCTCCTCTTTGCACCTAAAAGGACAAAGAAGATTACTCACTTGTATGTTTACTATGAAGAAAAACTCGCTGCCACCTTGTGCTGCATATTTCTGCAAGATTCAAAACCTTTTCCTATGAAGCTGAAAAAGAAAGAAGATTACTTGTGCAGCATAAAGTATTTGTGATTACAAAGAGACCTGTACAACGCCCCCAGGCCGGCCACCAAGATCATCTTCACGCTTATCAGAATTTAGCCAATCAGCAGCTACCATTTGCATCAAGGTGCTATTGGCTTTAATCTGTTAATCCAACAAATCGATGAAATAAACAACAGAATTATCAATTTTAGCAAAACTATGAAAGACCGATCTATAATTTAGTATTCAAGAATTCATATATTAAAACTAAAACTATTTCACAATTAGGCACATCTGGAAGTTCATTTAAATGAAAAATTGTAGGACAAAGTGGTGATATTAGGATATGTAAATATCTAAGATTTACAGCTAAACAAAGTGATCCTCCCTCCTAGCCAGAAAGAGATGTTTATGACACTGTGAAATCGAAGATCTGATATTAAGGGAAAACTATGAAAGCTTCACCGTATTGTCTGGATATAAGAACACGACGAGCCTATAAATATATGCTAATTTTGCCTTCTCAAAAGTTAGTAAACATACATTTTTACAAGAGAAGAAGCAAAATCTAAGCAGGAGATTGCACCTTCTGTTGGTCTCGTAGGTAAGATTCACCGCGAATTAAGAATGATGTAGGGTCTGCCATTGCCCAACTGCAAGTCATAGTACAACTTGGGTCTTTTGGAAGAGTGGTTCCATAGCTGCAAGGTGCCATATCTCCCATCGAGGCCTCCTGTAAATCAATGTAGCCTTTCTTTTGAACTGCATAAGTACAAGAGAAACAAGTGATCATTTTAAGTATAGTAGCATCCCTGACATAAATATTATATTAATTGAAAGAAACCTAGTCAAACTACCTGCAAAATCATGCAACTTCTTCACAAAAACTGCAGCTGTTGATAGCTTGTGCTGGCGTTGTTCCTGTACCAACTGATTTTAACAACCAAAAAATGACATGCTAAAATTTAAGCTCAGTTTCTGTTTTACATATACAAGTTCATCTGTTTGACAATGCAGATTGTGTTTCAATCAATATATGAAGGATACAGCAACCAAAGAGGAAAAGAAAAATTTAAGCTAAATGAGGCCTGAGAGGGAATGCCGATCTTTTGAGAGCTTCAGTAAAACAATAAGATTAACAAATGCTCAGGCTTCTAGGTGCCTTTTAGAATATTTCGAACAGCTAAACACCACATAAAAAATGGAAGTATCCAACTTCTGAACAATGCAATCTAAGATTCATAGCATGACGGCCTTAGAAAGTATCTGAGGCATGTTTTCAATATTCGCCATCTTGGTACCGGACCCCGTACCGGTGCCACACTAGCACAATGTCCGTACAGTACGGTACAAATTTTTTTTGGCGTATTGAGTGTCGGTACGCCACCCGTACTGGATACCGGTACCGTAAAAGTATGGTACACCCCATACCACGCAGTTCTCAACTTTGAGATGGTTTCAAGAAAAAACAGACACAACATGTTAGCATTGACAAAGGTGTTGTTGGTATTCAATATACTGAACACGGATACAGCTCTCAAAGGGAGCAAACGTGCTTCAAAGACTGGAAACATTCTTCGTTTTCTTTATCTCAAAACAAAGATTTTGCAATTCAGTTTTCATTTCTAGTTCAAGTTCATTACTTCCACATGTTTATCCATACATTTTACGGCTTGTTTCTTTTCACTTGCTCTCCATGATCTCTCAGCAATATCATCTTTGTAGATTTTTTTTTTTTGATTATTCATATGATTTTTCTTCAGCTTCGTGATGAGTTATGCGCATTTACCAGTGATGGGTTCTTCTAATGCCCGTTATGTTCCCTTACATCGCATGTTATTTACAAGTTCTATAAATTCCCATTGGACATGCATAGCTGTTGTTTTCAACCTGTCTTCAGCTACGATCACACCATGACATTTACTGGGCCAACATATGGTTTTTGGAGGGCCAACATGCAAGACATCCTTCCTTGCTCCTTGGCTAAACCCAATCTACTTTGGAGATACAGGGCCCTGATAGCTTCAGACCGACAACCACATGATTTTTTATTAGTTTAAGACCTGCTCACTCTCCTCATCTTTCTTTTCTCTATGCCTCAGATTAGACCTCTTTACAATATCTCACATTTATCCAGTGCTTCTCTTTTGGTCCATATATTCTTCTTATACAAGCCACTATGAATTTGGTTGAGAGCATGTTAGATGCACCTTTATTTATTTTCCATCTTCATCTAAAATCTTCAAATTGTATGTTTCTTACCTAATATTTGTTATCACTAACAAGGCTATGCTTTGGAATATGCACATGTTCTTCAACTTATCTAGGTTGTGGTGTTCATTTCATTAACATCATTTTCTTCATTTTGTTAAATTGATGGTTATCATTATCAAAATTGCTGTCTTAGGATCTAATAAACAAAAGAACGGAGAAATTGATAAAGACTTGTTTAGTAGAATTAGAACAAGATGAATGAAGTGAATAAGTGCTTAAAGTGTCCTACATGGCCAACGCACTCTATGACAATTTAGGAGGGGAAAATTTTGATGGCAATAAGTATGCACTGCTGTGTGGCTAAAATGTTTCTGTAACAAGGGTCCAAGAAAATAGGTTAAATGTAACAAAACCGAGAATGCTAAGATGGATGAATACTAAAACTACAAAGTAAGGTTCGCCGTCTCGGTACTGAACCCCATACTAGCACCATCCTATTACTGTATTGGTACATCCGGTACAAAGGGCAGTTCGGAGTACCAACACTCGGTATGCCTCCTGTACCACATACCAGTTTGGTACCGATACAGTACGGTCCGTATGCACCAATACTGACCGGTAAAGCAAGCTATGCTACAAAGGATAGAGTCATGAATGACTATATTGGAGGAGCAGTAGAAGTTGCATCAATAAAAGACAAGTGACAATGAACCAAACTAGAGGGTATCAGCATGCAAAATAAAAGTCCAAGGAGGCTTACGTAAGAAGAGGCATTCCAATTTTTGTCGAAGGATTTAGAAAGGAAAAGGAAAACTAAGGTAATAGGAATGGAAGTTGCACGAAAGGATATGAAAAAGTTTGCAATAACATTAGGGGCAATTCTAAAATTAAATAGCAATAATTCGAGAATGAGGATTCATAAAGAAGACCAAAATACTTGGGATAAGGCTTGATAGCTCTGGTTATGGTTTAATGTCATTACTGCTATTTTCACCATCTACAGTGATGGCAGTTGTTTCTGTTCTTGTTATGCGATGATGGATGCAGTGTGCACACTAAGCTATCTGGGGACCAACATTAATGGAACACAATAAGGGAGCAGTAGACCAAAACTTAATGAATGACAGGCTTGAAGTGAATTTTGCAAGCATTTCATGTCGGAGGGGCATGGCAATTCTCATTCTAATAAGTAAAGATCAAAAAATTAAACAGAATAGTATGGTTACATGGCATCGGGGAGAAAAAAAAAAATCATGTCACAGAAGCATAATGGAAAAAGAGTGAAAATGACACTAGGCACTCACCTGAGAGTGCATGCCTTCATCAGAAGGCCACAGAGCTTCTGTTTGGTCATTATCAGACTCATCAATAACATCAAAGAATTCATCAGCTGCATCATTTAGTTGAAGAAATGACCCACTTGTGTTTGCATGGCTGGAAGGAGACTGTTGTGGCGCTTCTGCAGAATCTGCACTCTTACTATTCTCACCTGTTGTCTGCACTTCTACCTTTATGTGTTCTTTTTCACTATACGGCAATCCTATCTCCCTTGTCAATTCACCTGATGAGTAATCAGAGCATGTGCAATTACCAAGTTTTGCTCGGAAGAACTCCCGCAAAGCTGCAAAGTAAATGTTGAAATGAGATATTCGATCATGAGCTCCTTAGATTGCTATAATCATAAGGATTGTGATTATAAAAAAACAAACAGGATTCTCATGCCATAAATCCTACCTGCAACTCTCCCAAGCATCCGGATTGTAACATACTTTGCAGATGATGTAAACATATAAGACCTCCAGAATTTCCAATCAATTGCAAGCATGTGCTTCACAACTGATTGTTTTCCTTGGTTCACAGGAGATATTACATATCCCCCACCTACAGAACATAAAGAACATAAAATACTGCATGAACATGCATGTCAGTTAAATGGCTGGCATTTGCCAGCACAACTAGGAAGTCTTTAGAAAATTTTCAACGCAAAATATTAAGCTACATTACTTTTAAGGCAAGCACGAATATAGCCTCTTTCAGGTCGACAGTTTTGATGGAAAACAGAATGGTAAAGAATTACTGCAACGAATTACAAATAGAGTTAGTCCATGGCTTTGCTCTACGAGCTAACAGTTGCCAGGATCTCATTAATGGCATTACCATATGTTCCATCATCTTCCCTCCTCCAGTAACGCCGTAACAATAAATCTCTTTTGTTCATTCCCCTGAAAATTAAATAAAATCCCTTCAGAAAAGAGACAGATAATTGATGAGACAATTAATAAATTTTCTGAAGGTTTAAAGGTTTGGGATCTGACCATGGTAACCAATCACCATGCAATTTCTTGTGGATTATATCAGTGTGACCATCCAGGTGTTCAACCACTCTGCCTTCTAATAAAGAGAAATCCCATCTACAATAAATTTCAAGGCCTTACTTTTAGAATATAGAAATTCCAGAATATATTATTGCCTAGTAAAAATGTCAGATTTATCTGCATGTGCCTAGTCTCTTTTATTTCCATATCTATTTTGTGAATAACAGTTATCTATTTTCTTATTTATTGAAATAACTGATACAAAATTGCAAGATATCATGCTTATCCTATATGCGCTACTATGTTTTTTACATCTACTATAATTCAGAAGAATATAATGCTCCAACGTAATTGGTCATGAATGCAGCAGTGACCTTGGTTCTATACGTTGCTACATGGTCATGTACTTGGCATCAACTGCGATTATTGTCTTTTTACATAGGACAAAAGCAGAATATGATGTCAAAAATTTAAAACTGTATGCACAGCAGACTGTGGCACTCTTACTCTGATCTTGATGGACCAAGGGACATTACTGTCCGGAAGATGGCCTCAGAAGTTGCATCAACCACACCTACTGCCATTATTGCTGGATGATCGTCCCAGTGCTGAGCAAAGGAGCATATTTAATAATACTTAGTGGACTCGAGATAATGGATATTTGTTGATCAAATTAAATAGATACCTTCCCAAGAAAATCACCCTCATTTGACTCTTTAAAAAGTCGTAAACCTGCAAGGAAAATGTCCATGGATTTAATATAGAAGTTTTGCTACGAATAGAAAGATGAAATAAGAAACTATTACCATTTTTACAGCCAAATATCATCCATGGGGAAGGAGCAATAACATCAGACGCCATCGGATCAGTGTGCACAGATGAATAAACAGTCCAGTCTAGCAACATTTTCATTGTCAGATACTTCAGTAAAAACAAAATCTAGGAAAAAGGTAACACTATAGCAATGACAGATCATTTACAAAATTCTGTAACAATCAGATTATTTGCGATTAAATACATTGTTGCAGAAGCAATATTGACATGTTTGAATTTTTCCAAGGGATGAACGAAAAAGATATCTTGGAAAAAGATAGTTGAGCTACAACTTTTAGGAAGTCTAAATTCTGAAATAAATAAAAAAATATAGCCTACCAATAGAGTGCATAAGACTTCTTGCCCTTGTGCGACTCAACCTGATTCAAAAAAAGTCAATAAAAAGGGCATAAATAACAAAAATATTCAGCTGAACAGATATTCTTATTTTACATAGCAAAGGAAAGAATGACTTATTAATCTGCACCACAAATCATGGAACTACAGACATGCATGTCATAGCTCTCATCAAGCAGGCTTGCAAAAACATCTGGCAAGTAGGCAAGGATGTCAAAAGGGAACCATATACTTCATAGATCAGCTAGTGGCACATTAGACTGGTACACTACAGACATAAACCCTGATATAAACTAACCTCTAAAGGACATCGTATTTCTTCCCATGAGTACATAGAATAAGGAAAAAAGAGGCCAGCACGATATAATTGTTTCTTTTACAGATGAACAGAAAAATTTAATAAAAGTATAACACAGACTGATTTTCTTGAATGCTAATTGTTTGAGTATCCCCAGATAGCAAGGAAATGTGCAGAGAACACAGACAAACGAATCAATAATGACATGCAAGTAAAAAAGTGAACAAGCATCCAAGATTTAAAGTGCACATGGTTCGCCCAGGGCCAATGAGAAATTAGTCTCAAATCCCTCCTTATCACAAATTAACATGGCAATTGGTAAGGTTTAACTTTTCTCCAAAGCATAGCTATCTACTTCCCTCAAATTAGACTACATAGCAAAGAAGAAAAGGATGGATCTAGGTCTCATTTATCCCCAAACAGCCTCCTTGACCAGATTCCTCCAAAGGATAGCAAAGATCTTGGTAAATCAAAACAAAACTGACCTACTAAGAATTTCAAAGTGTCTGTTGTATTCAAATTTAGCCTTGAAACCCGCATCAATTTCTAGTATCACTTGGGAAGGTAAATAAGGACTTTATGTGATGGTTCCATTTGACCCTTTTCTCTAACATCTCTTGCATTCCCTACTAAACAGAGGAGTGTTAGGGTGGATGATAAAGATCTGTGATTCCTCAGCAACCCAGCCTTGACAGGATTTCTAGAGGATTGAGCATCAAAACAGCTAATTCGCTGTCATCTCACAGCAGCACTAAATGACAACTTCCAAAATAATAGACAAAGATGGGGAAATACAACACAAGCAAGTCCAGCAAAAGATTAAAGATTTAAAGTTAAATAAATCATAGTGTAAATTAATGGAATTACACCTTTTGATATATTATCGTGCTGATATATGCCTATCGTCAAAGATGAAGATAACTATAATCAAAGTGACATAGTTTGAATATGTTAAACAAGCTAAGCTTTCCTGCTATTATCTAAATGAAATAACAAGGAAGATATTTGCGAATAGTTGATAACTAATTTGTGTAATGGAAAGGGAGCTTCTTCTGACCTTAAAGAATGCCGTCTTCTTTTGGAACAAGCCACAAATTTCTCGTCTTTGTTTGGGCACTCCTGCAAGTAACAAAATAATGATATATCACATTTTTAGGCAATACAGTCAATTTAAAAAGTCAGCATCAAAACCTTCAACGCTGCTTCCATTAAGGATCGGATCCAGCTAGCTGCTTCTTCTGAGCTTCGAGCACCCAACTGCAGAGTCAGATTATTCTTAGTCTCCATTCATCATGAATGTAAATCAGAACCAGCAAATCACAACTAACAAACAGGTTTTTGTAACGGTAAGCAATTATCCTCCCGTACCTTAAGTTGATCATTGTGATTAGAAGAACTATAAAGCGTAAATATATAGAAAACCTGCAAAATGCCACCAAAATTCACAAGTAATTAGCTCACATGCGGTAAACCTGGAAATTATTGAACCAAATAGATGACATATGGGAGGGCAAGAAATAAAGCTCTTATGGAAAATCTGGTCCAGGCTTGTCTCTTACACTTCTATGCATGCTCGCTCTCCCATTGTCTGTGACACGTATGCAGGAATTGATCAGAGCACTTCTTATAGGATCCTGAGAATGTTAAGCACGTAGAATATTTGAGTTTCACCACTCGAAGAAAAACAGATATCATTAGCAATCTCACATTGATTACCTGAAACTTGAAATGGTTAGCATGCTAGTTTTTAATCATGAATAAGTTTCTTAGTTTCCTTTCAACCAAATAGAATTGTGTGAGACATCTTATTCACCAACCACATGGATGTCATCATTCAAATTCAAATCTTTCGACAGATTTTTTTTTTCCCCTTAACATTCGTGTTCAAATTGTGCCACCCAAAACCAGATTGCCACTAAAGATTCCTAATAAGAAATATATTATCATACAAGACAATTTTCGGTCAAACTGGCTCATATTGATCTTTGAAAAATGAATTTCCGCACTAATAACAAACATGTTCCCTTCATAAAGAAAACCCCATATATTTTTGCCAAAGTTTGTTTTTTTTTTTCTTTCTTTGTCGCCTGAATACTTTAGTTTCAAAAAACCAAAAGAAGATACCGAGCAATGGAAATCCAATTTCCAATCTGTTTTTGCGCAAGAATTCGATCCAATACAAACGAATAAAACCAAGGCTCCGAAAAGAGTTGCTCTCATCATCCAAACGAACCAACAATAAAGATCATCTTTTCCCAAAAGAAGAAACAAAACCAAATAAACCAAACACCTATTTCTCTTTCTTTACATATCAAAGGAAAAGCCCAAAAATACAAAGAAAAGAAGAAGCATCAAGAATCGATCCGATATACCTCTCTTCTTGATGCGGGCACGGCCTTGTAGCAATTGAGGGCGTTGTCCTCGAGGACGAAGTAGCGCTTCCGGGAGTACTGCAGCCCGAGTCGATTGGACCGGATGAGGTAGAGCCACCCCTCCATCCTTCGATCCTCCTCCGTGATACCCATTGAAAATCTCCCTCTCCTCTCTCACTCTCTCTCGTTGCCTCTTTCTTCTCTCTCTCCCTCCCCCCCTTTTAGAGTTCAAATTCCATTCAAGGATTCGAGCTTCGGACGTCCCTTCTTCCGCCGAGAAGAAGCGGGGGAGGCCTCAGCTCAGGGGCAGAAGAGAAAAGAGGAGTTTGGAAAACGATGGCAACGAATCTAATAAATGAAATCCTCCCACCGAGGAATTTGAACGAGAGTGAAAGAGGAAAAGAGACTTTACCAGGGAGAAAGACAGAGCCCCTCCCAGCCTCTGAAACCCCCCTCGTGAGGGAATCAGATGGCAGAAAATTCCCGACCCCTCCTAACCTCTCCCTCTCCCCTCCTTGAAATTTCCAAAAGGACACCTCTCTCTCTCCTCTCTGTCTTTTTTTTTTTTATCCAAAGGAAAAAGTGATGAATTTAGGGACACGCGAGACAAATGATGGGCAGGGGTTAAAGTTTATTTAAGGTAAAATGGCTTTGCTGGCCTCAAGCTTTTGGAGAAATTGGTTTTCCAGTTCTAAGGGAATTGAAAATGGCCTGCCTTTTTTTCGTTGTTCCCCATTGCTAAATTGGGTTTGGTGGTTATTAACTTCTTAAATTTAGTCGCTTTCTTCTGGGTAGAAATTAGAAAGAATTCCATGGGTGATTGGTTGCAAAACGTAATGAGCCCCCCCCCCCCCCCCCCCCCCCCAACATGGGCACTCAAAGCTAAAAGTCTTTAATATCCTGTTTCGCAGAGCTTTTGGTAGTACAGGAAGCATTTTATGACCCTCTTTTGATAGAAGAGAGATGTTTAGTGAAAAAATCAGAAAATTATTTTAACTTTCTAGCAAAGCTGAAATAGCTTCTTAGAAAAAACTTCAAAATAAAACTTTTTATAGCTCAAAATTCTTCATAAAATATTGGGTCAGGCTATTGTTATCTATTCTTACTGGAAATGAAATTGTGATGTTTATTTTACACTATTCGAAATATTTTGATGCAAAAGTATTATCTCTCTATCAAATAATTACTTTACCTTTTCTAGATTCTTATCAAATCGAGTTATTAATCAGCGGTCGCATCGCATGGGCAAAGCAGTTGAACCACCTATTCCGTTGTTTTCCAATCTGAATTTGAGAACATTTGTTCAAACGTGCATCACGGCCGCACCTCATATCTCGAACAAGTATTTATAATGCCTTTAAAGACATCAGAAAAGGTATGGATATGATTAAACTCGAGAGCTAAATTAACCCGACCAATGAACTAAGATTGACAGAGATGTCAATGACAAGGTTCAAAAAAAAAAGAAAAAGTGGGGGGTGAAAATGGAAGAATGTGGTCCTGTCTATGTTTAACTTGGTGGGCCCAGTGCTTACAAATTAATATTGAGATGGCCATTGCCTACAAGCCTTGACCAAGTTGAAGTTGAAGTAGCCTCCTTGAAGCCATGAGTTGGTTCGAAATTTGCAAGTGTTTGGTGAGCTCAGTGATTACAAATTAATATTCAGATGACCATTACCTACAAACCTTGACCAAGTTGAAGTAGCCTCCTTGAAGCCATGAGTTGGTTCGAAAACTGCATTAAGTGTTTGATATGGGAGTCCATAAGCGATTAAATATTAGCAGGTGGAGCCAACTGGTTTGCTAGTATTAAATATTTTAGCAAAGGAGCCTTTCACATCATCAATGGATTTTCTTAAAACAGAAAAGTCTTGAGAGAACTAGTAGAAAACTAGTCGAAGTGACCTGATCTAAGTCAACGTGAACTGGGATGCACTTAACTTGAATTCATCGAGGTAATCTTTTTCTGAAATGGTCATGCAAGCAAAATATTGATGTACAGAATCTTATCGCTTTGAATTTTTACTTCTTACAAAAATAGTTTCTAAACAACTACTTTCCTTTGAGACTGGGCATCTTTGAAATAAAAATCAGCAGAATATTTATTTAGAGTTCCATATGAAAGCGCCTAATCATTAACACTAGCGGATGGAGTCGATGATAGCAGATTTGCTAGTATAGTGCACCTGTTTTCTCTTTGTTTTAGATCATGTGAGGAGATAAGTTCTCTACAAATAAAAAGCATGAATGTGAGGAACAACATAGCAATGCTCGCAACTTATTGAGGTGCAGCTAAAAAGGTTATAGGTGGAGATGAATGGGTTTTATATCCAAAAGTTTGCATTATATATAGAAAGATTATAAATTGAAAGATTGGGCATGCCAATACTTGAGTATATACAGTCGGAGCCTAAATTCTCGAACTATTTCTAACCAACTAAATTTGTCTTAATTATTTGGTACCCGTCTCCTCCATTCATGCTGACTCCAACTTATGACTGATGGCATATTTAGTGCTATTCTCCAAATAGACAAACATATCCAAAAAAATGAAAAACAAAAAAAAATCTAGGTTACTAGCTTGAGTTTGCTTGGGTTAGGTTTTACTCGGTCGTATCTCAATTTAACTCGAGTCTAATATTTGTTTGAAATATTTTTCTCTCTCTTTTTTATTTTTTAACGTCACCATAAATCAATATTTTTTTGTCTAAGAAAATAAATAAATATCATACCAATTAACTGCTATGGGAGCAAAGCAAGCAAAACGTTTTCCGTTGATTTGTGCAACTAACAACTAGAATAGACAACTTATGGCGATGGCATATCCATTGCTATTCTCTAAATAGACAAACATACCCAAAAAAATAAATAAAAAAATCTAGGTTGCTAGTTGAGTTTGCTTGGATTAAATTTTATTCGGCCATATCTCGTATCTGATACAAATGGTTGTGTTTTGATTTGACTTGAGTGTAATATTTGTATGAATTATTTTTTTTTCTTCTTTATTTTTTATATCACCTTAAATTGATGATTTTTGTCTTAAAAAAATAAATAGATACCATACAAATTAACTATTCAAGGAGCAAAGGTGGCAAAACTTTTTCAGTTGATTCGTGTAACTAACTACTAAAATTTTATCATTTCAATATTTTCTCTCCAGGAACAGAACTTATATGTATTGGAAAAATAATTAATATTATTCCAACTTAGAATTTGGTTCATCTGCTTATTGTAGATCAAACCAGACATTTAAGATGAGATCCGACCTCCTCATTGGCCGCGAGCCTCATTTACCAGAAAAGAAAAAAAAAAGAAGAAGAAAAAAAAAAGAAGAAAAAAAAACAGCTTCGCCCCCCCTGCGTCCATACTAGAGGGGTAGTTTGGGTAAGATCAAATTAGCTATCTCATCTTTCCAGGGTAATTTTGTAAACTTGTCCATCCTGGGTCCCACTCTCCGGAGAGGATCCAAGCTGCTGAGGAATTATTCTAAAATTATATCATTTATTATCTGTAAAGTAAAGTGAAACAACTGACAGGTTTTACGGTTACCATACGAATAGGAAGGAAAGGCCTCTGAGTTGACTGGGCCCTCAGGCTCGGTGGGAAACAGGGAGGAGGAGGGGCTGCTGGTCTTTCGGTGCGGTCGCTGAAAGCCAAAGTGGTCGGTCGCAGCCATGGAATCGGACCCCCATCCGGTAGTCCCTGGTTGGCGTAGTCTCGCCTCTGCATTTTTCTGCCATATCATGGCTCATATAAAAAAAATATAAAATATATAAATAAATTTATCTAATTTTATTAGCTTAAGCTTTTTAACATGATATCAGAATAGAAGTTCTGAGTTCGAACTCTATCTCCACACTCTTTAACTCCATTATTAAAAAATTTCACATGTTGAGCTCACTCATTAAAAAAAAAGTCCGGCCTGTATATGAGAGAAAGAGCATAAAAAATATAAAATATGTAAATAAATCTACTTCATCCTATTAGCTTAAGTTTTTGAAACAAATAGCGATTTTAATAGCCCAGCCATGCTAATATCAAACACGGGCTTTTCCAATTTTTGGGTGCGTGACCGCCCCCAAGGTTCGCATTTTGTCACTCCAGCCATGCTAATATCAAACTCGGGCTTTTCCAATTTTTGGGTGCGTGACCGCCCCCAAGGTTCGCATTTTGTCACTCCTCCGTGCCTTTGACATCTTTCATATGCCATCAATCTTTTGCACGAATCTCTCAGCCGGTTGACATATGTTCTTCATCCGCATTTTGTGGAGAAATTATATCATGGCCGTAGATGCTGCCCATCATAACTGCTTGTTCATGCAATGATGTGCCGAGATGAATGCTCGATGAATAAAGCTCATGGAATGAACAGCTGTGCTGGTAATATGCTCGGCCATGTAGTGCATGTCATATAAAATATAATTTTTTTATTTTCACATCGTTCCTATCAGTTAATTGAATATATCATTTATTTTTATATTATTCTTTTAGTTATCCACTAGAGGCATGTAATATGATCACACTACAAAAAAAATTGATATATTCCGGCGTTTTGTTAAAGCGTCGGTAGGATCTCTGCCGATGCTCCCAAAAGTGTGGGTAAAACGTCGGGCAGGTGGGGGTGGGCATAGTTTGCGCCGATGCTTCCAAAAAGCGTCGGCCAAAAATGGAATCCATGCTGACGCTTTTAAGCGTCGTTTTACTTGGAGTCAACTGACGCTTAAGACCATATGTTTGTTTTAAAAGCGTTGGTCTATCTTCGACATTGCTCGACGCTTTAAAGCGTCGATAAAGGCGTGCCAGTTTTCTGTACCATTTGCTATTGTCAACGTTTAAAAGCATCGGTAATAGTGATTTTTTTTAAAAAATAATAAAAGCTATTTTTAATACTGTATATATTAGATTCCAACAAAACAAATACACTAAATCACATAGATAACAAAATGCACGCCACAAACAAGAACTTTTCATTCGAAATGTTCATATTATCATATTTGATTATATTGTACTTCAAAAATATTAAAAACATACATATCAAATTCCTAAATAAACAATCTACGATGTATCAAGGGTCGTTGGCATCATCATCTCTACGAGTAGATGAAGTATCAGTAACCTACAAGAAAAAAAAAAGACACTTTAGAAACTAAGAATACGAAAGTTATCATGCTCATACAAGAATACATTACAATTACGTAAAATATTCATATAGATTTAGTTATTTACCGGAGAGGCAAATCTCTGCAAAAAAGATGAAATATGGTCAAGCTGATTCTGCAAAGATTGTATCTTCAATTCTTGGCTTTGCTTCAACTCCGCCATATCGGTCATATGACTCTGCCTCATCTCCTCTATCTTTGTCTCATATGACTGCTTTATCTGTGCCATCTCTGTCTTCAGACTACAAACCTCTGCAGTGCTAGTACCTTGTCCGGCATCTTGGGTATATCAGCTCACTGCAGACAACTGAGTGGGTGTAACTCCAACGCTATAACCCCTCACTCGACCATAACGTTCTGGGCCCATCAATTCGGCATAGATCTGAGCTTCGACGGGACTGGCTGCGTCGAATGATGATAACTCTCCGACGCGCTCCGAAATAAGAGTTATAGCTCTTTTCTATATCTCTCTAAAAAAAACAGTCACATTAATATTTAAAAAAAGTAAAATTAATAAAAACATCGTCCTAGGTTCAGTTTCCACGCTTTCCAGCAACACTTTTGTTTGAGGACTACGACGATGCTTGTAAGAGTCGTTGGTTCTTTCAAATTGCGGCAAAATTTGGCGACGCTTTTTTCTAGCGTCGGCATTCAAGAGTCGGCTTTGCTTCTTTTTTTTGTAGTGCCAGTTTGGATGGTTTGTCGACTAGACGAAGAAAATGGTCCAACATCTACGGGGTGGGTTCTTGATGCTGAAGATATTGTTTTGTTTTTGTGTTATAATTATGTATGATGGAAAAATCTTGATTGAATACAAGCTACAATGGCCGGGTCGCGGGATTCCCCTTCATAGTTTAATGATGCAAGTCTGCAACATCGCCCCTCGAGGTTCATATATATATATATATATATATATATATATGAAGCTAGTTGCCCTCATAAGGTCTCCTACGGATAAATTGAGTGCATGCACGGAACCTCATCATCAACACCACAAGGTCCACAGCCCATCTCTTCATCATCTTTTGTAACTTTGTTCGTTGCGAACTTCCAGGTTTTCTCGTGTTTATGCTACAGAAAACTGATGATTAGGCTCCAGGACTTGTCTTAAAATATTGATTAAAATAATAGTTAGGTCATCTCTATGAAAATAAGGCTACGACGAACATTCATAGTGTCAATTGTCGGGAGGGAGGAAATTTACGTTGTTGGAAACAAGAGACAAAAATGTCGCATCTTTCGAGGGATTTTATATGATCGCTTGTTGGGCTTTACCCATCAACAGCCACCTACTTGCTTATATATAATATAACACCCTTTTGATTATTGAGTTCCTAAAAGTGGAACCACTTTGTTATCTTGTAAGATTTTTGCAATTATTTAGCTCCTAAGTGGCTCGGCATGACCGGGTCCCGAAGGAAATTAGCTTCGATGTAGAAGGCCAAACCTGATTTTGGGTCAAGTCTTTAGCATCTTTGTTTTTGTTTTTGTATTTTTTAATCAAATATCGACTAAAATTATTCTGGCCGGTTTCGGTCAGTCCCGAACTAGTTATGTCGTATCTCTATTACAAATTGGCTTAGATTTCAATTTCGTGCCTAACTTAGCGGGTCCAACTTCCCAATTCATTTATCTACACAAATCTCAAAGGAATCATTGTACAATCCAACAGTGGATTCGGAAGATAAATCCTCCTTTCGCATGAAAGCTACAACATCCATCCTTATTTATGTTGGATATAATGTGAGCCGTGGTATGCTTCATCTTTTAATTGGCCATGAGCATATACTAGAAACCTAACAATTTATATTTAAATTTGAAAAGAGACACGATTAGAGTTTAGAATTTTAGGGTGCTTGAAGAGAAGTGAAAGAACATACCTAATGATGAAGTTTTTTTTTTTTTTTATTTCATATGGTGTTTATGTAGCATTGTATGTCCATCATAAATTATGTCCTCTAACAGTGTAGGCAAAGAAGCTTCTGAAGTGTAAGCATCATTACTGGAACATGGTGAGATAATGTTGCTCCATGCATTCATTACAGGACTATGATGTTTACAACCAGCCAAGTGGTATTAAAATATCTCTCTTTTTGAAAAAATATTGATGAAATCATTCAATAAATGTAGTTTCTCTTCTAGTGATAGTTTTTTGTTTTATTATTCGGCCAAATGGGTTGTTAAGAGTACCGTTGTGAAATCTAGCTCTCTTGTTAGATTGTAGTCACGTTGGATGAGCTAAAGAAGAAAAGATTTAGAGATTATTAAAGAATACAAATGATGTACGCTCAATTGACAAGAATGGTATGAAACACCATTCCAAAACATTGGAAGGTTTCCGATTCCTACTGCCCGCTAGAACAAAAACTTCACCATGCAAGAGATTTTTTTTTTTTTTTTTTGTTCGAGAGTAACTATGCAAGAGAGTTCTTGGCAGCTGCAGGAATCCCGTCAGCTTTTTTAGTCTCGTTGCCAGCTTTATCTTGATGATGCCCCAAACTTTTGGTAGCCAAAAGAGGCGTGCTCTCCTTGTCCGCCATCTACAGTAACACCAAAAGAGTATAAAGGTAATAAAAGAATGTGAGTATGGGTGTCGTGAATTCTAAGACTCAAACACCTTGTGCTGAAAAAAAAAAAGTTATTTCTGGTCTTATGATTGATCAGCCACTGTTGACTGATAAAGAATTCTTTTTTTAAAAAAAAAACCTAAATAGACAGTGCACCAATTTGGTTTCTCGTGGCCAAAAGATTATATTCAGATTCATGGAATTATAATTTTTAAGATAAGTTTCCATGCACTCAAGTTATGTCTCTCTTGCTTTCAAATATTCCTTCTCTACTATCTTATGGTCATTTTTGCTTTCTACAAAAATAAAAGCATAATCTGTAGTAACTTTTCCCACTTCTGTTTCAAACTTCTGTTAATGAAACATGAGGACATACTTCTACAATTCACAAAAAGGTAGAGTAGGTTTGTCTCACTCTAGCTTCTCCTGATTAAGAATAGATCAAGTTATTTGTGGAAAATTGAGGCTGCAAAAAATCCGAGCTGTTTATGAACAGCTCGGAATTAGCTCGATGATGGATCGTTTAAGCTTGTGTCAACTAGGAAATTAGCCGAGCTTAACCACATTCTACTGATTCTAGAGCTTGGCTCATAAAGGAGCTGAGCCAGCTGAAATTTTAGCCAAGCTTATACAGACCTGCTATATAGCGAGCCAAACCATATTAGTAGCCCACTGCTGGGCTCCACTTGGCTCGTTTGCACCCCACCTCTAGTGAAAATAGAAAATTTCGAGAAGCTACAACTATGAATAACTGAATCAGGGAGCTAACACTAGTAAGATATATGATTCATTATAATAAAGGTGAGATATATGAGATGAATCAAACCTGCGAGATAGGCAAGACATCATTGGCCAATTTCTTCTTGGTCTCACGTACACAGAAGTATGAGTACAGAGCCATGCCAAAGATTGCAATAAGGATGCCTACAATGTTCCTTGCAGTGAAGGGGTCATGCAACAGGATGTAGCCAAAGGAGAGGACGAGACATGTTTTAAGGTGGCCGAGCACTTGGTATGTCACCGGAGATGTCGTCCCAATCACCAAGAACGTGCTGAAGTTTACAGACACCGCGATCAAGCAAGATAGGATGATGAACCCCTAAAGACGGTTCACCAGAAATTTCAGCTGTATGGGCTATTCAAAAATGCATACATGGTGGCATTAACATGATGATGTCACATGATTAACGATTTGCATATTAGTAATGATATCGAACTGACCTAAGCATTGGAGAGTATTATCTTAAAACCACTATACTATTACAGTAATTTACTCATCAGATGATACAGGTGATACAGTAATTCACATAATTCCCAACACTGTACAGTTGGCACTTTGGAAAATTCAGTGATTCATCAAAGATGTGTAGGATTATGATTTCTCACTGCAAAATATGAACTAATTGCCCTAGGTCGCTTAAATATGAACTAATATTTAAGCAAAACATCCAGTATCCCATTTCACTTGCAATGCAAAGTTTCCCCCCTTATTCTGAAGACTTCATTTAACTAAATTCAATATTAGTGGAGATGCCAAAGCAAGAAGTTCTCTTGAGGAAAAGGGCTGCATAGTTATACTTCAATTAAACGAGCAGTTGTTCGCCACCATCTTGCTTAAATATTGGATGATTGTTCAAAAAATTATATAAGCAATGCTATAAATGTTACTTATATCTGATGCGTTCAAATATAGACTCATGAGTTGCCACGCCATGTGAATTTATAAAATATTAAGCACTTTGCAAAAGTAGGGCATAAGATTAACAAATCAGCATAGAAAAATCATAACTAAATCTAATTAAGAAATGGCATGAACAAATCAATATGGAGACATGTATGCTTGAGCCATTTGATTCGCATACATGAGACCTATCCGAATGTATGCATGTACATATAATCACCATCATATAAGCATTCTTATGCACATAATGAACAAGAGGGTGCATGCACGTATTGACATGCAATGCACAAAATACAAGGTTGGAGGTAATGATAACATACCAAAACCACAGGAGTATAGCTGAAGGCAAAAACACTGCGCTCGGTTAGCAACCGGTCCACAAAAGGGCCAGTGACAAACAAGATAGCCGCCTGGTAGGGTGAGGACTGGTAAAGGAGCTGCGTGGAGGAGACCTTCAATCTCTTCTGTATTGTGTTTGTCATCTTTTGTTCAAATTAAGGGTTAAGGAAAGCATGCTAACATCATCACACGTTGTGATAATGAGATACCATACCAATTTTCCATGTGAAAGAATCACGCACAAATTTACATGGCTAAAATGAATAAAAAAAGCTGCAACCCAGCCCATTGCCAATAGGTTGAACCACAGTAACAGGGCACAAAGTGAGGTATATATCCATTAAGAATTAAGCCAACCGTAGCTCTAGTGAAAGCAAGCAGAGTAGCTATGGTTCTACCATGTGCAACTTGAGTTACTCAGCATGCTTAGGACTCGTTTGGTTCGCAGAAAAAGGAGAGAAAGTGTGGTCAACGAAAAAACGAAGAAAGACCTCCTGTTTGGTTGAAGATTTAAAAAAAAAAAAAAGATGGAAAAGTAGTATTCCCATAAAAATAAGATTCTCATGTTTCATGCGAAAGAAAAACTAATGAGGAACATAAAAAAGCTACTTTTCCGCAGGTTGAAAATTATTTTTTTTTCCTTTTCAAAACTACCCTCAAGCCATCAAAATCAATACATAAGGTCTTTCCCTTTATTAACAATATAATAGATATTTCTCACGACTTTCCCAAAAAAGTAGATTCTCAACCAAGCATAAGCCACTCTGAAATGTACCACTTTTTCATGGTCAACAAAATATGCCAAAACTATTTTTTCAGGCATCATATTTCCAAGAATCAGCTTTCCAAAAAAAATATTTCAGTGAGAAAAAAAAAAATAGTGAACCAAACGAGTCCTTAGTTACTAGCACCCAAATAGGAACTCAATGCAGGATACAATTTGGCCAACACATGTAGTAGCAATGGCAAGAAGGGAAAGAACGGAGCCAAGAAGATTGAGCTTGAGATCGGTGATAGATGCAATGGCAACTCCAATGAGCAAGACCAGAAGTGAGAGCTTGATACTCTGGCTGCAAGAGAGAGCAATTCATGATGAACTTTGAATTAATTGCCTTATTTGCAAGGAGTTTTGCTCTACTAGATACGCTTCAGGAATGAAAAAGAAATCAAAAAGACAAGATGAGAAGTGGAGTAATATCCACTGGTGGTTTGTACGACCTGAATTTTTTCTTTAGGAAGATAGTCTCTAGCAGCACTGTGAAGGGTATGATGGCGAGTTTAGTCATCTGCATACATATCAACACATAATATTGATTATATTAACATTGCATATATTTGTTAGAAAAAAATATATATAGAAAAAAATTGAAATATTTAGAATGAGGCAACTATTATCATTTAACTAGATTTATAAGATGATGATGGTTATGGGATGTGAAGATGAGGTAGTAGCAGCAGCACTAGCCTGGTAGAATCCGATGGAGTTGAAGCCAAGGCTAAGGTTGAGGAAGCCAATGGAGGTGCCATTAAGCAAGCCAAAGAGGACCACCGTCCTTCCATCAATGTACTTGGGCTCGAAGAACTGTAGGCGCTGTGCAACATGGAGCGTGCAGAAGGTAACCATCAAATGCCAGCTTGTCAAGGTCGTCGCTGCCCAGATTCAAATCCACACCGAAATTAGAGCAGTGAAACTAGTCTCCAGTTATTATGCCATGGCAAACTAGTCTCCAGGTGCAAATTTGATTCAAAGATTTATGACCCTCGACTTGGTGGCAACGTTAGGTCTCCTTTTAGGTTAATCTAAGGACTCGTTTGGTTCATGGGAAGAGGAGAAAGAAAGTGTGGTCAACGAAAAAATCAAGAAAGACTTCATATTTAGTTGGAGTTTTCAAAAACGAGAGATAGAAAAGTAGCTTCCCTATGAGAATAATAATAATAAAAAAAACCTATATGGGATATGAAAAAGTCCAATTTCCATGCAAAAACTACTTTTTCATGCATCATATACCCATGCATCAACTTCTCAGAAAAAACATTCCATTCCAGTAAGAGAAAATTTTTCGTGCAAACCAAGTGGGTCCTAAGTTTTTAAGAGAGTTTTTGTTTTTTTTGGATCATATTCAGTCGGACTAGTTCAAATTTACAAGATTCAAGTCAAATCTGTTGGGAGTCGAGTCTTGATCCGAGACCCTGTCTTGGCCTGACAGACCTGCCTTGACTTCAAGGATGGCCGGGTCTATGTTTGGTTGCTTACTTGGGTTTTGCTTGTTTGGGACCACCAGCCCACTTGCACACATGAGGCTAGCTGTTATTTCCATTACGAACGCTAACTCAGTTTTGGATGGGAAATCATCGCCTTACCGAAACCTTAGATCAAAGTCATTCACGTAACAAGTATCACCCTGACCAGTCCTAATTCATGTCAGATTAAGGCCAAGTTTCAGACTCGACATTATGAACTCCACAATAATCCAGTCTACTCGAGTTCGGCTATTCTTCATCCGGACTTTGTTTATTAAAAAAAAGAAAAAATTACAATTTGTACATGGCCCGGGTAGCTCTATTATTCGCAAACATATAGAATTGGAAAATGACAGCAACAGAGAGAGAGAGAGAGAGAGAGGCGAACCAAAAGGGAAGCCGAGGGAGCTAATGAGAGCCTTGTTGCAGATGACAATGGCAACAGAGGATGCAACTGAGAGAGCAAGCGACCCAATCACACCCAGCTGAAAGCCTGACCGCTCCGACATCTCCTCCGGTCTACGCTAATCCGAATGGCTGCAAGCGAACAACACGGTCGTCATTTATCCATAAAAATGAAACAAAAACTCTTATTTAACCAAATAAAAATTACCCTAATATTGCGAGATCCTCTTCCTCTCTCCCGTCCGGCGTTCTAAAGCTCGAGCAGCCTCCGGTGAGACGGACGGACGATATCGCCTGCGATCAGGAGGGATTGGGAAGGGAGGGAGGAAGGGAGCGAGAAGGGCAGGGCGGCTCAGCGCTGCTCTCTAATATAATGGAGGAGCGAATGCGCCCTTTTTATTTTCGATCTCCGGAGGCTTGACGCCGTTACGGATTTCCGCCCCGGGGTTGGTGGGGGGAAGGGAGAACGCAGACGGCGACGGCAAGCAAACAACGCGGTCGTCATCCTTTCAATTCCAAGGTACAATTTTACCCCTACTGAATTAAGTGCGCCCGGGGGAGAATGTACCGCCAAAAACTTAAGAGGACGGTTAACCGGGGGGCGGTTTTGGGCCGTCCGTTTATCCGAGCGATCGATGATAGTTTTGGTGGACCTGATGTGGGCCACTGCGCGGCGCGGGTAAATTGTTGCGGACGATTGGGAAAATCTCTGACCGTCCATCTACTTGATCCTGATGTTGGTCCCACCAAATATGCAAGCGTAGCCGCTCAAATTGCAAGCTGAAGATGGGGACTCGAAAGTTCTCCATATAATTTGGCAAGATCACAAGAGTATGTGGGACCCACTTGGAACGCATACTTGAATATTAATCAATCTTGGTAAATACAGAAAAAAATAATGACATTTTGCTTTTGTTTTGAATGTTAAATGTATCTTTCTTTTTTTTTTTTCCTTTAAAAAACTAATTTTAATATTTTTTGAACACTTTTGTCCTTACACTTATGGATATATTCTAATTTATGAGTGAACAAATATATTTGTTGAACTTTCAGGTTAAGTATGTATTTAGAGAGACTAACGGGGCTGTACACTGGATGGCCTCTTATGTGGCCAGTCACTCCGAAAGTACTCTATGGATCGAGAAAGGAAAATTGCTTAGAGCGCTCCGAAACTTATTATTGTATCCGTACTGAAAATATATGAATCATTCGTTTTCAACAATATATATATATATATATATATATATATATATATATATATATATATATATATATATATATATATATATATATATATATATTGAATATTAATAGTATGTATATTTAATTCATCATAAATATAGGTTGGAGTATATTAGTTGGTAATAGAAGCAAAAGCATCCAAAGAATTTAAAACGGAGCAATTACCACAAAACCCTATATATATATATATTGAATATTAATAGTATGTATATTTAATTCATCATAAATATAGGTTGGAGTATATTAGTTGGTAATAAAAACAAAAGCATCCAAAGAATTTAAAACGGAGCAATTACCATAAAACCCTATATATATATATATATATATATATATATATATTGAATATTAATAGTATGTGTATTTAATTCATCATAAATATAGGTTGGAGTATATTAGTTGGTAATAGAAACAAAAGCATCCAAAGAATTTAAAACGGAGCCATTGCCACAATACCCTAAAAATGGTTTTTGGAATTGTTTTATAGCTTTCTATCATGCGATTTTGGAGCAAATGCCCCTTGGAATAGTCCATGGTAAATGCAGAAAGGCATCATGTCTCAAACGTAACTCTCAAAACGTATAATTAGCTCACGAAAGTGGACAAAGTTTTCTTCTCCACGGTGAATTTAACCCTCGACGAACTTTTGACTGTGATACTCTACCCATTTTAAATTATTTAATCCTATAGATTTAGAGTATTGGGTTGATTTGATCAACTGGGTTAGGTAATCTTGACTAGTTGATGGATAATTTTGTTCTTTTATGTAAAAAAACCAATTGAAAGAACCTTCACATCGTCAGATGGATTTTTCATGCAAGCTTTTACCAGAAAGGTTAAAGAAATAGAGAGGCATAGAGAAGGGCAATTAGTTCCGAAGGACTGTGAGATTGGTGACTTGACTTTAAAAAGTGTAAGAGGTTTAAGAAATATGTTCCTTTCCATGCAAGCTTAGAAGGTGGACTGGTCGATGTAGCTTGAACTTTCTGTGAACGCAAGCAAAGGCAATGGGCCAACAGCCAGGCAAAATTATGTGGGCGTTTGGTGAAGCTTAGAACTCACTTTCTCTGAAAGGAGCTCTCCTACCAAAACTGCCTTTTTCCATCTCAGTATTCCTTAGAAATCAATTGAGTTTCCCTGCGTATACCTGGAAAAGGAAGAAATTTGGAGAGAAGAAAACAAATTCCTGTGCTTTATTTATTCTTTTAATTTTGCAGATAAAAAACTCTCTTCTGGTTTTTTTATTTAAACAAATTGATTGGACATCAATTTTTCTTCTCCTTTTTGGATTTCCTTTTTTTTTTCTTCTGGTTTTTGGGGGTGGGGGGAGGGGTTGGAAGGGATTGTTGTATGTCCATATTCCTGGACAAATACTTTTTCACAGAGTAGGCCTGGTCTTCGACGACTGCGGCTTCTGAACAGGGCTGAACCACCCTGCTGCAGGCAGCTACATAGAGTTTTAACTACTGAACTTGGAGGAATCACCAAGAAAAGTCGCTTTGCTTAATTTAATGGCACACTTGACGATGCCAATTAAAAGAGCCAAGTGATCTCTTGAGCGGCCTATCACTTTCAGTCAGTGGAGTGTCAATATCTGGGCCAGTGTATGAACCGGTAACGTATCTTCTATGGGTCATCGGTTTTGTACATTTTAGTGAGAAATTGATGCATTGGATGCCAAAGTTATCAGCCGTCCATCGGAATACAAGGGACTGAAAATTTCCCTGTTAACATTTGGATTTGTTTTTTTTTTTGGTACAACGGTGGCTTACGCACAACGGATGTGAATGCAATAAAAAAAATCAGAAAAAAAAATAATATAAAAAATAAAACACCGACACATAGTCTATTCAGGTGAAGCCTCCAGAATGGTGAGCCATAAAAAAGGCTATCCAATTAGCAATGCTATTCGCCTTTCAGTAAATATGTGTAGTCCGAGAGAGACCATACTCATCTTAGAGTCTGCCGATGTCATGGAGTAGTGTTTTAGAACTTTATTCAGAGTCGTTGTAATCATGTAATTTAGTTGTGGTAATCCGCAAGAGCACTGCTACCGATCACTGCTTAGTTCACAGGGTTAATGTGGCAGTCTGGGTTCGTGAGGTGCCATCGAAGTAATCAGCGAATTCCACATCATCCAGTGATCGAACTGAGCAGTGATCTGGCTTGCGACTTCAAGCATTTTCCTAAATCATAGCAGCGAGGCCAGCACTTCGGCATTTTCAATTTGATGGGCCGGTTAGTGTTGGGCTTTGAGCGGTTCTTTTAGTCCAACATGCTGTAAGGTTGATTCTGCTTGGAGTGGGCCTTGATAATTGGGATGGCTGGCCTTGCCGCCATTGTGCTGAAAGAAGCATTCGAGGGGTCGCACGGCATATGAAACACGTTTTAATTCGTCGATTGAGGGAATCTGCTGACAGGATCATGAATGGAATCATCATGGAAGGTGGCATGAAACTAAATTGCTGACAAGCGAAAAGCAGCGGGAAAAGAATCAAAAAATCATAATTGCAACCATTTTGGCATTTTCAAAGATGTCTGTTGCCCCACGACATTTGCAAAGCACCGGAAGAGTTTAACTCCTATCGAGTCATACATGTATATCGAAAAATGAATGGTGCTACAGACTGAATTGCTTTCTTCGCGGTTCATCACTCTACAAGTTTCTTCGGAATAGACCACAGGACCGTGCTAATGCTTTTGTATAGTATTTTATTTTCTGATTTTGTTTGCTATATTCATATCCGTCAAATATCAGGCGGCGATATATCAAAAAAATAAAAAAAAAATGTCAGAAAAAACTAGCATAATTCAAAATTGTTAATGTTTATATCGATCCTTATAGAATAGAAATTTTCTTTTTTCTTTTTATTAATTTAAAAGTTGTTTCCAGTCCTAGAGCCAAAAATATGGATACATCCCCAACATAAGCCTCCACCACAACCGTATCTCAAAATAAAATCAAACAACAATCGGCTGCATGGTCATTATTTTTCCAAAACTAAGAGATTCTAAAATCATTTTTCTTTAAGAATACTCCTTCAGGGGTGTTCACAATCATCAAACACATCATGCAAAATCAACGCTATTATATATAATAGAGGGAAAAATGTGTCATCCAGCCCACAGCTAAAAGGCCGCCCAGTTTCGGCTCAGTAAACACCAACAACAATCGGATGAATCTTCATCTCGACTTTCGCCGGAAGCTTTACCAACTCCGAACACTTGCCAACCAAGTTCGAGGTGCCTCTAGACAAACACCGACGCGTCCCGACCAAGTTCGGGACGCCAAACCTCCAGCGGTACGCTCAGATCTTCGAGCTCGAGGCGCACCTCCGAGCACACCCCGGAGCCCACGAAACCGAGCTACTCTCAGTATCTGCCAGGCCGACATCGTCAAACGTATGACATGACTACTTAACGAATTCGGCCTCGTCAGCGACCGCACCAGCGTACGAGCCCATGCCCACCTACGCGGCCGTACTCCACCACACTACCGCGTCATGCCTCCATAACCGACTAATAGCAGTCAAACGGCACCGTGACTACTCCAGTCATACCCTACTGTGACTGTCAACGCCCTACTGTTCTTGAGAACGGGCTGTACCGCACGTCACCTGCCCATATGGGCTGCACATCATCTGGTTCAGAACCATACCCCCTCATGATGGGGACTGACAGTACCTCCGTCACCCGGACCACTCCACTAAGGCTATAAATAGCTCGGTCAGGTAATTCCGAAGGGACTCTTTTTTTGGATAGGCCTACAAAACTCCACTCTAACTTGAACGCGAAGGACCCTCACCGGAACCCTCACCAGTGAGGCTTTGTGCAGGTTCGCCGCCCCGCGGAAGGTGGCGCTCGTCCTCTTCCTCCACTCACCGGCAGCTCCCTCGACTCCGCCGGCATGGTCATCCTCGGGCCAGATTTGAACCACAACAATATATATGTAGGAAAAGATCATATTTTGCTTTTGCTGCTTTTCCAACAAATCAAAAAAAAAAAACTCTTAACTGTAGCTTCAATTTTTCCTTGCCAAAACCTTGCCCCCTTTGCATAGATTCCTGCGAGCCAATGAAGATAACACGCTGCAAACCGAGAAAGACACCGCCTTTACATACAAAAAAAAGTGACAGCATTTATTTCTTGTTCTTTCCCATTGTGGAAAATACAATCAAATAATTCCAAAACTACAAAATTCAAGAGATGGGCAAACTGCTCTTACACGGACAACGATCAAACGACACACTGAATATACAATAAAGCCACGAGATCATGCAGAGTGCCTTTGGTAGATGTATTTCGTTCTTGGATCAACAATTACACCCTTCCCTCCATTCACCTCAAGATCATGTCTGGAAAAGAAAAAGAAAAAAGACACTATTCAATAACCAAATTCTCCATGAATTATGCATCAATTTATTTAAAGTAACATAAGGGTTATGGTACACTCACTGGAACACAAAGTCGGGAATAGTCAACTGCTCTCGAGGCACATATCTGAACAGCTGCAAAAGTCGATCAACATATACTACTTTTTTCCACACCTACATACAATGATTAAAAAAGTCACTTATAATGAGAACAATATAAGCTTTATTGGTTAATCTAAGCCACCAATAGAAGGCGCATGCGTGCGTTTGTGCGTGTGCGCACAAGAGAGAGAGAGAGAGAGAGAGAGAGAGAGAGAGAGAGAGAGAGAGAACTTCTCCATCAACAAATAGCTGCAATGCGAAGATTGCAGCCCTCAGACCCAGGGTTGGATGGAGAACATAAATTGCCTGCAAATGTCAAGGGAATGATCACTTTAAACATGGCAATGGATCTTGCATGGGCCCAAATAAATATACCAAGTTGAAATTAGGTACAAACATGTAGATTACGCTTGTGTTTTCGACCAAGTATCTGCTGTAAACGCTTCATCCATCCCAGATCTGGTTGCCTGTTATTTTACATAATTAGCATAAAAGAGACTAAATTAAGAAAAGAAGCAAATAATAATTCCACCAAATGGAGGTTTACAGGCAATAGAAATCCAAAGCTATAATGTGACAGGCAAAACTCTGCATCAAATGGCAGGCATCAGAAAACCAGTTAAATCCAATCTTTGTGACCACAATTGGTAGATATAATCCAAGATGTCCAGTCTTGGGGAGACTGAGCTATGTGTATCTCCAAAAAGGAGCCAGAGCACCGAGCTATGTATATCTCCAAGTGTAAAAGACATTTTTAAGTGTGCTACTTTCAGGATTCCAATTAATCCATAGCATACTTACAACTGTAAATTTGCTGCAGAATGAAAATAGACAATTGTGTAAGGCTTCTGAAGCAAGGGTTCAAACTCCTGTAGATTGAATATAATATTAGTCTCGCGGATATTACCATGGAGAGTGAAAACATAGATGAAGAGTATCATAAGATGCAAACTAAGCAAAGTAACTCCAGCATAATCTTAAGAGCAACATAAGATGAAGAGTGAAACAAATGCTACATTCCTCTTGCAATGACAATATCCACCAGACTACAAACAATGGAACAATATTCCATTTGCTATTGTTATTGACCAAGTTGTCGTTAAAAAACTTCCGCTCTAATTAGCCAGAACTCCCTGAAAAAGGTATACATGCTAATGAACTATAACCATACCATCAAGACTTGGCGGTTGAGAACTATTTTTAACATCAGTACATGATAAAATAGTGGCAACGTAAACTAATAGCAATGCTGATAAGATTATTTGCAACTTTGAGATTAATGGTTCAAGTGATCTATCATTGTTTTGTGCAAATGTATGGAGATGATCACTTGCTTGGGCGTGAATGGAAAGATACACAAACACATACTCTACAACTAACCTGGATTTAAAAGTTTTGATGTTGTGAGAAAGAATGCCAAAGATCCGTTTAGATTAGAATATTGTAAAGATCTTTGAAATAGAATTTCTGATACCAACTTCATGAACAATGTATACCAACTTCATGAACAATGTATACAGAGATAATTTACGCAATTTCTACTAATTGTTCTAAAACTTTATTTCCAATATCAAATTAAGGCGAATCATCCATCATGACCTAAAAAATTGTGAGGACAAATGTGCTGTTTTTGTTAGTTCCAGAATTAGAATTTCAGAAATGTGTTCATTTTTTGACCTACACAAACCTGATAAACAAATGGCTAGTGATTGGTTCCAAAACCTCAAGCTATGATTAGGTTTCACAAAGCCAACACAATCAATCTGGCATGGGTCATGCATTTTTTATTTTGTGCTGGTTTCAGGCCAAGCAACTTGATGCAGAATTATAAAAGGTCAAGTTCTTGCAATGACAAGAACATTTAGATTAAGCTGGCCTGCTTACCTATAGCCCATGCACAATCTACAACCACTACAGGCATCATTCCCTCTTTTGATTAAAAATCACCACAATGGTATGTCAACAATGAGTTACAGTGAGATATTCCACAATACCTCATGAATGACAAACCAACTGTGATTTTGCCCTCGTTGCCTCTCTCCCTTTTGGTGAAGTGGTGAAATTGGGTTCTACTCATTGAAACAAGAAATAAGTAGAAGATTTAAGAAAGAAAAGGTTTGTTAAACTGTTGTCATCTGGGAAACTCTTAATTCTTTATTTACCAAACAGTTTAACAATTTAATATGAGAAGCTATGGGTTCAATAGACAGAGAAACACGGTCAGCTTTGTTTTTTTTTTTAAGTATTTTATGATTTAAAACTTGATTTTCGACTATTTTTTCTAACATGTCAATTTAGGCCAATGTGGAGCCCGCTTTTTTGTGGGGCAAATGGGCTGGGTCCAGTTAAGCCTATGCAGATGGGTACGTGTCAAGGAATAATGAAATGTGCGAGTCACTCTAGGATTACTTAAGCCTTTTGCTGCACTGAAATTTTGTGATTTACATGGTACTGGAATCAATAGGTAATTCAAGCGGCATTTATCAAGGCCCACTGAATTTCAACTGAAAAAGAAATGATTTCAAGGCCATTTTATTGAGGTAGATGAAAGGACCACCTTGTCGCAAAAGACCCTGATTAAATTATTAAAACTTAAAGCATGAAATTTATCCATTATTAGCAATTAGAGAAAGTTCACAATTATGTTGCTGAGAATTTTGCGGAAAATTATTGCAAATTAACAATCTAAAGTGCAAAACATAAGCCAAACAGATCTAGAAGAGCAAATAATGTGATTCAGCATATGACTTGTTACCTTCACTACATAGAGAACAAAACGTTCCAAATCAAGACACCGTAAAAGAAAGTGAGCTCCTACAACAACCATTACAGGACGTCCCTCACTGTCTACTCCACCACGATAACTGAAATTAATAAGCAAAATATATTAAAGATATGATAATGACCAAAATCAACTTCATTAGAATACAAGAGATTTTAGCATATGCATTTACAGCCAATATAGAAAGGAGGAACTTACACAATTTTCATTTCAGCAATCTCTGAAAGGTTAAGAGAATTTGCTTTAGCAAGATATCTAGAATGAAGTGAGTACTCCTCAGCTGCAGATAATGGAGGGCCACCTAGATCACCAAATCCAAGCAGCTTAGCACAATTAAATCCACTTTGTGCTTGGGCCTTCTTTTCCCATTGCTCTTTCCGTCGCTGATCAGGGTCCTTACTCAATGACATAAACCCAGGATCCAAATATGAATCCAACTTGACAGACTTCCTGGTGGCATAGATAAATTAATGTTATTTTGAGCAATGTTTTTCTATATAGTAAGGAATTCAAATATAGTAAGCCCCAGATCCCCAACTGCACCCCCCACAACACCCAAAAAAAGAAAAGAAAAGAAAAAGAATTCAGTATTTTCCCTTTTTCAATTGCAGGAAAAGCAAACTTCACATAAAAGAGAATTATCTCAAAACTACAATCCCTGCTTCTCCAACCAATTATAAGAAAAGGAAAATAAGCCAAAGAGTGCTGAAGCAGACACTAACCAACCTCACCGGCACACGTACAAGAGCAAAAAGCAGATAAAAAACTAGAAAGTAACTCACTCCTAGCTTAAGTCTAGTTATGCTATAATCTACAGCAAGTGGGCCAAGCCGTCTATATCTATCTTCCAGAGACAGATATAGACTCCCATCACTTCAAGGTCATTAGTCTACAGAAACAAAAAAATAGTTGGGGTCTAACCTCCTAGCCAATCATCCAATGAACCACCCCTAACAAAAGATAAGAGTTTGATCCACCGGAATTTACCTACCATGATGCACTAACAGACACTAACATAACAATGAAACCACCTTCATGATCTCTATAAACATATCCTCTAGAGTTCCTGCCAAAGCAGTGATCTCTCCCATCCCCACCGAGTGACTTCTTGTTCTTCCATTGAGTATCCTCTATAGAATAAATTACAGAAAATTTGAATCATTGCAAATAATGTACCATCGGGACAGCCTCCAACTAGCAAGATGACAAATGTCATTCGGACCCTCCTTACTGGCTCCAACATTAATAGAATATCATTCAACATATTAGCTTTCTTGTTTTCAGTTTTTTCTTAAACACTAGTAACATTTGTATAACAATGAAAAATGATACATACACTTCAAGCCATCACTAGTCATTTCACTATTAAGGTCCTTTTTATATATATAAAGACCAGGACACTTGAGGAATTATCATGAGACTCTTCAAAGACAAAAGGATTGGACATATATTGCTGACCAACTAACAGGCTGGATAGTGTGTATAAGAATGAAAGCTCTCCATATCATGCAACTCAAACTTGAAAAATCAGATCACAGTTGTAAGAGTTTCAAATTAGCTCCCATGTGTGCACATCAATTTGCATATAATGAACAAGACCTTGATAATATATTAAATTATCATAATTTAAAGCTTCATGTGATTTCCAGCATTCAATTATATAGTGATATTATATATGTATGATATGTATGTGTAATAATGTTTTTGTTAGAGGTTTAGGAGTCTGCTTTTATCAAAAATAGAATATATTTTTCCATATTTCATCAGAGCATTTAAGTATTGTACTCTTTTAACCTGTGAACTTTCAAGCTATGATCACATTACATTTTGATAAATTGAATATAATGTTTAAAATTCCATAATATATTGAGTCAAGTCACAATCACATGGTAACTTTGTGCGGTATATTTTTAGCATGAACAATCTGCTTAAATGATCTGGCCTGGAACATCATAACTTAACCATAAATATATGTAAGATTTTTTAATGCACCCTTAGAAACTAGCATCTGACAGATAAACACTTGTAAAACCAATATGGGTGCATAAATCCTTGAAAAGAAATTAAATTGCGCATATGCAGCCCTTACATAGGTCTCCATTAGCTAAACCTACTTTAAGTTTGGGGTTAAACAGATGAAGAAATCAAAACCGAGCATAAGCCCTAGTAAATCAAGTGTTATTATGCGTTCTGACTCCATAACTTTAAATTTCTGAGCTATGAAATAAAAAAATCAAAATACATAAGATGAAAACTCAAATTACATTCCTGGTTGATATGGTCAAGTTATTATGATAACGGCAAGTGATGCATTACTAATTTACTATATTATGTAACATGATTATCCTAGAAAGTTCTGCCGTCTTGGATTAGATATGACAACGAACTCCTTTCTATTGTCAAATAATTCTACTATCACTTATTACTAAAGGAAAAGAACTTCAGGAATGGCCTCCTTATTCTTGATTTTGGAGAGACAAATTTACAAGATCCAAGTATCCATCTGTACAAAAAAGTTTCCCATTCAAGGCGATGATTGTCATCTTTATATCCTATAATTCTTATCTTTTACACAATTCTACAAGCATTTATCTTGAAGAGATAATTTTTTAACCATGTATTTCATTCAATCCACTATTTATTCATGATTATCAAAAGTCTCCTCACAATATAACCTTTCGGGTACCCAAAATCTATTTATAGCTCAGCAAAACCATCAACCAATAACCTTTCCTAGTTCCTCCAATTCTCCTGTTGCTTCCCTAATAATAATCCACTTTCAAGCTATCAATCTCCTCATCAAGGTGAAAATCAAAATTTTAAGTTGCATCTCTATCACCTTTAGCCAAACTAAACCCTCTCACACAACCTCACGACCTAACAAGTCATTTTCTTAAGACCCTATTTTCATTCAGTGTATGTTCCAAGATCTGTTATCAATCTCTTGCCCTTTAATACCTTCCTTTTATTCTCCTCTTGCCCTCCCTAATAATAATCAGCTTTTAAGTAATCAATCTCCTCATCAAGGTGAAAACAAGCAAATAATTAAGATGCATCTCTATCGCCTTTAGCCAAATGAAACCCTTCCCCCTTGTTCTCACACAATCTCAAAACCCGACAAGTCATTTTTTTAACACCTTCCCTCTTTCCATTTAGCATATGTGCCAAGGTCTCTAATTCCTCAATCCTACAAGTAGGTAAGCAGCAGGCTAGGCTGATACTTATTTGTAGTCTGATTGAAGCATAGAAGATAATTTTATACCCATGAGTTGTTTGAGCAATAGTATTATACTTCGCAAACTCTTTATTACTTTCTGAAGCTCACTATGTATAAACAATGGAATGGGTGGTTTAAATTTGATTTTCGGACATAATGAGAAGGGAAAACTATTGCAAAAAGATTATTTGTCTCAATAGTGAGTCAGTGCCCAAATAATCGGTACTTTATTTTCCATATTTTGTTATTTTGATGGGTGCCTAATAAGCAAAGCTCCTTGGGGATCCTTCTGCACTTTCACATGATACTCATTAGTTTTCTATTAGTTTCTGTTCACATACTAAATCAAAATTATGCTTTATAATAATAAGAACATAGTATCCATGCAGAGCGAACTTGAGCATGGGAATACGGTTCACTAAGATAATGTCATAAAATAGGAAGTTATTGGAATACATCTCGTAGGTTTTTAAATTGAAAAAGAGTAAGAACTGGTGGTCCATACATGGACATTAAGAATGTGGAGATCATGCCAAGGCCTGGCTTTCAGATCAAAGAATTGGAAACTAGCTTAAGGCTAGCACAAGAGAATAACCAAAAAACAGAAAAAAATCTTTGGAACTGTCTTACAGGCTACTGAAAACTAATTAAACCAAAGATTTTGGTACTGACTGTTTCATTGTCAATCCAACATCAGCAACAGGAGAATCAGCCAGGGATGCTGAAGGTTTTGGAATAGATGCTGACACTGCGGGCAATGGTTTTATTCTAATCTTTCGTTCATCTATTACTGTCTCACCATTCTCGTCTCCTACATCTGATGGAAGCTTGGACATTGCAATCTCTTCTTCATGCCGATCCCTAGGGAAATAAAGTGGAAGCAATCTGCATAATGAACTGGTGTCAGAATAGAAACCAATGAAGCAAAAGAAGAATATTGTCAAATGATATTAGAGACTTTCAAAGCAAGAGACTAGTTATGGCATAAAAGACAGATCACAGTATATAAATTTCAATTGAAACCTAAATATCTTGATCTGGATGCCACATTTCCTTTTCATATATGAGACATGTAGAAGCAGGTACCTTTTATATATTTCTGTATCAGATGATGTGGTAGTGCAAAAAACAACTGCAGTTATTTTGTCTTTCTGCTTCTCCAGAAACCGCCTGACAGTCCCTAGCCCATTCTCAAAACAAAACTAATATCAGTGAAACAAAATGACAAGAAAGAAATTGCATACAAGCAAATGCAAAAATATTGCACACATTATATGCGAGCACGTCCGTGCATATATAAGAATAGGAATTAGGTAAAATGAGAACAAAAAGGCACCATGTTCATGATAAACAACTGAGCACACAATGTTAAAGCATTTTGCATCACTCACTTATTGCAACATGTGCAGCTGGCTCACGAGGGTAGTTTTTCGCCTCTGTATATATACAGCCTGTGGCAATGCTGCATAAGGGTGTCAAACCTATAGTTAGTTTCATCTATTAGAACAAGACAGAAGCTAAGCCTATAAAATATTCAGAGTTTAAAGCATTTAAACATTTGCAGCATTCACCACACCCAACCTCTGAAGTCCATTCTCAATCAGAAGCTCCAAGCAAGAACGATAGCAGTGACTAAGTGCATTCTCAGCAGCAGTGTGGTACTTGACAGCATACTTAGGACCAACAGTATGTATAACCTTTCTGCAAGATCAAGTTGAACAAATGCTAACCTAGTCAGTGACAGTATGCACCCACAAAGCAAGCTTATATATGGATAATAGCCAAAGTCAAAATACACACAGGACCAACACCCCAAAATACGCAGGACCAACAACACTAAGTGTTCAATAATAAATCAATAAAAACAAGCTGGAGAAGTCACAAAAATAGAGAAGCATGTGTTCTGTAAGATATTTTAGAGGCATTATTGTTACTAGAATTGGCCACATAAGATGCAAGTGAGATGCTTTTCACACTGTTCCATGCAGTGCCTTGTTGGCAAGAGAAAGGAACAAAATGGAAAGGGACAATTTGGAATTAAAACTTAAAACAGGTTCAAGTCAGGGCAGAGTTAAGCTAGAACTAGCAGACTTAACCCACCTATGGTGTAAGGTTGGTCCTATATCTCACTTGTCTTCCAAAGATCTTGATGTAGAGAAAAAGTTTTAGCTTTATTTTTCTTTTGTAGTGTTGTAGGAATTATTTTTAAGGTAAACCTTTGAGTGTCTTTAAAGTCCTCAAATTGGTTGGTTAAGATCCAAGATGGTTTAGGCTATATCCATTTCAGAAAATTCATAATGTTGAATCAAATACAACCTTAGATTGATTTAAAAAGTGATTTTGTTGAACCAAAGTACGCTCAAAAAAATAATGCAGGGAAATTACTAGTAAGATGAGAGCCCTGATGAGGCTAGAAAGCATCCATTTTTCGAGCAAGAAAATATCGTTTCCTAGCCCATTCTTGGGTCTTTTAATAAGAAACCATGTTATGACATTTTTTTTCAAGATAAACCATTTTTTTTTCAACAGCTTGAGTCAAACCATTGAACGAAGAATTCATGGGACACGTAAACCTATCATTTTTAGAAAGGCTGAGGGAAGTAACCAGGCTTAGAATGCAGGGGAGGTAGAGTTGTGGTTAGTTGCAGAGAGGCAAACAAGGTGAAACATGCTTATTAAATAGGATTTGTAGGTCAACCTAGTCCTAGCTTATGATTTTTAGCATTTAAGCTTGAGAATGATGTCATAATGAGCATTTTTTTAGAGAGAGAGACCACTACAATTTACCATGTTAACTGGATAACAGGGATGATTATTTTGATGGAAGCACATTAATATGTAAATAAACACAGCTGAATGCAGAAAATCATGCCAACCACCATATCTGACTGGACTTGTGAAGAAATTTTAACACAGAAAAAGTTGTGGCTTGACTATTTATAGTGTTTTAGGATTTATTTTTTACTTGTAAACCTTTTGAGTGTATTTAAAATTCTTGAATTGGTTGTTTGTGATCCAAGATGCATCCATTTCAGAAAATTCACAGTGTCGAATCATCCAAGATGCATCCATTTCAGAAAATTCACAGTGTCGAATCAATTGTAGCCTTAGATTGATTAAAAAGTCATTTGTTGAACCAAAATATGCTAAAAAATAGTCCTAGGGAAAGCACTAGTACTAAAAAGAGTTCCTCCTTTCGGGCATGAAAACATTGTTTCCTAGCCCATTTGGCATCTTTTAGTAGGAATCCACGTCGAGTGTCATTTTTTTTAAGAAAGACAATTATTAATACAATAGTTTCTGGGTGGCCCATGAAACACTACACACAATATTTCTCAACAGCTTGTCCAAACTATTCAAAGAAGGATTCATGGGACACATAAACCTATCATATTTAATTACAAGGCTGGGGAGATGACCAGACATAGAATGGAGGGAAGGTAGACTTGTGGTTAGTTGCAGAGAGGCAATCAAGGCAAAACATATCTGTTGAATAGGACTTTTAGGACAACCTAGTTGTAGGTTAAATTATGACCAGTTTGCAGATCAAACTTACTACAGGAAAAAACATAAGTCGAAGATATTGAGATTAAGCAATATCAAAGGCTTGATAACTTAGCAGATGGAAATTTCTATCTAGGATATCTTACTTCACAGTCTCTCTAGAAATCCCCTCTGACTGCTACATCCTAAGCAGTTCCTTACTCTATTTTTCTTCCGACCTATGCTTGCGCTCGCCCAAACCTGCACCTGGTCCTGCTCTAGTTTCTGATTTTTAGCATTTAAGCTTGAGAATGATGCTATATGAGAATGATGCTATATGAGCACCTGATCCCTGTTAAGTGGATAACAGGGATTATCATATTGATGGAAGTGCATCAATACTTAAATAAACACAGCTGAATCAGAAAATCATGCTGACCAACGCAATAGATGATTTTATCCTAACTATCGACTTAGTTATCATAATGACTTGACAACTTCTGCATTATGAGTACTCCTGTTTGAGGGCTTGCAGACAACTACCTAGCAGGGAGATCATATGCGTTGGTCACTTTTGCCATTCCAGTTCGACATCCACCCTGCAGAGGAGACAAAAGTCTGATTGCTGTCAATGCTTCGACAAAACGAAGCCCAGATTAGTTGAGCTGATTAATATTTTACCTACAGTATTCCAAACTTACCAATGTAGCACATTCTTCTGCAAGACCAGGTCCAGCAGCGGCATGCAAACCAGGGCAGCTATGTGCTTCATCCAGGCTCTACCAAGCAATTTGAATAAGAAATTAGTCTTGTATCCAACTAAAAGCATCATACACTCCATATTTTGCAAGTTTGATAAGCCTTCTTTGGTAAACTATGTAGAATTTAAAACTAGTTTTACTTACAAGCAACCCTAAATGAACTCAAAAGTACCTAGAAATGTGCCAATTTTTTTCAACCCCTAAGCAGACTGCATATCAAATGCTCACCTCATTGGTGGAATTCACAACAGCATCAACCTCAAGATTCCACGGGTTGCCACGCCACAGATATATCTTCGAATTGATTTCATGATCCACGGGAAAGATCGAAACCACCCCATCACCCCCGGTCTCAGCTCCCGAAGACGACGTGAGAGGATCAGAGAAGTGGAAGAAGGGCGATGAAGTATCCCCAGCGCCGAAGGCTCGCTGGTCCGCATCGCTCCACCTCGGCACTTGATCGAGGGTCACCACCACATCTCCGCTGTCCGTCGCCATCCCGCCCCGCGTGGCACCTGTGGCCACGCGCTGGTACATCTCTCGCCCCCAAAGATCAAATCTTTATGCCTCGGCCCGCAAATTCCCCGCAACCAAGCACCAAGAACCCCACAAGATTCAATCTATTCTAGGGAATCTCGTGCTTCGATGCGCGAATCTAAAAACCCCAGTCCTGAATTCCTCCTAGAATACAAAAAAACGCATCAACGTCCACACAGAGAGCACCTCGCCTCCAAACCCTAACAACAACGCTCGGTGAGATGAATCAAGAAGAAACCCTATTGAACTCCGAATTGAGAGAACCGAATGAAATTTTTGATCAAAAGGCAGGACCTTACTCCTCGGAAACGCGTCGCTGCTCGAAGCTCTCCGAAGATCCGGAAGCTTCGGGTGATTGGACCCCAACCGAGCGAGATTTGTGCGAGAGGTGTCCACGTACTCACCGTTTCCGATCGAGGCCGGAACCCTAGGATTGGGCTCCCGCCGAAGGAATAAAGTATAACGAGACGAAATTAGACAACGAGAATTTTGGACATGATTTGTTCCGAAAATATAAACAGGAACAGTCTAAGTAAATAGTATGTGGGGTATTTGTTACCAAAAAAAAAAAATCCTTATCTAGTTATTTTATATAATAGAAAATTTTGCACAGTGAATTTTGTCCGATTAAGATGATGATTGTGTTAGTATTTCCTGATTAAAATTTCCTGACCTTCCTTGGATATAATAAATTAACTACACAGGATTCAAAACTGACCGTCTTAAATACTTAATAATCTTATATTTGTTGTATCAGCCAAGATTTTGTTGGGACCTCCAAAATTTAAGAAATATTTTCAATTTTTTTTGATCTTCCATGTCAAAGAATTTTGGATTTATAGCTCGTGCCATTGAGTTTAGTCTCATTGGTGTATGGCTCGTGCCAAACCCGAATAATTGTTTATTTTAGATGAAATATATTGGATCAGATTAGATTTAAATAGGATTGGAATGGGATTGGATCGAACTAGGTATAGATTAAGAGTAGAACTAAATCTCAAATAGATATTATTATTTGAAAAGCTTAGTTCCTTCATGCTAATTAAAATTGTTCGGCAACATTATAAACTCAAATTATAATTAACAATTTTACAAGAAACTATATAATAGATATAAATATAAAACATTTGATAAAATATCGAATATGAATTGGATTCCAATTAAAGTTATTAGATAGGGCTAATGAAAATCACATCCAACCGACATAACTTCAAGTTAGATAATTTTTTAGCAAGAACCACCACACGCTCTTTAATATTTTGATTCACATTAATCCCAAGCATTATACTTATCACTTAGTTGTGACTTTTTCATAATATTTCGAGTAATAAAATTGTTTTTCCAATTTCTTTCCAAGTCAAATATGTTCGACAGTAAAATTTTGATCTTAGATTGCAGTTGGTAGAGATGACTTTGGAACTATGCAGTTCATTTTATAGAACAAGTTAGCTTTGATGAAAAAATTAAATGCGCACGCAGCCATTCTCGGGCCGCGTGCGCAATAGCCAGGCGCCCGCTGCCATTTTTTCTTTTTTTTCATTTAAATTTCGCGAAATGCGTTTGTGAAAAAGATCTATTTGCCCCTGCACAATTATCCCTATAAATACCCCTTGATTTCATTTCTTTTGGGATACAAAAAAATTAGAGAAAAATACCAGAAAAAATCTAGAGAAAAGTTCTTTCTCTTAGTCACTTCTGATTTTTATTTTTGCAATTATATTTAGCTTATTTTATTCTCTTTATTTCGTTCTTCGCTGGATCTGAAAGTCTGATCGGATTCAATTTGGCTTCTTCCGAGACGTACCAAAGAAGAAGTTTAGGATCGTCGTATCTCTAAGGATGATTGCTGGAAGACCCGTACGTGAGGGCAAACACTTTTTTAGGACAGCGTCTACGCGCTTCGACCTGCCTTCAATCAGGCTATTTTTTTAACTTTTATTTTAAATTTAATATTAGTATATCTATAGTATTTGCAATTTTATGATTTAAATATATTAAATGAATAGGTTTATTTTGTGCTAAAATAGATTTCTTTTGTGTTAAAATAGAATTATTTTGATGCCGAATAATATATACATATATTATTTCTTTTAAGATTTTTCATTAATTGTAATTTTTAGATTTATTTGTTTATTTAGATAATATATTGCTAACAATCCAAAGAAGCGTCTGTTTATTTTTTTGTTAGTAATATATAATTCAGTAAATCATTCTAAAAGACAATAATTTGTTTAACCTCTAAGAAGTTTATCATACCTTCATTTGGACTCCTCAAGGAGTAATTTCCAGATCCTATTCAAATAAAAAATTTGAAAATTGGTTAATACATAATAATTAATTCAATTTTTTTTTGACACTATTAGTTAGTGGATATAATCACTAAAATCACACAAATTCAATTTTTACAAAAGCCTAAGTGCAAACTTAAATTTGTTGTTACGAATTAACCAAATTTTAGTGCAATCTTTTGTCATAGACTTTTTGCCTTCATTCAGATTTCTGTCTCTTCTTTACAATCTTGAACCTATGGCCTCAAACACTAGTGACTACCTTAGTGTCAAACCTGAAAAATTTGATGGCCATAACTTTAGAAGGTGGCAGAACCAAATGCGGTTCTGACTCACCACATTAGGGTTGATCTCAGCCATAGGTGAGAGCACCACGGAAGTTGATAACGGGTCCAACCTAACTACTTCACGATATGCTACTCGCCAAAACTCAAATCGGAATTCATTCTCCTTCCACACTAAACCTTCTGCCTCCACTAGCACACCTTCTAGGACACCTGATGAAATAGACTATCATTGAATTCTAGGTGCCCTTTCTGAGAGGCTGTATGACATTTATTATACAACCAAGAGTGCCTAAGAACTTCGGAACACCCTAAAAAGCAAATATGGTCTTGATGATGTTGGGGTGAAGAGGTTTAAGGCCTCCAACTTTAATAACTTTAGGATGGTGGAATCAAAGCCTATGAATAACCAAATTCATGATTTTGAAATTCTGATCTACCAGCTTAGTGCTAATAGAACCAATTTGGATGAATTATTTCAGGTAGCCTATCTGATAGATAAACTACCAAATTTCTGATCTGATTTTGCTAAGACTCTGGGCCATACTCAAGGAGGTCTCACCCTAACTCAAGTTTTGAACTCTATTAGAATAGAAGAGCAGCATAGGCATAGGAGTAAAACCTCTACTGGACACAAGAATAATGCTTATAATGTAGAGGCCCCACCTAGGAAAAATCATAACCGACCCTTCAAAAATAAGCATTACAAAAAGAAACCTTACAACCCTAAAAACCCTAACCATCATAATGGAAAATCTATCCAATCCCAGGAGCAGAAGAAGAAGAAAGAGAATGGTGGTGTCCATTTTTGTTATGTATGTGGTCGGACCAACCATTTGTCTCCCCAGCGCTTCTATAAGAAGACTGCACCTCTTTAATCCAAGAAAAAGGGTTCACACACAACCAGTGCTCAAGTCAACATGGTGACTTCCGGCGCTGGCTCCTCTGAGACAGCTTTCAGGTCTATTTTCTTCACTCCTGAAGTTAACATGACTTTACAAGCACTTGATTGGTGGATTGATACCGGAGCTGGTATTCATATTTGTTCGGATCGCTCCTGATTTTTCTCTTACCAGGTCTCAAGTGGAGGAGCTGTGATCATGGAAAACAGCTCGGAGGCGCGTATGCTAGGAGTAGGACGAGTGGACTTAAAGCTTACATCTGAAAAAGTTCTGTTCCTGTACGGCGTCCAACATGTTCCGGTTGTTAGAAGAAACCTCATTAGTGGTTCCTTGCTTATCCAGTAAGGCTATCGTCTTATTTTTAAGTCTAATAAAGTTGTAATTTCTCATGGTATAATGTTTAAGTGAAGGATTGTATAAGTTGAATATTATAGCTCCTTCAATGAACGAAAATTCTTTGATTATGAATATAGAACCTCCTTCTATTTAGCATGGTAGATTAGGTCATGTAAATTATAATTCAATTAAGCAACTTATGAACCTAAATCTAATACCAAAAAGTGATATTAAGAACCATGAGAAATGTCAAATTTGTGTAGAAGCCAAACTCCCTAGGAAGCCTTTTAAATCTATTAATAGGGATTCAGATCTATTAGAGTTGATCCATAGTGATATTTGTAACTCGGGTAGAACTTCTAGGGGAGGTAACAGATACTTTGTAACCTTCATAGATGATCTATCCAAGTTCTGTTATATCTACCTAATTAAAACCAAGGATGAGGTGCTTAGCAAATTAAGATTTTTAAGATCGAAGCTGAGAACCAATAGGAGAAGAAAATTAAAATTCTTAGATTAAATCGGAGAGGTGAATATACATCAAATGACATAACTCAATTTTGTGAAGATTATGAAATCATTCATGAAGTGACTGCACCATATTCTGCCCAATCAAATTGAGTAGCAAAAAGGAAGAATAGGACTTTAATGGATATGGTTAACTCCATGCTTATAAGCTCAGGAGTACCAGAGAATTTGTGGGAGGAAGCTCTAGTTTCAGCCGGTTATATCCTCAATAGGATTTTCTCTAAAAATAATGATCTAACCCCATATGAAGTTTGGAAACATAGAAAACCTAATCTTAGTTATTTGAAAGTGTGGGGGTGCTTAGCAAAAGTGAAAATATCTGATTTTAAAAAAAAAGAAAATAGGACCTAAAACAGTGGATGCAATATTAATAAGATATGCAGCCAATAGTAATGCCAATAGATTTCTGGTGATTAATTCAGAAGAAAATGATATTAGTAACAACACCATCATAGAAGCCAGAGATGCATAAAATTTTGCTATAGTAGATAGTGATATAGCTGGTAGCTCTAGTAGAATAAGGACAAGTCAAATAGAAGTAGAAGCAGAACCTAGAATGAGTAAGAGATCCAGGGTAGAGAAAACATTTGGAGATGATTTCTATACTTTTCTTATAGAAGACTCTCCAACTACCTTTGAGGACACAATGAAATCCTTGTATTCACCTTTTTGGAGAGAAGATGTGGACAATGAGATGCAGTCAATTATCCAAAATCATACTTGGAAATTAACTGATCTTCCTCCTGGCTGTAAAATTATAAGGTGTAAATGGATCTTTAAGAAGAAACTTAGGCCTGATGGCTCTGTAGATAAATTTAAGGTTAGAATAGTTGCCAAGAATTTTACTCAGAGATCTGGGGTAACTTTCTTTGATGTTTACGCACGTGTAACTAGGATTACAACTATTAGGGTTCTTATAGCATTAGCCTCCATCCATAGATTAATAATTCATCAGATGGATGTCAAGACAGCTTTTCTAAATGGAGACTTAAATAAATAAATCTATATGGACCAGCTAAAGAAATTTGTAATCTCAGGCCAAGAAAATAAAGTTTGCAGACTAGTCAGATCTCTCTATGGTTTTAAACAAGCACCCAAGCAATAGCACTTGAAATTTGATGAAACCATAATGATATTTGGATTTGAAATCAATAGCACAGACAAATTTGTATATCATAAGAGAGTTGGACACAAATTTGTGATCTTACGTAATCAATAATAAATAATTAATTAACAATTATCAAATAAATCTAATATAGGATTTATTAATAATTAACATATTTATTTATATATCAAAATACACTAAATTTTATTTATAATAATTAATCTATTCTCTCTCCGCTCCGACTCCCGTCAATGGTTAGTGTACTTAAGACTTCCTACTCTCTCTATAAATTTTCATTAGACTGTCGATAAAATATGGCTTCTTACATCATCGATCTACTCGTTACTTCATAGTTTCCTACCTAATATGTTAAAAGAAAACAAGAAGTTCTCTAATTAGCTGAAGTATTCTCAGCATTGAATTACCTACAACTGGCTTGCAACAGTTAGTCTCTCTGCATGTTTCATCCTCGATCTTCTCAGCCTAGCCAACGTGAATTCAAACGTCGCAACTGCCTCAGAGAGAGAGAGAGAGAGAGAGAGAGAGAGAGAGAGACCACTTTTGGTTATATTATTGAAAAAAAAAAACCCCTTTGTCTTAGGGTTAGTAACCACAATCATCAACCCTATTATGCTCACAAACATGACATAAAAAATCAAGAACTATTTTTTTAAAAAAAAATCATATTCAGAACTTGGTACAATTCTTAGGCAAGCCGGTACTGTGATCAACAATAACAAGCTCTGATTTGCTACAGCTGATCACATCTTGCCCGAGCTTCGCCCCTGCTGCTTTCAATCCCTTCAAAGGGATCGGCTGGTTGAATAGATCGATCACCGGCAGCTTCGAAGCAGGAGGCAGCTTCCCCCCGGGCAATAAACTCGTGAAGTCATCTTTTATCAGCGGCACCTCAAAGTCCTCCTTGCTGTGCCTCACCGCATTGTTCATGGCGTTGATGTGCGCGCCGGGCTCCATGTGGTTGGTCGAGAAGCTCATCTGGCCAGGGAAGTTTGGGTACAGGCTCACGTATCCTCTCAGGTACATCATATCGATAAGGAACTTCTTCCAAGAAGCTTGCCACCCGTTAGTCCTGGACCTGGGGATCTGAACTGGGTTTTGCTTGGCATCCACGGTGAACCTCGAGCCCATGTAAGCGTAGAATTCTCTCCAATGCTTGGGGAAGAAAACTGCGCCCCAACTGCACGGGAGCTGATGGAGATATGGGGTGTTGGGGTGGATCTTCTTGAAGAAACCAGTAGCATTCCATCTGGGCCTTTCTTTCAGTACTTCCACCAGGCGTGGGGTGTAGAGAGAGATGGAAGAGAGCTCTGGGAGCGAGACCTGGGGGTCGTAGTGGTAGGCTAAGAGCGCATACTTTATCCAGAGGTAATAGTAGGGAGAGACCTCGATGTCGTCTTCTAGCAGGAGGCCGAAGTCATTGTCGGATGACGGGTACCAGCTCTCGCTCACAGCTCGAATCAGCCCACCTTGGATGATACGCCTCCGTGTGAGCGTAGGCCCTTGCTTCCATTCGAAGGATCCCACAACCTTTAGTGTCTCCTCATCAACCTTGCTGTCCATGTTGAAGTTCAAAGGGATCTCATCCCCGAGATAATAGGCATTCTCCAGGGATCTCAGGAGCCTCTGAAGAGAAGATGCTCGGTTCTGGGTGATGATATTAACAGACACTCTCATCTTGTTCCAGTCTGCAAGAGAGATGAAATTAATCATTTAGCTCTCTGAGAAGCGTAATGCTTGCATTTATTGCTACTCTGTATCTTTCCAAGCTTTTTTTTCTTTTTTTTTTTTGTTGGAAGGAAAAGGGAGGCTACGCCCACCCGATTTCTTAGAGAGCTAAAAAACACAAAAGGAAACAGGAAGTTAAACAGCTAAAAACAGCGAACAGAATAGAATAGAAAATGCTCATTTATGTAACATGATGCAGAAACTGAGAAATGCAGTTCAAAGTTGAAAAAGAAATAAAATAAACTATAGTAATCTTTCTCCAAGTCTAAAGAAAGAGTGAAGTCGTCAACGTATATGGTTTAAATTGGGTCAATGATATTGGGAACTTACTTGGTAATGCTGTCGATCGTAGATTGGGCATCCAAAGAACCTTGGGTATTACAGACCTCGGCAAGAGAACCAATGCAGAGCGGTTCGAATTAGTTTCAGCTGCCATTTTAAGAGCATTCTTCACGTTAAGATCGATATCAGCTACTGCGATGAGCAAGCTGGGGTTGTGAATCTTGACGAGTCCTTTCATGCTCGAGTACGCTGCTTGTAAAATGGGGACCTCGGAGTTGGACGCTCCCGAGATGGCTGCAATCTCCAAATCAAAGATCTTGAACCTTCTCTCCTTGCAAACAGATATTGGCCACTTAAGAACAACCGCAGCCCCTTCACATGGACAGAAGCTGCCACCTGAGACTGCAATGTATGCTTTCTTTCCCACAGTCGATCGAAACCTCTGAAGAAGAGGAGCAAGTGCTTCAACCTCTCCAAGGGAGTGAGCATAGAAGAGAGCATCTATCTTCTGAGGGTACATTGCAGCCCATCGAGTAATGTAACCAGTGGAGAGGGCCCTCCACCACTGATCATCTCGGACTCGGACGATATCCTTGAAGATTACTGTGGTCTCAGAGACGTACGCAAGCCTGTGCTCACTATCTCCCCAAGTTTCCTTGTCATTTGGATCGACAGGCAAGACGTAGGAGCCAGCATTCCTGTATTTCTGAAGCTGGTAACTGCAAGATTATGCGTAAGTAAACAAATGAAGACACTAAAATCGCATCAGAAAAATGAAAAAATTAACCTCTCAAGCTAAAAGCTTCATTTAAAACCGTTATAATTCACCTACCAACCCAAATCATAGGCAGCAACTAACAAAAAGCATGGAATTTGTCTGCTATATTATTTGAGAAATTCTAGATCCATATCGACCAACTAAATGTTATGTAGGCACTATTTGCTACTTAGATGGTAGTTCGCAGCTCTTAATCATCCTTGCGAGTCCCTCCCCCCATATGCTTTCAAAAACTAGACAAAACCAATTAACATGGAGTTCTGTTCCAAATGATCATCACTTACCTGAGATGCAGATCTTCACCAGTCATAAAAGTAGATGGTTTCTCAACAAAGAGAGTCTTAACAAGATCGGCGGAGAGAAACCACGAACTTGACAAGAAGTCAACCTGCACGATCCTTTCGACAGCGATATCATAGGCCGGATCGGGCAAATACAAGCCTGCCTCCTTTGATCGGAACTTTCGGTAGCTCGGGAATGTAAAGTCCTTCTGTCTGAAAGGCAAGATTCTTCCTATACTTCCCAAGACTGCATTCTTGTACTTCTCCGTCCCCCCGACATGTGATAAAATCTCCAGCATTCTCCTTCCAGGAATCATATCATCATCCAGAATATAAACGAAATCAGCTTCTGTCTGCAGAGCCATCTGAAACCTTCCATAGTACTTGAAGTCATAGCTTGAGCTAATGAAGCTGATCCTGGAATCGTTATAGCTCTCGACAATTCTTTTAAGAGAGAGCTCATTTGGGCTTCCAAAAGAAAGCACCCAAACATGGCGGAAAGGCAAAGTCTGATGTAGCAGTGAATCAAGCTGAGCACAAAGTGTTTTCCTCTTAAAATGGTTTAAGATCACCGTAATCTTTGGGATTTCCGAACCTCGTAAGCTCCACTTAGACTTCATTCTCATGATCTCAGCAAGTGTTTCAGCTCCTGAATTTTGCTTCTGAAACTCCAGCACTTCATTGTAGAGCTCCTGCTTGAGCTTGATCATCAGTGCATCATCCGACTTCTTCTGTAGGAAATCAAGCTTCTCGTGCTCGCATACATCAGATGGGGAGAATGCAACATGATTCTCTCGGAAGCTTGCCAGCATTCGGGGTTGCAGGATGAAGTGCTTCCAGTTTCGAGCGATACGAGTGGCCCATGAGAAGTCTGGCTTGGAACGTAGATCAATGGTGGGAGTCATGTAATAAAGAAGAAAGGTTGCATATATGGCAAAAGTAAATTGAAGAAAAGTGAGGGCACAAATGAAGCGAGAAGAAGACTTCCTTGGCATCCTAATTTTATTAGCTTTTCGAGAGCAATATTCACTGATTATCCCTTCCAAGGATTCATCACTTCTTATACTCGGACTTCGAACTAAACCCATCGGAGGAATTTGGACTCGGAGAGAGATCTGCATTAACATGCCAAGTTTAGAGAGATGTACAAATGACAAATATTTTTTTTTTCAAGAAGAAGCCTCTAATCATATAATACCAAAGTCGATCTACAATGACTTCGATAGAACCAGCGAAGATTTACAGGGCTCAACATGTAAGTGCTGGCTGGAAGATAGTCAATCCACGACTGGGAGGCAAGAAACAAGACCAGATACGTCAAGAAGATCTTGACATAAGAACAAGGTCTATAAAACAAGAAAGCAGTGAAACAAAATGCTGGAATTGTATGTCCAAACAATAGAAACAAGTCCAGCAAAGAAGCACGAAAATTTAAGCAAATAGAACAACTGAAAATTATAGTTTCTCCTAGATATCAATTTTTATCAAGGAAAAATAAAAATATACAATATGAAATGCAATTTAATGGCAGGAGCATATAATGAAAACATACTATAATTCTGATGAATGATGACAAGCTTCAATGCAGGGGGAAATCTATTTCAGAATGAGCATCCGAAGATTTTTTTTCTTCTTCTCAGTAATGATATCCACCTTAAACAACCATAAGTTCAATGGATAACACTAGTAATTCGTGGTCATGAACTACTAAATAATACAGAGAGAGCTTGTCTCTATGCTCCGAAGGAAATCAGAATCAAGAAATAGGGCTAAATTCCAGGCAACTCAAACAAGAGAAGAATTGAATCGACTAATTAGCACTGCCATGAAGTTTGAATTTGGACAAGGGAAAAGCATTGTCCAGGGCAAAAGAAAGCTTAATCCAATGAATTCATAGATATCAGTGCGTAAATAAAGGCATAAACAAGCGCTGAAGACAATGGTTACACTCTCATAGAATGATTGAGGCTAGGAATAATTGATTTCATATAATGAAAGGAGAGAACTTTTAGTCAAATGCCGGAAGGAAGCTTTGAGTCCAAGAACTACAGTTGAGGTGGAGAGAGGGATCAAAAGTCAATAGGTCCAAAAGGGGAAGAGGAGTGTTTGTTACTCTGGAAGCAACAAATCATGTGGGGAAGCTTTTAATACGCGAGAGACATGCGTATATGTGCTACGTAGAGACTAAACATAAACTTGAGTCCTCTTTCATATATTAACTTGTAGATTTTGGAGACCTTATGAGAAGTGCAATCAAAGAAGGGTTCACATGGGCACACTTCCTGACAACAATAAAGTGCCAGATTTTGGGTGGGGAAAAAAAAAGGAGCAATATCAGCTTTCCTTATATATTGTTACTCCATTCATCAGATATCCGATCTGATTCGATTTGAATGGGAAGGATTTTACCCTTTATAAATCTCCTTCTCAAAGCAAAAAAAAAAAAAAAAAAATTGTGCAAAAAAAAAAATAATTTTGATGATTTTATCTGGTCTCATTTAACTCTATCCTCCTTCTGTCTGTCTTCAGACTATACCTATTCTATCTCATCTTGAGATAAATATAAGACCGGCATGGATGTTGACTTACCCGATCTCTCTCTCTAGTCTGTATCTATCTATATCTAGTTGTATGTATATAACTTTTTATATTGCCGACCACATCGGCTGAGATGCCATTTTTTACCTATCGAAAAATATGAGATCAATACATTGCACTAGGTTGCTTTAACCGGACATGTAATGTTTGATTATTGTACAGCAAATATGAAATGCCACAGTTGAGGGAAAATGATTAAAGATTGAAATTTAGATGCATAATAAAGATTTAAATTTGAAATTTAGACTTCTAAGTAACCAAAAAAAACCATTAATATGGCTTACGTGAGGGTGGGGGCATGAAACCCGCTCCCATTATCTGTAAAAAAAAAGGGCAAGAAGGCTTACGGAAAAATAAGGTTAGAACCCGGATCTGAAACCTTAGAATCTGGTATCCCCAGATGGCCAAAGTGGCAGCTCGTCAAACCTCTCAAGAAACCAAGAAGCAGAAACCTAGAGGAGTCCCGCTATTTTCCTGGTTTAATAAATAGCAAGAGAGTGGGGAGGAGAGAAGCAGAGGCTAGCTGCAGCTAAAGCCACCGCCATTGATGGATCTGAGGTACTTAAACAGCGTTGTAGAGTTGAAATTACTTCGAACGAAGGTGGTGTCTCCAGGAACATTTATTTAGATTGTACAGAGGCTAGCATCTTTTGACTTGCAAGATACGTGCATCTTGCCGAAGTTTAGGCCAGTCGTAGGGAAAATTTTGCTCACAGTAAAGGAATTTTGAATTGAATATTTGCCATGTTGCACAGAACACAGATAGCAGGCAGATCACCTTATTTTACTCTATATATTTTGCAGCTTTTTATCAATTTGAATCAGCTTACCACGGAAGGTTAGTTCGGATGATATGACCCTTCTCATGTGCAGCAATAGAACGGGTTTGATTCCGCTTCAATCCGGAGTTGTATGTTTCGTGCGAAAGAAGGATTCACCCTCCTTCCATCGTTTCGAGATCTGTACAGGTCCTGATCCAAGAAGTTCAGAATACTTTAAAATCTGTGCAGAACGTTGAGATCATTGAAAGAAGATCCATCATCATTCGTTCATGCCAAATATACAACTCGAATCCGTGTTTATGAATCGTCGGCGTCATTTGAGGGCTCAGGCTGCGGTCTATGGATTCGCGCGAAAGAGAGAACGGAAACTAGCCCCTTTCACTACTTTAAATTAAAAAATCAATTCGAGTCAACTCATATTATAATAGAGAGAGAGAGAGAGAGAGAGAGATATGTGAAGAGACGCGCGTCTCCATCAAATCCAATCAAGTAATGCTTATTCTTGGGGTACGTCAAGAGATGCTTGCCTTGTACCAAATTAGTTATAAAAAGGTCCACTCCTCTCTTAATTTTTTTTTTTAAAGTTTCACTTCCAATAAGAGAGAGAAGAGAAGATGGGGAGTCGAAAGATGCTTTCCTGTGTTTTTCCCAGATAAAATTGTTGTTTGTCTTAGGGATATTGTTTTTGTTAAATCGAAGTGTTAATTAGTTGCGTTTACCGATACTTCTAGCTCTCACCATTGGGCGTTGCCGACATATTAAAAATTCCTAAAATTCCTGGGTCGGTGATCCGTCTTAGCGTCTCGTTCATATTAAAAAAAAAAAAAAAAAGCTACTAGCAGAAGCTGCCTGTACGACCATCTTTACTGGCAGAAACTGGCTGTACTACCATCTTTGCTGTCCCATTGTCAATATCGATAGAGTCAAATGATAAAGTGAGCATGCCTTCATTTTCGCCATGAAATGATTAAATGAAGCTGCTCGGCTTGCCAGGTTTTTGCTCTTTTTTAAAAAAATAAAATAGAAAAAAGTGAGCATTCCTTAGTATTTTGTATTTTGATACCAATCAGGACGTTTGTTTGTAAGCATTGAGGGTGTTCCAGGAAAATGGAATGATATTTTCAGAGGAAATCTTAAAATTTTAACATAAATAAAAGAGAATAAACTAGTCGGAGAGTGCTTCATCTGCCATAGTAATTGTACGATATCAGCTGTCATCGTGCCAAATTCAGATGATCTTATGGAAGATTTGTTAAAATTCAACAAGGTTTTCCAATATGAAAAAATGACAATGAAATTTATTTTCCTTCCAGCAAACATGCTGTTACAAATTTCAAAAATAATCCACAAATGAACCTAGAACAATCTATCATCCAGTTAACACCGCATCAAATACTCGCAGATCAAGCCTGACTTTCAATACTAGACATTCATAGAATCCTAACGCCCAAACAATGAATGCAATTTACACAAGTACATCTTAATCAACCAGCTCAGGAATACCAGTGCCACCAATTCTCAGGCTTGGGTTCGTTTCTCCTTCCCAGTTTTATTTAATGATTAAACTCTTTCATCCATACCCACCTCCATATGGCTGTTGTGATCCATAGTTGTCCATACCCATCATGGGATTGTAGCCAATACCTGACAAGCCAGGAGCCGGAGGCATGCCAGGACCGGGAGGCAATCCAGTGGGCGGTCGCGCGTGTGCTCCTTGACCCATGCCCATATTCACTCCCATGCCCATACCCATGTTCATCCCCATTCCCATGCCCACAGGTAATTGATTCATGCCCCAACCATACCCGCCCATGCTCATGCCGACACCCATTCCCATGCCAGTTCCTCCGCCCACTCCCATGCCCATGGCCATTCCCAAGCCTGGGTTGATTGTGGGATTTGGAGGTGGGGCAAGGCCACCTGCACCAGCTCGACCGATACCAGAACCAGCTCCCATAGCTTGGCCCATGGTGATGGTAGATGTAGCAGGAGTCGCAGAGCTTTTCATCTCTTTTCTCTTCTCCCTCCGGTTCATGGTCTCAAAGTCAATTCCAATATCTGCTAAGGGATTGACTTTAGCTGCAGCAGAAATCAGAACCCAATGAACAAATAGTTAGCAACAACAAAGATCAGAAACAAGAAATTTTATCCTACATTGGGGGGAATTTATAATAATAATGGAAAGACATTTACTGAAAAAATGTAAGCGAAAAACGCAAGCACTTACGTCCAGATATGTTCAGATCGATAAGACCTCGGCTCAATGTGTCTGCCCAGACTGCAGATTTTGGCTGGAATTTTGATGGCTGAGCTTTCACAGGAGGTAGAGCCAAGGGAGTGGAAGCTGCTTGTGAAGCTACCGGAGCTGATGCAACTGACTGGAAGGGAAGGATATCAGATGAAGCTGCAGGTTGAGCTGTCTGCGTAATAGCTGGATCGGCAAAATGAGCTGTCTGTGATATAGCTGGGGCAGATTGTGGAGTTGATAGCTCAGAATAGGGGTGAAAACTCATTTGAGCACCATGTGTAGTTATTGGACCTGTAGGTTGAGGTGTCTGCATACTAGTTGGAGCTGCAAAATGAGCTGTCTGTGATGAAATTGCAACTGCTTGTGGAGTTGATAGCTTTGAATAAGGGAGAAAATTCATTTGAGCGCCACGTGTAGTTGGAGCTGTGGGCTCAGCTGCCTGCATACTGGCTGGAGCTGCAAAACAAGCTGCCTGTGATGAAACTGGAGCTGCTTCTGGAGTTGATAGCCAGGGACACGGGATGAAATCCATTTGAGCACCATCTATAGTTGTTGGAGCTGCAGGTTGACCTGCCTGTGTAGGGATTTTGGCTGCAAAGCTCATCTGTGGTAGAACAGCTCCCCCTGACTGGGGAAGGAAATTCATTTGAGCACTTGCTGTAGCTGTCGTAGCCGTATGCTGAACTGCCTGTGAAGGGATTTGAGCTGCAAGGCCTGTAGGTGGTAGAATATCTGCAAGAATATCGCTGTTTTCCTGTGCGTTGGGAAACTCTGCAGCCAAAAATGTAGGACCAGCAGAAGAATGTTGACTATTTGCAGCAGTTGGAGCGTAAGTAATACCATCCAAGGTGTCACCAAAATTGAAGTTTGAGAATGCTTCCAAGGTGGGGGCTATTGGCTGTTGAGTTTCAGTACCACCAGCTGATCCAAGAGGCTGGAAGGAAGGGGCAGGTGTGAAGCCTTGTGGCTGAGCCGGGAAATCTTCTTGAGTAGCCTTGAAAGGAGAATCTCCAAAAGGATCTTCAACAGGCTGGGCATAGATAAAATAGGAATCATGATTGTTCCGCAATGGAGAATGAACAGAAGAAATACAAGATTAGAAGGGAAAGAGACAAGGTTGAAGGATTCTCATTCTAGAGGAAAAGAATTGCTAATGAAAATCATTTGTGATTACTAAAATAAATCCAGACCAGTATTTTCAAAGTCAGTTGCTGCATAGAGGGCAGAAGACTGGGTAGCACTTCTGCAGCAGATGATGCTTAGATAGATGCCCAGATGGATAATATCAAAAAAATTTAAAAAAAAGCAATTGAGATTCATAAATATATAGAAATACCCAGAATATTAAAATAAATATGAAGAAATTTAAGGAAACAATAAATTAAAGAAACAACTGAAACAAGGTGAACTTTACATTCCTTCTCAAAAAGGAAATTACGAAAATATGTCTTTTATATTTTCTAAGTCTTAGGGATATGTAACCACTAAAATAGTAGTTTTCACCTACAAATAATATAATAAAGTAACTTGATAATCCCAAAAAACTGCTCAGTAGTTCAATTAATCAAAAAGCAATCATAGAAAAACCAATCAGAGTTGGAAATAAACAACTATTACGAATCAGCAAGCTTGTAACTTGTACACAAAACAAGTGTTTACGCACCAAGGTGTTAAGGTGAAGGGTGTTGATAATCCACCCATCTAAAACATCAAAAGCACCCATTCACCCATCCTAACACATGATTAACTCCAAACTACTGCCCAAATCTGACCCGTCTAGGCCACTTTAAGACTAGAATGGGTGCCACTAAGCAGCACGACCACACACGGTGGCCACTTTGGAATGAGGCCTTAAAAATGGCAGCCAGGTGATTGCCCAAGCTCATGCAGTCACCTAGGCACCCAAAGGACCACCTTCCAAAACAGTTATTTGGCAAAATATACAACATAAAAGTATGTTCCATTTCTGTTCAACATCTATAAATATTTGGCATAAAAAAGAAACAGATTCATCTGAGTTTTGATACACAGTATTATCTAGGACTGGAAGTTATACTTTTTGGGATTTAGACTAAAAGAAAAAAAAGTTCACTTTTTAGGAGAATTCGAAGAGAGAAAATAATGACAAGTCATAAGAATACTTGATTAACTAGCTCCCACGACCAAATATGATACTAAAACTTAATCAGATTTAAATGCCCACTATAGATGACCAAATATACCTGGTTCACAGTAGCAGAGGATGTTGATGGGACAACAAGATTTGTCCCAAAACCAGAATTAATTGGCGTATCAGCTTCAGAACTTGTGATGCCAGAAGGTAATGTCGCCAGAGGCATTGAATTTGCACAATCTGGTGCTGATAAGGATCCAAAAATGTCCAACTCTTGACTACTTGCAGCCAGTGGAGCAGCTGAGAAAGAGAGAGGAAAAGAAGTCAAAGTAGGTTGGCATGTGGTACTTGCAATCATTGTGTAGCCAAAATAACACTTGCTAGTTGATAATATTCTTTTTTTTTGGTAGAAATAGCTGACAGTATTAAACAATAACGAAGCACTCGTGCTTTAAATTCTTCATCAAATTTACGAATACCACTCAGATACTACTACTTGCTTCATTAATTGATTTGTAAATTTATTTGAATCATACAATGCATATAAAGAACACTGAGAAGCAAGCAATCCTTTGACAGCTTGAGACTTCTTGTTGTCACAGCCACATCGACAATGGTACATAATTATCATTTAACAAAACCTCATGATTTTTTTATTAATGATAATAAACTAACTTCATAACATTTTAATACTAGCCCAGCCAGCAGAAGGAATGTCTCCAATTACAAAGATAAAAAGGATCTACATGAAGTATCTACCTAGCAAGTGATTCTTTATATTAAATTCTTGCACATGTGCAAACCTTTGCTGCTGAAAAAAAATGCCTGAGCAAGTTGACCTTTTGGTGTTTCTAATGTAAAGTGGTTCCATACATAATACAGATTGGAGATCAAGAAACATTAAAGAGAAGAAAAGAAACACAAATAGTTGGATCTAAACAGGGAGAATCGGCACTGCAGCATGCTGAAAAAATTTGATGCAAATTCCAAGCTTTCGTAAACCTTTAAATAGATCAAGCTTCTTTTAGTTTTGGAAAAAGTCAGAACTTGCAATATTTGCAAGGAAAATGAAGGAACCGTGTTACATTAGTACTTCTGGATATGTATGGTAAAAGCAAGAATGGACTGAGCCCATAAACTTTACATCTTGGTATCAGGAATCTTCCATTTAGGGTGACACATCTGCTTGTGAATCTCCTCGGAAACTAGTCCCTGCACCTCCTTCCTGACTGTTTTCTTATTAATTTTTTTTAAGAGACCTGTTTCCATGTAGCAGCACTCAACACACTTCCGTAACTAAGCTTTACGCAGATAGTTTTAGTTCTTCTGAAATTAAAGGTGAAAAGAATATGATCCTTCGAACACAAATTTTAGGGAAACAGATATTGAGAACCTATAGAAAGTATCATACGATGATGAGCTGGACAGAATCCCAGAGAACATAAGCATAGTATTACTTGGATGGACATAATCTTAAAAACCATATTGCTAGTCTCAAAACTATACTATTAAACAACTTAAAACATCTTATTAGCATAACTTCAGTCAAACTGATGAGTTTTAGAAACAATATTACTAGATCTAGTCAGGCAAAATGAGTACATGTATCTACTAAACAATTTAGATATACAAAGTAGATAATGCATAGGCATAAATTGGGGAAAAATAGAGGAAGGAGTCAAAAGGTATCAGAAATTTTACTAGAAAAAACAGCATTTGGTTTATTAGGTAGAAAGCAAGGAACTTGAAGGCCAGATAGAAATGTTTGACAATTGTGAAAGCGACCATGAACGAACAGCTTGATTTTACAAGCCTGAATTACTATAAAGTTGGGAAGAAAATGAAGTCCAGTTTTGACCACCATCAACCACTTGTTAGCGACACTGGCTTAATTAGTCATCGATAAAGTAACAAAGCCAATTTAATGAGAGTAAGGGAAATGGTTCAGAGTTCTAATAATAAAAGATTGAAGAATTATAATATTCATTTGTTCCCAAACGTCTTCCATGAGCTTTAAGTTCACGATTTGAAAGGTTAGAGAACTCCCGAACCACCTAAACTGTTTGTGCTAAGCTGTCTGATTTTAGGGCTATAGGATGACGTATGATTGGTATCTTTCTCCAACGAAGAATATCAGGGAGAGCTTGCATTAACTCCAATGAGAGAAAATCGGTCATTGTTAATCAAATATATGATTCATCCGATATTATCAGTATATAGAAACTAATGAACATGAATGGTCAGCATATCAAGCCACTCACAAGTTTAAGAAAAGCTTATAGCTCTGATGTCTAAATTTTAGATATCAAAACTTAACATGGAATTTTTAGGTAAACATAGAACATCATGTAAAGTTTAATTAACTGGAGTAGCTTTAGAATGCTGGAGTAGAATTTGTCTAGAATAAGGAGATCAGAAGAGGATCCATGGTCTTTCTTTGAAAAATATAATTTGGAAATAATTCTGATTTAGAAACAAGATTCTTAGTGGGTAAAATTGCTCAAGATTGTGAGGGATCACAAGGGTCATTCTTTCAAAGGAATTAACTAAATGTACTAGATTTAGACCAGAAATTTATATGGCATCTGATTTAGTTTTATGTAAAGAACTGGAATGAGGAAAATATAATGACAACAACAACGATAAAAAAAGACAGAAACTAAAAAGTTTTCGGCAAAAAGAACTTGACCAATAGTCACAAATCACAATCCACCAGATATTCATCATCTTACTCCATTTAATATTATAAATATATCAAATCATGAATAAGAAATATTTTTGATGCAACATGAACTTGCCTAATCAAAAATGGACTTAAACAATGATTTGTGAGAACACCTTCCAACAACAAAATATGTTAATGATGAAACAAAAATCACCTGATCAGAATTTTTAAAAACTAAATTAATGATTCTCAGAAACCTTGACTCCAATAACTATGAGAAGTCTATTACAAGAAACCATGTCATCACCACTCTCATCACACGGCACCCAAACTTTACAAAAAATTAGACATGGATCGCCATGCTTTGGTCTAACTGGAATAGAAGATGAAAAGTCCTCAGAGATGCAAATGAACATACAATTCCTGAATCCAGATGGTTTGTCATGTTCTTATATGATATCCATATGTTGTATTATATAATAATAATAGAAAATAATGAACGATTCTAATCAAGGATGGACTCTTTGTGTAAAATTTTAAGTCTCGATATCAGACCCTATATTATTACTTTCTAAGTACAGGAATGCCTCTGTACTGAATACACTGTTGGAATCAGCACAGCACTTGTACCATGTGTTGGTATGGGGTGTACCAAGCCTCCATACTGGAGCAGTACCATACTGGATCACTATCGTATGCCCCCATACCAGCCAATAAGAATCGATACTTAAAACCTTGCTATGGGGTAGCTCATTAGGTCTTGGTTCCCAAAGGAGATTAGATATCAGCCATGACCTGAACAGTATCAACTTTCTGGTCACTGAGATCGTAAAATGAACATCATAATTAAGGGATAAACAGCATGGAAACTGTGTGTTCTGGAAGGCCTAAGCTTAACAATTAGTCTACGCAGACCTTGCCTTAATTAGTGAAATAGCCTTTTGGTCTGCTCGTATCAGTTGTGACTTAGTAAACTCAAATGTTTCCTGATAAAGGCTAGAATTCACCAAGGCCTTCACCTCAACTTTCTATACCAACAACCTCATGCATGCATGAGCGAACTACAATGATTGACCCTCAATGGTAGTCGTAGTCCATAACTTCTTCCTCTACCCCAAGAAAACTATGATCAAAAAAATGCAAGAGCAAGGCAAAGAACTGTTGAGACTTGAATATCCATGGTGCATCTCTCATGGGTTTTTGAATTACTAATGGACTCTACATCAGCTGCTTCACTCCTACTACTTTTTCTCTTCAGCCATACAAATAGACTTCAGCAAACGCAGTGCCCATGGCTTTGGATGTATTTCTCAAACAGAAGAGAGCAGTCACATGGATAGATTAATTCTACATGGTCATTCAATGTGGAACTAGCACAGCATATAATTGACTCAAATGAGGAAGAAGGATATGATGAGTGGCTATGATTCCATTAACTAATGAAAAGTTATGGATCATATCTCTATTGCAATGATACTCTGTGAGAAATGATAAATAAATATATATGAGAATATATATGAGTGACTCGTCCTTTTCAAAAACATAATCTATATAGAGTAAATCAAGAGTGAATAAACTGAACACAGTGTACTTAGTGGCTTCATAGTATATGAGGCATATAAGGTATATTTGCACGGAGCATGGGACATGCAAGCCTCACAGCCTTATGGAATCTTCCAGTCAAAATAAAGCATTAGTGTTATATATAGTAGAAGATGCATTATTGATGTTTATCATAATGTTTCACGTGATCAAACATATATTTCTGCTGCAAGATTTGGTCACCACTTGCAGTGGTATACAAAACGTCAGTTCATGTATTTAGGGCACCCATGTCATGACAGTTTCAATTTACTTCCAACTTCATTACGTGTTTCGTACACTGTGGACCGGTGACAACATTCACAGTGGAAGTTGGCATATGGATAGCAGAAGTGATCATTAACAAAGTTAATGGGATTCTAGTTATAATAACAAAATAGCTACTACACTTGTTGGTAAAAACATATGCTGAAGTAAGCACAAAAATTATACAACTGCAAATATGAACATGAGATGGTTTTGGCAGGAAGAAATTTAACCAAAATATCTTTGTTTAAAACCCATGCTTGAACATGTACGCCATAAATATTAATTTTAACTTTTAAATAAACATAAATTACGCAGTTGTGACATCAGTTTAGATGATTTTGGCAGCAGATTTGCAGGAACTCAACAGAAAGGCCAGATCTTCGTTACCTGCCACTGAAGCACGCAGATCAAACTCATCAAAAGCATCAACTATGTTGTCTTCAGCTGCCACTGATCCACCAGTGACAGCAGGGTCTCGACTTTGGCTTGCATCTTTGGAAGAAGTTGCCTTAGGTGCAGCTAGTGAAGATGTATCATCTATGGGTGCCTTTAAGGTCCCTCCATCCCTTAAATTGAGCATGATGTCAGAAGAAATAGACTGCATCAAAGATTGTTTTCCCAAACAATGGAAATCTTTACCTCTCATCCTGCACATAGTTTTGGGCATCCCTTGTTGCTTCCTCGTAACTGGGTGGGGCACTAACAATTTCCTCAGATAGCTTGCACTCAAGTTGTCTGGTGAAACAACTAATTATTTCGGTTTCAAACAATGGTTTGCGAACATGGATATGAGCAAGGATTAAAGTTTCGATACTGGTACTTGTGCCAGTTTCGTCTTGGGTCACTACGGTACAAGGATGGGTCAGGATGGACAAAATGGCCATTAACAACATGAATGAAGAGGGCAAAAATGGAAAAAAGGAAAATAGTATGGGATGCGAAGCCATCCCGCCTATCAGACGCAACCATTCCAACTTCCAAGCCATCCTGACAGGTATACTGGGAATTGGTGCCTTGGGGATGTCCTGAGTACCATTTCCTCATTGGAACTGTATCAGTTGGACATGCTAGGATGCACTAGTACATTAATCCTTAGACATGAGACATCCATGAACTCAACAATTAAAGGATGACCATGAAGCACAGTCACTTGGGAATTACCTTTCATGCTGAAAATGGTCATCAGCCCTTGTATCACCACTTCTGCACCATAAAGAGGATATTAAGTACCTTGTGTATTTGAGAACAATACTTACAGAACAGAGGGTGTACTCTGGAAAGTAAATATTCTTTAATTTAATCATGATGAAAAATCAAAATATAAATATATTTTATTTGAAATAAAAGGAGGAAGTAGCATGTACCGATATGAATAACGGTCATCATCATCAACAGAACGATCTGTATCAACATCAACACTCCTACTTCTTGACCTAAATCGGTAACTATCACTGCCACGCCCTCTATAACTCTCATCTCCATAAGCATCTGTTCTGTAGCGTTCACCAAAATCCCGACTGTAGCGATCTCCATCCTGACTAGATGAGTCCCCACCTCGGCCATATCTGTCATACCCTGAATCTCTTTCCCTCTCATACCCATTGCGTTCTTCATCTCTATTTCTGTAACGACCCTCAAAATGATTATCATCAAAGCGATCATCATGTCCATGAGAATCAGGCCTATATGTTCTGCCACCACGATACCTATACAATATCACAAGATACTAAATTTGCAAAATGTGTCGCATAATTCAACATTATTTGTTAAAAACATAAGCTCACTTTTCTTTGTTAGCAGCAGCTTTCTCTCTGACCTCCTGTATTCTTTCTTTACTGTTTACTAGAGCAACGAGACTCTGAGATTTCCTCCTAACATTGCTTCCCTGATCCCTCCCACTAGAATCAATATACTGGAAGTCGGACAAAGTCTGACAAAGCAGACAAAAGCTAAACTCATAAGCATTGCAAGTTTGATAAATTCATGCCAAAAACAAGTTAAATAAGTTTTATATTCAAAAATAGCAGAAGAATGAAAACAGATGGCATTGACTACCGATATTTGATAAGCATGTTCCCTGATTTCATCAATTACACGTTCAGATCCATGTGCTACTAGGTACTCCAGAACAGTCAATGCCTGAGGCTCAATGGAATAAGCTATTAGTGTCACTTGCAAGTGGAGAGCATGCCAGAAAAAGATTAAACAATTTACAAAGTACAAACAACTTCATCAACACACCCATTATGGCATTGTGTCAGTGCATAATTTGTTAAAAAATAGTGCTATATTCAAAACATTTTAAAAGTTTACTGAAAACCATTAACATATACAGCATAACAGATTGCATGAAAGGCGGCAAATGATAACATGGAAGAAGATTGTACAAACATTTTGAACATTTAGTAAAGGTCATTAATAGATACAGCATAACAGTTTACATGGAAGGCAGCATATGACAAGATGGAAGGAGATTGTACGGCACCTTATAGACATGACGCCAATTTTTTCCAGTATCATTAATCCTCTTCCAGATGACCACCATGATCATCTGAAATTCATGACTGCATGATTTTTTGAAATGTGATTAACCTTGCTGCAAATAAGGAATGCAGGTAGCCTAAAGCAGATGAAACTGCAAGCTTACTAGTTCCGGGTGGCCTGTGCAATATCTGCCAGGTGCGACCCATGAGGACCCCAAGCTTCGTTGCTTGTTGCATCAAGCACCTGAAATTTAGAGACAAGATTACATATATTAATTCCCTGAAGGTGAATGAAAAAGAAAATCTTCATCTTCATTCATAGTATTCTTGTTGAAATCTGACTTGGAGTTTATATAATTCAGGAAGTTACTGTTTCTACAGCATTGCTGTGTTAAAAAGATACTTGGCATGGGTGCGAAGTGTCTAATTGTCCACCCAACCATTCATCATTTCAACCTCCAAAAACCCAACACAGAAATACTTCCAAATAGTAAATTTTACAGAAGTAAAAATATGTAATATTTCAAAATAGCTGGCAGCTAGAATAGCTTTGACTATTTGCTGAAACTCTTTTGCTAAAGAAAACTCGGATTAATGGCATATAAACTTTTGATGTGACTCTCTACTATAAGAGACTGGACACCTTAGTGATTAGCAATAAAATAATTGAGAACTCAAACACATGACTCTCTAAAAATCGTGTGACATGCCGATACTTTTAATCAAGTAGGACACTGCATTCCTGAAGTGTCTTCAGAGTGTTACGCCATGTCATCTCCAAGTGTCCAAAAGAGTTAGCACTCCAGAACTCTGAAAACCTAAAGCGTCCAAGCAACAAAGCTGGACCATCTCAGACTTTGTAGTCTAACATGTACAGCCTCAGTATAAGTTTTCTCCTTTTGCTTCATTGATTGGAAGGTCCTGGAGCTCAATGGAATTATGTATTTGGAGGTTTTGATTGCCTATCTCCTTTCATTGGTCAGCTTGTAGTCTTTTATGTGTTCACAATGGTGAAATCATAGCATTCCTCAGGGGGGAAAGAGTTGATTTCATGCTTCGGCACTAAGCTTAAATTTAACCAAGAAGCCCACCATCTACATGGAATTGCTAGGCATATCAAAGTCATATATTTCTTTCCCTACTAAAACATGTTGCTTAATAAAGAAAAGGCATAGAGTACATGAAAACTAAGAGGACGCCAAAATAAGATAACCAACCTTCCGCTCAATACCAGGCACCTTTAAGACTTTCTTGTTGACCTCTCTCTTGCTGCAAAAAATTAACAAGAAAAAAGATGGAAATAAGACCTGGCCATACATCTGAGGACACCGCAATCCCCACAAGTCACATTGACTGAAAACTTAAAATAGTTCACGATATTATCAGATCTCTTTATCCAATGTTCCAACCTGTAATGCACTAAAGTGACAAATTTTCAAAGATATTCCAATTTCTGGCATAGCGTACATCAGATGAAACAAAATTCACAGAATCGGATGATCATAGTATACTTCATAAATAAATCTTACAGGTCTCTAAATGTTTGATCAAAAGCTTTTTTCATGGTTCCTTTGGTTCAGATACAAAAATTTTCTCTTCAGCTGAAACTTCCTTCGAAGTCTTTGTGCATAATCCAGGCAAACAACACTCGTAGACAGTCACCTACATGTAACAATATAAAAGTACAAAGCATAGAATTAAAAGGTGTGAGAATCCATTAGTGGAATGTTAAAAGAACAACTTAATAGAGAGTTTCATAAAGAAAATCAGAAAGATCAGTTGTTATAATTTTGAAACGAAAACCAGTAACCATGTGAAATGTTTTCCAGAAAGAAGCTTAAAGAACAGATCCATCTGCCCTATTATTGAGAATGGAGACTTCTACAAAGCAAAGATAATATACAATAAGACTGGCATAAGAAACCATTAAGCAATTTAAAACCCAAGAATTCAAAATAATGGATAACACCCAAAGGGAATAAAGAAAGAAAGAAAGCATTAGCTACTGTCATGACTTGTCAACAATATAACAAACTATTCTTTTGTTTTCCCAACCATGCAAAAATGCTACGTGAATGGGACATAACATTCTCGCACTTTATATCGAGAGCTTGATTCAATAAGGACCACCGAACCAGAGCGATGTCGCACAAAAAAATTCTTTCAGCGTCCAAAACTTTCTCCCCATCTATAACCAAAACATATCAAACCACATGATAAATTCTGGATGATAGCAAGAACCATCTGACGATCCAACTAAAAATTTCATCCAGTCAATCATTAACATTGCAACCAAAATGCACAATATTTAACTCTGTAAATTACAGAAGAAGAATGAATACTTTACAACCGGTCAAAAGTGCATCTAAAAACCTGATAAATAGAATTTAAAAAAATCAAAGTATTGACACGACCAGATCAATACCGATGATGCAAGGCAAAAAGAACAAGATAAAGAAAAAGAAAGAAAAAATCTCGTCATACCTTCGAGCTGAAAAATGGGAATCGAGACGTGATCCGATTAGATCCGAGGCAAGACGGAACCGTGGAAAGGGGACCAAACGAAGGAGGGATCAACCAACATTGGCCGAAGGAAGGAGATCAAGAACCGAACCGCTAAATGCCGAGTGGGAGAAGAATCGGATGGATCGAATCGAAGGAGAGAAGGGAGAGAAGGGGAAGGAGTGGGGGGAGAGGGAGGAGGGGGCGGGGATTTCGCGGCAAATATAGCGTAGGGTTGGTGGGAGAGAATGGAAACGAGGGGTTTCTATTCGTTTCTATTCTGTCCCTCTCTCCCTCGCTCTCTCCTCCCCCTCTGCTCCCTTGTCTATTCTTTCATTGAGAGAGAGAGAGAGAGAGAGAGAGAGAGAGAGAGAGAGAGAGGGAGTATGCGTTTTGACCAAAAAAAAAAAAAAAAGGAGTATGCGACGCGCGGTCGGCGAGGGATTCGCCGGCTCTTATTTGACGGTTATGGGTGATTGCGAGAATTAGCTGTTACACCGTAGATTTCGCGAATTAGCGAATCACCCTTCCAAATCATGCCCACGTAGACCATCACTCACCAAATAAGCTTGGTTTAAAATAATTTGACTGTTCCCCTAAGGTATTAAGAGTGCTATAAAATTAATAATAAATCAGGGTTGAATAAATTAGCGATGGAAAAATTCTGATTGGATCGGCAAACCTTCATGAACCCATGCCAAATAAATAGGTTCAAATTGGTCATTTTTAAATTGGGTCAAAACGGGTCAAACCAAAATCCACTTGTTTATAAATGGGCAAGTTTGGGTTTAGCTTGCAAAGTCAGTGGGTCATTAGAGTCAGGCCAATTGGAAATTAGCTGGTTCCAAACCCATGAATCATGTTGATTAGTTTATTTAATTCTTTATTAATCATTATATGTTCCAAGTTTTTGTAGCTATGATGATAACTTGCAGGTGAGTTAGGAGGTTGCCGCTTCTTGACCCAAACCTGCTTCAATCTGCTCCGGTCCATAGGATGGACCAGTAAGATGAAAGGTGTGGAAGAAAAAAAATCAGGCAGACCTCTTTCTGAAAAAAAAAAAAAAGAAAAAAAGAGAGAAATACTTTACTTCCGCAAGCTACAAGAGGCTAGTGCTTTGTACCACAACCCTAACGTTTACAACGCCACCATGCATCACATGGAGCCTTGTAACTAAAGGAACAGAAACTCTCATTTTGACATTGTAGAATTTGTCGAGGGATAGTCTAATTGGATTGATGTTTTAGGTTTTCTGTACTGCTAGTGGTGCGGACACCAGTGCTAGGTCACCTGTTACTCGGTTCTACGGTTGCCACAGGAGGATAGTCCAGCCAGTTTGATTTTATTTTGGAAGTGATTTTATATTTATTAGGGTATGTTGTTATTTGACAGCTTTTATGGCTTATTTTGGTATTTCGTTATTTTAAGAGTCTTTTGTGAGACTAGTTTCTTTTAGAATTTTTTTGCATTTTTGGGGTTATAAATATGTTGGACCGTATATCGTTTAGGGTTATGCTATGAATGAAAATTGATTCTGAATTCCTTTCTTTTAGCTCTGGCATGTGAAATTCTGAGTAGGGCTAGGTGTGAAACCTAGTTCTTCTTTCTTCATCCTCCTCTCTCCCTCTTCCCTATTTCTCCTCTCTCCTTCTTCTCTCTTTCTTCTCTTCTCCCGCTGTCCGGCATCAGCTAGGTCATGGAATAATGGCTTCTAAAAGGAATGAAAACATCATGATCAAAGATGAAGGTGCTGGTGTGGAGATTATAGAAGAAAGTTCCGGCTCTGCATTCACTCGCTCAAGCTAAGCAATGTGATTCTTATCTACCAATAGTTTGTTCTTATAATTATCAATTGTTAGAATGAGGGAGTCTTGCACATATTGTTCCTTTTTTTTTTTTTCGCTAAAGCGGGCGATTCATACATAGCGGGTACGAATACACCCTATAGAGTCAGAATACAAAATGTCCCGAAAAGCTCTGGGCATATCTCTCTCCCCAACCCATAGGGTACCACCCGAGTGGCATGCTACATACGATGCGACCCAGTCGGCCGCCCCATTAGCCTCCCGATACACATGCCTAGCCTGTAATGTCACTCCCTCCCTCGCCAACATCCAGATGTCACGAAGTAAGGGATGGTCACCCCCATGACTACTCGGGCCCCTACGGATCCAGCTGACCACCGTAGCAGAGTCACCCTCGAGCAGGATCGAGCTCGCGTGGAGCACCCGCCGCGCGTAGGATAGACCCATCCAGGCCGCGCACAGCTCTGCCCCTGGAACTGAAGTATCAAAAATCTGACAGCCCCCTGCTGCCATCACATCAGCGCCCGGCCCCCTGACAGTAAATCCGGCCCCTCCCCTCCTACCGCCATCCAAAACAGAGCCATCAAAATTGACCTTGAGGAAACTCGGGGGTGGGGGCTCCCAGGTAAAAAATACCCTATGAGGAGCTGCCGAAGCAAAGTGGGAGCCCCAGGTGTCCCGAGCTATCAAAGGTCTGTAAGCAGACTCTACATGGATCATCTCATCAGCTTGGGCACAGGCCCGCTCCATCACAAAACGCTGGGAGAGCCGCCGCTCCCCAAATACCCGGGCGTTCCTGGCCAGCCATATCTGATATGCTGTACAAGACGCCCTAATGGCTGATCTCCTCATCTGGGGAATACCAGCCCAATGCCGAACTGCATCCAGGAAAGTAACCCTCCCACTCCAGACGTCCCCCTGGATCTCAGTCAAACTCCAGACACCTCTCGCCCTCTCGCAGTGGAAGAGTACGTGATCCACTGACTCAGCCATCCCGCACTCCGGACATAAAGGGGACAGGGTCATACCTCGTCTACTCAAAACTGAGCATGTCGGCAACCGCTCCCAAGCCACCTTCCAGAGGAAGAGGGCCACTCTCTGGTGTAGTCCGAACCTCCACACCCAACCACAGTCTAGGCCCGACTGTAACCCAAGCTGAAGAACCCGGGAGACCTCGCAGATCCTCGCACTGGCTCGACAAGTAGTGCTCCAAACTCTGACATCTGGACCTGCAGAACCCGGAAGGGGGATCGCCCGTACCCGCTCCGCAAGATGCTCCCCAAATAGCTGTCCCAGCCTGTCACTATCCCACTCTGCCTCCCCTGGCCTGAGCAAGTCCGAGACCCGTAGTCCTGCCCCTGCCTCCACACTGATCGCTGTCGGCCATAGTCTCAGTGGAAGTGCATCCACCCAAGGGTCCTCCAATACATCGATGCTCCGTCCGTCACCGATCAGCCACCTCGAGTGCGCTAGAGCCATAGGCACATACCTCCCGATCTCTCGCCACATAAAAGATCTCCTCCGAGGAGCTATCACCAGCCCCTCGGGTCCCGCTCGGCCATACCTGGCAGTCATGACCTGGCTCCAGTGACCATGCGGCTCTAAAATAAACTGCACCGCCCTCCGTGCCAAAAGAGCCTCGCGCCGCACTGACAGTGACTGCACCCCCAGCCCACCCTCCCTCAATGGCTGGCACACTCTCTCCCAGGCTATCAGGTGTATCCCATGCCCCCCCCATAGGAGCCCCAAAGAAAGCTCTGCATAAGCCGCTCAATCCTCTCCAACACAGACTTCGGCACCGCTGTGTGAGCCATCAGATAAATAGGCATGGAGCACAGAACTGACCTGATCAATATCAATCTCCCCATCATAGACAGTGACGATGCTCTCCACCCCTCTAGTCTGCTCCGCACCCTCTCCAATAGGGGAGTGCACTCTGCCACCCGTAGTCTCCTCCCAGTGATGGGGACCCCTAGATAAATCAGAGTCCCCAACTGCTCCTGCATCCCTAACATCATCCTGATCTCCCGTCGCATCCTCCCCTCAGTACGGGGACTGAAAAGGATAGCGGACTTTTGTAGATTGACCTTCTGCCCGGACATAGCACAATACTCTGTCAGCACATCCTGAAGGGCTCTGGCATCCCTCGCCCCCGCTCTAGCAACTAAGAGACAGTCATCTGCAAATAACAAATGAGAAATAGGTCGGGCACCCGGGGCTGGATAATAAGGCACCAGCTCCCGGTTCCGACAAGCTGTATGCAATAAGCGGGAAAGCACGTCAGAACAGATGATAAATAAGAACGGGGACAGAGGACATCCCTGGCGAAGTCCCATAGTAGCTCTGAAGAAGGGCGATGGCGTGCCATTGATCAAAATGGAGAAACTCGGCCCCTATACACACCCTAGGATCCAGTCAATCCAAGTCTGGTGGAACCCAAAGCTCTGTAATGCCTGACGTAGAAAGTCCCACCGGATCCGATCATAGGCTCGCTCCATGTCTATTTTAACTGCCATCAAACTTCGGCTCCTGGAGGCCCGCTGCAGATCACCCATCATCTCCTGAGCAAGCAAAATGTTGTCCGAGATACTCCTCCCTCCCACAAAGGCACCCTGCTCCTGACTGATGATCCTAGGCATCAGGTGCTTCATTCTCCCCACCATGATTCTCGCCACCACCTTGTACAGGGTAGTGCACAAACTAATAGGTCTGTAGTGACTCGGCTCCGAGGCGTCCAGGCGCTTCGGTATCAATGTAATGAAAGTTGACTTCCAATCATCCGTCATCCTCGCTCGGCTGAAAAACAACTGTACTGCCTCCACCACTGTCCTCCCAACAACACACCAATATCTGCGATAGAAGAAGGGTGGAAATCCATCAGGCCCGGGGGCCTTATCCTCTGCAAGACTCCAAACCGCCTCCTGCACCTCCAAATCTGACACTGGCCGCACCAAAGTTGTATTCTCCACCTCTCCTACTGTGGTCTCCGGCCGGGGGAGCAAGCCCATCTCATATACATCACCAACATCCGTCCACCTGGATCTGAAGAACTCAAACAGGGCATGTCTAACTGCCGACTCCTCCTCCACTCGGTGGCCCTCCCCGACCCTCAAGGATCGGATCATATTCCTCTGCCTTCTAATAACTGTCGATCTGTGGAAAAAGGTAGTATTCCGGTCGCCATCCTTGACCCAATGAATCCTGGACATATTGTTCCTTTCAATGGGTCCATCAGATGTGGGGTCAGGTTTTATTTTGATTCTTTACGGAAGATATTATAAACAAGATATGCTCCACATTTTCCTGAGAAAGGATAAAAAGGCTGTTTGGAAAAGGTTAAGGTTTTACTGCTGTCTCAAAAGCCATTTTAATTAGTTTTTAGGTGCTTTCCATTTCATAGGTGATAAGTTGCAATGGATGCCTCATCGAGCATATTAATTAAACATCCACATTCTAAGCAAGAAAATGCTAGAATTTTTTTCACTCCATTATCACGCCAAAACAAGATACGTGGATACCATGAGATTCCCTAATCATTATTCATGAGTTTTAGTGCCATGCACTATATGAAAAGGGGAGAAATAGATAATTTTAATCCTTTCATTAAAAATTAAACATAACTTTTATCATTTCAAAAAGTATTTTACAATTTTTCGCAATGATGAGCACGACTCTACTGCATATTGTGTGGGTCCCAATTGGTCCAATTTACAAAAGTTACTCGAGAAGATCCCACCTGTATTATTATAAATTTATCCTTCTAATAAATTGGGTTGGGGCTACAAAAATATTGCCATTAGAGAAGAAACGGCAAGTGAGATAGCAAAGGTTACCATTAATATTTGTCAACAAATTCTAGCTACAATGAGAGCTTTGGAGGCAGGGATTATTGTACTTGTTAGTAGCTATGGTCGGTCAAATTGGGCAAGCGGCCTTGGATTCAAGAAAATAGAAACAACATCTCTATATGTGAAGATAAGGTTGTGTGCATTTAATCTTTTTCAAACCCACAATAATAAGAATTTTGTAGGCAGAGGTGCTATTTTTCTTTAACCTCCGTAGTTGATATCTGATCTAGATGTGCTCATTGTGGTAGAATACATGACATATCACTCCTTAAACATAAATAATTTTTGGATAAATAATATTTTATTTTATCTTTTACAATTCTTTTTTAAAAATATTCAGTACAATAAGCCCAAGCTAGAGTTGCAGCATGGGAATGAATTGAAAACTCAACCAGTATCAAAGAACTTGAGCATCCTGATAAATTATCCACAAAATTTATGCTCAAGAGGGCTTTATATGAAATTATTGTTATGTTATATTTCAACTAGTCGCGGCACCTGACTGTCTGGACTAGTTCAAACCTGATATATGGCACTTTATTCAATATATATAGGATGCTTTGTTCAAGTATCATCATACCAACAATGGACTTAATTGATAGCAATGGATTGCCTTCGATAGGAAAGTATCTGAAAAGTATGCTTTAACTTAACAATGTGAAGTATTTCATGACCCCAAACAAGACTCCTTATCAAGGATATCCTTTCTATTTTATTAATATGTTGGAGTTTTATTTTTTTTTAAAAAAATAATTTTTTATTTTTGAATCCTATTTTAAATGCTTTAAAATATTTTTTTTTGAGACTTCTTTTTTAGAAGAGTTGTAATTTTTCGAAAGAGAATCACACGTACCTTCGGAACCGTCGCGTCTCTTCGGTCTTCCGGATATAATCTATAAATAGACTTCTTCGGAATTAATCAAAAAATAATCGAATCTCTCTCACACTGGTATTCTGTATCCCAAAAGTTTCTTCTACAGACAGAGTTTTTTCACTCTTCAACTTTCTGGTTTCTATTTTTTTATTTTTTTGGGCTGAAGAAGACGATCGGATCAAGCCTACACAGCGATCGTGCTCGATCGTCGCAAACCTGTACAGAGGGGACGAATCATGTTCTTAGGGCAATGTATATCACACGCTTCAATTTAGGCAAGTTTTTTTCAATCTTCTGATTTATTCTAGTAGATTATTCCTTTATAATACTTCTATAAAATAAAGATATAGCAGTTTCTAGGCAAAATATTTTCAACATAATACATGTATTTTCTTGACTTAAAAAGTCTATAATGACCATTAAACTCAAAGAAACAAGGTCCAGGATGCCATTTATGAAATGGTAAAATGGTAAATGAATTAGTACATAGAGCAATTCTGCTTCATATCTGCCATCAAAATATGAAGTGCTTGGCAAGGATGTATGTATGCATTGACCATCAGAACAAAAAAGAATGGATCATGCATGCCATGCATGCTCGAGGCTATCTCAGCACAAGAAATGGTAAGGCAAAATTATCAGCATCTGAGGCCATATGGAAAACTAAAGCATGAAACATGGCCACAAAAAGTTCTTGTTCTTGCATCAGCAGTAATATTTCCACGCAAGAATGCCTCAGGCATTCATTAACTGGCAGCCTCAATGGTAGATAGCCGACATGCTGACAACTTATTGCAATGATAGACAAGTTATAGAGGCAGAATATATAACGAGTTGGAGAGGAGGAAACACAAGTGCACATAATGAAGTATACTTGGCGCCCTTAATTAAGGAATCTATCAAGGGGATAAAATCATCATAAACTGAGCAGAGAACTTTTAAAGGAAAAGAAACAGAATTTTCATTCAAGAACTATTTTAATCACCTCTACCCATACAAGGCTGATGTTTATTTAAGTATACGATCAACGTATCATTTTAACTTTCTGCATCTATGGGTACCTAGAATGGCCTATTTATGTGAGGACCCGTGCGGATGTGTGTTTAGTCAAACATTGATTATTTGCTGAATAGATCTTGGGTATTTATATAGGATTAAAGAATTCAAAAAATACCTTTTGGCTAGCCTTTTGAGGTTAGATCCTGAATTATGACAAATAGTGTCAGAGCTAGAGGGACACTGCAATACGAGTTTATGCAAGCTGATCACGAGCCGATCGTGATGTTTATGATTAGATTTGAGTGGATTTGAATCCTTAGCCTAATGAGGACGTCAGAGCTTGAACGGAGAGAGTATGTGAGGACCTAAAAGATACAAGATTAAGGAACCTAAAAGATACCTTTCGGCCCGTCATTTTGAGTGAGGTTGTGGGTTGTTACAAATTCTAACCCCCCTCAAAAAAAAGATGGAAGACATTTCAAAAGCATGGCTTCTAAGGACAGGGAAGGACCTTCTTAACCAGGTAGTTTTCATAACAAATAATCCAAGGAGCCTACTATAACGCTTACTCTGCTGCTATTCTCTCTGCCATCGGACTCAGAAGCAGTATTCCTTATGGAAACAAGGCTTGGCTTGTAATTGTTGCAATATCTTCCATTCTGTCATGCATGGAAGAGGTTGTTGTGTATGCAAATATTTTGTTGAAAAGACAAAGGTGCTTCGTTATGACCTCTTAGATCATACAGACAGATACAATCCCAAAGCCAAGCCAGTAGAATTCCATCATAATCCCACACAGACAGGTACAAGAACTGAAGTTTTAAATAGTAACCCAAGGGCATCGCATAGATACTAGGCCATTCACAAGACTTCCCAACCATGGAAAGGCTTCACCTTGTCACCGATTTCAAAGACATGATTACCCAAATTGAACATCTCTAAATGAGATTCTGCATTTATAAATCAACTCAATGGTTTCAAAAGCATTGTTTTATCACATCTATTACGTCAAATAACAAGTAATGAAAGGTATGAGAGAAAGATATGAACTTTATGGACGAACAATTCCTAATCAGCAAGAAAAGCACTAAATTTGATCATCAAGACTTACTCCATCTACATGGGACCGGCTTAATGGATCAGGGAATGACCCATCAAGATCTGGAATCGAATTCCTAGCCAAAGATAATCACATATATATAAAAGAAAAAACGGAAGGGTAAACCCAAAAGCAAGATTCTCAATCCAAATCGAATTACAGCAAACGACCAAGAAAAAGAGATCAAGAAGGATCTAAAGGAGTAGTCAGATGAGATAGCTGTCTTCGGATTCTTGAAAGCCGGCGGAAGGAGCTCTTGTTTCGTTCGCCAAGAGCCGAGAGGGAGCGACACCGTTGAGGTTTCGTGGAGCGAAGGACTGACGAAGGCGGCTCTGGGAAAGCGGAAGGTTACAGAAGCGAGGCAATAAGCCAGGGCCGTTACGATATTCTAATGGCCGTTATAACGGTTTTAAAGAGTCCGTTATGTTTTATACTTGTTCTGTTACGGCGGGTTGTTACATAACTGAAATAACTACCTTGATTTATTTTGACGTTGTTCGATACTTGGATATGCTAATTTGCTACCAGTATATTTTCTACTGGATCCGACCATTTTAAGTAGCACATGTCCGCGTGTAAATATATCATCATAATCCACAGGTAGAACCGGGCGAGCAACGACCGTTTTCGTTGAACGTTCGGGATTCTCAATCTCATCCTCGGCCTGGTCTCCGGCGGCCGGTCGCCGGCGAAGGACCGCCTTTTTATCCTTCGGCGCACAGATCATCTCGTTAGGCGTTAAATTTTCTCTCCCTTTTTTCTCAGACTTATTTTCTTCTTTATTCAGACCCTTCATCAACCCTAACCCTAAAACTTTGGGGTTGGAGTCGATCTTGGATTTAGGACGGCTGGAATCGGTCGTTTTCTTCGTCGTTTTCTGTATGATGTAATAAATTTAAGAATAAAGTTCGCATTTTTAGGTCTGGATCACGGCTTTTTTTTTTTACCAGCCACCGCGAGCACTTGATTTCTTCATTAGATTTCAAATCTATTTGTTATCCAACCACGCCGAGAGGTTTCTTTCAGTTTTGCTTGATAATTTGGATTTTTTTAACTTAATTTGTCCCGATGAACTGAGCTGAGGAGTAGCTTAGGGTTTCCATTGCTTGACGGAAAAGATCATTATAGCATCTAGATGACTAAATTTTCTGTATTTTTGAAACCCCTCCGTTTTCACCGGTCGGCCGACAGGGTAAACAGCTTCACTTTTTCAGGCACAATTGCTTATGAAATTACCAAATATCCTGCTGGCAATAGCCCTCCAAAATTCAGAAGTTTGTAAAATGAGTTAATGGTGAAACACCAGAGGAAATCAACCTCCATATCACAGAATCTCTTTTATTAGCTGGTGACAGAATGTTCAGAACTTGATACAGAACTATGTATTCCTCCAGATGAGCTTCCTCCATGCTCTGCTTAAGCAAAACGTTTTCAGTTTTGTTTCTATATGCAGTCTAGGCATAGTTCTGAAGAAAAAGATAATCTGACATTGATGGGTATATACCATATAGAGGGAGCTAATTTCTTTATTTGATGGTTATTTTGGTTCTTGAATTTCTCAAATAAGTTTTCTAACAGTTTATTTATGTCTTCCATTTTATCTTTCTTCGATAATCTTTTTGCTTTACTATAGACTTTTGTCTCCCTTTTTATCTTTACACAACTACCACCTGTTTTATCAATATCTAAATTTAGGTGATTGGGTGTCCAAGGAGGCCCTTAGAATACTATTTGATCCATTGATCCTATTTACTCTGCAGAAGTGAACCACCATCCATTTATAAAGTATGTTTTTATCAAGCCATTCATTGCTACAAAGCTGTGTCAACATGCATTAGCAGGTGTACATAGTCATTTTTGTTACTAGGGGTGAAAGTGTAGAACTATTTTTGTGTTTTCATGTGTTCTGTAGCCTAACATTAGTTCATTGATCGTCTTAGGATGATGATTGCTTGAGAGACTGCCATTCGGAATATTTAAAATTAACTGATCCAAAAGCCCTCATGCATGTGGTTGGAACCAAGATGGATTTTGTTGATGATGCCCTAAAGTATGCTTGCTCCTGGCTGATCATCTAGCTCGATTTTTTGCTATATTTTTTCTTATTGGGCCAATAAATTAGAGTCATTTATTCATTCTGAAATAATTATCTCTGCGGTTCTGAGTTCATATTTATAAATCCTAATTCAGAAGGGTAGTGTGGTTGTGGTGAATCCTTTATGATCGCTGGCAGCACTCAAGATACTAGACGAGGTAATATCATTAGGGAGCAACTGAACAAGAAATTGAGTCTAGTTGGTGCTCATGTTCTGCAGTTGTCAGATGAACAAATTGAAATTAATATAATTAACATAGTAAGAAGAATATAAAGGTACAAAATGAAACTGATATGCCATTCCACTTCTGAGCTTTGAGAGTTCGCATTTTGTTAACTAAACATAGCTGATCTTTCATAATACTGTGTACGACAGGGAGCAGTTCATGCAGAGCAGTTGCTGTAATAATCTATGATCTTGTTATACTGTTCAACTATAGTTGTAAAAACTGTTGTGGACCTGGCTGTAAGCATTTTTCTTACGCATTTTATGCAATGACATCGTCGGATGTATCACGACTATTTATTTTCTTAAAAGTTTTCTCCTCGCTCGTGTTGGATTTGCATTTTACAGCATTTAATATTATTCGTGGGCGTAAATTGCCGGCGCATGAGTTCAAACAAAAGCTGTTCAGAAAGTGTCCTGTTTTATCACTCAGAAATGGGAAGTGAGATAAAATTAGTATATTCACAAATGCCCTTGTGGTATATAGATGATTAGAACAACCCTATTAGATCCGAGCAGATGCCTGGTCCAATTTGAAAGTGATAACTTTTAGCTGTCGCCAGTGGAGGACTGGGATCAGGTAAGTTGACTGATCTATTATATGGCTTTTTTTTTCAGTAAATCTGTTAAACTGGGGCAGGTTTGGGCTTTGTTTGCACAAAGATTTTGTAAAAGCCTGCCAACCCGCTCCTTTTTCCTATCTTCCATCTTTCACCACAAAAAGAGGAAAAGGAAAAGCTTTCTTGCATCTCAGGCCAAATGATTACATGACTGAAGCCTTGCCTTTTTTTATGCAATAATAAAGTATTATAAGACCGAATTCTCTCTTAAGGATGGATTGTGATATTAATGTTTGCTCAGTAGATCTCACAATCATAGAGAATGAAAACAGGACCGCATCTATAGACAGCTTATTTAGGTGAATGCTTTATTTCACTCTTTAGAGGTTTGGCCAAGAAGAAATACTAGATGATATTTTAGAGTCTGTTTCTAATATTTGAACATAGACAAAACCATAATTTCTATTTAAGAAAAGTTGAAGGAACTGTTTCCATGTTGAGGTGCCTTGTGATAATTACAAAAAAAGAAGAAGAAAGAAAGAAAGAAACAAGAAACACTAAGCATTATCTCATACAACAAAGTTTTGGTCATTTCAACCTGCCCCTAACACCCTACCAAAATGTGGTTTAATGCCTTCCAAAGCTTGCCCAAACTTCCTTCTACCTATCTAGAAACATCACATTTCTGGCAGTGTCCCAGATGCTCCATCTCCCAGTTCGGCTTGGGAGCAACTCTTTCATGACGAGGGAAGTATACCTAAAAGAACGCAAGAACATGGAAAAAATTCAATGTTTGCAAGTTGTAATCTGAGATCAATGCATAAAAATTATATTCGTGCTTATTGCTTATGCCTCTTTGTGTGATTATATACATTAACAATAGGTTTCATGTTACATGAATGAACAACATCAACAGCATATAAACTGCACTTGGCTGCAAGTCCTGTAAATTTCTAAGTACCTCTAATTTCTTCACCAATTCCTTTGCTGTTGGAGCTGAAACGATGATATGGCGGGCGCTTGGCATGATGAAACCTTCCTCCACAGCTTTGTCGATGAAAGATAACAATGAGTTGTAGTAGCCATCTACGTTCAGCAATCCCACCTGCAAGAAGTCCGAAAAATAAAAAGATTTTTGGGAATGCAGCTGCTTAGTCTCCAGTGCACAGACACATATAGATCCAAGAAACGTTGACATTATCAAAGTTCATAAAGTTCAAAACTCACCTCATTTTCTCACTAAATAAAAATGGTAAAAAAAATAAGCAAATTTCAGCAGAGTTGACCAAATTACTTGGTGTTTGAGGTGAGTCAACCTAACAAGTTGGATAAGTCCGAAACTCAGCTTGAAACATGATTTTGTGACTGTTTTAAGTTGACTTGAGACCAATGTAACAAGAAAAGAGACTACGGTTGACTTGCAAGTCAACTAGGCAAACTTTTAAAATGTGTAAAAGATAAAAGAAAATAATGAAAAATAAATGCTGCTTAGCAGAGGTGACCTACTTGCTACTTGAGTTTGGTGTCAGTCAACTTCACAAATTGGATAACTCTTGAACCAACCATGAAAATTTTGCTATGACTTGGAAAACCAAAATGATTGAAAACGCAAGCTGAGTTTCCAGTCAACCGAGCAAGCTAATAAATATCCAAGAAACCAGTCATCACACAACAAAATTAAACCACAAATAATTCATACCCTGTAGATCATAAAAATGCCTTGGAGAAATCTAATATTAGAAATGCAAGCATTCCATTTTTCCTTTTTTTTGTTTTTTTTTTTAATATGAATCTTATAGTTGGATACTAAGGCCCTTCCCATCTTGTGCACAAGGCTTTACATGCCTCAGCAAATTTGAACAAGCTTAACAAACCTCTGTATCATATGCATTTGTTTGAAGGTCTTCCGGCATTCGTGCAGACATGTGTTTAATCCCATATTGGCTATGCACTGGATATATCTTGATATTTATACAGAACTAAGGAATCGAAATAACACCTTCTGATTAATCTTTTTGAATAAGATCCTAAGTATGACAAAACTATCCCTGAAATTATTCAAAAATTCCAATATAGCTTTGAGGGAATTAATAACTTGACCTCCACCAAATGGAGACCACTTCTATTAAGGCTCAACTAGTTTTGTGGGTTTTAGTACCTGTAGTAATTCAAATATGCAGTTCTCACACAAGTCGTATCATAAAATCAAAAACATGCAGAAGCAAATAATAATCCAAGAGATGACAGGTGACTGCAATCGAAATACATACACAAAAACCTTGGTTGGACCCAAATTACTGTAAGAAAACTTCTCATTACCGGCTTGTCGTGTATTCCCAGTTGAGCCCATGCAATCACTTCAAGCAACTCTTCAAGAGTTCCATAACCTCCTGCAAAGTCCACTAAATCAGCTTCGAGCTATGACGAATCACTGTTCTTCGACTGCTTTAACATTTTTCTGCTAGTTATTAGACGTTTTCCTTGGTTTAGTCCTTTCTTGGAAAGCTCCTAACAAATTACCTTCTGCTTAAGAAAATTAGCTTCTGCAGGAGTTACCTCTGAGGATAACAGTAATTTAGTGACAGGAAATGTGAAGCAATGGAGTACCCAAGAGGGATACAGCTCATTAATTTCTCATCTGAGCCAAGTTGTTCACAACACAGCCAGTAACTTGACTAGAACCAAGTTAATTCTTATGCATTTAAAGAATAAATACAGACAACTTAATGAGAATAGTTTTAACATGATTTGACTGGCAAACTTTATAAACTTTGACAGGCTGCTAACCAATAGCACAAACAATTACGTGTTCATACTTCTTAGAAAATCCTAATTTTCAGCACCACATATTGATAGTTTAGAGGTTTACTTGTAAAAGCCAATTCTCCTATCATGTATTTTTCGCTTAAGGTGATGCTCTACACTTCTACCATTTGGGGAAAATTAAGAGAGCAACAACAACTTTTTTCTTATCATACAATTATTTTATCCAAACATTCAGAATTTTTTTAGTTATGACATATTAGAAGGAACATAATTTTAAAGCATATTATTCAATTCTGTATACTTTTATCATATTTTCAGAAAATTATGTGGAGCTTCTCTCTTTTGCAGTTTTAGAAATTAGAAAAGGTTTTAGCTGTATTTTCCCCTCAAGTTCACGAGATTGTTTTGACAGTTTCAACTCCTATTTACTCGATCATATTAGAATCCCATCTAGAGTCCAAATAATGAGGAGCTTATTCTGAAATATTAAAACTGTTAAAGCCTTCGCTTCATGTTGCAAGAGGCATACAACATCTCCGAGAAAGATTAAGTACATGAGAAAGATTAGCCGAGATATATTGCTTACCATGAACCATAACTATCCAGCCTTTTCCCAACTATTTGGGTGCAAAAGTTACATTACATCTTAAAGAAAATTAGTGGTTCCATTGAGATAAAAGTAATCCAAAAACTTTTTCTTAGATTTTAATTAAGAGGACCTTTGTACATGGTGTTTGAAATCTTGAGATAACCTAAAGCTGAAAAAAAAATTAGGCATCTTGGTTTCAAAACCAGGAAAAATGAAAGGAAAGAAAACATGGATATATTAACAAAAAAGACAAAAAAAAAAAATAGAGGAAAAGTTCAGAAACTAGCATGGGTTCTACCTTGATTTTAGTTCTCTTTTTCTAGAGTCTTAAATTATTAAATACTAAGTAGTCTCAAGAGTATCATTTTTGTCTACTTGATCTACCATAGAGTTCAGGTGTTACACTAACCAGGCAAGGCAATAAAGGCATCAGACTGTCTGGCCATCTCTGCCTTTCTCTGGTGCATATCTGCAACTGGCTTCACCTCTCCCACAGTCTCACCAGTTATCTGCCAAAAGTTTCCAACAAAACCACATGAGGATAATCTTTTTGCATGAAATAGGAGGTTCGAATGAACACAGCTAGAGAGAGGAGGAGGAGTGGGATTGAGGTTCCTCAAGCTGCAAGCACTTCTTTAAGGATATCTTAGTGTGCTATATGCTGAGAAGCATTAGCAGTTCTTTCACACCCCTAAGAAGCAAGGGAATTTATGCTTGAAGGGAAAAAAAACAATTTCTTATTTTCATGAAAAAACAAAAGTAACATATAGTAAATGAACTTGGAATCTTAGATGCAATAAGATGATCCAAAGGCTTATTAAAAAGATTTAGATTTTTTCGGCTTAATTGACTGTATCAAAGGGAAGGTGTTAAATTGCAGAGGAAAACAGGATACACATTCTAACTTTTTTGAACTTAAAATTAGTTAATAGCAGACATACCTCTGGAGGCATGAGAGTCTTGGGAATAACTCTGCATAGAGGCAATGATATGTTAAAATGAGCTAAATTAAAAACAAAACAACAAGATTTCTCAAAAACACCTAGAAATGTATAAAAATACATGAAATAAGTAAGAAATATAACTTACCCTATCACATGCCTCCCACCATCATACACAGCTTGAGAAACCAGACCCATTAAGCCAACACTCCCTCCGCCGTACACCAGATCAATGTTCCTCGACACCTGAAACAATCCAAACCGTTAGAACAATAATACAGCAAAAAAAAAAAAAATTCAAATACAATGAAATCCAATGACGTATTAGTGGAAAATAACCCATGCCTTAAAATTAACAGTGCAAAACTCTCGCATTTAAATTGGAGATAGAGAGAGGTAGGTGGGGGCCTCTCGTACTTTCCATCGGTAATGGCTTTTAGTTTTGAGGTTCCATAAATGAGAGGGACCAATGGATTAATGGCTATCCATATCACTGGGAAACATGTTGGAAGTAAAGATAAGAACAGATAGCGGGCAAAAGGAAAAAGACAAAGGAGGATATATGACAAAGACTCCAATAACTAGTGGAAGGGTAGAAAGAAAGACAGAGGCATAGAGAGACAGAGAGGGGGAGATGCAAAAAAAGAATAGCTAAAGAGTCAAAGGATCGATGGAGGCACACCCAGTTGCCGTTATACGTTCTTGAGAAAAAATCATTACAAATATATACAAATATAAGAAAGTTTCCTCAAAATATTATATTAAGAAAGAAGAAGAAGAAGAAAGAGATGATAGCCAATGACAAGCACCAAATTTACGCACCCCAAAAATTACAAAACCGAGTAGCACGCAAAAACTTGGGTTTTAAACAATAACCAGGTAAAAATAAGATGCAGATAAAGTTAATATAAACGAAAGAAAAGAGAAAGAATACACGAGTTTTAGACATCCCAATAGTTAGAAATCTACACAACAAAATAAGAATTTTGTGTTAAATAGTAAGTAACAAGATGCACTCGAAGTTAGTAGTAAAGAACGAAAGAAGTATGTAGGGACCAAGGCAGCATAGGATACCAGCTCCTTGCCAAGCTCGATGGCAGCATCCTGGTAGCTTCTCTTCTTCCCCTGGCTACTCCCGCAGAAGACACAAATCCTCTTGAATTTGGACTGATTCATTTCCTTCTCCCTCTCCATTCCTCTCTCTCTCTCTCTCTCTCTCACGCCTTTTCTCTCTTGCTCTGCTTTCCCTCCTGTATTTTTAGCTGGTGGAACAGCAGAATACAAATAACTACTACAGCCTCGAGCCCTTGAGTGCGCCACCAAGCGCTCATATAAAGCACGCAGGGGGCCTCTCGCACGTGCCAAAGCCGCACTCGCGCGCGCCCACAAAACACGTGGGAAAACAATGGTGGGGCCGACCAAATAAATACATGAATAAATAAATGCTGATACCGTGTCAGGCCGTACGTTTTCTTATTAATGGATTTATTTATATCCATATTACCTGCTCGATAAAAATGTTTCCTCTATACTCGCACTTGATTCGAGTATTCGACGCACTGACATCCAATAATTCAAAATAAAAAAAAAGCGTGCGTCACATGAGCCATTAATATTTATATGTGGCAAATTACTATAATAGAAAATAATTAAGATAATTTATCTTTTAGCAAAATTAAGATAAAATACTTAGATGAAGTAGGGAACGATAATGGTTTAAAAAGTTTATAAAATAGAAGATATATAATCATATTGGATCAAATTAGAAACTCTATAGAAACTATATAGAATTGTAAATATTACTAGCATGTTGGTTTGTATGATATTTGTTCTTCTGCTTCACAAAATGGCTGGATATAACCTTAAAGATTTACAAATTTTCTTCCATCATTGTTCTATTGCAGGATATATTAAAGTAGTTGACGATGAAATCTTAGGCTTCTGTAAAATATCTTTAATGGAACACGAAAAAATATTTTATTTAAATCTTAATTTTTATATTTTGTGATTCACTTTGCCCAACATGGACATCTCATGACTGTCATAACATACAAGCATAGTCTATACTAGAAAGCAACTATACAAGCATATCATTAATGTCATAACAACTTCTTAAATGAGCAATTCATTGGTTAAATGCTGAGACCTCACTCTCCCTTCATGGAGGGTAATGCAGCGGAGTTCTTGTTATGAGCATAAAATAATTCTCTTGCCATATAACAAGAGGGAGCAGTGCAAGTTATAAGATTTATTGTCTCGGATTAGTTAATTATGAAGTTGCCAAATTGGGTAGATTTTTTTTTTGTGAATTTTTTATGTGAATAATAGGTATCTCAAACCAATTTTCTTTTTTGAAAGTTGTGTGTATGTAATATATAATTAGATAAAAATACCACCTCTTACACTTCTTACTCCATTGCTTTAGTTTTCCAATTACGTTCGGGATTGATTTAGTTTTTCATTTCTATCTCTAATTAGACACTCCTCCAACTTGATTAGGAGTCAAAATTTTGATCCAAGTATCCCGCATCTACTTTTAAAGCAATAAATGATCATAGTCCTCTATCGAGCATTTCTTATATAAAAAATGTACTATTACATGTGCATGAAATCTAACTCATACAACATTTTTTAAAAACATTTTTTAAATTTTTGATTGGATAAAACTTCATAAGTAAATTGATCTGCTAATTATCTTCTAACTATTCCGCACTTACCAAACTTCATGTTATAAAAATTAGGCGCGTACGTCGATAACAGCATTGTAAAAGTTTATTATGTTCGATTTGTTAAATTTATTAGTATTACACCAGCCTTTTAGCATAAATTTTTATCTTATTATGACATGGTATATCTTAAAGTACAAGCATTTAATTTGGATGATGTCACATCTCACTTCTCAAAACATGGGTTAGACGCCAGGTGGGGTTTCAAGGTTGGGGTTCGGGCGAGGCGGCTAGAGCCACCACCTTTTCAAAAAAGGCTCAAAAAAAAAAAGAAGACTCAAGTCATCGTAAATTTTGTAAAAATTCATGGGAAAAGTTTGCAACACCTTTTTGACGTCCAATGCACATTTAGCCCTCTTCTTCTTCTTCTTATTTTTTCTTTTTTTTTTTTTTTTAACAGCAATTCATATAGCTCTAATGTGAGTACATCCTATCGAGTTACAAGAAAATAAAAAGTACAATGAGAGCAATAAATCAACTATGGACATCTAAGGACATTTAGCCTTCACTTGTATTTCTTTCATATAGTGGCCAAAATATAAAAGACATAGAAAACCAAGAACAATTCAAAGCAATACAAGAGGCTGCCAAGGGTGGCAGAGCCTACAGGCAAAGATGGCATCTAGTGCATTCAAGCCATATGAAACAAAGAAATTGGTGCTATTCATTGAATTAGTATGATACAGGGTGGAGTTATGGTGTAGAGTCCGAATGCACTTGTTCCTTGTTAAAATCACTATTTATCCCAAAAGCTTAAGCTTCTAGAATGAGGTAGATTTATTTATATATTTTATATTTTTTTACACTCCTCCTCATATGTGGGCTGGATTTTTCTTTAAAAGATGAGCCCAACATATGAAATTTTTAATAATGAAGTTAAAGAGTGCAGAGATAGGGTTCGAATTCAGCACCTCTGTTCTGATACTATATTGAAATCACAATTTATCTCAAAAACTTAAGTTTATAGGATGAGATAAATTTATTTATATATTTTATATTTTTTTATATTTCTGAATGACATTTCATTTAGAAAGAGGGATAGGGACAAAAAAAAAAAAAAAAAAAAAAAAAAAAAAGGAAAGAGGGAGGGGGGGGGGGGGGGGGGTGAATATTTGCTAATGAAGGTCATGTACTTGTGTGTATGGGAAGAGAAAGGGGTGGTGGTGGGGAGCCAAACGCTTTTTGTCCAGGGACATGGAGAGTGTGGTGGTGAAGTATAGCCAATAAGACTCCAGCACTGAAGAATTGGAAGGACACCATCCATATCAGTGGTAATAATATATATTATGGTCTTCTCATCTCCATGCACCCTTGTTGCCGCATGAAGAGGAAACAAATGTATTTTTATTCCACACGCTCACCCAATTCCCCATACGTCCCTTTGCAGGCCTCCTTTCCAGACCAAGCATGCTCTCTATCATCCACGCCGCTCCCTTCCGCTCATTCCGGCCGGTTGCTATCATTCATTATTTATATACTAACTACCATTTCTTCTATTTATTTATGCCTCTAGATTACCACAATTGCGTCATGAGCTTTCTCTAAGGTTTCTCCACTGTTTTCTACTGTAGCTCCCACTCCCCAAGACTGTAGGAACTGAGTTTTGTCTGTTTGAATAATGCTAACTCTTGTATAATATTCGGAGGTCCCAACCTCCCTGCTCTCCTGCTCTTTTTCTCTGTTTGTGGCTTTCTATGGTCTACCTACCCACAGTCGAAAAGCGAAGACAGAAAAAAAACGGGGTTAAGCAAAATTTGTACAAGAATCCATGTTTAGCTCAGAGTTGATCGTATTTAGCTCAGGGATGCACATTTCAGTTGGTACTACTCGACACGTAGCTCGTCTATTAAAGCAGTTATCCTTCTGACCCCCACCAAAAAAAAAGGGAAGTATTCCGTCAATCCTTACACTCCATGCACGTTTGCATCATTAATCTGCTATCTACTAATCAAGCAAACCAGCCAAGGATGAAGGGAATCTATCATGTAGTGAAGTGGATAAGATGAACTTGGACTGGATAAGGCCAGCATGTGAGATTTGTGCAGCTGACGTAGGATGCAGTTTGAAGCCCTTAGAGACCTATGCAATGGGCAATTCAATAGTGGATCCGTGCGAAGAAAGGTGAATCTTTTTTTTCTAGTGAAAGATACAACCCTTGTCTCTCCGAGGATTTGGGTTGTATCTTTCGCGTGAAAGAATGATCGATTGCATCCTGCACAGATTGCAAAACACTTTAAAATTCTCAATTAATTCGCCTGCCGGCACAGAAGTAGAAGCATCCATTGCACGATCGAATGGCAATTTGCACGAAAGAAGGTGGATCCTTAATTTCCTTCTATGCACGAAAGATACAACCCCTGTCCTCTACCTGAGTGGTCCATTCGTTCTTCCACCGTAGCGTGGCCGGCATCATGATGTCCATGCAACGTGGATAATCCCCACTCTCAGCTGCCGGAGGCCCAAAGTATCCCATTCGCATGCATCACCAAAGCGGATGGAAGAGGGAAAGGGGAAGAGACGACGGCTCCATCCGCCGGCCATAGCGGGTGGGGACTTTTTGCAGCATTGGACGCATCATGGTTAAGATGTGACGCTCGATCCAATAGAAGCTGCAATGCGCCATATATTTATCAATGGTGTTGTGGACAAAGATTACGCATATCTTTGTTCACTTGCTGAAGAATTTCCAGAGAGTAAGTTGCCCGTCTTTTATCACTGGAAGTCAGCTTCTTAGTCCCATGATTGTGAGTAGTGCTTGATGCTGTCGTAGTAATGGTTTTCAATGGTTCTCACTGGCTTGGCAAGGAGTGCATTGCTATTGGTAATCTGGTACTCGTCTGCTTTTTATCACAATTGCCCATGTGAGATCAGTCATCTATGATGGCAATTCTACTCTCTTTTTTTTCACTATATTTTATTACATATTTGACTAGAAAAAATATTTTTTTTAAATTTTTTTTTATAAAATTCAAATTAAAAAATCCAGTAAACCTAGCTTCATTTCTAAGTAACACAACATTTGACCGTAGGTACCGATGGGAAAAATATTGGACATGTTGACTTCGGATTATCCCGATCTCTTTGACCTCCATATTTACGGAGGTGAGCAACTTAGGTGAATACCGAGGTGTTGTTTGCTCATGCTAATAAATATCGATAGTTATGGTAACACAGTAGTCAATGCACGATTAACGTAATTACCGCTGCGTGCTGCTTATGTGGGACGGTTCTACATTGTTAACATGCAGCCAATTATTATCTTGCAATTAAAGCACGCTGCGCCATATCAGGTAGCAGGTATTCTATGCTATATAAAGGGGTGGTCTAGGGATTCTCAGGTAATTTTATTTTTGGAGACTACTTTTATAAATTTTCTTCATTTCATACTGTTGTTCTACTATTCTTATTTAATCATCGAAGGGCCCCCACCATAAATTTTCCAGTAAGTGGACCTTTTGAAGATTGACGTCGAAGGCGACTAGATCTTCCTCACCTTGATCTCATCCAACTTCATTCAACTCGGTTCTCACCGACTTCAAGGCAAGCCAAGCGCCATCTCAATTTAGCGGCAACAAGTACAAAGAAGAGTATGGTTTTACCTCTGCCTTGTTCTTGTAATTTATTTATTTATTGCTCGTGCAACATTAACCCCGATGTAAAAGTTACAAAAAGGCATCGGGTTTATGTGTAAACTAAACTAGGTTACGCGTGTGCGGCTAGAGCTAAAACTAGTTTCTTTGCACTAGAGATTCTCACGTTAACCAACAATTACATTTTTTGCAATTCTGAGAACGGGGTTTTATTTGGCAATCAGCCGATCAAAAATTTCTATTATGTTGTAGATACTAATCATTTCTAACAATATGTGATAATGCAGGATGTCATATGCGAAATACTTGTGCTCTTCCCCTTGTGGTATTTGGTCTTCAAAGAATGGATACAAAGGCCTATTTTGCTCAAAAAAAGGAATAAAACAAAAAACAAACTTCTTTCATTAGCTTAACCTAGGCTTATATTACTTATCCTCCGTATAAGTTTTCCCTGGTGATTTATTCTTTAAAAGTTACGTGCAATGATCTTTAGTTTATCCATTATTGCCATCTTCCAGCACTAGAAGTTTAGAATGGAGCTCATGGATACCAGGGAAAATCTAAACAAATTTCCTCTGTTATGACGTCGGATACTGTAACAACTCAGAAGTTAACCCAAAATGACTAGTCGGAAAGTATTATTTGGGTTCTTTGATCCCGTATAAGTACCCAAGATCTTCTCGGCGAATAACCGATGTGGGACTAAACAGATGCCAGCACGGATCCTCACATTCTCTCCTCGTTTAAGCCCCGACGTCCTCGTCAGGCTAAATGTTCAAATTCATTTAAATCTAATCACAAACACCACAATAGGGCTTATGGTCAGCCTCTATGAATCCGGCTGCAGTGTCCCCTAATTCACATAGTCTATGAGCCGAGTTCGCTCTGATACCATTTGTATCAACTCAGGACCTCATCCAAATGACTAGCCGAAAAGTACTATTTAGGTTCCTTGATCCCATATTAGTACCCAAGATCTCTTCAGCGAATAAATAATGTGGGACCAAACACACGCCAACACGGGTCCTCACAGATACCATTATTGGTCGTTCTAATGATCATTGTTATTTGAAAATAACGTTTAAAGTTTTTTATATTAAAATAATCACAGATATAATGGATTACGTAATATAGTTAATATGTAATAATGAACTAATAATAATAATATCTTTTAATTAATTTAAACAATATTTTTAACCATATATTCTCAGAAAAAGTTGAAATATTAATCAATATTATTTATTAAAAAGAAAGTGCAAGTGCAAATAACAATCATTGTTTGTGTTATAGCAATTATTTATGATGAAAAATAATGGTTGTTATATTTTTCTACATTATTTATCTCAATAATGGACTGAAGGGTGGCTAAAAATGTTAAAATTCTCGTTGTAACATTGTTATTTAAAACAATGCTAGATCCTTGGACCGCCTCTGTTATTATGCTTTTGGACCCTAACTTACTCCTTTAACTTCTTATCCAATTACAGCGATCAAAAAATATTCAAATAATCTATACCTAATATTTTTAGATGCTAAAATTTGGGTTATCTTTTAGAGATTGACTGCTAGGGCTACAAATGATTGGATTAACCCGTTTCTGATTTAGAATTGATTTGAAATTAATCCATTTCAACCTAAATAGAAATTATCCGGATTAAGCTTGGATTCAAAAGGCTGACCTGTTTTAGATATAGATTGGATTTGGAATTTTGAATTCCCAATATGATTGCAAACCTAACCAAATCCATCGAAAACTAGTATACTATATATTTCAAAATGCTTCCTGCTATAATAAATTAGTTTTCTTTTTCATGATATGAATTGTTAATAATTTATGCTATTAGCTATAGATACTTGGTTAATTATCCATCAAATCTTATACGGAAAATGTCTTTAGCCATATTTGCATAGTTGCTTGCGATTACTTTACTGTATAATATATTATAATATGATTAGATAATCAATTTGTATATGTTGTTGGTTTTTGTTTAGGTTCCTTTTGATTCGATTTGACCTGAAAAAATTGATGGATTAATAAAATTAATATTAAATCTAATCTGATCTAGCTTGAGAAAAGGATTATATTTGGATTTAAAATTTGAACTGATTCAAATATATTGGATTTATATTGTACCTATCTCCCATCCAATTCACCTTGGCAAGATATAAAAATTGAGACTTTTCAAGATTTTTGGCCTAACATATAAAAACCAGGATATCAACTTCCTGACTAATTTACCAAAATTCAAATCTTATTTGATAGAAGCTAACATTTGCAAAACCCTACCTAGCTAAGTGGAAATATCATTCACCAACGGCCCCATTTTCCAAGGTAAATGTCGAAATTCAATGGGTTACCTTTTAAGAGACAAAACAATACTTCCCATTTTGTCATGTAGACATCCGATGAAATTGGAATAGCGATATAGAGAAGATTAGCATAACCCTATGCAAGGATGACACGCATAAATCGAGAAATGGTCAAAATTTTTTGAAGTAAATATGATTAATCTTTAATAAAAGCCGGGTGGCTCTTTTTGCCACCTTTTGCATCAAAAAAAATTGTAGTGTAATGTCATCAAACTTAAATTACATCACCATCCCCAAAGCCATAACCTACATGGTAGAAGTTTACAGATGACGTGGTGGGGTATAAATTTTGACTCCCAACCATGTTCTCACCCTTGAGAGAGCTTTCGTCAATGTTCTAAAGCCAATTAAGATGCGTGCAGCATTTGGCCGGGTACATTGACATAGATAAATATGATCCTTTGGGTGCTGTCGGCTGCTTTTATTTGTTCTGTTCTTCTTCTTCTTTTTTTTTGATTGGCACGTATCATTGGCAAAATCCTGGACAAAAAAACAAGCTAGGATTTTGTACGTGGACTCCCCAACAACTTGGCCATCATCAAAGTTTTCTCGTACAATAAAGAAAGATGCAGGCTTTCTCAATTTAGACTTGAGAGGCAGAAAAAAATAAAGTATGAAGTGGATCTCAATCAACTTTATATAAAGGGATAAGTCTGAAAGGTGATGCCTAGTCTGCAAGGGGTTAGAGGTGTGGCTATGGCAAGATCCAAATTGGTAGGAAACTTTAGCACCCAAGCCAGGCTCTGGTCTGGTGGCAAGCTGGACCCCATGCATTTCTCAAAAGCACTTTCTATAGTGTATCTCTACAAGATCTCATATGAATGTAGTGTTGTCATAAATCCATACAAAAGCCAAAACTTTTAGGGCAAGATGGCAGGCGGATTTTGTTTTTTGCCAACCATTTGCCTGACAATGCTATCTTCTAGCCAGGTGTATGAAAATTTCATGGATTTTGGATCCCTTTTTATCCATTCATGATGCTCCTTTGTGAAGCTATCCTACTCACTTGTGTATGTGGCATGGTGCTTTGGAGAAAAAAGAAAAAAGGTGACACCCAACATCGTATCGGGCAGATGGAGCATGTCCGGGGAAAACTACAAAGTCTAAATCTAGAAAGATTTTCATACTCAATATGAATTACTTTGACTATTACAAGTGGGGCTGAATAGGGTTCAAGAGCGAGATCTGACAAATCGAAAAACCAAGTTGCAAGCCAAACTTCAAGAGATCATAATTTAGTCCTACGATCCTAGATTGAGAGGATCTTTTTTTGAAATTGTGTATCTTTTCGATATTTATTATTTTGAGCGAACTTCCTATGAGGTTCAATCGAACTAAAATTCCATCATTTAGGCTCCAAAACAGGCTGATTAAACTGAAAGTTTTATTTTTAGATAAGACTTTAACCAGCGTATCTATCAATTCGAGAATCTTTTCAAAATTTTTAACTTTTCTAGAAGATTTCTACTAGTAATGTCTATTTTAGTAAAGAAAGACCTATTATAATTAGAAAGAGAAATCCAACCTAAATTGTCTAAGGGCAGACCTCGCATTATAAATAGAAGCTATGTACCTCTTTTTTTTTATCATCAATAAAAGAAACATTATAAATCTTTCTTCTCTCCGATCGGATTAGCATAAATTTGAAAGATGGTGGCGTCCATCATTTATCAATTGGAACCAATATACTACTTTAATTAATTCTATCAAATGATCATTATACTCGGATCATCACAGTACCAGTGAAACCGTATCTTTTTTTATCCTTTCAGAATCTTGATGTTCTTACTTTGCCAAAGGTTCCTGAATCCTGATTTTGCCCCTAAATTTCCTGCTATATTGTTTTTAGGAGAAAATTATTGCTAGAATTCGCCCCCTTCGAAATGTAGATATTTCCTGTACATATAATGTGAAAGGTATAGTTTTAGCTTTTGCCCCTAAAATCCTTGCGAGTCAATGGCTTGGCACCGAGAAGAGAGTCCACATGACAATCCACCCACCAATAGGAAACGCCTGCTTATGCCTTGTCTCGTATTCGGCTCTTTTATATGGATGTCTATGGGCATTTGCGTTTGGGCAACCATCTAGTTGCTCAATTGTTGTCCTCTTAAAACTCATTTATCAATTATTTTTATTTAAAAATAGAGTTATAAAAATCAAAAAAAAATATTTGAATATTATTTTTATTTATTTTTTAAACAATCAATTATATTATTTTTAAAAAGTTAATTTTTTTTATTTTCACTCTTTTAAAAATAAATAATTAATATTTTTGCTATCACACCCAACAACGCCTCGATCTCCACCACGACCGCTACCGCTACCACCGCTATCATGTCACACCATCGCCATCACCACCTTCATTGCCTCTACTACATCACAAGCGCTATCGTTGCCGTCTCCACCATATTGCCAGCATTCCTGCCACCACCGCTGCCGCCGCTACCATCCCTGCTACTATTGTCGTAGCCAACTCTACCACATCACCACCACTAACGCTATAGCTACCTTCATTGTCTCCACCATATTGTCAGTATTCCCGCCACCACCATCACCGCCATCATCATTGCTGCCATTATCGTAGCAACTTTACCACATCACCACCTCTAACACCATAGCTATCTCCATTGTCTCCACCATCACTACAATCATCTCTATCATCATTATTATATTTATGTTTTTAGAAATAATTGACTGTACTAAATATTCTAATATTTTAAAGCTTTATAAAACATACCAATAGAATTTTTATTTGTTCGTCTTTTAAAGCAGAAAAAAGTGGAAGTGATGCCTAACAACATCTAAAATTTATCATTCATAAATATTAACTTTAATGGTTAAACATATTTGATGCAGATTTTCTTATTTATGCATCTAAATATATGTATATGTATGCATGTAAATCTGTATGCATGCATATATGCTATTTTTTTGTATAAAAATACAGATTTTCATTGGTGAAAATGGGATAGATATATCTAAATCTGCATGATTCACCGGACCATACAGTCAATATAGACCTATGGGTTAGGGATGGACCCCAAACTAGGACTAAGCGCCAATCAGATCCAGCACTTGGATCTCATGATATAATTGGAATGGACCTGATTTAATTTGATTAGACACAACGAAAAAGTAATTTGAAACTATGAATCTATGTCCATCTGGATCCAACCTGAACATTAGGTAAGATTTGACTCTAAATCTTGGACCTAGAAAGAGATGAGCACTTTGGGTCAAGCAGGATGCCGACACAACCCAACCAACATGCAACCCTGCAACACTATTTTCTAAACTTCCTCTATGGCATTTCTCATCTTGAGTTCGAATCTTTTATGACGCGTGATTTGCATCGCAGAATGTTGTACAGCTAATAATAGCCACAACATCATCTCATCACGAAGACAGAAAGTTGTCAAATATAGCACATCATGTTCGATGCGAAACATAATAATAGGATGCTGAACAACCATACATCTCCTTTGGAGGATGGTGTCGTGCAAAACACAAACCATAGAGGATCCTTCGACAACCACAAAGCAAAAACTTGATTAGTTTTACAAAAATAGGGAAAAATAGAATCAAGCAAATTAGTCACCGATTATTAGATTCCTGATTACTCAAGTTAGTTGAAACGTTCCTATAATCATCCTTAAGATCCTTGATGATGCAACCATAGCACCCGACCGTCAAACCAAGAAGTGGTTGGAGATTGACATGAGAGATGCATGGACCACCTAAAATTTTCACAAGACTTTGGGTCCTCATGTCGGCAAGGTGTTCATGTCTAGTTGCTTAATTTGCACTCAGAGGGTGTGTGAAGGAACTTTCAAACTTCCATGAGCAACTCCTAATGCTTTGCTTTAAGAAGTTAAAAAAGTTATATAAAGGATGAAGGGGAAATGTCTGGATAAGGTTGGAGAGCATATGGGTCTTACTAACAAGCTCTTTTCTTATATCAATCTGACGGTGAATCCACTCACTTCAACTACCAACCCATCTTGTACAAGCTAGAAGACTATTGGCCAGTTTGGTTCTAATGCAATGTCCTCATGATAGAGCCAGTATTCTCGAAGGAGAAGAGAGGATGGATAACTGTGAGAGATTCAATGGAAGAACTTTGAGACAGAGATAAAGATAGATAAGATCCATAAATAGAGGCCAGAGGGGGTGGGTAGGTGGGAGATATTTTGTTACCTATATATTTATATTCATGTATATGTGTTTATATGTATGTATGTATGTAACTATAACCATAATCATCCAATCCTTTTTCAACTACTTGGGTGATATTCAGTCGCAAAGTATATTAAAAGACAGTATGGATACGTACAATGAAGAGTAATAAAAGGTATTTTAGGAGGGGGTTACCTAAAGCAACATGGATGGATGCTATAAGAAATGATTTAGAAACTTTGAATGATATTAGAGATCGGCGAATAAGGATTCATAAAACTGATCCCAAATAGTTGAGAAAAAACTCAATAATTTTAATTATAGTTATATTTATAATATATAAATTGATGGATGGAGAGATGGATAGAATCTAATTTTCATTTCATGCTTAAAATATAGCATATACAAACCCATAGAGAATTATTGTAGGATGAGATCAATGGAACAAAACCCGTGTAGTTTGATTCTTATATGGTAGTTGAAATTAAATGTTGATGTTTATGGAATTTTTATTATATTTATTTATAATGAATATATTAGGTGGAAATTATTTTCCTCCCCCCATTTTATTTTTTTAGAGTAATTTTTTCTTCCAACATAAAGGCCCATAGGCAAATGTGCTACATGACTAGGGGTAACCATTCCCTTAATACCTTTTGTAACAACCCAGGATCTCACCCAAAATGGCTAGCCGGAAGGTATTATTTGGGTTCCTTAATCCTGTATAAGTACCCAAGATCTACCCAGCGAATAACCGATGTGGGACTAAACACACGCCCGCACGGGTCCTCACATATTCCCCCCGTTCAAGTCCTGACGTCCTCGTCAGGCTAAGGGTTCATATCTATTCAAATCTAATCACAAATACCACGATTGGCCCGTGGTCAGCCCCAATGATCCGTGCTGCAGTGTCCCCTAGTCCACATAGGTTATGAGCCGGGTCCGCTCTGATACCAAATGTCACGCCCCCGCCTCTGCGAGGCACGTGAGGCACCTAGTGCCCACGTGGGGGCCACATGAGGGGGGAACACGGGGCTCCCCTGCCAGATATTGTCCGGTTCTGGGGTTTCACGCAAGCGTCCTTCACCCCTCCCCGGTTTTGTTTTCCACCCAAAACGCGTCTTCAGGATTTGGAGTCACCCGCCTCATATGCCCAGGCTCTGGAACGAGTCTTTCCGATGTGGGACTATTGGGCCTCACACCCTTTCCACCATCGGACAAGAGCCGTCCTCGGCTCTGATACCATTTGTAACAACCCAGGATCTCACCCAAAATGGCTAGCCGGAAGGTATTATTTGGGTTCCTTAATCCTGTATAAGTACCCAAGATCTACCCAGCGAATAACCGATGTGGGACTAAACACACGCCCGCACGGGTCCTCACACCTTTAACCCCCAAAATGTTGGGGCCAAAACAGGGATATTGCGGAATAAACTAGGGCAAAACCAAAGCCAACTAGAAGCAATATTCACACAGGCAATATATCAAACACCTGAAGAGCAGAAAGAAAAAAAACACACCAAATTTACGTGGAAAACCCTCCAGTATAGAGGGAAAAAAACCACGGGGCAAATCCAATCAATCCACTATAATAAATATAGAGTTTACAATCCTCAAGTTTATGCCCAAAACTTGAGTTCATAACAAATTGGAAAAACTCCAATATCACCTCCCTAAGAGTAACAATGATCTCACCCAAACCACCACAATGTGATGAACCTAAGAATGTAATGAGATCCCTAACAAATGAATACTATAAACTCCCTATAGCATCCAACACAACTCTTAGATAGAAATCCAATTTGTTAAATCATTGTGTGAAAAACCACACCCAATAAAAAAAATAAAGAAAGAAAGAGAACCTGTTTTTCTTCCTTTATTTCTTCTTCGTTTGGCGTGCCAATTTCTGTCACTGTGCCCTCTGCCCAAAATCCCAAGATCTGACGCGCCGTGAACCTTCCCTTTTTTTTTCTTCACAGCCGCTCTCTCTGTTTTTGGGGTTTTCATGTGCCGCCCCATTGATTCACGCCTCCCTATTTAACTTTCACGCGCACACTCCCAGGGTCCTGCAAAAGCAAACAAAGGTAAAGCCCTAATGGGCTTTCTGGGCCTCTCCAAGTGGGCTGGACCCACTCACAATCTCCCCCTCCAGCCCACAGAAGAAGGAGACTGTACTCTAACTGGCTAGTTAGAATCCATGCCGGCCAATCCGGCACAAAGTTTCAGCTTCTCTCTTGTCACAACTTTTGTCATCATGTCAGCTGGGTTCTTGTCAGTGTGAATCTTTTGTAGTAATACTAACTGTTCTGCAACTACCTGACGTAGCCAATGATATCTCACATCTATGTGCTTCGTACGTGAATGATATGTAGCATTCTTGCTCAAATCTAATGCACTTTGACTGTCACAATGAACTACATACTCATCTTGCTTCAAACCCAAATCTTGGAGAAACCGTCTCATCCAAAGCATCTCTTTCCCTGCTTCAGTAGCTGCAATATACTCAGCCTCAGTGGTAGATAAGGCAACACACTTCTGCAGTTTCGACTGCCAAGATACAGCTCCCCCTGCAAAAGTAAACAAATACCCTGAAGTTGATTTTCTTCCATCAAGATCACCTGCCATATCTGAATCTGTATAGCCCTCCAAAATTGGTTTTGAGCCCCCAAAAGTCAAGCACATCTTGGAGCTACCTCTCAAGTATCTGAAGATCCACTTCACTGCTTGCCAGTGATCTTTCCCAGGATTAACAAGGAACCTGCTAACAACTCCAACAGCATGAGCAATATCTGGGCGTGTGCAAACCATGGCATACATCAAACTTCCGACTGCAGAGGAGTAAGGAACTACTGCCATGCTATCTTTCTCTTCCTTTGTAGAAGGACAAGTCTTCTTACTCAGTCTGAAGTGACTACCAAGAGGTGTACTGACTGGTTTAGCCTGCTTCATGTTAAACCTTTCAAGTACTCGCTCAATATACTTCTCCTGTGATAACCACAGCTTCTTAGCTTTTCTGTCACGAAAAATCTGCATACCCAAAATCTGTTGTGCTGCACCAAGATCTTTCATGTCAAAGTACTTGGACAACTCTACCTTCAAACTGCGAATCAACTGAACATCTTGTCCTACTATCAACATGTCATCTACATATAACAAGAGAATAATGAATTTACCATCAGAAAATTTTCTGACATACACACAATGATCTGCCTCTGTCTTGGTATAGCCATGACCCACCATGAATGAATCAAACTTCTTATACCATTGCCTTGGAGCCTGCTTTAACCCATACAGACTCTTCTTCAACCTGCAAACCATGTGCTCTTTTTCCTTTACTTCAAATCCTTCTGGCTGAACCATGTAGATCTCTTCCTCCAAATCACCATGGAGAAAAGCAGTCTTCACATCTAATTGCTCAAGTTCAAGATCTAAGCTAGCTGCCAAACCTAGAACAACTCGAATGGAACTCATCTTGACAACTGGAGAGAATATCTCATCAAAGTCAATACCTTTCTTCTGCTTGAAGCCTTTTACCACCAATCGAGCTTTGTACCTCACTAACTTTTCACCATCCATCTTTCGCTTGAACACCCATTTGTTTCCTAGAGCCCTTTTACCTTTAGGAAGCTCTACCAACTCATAAGTGTCATTCTTCTGTAGAGAACTCATCTCTTCTTGCATAGCCGTCACCCAGCTCTGCTTGTCCTTATGAGTCTGCACTTCTTGAAAGCTCTCTGGCTCCCCCTCCTCAGTAAGCAAAACAAACTCTGATTCAGGGTATCTAGTTGATGAACGACGCTTCCTGGTAGACCTCCTAACCCGAGGCTCTACCGCAGTAGGCTGCTCCCCCTGCTCAACACTCTCTGGCAGAGTAGACTGCTCCCTCTGCTCAAACAAATCGTCCTCATCAACAACTGGCCCATCACCTTGGTCTTCAACTTGCATCTCTTCTCTATCAGTGGCACTTTCTGGAGGCAAAGAGATAGATGTAAAGTCAGGAACACCTTCAACTGTTTGACTGGGCTTCTCTACTTTTTCAAAATCTGCCAAGGTTTGGTCTTCATGAAAAACCACATCTCTGCTTCTGATGATCTTCTTCTTCTCTAGAGCCCATAGCCTGTAGCCAAATTCTGCATCTCCATAACCAACAAATATGTAAGGAATAGCCTTATCATCAAGCTTTGCTCGTTGTTCCTTAGGCACATGTGCAAATGCCTTGCACCCAAATACCTTCAAATGAGAGTAGGAAACATCCTTCCCTGTCCACACTTTTCCAGGAATATCAAAACCTAAAGGAACAGATGGAGACCGGTTGATTAAATAGCACGCAGTAAGTACAGCTTCACCCCAGAATGACTTAGGCAGTTTAGCCATCCTCAACATACATCTGACCTTTTCTATAATGGTGCGATTCATCCTCTCTGCAACACCATTATGCTGTGGGGTACCAGGAACTGTCTTCTCATGTCTAATACCATGCTCTGAACAGTAATTCTCAAACTCATTAGATGTGTACTCACCTCCATTATCTGTACGAAGACACTTCAATTGCTTCTCTGTTTCTCTCTCCACCAAGGCATGAAACTGCTTGAAGCACTGAAATACCTGGTCTTTTGTTCTTAAAACATAAACCCACACTTTTCGTGAAGCATCATCAATAAAGGTAATAAAATATTTACGACCACCTAAGGATTCTACTTCAATGGGACCACATACATCAGAATATACCAAATCCAATATATTTGGTTTTCTACTAGAGGCTTTTTGAAAAGAAATTCTATGATGCTTGCCAAGTAAACAATAATCACAGGGATTCAATGACATACCTGTATGGAAAGGAATGAGGGACTTCCTTCCCAAAATCTGCAATCCCTTCTCACTCATGTGAGCCAGCCGTCTGTGCCACAGATCTGGTAAAGCATCGTCTTCAGTCATATTCACTGTACCACCGCACAACTTGACTTGTGTTTTATAAAGTGTACAGCAAAGCTTTCCTCTAGCAAATACCATGGACCCCTTCGATAGTTTCCATCTTCTGTTGCCAAAATAATTATCATACCCAGCTATATCAAGAGCATTAGTAGAGATCAAATTCAAACGCATATCTGGAACATGTCGCACATCCTTGAGTGTAAAGGAGCATCCAACATTGGTAACAAAACAAATATCACCAATTCCCACAATATCAGCATAACTGTCATTTCCCATCTTCACCCTGCCAAATTTACCTGCTCTATAAGTAGTGAAGAGCTCTCTCCTTGGAGTGATATGACAGGAACATGCCGAGTCAATTACCCACTCCACATCAGGATCTGCAACATGACAACACTGGTCCTCTCCCACACAGAGAACTGCTACTGCTTCATCTGAAACACAAACAGTGGTGTCTTCATTATTGGCCTTCTTATGATTCTTTTCCTCTTTCAATTTCTTTTTCCAAGCCTTGCAGTGTTTCTTCATATGACCCTCTTTATTACAGTAGTAGCACTTGATTTTTCCTCTTGTACTAGACTGACTTCTGTAAGTACCGCGCCCCTTGAAATCTCTGCTCTTACCTCTTCCCCTATTTTCTGTAACAAGAGCCTGTGCACTGTCCTTACCCATGTCTCTTCTTCTTGTTTCTTCATTAAACAGGCTATCTTTCACCAGAGTAAGTTGTAGCACCCCATCAGGAGCAGAGTTGCTAAGTGACACCACCAAAGTCTCCCAACTCTCGGGCAATGAACTCAACAGTAATAATGCCTGCAACTCATCATCTAGCACTATCTTCATTGTGGTCAACTGATTCACCAAGTCTTGGAACTCACTCAAATGCTCAGCAACAGATTTTCCCTCTTTCAACTTCAAATTCACAAGCCTCCTAATTGCAAAGGCTTTGTTTTGGGCTGTCTTCCTCTCATAGAGACCCTCTAACTTCATCCAAAGACTGTAGGCATCTGTCTCTTGAGATACATGATGGAACACACTGAGATCAATCCACTGTCTGATATACCCAATAGCTTTCCTGTGCATCTTCTTCCAGTCACTATCACTAATATCCTTTGGCTTAGCATTAGCACCTTCAATGGGCTCATGTAAATCCTTACAGTAAAGAATATCCTCCATCATAGGCTTCCAAATAGAATAATTAGAAGCACTAAGTTTCATCATAGTACCAGAAGAATTCTCCATCTACTTCCACAATATCTCCACACCCACACAACCTCAGCTCTGATACCACTTGTTGGGGCCAAAACAGGGATATTGCGGAATAAACTAGGGCAAAACCAAAGCCAACTAGAAGCAATATTCACACAGGCAATATATCAAACACCTGAAGAGCAGAAAGAAAAAAAACACACCAAATTTACGTGGAAAACCCTCCAGTATAGAGGGAAAAAAACCACGGGGCAAATCCAATCAATCCACTATAATAAATATAGAGTTTACAATCCTCAAGTTTATGCCCAAAACTTGAGTTCATAACAAATTGGGAAAACTCCAATATCACCTCCCTAAGAGTAACAATGATCTCACCCAAACCACCACAATGTGATGAACCTAAGAATGTAATGAGATCCCTAACAAATGAATACTATAAACTCCCTATAGCATCCAACACAACTCTTAGATAGAAATCCAATTTGTTAAATCATTGTGTGAAAAACCACACCCAATAAAAAAAATAAAGAAAGAAAGAGAACCTGTTTTTCTTCCTTTATTTCTTCTTCGTTTGGCGTGCCAATTTCTGTCACTGTGCCCTCTGCCCAAAATCCCAAGATCTGACGCGCCGTGAACCTTCCCTTTTTTTTTCTTCACAGCCGCTCTCTCTGTTTTTGGGGTTTTCATGTGCCACCCCATTGATTCACGCCTCCCTATTTAACTTTCACGCGCACACTCCCAGGGTCCTGCAAAAGCAAACAAAGGTAAAGCCCTAATGGGCTTTCTGGGCCTCTCCAAGTGGGCTGGACCCACTTACACAAAATTTATGGGAAGCCACCAAGGTGGTAGCACAGTTGGAACGAAGCTTTGCTTCCATCGACGTAGTCTAGGTTCGAAATGCACGGGCGTCGATTAAATGTTGGAGACCGTATGTCCCCGTTTGGACACGCTCGTTGGGAACGCTATCTGGTCCAGCTGTCACTGAGGTGGTGCTAGGGTGACGTACTCACACGTGGGGTGACCCACGGGTCAGGGAAGGTATGAGCAAAATTTCTACCTACATCGAAGATTTTTTAGTGGAAGGGGGGCCAAGTGGGAGCTGCTACGCGGGTGAGATTTCCTCTCCCCCCTCCTCTTTTTTCACCAAAAAAAAAAAAAAAATCTAAGAAGAGAGGATTTGATCCCAAATTATTTGATATAACTCCTAAAAATTTTACTAGCTTGGTAAGCTATCACCTTTAAATATGAGACCATAAAAAGTAAAGTGGGATCTCTAGCTTCATGTAAATTTTTATAATCAGCTCATGAAATTTGCTTTCCTGATGAGTGACAATATATAAATAGTGCGAGCATTAAGGAATGGTTATGCAAGTTTACAATGAGTGCAACTATGCAAGGGGAAGTGAGGTCCCAACCTGACTCAATCCATTGCTGTCCTTATTCTCCGGGTGAAAAAAAATATTAAACAACTATGCATGTAACATTCCAAATATGAAACATAAAGCTCAACATCTATAGCACCAAAAATAAGAAAGATTTTCTGATATATGATTCTTATTTTTCATACATATTTTTCTTATTAATTAATTTTTTTCAAAATACTTTCGTAAAAACTCACATTCAACTTTATGGTTGATTGGTGCTTGGCATATTTCAAGCAGTTGTTCGGTAAGTGTTCTCACCATCCACTTTCATATATATGCGGAGGCTTTCACGTAGAAACCATAAGATGGGAGTCTGAAAATAACTAAATGTTTCTTTTGACATTTTGAATAATATTTTCTTCTTCCTACATACTTCACAAACATGTGGCAAAGACTTAGCTATAAGCAACTGAGGTCTTTTAGGAGAGCTGTAAATGATTTTTCTATTAATATGCTTCTCATATAGATCGGCAATAGTTGGTGTTCTATGTAAAATTTGTAAATTTGTCATAAAAAATTGTTAAGGGTCCACTCCAAGGCATAAAAAAATGTCATTAGAATATTTTTTGGATAGAGATTGCAAATAATATGCAATCTTCAAAAGTAAAAACACATAAGCAATAAAAATTGTTTTTTTTGTATTATTTTTTCTTTTCATATAGTGACCAGAATACTATTCTATTGTCATGGATTTGCAACTCAAAGACTTGAAAATAATTAAAGATCCAAATGGATTAGAGCTTTATAGTTCTTTCTAAGGAAAAAATGATAACAATTGATGGTCCAATATAGGACCTAAATTAATGCTTCTTACATGCTTTGACACTTCCATCCTCTCTCAATCTCCTTCCCATCCCAACTTTCTTGCATTGTCTCCTCCCTCCCTTTACCACATTCAATGATGCCTTCTACCAGGATATAATTGTAGAGGATTGCTCTACCTTCGAGAGTTGCAGAGGATACACTTATCCAGGTTTTGATGCCTTATTAGCTGAACGCAGAGCCTTTTGGTACCCGTATCAAAGAGAGACTAGGGATTCCATGACGAGCCGTTGGTAGTAGAGATTAAATTGTAGAATACATTAAATTTTTTTGAATAATTCTTGGTTCTTCACTTGGCCAAATGATTGCAGAATTATTTTTTGGTAAATAAACTGATACGAACTCACCAAAACAAAACAAATTAATCCAAAATCATTCAAGCACTTTTTTTCTTCTAAAAGTTATGATTTATTCACAGATTCAGCATGGCTTATTCTTTCATTCTTCTATGAATTGCAAATCAATGATTTATTCTTGTCTTGAAGAGAACTTTTAACAATTTACTTCTAAAGCCCGTTTGGGGAAGTCATTGGCAGTTGAGCTTTATGTAATATAGTATAATATTAATGTAATATAATATAATAATATAGTAATATAATATTATATACTATAGCATAATAATTTAATATAATATTAAATTATTTAACATAACATATCAATGTAATATGATATAATATAATATAATATTATATTTATAGTATAATATAATAATAAATATATAATATATTATAATTATTAGCATAAATTAATTTTCCATCCTCTCGATGACTATGGAATAATAAATATAATATTAAATTATTTAACATAACATATTAATATATTATAATATAATATTATAGTTATAGTATAATACAATAATAAAGATATAAAATATTATAATTATATCATATAGTATATTTTGTATAATTATTATATTTTATTATGGGTATTTTGATATAAAAAGAAAAAAATTATTATAACTCAAAACAGCTTCCAATTCTTAAAAATGTTTTTTCAAAAAAAACTCCAAAATTATTCATATATCCGCCTATCGTACCGGAGATATTCCCCCCGGCCCCGCAGTTGCCCTCCTCTAAATAAAAAAAAAAAAAACGCACATAACCCGCTAGAACGCATCAATATCGGTGCATCACTGGATCGGTGCACCTGCAATGCACGTGACATGATGTCTTGACGGCGTCCGTGGCACGCACGGGCTCCCGCGAGGCCCGTGATTTACTTTTCTTCGCTTGAATCCACCGATGGATCGTGCAATTGTCGCTTCGAGATCCATGGATCCTGAGTTCGGAATGCTTTGAGATATGTGTGAGACGAGATCCAACGATGTACCCGAAGGAGATCAATCATTATTTCACCCGAAAGGTACAATCCGAACTCATAGGCAACGCGGCGTAACGGCGTCATCCTTCGTTAGCAATGTCGGTCGCTTGCGTTTAAACTCCGCTTCCGACTCTCCGCGTGTAGGGTTTGCGAAAAGAAAGAAACAACAGCTCCAGGTGCGTTTCTCCTCCTTTCCAAGTCCTTAGGGTTTTCGTATCTCCCACTTGGGTTTTAGGGTTTAAGCTTGTTCCTTCAAGTTTGGGTCGATGGATCTTATGTCTCGTCTTCTTAAATCCTAGAAGAGCAGAGCTCTACGATAATACTGTTCTTTCGATCTTTCCCCCTCTTTTTGAATATTTTGATGCATGGATTAGCACGGAGGATTTATTTTTGTAGGAGTTTGATTGAGTAGAGATCGGTGGGGCGAATGCTTACAAGTTTTAAATCTTATGTTTGCACTTCAAGATCGTTTAGTTCGGGCCATGGTTTTCTTGAAATTCCGATACATAGTGGCATTTGTTAGAAAGGGGAGGGATCAAAAGGAATTTTTTAGCGAGAAAATTTCATTTATGTTCTTTTTAAAAGGAGGAGTTCTTCGCGATTTTTATGAAAGAGATCAGATTATGATGGGTTGTGATTTTGATTTGAATAATTTTGTCTGGCCTGAAAGATGCTAGGGTTTTGGGTCGCTGAAGTAGTTGGGATCTATCAAGAATACCTATGTGAGTGTTTTCTTTAGTCTTTTGCCATTTGAAGTCTTGTATTGACTACTGAGAAGTTCATATCACAGGGAATTCATATATTAGTATACTGTGAGAATCTCAGAAGGCCTTTCTTGCTTTCTATCTGCTAACTGATGTTGACGAATATTTCTTTCTTGTTTTTTGTCTCTGATCTTTCAAATCCTTTAAAGACAATACCCCCACCCCACCCCCCCCCCCCCCCCCCCCCCCCCAAAAAAAAACAAAAAAAAAAAAACAGAGAGAAACAGAGAGAAAGAGACTAGCAAGAGCTCCATCCATACTGAGTAGAAATAAGGCGACAGAGATTGTCATGCATTGTTTAGAATTGAAAAAGAAGTTCCAAGCATATATCAAAATTTATTGGCTTGTACGGTGTGACAAATTGCTACACAGCAATACAGGTCGATACATGGTGACATGTGTTGACGTGGATGGTAATTGGTAACACACCCTATGTTGTACTAATAACCTTCCATCAATGGAGAGCTGAAACAATTGTAAGGATAAAGATGGTGATGGAGTTAAAATCGGTCCTAGCTTGGATAAACAAAATTAGGGTTGGAATATGGTAAAGAGTTGGTATAGTTTTAGGAGTATACTTGAAAGCACGGTGCGACTATGATAGGCATCACACCAAGATCATACCAAGGTTGATTTAGAGATTAGGAGTGTAACAAAAAGCAAGTTTAGACTATGCTAGACATCACAGCAGGATCATACAATGGTTGATTTAGTGACCATTATGCTTATGCACATTTCATGTGTTTGAAATATTTAGAACTATCATATAGATCATTATGAGCTTGAAGGAGTTAAAGTCAGTAGTTGAATTTGCGGATGATAAGTTCAAATTTGACAGGGTGCGATTTCTTGATGCTAACGAAGTTGTTTGAATTTAGATTTAGTTAAGTTCAAATTTTGCAGGGTGCGATTCTTGAGTCTGCTAACATAATTTTTTGAATTTAGATTTAGTTATCGTGTTAAAAATAACTATCTTGAAGTGATTATTCTTGGTTATATATTTGAACAAAAGAATTTGCTACAATGAGCATGGGGGCTTATAATATGAAAATTAAATTATTTAAGTAGAGTCATAAATCTTTTCTAGGATGACATAGTGTTATTCTCATTGTCATCAAGAAGCTGTTGCATCATTTTTGCTTCTTTTTGTTGAATTGTTTTTTGGTGAGGGCATTGTAGGTTTTAGGAATTTAGGCAACTATCATCATTGATCACTTGGATGGAAATTCAAGAATGGTGATGATCCATCACCATTCTTCAAATGTTGAGTTAGCTTATTCGAGGTGCCAGGGCTTATAATCTCTTGCTTATATTTTACAAGCGTGCAAAACACAGTAAATCTGGTAAAAATGTTTGAGTTAAGCGGGGATGCTTTTGAGAGCATCTAGTTCCAAATGCTTCCTAATCAAAAATAATAAATGATTTTTCAGAATGAAAATTAGGACCTTTGGTCATGATCCAAGATATATGAAATATTGGAAACTAAAAAAAAAACATATTCTTGAGCTTCTTGCCTATGCTTCAAACCAAGAAAAGATGAATGGTATAAATATAGCTAGTGAACAAAAACATAGCATATACTTTATAATTTGCAATTCCAAGCAAACAATTGATCGTGATCTGAACATATTAAAACATAAACAGATCAAATTTCTGCTGCTTTGGATGTTTTCTAAACTATATATCAATCTGAAACATGATGTCATACTGTTGAAATTATCAATTTTGTTTTCATTTGATGCATGTGTAACAGACATAAAAAATGCACGACTTTTTACTTCTAGCCAATTTTAATCTCATTGGTTATGATCAAGAATGCTGATTTCCATTTCGGAGGTCATTTATTTGTTTTTGACTGGGAAGCATTTGAAGGCAAATGCTCTTGGAAGCTTAACCCCACTCAAAATGTTTAATTTCATGAAAATAAAAGCTAATAAGAAGAATTGTTTTAAGACATCATTGTGTGCTAGAAAATGAGATTGCAGTTCTTTTGTTATTCTTGTTTACCTAATGTTCATGGGTTTACTGTCGCTGAAGGCTTAACATTAGTTTCAATAATTTTCTATCTTGGCGAGGTGAATTGGTTAAATAAGAAGATTGTTAATAACAAGATGTTACAAAAGTGGTGTTATGATTAGGTTGAGTAGCTATCTTTAAATTTTAAATCACCAAAGTTGTTTCTTCTAGTTGTGAAATTATTTAATACAATAAACTTCCTTGCAGTAGTGCTTTTGGAATGATATTTCATGTGTTTTTTAGAGCAATTTATATGGCAATGCAACTCATGGTGAATTTTAAATACATTTGATGAGATGAATTGGTGCATTGCAACTTCTAATTTGAGGAATACTGCAAATCACTGCAACTCCCAAAGAATTCTTGACATAAAGCAGCTGTTGATCCAAAAAAACCATTAGCACAAATTGGGCTGGCTAAGATTAAAAAAGAAGTATCAAGCAATTTAATGGGAATTGGTTTTAATTTGAGTCAATAGCCTTGATCCATGCATGAGTTTTTTTAAGCATTTTTTTTTTATTTTTTTAAAAGTTTAGGATTTCTTCTAGAATTAAAAGTTTGATTTTAAAATCCACTAATATTCAAGCTTCAAAAAGATGGAGCTTGATATTCATAACCCTGTCTTAGTACCTTAAGAAACTTTTGGGCTTTTTCAATTTTTGTTAAAACTAGACCACTGAAGTTTCCATCCCTGAGTTCAATAATTCTGTACTTTCTGGAGAAAATTAGTCCTTACTTACTCCCTCTCTTTGGAGATATATGTTTGGTAGATGATTTGTATTAGTTTTGGTATTAATCCAGGATCCATGAGTTGCACTGTCATAACTTTTGGTAAAGAGCACATGATGGAGTATTTCAGTTGAAAAATGGTGTTGCATGCACAGTTTTGCTTGTATGGCCTCATGCATCTGTGAATTTGTGCATTTGTGCTTATGTCCTTGCTATGGTTCATTTTTCTAATGGTAGTTTGTTGTGTCTTCTTTCTTTAAGACTTTTAGATTAAAGTTTGCCTTGTTTCCTCCTTGTTCCTTGGGTGAATTTTGGTTAAAAATACTTGCCATCTCATGGTATCAAATGACTAAACTTGTAGTTCCGTGAAGCACCATATATAGACACCTTGTGTATACTGCCTTGGTGGCAAGTTGTTGTTTTGACCTAGAAATTAATCAACTATTTTTGTTGGAAACCCTATGTGTTTTTCTATTTTTCAAGCATTCCAAAAATATTTTAAAAATCTAAGGTTCCAAACTGTAATTCTATAACATGCTATATCTTTCCTTAGTTTTAGGTACTTGTTTATAAAGCTGTAACTGTTTACAAGATCTTTATCACAGAATAATAAATATTTCCACTTTCCCTTATTTGGGAATTCTTTGATAGAGAATAATATATAACTGACCTTATAAGATTCTATACTCATGCCCCCTTCTGTAAGAACATGAATAATTGAAAAAGCACTTAAAAATCTAAGTTGCTTTGGCAATAAGTTCCTGGAAATTTTTTTGAATTCTTCTAATTATGATGCTACTTTACATTTTGCATATTGCTTGTTCATTTAGACTTTAGAATCTCTCCTTACATATTCATTTGTTTCAGTTTTTTTGGGAAGCTTCCTTTGCATGATTGTTTCCATTTTAGATTGCCTTGCTTAAATTTTATTTTCATGATCAGCTACTAATGTTATTATAGTCATGCATGATATTTTAATCCTCTGTTTACGAATGTGGTAACATAGGTTTTTGCTTTCTTTTGCAGTAAGCCAATGGAGGACGACACTAATGTAAGTTTTGTAAAATCGACATCTAAGCTGCATGTTTTTTGTAATGTGACTACCTTAAAATTACTTGTTAGGCATGTTTTTGAAAGTTGAAACTTGATATCATGACAATGTGATTTGAGGTCTATGCAAACTGAATATTCCTTTTTAGGTGCAAGCTTATTCAATTTTTGAACATGTCACTGTTAACCTGATAATATAGAAGTTTTGTGCAAGAATATGAATCCTTTATTACGAAAAGTGGTAATCATGAATTGTGCATTGCCATTATGAGTAGATTATGCATGTGGTCTTCTGCCCGCATCCTGGTTTCTTAGAGACCTTGGAGCTTGATTTACAAAGTGGCACTATTAGCAAAATTTTGTTCGGCGAATCTTTTTCTTTTTTAATCAAGTTAACAAAGAAAAAAATCATATTAACTTTTTTATTGACTTTAGAAAGTATACAAATTTTTTTGAAGTTAACTAATAAGAAAAGCATATACCTGTTTAAGTAACTTTAAAAACTATACAAAATTTTTTCCATGAATATTGAGAGTGGTGGCTGTTCAATTTGAAAAATAGAGATGAATACCTTGAAGGGACCAAGAGAAGAAGCCTGAGATAAAGAATGGACTACCCATTGTTTATTTTTTTTGACCTAATCAGAAACCTAAACAGTTTATTAAAGTCCATCTTGATCAAATATCTTTTAACTTCAACATGGTGCAGCTATCCATTGGGCTGAAGGTGGCCTAGGGTTGGAGGCAGCAATGCTTTTGTGATCGAGAGTCATAAGATCAAAATAGGCTTGAAGAGGATGAAGAAGAGAAATAGAAGTGGCATTACTTCATCCTTCAAGTTGAGATGGGGATAATGATAGCCTTGATTTGAGAATCATAGGAATACGAGTCTATGAAGTTGCTTACAAGTAGGATCTCAAAGTTTGAACTATGAATTAGTGCTCTAAAATAGGCAAAATTCTGGATATGTTAGATTGAGTTAGGTTGGTTGCATCCTTTTACGTACAAAAAAGGATATCAAATTTTGCTTGTTAGCTATTCTCATGAGTTTAAATTGTAATGTCTATTCCACCCAAAAATATATGGTTAGGTTAGTTGCAACCCTAGATCCTTTTGTGGGGAGAATTTGTGAGGCATTCTTCTTTATGCTTCATTGCTTTGGCTTGTGCCATTGAACGTAATCAATCCCTAGTTATTGCATTTACCAAATGTTAAGGTAGTAGCTCAATTTCAAGATTTAAAAGTTCGGTTTTGGTTTTGGCTTTGGCTGGCCCAAAAGAGTTTTGTCATTTTTGCCAATGTTTATAAAACCAGACCAGACCGGCTGATTTGACTGGTTTAATTGGGAGCTGATTGTTTGTCCAGTCCGATTCAAAGGATATTTTAAAGTGGTCAAAATCAGTGAAACCCGAGAGAACTAAATGAACCGGTCAGGTTTGACGTCTTTTTAACTCAAAATTCTTTTAGATTGGCTGAAACTAAGTGGCTTTGACTCTCCCTCTATCTTTTTCTTCTTCCCTGGTCTCTGGCGACGCTCCCTCTTCAATTGTTTTCTCTTTGATGGCCGATGACAACGGAGGTGGTGGATGCGAGTGGAGATGGGGCCGGCCAGTAATATGTTTTCCCTCTCCCCTCTCTTTTACCCCCCTCTCTCCCTTTCCTTCCTTCCAACCTCCTTTCTAGCTCTGGCTTGCCCTGCCCCCCTCTCTCTACCCTATTTTTCTATTGTTGCGCACTGCCATAGTGTCTTGGTGCTAGTGGTCGACGGCCCCTCCCCCTCTCTCTTCTACTTCATCAGTGGGACCAGTGACCAATGCCAACCCAACCGCCTACCTCGACATCGCCATTGCCATCTCTGCCTCCATCCCCAACTCCTCCGACTAAACCACCAACATCCTCCCTTGCTTCATCTTCATCAACCCATGTTCATCCCCCTTCGCCATCGCTAGTTCCCTCTCCCAGTGCTTCCTCATTATATCTAGTTCCATCCTTAGCCTCGCTTGTTCCATCTCCGCCTACTTCACCATCCTGTTCAGGAACTCCTTCAAGCTCCACTTGCTCTATACCAGGGTCAAGGGTAGCCCTAACACATCCTCCTCGGAGGATTTATTCTCTAGTTCCTTCTTCACCGACCCCTGTTGCCTTCTTTCCACGTCCAAAGCCCCCTATTGCAAGGCCTCGCTCAGCGATAGCTGCCAACTGCTTGATCTCCGGCCTCACACAACGTTGGAGCCCTGTACTGCTCTTCGATGTCACTGGTCGACTTGGAAACTAGACAACTTGCTGGTTTGCTGTTTGGTCCGGCTTTAAAAACATTGATTTCTTCTTTAGCTTGGATAGTTTCAGTTGAAATAAAAATATTTAAAGGAAGAAAAATTAGGAAAAGTGTAAAGAAAAACTATATAATTCTAGAAAATAAATCAGATGTCATTTTAGTGATATTGTGTTGTTTGGAACCTTGGCTAACTTTGTGCCGAAACAATTGAAAAGTTATGTTTTTATGTTTTAAACAATAGGTAAAATTTCACATTAATCTCTGTATTATTTGAGAATCTAACAGACAAAATTCGATGTAGTTGTGATATGAACAGTAGAATAGTTGCATCTGTCAAAAATTACTTCCCTGAATGACATTGTAAGATCACATTGCTCCAAATCCCCCCCCCCCCCCTCCCCCTCCCTCTTTCTCTCTCTCGATGCTGACCCACCTGCACTATAATTACCTAGTTTCTAGTATTTGGGATGCACCACCCAAGATTCGAAAGCAGAATTTCTGGATGCTATGCGGAAGGTCTTTTCTATAGAATATGAATTTGATCTAGAGAAAATAATTCAAAGAGATGAGAAAATGACAAATACAAACACAGATGACCTATATACACTGCTTTTGTCATATGTCAGTTTCTGCCAGAAGGCCTGAAACTTTGAATTTACATAAGTTGAGTTGGTTCAGACCAAAAATCAAGCTTTTATTTTGTTTTTGCAATTGTAGCCGAAACTTTATAACATGGTTATTTGGCTGGACTACCCCCTATGGTAATGCTTTTAAAAACTGGAGTTGTGACTAAGTAGTGTTTGGATCAGTTGGACAATTAAATGTTAGAGTCAAGGTAATGACATTGAATGCCAGAGTCAAGGTATTGGAAGTGTCCCTTGAACCTACCCTGGACTATTGGATGTATGCAAACTTTGGAGGTACTTGATAGGTTATGTTTCATTATTCGACCTTGTTGAACTTGATAGTTATGGTCTTCCTTGGCCTAAGGCCTGTGAGTCTAAGTTGTTGCCCTTGAATTCATGTTCTTTCACTAATAAGTGTATAACTTTTTGATAAAAAGGGAAAGTTAAAGAAGCACTCATCCTTTCCATAAAAGGCTTATGGGCACTTGTCACCGCTTGATGCCTTCTTTGCTTTTAATATACCTGTGTCAGATAAGTAGTTAAGTAGGATGCAACTAATAAGGCTGTCTAGCTAAAGATGCTATCTTGATTGCTTCCATTTGTATAAGCCCTTAAATAACCTATGGTTGTCAAGTTAGTTGGATTTCTGTTTGTGACTGAGATAAAAAAATTCTTATAGAGCAAAGGCTTCTTAAAGTGGGATGTCAAGCATTTTCCAAGGTGGACATTTCACTTGCCAGCTTTTTTTTTTTTCATCTTTAGTTTCTTGAGGTGGGTAACATGTTTATCATGCATGTCCTCATGAAAGAGGCATATGCCCCTTGCATGTTTTATGGGCAATGGTACTATGTGTTGGAGTGTACCTATGAATTGGTTTTGAATGATTGTGGTTCATGATCTCTCCCATTATTTGGACGTGCCCTTATGAGATTTGAGTTAGTTGACTTGAATGCCCCACTGACCTGAAGCAGGTTGTTATGTAACTAACAATGTATGCTAGGGGTTCGATTTATGCAGGTCCATTTTTGTGAACTATCAAGTTGCTATTCATGATCTCGTTTAGGTATGTAACATAGAACCTTTACTGTGCAACATGAGATGAAGCCCTCCCACCAACTTCCATCCTTCCATTGTTCCATGGTTCTTGTATGGCTGAAGTTGGTTTTAGTTTCATACAGACCAACTGACCAAATTAATTTCAGGACAGGAGGTTTTTAAGGTTTCACTGGTTTCCCTATAATTTTGGTCGAGTAATCCACAAAATCCATGTATAAGCTAGATTAAATAGCGTTCTCCAAACAAAAGGGCCTGTTACCTTATTATTTCAGCCTTTAACCCCATCACTAGCTTTTGTATGATTCTCTTCGAAAGGTCCTTAGGGTGCTTGTTTGGCTGTCAAAGAATAAAAGTTAGACAAAATTACAACTATGCCCCTCATTTTTTTAAAAAAAATAAAATAATTAATGCTAAATTAAGTTATCTTTTAGTCCAGGCAAACTTAGCTCAGTGTGATGAAGATTTAACTCGATAAGATAGGAAAGTTATGCATTCAAATTTAAGGCTTTTGGAGAGGCGGATATACACTCTTAGTTGTTTATCTGTCAACAAATGAAAATACATCGATACTATTAGCATAAAATTTCTGAATGTGCCCCTCAAGTTTTTTTAAAAGATAAAGAAATGTAGTCAACGCTACATTGTGTTGCCTTATATCCCAGCCAAATGTAGCGTAGCATGATGAAAATTGACTCAATAAAGTAAGAAGGTTAAATATGCAAATAAAAGGCCTTTGGATGGGCTTGTGCTTTCAACTTTTTGAAGTGTGAATATGCAAATAAAGGATCTTTGAGGGATATATCAGAAATATGATGGAATCCCAATTAGTACATATGAAAAAATAGTTAACAAATATTAATTTTAGTTGATTTCAAGTTGATCTTGTGCCAAGGACAGTATTGTCTCTGATCAGGTCAATTTTGAGTCAGTTTGTATTGAGTTGGTATCCAGAGCCTTTAACCTGGAGACTGCACAACATGAATAATGTTTGTTTGCCCTAGGATGACATAAAGTTGAACCTGAACTAGTCTTGTTGGCTGGCTGTGAATGCTGGTGAACTTATATCACAAGCTCATTGTTTAGGAACAATTCAAATTGGGGATGGATTTCAATTTACATTGTGATGTGAAGAGTCCACCAGATACTAAAAAAACTAAGAGAGGTGACAGAAAGAGATTAGATGTCAAATCATTGATACAAGCTTGTACATGGAATAAAATGTCTTGAAGAGGCAAGAACAATGAGCAATAGCAAAAAACATGATGGGGTTACAAGAAATGTATTCAATGGAATGAAAGTATTTCATTCACTTATTATATTGCTCTCTTTACCTTCATGTTATCTCTTGAAATTGATCATTCAATTTGATCAGGTTTAATTCTTTGGACTTTCCCTTAGCTTAAAAATTTGTGACTTGCTACCGGTTTGCATCATCTTTCATCTCCCTCATAAAAAACGTTGCTACGTGGAATACCATTCTGAAGCTCATTGAAGACAGTGCTTTAAAGGACAACATATGAAGTGTTAACTATGATAACTATTGCTGATGCAAACCCACTTTTTTTTTTGTATCAGCTAAATCTTGATGATGCTTCTATAAGCTGTATTACAATTTTCTCGACCAAACTGACGAATGCTTGCTTGTTCCACTTCTTATAGGCTGGAAAGAAAGAAGAGGAGGAATTCAACACAGGCCCTCTCTCTGTTCTGATGATGAGTGTCAAAAACAATACCCAGGTAAGAGACTTATGCTGTTCATTAATGTATGTCAACATTATTCTCAAAGAGGGTTAGCTTAATGGTTGCATAATTTTCCTGTATTGTGTTCTTTAGAATGAGCTCATTGAGTGAATGTAAGGGTGGCAATCCTGACCTAGACCCATTTACCTGATCTGACCTGCCTAACCTTACCCGAAGAAGAATAAAAAAAACACTGATGGTAACCTTTCGAGCTGACAAAATTAGTAATATTATTTGGGAACATATTGAACAATATAATAGAGAAGTAAAAGATTGTGAATACTGGTACCGGGCCAGGTATGGGTCAGCCAACTCCAGCCCCCCACCAAGTTGGGTGGGGTTCGGTTCAAGATCCTTTAACCCGTTGAGCCATTAGGGAGATTGTGATTTGGAGTTTGGACATCTCACTCACTTTGGAGAAAACTTGTTTTAAAAGTTGGGTTGGCATGTAATATTTACTTAGAGGTATGTGATTTATATTAGCATGTTGCTTTCTTTGCTATATTATTATTCACTAGTTAGTGTATTCAGTTTTTAATTTCCAAACAGGTTTTATTTTTTTTTCGCTACAGTGAAACAGATTTTGAGTTGGGTAGTAGCTCAAACAATTTTAAAAAAATGTGGACAAAAAACAGTCTATCCATGCAATAAAAAGCCCAAAGCTAGATGGGCCTGAGCCAATTAAACAGGTCAACAGGTCTGATGCAGTCAGGTCCATAGGGCCTTTGATGTATGATCTCGATGTGACTTGAACTGAACCTGACCTGCAAATTTCCAACCCTAAGAAAATGGCATTGATTATTAGTAATCTCTGCTTTTTTTGCAATTTTGAGTCATTGACATAAATTCTACAGAGGAGGAATTCCTTCTGTTTATCTTTGTGGGGAATCTGGTTTTAATTGGGGTCTTCGTGTCATCGGGCAAAAACTTGGATTACATTTATTTCTTTACCTTCTGTGCTCAAAATTCCAATAAAACAATTCAATAAGATTTGGACTTAAACTATTGCCACATTAGGTACTCATTAATTGCCGGAACAACAAGAAGCTACTTGGCCGTGTGAGAGCATTTGATCGCCATTGTAACATGGTTCTCGAAAACGTCAGGGAAATGTGGACCGAGGTAGTCTCAACACTTAATTATAGTTATTTTTACATCATTACTGTATCTACAATGATTAGTTATTGTTTTTTCTGCAGATACCCAAGACTGGTAAAGGCAAGAAGAAGGCTCTCCCTGTTAACAAGGATAGATTCATCAGCAAGATGTTTCTTCGAGGGGATTCTGTTATTATTGTTCTCAGGAATCCCAAGTGAGGATCAAGTTTACTCTTGGGCAGAATACAGGCATGTCATACTTGTAGTGCAGCTAATCTGTGTCTGTTACTAATATTGACTTGCGGGTGTGCTGTCCATCTATCCTGTGTAATGGTTTTTATCACTCTTTTGATTTGTATATCATTTTTCGACTGGATTTAGATTTTGGGTTTTTAACCGGTAACTTGATATTGAAGCTTCTTATAAATTTTTTACATGGTGTAGTTTTGATTATTTTCATCATATGGAGTAGCATGCACATCGGATCAAGTAGCACATGATATGTTTTTTTTTTAATGGTTTTGTAATATCAAAGAGATTTAAGGTCACTTGTGACCCGGTTATGGATGATGCCTTGAAATTCAGCTTGAATGGGTTCTTTGCTTAAAATCTAATGCCAAGCATTAATTTTTTTGTTGATTTCATAGCATGTGGTGAGGCTAGATATATAGCTTTGTAGTGTGGAATAACAAAGTAAGGAGTGAATCTACTATTTTCTATAAAATATGGAACATCCATCAGAAAAATGTGTGAATTTTCATCTTCTGATGATTTGATTTTTGTGGCTCTGTAGGAATCGTGGTCTTGAGAAATGCATTTATGGAACAAATAACTATTGTTTAAAAAGCTTAATAAGAAATTTTTACTAGCCAAAGCTGAATTGAAGGTGAACTCTTGCGGGCAAAGGTTGGATTGAAGTTTGAACCAGTCTGCAGCACGGACGGTTGCGAAGAGTTGCTTTGGTTTTTTTCGTTGGTGGCTTGATATGGTCGTGAGGTGGTCAGAGAGCTAAGGTTTTGTGGGAGTAATGGAGGGCAATGGAAATTGGATATGACCGACCCCCCGCCACCACCCCCACCCCCCACCCCCCCCCCCCCCCCCCCCCCCCCCCCCCCCAATGCATTTCAACTTGAGTTGTCCACAACATGGTAGGACTATCATGTTCTTTGATAGGGTTATCAAGTGGCTAGTATCATGTTCTTCGATCGGGTTATCAACTAGCTTCGATGCGGAAAGGTTGAAGGATGTTTTTTCAAAATATGTAGCTCAATGATCCTACCCTAAATAGGGAAAATAACACCTATGTATTTGGAAGTAAAACTAGCAAGGATGTTCGCTAGGTTTATGTGGAAGTTAGGGAGTAACGCTGTAACAGCAGGTGTCTGCTTTTATCTCTGATGAATTCATCATTCTGAGAATGTCTCATTGTTGCACTTGGTTCTTTAGGGTTCGAGAGAGATCAACGGGGCAGATGAGGAGAGATGAAGCTGGAGAAGCTTGTATACTTTGTAATTTGCTTATGACATCAGTTGACAAGCTCTAATTCAATGCCTAGATTTTGCGGATGGATACCTGAGAATTTTTTGATGCAGTTTCCTGTGGTGGATCAAGACGTAGCGTTGTTTCTTAGCTGAAATTTGTGTGAAGGAGTCGAAGTTTTAGATTATGTTCTCAGCCTAAGGGCCTCTTCCTCGTTGTTCAAATAATCTGCAATACATCCGTACTATATTTTCACGCTTGGTTACAAAAAGATGAAAAGTAATTAGGAAGCTGCAGCCAACATGATGAGAAGGGGATAGGCATGTAAACAAGGGGATGAAGGTTATTAGATGGGCATTCTATCATCCACACTGTAACTATTGGAGTCCAAATATTTTGGGAAGCGAGTCAAATATGAAACCTCCAGTTTCTAAGTATGAGAATTAGGATAAAGTCCCAATTCCTAACCTAGATTCCTATTCCTTGACAAAGTTAAAAGCAGATGATAAGTTTGTTGTTCAACCAGGGGAAAAGAAAGGGGGTAGATATTCCACTCCCACAGTATCCTGAATGATTTATCCTGCCTCTCCCATACGTACAGCTAGTGTCGGTTAGCAACTTAGCTTGAGCTCTCTTCCTCCATAGAAAAGTCTGGTTCAGATGGCTTCCTCAACCCACAATCCGGCACCAATGAGACCTCGCCGCCTTCCCTCCTCGTGCTGGTCACCAAACGCTTCACGAACAGGGCCCCCTCCGGCCCCGGAACTGGCGCTCTCCGCGACTCCGTCAACTCGACCGGTGCCTCATCGAGTGGAAGCTCGGTCGAGGGCCTCCGGCGCTTATGCCGCCTCCATGCTGCTTGTATGAAGCACGCAGCCCAGGTGCGCCACTGGTGGGAGTAGAACCTGAACTTGTGCCGAAGTTGCTTGCTATGGAGCCTCCGGAACTGCGAGGCAACGAACTTGAGGTCATCGGCGACGAGCGCGAACGCTTCCACCTCCGACACGGCCTGGACGGTGCGCGTGGACGAGGGAAGGAAGGCCGCCGGACGGGGGTCGAGCGCCCACGTCAGTAGCTCCTCGCCGCAGAAATCGCCGGGCCCGATCCGGCAGCAGTTGAAGAAGCCGGTGCGGCCGCCGTTGGTGGTGTAGGAGTCGAGGTGTCCCCGGATGATGAACAGCATCTCGTTGACGGGGTCGAGCTCATGAACAACGTATGTGCCGTGCGTGTAGAGGGCCGGCTTCAGCCGCTCGCAGATGGCGTCCAGCATTCGCTCGTCCATCTGATCGAACAGCGGCACCTGCACCCAATTTATATGCTGAAATTAACACCCAGCATGCAAAGTCCGGGGATTTTTTTTTTTAATAAAAAAAAATCACTTTTACTTTTATATAAAGACAAGAGAATTTAACTATAAAAAAAGACACACAGAAATCTCAGAGGACTTCCGGCGAAGTTCATTTGTTCTCCTTCCTTCTCTTTTCTAAATGACGAATAGGCGTGTCATCCCGACAAAGTTTGGTTAGCATGCATGCAGCAACTATCAAATAGATAATGGTTTTAAAGGTGGACTCGTGTTCTCGAAAGTCAATGGTTGACCTGGTGATTACGGTGCATGTTGACGTGTTGACTGGAAAATTGAAACAAACGGGCAGCCAGGGAGATGGATCCATCCTTACCCTTCGAACTAAGTCGAGGCACAGATGGCGCTTGATGTCCTTGCGCAGATCCAGGGGAAGGCCCAGAAGCAGTTCTTCTTCGTCCACCCCTTGGGTTGCCACCCATGTATGCTCTTGGTATCTCCGAATGGACTGCTTCAACTCTGGGGGCAGCTGCCGGTGACGCATCCATTGCTCCGTGTCCGTCCTCTTAATCCTCCACTCCTCCAATCGGACTGTTGTTGCTTGGAGGTAGGACTGTCGAATAAACAAAAAAAAAAAAACCGAAAGAAGAAGGAGAAACAAGATTAATACTTGAAATATGCGGCACTTATCTTGTGTCAACTTTAATTACTAGTAGTCACTGGTCTCAACTTGGCGCTTTGATGACAACTATCGTTGCTCTTGCATCCCTTTGTTCTTATAGATCTTGTTCCCAGGTATTGGAACATGGAATTGTTTCTTCAATTATACAGGCCTATCATGGATTTCTTAATATGATGAATTGCTCGCTTGAAATCAGTATTGGCATGTGGAGCTTCCCCCTCTCTTGCTTCTTTCATGTTCGTGCATGCTTTGAAACTATTAATCATGAGCTAACACATCTTAAATTGGAATTTTATAGCCTTTGTGTTGAATAGACGTTGGCTAGTCCATGAAAAAGGAACTGTCTATCATTTGGATTATTGAGCAATATTTGGATGCGTAAACTTACTTGCATATTGCCAATGAGCAATCCAAAGAGCACCAACCCAAGAATGGCGATGATAATGGCGAAGCTGTTTTCTCCTACATATGTGCTTGTCGAGAGATTTTGCCCCAAACAGCTGCAGAATATAATGAATATCAGGCATACATGGTTCAGATTAAAACATTTTTAGGAAGATCCAGACATAATGCTTACCTTAGATTCTTCAGTCCCCACCAGAAGCAGTAGAAGTACTTCTGGAGGAACGGTGAGGATGTGATATTAAAGTTCACTGCATCAGCATAGATCCCAAACTGATAGAAATTTTTATTAGGGTCACATAGATCTCTTAGATTGCTCGATTGATACCACCTGTTCCTAGAATTGTCGATGCTTCGACAATTGAAGTATCGGTACTGACAAGATGGGCTTTCAAGACGGCAGGCCTCCATCCAGCATGCTTCTTGTCGCTCGATGGACAGAAGGTACCAACATGCTCCTAGCACCTACGCTCACGAGGCAAATAGATTGCTTAGAAGATCAAAAAAGAGAAATTAATCTGAGGCAATCAGATTTTAATTTATATGTAGTTGGATCTTGCTGTCTGTTATCATATATGCACTCTCATTTTTAACTCAAGAGGATTTTATAAGAATACAGTGATATGCAACTGAGAATTAGACAAAAAAAACTTCTACCACCATTGATAAAATGTTCATGTTTATCATTATTTTCCAAAAGAATTACCATGCACTCAGGGAATCAAATACGAGAAGTGAAATAGGATCTACACTTCATGCAAACTCCATTGATGTCTTAACACACACAGATCTTGATGAGGTGTGGATTTTACTTACATGGCTTGCGAGCATGTAGAGTACAAGGTTGTATGCAGCTCCTGCCCATGCAGTTTCAGTCATGACCCCTGATGTCTTTACAATTTGCTTTGAGAGTGGAAATATTAAGAACAGCCTTGGAAGGTATTGCAGGATGATGCTAAAGCGAAAAACGTTCTTCATGTGGACCATTGTGGAACCTTTTAGGCTGGGAATGACGATCCACAGTAGAAACTGTCACCACGAATTCAAGATCAGTTCTCCGAAATGTAAGAAATGAATTCTTATTCCACAGCACGGCTCAGAACAAATTGAGAAAGTGGAGGAGGTTTTGTACCTGGGGAAGAGGCAACGCAGCAATGAGGTCGAGACAGAAGCCCTTGGATTGATACCTTGAAGCAATCTTGCAAGAATCGATAACAAGCTCGCCCCTCCCAAATACCCGAGAGGATGGAGCAACAAATGCTGTTCGATAGCGAACAAAGATTCGAACAGCATAGAATACATCTGCCAGGGAGCGCAGCACTGTGAGAGCTACTTCAAGTGGTATCTCTATTTCTATGCACTCTGTTTTCTGAGTTCCGGGCAAGTAAAAAAACAGAGGGTCGAGGAAGAGTGAGATCAGGCATGCCACCAAGAAGGTTTTGTTCCACCGTTGAATTATGCGTCCATGAGGATCTAAGAACTTCTTCTCGTCGTTCATTAAAGATTCATAATCCTCCGAGAAGACTCGAGACAGCAGTGTCTCTTTGAATGATCTGCAGGACTTCCGAGGACAGAACATGGATCCTGGTTTACGTCTCCACGCCCCATAAATACTGTTGGCGTGTTTGGCCGAATTGTTTGAATTGCATTTTGTTGATCTTGCAACTTCAACATCATCATCATCATCATCATCATCATCATCATAAAATCTGAAAAACATCCGAAAAAGGTGAAGGTAATATCCTCTTGTGAGGACTTAAGAGTGCAATAAAAAGCGAACTGCTTCAAGGTACTCGATCCATTTTTCCTTCCTAGAATTGGAAGAAAAAAGCTAAGGACTATATAAGAAATTCTCATGTCGATCGAATGGTTCTCAGATATCGCACATTCAAAATTCATGGAAGACAATCTCTCGCTACCATGAATTTCATAACAAAGTAAAGGATTTGTGCTTCTTTTTTTAATATTCACAGAAAGCTGAACTCAATCTACTTCTTTTTGTATTGAATTAACTGGAAGGTATTAACGCATCTAAGAAGAGAAGCAATTCCAAATCAGAAACAGTTGACGATAAGCTCACCTGACAGATCTTGAGCTACCATAAGCCATTGTGTCCTGTGACGACTCCTCTTCTGTGTCATCAATCTATTGCCTGCTTATATGTCGTTGCAGCATGAAGGCATCGAAACTCCAGAAAGGGACCACAATTCGATTCTCATCCATAAGAATAAAAAGGTACCCTAGTTTATGTGTCATTGCAGGATGAAGGCATCGAAACACGAGGCGTCGAACTCCAGAAAAGGACGACATTTCATTTCTCATCCATAAGATTAAAAAGGTATCCTACAACTGCTTTCACCAGAGATCTTGTGAATAGAACAACCTAGTTGCATTAAAAGCTCTGGAGATCCTTCCCTTGGTGAACCTCAAACATATGGTTTGGAACATGTGACTACTGATATATTTATTACATCTCCTTTTCTCTAAGACTCTTAAGTTAGCAACGTAGCACGTCTATGAATCTATCGAAGATGGGATCGCTCTTAGTAATTGTTCTCCTTTTCATTCTCTCCTTTTTCCCTCGAGAAGTTTTGCTTCTTCAGGTGACAGTAGATGAAGCCTAGTTTAATCCTGCTAGGGTTTCGTGCATGAAGCCAATTGTTTTGATAAATGTTGTTATGAACGGATCATATGGAGGCCAAGTTTTGAAACCATCTCAAAATGTTACCATAACGAAGCCAAAGAAGTTTAAAATTGAATTGAGGAGATTATCTCTCATCTTTTTTCTTAGATACCCATTCCGCAGAAGCATTTGGATCACTTTTACATCTTGCCTCGATATTAGAGGCCGGCCAACAAATTTGCATTCCTTGTAGACTCTGTGGAGGATAGAAATTTCAGCTTGCCTGGGAAAATCTTGGGGGATCGGCTTCTGATGGCTTTGTTTTGGCATATATGGCTCCATCGGAATTGTAGGTTATTCCTTTGCAGCAGGCAGTATTCTACATTCTCAGTTCTGTAGAAAACCCTACAAGCTTTTTATTTTTGGCACAATCTCGGGCCTGTAAAAATTAAAGAAGGGCACAACAAGACGTGGAATTTTCTTTTTTTTTTGGTGACTAATTCTTATTTTGTCTGTCTTTGTTTGGAGGCTTCTTATCTCTCTTCTTCTTATACGTAATTTTCTCCACTAATGAATTTGGGGAATTATTTGGCTTCCCCCTTTTATACAAAAAAAAATATTTTTGCGTTACTACTAAACTCATCATCAGCTAGCATGAGATATTATGAATATTTCATATCTAAATTGATGCCGGCATCAGCGTCTCTGGAAATTCTTTTGAAAGAATTTGTTTTAGTAGTATTTTGCTTTGAAGACCAATTATTCAATTGTATAATTTTGTTCATAAATTAAGAATTATTCCAATGGTCACATCTCATTGTTTAACAATTAAAGGTTCTAGATTTGAGCCCTAGATGAGCACTCTCAATTATTTGGATTTGGATAATTATAGTATAGAAAGATCTATTTCATTCTCTTGGGAAAAAAAAAGTGTGTTTTGTTGTTCATAGTTCATGGTCCATGCTTTGTTATACTTTGGTACCAGCCATTCAACTACTAATGGTATCCTCCTTTCTTTAAAACTATGAGCAGAGAGGAATATCAACTCCTACAACCATGATTCATGGATCTAGATCTTAAACATCCATGAATTAATACTATTCAATTTATGGGTTGAATTTGTTTTTGTTTTTAATATGCTAAGGTTTTAGCTTTGAATAAAAGATTCACTCCCTCTAGGATCCGGATTTCCAAGTTGGCTGTAGATTTGGCAAGTCTAGAATTTAAAAAAGTACAATATATGACTTACATAAGAAATTAAATTTTATAATCTAAGAGTATGTTGGAATAATCGTGCTGAAAATTTTATTGGATTCGTGGATTGGACTAGTAGCAAAACTATAGAATTAGAAGTTCTAAATGGATCGAAGTGAGATTGCAACGGACGTAGAGTCACAACGATGTGGCTGCTGCGATGTGGTTTCTTGATTAAAAGATTGGGTGAGCTGCATATAATAGTAACACTCTAGACTCTAAAGAGACTACAATGAAATAATCCTCTTGCATGATATGTACTAGTCCCGCTTTGCGCCATGTTCAAAGTGGGTATTGTTGGAAGTTGGAACTGAAGAAATTCACTGCATATAACTTTCTTTTGAATGTAATTGAGTCCCTCATGTCAAGCCCAAACTGTTACATGTGTAACTCCCTCATGCCAATTTGAACTAATCCTGGCATTTGGACTACCCCACGATTAATTTTGATACAAGGAATCCTACAACATCTCGAGAAATTCCAAATCTGTAGTGGCTCCAATTAGAGGAGGATTCCTATTTCTTCAGCTGTTTGGAGCCGGTGTACCAAAAAAAAAAAACCCGCCTCCTCCTTCCGGATTTCTCCACTCTCCAACAAAGAACATCATCTACTCCATCCTCAGGAGTTAGTAGGATTTGTTTCAGAAATTTCATCTGGAAACCATTGAATGAAACGGTCAGCTGTAGGATTCTCCTGGAGCAGAACCATATGGTAAGTGACAACCGTCATACAAATAGGAGCGGTAGAGACCAAGGTCGAGTAATGCAGACAATGGAAGTACGAGCAATCTCATAAATAATTTGAAGAATTTTGTATCTTTAGTGTGCAACTATATAAGCTCTGTATCCTGACTTGAGTCGGCTTTGTTTTCTAAAAGAATAGATCAATATCTCTAGCCCCCCATTAACCAAATAAAGTTGCCACTAATAGCTTGAGAAAAAATGGAGAATAGTTGAACCAATCCCCAACAAAATGATATATTCTTGGTTCGAAGCACCTGAGAGAGGAGAATTTGACTCCATAATAAGACGACCAGCAACCTAACTAATGACAGCAGTCCACCAAGAATGCATGAGGAATACCCAGACGAACACCAAGTTCTTCGACCTCTGCATCGGAAACTTAGCATGTGACCGGTGGCAGCCTCGTTGCCCTCGTCATATTGGACCACGACAGCCGGCCATCATCCATCATTGCATCATATATAATTATAATGAGATATAAAATAACAATGATCTTTTCATCTAAAAGAACTAAATAATGATCATCATCTAATTCTAATGATCTTTAACTTATCTTTAATTCTAAAATTTACAGTTCCTACTTCTTAGCATTTTGATTTAAATTAAAAAGAATGTCCGATGAGAGATGTTGCCAAAACAACCCTAACTGGTTCTTTTTCAAGTCGACGTGCATCACTCATTCAATTCACACAAGTGCTACAGAAAAGAATTATAGGTTGTATATATTCTGATGGTGTTTTTTCCTCTGATATGTTACAATAATTTAGTTGTTCATAACACAAACTCTCATGATGAATATACAAATGGAAAATCAAACAGCTCTCTTACGATGAATATGCAACATTTATGGCCATATCATCAAATAGTGCTCCATTTAATCTCAATGTCTATCATTCCATTCCTCGAATTTATCAAATGATATCTTTCGTTTATGCGGCCGTTGTTGACAACATCTGAAAGATTGATATCTACGTGCCCCATTGATTCCTATGGCATTAAAAAAGAGGTGAAAATTAGAAGGGAATAACATAAAGGAAAATAAAAACAAAGAGGACTGTCAGGGGATTTTCCTAACCTCTCCATGAAAGCTGAAACCTCTTCGTTTGCTCATCACTTCTATGTGAATTTTCTCATCTATAGGGGCTTCCTCTAACATGAACTGAAATTCTTCACTCCATCTGGGATCCCTGCTTTGCTTAATCATCTGAATATAGAAGAAATATTGAGATGCTTATCAACATAAAAACTGACAATAGAGGTAACAAGGGTACTTGCTGTTGTAAAACATGCGATTTCTAAATTATGAAATAAAGGGGAACAAATGGATCATTCACTTTTACATCAAAAAATGACCTTTCACCTCCTTTTCGAAACAAAAAGCTTCACATAAGTTGCAAATTTGACATGCCTTGTGATCGTAATATACACCAGGTATAAAAAGATAGAAACAATGCTCAAATCAATGACAAAAACAAGACATAAAGATGTCCTATGTGAAATGGAGTCATTTTGATCAGATTTGAATCAAGCATAAAGAATAACTGACAGGGGAGAAGGGGAAAAAGTTTAAGAGCATAGGAGTTCCAAATAATAGGCTTCTCCAAACCAATGACAGAAGATGAATCATCTTAGCAGGCTCAAATAAAAGTGGAAGATAGCATCAGATTTGGTAGCATCAAACTAGTTGGAACAAACAAGATAAAAAGATTCCACATGAGAATTAAATTGAACTTTGTGGAAAGGATAGTGAAAAAAGGAAGGTCATGTCAGGAAGTACTTGTTTACTTAAAAAGAAACAAATTAGAAAACAGATATCCAAACAGTCATAGCACCAAAAAAATGTAGATAGGTCTTGTATAACTAATATTAAATACTAATGATACCATTTGACAAAATGTCAAGCCACAAAATGCTGGCATTAAACTCAAATGCGGATAGAGGATTAAAATGGAAGATGCGTTACAACCAGAAAATAAAGCAAAGGATGAGGGAAAACATTTTTTTTTTAAAACAAAAAGAAGTGTTAATTTGATACACAAGATTTAGACACCCAAGAAGAAAAGGGGTTAGAGGTTAGAGGTCCACTGTTAAAACAGCAGGGATACAAGCATGAACATGCATGCGTGCACAAAAAAAAAAAGAAAAGAAAAGAAAAGAAAAGGTCTGGTGGTTAGAGATCTGCTGAGAATAATAGTGACATGCTCATACAATACATGCACAAAAGTAAGCAGGAGTTTGAGGTTCACTAATAGAACAGTGCATGCACACACGCACGCACAAGAAAAATCCTGTATTTCCTTTTTTTTGTGTGTTTGGGCGGTTGGGGATACACATCCACTTATAGAACAATAGTGATACACATCAAGTGAGAATGATCACACATGCATGTATGCAAGAAGGGGATGAAGAACCACTAAAAAAGCAGTAATGATATATATCAACAGGCACACATTGCCAACACAGCAAGAGACATAACCAGTCATCAATTAGCTTACTTATGGCAAATAGACAGATGAACTGCAGGATAAAATGCTGGAAAAGGATTGTAAAGTAGAAAATCTCACTCAATATGTGTTAAACACCTCAATGGAGATGTATTAAGTCAGAGAGTGACAGCCAACGACACACATGCAACCAAGAAAACAGCAATAAATTATAGTTCGCCAACATTAAGAATGATAGCTCAATAAGTGATTTAAACTCACCTTAGTTTTCTTCTTTTCTCCTCTGAAAAGGATCAGTGCATAAGGGTTATTGTGATGCTTTCCTTCTACATTTTCGGCACTTTCAATGGTTACCAACAAAACCCCACCATCAGACGATATATCATGGGAAGCCCAGCTGATGCTACTATGCTTAACATCTCCATCTAAAGGACCACTTAACCTGCCGTTTTCTTCTTTAAAAAGATCAAACGTCAACTCCACTACAAGCTTTCCTCTGTTTCTTTTATTTTGTAGATCATTGGGGTTCAAGTTCTTGAGAAGATCAACCGTGAACGTCTTCATCTCATGAGGAGTAAGCAAGCGAAGGGGAATTACTTGCATGCCCAGCTTATCATGCATTTTAACCTATCAATTGCATACAAACGACTGCAAATTTAGATATAACATCCAGTCATTCACAAGAATAAAAAATGAAAAACATGTATGAATTAACATATGCAGGGAGCTAAACCTTTTCCCAGTCATAGACATGCAGCTCAAGAACTTGAGTCTCAGGGTCTTTCACTATAAGCTTGAACTGTTCATTCCATTCAGGATTCAGATTACTCATCTTTATCGAGGTTTTCTTCGATGGTAGTCTCTCCCCACTCAGTCTGAGCTTAACATATGGATCGGATTTACCAAGGAAATCCATTTTGCATAGATTAAGTGCACGAACAACCTTCACACGTAATATACCAACAGGCTTCTTTGTGGCTCCACTATAAAAAGGAGATATCACAACTTCAGACCATCCGATCAATAATAATTATGTAACAGTTTCTCTAAGAAGCATACTGTGGAAATCAATCAACAAAATGGAATGCAATTATTTATTAGGATATTTCAAAACATTCGAGAATTAACATCATAACTTAACTAGGCAAGTCAGTGCGACATCTCAAGGTGAGTCTGCAAGAAACCAGTTTTTTTCCACACTGCAAGCATCAAAAAACCTGTTTTGTATAGGTGACATTTAGATATTTACTTCTTTCTTGATTTTTGACATTCCATTTCTAGAAGCACCAAGAAAGTGTTGTCATAATCCCAGATCAATAGAACAATTGGAAGAACTAAAACTGATCATTAAAACATAAAAGATAATCATGCAGAATTGTTGCACTTGAAGCTCACCTAGCACCATCTAGAATTGGTACTTCCAGAACTTTGGGCCAATGGTAGAGATTTGAAATTTGTGCTGCAACCGTTTCCTGTAAATGGCAGACAAGAATCATAGAAGAGCAGTTAGTTCTACTTTTATAAAGACTTTGTTCTACATGCTAATACATGATTTTAGACTAAACTTTCATTTTCATTAAATTACAAAGAAAAGTAAGCAACCACACCAAATTCTCTCTTCAATTCCTTATTGGAGTGCATTTGTATCCATGTGCACATGTATGTATCTTCATAAGTAGAGAAGAGAAATTCTAACATAGTTATCCTATAACGACTTATAGGAAATCCAAATCAATGGCACACCATTTATCATGATCCGCAAGACCCTAAATACCTATCAAAAAATTCAAATGCTTTGAAAAGCTATATATTTACATCATGTGATTAGTAAACCATCAGTTCTCTTTTTTGAGAAACATGGAGGGAATGCCCTCGCTCTTTGATCAGTGATTCACCGGCCACTAGATCCACCAGGGTTTGAACACTGGACCTCTTTCCAAGTGATAGAGATGCTAACCAGCTGAACTAGCAGATTTTCAGTAACAAACAGTTATCTTAGTCTATGATTTGAGGATATCCCAATCAATCTTAATCTATGATTTGGGGTTATCCTAACCACAAGAATTTTAGCCTATATTTGAAGGTACTATGAAACAAACTGAGTAAATCATCCATGCATTGTTGCATAGGGAAAAACTACTTAGCTACATTTTCAGAACATTAAATCCAATACCACATGAGCATATGTATGTGTATTTATCTAGAAATACGTATATTTATCAAGAGATAACCTTACAGACTTAGAAACATCCCAAATAAATCTACGAGGAAAGAACTCATAGCAAGGTTTGCTGAACCAGTACCAGAGGGCGTACCGGCCACTAGTTCGGCATAATACGTGTTCGTACCGTGTTGTTCTGAGATGTTTTGGACCTTTTTTATATTTTCAAATTTTGAATTGAAGTTGGCAGATGGTTTGTTGAGTTCACAAATAAAAGTCAGCAAATGGTTTGCTCAATTCAATTTGAGATTTGAACATAAAAAGGAGTTCGAAATAGAGGACCGCAATTGCGATCATCTACTTCGTTCCCTTTCTCCCCTATTCCACAAACAAAGATTCATTCCCTCTCTCCCCTGTTCCAAAGCGAAGACAGTAGAGACCGGTCCGAAACAAAGATGGCAATGTCGAGGAAACCCCACTGGGGAAGAGGGAGAAGGAGAGGGAGGAAGAGAGAGGGAGAGAGGGGGCGGAAGAGAGACAGAGGGAGAGATAAGGCGCTTAACGGGGGCCAGAGATGAAGAAACTAAGCGAACAAAAGTGGAAACCCTTGAACTGCCTTTTATATCGTTTCAATGTGGCGAAGTTAAGGACCGGTTTGGTTCGGTATGCACCGAACCACCCGATTCGGGATGGTTAGGTGAACCTTGACTCATAGTAACGCTGGAGTTAGGGAATGTGGTGGCAACAAGCTTAGTCAAAGCCTTGTTGACATGGTTTACTCATTAGTTAGGAGGTGGAGATGGCACTGGAGGAAAGAAGAGGTAAGATGTGGCCATAGTGGAGCTACTGGTGAAGAGAATGGAGGGTGTTGCTGATGAGACAGTAGAATGTCAAGGGATATGATGACTTGGCCAAGCTTGAAGATTAGACATTTGATAGAGCATAGAGAGAAGGGTAAGGTCGAAGTCAAAAAGCTTAGAAACACTAATTTACTCACGCATGAAAAGGAATTTAAGAGATACTAGAGGAAGGTGAGGGATAAGTTCTAGCCTATGTCATAGCTTGTGGATCAAGCCAAAGTGTAAGCGAGGGGAATGAGGGCAGTGAATAACATGGATTTAGAAGAGAATGAGTGTGTGGAGAGAAATAAGAATGATGGATTTGGAATGGGCGATGGGAAGATGGGTTTAGGCCCTTTTTTTGTCAGGATTGATAAAGAGTAGTGGGGAGGGGAGGTTGGACCACAATTATGTAATTATATGCATTGTAAAGATAAAACATTAAAATATATTGCTCACATGCCACATGCATGACATAAAATAATTTAGTAATTGCATATTTTCAATTACTATAAATCCATAAGATCTTTTACTTGCATGGATTGGCATAAACTAAGATTGAGCAAAATTGTTTCTCTATGTGCACTTGACTCCTTGTATATTTTGTATCCTTTGATCTTGCATATCTTTATTCATAAGAAATACTAATATTAGAACAGGTTTACATGTTTACGATTTCCACGCTTAAGATACAATAAACCATAAGTAATTCCTACAAGTCTTAATGTTAGAATCTTAAACCAAACCAGCTAGTGATCCAAGAGGATCGCCAAAACCATGGTTCATATAAGTCCCACATGGGCAAGTACCAAAAAAAACAAAATCTGGTGCAGCATTTACTAATCCACCCTTTAATCATTCAGTGTAATATACTAATATCCAAAAGCCAGAATTCCCCACCTGATGCCTGACTTCAGCGTTTAAGGTGTCAGAACATGTTGACAAGCACTATAGTGGGTCAACCTGGTGAACAATTGTTATGGTCATTGTCACTTACTATATATGCTAAGTTCAATTGGAACATAACTCCTAATCTGAAAAAAATTCAACGAGAGATACACTACAGTTGGGATTCCCCTCTCCCCTTCCATCAAAAAAGAAAGAAAAGAAAAACAAAATGGATAAATTTTATTGTTTATAATAAATCTGAGTTACTATTATTAAGTAGACACTACCTCCTTCTCTGACTAGTATAAAAGAAGGGCACTGTGATCCTCTGCTAGCCTCTTAAGGAGAGGTTTCATGACCTAAGAGGTGACTATCCTGCTTGCAATTTTCCACAAATATTTCTTGATTCTCCTATCCTTTTCTTTCGACTTATTAGAAATTCAAGTAAAGCTGACTGGAGGAGAAATTTGATCATCATCTATATTTAAAAGAAAGAACGTTTATAAAAGGGAAAAAGAAAACCTCTAGAATCTCTAATAATGTTTGAAGTTACAAATGCATTGTCATGGTGTATTTTGCTAATTTATTTGCAGACAGTTCACCAAATGTACTCCACTAAATTCCATAACCAGTTATCATCTTCAAACTTAGTTCCAACCCAAACAGATAGAAGTTAAGACCTGAATAAACCGATAAAGGCCGGGTATTGCCATGATATCTCCACCCAGCAACTTAAGTCCAAAGTCCACACGTGGCTGCAATAAGATTGAAGAAGAAGATCAGTAGCTTTGCTGTGAAATATCATCTAACAATACGTACATACGTGCGCACATACACACACATGCACGCGTGCAGGCACATGCAACATGCATACACACACAAGGACACACACACACATTCAATTACCTTTTCCATTAAAGACACGCTCAAATTTGCAAAGCATGGAAAGCTTGGCACAAGTGGCTTTAGAGTAATCCGTGGTACCAAAAATATTTGTAATTGCAGCAGCTGTGAACACCAAAAATGTCTTATTAGTTGCATATGTTTGCATATTGTTTTAACCCCTGGTATGACTTGGAACATATCTGACCTGCACTGTCACTCTGAAAGACAAAAGCTTAAGGCTTACAGATATGTTGGCATTGCCAGCCCAACGCACCCCAGGCTCAATAGCTAATTGTTTCTCTTGAGTTTCATAAACTTTAACACCTGTTAGATCAGAAAGATGAACAAGATAAGCAAGAGAAAGAATGAAGTTTACTAACATCAAATCTTAATACCCTAAGAGAGTGAGTATCAAAGGACAAACAAACAACCAAGAAAAACCTAAAAGAACATTTTACACCAGCTCACCATATTAATATAAATAATTTTTTTGAGTTTTAGTTAACTTTTGAAAAATGAACTGATATTCATTTCTTATGTAAATGAAAATGAAGTCAAGAAAATTGAAAGATACTCAATGGATCATATCCATATCCAGGTTTTCTTGTAACAAAATAAATGAAGAGACTACTGAAGGCATATCCAGTCGAATTAAAATAAGGTTGATGAAGTGGAAAGGTGCTCCAAAGCTGTTAAGAGATCAACACATGCCTCCAACATTGTATGGTCTAATTTTCTCAAAAAAAAGGGGGTAAAAAAACATCACATGGTCAAAATGTTTGACAATAAAAAGGGCATACAAATGAAGACCTAGAGCAAGAAAGATATTATGTCAAAAACTCCCTCTCCTGCCCTATTGTATAAAACAAAAAAGAATGAGAAAAACTCAATGTTTAATTTCATAATGAAGCTCAGAAAAATTATGTTATAAAATGTATAGAACAGCAACTCTACTAGAAAATGGCCTCTATATTTCGAGGGCAATCTGAGATCATCTGTTTTAAGATATCTGAAGAACTTTCTTCAAAAGGCAAGGAGGGTTCAAAGAACCCAAAGCCCTCCCCCCCCACCCTCATTTATTATAAATAAAAGGCTTATTTAAAAACCTTCAGATTGCAGAAATTGTTCTAGTGCAGAAAACAATTTAAGGAATGCAACAAATAATAATATATTTGGAAATTATGACACAAATATAGCAGAAGTTTGCCTGCAATAAATCACATCATCAAAATTTCTTATAAAAGAAAAGAAAAAAAAACTATTTCTATTTTATGAGCAGACTTTAAGCAGATGCCGTAAAGAATTTACTGCACTTTACATGGAGAATTGCACTTAGATTACCTCATAGTTTTAAATATTTCTCAGTTACATGTCTTGAATGATCATGTGCTTAGATGATATGACACGTCAGTCAAGTTCATCTCCTACTTCAATCCAAGACTCATGCAATCCTATGAAAAATAAGTATAACCCTCTTGTACAAATCATATGAGATAAAATTGGCATCATCAAAATATTAAAAAAGATTTTAATATTGCCAGAGTTTTTTCCTATGCTGCATTCTGAAAGGTTTTTACTTAATGCTAGTGCTTAGAGGAAGAGAAAAGAAACGCACCATGAATTGTAGGTGGAAGAGTACCAAGAGTTAGATGGTCAAATTCAATGGATTCTAAGCAATATTTCCCAATATATTGATCAAATATTGGCTTTGTTGTGCTTCTTATTGTACTGCATATTGCCTGTGTTCATTCATACAATTTTAAGACAATGAGTGCCAAGTGAAGTCATTATCAAATACCTGCAGAAGTACCTATTCTAAGAAAAACAACAAAAAAATTCAACTCTACTGAATGAAACATATAAAAGTTGAAGAACCTTATCTAGGTACGGCCATATATCAAACATAAATTTATTCATCCAGTCAACCTGCAGAAGAAAAGGGGAAGAACTCTTAACAAAATATACACATTTACTAAGGCAGAGCAATGAAATTGCTAGGACACAATTGTTATGGTGCATATATGTGTGCTCCATGTGATGACTTAGTGTACAATTTTCTTTTGTAAATTCAGTATGATACTTGAAACTTTGATCACATCAAACATCCTAAGTAGAATTTATTGCATGTCATTATGCTTCCCATCCTTTGGTTTTTCTAAGATGTCTTGGTATGCCAGTTACCTAGAAAATCATCTTTATGTCCACTTGGCATCAACACTAATTGGAGATCATCAATCCAACTTGGACTGCTAACATTAGCTGCCATGTTGCTAATATCAGTAATTGCACCATCTCCAAAACTTAGTTAGAAGTCAAAATCCTTATAGGACCTTAGTTCTTTGGTCCAGGAACTTCACTGTGGTGCTTATAGACAACCAAATGGATGATTGGAACATGGGCACCCAAGGCCGTACTTTTGCCAACAAACTATAAGTTGCCATGGTAATTGGAGAGCTTGTTCAAGCTAGATCTCCCTCATATGTAGGTTGTCCATTCTCAAACTTTGTGCTCTGTGCTGTTCAATTAGAGCATACTAAAGATTGCATTTCCCTTGCTACAAAAAAAATCTGTTCCTGGTTATACATGGATCTAACAAGTTACAACACATTATGATGATTCAATTGGTCCAACAAGGCATTGGAGAAAGAACTGAATTTGCAAAAGATCATAATTAAGCCAATAAAGATCTGAATATGGAAAAGCTATGCAAGGATATAAACAAACTGACCCGGTCACAATCAGGCTTTTTAATCCACGATGGAATCTCAGGTAGGAGTGCATGCAAGGTTTTTGAATCTAACTCATTCAAGGGTCTAATAGTTGGTTCCTGCCAGAAGGAAGCACAAGAAAAAAGGGTAAACAAAAATTACTACATGAGCAATTTAACATGTGGACCTAATTATATCCATATGCACAATAAGTATTGATGATCCAAAAAAATAATGATAACAATTTCTGAAGTTTTTGATTCTTGCCAGGACTGGCCAACATAGCTGTGCATTGCTCATTTCAAGATCTCTTTCAATGCAGCCGGATTGGTTTTCCCAGTCTTTCTTATATGAAGCATCAACATCCAACTTTTGCCAAAAATGCATTAAAACAGAGAAATTATATATAAATATCACGTTGAAGATCCAGTACAGCAAGTCAGGAAAAAAAAGAAGAAAATATCAGAACCCAATAAGATAGATTATTTCAGTACTTTTTTTCAGAAAAGTGAGGCAAGTCAAATCAGGACCATAATGTCACAAAAATCTTACACTTTAGCAGCTACAGCATCTAAAATAGGAATTCATTTTATAAAAGACTAATTCAAAGGCACTCTTACTAGAATTATGCTAAAATATGGTTGAACAATAGAGTCATTTGATCCGAACCAAAAAGGTAACAACTCAACCAAAAAAAAAATTCTTACTGAAGTTCGCTCAAGCAAGCAAAGATATTCCTATAAGACAGTCTGCAGTCCCATCGAACAATGTCTTATACTGAGTTTGGAAAACATGCACAGCAGGAAGAAAGAAAACAAATCAGCCAATTCTTTCATGTGATGTCTAAACGCCAAGGAAACAAAACCCAAATCAGAAGAACACTCTCATCGGGCTTCCTCCACAGTCAAAGGAAATCAACAACAGAACATCAGGTTCGATCAAAAACCGACATCAAGAAATTTGCCAAAACCCTCATCTCGTTTCTCACTCAATCCATCAGGTGTTCAAAAGACAGACCCAACAACGCCGCTCTTTTTAAAACTATCGAAGAGAACCAACAACGAAGAAAAAGGCCAAAATCAGAGCCTTTTTTCCTATTGGGTTTCCGGCACAGCAGACCAAACAACGCCGGCTTCAGAAGAACAGAAAGCAAAGAAAGATCACATTTTTATCTCAAAATCTATTACGAAAAGGAAAAGGGAAAAAACATGAGAAAAATTCTCATCGACTTTCTTGGTTCTTGCACGAAAAAAAAAGAATAATGAATCAATAGTGAAAATCATCGAAGTCCAAAAACACTATAACAACAAAAAAAGGAATTGGATTCAGAAGAAAAAAATGTGACCTCTCTTTCAACATCAGTTGGCTGGAAGTATATGTACAAGAAATAGCCGAGAATAATCCCGATGGGAACGCCGAATCCGAAGCCGACGATCCCCAAGAAAGTGCCCACGAAGCCCATCGCCTACTCTCTCTCGCGCGCGCAATCATCGAATCGAATCGAAATGGATTGAAAGAGGGAAAGGAAAATAGGAAGTCGGGCGGCTTCGGCCTCGGGAAGAGACTAGTCTTCGGAGAACTCCGTCCCGAGACGGAGAACGGCAAGGCCTAGGAGTACCCGAATAAAACCGCCAAAACCAGTTCTTTTTCGGCCAACGGTTTCGACACGTTAGCGTTTGAAATCACGCATGTGCCACTCTCCTTTTACACAATGCCTGATTTGCTCCCAAAAGGTTTGTCTCTTTTAATAAGGAGAAAGGGAGACAGGATTGTCTCTACTCTTTTTTTTATTATTTTTTTTTGCTAAAACTGAAATTTCATACATCATGGATGCGAATACATCCAATAGCATTTGTAATCAAAAAATCTCAGAATGCACCAGACAAATCATCCTCACTAACCTATAGAGTGCCTCTGTGGCCCGCAACATACACCGCCACCTAGTCTGCCGCCCCGTTAGCCTCACGATATATATGCATAGTCTGAAAAGTAATTCCCTCCCTCACCATCAAGATTGTCTCTTTTAATAAAACCAACCACTAGCGTTTCAAACCTTCCTACTCTTGGTTGGTTTTTCCTTCTTCTTCGTCTTCCTTCTCTACGAAGTAACTTCGTAAGGATGATAAAACTTGCATGATACTTGGAGAATGGTCTAAACCAACTCGATGCTTACAAAGCCCCACACATTTTCTTTTTTTTTTTATACATGTCGGATGATTTAAATTAACTAAAAAAAATATATTCATTTGAATCAAAAAATAAAATATTAGAAAACTAGGTAGAAAGAACAGGTGAGGATATCTAGAGAGTGGATCCCATATGATTCGCCGTATATGATGCCTTCCAATCAGATGTATTGTTCATTTTTCTATAAATATAAGAAATCTTAAAATATGGTAGTGATTACAATAGTCTCCAACACGAGGACTCCAGAAAGGGACGACATTTCATTTCTCATCCATAAGATTAAAAAGGTATCCTACAACTGCTTTCACCAGAGATCTTGTGAATAGAACAACCTAGTTGCATTAAAAGCTCTGGAGATCCTTCCCTTGGTGAACCTCAAACATATGGTTTGGAACATGTGACTACTGATATATTTATTACATCTCCTTTTCTCTAAGACTCTTAAATTAGCAACGTAGCACGTCTATGAATCTATCGAAGATGGGATCGCTCTTAGTAATTGTTCTCCTTTTCATTCTCTCCTTTTTCCCTCTAGAAGTTTTGCTTCTTCAGGTGACAGTAGATGAAGCCTAGTTTAATCCTGCTAGGGTTTCATGCATGAACCCAATTGTTTGGATAAATGTTGTTATGAACGGATCATATGGAGGCCAAGCTTTGAAACCATCTCAAAATGTTACCATAACGAAGCCAAAGAAGTTTAAAATTGAATTGAGGAGATTATCTCTCATCTTTTTTCTTAGATACCCATTCCGCAGAAGCATTTGGATCACTTTTACATCTTGCCTTTAGAGGCCGGCCAACAAATTTGCATTCCTTGTAGACTCCGTGGAGGATAGAAATTTCAGCTTGCCTGAGAAAATCTTGGGATCGGCTTCTGATGGCTTTGTTTTGGCATATATGGCTCGATCGGAATTGTAGGATATTCCTTTGCAGCAGGCAGTATTCTATATTCTCAGTTCTATAGAAAACCCTATAAGCTTTTTATATTTTTGGCACAATCTCGGGCCTGTAAAAATTAAAGAAGGGCACAACAAGATGTGGAAATATATTCTTTTTTTGGTGATTAATCCTTATTTTGTGGTCTTTGTTTGGAGGCTTCTTATCTCTCTTCTTCTTATACGTAATTTTCTCTACTAATGAATTTGGGGAAGTATTTCACTTCCCCCTTTTATACAAAAAAAAAATATTTTTGCTTTACTACTAAAATCATTATCAGCTAGCATGAGATATTGTGAATATTTCATATCTAAATTGATGCCGGCATCAGCGTCTCTGGAAGTTCTTTTGAAAGAATTTGTTTTAGTAGTATTTTGCTTTGAAGACCAATTATTCAATTGTATAATTTTGTTCATAAATTAAGAATTATTCCAATGCTCACATCTCATTGCTTAACAATTAAAGGTTTTTGATTTGAGCCCTAGACGTGCACTCTCAATCATTTGGATTTGGATAATTATAGTATAGGAAGATCTATTTCATTCTCTTGGAAAAAAAAATCTGTTTTTTGCTGTTCATAGCTCATAGTCCGTACTTTGTTATACTTTGGTACCAGCCATTCAACTACTAATGACATCCTCCTTTCTTTAAAACAATGAGCAGAGAGGAATATCAACTCCTACAACCATGATTCATGGATCTAGATCTTAGTCATCCGTGAATTAATACTATGCAATTTATTGGTTGAATTTGTTTTGTTTTTTTTTGATTAGTAGTATAATGGGAAGAGCTATAATTGCTGTTGTCATTTTAAAACCCATCAACTAAAATTAATTGCGGAGCTGCGGGAAGTGCTCGTAGTTGTTATCGAGGGACTCGGTACTCCGTGTCCTACGGGCCTTACAGGAGAGATGGGACCCACCGGGAGCGAAACGGGATCTCAAAAATGACCGTTTCACAGGGTGCGAATGGCCACGATGATCCGGACATGATACCCTCAAACGTGTCACGTGATACCTGATGGAATCTTGTAGAGATCCGAAGCCCTTAAAATAATAATAATAAAAAGCCATGGGCCACATATCGGTCATCATCGGAATCCAGCCTCCATTATTTTACTCTTATTCCGAGGTCAGGGATCTGCATCCAGCCTGCCCTATTAAGGAGAGCTTAAGCCTATGATATTATGGAGGAGAGTTGGTGTTGGGCTCATGGGCCTCCTTAGCTATGTGGCACTTTTTGCGAGCAAAAGAGATGCCACCAAGGTGGTAGCTCAATTGAAAAGGGGCGTTTGCTTCCAACTAAGTAGTTTCATATTCAAAACATGCAGACGTCGATTAAATTTAAAGATCGGATGCCCCATGTCTGGACACGGGATCTGAAAGCGCTACTGGCCGGCTGGTACCAACGTCGGGATGACGTACTCACCCGTGAGGAGGTTGCCACGTAGATGGGGCCGCCCGCAAGATAGGGAGGGTATGAGAAATATAAGTATGCCTCTACCTCCGAAGGGGTAGGGGGTGCTTTCTATCCGTATCGGACATGTCCTGGTGGGAGAGGGGCTCAGTATGGGGTTGCTACGCGGGTGAGGTTCTCTTTCCCCCCTTCACCCTTTTTTCTAAGCAAAAAAAAAAAAAAAAAAAAAAAAAAGAGATGCAAACCATACAAGAAAACTTCAATACTTTTTGTCTTGTATTCGTAACTAGTATGCTAAGGTTTTAGCTTTGAATAAAAGATTCACTCCCTTTATGATCCGGATTTCCTAGTTGGCTGTAGATTTGGCAAGTCTAGAATTAAAAAAAGTACAATATTTGACTTATTTAAGAAATTAAATTTTATAATCTAAGATTATGTTGGGATAAGCAGACTGAAAATTTTATTAGATTCGTGGATTGTACTAGTACAACCCGCAAAATTATAGAATTAGAAGTTCTAGATGGATTGAAGTCAGATTACAACGAACGTAGAGTCACAACGATGCGACTGCTGCGATGTGGTTTCTTGATGGAATATGGTCTTGGTGGAAGGGGTGGTAAAAAAATGATGCAGAGCTGAGGTTCCTCTTTTATTAAAAGATTGGGTGAGCTGCATATAATAGTAACACTCTAGACTCTTAAGAGACTACAATGAAATAATTCTCTTGCATAATTTGTACTAGCCCCGCTATGCGCCATGTTCAAAGTGGGTATTGTTGGAACTGAAGAAATTCACTGCATATAACTTTCTTTTGAATGTAATTGAGTCCCTCATCTCAAGTCCAAACTGTTACATGTGTAACTCCCTCGTGCCAATTTGAACTAATCCTGGCATTTGGACTACCCCCCGATTAATTAGGTATTTGATGTTATTCATTTATGATTTATTATTAATTTTTCATTTATGATTTATTATTAATTAAAATCTGCTGCATCAATTTTTACACAACCCGTAATATATATATATATATATATATATATATATATATATATATATATATATATATATATATATATATATATATATATATATATATAATCTTGTGCCCATGAGACTCCCTATGGTGAACATCCACATTACTCATCTTACTGTTAGGTTAGCTGCCAACTTGTTGAAGACGCACGTTGACTTGCAGCTGAAAAACGAAAAAAAAAAACACCATGGAATGCCATTCACCACATAACGAACAACTTGAACAAAGATTTTTCTACCAATTTGACCCGATTTCTTCAAGAAGGAAGCATACTCCAATTCTCTGTTATTTAATCTTTGTACTTAGGACTATATTGTGCATTTTCCCTATTAACTAAAATCAAAAGAGATTATAGCTACATAACAATGATGACAAGGTCCAATCACAAATATTCCATTCCAAACATTTCACTGTTCTATGCGGATAAATACAAATATAGGGCCTCTGTACTTTTTCTCATTAAGAACAAAATGATTACCAAAGTAAATTGAAAATTTATTCAGAGAGATTTGCTCTTACATTCAATATTCAACATGCTTTCTGCTTCTCGATAACAGCAGTCAAGCAAGGATGAAGAAGCACGAAAAAGAGAACGGCATTAGAAGTGGAAAACTTTTCATTCAAGCTACATAGTTTACCCTCAGTGTGATTAGAAGGAAAACGGAGAATTGCTGCCTTTTTAGTAACAAACTATCAGAAAACAACAAATTTTTTCATAGTAGTATGTCGAACCACATGCTGTACCCAAACACTAAAGATTCTTTCAAAAAATGAGATCACGGTGGCGGGGGTTCTGGTTCAAACAGCGGCGGACAGCAGCTTGTGAATAATCCGCAGCAGCAGAGACACCATAAGCTGCAATGTTTATAAGGGAGAAAAATAATTTTTTGGACAAGCCAAATTAGTTTGCAATTCCACTGTAAAACAAGGGAGCTGCATTTTTGTTTGTCGGAAGAAGCAGTAATTGACAACTCACCATAAATCCAGGAAACCAACCGGTGGTGGCGCGGGTGCTGGCGGGAGGAGAGGCACCTCAGGAGGGGGTGGCGGAGGAGGGGGATCCATTCCAGTATGTCGACATGAAATGATGAAAAGCAGGTGGCCGCCCCCTGCATAGCATGAACATATTCCTGATCAACCACCAACTACCATTCAAAACATCAGTATCCAGCTGATAGTCAGCAACATTTGAATTCATGACTTGAAATAAGCAAGGGGTAGATAAGGATTCTTAAGACTCTATGGAAATGTAATCAATAACTATAAGAAGCAAAGAGCGAACATAATAACATCCATGGCTACTGAAAAATCATTACAGAAAACAAAAGGTCATGTCTATAGCCAATAAAGTGGCTTAAATGCAAATAACTAGTCAAACCAAATGTAAGCACTGAAGAAAAAAAAAACATCAAAGAGACGGGAGAAAATAACCACACTAAAAGAACGTCCCATACTATACACAAAGAAACCCAGTCTCTGAAGTTATTCTGCAGCAATGCACAAAGGGCTGGTGCCAAATTAGAGCCTAAAGAAAAACAATGACATAAGTAAGTTGCTTAAATTAGCTATCAACTATTTGGAGCAATACCTAGGATTTGAATCCTGGACCTCTTGAAGGGCAAGTAGGTGCCAACCAACTTAGTTAACAATTGTTGGCTAAGCTCAGCTGTTAACTGCATTGCACAAAGTATATCAAAATGCAAAGAAGAGATATATAAAAAAATAATAAACCAATTTCTTTTTTTATGACACCTATCAACATAAAGCCTGTTTGGAAAATCTAGCAGAATTGGGCTGGATTGCCCGTTGGATTATGGATTACACAACCTTTTTAAATAAAGCTCATATCAACCCAATCCCTCTCCAGCCTGCAGTCCAATAGGCTCATAGATGGGATTTAGACCAAGACTAGGATGGGTCGTTCGAAAAAAGAGGTTGAGCAGGACCCAATTCCCCTAGAGTGGGTCCAATCCTACTGAATTTCCCAAATAGGCTCTTAGATGGAAAGTTTACCCGCTTGTTTGTGCGCTTGCATCAGGATTTTGATTTTCACGGGACCTTATTGCTTGGAAAACGCTAGTTCATATATTCTTGCCTTAGCCATGCATCTAGTAAATGATGAAGTAACGAAATCTTTACGATGAAAAGACATGGACTTAGATTAATCTAAGACAAGGTTGCATGCTTCTATTATCAAAATCAAGAAATACTAGTTCCAAAAATCAATCTTGACAATTGACATTAAAACAACAGTAGGTCATCCAAAATGGTGGAAGCAATGATCGCAGTAAAACGCTTGCCAATATTAAAAAAAAAAAGACAGCAATTAAATAACAAAAGAAAGTACAATAGAATAGAACATCAATAGAGAGGGGGTCATCAAATCTAATATACAATAGAACAAAGACTTAAATGCTTTCAAAGCTAAAAGTTGTTTTTTTTTTTTTAATTCTTCTTTTAAATAAAATCAACTAACCTTCTTGGTCCGGCATTTGCCTCAAAACCCTCTTCATCTCCTCAACCTCCCTTCCCGAGCCAAAGCATGGCAAGCCTGCAGTCGAGAAATCCTAGCGTCCCGAACTCTAGTGCTCGAAACCACATCCTGTCCATTAAGATCCCATCTTTCCCAGCGCCGCAAGCTTCCCGACCATCCCGCATCCGATTCGATCGGCGGAACAGTGGCCCGGGCGCTCGTTCCGCTAGGATTGAAATGTCTCTCCCGGAATATGTCGACGAATCAAGAAGATGCTCCTCCGCCGCGTCCGCAGCCGAGGAAAACGAGGGCTTGGGGGCTGGAGGCGGAAGAGGGACGAAAGGTCGGAGCTTCCATCGGAAGAGCATCAGAGAGACGGTTTCGAGGTGGAGAAGGGAGAACAAAACCCTAAACCCTTCTTTTGAGTTCACGAGAGCCAACGGTCTTGGCCCTGGCCCGCGGAAAACTATCGGGGTGGTAATTGGCCGGCCCAACCCCAACTCACATGGAGCGCAACTAGAACTAGGCCGGGCATGGGTTGCTTTAGGCACGGCCTGGGTGGATTTGCGTTAAAATCCCGGCCCAACTCAAAACCGCATCGGATTCGGGGATATTGGGCAATCCAACCTAATCCGAACGCAAGATTTTTTTTTTTTTTTTTTCTTAATGAAGAGGAGGGAAAGCCATCCGATTTTTATTAAAAAAACAATTTATAAAACTAATTATAAAGAATTTGCAAGAAAAAAAAAAAAAGAGCAATAAATTTTTTTTACAAAAGATAGGAATATGTAAGTAGACCTATTAAACAATTCAATAAGCTGAACAATCTTCTAAGTAATTTGAAGAAGCTCTGTATCTTCAGTGTGCAACTATATAAGCCTGAACGCAAGAATTTTATTTCATTTCTTTTTTATCATCAGATAAATTACGATTTGATTTTACTTCAACTCTTTTTTTTAATATGAATTCAATACTACCTGATCTGCCGTCAAATGTGAAATATTTCGCTTTTTTCTTTCATTACGTTTAAAAGTCTTGAGTGTCTTGCACCAAATTTACATTTTGACCTGAGGAATCCTACAACATCTTGAGAAATTCCAAATCTGTGGCTCCAATTAGAGGAGGATTCATATTTCTTCAGCTGTTTGGTCAACCTGCCTTCTCCTTCCGGATTTCTCCACTCTCCAACAAGGAACATCATCTACGCCATTTCCAGGAGTCAGTAGGATTTGTTACAGAAATTTCATCTGAAAACCACTGAATGAAACGATCAGCTGTAGGATTCTCCTGGAGCAGAGCCATATTGTAGGTGACAACCGTCATACAGATAGAAGTGGTAGAGACCAAGGTCGAGTAATGCGAACAATGGAACTACGAGCCCCCCATTTTTTCTTTTTTCTCTTTTTTTTTTTTCCTTATGAAGCGAGTCAAAGCCACCGGCCTTTATTATTTAAAGAAAAGTTTATATAAACTATTTATAAAAAATTTACACAAAAAAAAAACACAAAAGAGCAATAATTTTTTTTAAAATAAGTGACTTGCTAAACTATTTAACAAGCTGAACAATCTTATAAGTAATTTAAAGAGTCACTCTAAGACGTTACCCAAAATAACTAGGCATAATGTATTATTTGAATTTCTTGATCCTGTATAAGTACTCACTAAACACGCACTTGCACAGATCATCGTCTCCTAGTCCACATTGGTTATGAAACGGATCTGGTCTGATACCATTTGTAACAACTCAAGACCTCACCCAAAATGGTTTGCTAGAATGTATTATTTGAATTTTTTGATTCTATATAAGCATCCAAAATCTATCCAACAAATAATCAATGTGAGACTAAACATACTGTTGGATGGCATTACTTCTTCGGAGAGATTTTTCCTCGGAAGCATCTCAATGAAAGCACCAATGTTGGGGGGTGGCTTGGGGCCGAAAGCCACCCTCCAACATTAGCATAAATCTATAAGAAATTATGATTGGTCTCCCCTAACTCTCCATCTTTTCCTCTCTTCTTTTTTCTTCTCTTTTCCTCACTTCTTGCTCTTTTCTTCTTTCTTCATTTTCACTAACTCTCCTTTCTAATCTTTCTAGGTGGGCATTTACACCGGCTAGGGTAATTGATATATTCTCAAGAGTTCGGTTTCGACTTTCAAGAGTTCAGTTTAGGTGTTGAGAACTCCCCTCTAAAGCCTCAAGCCGCGCATTTTCATCCCACATCGTCACTTCAAACCTCCTTTGGCCGTCACCCAAGGGATGATCCGACTCTCCTCTTTTTTATCAAAATTTTGGAATAAACACCACTCAATCTTCTCCAATTACAAGAGTTTACAAATTAGAAATCTCTCACCCCGAAAGAGACGTCTTGATACTCTATTTGCTCTCTATCCGGGAGTTGGAAAAGGGCACGAGGTACTACCACTAGCCTTCCTCTTATGCCGTCTCTAATATACCCTACACCGAATAGTTGGGTCAAATAGAGCCGGGTACTACCATTAGCCTTCTCATTGGTACCATTCCTATGATGAGCAATATAGAAGGATCAATCTGTTTCCTTCACAAAAACAAAGTGCACACTCCTCTTTTTGCAAATAAGAATGCAATGTTGCAGAAATTTAAGTACCCAATGCATGCATAATAAACTTCTAATGTACCCTTCCACAAGCTCAACAATTAATATGAAGGTATCAAGAAGCAAACCTCACTTCTAAGCATGCAATGTAATGTAAAACTCCTTATTCCAACCCAAATCTGAAATTTTCTTGGATTTAAAGGTGTTACCTCTTTGGAGAGACCTTCCTTCGAAAGTCTCTCAATGAAAGCACTATTGTTAGAAGGCGTTATCTCTTTGGAGAAACTTTTCCTCCGAAGTATCCTTATGAAAGTACCAATGTTGGGGGCTGGCTTGGGGCCGGAAGCCACCCCCCAAAACATTCGCTCGCACAGTTCTCACACAATCTTCAGTGTGCCACTACATAAGCTCTGATTTCCGTAGATGGGGATCTCCATCCTCGCCATCGCTGGCCACACCCCTGCTCACCCAAGGTCCAGTTGTAGCGGCCTCTGGATACAGAGCATCTAAAATCTTCTCGGCAGAATCCGCCGCGGCCTGTTTTCTAGGTCTCTCTCGAGCTGTTCACCGACCGGTGACAGCCCAAGCTCCTGAACTTGGATGAGGCATCGCGGCCACCTCCCACCAGGCGGCTGGCGAGGTGCGCTTCCTCACTCGTCTCTTTCATGCGGCCAAGGTGCGATGTTTGAAATAACGATTTTTATAACGTTATAAAAATTTTGAGGATCCATCATTGCATCATATATAATTATAATGAGAAATTAAATAAAAATGATCTTTTCATCTAAAAGAACTAAATAATGATCATCATCAAATTCTAATGATCTTTAACTTATCTTTAATTCTAAAATTTACAGTTCCTAGCATTTTGATTTAAATAAAAAAGGATGTCCAATGAGAGATGTTATCAAAACAACCCTAACTGGTTCTCTATCAAGTCGACGTGTATCACTCATTCAATTCACACAAGTGCTATGGAAAAGAATTATAGGTTGTATATATTCTGATGGTGTTTTTTCCTCTGATATGTTCCAATAATTTAGTTGTTCATAACACAAACTCTCATGATGAATGTACAAATGGAAAATCAAACAGCTCTCTTACGATGAATATGCAACATTTATGGTCATAACATCAAATAGTGCTCCATTTAATCTCAACGTCTATCATTCCATTCCTCGAATTTATCAAATGATATCTTTCGTTTATGCGGCCGTTGTTGACAACATCTGAAAGATTGATATCTACGTGCCCCATTGATTCCTATGGCATTAAAAGAGGTGAAATTAGAAGGGAATAACATAAAGGAAAATAAAAACAAAGAGGACTGTCGGGATTTTCCTAACCTTTCCATGAAAGCTGAAACCTCTTCGTTTGCTCATCACTTCTATGTGAATTTTCTCATCTATAGGGGCTTCCTCTAACATGAACTGGAATTCTTCACTCCATCTGGGATCCCTGCTTTTCTTAATCATCTGAATATAGATCGACACGGAAGAAATATTGAGATGCTTATCAACATAAAAACTGACAATAGAGGTAACAAGGGTACTTGCTGTTGTAAAACATGCGATTTCTAAATTATGAAATTAAGGGGAACAAATGGATCATCCACTTTTACATCAAAAAATGACCTTTCACCTCCTTTTCGAAACAAAAAGCTTCACATAAGTTACAAATTTGACATGCCTTGTGATCGTAATATACACCAGGTATAAAAAGATAGAAACGATGCTCAATCAATGACAAAAACAAGACACAATGATGTCCTATGTGAAATGGAGTCATTTTGATCAGATTTGAATCAAGCATAAAGAATAACTGACAGGGGAGAAGGGGAAAAGTTTAAGAGCACAGGAGTTCCAAATAATAGGCTTCTCCAAACCAATGACAGAAGATGAATCATCTTAGCAGGCTCGAATAAAAGTGGAAGATAGCATCAGATTTGGTAGCATCAAACTAGTTGGAACAAACAAGATAAAAAGATTCCACATGAGAATTAAATTGAACTTTGTGGAAAGGATAGTGAAAAAAGGAAGGTCATGTCAGGAAGTACTTGTCTACTTAAAAAGAAACAAATTAGAAAACAGATATCCAGACAGTCATAGCACCAAAAAAATGTAGACAGCTCTTGCATAACTAATATTAAATACTAATGATACCATTTGACAAAATGTCAAGCCACAAAATGCTGGCATTAAACTCAAATGCGGATAGAGGATTAAAATGGAAGATGCGTTACAACCAGAAAATAAAGCAAAGGATGAGGGAAAACATTTTTTTTTAAAACAAAAAGAAGTGTTAATTTGATACACAAGATTTAGACACCCAAGAAGAAAAGGGGTTAGAGGTTAGAGGTCCACTGTTAAAACAGCAGGGACACAAGCATGAACATGCATGCGTGCACAAAAGAAAAGAAAAGAAAAGAAAAGAAAAGGTCTGGTGGTTAGAGATCCGCTGAGAATAATAGTGACATGCTCATACAATACATACACAAAAGTAAGCAGGAGTTCAAGGTTCACTAATACAACAGTGCATGCACACATGCACGCACAAGAAAAATCCTGTATTTCCTTTTTTGTGTGTTTTTAGGCGGTTGGGGGATGGGGGATACACATCCACTTATAGAACAATAGTTATACACATCAAATGAGAATGATCACACATGCATGTATGCAAGAAGGGGTTGAAGAACCACTAAAAAAGCAGTAATGATATATATCAAGAGGCACACATTGCCAGCACAGCAAAAGACATAACCAGTCATCAATTAGCTTACTTATGGCAAATAGACAGATGAACTGCAAGATAAAATGTTGGAAAAGGATTGTAAAGTAGAAAGATCTCGCTCAATATGTGTTAAACACCTCAATGGAGATGTATTAAGTCAGAGAGTGACAGCCGAGGACACACATGCAACCAAGAAAACAGCAATAAATTATAGTTGCCAACATTAAGAATGATAGCTCAATAAGTGATTTAAACTCACCTTAGTTTTCTTCTTTTCTCCTCTGAAAAGGATCAGTGCATAAGGGTTATTGTGATGCTTTCCTTCTACATTTTCGGCACTTTCAATGGTTACCAACAAAACCCCACCATCAGACGATACATCATGGGAAGCCCTGCTGATGCTACTATGCTTAACATCTCCATCTAAAGTACCACTTAACGTGCCATTTTCTTCTTTAAAAAGATCAAATGTCAACTCCACTACAAGCTTTCCTCTGTTTCTTTTATTTTGTAGATCATTGGGGTTCAAGTTCTTGAGAAGATCAACCGTGAACGTCTTTGTCTCATGAGGAGTAAGCAAGCGAAGGGGAATTACTTGCATGCCCAGCTTATCATGCATTTTAACCTATCATACAAATGACTGCAACTTTAGATATGACATCCAGTCATTCACAAGAATAAAAAATGAAAAACATGTATGAATTAACATATGCAGGGAGCTAAACCTTTTCCCAGTCATAGACATGCAGCTCAAGAACTTGAGTCTCAGGGTCTTTCACTATAAGCTTGAACTGTTCATTCCATTCAGGATTCAGATTACTCATCTTTATCGAGGTTTTCTTCGATGGTAGTCTCTCCCCACTCAGTCTGAGCTTAACATATGGATCAGATTTACCAAGGAAATCCATTTTGCGTAGATTAAGTGCACGAACAACCTTCACATGTAATATACCAACAGGCTTCTTTGTGGCTCCACTATAAAAAGGAGATATCAAAACTTCAGACTATCCGATCAATAATAATTATGTAACAGTTTCTCTAGGAAGCATACTGTGGAAATCAATCAACAAAATGGAATGCAATTATTTATTAGGCTATTTCAAAACATTCAAGATTTAACATCATAAATTAACTAGGCAAGTCAGTGCGACATCTCAAGGTGAGTCTGCCAGAAACCAGTTTTTTTCCACACTGCAAGCATCAAAAAACCTGTTTTGTATAGGTGACCTTTAGATATTTACTTCTTTCTTGATTTTTGACATTCCATTTCTAATGATATTTGTATAAGAAAGTGTTGTTATAATCCCAGAACAATAGAAAAATTGGAAGAACTAAAACTGATCATTAAAACATAAAAGATAATCATGAAGAATTGTTGCACTTGAGCTCACCTAGCACCATCTAGAATTGGTACTTCTAGAACTTTGGGCCAATGGTAGAGATTTGAAATTTGTGTTGCAACTGTTTCCTGTAAATGGCAGACAAGAATCATAGAAGAGCAGTTAGTTCTACTTTTATAAAGTCTTTGTTCTACATGCTAATACATGATTTTAGAGTAAACTTTCATTTTCATTAAATTACAGAAGAAAAGTAAGCAACCACACCAAATTCTCTCTTCAATTCCTTATTGGAGTGCATTTGTATCCATGTGCACATGTATGTATCTTCATGCGTAGAGAAGAGAATATCTAACATAGTTATCCTATAACGACTTATAGGAAATCCAAATCAATGGCACACCATTTATCATGATCCGCAAGACCCTAAATACCTAACAAAAAATTCAAATGCTTTAAAAAACTATATATATACATCATGTGATTAGTAAACCATCAGTTCTCTTTTTTGAGAAACATGGAGGGAATGCTACCACCAGGCTTTGAACACTGGACCTCTTTCCAAGTGATAGGGATGCTAACCAGCTGAACTAGCAAATTTTCATTAACAAACGGTTATCTTAGTCTATGATTTGAGGATATCCCGATCAATCTTTATCTATGATTTGGGGTTATCCTAAACCACAAGAATTTTAGCCTATATTTGAAGGTGCTATGAAACAAACTGAGTAAATCATCCATGCATTGTGGCATAGGGAAAAACTACTTAGCTACATTTTCAGAACATTAAATCCATTACCACATGAGCATATGTATGTGTATTTATCTAGATATATGTATATTTATCAAGAGATAACCTTACAGACTTAAAAAACATCCTAAATAAATCTACGAGGAAAGAACTCATAGCAAGGTTTGCTGAACCAGTACCGGAGGGCGTACCGGCGACTAGTTCGGCATAGTATGGGTCCGTACCATATTGTTCTAAGATGTTTTGGACCTTTTTTATATTTTCATATTTTGAATTGAAGTTGGCAGATGGTTTGTTGAGTTCACAAATGAAAGTCAGCAAATGGTTTGCTAACTTCAATTCGAGATTTGAACATAAAAAGGAGTTCGAAATAGAGGACCGCAATTGCGATCCTCTGCTTCGTTCCCTTTCTCCCCTATTCCACATACAAAGATTCATTCCCTTTCTCCCCTATTCCACATACAAAGATTCATTCCCTTTCTCCCCTGTTCCGAAGCGAAGACAATAGGGACCGGTCTAGAACAAAGATGGTAGTGTCAAGGAAACCCCACTCGGAAGAGGGAGGAAGAGAGAGGGGGAGAGAGAGAGGGGGGGAAGAGAGAGGGAGGGAGAGATAAGGGGCTTAACTGGGGCAATCCGTATTGTTGTTGGTCGGCGAGGGGAAGACAAGCACGAGAGGATGCCAGAGATAAAGAAACTAAGCGAACAAAAGTGGAAACCCTTGAACTGCCTTTTATATCATTTCGATGTGGCAAAATTAAGGACCAGTTTGGTTTGGTATGCCCCAAACCACTTGATTCGGGATGGTTCGGTGAACCTTGACTCATAGTAACAATGGAGTTAGGGAATGTGGTGGCAACAAGCTTGGTCAAAGCCTTGTTGACATGGTTTACTCATTAGTTAGGAGGTGGAGATGGCACTGGAGGAAAGAAGTGGTAAGATGTGGCCATAGTGGAGCTACTGGTGAAGAGAATGGAGGGTGTTGCTGATGAGACAGTAGAATGTCAAGGGATATGATGACTTGGCCAAGCTTGAAGATTAGACATTTGATAGAGCATAAAGAGAAGGGTAAGGTCGAAGTCAAAAAGCTGAGCAACACTAATTTACGCATTAAAAGGACTTTAAGAGCTACTAGAGGAAGCCGAGGGATAAGGTCTAGCCTATGTCATAGCATGTGGATCAAGCCAAAGCGTAAGCGAGGGGAATGAGGGCAGTGAATAACACGGATTTAGAAGAGAATGAGTGTGTGGAGAGAAATAAGCATGATGGATTTGGAATGGGAGATGGTAAGATGGGTTTAGGCCCTTTTTTTATCAGGATTGATAAGAGTAGTGGGGAGGGGAGGTTGGACCACAATTATGTAATTTTATGCATTGTAAAGATAAAACATTAAAATATATTGCTCACATGCCACATGCATGACATAAAATAATTTAGTAATTGCATATTTTCAATTACTATAAATCCATAAGATCTTTTGCTTGCATGATTGGCATAAACTAAGATTGAGCTAAATTGTTTCTCTGTGCACTTGACTCCTTGTATATTTTGTATCATTTGATCTTGCATATCTTTATTCATAAGAAATATTAATATTAGAACAGGTTTACATGTTTGCGATTTCCACGCTTAAGATACACTAAACCGTAAGTAATTCCTACAAGTCTTAATGTTAGAATCTTAAACCAAACAAATAGTGATCCAGGAGGATCACCAAAACCATGGTTCATATAAGTCCCACATAGGGCAAGTACCAAAAAAACAAAATCTGGTGCAGCATTTACTAATCCACCCTTTAATCATTCAATGTAATATCCAGAAGCAATAATTCCCCACCTGATGCCTGACTTCAGCGTTTAAGGTGTCAAAACAACATGTTGACAAGCACTATAGTGGGTCAACCTGGTGAACAGTTGTTATGGTCATTGTCACTTACTATATATGCTAAGTTCAATTGGAACATAACTTCTAATCTGAAAAAAATTCAACTAGAGATACACTACAGTTAGGATTCCCCTCTCCCCTTCCATCAAAAAAGAAAGAAAAGAAAAACAAAATGGATAAATTTTATTGTTTATAATAAATCTGAGTTACTATTCATAAGTAGACACTACCTCCTCCTCTGACTAGTATAAAAGAAGGGCACTGTGATGCTTTGCTAGCCTCTTAAGGAGAGGTTTCATGACCTAAGAGGTGACTATCCTGCTTGCAATTTTCCACAAATATTTCTTGATTCTCCTATCCTTTTCTTTCGACTTATTAGAAATTCAAGTAAAGCTGACTGGAGAAAAAATTTGATCATCATCTATATTTAAAAGAAAGAGCGTTCATAAAAGGAAAAAAGAAAACCTCTAGAATCTCTAATAATGTTTAAAGTTACAAATGCATTGTCATGGTGTATTTTGCTAATTTATTTGCAGACAGTTCACCAAATGTACTCCACTAAATTCCATAACCAGTTATCATCTTCAAACTTAATTCTAACCCAAACAGATAGAAGTTAAGACCTGAATAAACCGATACAGGCCGGGTATTGCCATGATATCTCCACCCAGCAACTTAAGTCCAAAGTCCACACGTGGCTGCAATAAGATTGAAGAAGAAGATCAGTAGCTTTGCTGTGAAATATCATCTAACAATACGTACATACGTGCGCACATACACGCACATGCACGCAAGCAGGCACGCGCAACATGCGTACCCACACAAGGACACACACACATTCAATTACCTTTTCCATTAAAGACACACTCAAATTTGCAAAGCATGGAAAGCTTGGCACAAGTGGCTTTAGAGTAATCCGTGGTACCAAAAATATTTGTAATTGCAGCAGCTGTGAACACCAAAAATGTCTTATTAGTTGCATATGTTGCATATTGTTTTATCCCCTGGTATGACTTGGAACATATCTGACCTGCACTGTTACTCTGAAAGACAAAAGCTTAAGGATTACAGATATGTTGGCATTGCCAGCCCAACGCACCCCAGGCTCAATAGCTAATTGTTTCTCTTGAGTTTCATAAACTTTAACACCTGTTAGATCGGAAAGATGAACAAGATAAGCAAGAGAAAGAATGAAGTTTACTAACATCAAATCTTAATACCCTAAGAGAGTGAGTATCAAAGGACAAACAAACAACCAAGAAAAACCTAAAAGAACATTTTAAACCAGCTCACCATGTTAATATAAATAATTTTGTTGAGTTTTAGTTAACTTTTGAAAATTGAACTGACATTAATAAATAAAAGGCTTATTTAAAAATAAAAGGCAAGTCAAACAATTTAAGGAATGCAACAATAATAATATATTTGGAAATTGTTCTAGTGCAGAAAACAATTTAAGGCTAAAAGAACACACACACACACACACACACACACACACACACACACACACACCCTCATTTATTATAAATAAAAGGCTTATTTAAAAACCTTCAGATTGCAGAAATTGTTCTAGTGCAGAAAACAATTTAAGGAATGCAACAATAATAATATATTTGGAAATTATGACACAAATATAGCAGAAGTTTGCCTGCAATAAATCACATCATCAAAATTTCTTATAAAAGAAAAGAAAAGAAAAAACTATGTCTATTTTATGAGCAGATTTTAAGCAGATGCCGTACAGAATTTACTGCACTTTACATGGAGAACTGCACTTAGATTACCTCATAGTTTTAAATATTTCTCAGTTACATGTCATGAATGATCATGTGCTTAGATGATATGACACATCAGTCAAGTTCATCTCCTACTTCAATCCAAGACTCATGCAATCATATTCAAAATATTAAAAAAGATTTATTCACCAAAGTGAAATTGCCAGAGTTTTTTCCTATGCTGCATTCTGAAAGGTTTTTACTTAATGCTAGTGCTTAGAGGAAGAGAAAAGAAACGCACCATGAACTGTAGGTGGAAGAGTACCAAGAGTTAGATGGTCAAATTCAATTGATTCTATGCAATATTTCCCAATATATTGATCAAATATTGGCTTTGTTGTGCTTCTTATTGTACTGCATATTGCCTGTGTTCATTCATACAATTTTAAGACAATGAGCACCAAGTGAAGTCATTATCAAATACCTGCAGAAATACCTATTCTAAGAAAAACAACAAAAAATTCAACTCTACTGAATGAAACATATAAAAGTTGAAGAACCTTATCTAGGTACGGCCATATATCAAACATAAATTGATTCATCCAGTCAACCTGCAAAAGAAAAGGGGAAGAACTCTTAACAAAATATACACATTTACTAAGGCAGAGCAATGAAATTGCTAGGACACAATTGTTATGATGCATATATGTGTGCTCCATGTGATGACTTAGTGTACAATTTTCTTTTGTAAATTCAGTATTATACTTAAAACTTTGATCACATCAAAAATCCTAAGTAGAATTTAGTGCATGTCATTATGCTTCCCATCCTTTGGTTTTTCTAAGATGTCTTGGTATGACAGTTACCTAGAAAAACATCTTTATGTCCACTTGGCATTGACACTAATTGGAGATCATCAATCCAACTTGGACTGCTAACATTAGCTGCCATGTTGCTAATATCAGTAATTGCACCATCTCCAAAACTTAGTTAGAAGTCAAAATCCTTATAGGACCTTAGTTCTTTGGTCCAGGAACTTCACTGTGGTGCTTATAGACAACCAATTGGATGATTGGAACATGGGCACCAAAGCCGTACTTTTGCCAACAAACTATAAGTTGCCATGGCAATTGGAGAGATTGTTCAAGCTAGATCTCCCTCATTTGTAGGTTGTCCATTCTCAAACTTTGTGCTTTGTGCTGTTCAATTAGAGCATACTAAAGATCGCATTTCCCTTGCTACAAAAAAAAACTGTTCCTGGTTAAACATGGATCTAACAAGTTACAACACATTATGATGATTCAATTGGTCCTACAAGGCCTTGGAGAAAGAACTGAATTTGCAAGAGATCATAATTAAGCCAATAAAGATCTGAATATGGAAAAGCTCTGCAAGGATATAAACAAACTGACCCGGTCACAATCAGGATTTTTCATCCACGATGGAATCTCAGGTAGGAGTGCATGCAAGGTTTTTGAATCTAACTCATTCAAGGGTCTTATAATTGGTTCCTGCCAGAAGGAAGCACAAGAAAAAAGGATAAACAAAAATTACTACATGAGCAATTTAACATGTGTACCTAATTATATCCATATGCACAATAAGTGTTGATGATCCAAAAAAATAATGATAATAATTTCTGAAGTTTTTGGTTCTTGACAGGACTGGCCAACATAGCTGTGCATTGCTCATTTCAAGATCTCTTTCAATGCAGCCGGATTGGTTTTCCCAGTCTTTCTTATATGAAGCATCAACATCCAACTTTTGCCAAAAATGCATTAAAACAGAGAAATTATATATAAATATCACGTTGAAGATCCAGTACAGCAAGTCAGGAAAAAAAAGAAGAAAATATCAGAACCCAATAAGATAGATTATTTCAGTACTTTTTTTCAGAAAAGTGAGGCAAGTCAAATCAGGACCATAATGTCACAAAAATCTTACACTTTAGCAGCTACAGCATCTAAAATAGGAATTCATTTTATAAAAGACTAATTCAAAGGCACTCTTACTAGAATTATGCTAAAATATGGTTGAACAATAGAGTCATTTGATCCGAACCAAAAAGGTAACAACTCAACCAAAAAAAAAATTCTTACTGAAGTTCGCTCAAGCAAGCAAAGATATTCCTATAAGACAGTCTGCAGTCCCATCGAACAATGTCTTATACTGAGTTTGGAAAACATGCACAGCAGGAAGAAAGAAAACAAATCAGCCAATTCTTTCATGTGATGTCTAAACGCCAAGGAAACAAAACCCAAATCAGAAGAACACTCTCATCGGGCTTCCTCCACAGTCAAAGGAAATCAACAACAGAACATCAGGTTCGATCAAAAACCGACATCAAGAAATTTGCCAAAACCCTCATCTCGTTTCTCACTCAATCCATCAGGTGTTCAAAAGACAGACCCAACAACGCCGCTCTTTTTAAAACTATCGAAGAGAACCAACAACGAAGAAAAAGGCCAAAATCAGAGCCTTTTTTCCTATTGGGTTTCCGGCACAGCAGACCAAACAACGCCGGCTTCAGAAGAACAGAAAGCAAAGAAAGATCACATTTTTATCTCAAAATCTATTACGAAAAGGAAAAGGGAAAAAACATGAGAAAAATTCTCATCGACTTTCTTGGTTCTTGCACGAAAAAAAAAAGAATAATGAATCAATAGTGAAAATCATCGAATTCTAAAAACACTATAACAACAAAAAGAGGAATTGGATTCAGAAGAAAAAAATCTGACCTCTTTTTCAACATCAGTTGGCTGGAAGTATATGTACAAGAAATAGCCGAGAAGAATCCCGATGGGAACGCCGAATCCGAAGCCGACGATCCCCAAGAAAGTGCCCACAAAGCCCATCGTCTACTCTCTCTCGCGCGCGCAATCATCGAATCGAATCGAGATGGATTGAAAAAGAGAAAGCAAAATAGGATCGGGCGGCTTCGGCCTCGGGAAGAGACTTGTCTCCGGAGAACTCCGTCCCGAGACGGAGAACGGCAAGGCCTAGGAGTACCCGAATAAAACCGCCAAAACTAGTTCTTTTTCGGCCAACGGTTTCGACACGTTAGCGTTTGAAATCACGCATGTGCCACTCTCCTTTTACATAATGCCTGATTTGCTCCGTAAAGGCTTGCCTCTTTTAATAAAAAAAAAAAAAGGAGAAAAGATTCTCTTTCAATAAAACCAACCACTAGCGTTTCAAACCTTCCTACTTTTTGCTGGCTTTTCCTTCTTCGTCTTCCTTCTCTACGAAGTAATTTCGCATGAATGATAAATACTTGCATGATACTTCTTGGAGAATGGTCTAAACCAACTCGATGCTTACAAAGCCATGCACATCACAATTTTTATTTTTTATGGATCGGATGATTTAAATTAACTAAAAAAAATATATTAATTGGAATCAAAAAATAAAATATTAGAAAACTAGGTAGAAAGAACAGGTGAGGATACCTAGAGAGTGGATCCCATATGATTCGCTGTACATGATACTATCCAATCAGTTGTATTGTTCATTTTTTTATAAATATGCAAAATCTCAAAATATAGTAGTGATCACAATAGTCTCTAACACTTCTATAAAATAGGATGAAGCCTATCCTTATCTCCAGGTAAGTCAGAAAGCCATCTGATAGAATTATCCTCCAGATAAATCTATAAAGCTTGTAATTTGTATACAGCATAATTCAGTTCCACCTGCAACTCTGCCATTGAAATCATGATATAGAAAAAATTTAGCACCACTAGCAACTATGAAAGCACTACTCTCACTTTGAATAATGAAATCTGCTCTATCTATATCACCTCTCTCGAGTACATTGCTATCAAAATTGATCTTGAGGATATAGAAAGACGGTGGTTCCTATATAAAATATGTTATATAGGGAAACGCGGAAAATGCAAGTGCATCACAACACTTAATTGCCATGTAGGACTTGAAATTGAGTGAAGGAGTGGAGTGGTTATCACACACAATATTCTTTTTTAAATTAAATTATTTAAAACAATCCTATTATCTCAAATATTAGGTCAGCGTGATGACGAAGAATTGTTTTACATTTGTCTTACTAGGTGCACAATTTTTACCTTACAAGATTCCTTGATTCCTTGATAAGCTATATCAAAAGGTGACAAAACATGTGCATGGACGGTCTGGCTTGGTTGGCTATTTGAACTTTTGTTTGTTTGTTTGTTTGTTTGTTTCTTTTTGGAAGCATGCATCTGATGTCAACACCTAGATGATTAGCTGTACATATAAGGTGATGCCACCCCATCACCAAAGCAGATCCATACTTGAAAATTAAGTGTTGAACAATCTAGGAGTTAATGAATAAGTTTCAAGCTTTTGAAATTTTTGCTAGGCCACTAATATAATCCGAATTTGTGGTCCTTGTTCTGACCGGGAATTCATGGTCCTTGTTCAAGAGCTTTGCCTTCCATTTTCTAAGAGTGTTGCACCATAATTTCTTGTTACAAATACAATTGGGAGTAGCATTGCATCCCCACGTATTTTTATATCAATACCCATAGAATCTCATGCAACTATATCGCTACCTTCGTGCCGTGTTCCATTTGCAAAATTGGTGGCCACATAGGCAAGCTTGCGGTGTGCCATTCTTCTGTTTTAGGTATCACAAATTTGACCCGAGGGGGATCCTAATATTGTTCCATCATAGATAAATATCGAATTGCCTGTCAATGAGGCTGCCAATCCAATCCTCAGAAATATATTGCAATGGAAACATGCTTGTTTTGTATTTCAAGCAACTAATATTGTAAAGATCTGTGCAGACGTTTGTTTAATCTCATATCGGTTATTCGCTGGATATATCTTGAATACTTATACAGAATCAAAAAATATAAATAATACATTTCAGCTAGTTTTTTTGGACGAGATCTTGGGTTATTATACTGTATATCAGAAAAGTAATCAACGAGCCGACTAGCTTGCTGCCGAAGCAATCCATGGTGTTTTTTTCTTAAAAAAATGGATATATCATGCAGAGCGGGTATGAATATATTTAAAAAAGTTGAAGAATAACAAATATCGGAGTGCACCGGATAATCCCCTCTCTCTCAGCTAAAGGGTTTTTTCAGAATGATTAGCCACATAAGAAGCTATCCAATCTTGTCAGGCTTCTATCTTACGCTCGCCGAGATTATTATATGCTGATGCTATGGGTTTGAACTTTATCAGACTTAGTTATAGCATTGCCGCCGACCCCTTGTACCGCAATCTTTGACGATTCATAAAACACCTTTTTCTGGATGAATGGTCCCATAAACCTCTTTGAGGAGTCATAAAATTAAAAAAACGTAAATGTTAATTATTTTAATATTAATTTCAGATCAAAATAAACGTACGACTACAATCAAGCATCCTAATTGCTATAATGTCCGTGCTGACTTAGAAACCATGGAGGCGTAGACATATTGCATCTATTACTTAAGAAAGAAACGATCAGGAACCGGAGACTCTTGTTTTCTGATGACAGCACACCCAATATCGGCAGTTTATTATACTTTAGCTCTGTGTTTTTTATTTTTCTTTAGCAAAAAGCTTTGAATATTTTGTTGACAGCCAGGGATTACTCGACCGTGTCAAGGGTAGGAGCACCAAACATGACAAGTGCAGGAGCGCCAAACATGACCACGTCACGTAGTAAAATAGGCCAGATACAGAGCACCCTCTACATTAGGTCATTATTATTGGAATATTAGACTACTAATGAAATGAGGTTGAGGATGTATGTTACAACCTCATAACGTTGCAACAAACAAATGCAAGATAACGTTGCAAGTTTCACTTGCAAGGTAAAGTTTTTTAATTGCTAGTCAACACCTAGGTTTCGATCCCCCCTTCGTTACGATTGAGAGTTCTGAAGGTATTAGGGAAAAACAAATCAATCCACCCTAGAATCAAGCGTGCATTTTTGTGAGATAGCCAATTCCTTGCAAAAAAGCTTTCTATCAGTAAACGAATAAGGAAATTCAATAGTTAAATTGTTTATGTCGAAATAGTGCCATCATCAAAGAAACTGAGATATTCTTGAGTATGATGGTATGTAGAATTGCTTTTACCATGGTTCACCGTTTCGATCCGAACAAAATGGTATCCATATCTGGTACAGGTGGCATACCGATGCTTGGTATGTCGAAGAGATTCTGTACTGTTTCGATATAATGCTAATGTGGCACCGATATAAGATCCATGACGAATCTTAGCTTCCACTAATCAATAATGCACTGCCAGCTTATATGGTCTTGATATATAAATGTTTTCTTGACAACTCTGATGAGGTAGCATCGTATGCAATGGGAAGAATCAATAAAAAAATTCGTCTCCCTGCGGAGGTTAAGCCAATGTCTTTTTCGAAAGGTAGATATGCTAACCAGGAGACCAGGAATATCTACCAAAGCTAATGCAACGTGGAACTCTTGTTTGATCCATTTGTCACGGTCACGGACGCTGAAATTTCTACTCACTACCTAAGCCGATTGATTAGTTAAAGTCTCTGTTGCAGGGTAGGTTTGTACCAGCATCATCATTAACCATATAGCCCACGCTCTTTAACTTTTTATATCGGATTTTGTAGATAAAATCTTGCATCTCAATTATCTAGTTGTGTTCTTTAACCATGTTTGGCTTTACTATAATTTTTCCCTCATATATACTAATACCACAATACTAATTGGGATATGATGGAGGCTGTGAATGATTCAAACTTCAATCCAGTATGTTCTTGGATGCTCCTGATAGGCTTCAGGTCTAGATTTTCTCAACCTAGAGCATGCATTTGAAATTTTAGGTGTAAAATTTGCTGTACCAATTGGCACCATCCGTATCGTACCATACCGATACGCAGTCTTATATTGTACCATGTACTGATGCTGTAATAGAATGATATCGTTACGGGATCCAGTATCAAGATGGCAAATCTTATTTAAGTGGTTTCAATTTGGCTAGGCTTTTGCTGTCTTGGGTCAAAACTGAGGGCACTAGACGTCTAGATCTGTGCTTTGATGTAGAGCTCGAATGTAAACCCTTCAGTCCATGTTCTAAAATTAAAGTCTTTTCCGTCTGTAATTCAGGTTTGAGTCCAATCCAGATGTCTTGACCCATTTGAACGGTAGGTCTGCACAGCGTATTAGTCCCATACGACAATTTTGATTTTTTAAAACGCTTGGAGGCGCATGAAGCAATGGATTCGTGTTGAATAAAGCTGTGGTGAATAAAGCATATTCCTGGTGCTCTGGGTTGTATACTTTTTTAGCCACCTATTGCTATTAAAAATTCATAATAAAAATATGTTGAAAACGTTTCTTGATAAAATCGATTTTTGATTTTTTTTTTATTTTAATATCGTGGCAACTTCAAAAGGTTCTAATGATCAACAGACACGTAAAGGGAGCTACCTTCTTTTGTTTAGATAGTTAAAAGTTTCAGGGGAATAACATTAAAGCGGATAGCTTGAGATCCCCAACTTTTACGTTACAGATCAAAAGGAGACGGACAGAATAAAGCAATTACATATGCAGAGCTCCTTTTCCACCATCCTCCGGTCATTTAAGCTGTCCAAGAGCGTGGGCAGCAGCAGGTGATTTTGATGCAAACATTTGCCATGCATTTTTACTATTAATTAAAACTTTATCTGTGACGACCCATGCAAGCATATGTTTAGTCAAGAGATCTATTGGGGCTGACCACGAGCCGATCGTGATGTTTGAGATTAGATTTAAATGGATTTGAACCCTTAGCTTAGCTTAGGTTAAGTTTCGATCAGATCTACAATATTTTAAATTGTGTACGGGGGTGTATGTGGGTTAGATGATCGCATCTAGACTTTGAAGTGACCAACATGAGCTCGTGGTTTGGGACTTTGAACCCAATTAAATTGGTGTCAAGTATGTCTTTCTTTGAATTTGGTCCGGATAATGGAATGGTTTTCATGATTACAAAGAGGGCAGGTTGAGTAAAATTTGTAGCTTCTCTGACTTATTTAGACATGAACTGGAGATAGGAATGCGCAGCAAGCGGCCCACGCACAAGTAGCTACGTTGGGTCAGGCCATATGTTGGCCCAAGAATAGTTTGGGCAATGACCATTCGGGCCCACGTCAAGCAAGTCACACGGCCGTAAAAGGTCACCACGTGGCCCACGAACATTTGGGAATATTATGCTTTGCAAGCAAGCTTTATCTCGCCTTTCAGTCCAAAATGCAGTTAGATTTGCCGCAAAACGCGATGAGCGGGTGGCGGAAGTCAGTTCACCTCGCCACTCAAATCTCATGGTGATGGTGATATAGACCTACATTCAACTCTTGCATTAGTCTGATTTAGTTGAGAGTGCATGGTCTGCTATAATTTGGGCAAGCATACACTACCTAGGTTTGCGCATGGTTCAGTATGTAAAGTACTTTTGTCAAGGTAATGATTGTGCCAATTTCAATGACAACAAAAAGATAGCATCATATTAAATTTGATCTTCACATATCCATACACACCAATACGGCATACTTCTATCAGAAGGCTAAAATTCAGAAATGATGAAGGCATCTGCTCCTTACGAGTGCTCTGGATTTAGAACTAGGTCCAGTGGAAGGTCAGCCAATTATTGGAGAGAGAGAGAGTGAAATTGATCTCTATCTCTTGCACCAAGAAAAAGGAGAACTTACTGTTGCTCCTAGAATCCGGGTTGAGGTTGGTCGCTACATAAGGTACACCAAGGTTGGCCTTTGTCGAAGTGAAAGGTAGGTCATCCAAGAACTAAAGTCACCATTCCGAGAAGCAAGTTTCTGATAGAGAAAATCTACTTACTAGAAAGTTTCTAATAGAGACTCTCTGTTGATTAACTCAGTAAAGATTTCGAGCAACAGTGGGGAGAAAGAAAGAGAATGAGAGCGAGAGAATGTTTGAGAGAGAGATAGTGCTTGAACGTGTTTACCTGAGGATTTACCAATTATCCCTATATATAGAATGGGGCAAATATCAATTATCTTATTTGTTAGAAAGCAATATAATGTATCTTCGTGGTATATCTACAATGTTAATTATATTGATTGTGCATTTATGGCCAAGCTAGGTCCACCATTATCCAAACCATAATTGCCACTCCTTTAATAATCTTTGGCGTTCGGGTGGACCGACCAGCATAACACGTCTGCCAAGATCAAGATCAAAGAAATCAGGACAACCTGATGTTAAGATGAACAATATTTTTCTCGTCACACTTACTAATTTGGCCAGTTGGTACTCCAACAATTTAGACTTTTTTAAGCTATGTCTTGAAAAAGAGAAGGATGATTATTAGAAGCACCAGCTAGTCAAATGCAGCAGTAATCTTCAACGTCAGTGTATTCAACATGCGTGTATGAACATTTACGAGTCAAGACAATGGAATCAGCCCAGTCCAAACCCACCTCCACGCTCTTCCCTTGACTATGATTTATGATTCCGCAGCGTCCGGCTCCATTCCTTTGAAAAGGTCAAGCATGAGAAACGATTCTGAAAAAACAACCTCGTACACCCAAAACACACCCACCCGAAACAAGGTACTCCACGTGGATAGAATCGCCCCAAGACCCCTGGGGCCCGTAGAACTGAGAAATAAAGTAAACGTAATCTTCTCAGGTCCTTGTAACAAGGGAAATAAAGAATTAATATTTTTATTCTCTCTAGGGCAACGGAAGAAGGTGCTCTTCTAATCTCTCGTTATCTTGGGGCCGGCTTCCACTCGTCTTCCCTTCCCCCCATTTCTGACCTGCTACGTTGACTTGTTAAAAGAAATCGAATTCCTCCAACTCGCTATTTAGAGTCATCTCGCCTTCCCCAATTCCATCGCCTCTCTCTCTCGCTCTCGCTTCGAATCGGAGAAGGAAAGAAGTGAGGGAACGATGAATTGGATCAGCCGCAAGATCCATCTCTACAACGTGACGATGGGCCTCTACATGCTCGATTGGTGGGAGCGCTATCTCTTCAGTATCCTTTCTCATCCAATATTTCCCTACTTTAATTCGGATTCATCCATCCATTACGGCTCTATTTTTTTTTTCTTTCTTTGAGGTTCTGCTGTTTGATTCGGCGAATTAAAGAAACCTACCGTGGAATCACTACTTGAGCTTTTGCATCCGCCGTGTCTCACTTCTTTTTCTTATAATTTTGACTCCGTCTGAAATTTCTATTCAGTGTCATGCAAGGGCTACAGAATTGCATCAAATTTTTGTAATTTTTATGGTTTCTTAATCCATGAAAGTTTTCCCCCCTTTTTATATTAAGCGCGATGTGCTGGTCTTTATTTTGCTCTGCTTCAGCTGCTTCGTTTCTCTTTCATATCACAGAATCGCCACCATTTCCTTCTAGGTTTGTTCATGGGTTACCGAGGTATTTTTGGAGTTTTTGTTCCTATGATATTATACTAAGGATACTCTGGATTGTGGGCTTTCTTAACTCTGGTAGACATATTAATCCTTATTTTGCTCTGGTTCATCTGCTACAATGGATCTCGTTTCGCAACTGAGTTCTATGAAAGGTAAAATCTCTTTCCCTAATTTTGTTTTCTATTTTTTTTTCCAGAAAAGCCTGAGGAATATTACTCCAAGGTCACTCTAAGAAATATTTTCAGAGTGTGGAGGCAGCCATTTGGATTGGACCATGACTTGAGCTGATTAGTAGTAACTACCACACACCATAGACAATTTTCCTAATAGATTCCCTTATGATACACCGACACCAAATGACCGCACTCACTCTAAAAATGATTAAAGTGCACTGCCTCTCACAGTAGATTGCCTTCATGCAAGAAAAAGTCATCTTGGGCTTCCAATCTGCAGCAAGAACTTGACATCATCAAATGTATATTCTGAACATTTTACTTCTGATGAAAGTCAGAGAAAACCATGACTGTTTCAGTGTATTAGAATTGAGGTGGGACCAACTGTAAAAATCTAAACATAGCAATGAATGTTCATTTTCTCTTCGTCTCTGTTTATGACCCCTTTCAGCAAAGTTGGCCAATTTGTATCTGTTAACATATGATTGATCGACTGCCTTTGAATTGGACACTTAACTAAGTGCTTTCTCAGGAAAAAAAGTTTAAATTAATAATCTACAATTAGTTATGGAGTATCTGTATAATAATTGGTTTATGTAACAAAAAAAAAAAAAACTATTTAGAAATCTAGACTGTTTATTATATTGCCCTTAGAAACCAATCCAGCAATAATATGATTAAAAAAAGTGATAAATACACAAATATCTTGCAAATTGAATTTCTCTTATAAGTCAAGTTCAATGTGAAACCATAATACATAACACTAGCCACTAGCCCTGGATTGCTTATTGAAATTTCTACAAGACATTAGCATGGCCTGATGTGTTCTCATGATTAGAGTAGTGCACAACGAAGAGGGTGCAAGCACACACAACGAGAACTTTAGATATTAGATTGCTAAGGTAGATGTGCGGTAAGAACAAGAATAGTACAGTTTATTATGAATAAATTAGAGCAAGCACTTAAGAACAGCACCTATCAGACATAATGATGGAAAACAAGTGGATAGTAGGATCTAGTAAGTAAGGGGCTTAGATTTGTATCAGAATATCAAGAAACAAGCAGCCAAGGTTGTGAAGAAGTATTGGAAATGCTTATATCAACAATGAAGGTAGGCCTTGACAGGAATGAGCAAAGAAGGATTTGTAAGGCCGACCTTGATGTGTGTTTGTAGCTACTCTGTGGGGCATTTGCACCTCGGTATTGTTATTTCTTGTTTCTCCTGGCTGGTTGCCTTTCTATTCATGGTAACCATAGTCATGTTCTAGCTATATTTCAAAGCATGTCCTGTGGAGTTGTCTGTTGTTTGTTTAACCTTTTTGGCCATTTCTTCGATGGACCTGTCCATTTTCTTCGAACCCCTGACTTTTTATTAGTTACCATATTCTGACTGCTATTTATATAATTCAACAATCTATCAACAATTGTCAGGTAGATAATTCCGGGTGTTCTATTTTAAATGATATGCATGTTTCTTTATTGACAATGGTCAAGCAACATGGTGTTAATTGATGGTCCTTTTTTTCCCCCTCTTTTTTCAGCTATCTGAAGTCCACACTCGTGGCTGGTGGCCACTCTGCAATGGAAGGAGTGTACCATCCTAATTGATGATCAGAATATGGAGAGAAATAATAAAGTGTGCAATGAAGTGTAGACTGATCATATTTAGTGGTTTGGAAACGTTTTTTTTTAATTAAACCCCTGTGCAACATCGAAGCCCTGAGTTTATCTGTATAGTAGATCACCATGGGGTGTTTCTTGAAATATTGTTCTTTGGAGAACCTGTCTCTTTCTGTATTATTTGTGACGACATTAAGTATAACTTCTCTCTTAATGTAGTAGGTGGAGCTTGACTCCTCTCTTTTCTTTAAACAAAAATTGTATACTTTTTTTCATGAAATTATTTCCATACAACATATGCACTCTCTTGTATTCCACTTTTTCTTTTTCTTTTTTCCATTTGGACTTGATCTAGTGGCTTCAATAAACCACACTGGACTTCCATTGAACCCTAGATTATCACTTTGTCTTTATGAGTACATGCAAAAGCCAGGATGGCACTCTGAGAAACATCTACGAACATAATTATACCCACTTAATTATGCTTTCGCTTTCAAGGCAATTGTTACAACTTGCAAATTAAGAAACAGTTATCAGCAAATAAATTTGAAGGAGCTTCTTATGTATTGTCTTTAAAGCCTACGCTAAGATTCTAGGAGTTTCTTGCTGAATAATTGAAGTTTACTCATCTTAACGTCAATGCGTTTGGCCTCTGGAGTTTCTTATAAGAATTAGGGCTGGATATATTGAACTTGACTCCTAAACTTGCTCCAAACGTGGCCAAAATGAACTGGCAGGCTCACAATGACAGTGATTCTTTGAAATCATCAAATTTGATCAATGGTTCGTAACACGATATTGAATGATAACTATTACAACACACAATTTTGAAAGAGAACCCTGATGAAGTAGGATTAGAATATTAGTAATCACATTAAGAGTGCAAGGAAATGTGACTAGAATATATGCCCCTTCTAGGCTGAAGATTTTGGGCATCTTTGTTTTTACCGGGTTATTTGCCAGTTCAGACAACCTGCCTCACTTTGTAGTACTTGCCTTTGGAGGCTTTCAATCAAAACTACCGGCTCCAAAAAAAAAAAAAAAAAAAATCTGAACTGAGTATTTCAATTTTCAAGGGTTCACATATTTCAGAATACCCTAAACCGAAGACTTTATGTGCATATCCTCTTAAATCCTGATATAAAACACAAGATTCTTTTATCAAGTTAAAGTTCCTGTCACTGATAGATAATGCCCATATGCTTTCACTCCTTTGAGGACTAGATTCTTAACCAGAGGGGTTTTATACCTAAGCTATCATAAATCATGGCTTTTCATATAAAAAGCAAAGAGTGTACTTCCAATAATATTTTTGCTAACTTACCAAATTGACAAACTCTTATTAGCTATATCAAAAACTTAGATATAAATAATGCACTCATTAGATTTTTGAGAGTTGATGGTATTAAAGAGTGGCTGATTTATTTTTATCAGCCTTTTCCATGACATACATATACATGCCTATGTGCGCACATGTTTAAATATATAAATATATAAACAAAACTAAATTTACATGTAATTTAAGGGCCCATTCGGTATTATATTGTTTCTTGTCTCTGTTTTCAGAAATCCAACAGAAAAAATGATCAAAGCTATGCAGCATGTATAATATTACCCATTTCTTTTTCTTAAATTATTTGTCAAGTCTATAAATCTTTTTGTGTTAAAGGATATATTACCTTTAGAAAGAGTGAAAATAAAAATAATAATAGCAGTTTTGTGCAAATGTTATTATTAACATCAATTATCATATGGTATTTTATTAACTTCTATAGAAATGATGATATCATATGTACCTTTTAAAAAATAATCAATTATTTATTGTTGATAAAGTAAATTTTTATTGGTTGTTTTTGGTGCATCAGAGATATTGATAAAATGGGTTATTTTCAGTGCTACTGAGATTTTGAAAATAAATGTGCAAATATACATCAAATACTAATTCGTGTTATTAAAATTTTATTATTTTTTACGAAATGTTAGATAGATGGACATGAAATATAACACGGTCTGGTTCGGTTCGTGTACCTAAGGCTGGTTTCGACCGGATCGAATCCGGTCCGCATCAGTCAGGGCCCGACCCGGCACCAACTCACTTCCTGTGTTTAAATATATACCATACCGCCTTCGGTTTTCCCCTTTCTTAATTGCATCATACGGAGGTAGGGCATCCGCTTCCGCCGGCCGCGGGCGGTGCGCAGCAGCAGCGGGGCGGGCGGCGGCGAGATTCCGGCAGCCGAGGGCGGTGGCTGCCATGGGTATGAGGCCGTCGTTCTCCTCGCGTAGGGGACTGCGGCCCTGTTGGTGAGGAGCGAATCTGATTCGAGTGGGTCCGGACCGGCTCAAACTCCCCAAGCCAAGTTCTTTCCTTTCCGGTCTCTGGCATAGATATTTCCATGCTTCAAGCGATAGGCGTTACGGAAGCAGATCCTTGTTGCGCAAGAAGTTTTTATAATGGGCACGTCGGCAAAGATTGCAGCGCCTCCGATGATAATGACGGGGCCCTATATTCTCGCGGGCCATTCCCCCTGTCCGAGGTTCGAGACAGGATACACGGTTGGCCTTTTTATCCTTTTTGTCAAGCTTTTAACGAGCGTATTCACTGCGTTTGGGAGTGAGCGGGACTGCACTTATTGCAACGCGCAGATCGACATTTGGACACGCTCGAGAGGAAGGAAAGAAGGGAGAAGCGTTTCAAGAAAGTCTTCTTCTTTCTGGTTTTCACCAGAGCCCAGAGGTTTCATTCTCTTGTATTCTTTAATCCAGCCCCGCTTACCTTCCAGTCATCTGTTTTCATCTCCTGTCAGAAGAAAGACAAGGGAACGTGAAGAAAGAAGCCATCTTTGAGGTACTTCGCGACTTACCCTTTTTCCTGTCAATGAGAGATTTGATAAAAGACCGAATTCTTGATGGTTCCTTTTCTTGCCCCCCTCTCGCCCCTTCTCTCTCTATCCATCTTTAACTGCTTCCCAAAACGTTACCATCTGATCCATCTACACGTGCATTCACCTTCCTTCTTGGTTCGTGTAATACCCCGTTTCGATCTTCTTTCACGATAAACGCCAAGGAAAGGAAAGAGAGGAGCCCTCCTCAAGGTTATCATAGATTATTATGTATTACTCTGTTTATTTTAATAAAAAAAATTGTTAAAAAAGATTAGAGAAACGGGCCATCTTTGTACGCCCATTTTGAGATTTTGATATCTTTGATGATTGATTTTTATCATCTTTGCAAGAATAAATGGTTTAGATGCTTTGTTTCCATCTTGTTTTCAGGAGAAACATAAGGGAGGGAAAGTGAGGAGGGGGCTCTAAGGTAGTGAGCCATCATTTACAACTTATTGATGTTTGCTTTGATGAGAAATATGTTGGAAGATTGGATTCTTAATAACTTGGAGAAGCACAAGGGAAAGGAAAGAAAGATGAGATCTTAAGGCTTTTGATGAGAGGTTTGCTGAAAGATTAGAGAAAGAGCCCATCTTTGTATAAACATTCTCAAGTTTTGATGTCATGGAAAACTGCTTTCCTTCCTCTTCTTCTTCTTTTTCTTCTAATGTGTTGTCTTTGTAAGAACAAATAGTTTAAATTCTCTATATCCATCTTCCTTTACATAGACCATAGGGGAAAAGAAAGAAAGGAGGGAGCTTTAAGGTAGTACACCAGCTTTTAGGGCTTACCCTGCTTGCTTTTGACAAGAAATTTGCTCAAGAATTATAGAAAGTGCCCATCTTTTTATGCCTATTTTGGATTCTTGATGTCTTGGATGGTTGGTTCTATGTTCCGTTAAATTATTTCTCTTTGTAAGAAATACTTTAGACGATCTAGTTCCATTAATTTAGAAGAAATGCAAGGGGAAGGGGAAAAAAGAGGCAGCTTTAAGGTGGTTCACAGCTTTCTAAGGCTTACCCTGATTGTTTTCCATGAGAAAAAGGTCAATAGGTTAGAAAAAACACCCATCGTTCTATGACCTTTAAAATCAATCCAGGCTTACCCATTTAATTTCACATAATTATCAATTATGCTAGATGGTAACACCACATTCCTAACCGTCATTTAGACTTTTATCCATGTGCATGTAACTTAACATAGCCTTATCCAGCAAGTCTTGTCTACCAATATTCTGAAACTATGACCATGCATTTCTATTTTTGTTTGTGCACTTCTTGAGGGTTATTTTGTTGTTTAGATTTTGCACATTGGAGGGATAGGTCATTCACCAATCAAAACAAAAATTCCCTTCTAGGTGGGCAAGGCAACAATAGAGCAAGACCAAGAGGGTACTGCTTGGTACATGTATTTAAATGGTTAAATTGTCCGTGAAGCTGGTTTTGTGTAGCTTTCATTCTGTTCAGCACGCTACCTATAATAATAACTGCAGCTTCAGTAAAGTCAGTGACATGATTCATGAATGTATAGAAGATGTCCAGAGTATATTAATATTTGTTTTGAGCTATTTCATATTTAATTGCGCCCATCCTCACTTTATTGTCAACAAATGGAAACTGATTTTGGTTCAGTTTTCTGGATATGCTTGCAATGCCAAAGAATGAACCCTGAATTGAGCGACTGGTTGAGAAGATCCTTAAAGTTGACTTGGAATCCTTAAAGAAAAAGCACCCATCGATCTATGACCCTTAAAATATTTTGATACGATTCGAACATTTTGATGTATTGGATGGTTGGTTTTCTATTTCTCTATGAATCTTTATAATATATACATGCCCATAAGCGCATATTTTTGATAATTAGCTATCCAGTAATCTCGCAAAGATTAGTGAATAGCTTGTTGTCAAAATGTGCATGCATAGACATGTATTTTTTATAACTTCCTATATTTTGAATTTGTGAAATGCTTTGTATTCTCCAACATTATTTTGTGCATGAAGCTTAAGGAAATCTTCTTTCTTTGTCACTACTGTTTGTAAGACTTTCATTAGCATGACAGCTACCTCTTCCTCTCCTTTATATTTTATTTTTTTTCTTTTACTTTGAAAGGCAATTCTTAATAAAGAACTAATTTGATATATGAGTGGCTGTTGGATGCAGGGGTGATTTTATTTTTATGTGCTTGTTCTTTCAATCCTCTTGAGTTAGCTTTTTCTAATAAAACCCTTGCTCCCTGTTACGTGCTTAGATTGGTGCAAAGGCGACTTTCAGATAATAGGCAGCTCTGCACCTTCTAATGCATGAAGAAATCCTGAGGGCCATTTTAGTTGGTAATTAGTTTTACATGCTATTCTACCCTGCTAACCAATGTATTTCAAAAGAAACTATCAGTTTTTGAGTTTCTCTTACATGTTCTAAAGGTTTTCTAATGTTGATTCATTGTGGTTTGCATTGGTCTCTGCATTTTCCTTTCCTTTGAAGGAAGAAGTTGATTAATTTGAATGCCGTAATATCTCTATGTATGCCTTATTGAGGATGGTTCATTTGCGCATCTGCAGCTAAAATCTTTTAGAGCTATCAGTTTTTGATGCTTGACCTCAAATTCCTGTATTTGGTGCTTATTGAAGGGGTTTTTAATTATTTAGGCAGCTATATTTAGATGTAAACTTATGAAACGTGCCTTCTGTAGCATATACATACATACATACATGCATACATATGTATGTCTGTCTTTTTCTGAGGTGCACACACATATTTGTCTAAGATATGGCTACTGACTTTAAAAGTTATCCAGATCTCAACAGCTTAGGTCAATATTTGCCTACTATATTGGACCAGCACTTCTATTGTCCATGGAATACATGGACCTTGGTAAATGGGTAGCGGCTATCGAGGGTGGTGCACATATTGGTCTCCATCTTATACTAGTGCTGTTTTTTTTCAATTGCTCTGGTATTTTGTGCCAGTATCTTGCAAACCTTATTGGCATAGTCACAGGAAAGAATCTTGCTCAGGTAATCTCTTTTGTCCTTGCTAAGTTTTATTGTTCAGTTTCTTTTGCCCGTGCTAATATTGAATGTTCTTTGCATTAAAATTCATGATATGTTCCCTATGTTAATTTGAAGAGTTCAATAAGACATAATTTTGTCTTGGCACTTGGGTTAAATGATGATTTCTGCAGTGAGTCTGTTTTCTGAATGTTGCAACTATGGTTCCATACTTCCATTAATCTTTTTCCCCAGTAATTAGAGTTACTCAAATTCATGGCCTGAGCATTTTTGACATGTTAAGTAGTCAATACTTCATTAGTACTGCATATTATCTTCCCATTAATAATCATTTTTTTTTGTTTTTGTTGATTTGGAAGATTTGCAATGAGGAGTACTGCAGGTTGACATGTGTCCTTCTTGGAGTGCAAGCCCAGATATCGATGATTGTTTCCGACCTGACAATGGTATTTGTTATGCTTCATCAAATAAATGAAAGCCATTTTTAGGTTTCTTGATTCGTCAGGTTTCTTTACAACGTTAATGATGCCAGATTCTGAGCTTTGCACATGGATTCAGTTTATTTTTTGGGGTGAACCAGTTCATTTCCATCTATTTCTCTGCTACCATTGCTGTTCTAATTCCATATATTTTCAACCTCTTGGTAAGTTTATGATTTGTATTTTATAGACCGTCAATGATCCAATTGTCAGATGTAATTTTAATGTGTTTTGTGACGATATCACTTGTCCATGATCCTTAGGGCTCTTGCAAATTAGAGGCGGTCTATGGCATATCAAGCTTCGTATCGCTCTTTGGAGTGCTCTCCAGTCTACCAAATATTCCATCTATAGCTCATGATAGGTATCCAGGGTTGGATTTGCAGACTGCTTGCTCAGTCATGGTTCTTCTTGGCTCAAATATCATGCCTCATAATTTTTACATTCACTCGTCTGTTGTACAGGTATGCTTAGCCATCATACTCTTGGATCTTGGTTACGTTGGAAAATATGTTTGTGATGATCATCCTTACAGTTCGGTTGTTAATATTCCTGTCATCTTATTTTAATGCTTGAGAAGATTATGGTGCGTAACAGATTTTTTCCAAAGAACCTTCAATTCTATTTTTGAGTGACCATATATGCAAATCTGTCATTTAACTCTGCTAATTTCATGCTTAAGGATAAAAGAGTGGACAAGCCATTTATCCAGTACTGTATCTTAGTGCAAAAAGATCTCAAATTTGATAATGAGAAGTAACAGATGATTAGGAATAGAGGAAAGGAAAGGAAGAGTTGGAGGAAGAATTAGGAATGCAACTTTTGAATCACTATTTAATATAACTTATGAAAGTCTTGTAATTCATCACTTCTCTAAGGTGTTTTGATGGATTATACATTGAAGGTGGATTTAATTATAAAGTTTAGATTATGAATGATGGTACACTAGAGCTTAAATTAACGAGTATCCTTGTAGATAATTCTTAATGCTTCTTTAGAGAGTGAAATAATTAATGGTACTGTTCCTTTTGACTCGTAGTCAGTATTCTAGAGCTTATTAACTACCCATGGACCCTTGCATGGACAACACAAGAGCCATTTAATATCTTAAATGGAGATTTGCTCTTCTACAAATGGCAAGACTGACCACTTAACAAGAAATTGGTTTGAATAGCTTAGGCTGGGTTCCATTTAAAATATCTGGTTCATTTGTTTCTTAAGGATCAAGGATTAGAATAGGTCTGCCTATAAGTCCGTTTTCGGTTGCCTGGTCCAACCAGACTGTCTGGACTTGTTTGATAACATTGGCTTATGTCTTCCTTTCTTCCCTCTAATGATTTTATCTATATTAAATGTTGTGCAGGAACTGATTAATGTTGTCCTTTTTTTCTATTTAGAGCCAAAGTTTGCCGTACCGTTCCGTACTGTATCGGTATTGAACCAGTACCCAGTCTTGTGCCGTACTGACACTCGGTACGACTCCCCTTCTCGTACCATACCCCATACTGACACTATAATAGGATGGTACCAGTAAGGGGTTCGTACCGAGATGGAGAACCTTGCTCAGAGCTACTGCTTGGATAACTTATTTAACAAGTGCTAAAGATGTTATTTATCATTTCTTCCCCTTGTCAATCTAAAATTAGACATGCTTTAATTTGTTCCTTTCAGGTATTTTCCTAATTTTTCATGCTGAAGCATTTGAGTTCAAAATTGGCATTTATCCTTAATTAGTTCATTTTGGTACAAAGTTGTGTTGGCTATATATATATATATTAATCCAGTACCAAGTTTCAGCTGCTTCTAATAGATGATTACCTCTTTCATTTGTCTTTGTGCAGCAGCAGAAACCAACAAATGCCAGTGTGGGCTCTTTAATTCATGATAAACTTTTTACTATAATATCTAATTTTGCTGCTATTTTCCTGGTGAATTTTGTTTTTATGAGCTCGACAGCAGCTGTATTTGACAATGCGGGCCTCATAATGCCTACATTTCAAGATGCTTTTATGTTGGTGGACCAGGTTATGTCTCACTTCTTTGGTGCACTATTTCTTCATTCATTTACATGATTAACATAAGTATGCCTCTGTCAGTACAATTCCGTATATAAAATGTACAGATTGCATTTAGGACTAAAAACCATGACCTAATTTCTCATATATTGGTGAACCTGCAAGCTGCATTATCGTCGATATTATGTAGCATAAACTGCATTAGACACATTTTGATAAGTATGTTGGCTCTTGTTGCTTCTGCATTGCATATTTGTCAAAGTTCTATATCAGAATTTCAGTAAATGGTAGGTGTATATTTTCTACAATTTTTTCCATCGTAATGCATGTCGATTGGATTTGTTATCTTTATTCTTGACCCAGTACAGAAAGACCAACACTGAAATCAATTTTGATGGAATCAAATCTGTTGTCAAACTACGATAGGTCTCGACACTTTTCCTTGTCAATATATATATATATATATATATATATATATATATATATGTATGTATGTATGTATGTATGTATGTATGTATATGTATCTCATGATCTAAGGGACTCAAATGGCTTGCCTGAAGGTTAGATTACATAAAAAAATCTGTGTTAATCCCATAAATAGTTGCTTCAAAAATTGGATAAAAGAAGTGTAGTAGAAATAAATATAAGTTTATAATATTTTCTAGACTTCTTTTGGACCGAGGTCCGCAATCTCGGTACTAGATACCGAGTCGGTACCTTATTGGTTTGGTACGGTACGGTATACCTCTGTGCTAAAATTGCTCTCTAATTATTTTTCTCAATGTTCATCTTGGTACACCTTGGTACGAACCAGTACATATCTCAGTACGAACCGGTACACACCTCATTATGCCTCGGTATAGGTGGTACAAGGCTTATACCAACTTGAATATGTGTTTCGTACCGATTTTCTTTCGGTGCGGTACAGTACGCCCCATACCGAGCAGTACAAGACGGTACGACCGACTTATTTTGGACTGTTAATTAACTCGTATATTGGAGTTACTGGACAACTATGCTATCTTCTTTGAATTAGATGATCCTTCCATGATTAAATAGTTGATTCATTTTCTTATTATCCTTTACCTCTTTCTTTACTTTCTGGTTGCAAACTGACTTACCTAATTTTGGGGGATCGTATCTGTAAGTATGTAATTTCACACCCCATCGACCTTATAAAAATTAAAAAAAAAATAAATGCACTACCATTACCCAAGTACCACCGGAATACAGTTAGGGGTACGAATGGGTTAGGTGGGACAGGATCATGAGTGACCCTGACTCGCCCTAGTTTCTTGTTGGGGTCCTAATATTGGACTCAGACCTAGACCCAACTCAATAGAAGATTGGGTCGGGTCCATGGCTAAAATTTTTGACCCAGTGAAACATTCGGGTCAGCTTGGGTCCATGTATAATCCGATCCTAACCCGAAAAATTCGGATCCCGATCGGGTCTAGGTTGGGTCTAGATCACACAAATGGAGCTCTAAAGTGAAAGTTAAATTTGGACAAAAGAAAATCCTAGTTTCATCACAAAATATGAATCTGTCTTTGAAAGTTTGTTATGACACATTCAGCATGATAACTTTTTCCAATAAAGCTCAGAAAACAATTGAAAAGAGTCCAAAAGTCGAGCATTCCCTATGGATTATATGAATTATTGTGTTTAGGGATATCTACTAGACGGAAACGGAGTATGGATAGAGTGCCAAGTCAGTCACAATATCAATCAACAATCCGAGAACTCGTTTGGTTCGTCGAAAAAATTTTAGCTCACTAAAATATTTTTTATGGAAAGCTGATGCCTGGGTATACGATGCTTGGAAAAGTGGTTTTTGCATATTCGGTTGACTATGAGAAGTGGCACATTTTAGAGTGGCTTATGTTTGGTTAAGTATCTATTTTAATAGGAAAGTTGTGTAAAATACATGTTATGCTCTTAAATTACTGTAAATTCCAGCCCGTGAGAAAGTCACTTTTCCATGTCCCACGTGGGTTTTTCTTTTTCATGAAATATGAAAATCTTATTGTCATGGAAAAGCTAATTTTTCATCTCTCTCCTTTGAAAACTCCAACTAAATATGAGTCATTTTCCCATTTTCCTATCGACCAAACTTTTCCCCCTCTTCCTGCGAACCAAATGAGTCCTTCCCATCCAAGGATATTGCTCAATTATCTAGTTTGCCACAACATCCCCTATGTCATGTGAAGAAAATTAGATCAAGAAGCTTTGTGGGGTGCTGTCACCATTTATTTCAGACCAATTAATTGATGATGGATAACACCATTAAATGGCTTTACAAATTCTAGCACAGAATTCCTAGCGCTTCCAAGCACTATGCTTCCATTTCTAACACATTATGCACAAATGAAGTTTATAAATGTAGTTTACAGATTTTCTACATGTTAAGATTTGTATGTCAGTTAAACCATCAATTAAAATAAATTTGCCCTACCTGTTCTATGATTAATGCCTTATAAATTATGGAATAAAATAAAGAACAAGGTCAAGAAATTTAACAACAAAGGTAATTAAAGATTCCATCATTTATGGTTTTCAGTTTTTAACCTACTTTTCCTATTAAACAATTCCACAATTGAGGTCTGATCAAGGCCGGCTTGAGCCTTAGGCGACTGAGGCGGTCGCCTAAGGCCCCCGGCCTGAGGAAGGCCCCGATTTTTTTTTTTTGCCTTAACGCTGCACATCTGAAAGAGTGAAAGCTAGGAGCCTAGGATAGGAGGCACCGCTACAGTGTCAGTGCTTTCCGGCGGCAGCAGGCTACGGGCTATAGGTAGGCGGGCGGAATTGACAAACAACGGGCTACAGTGTCAGTGCTTTCCTCCCCCCTTCTCTCCCAGAGCTTTTTTTTTCTTTTCTGAACCTTTTCTTTGCTGAACCTCCCCCCTTGAGGCTTCCCATTTCTCAAAGCTTCAGTTTTTGGGCCGCCCCTGCTCCGGAGTCTTGTCGGGACCTCCTCTCCTCTCCAGACTCCAGCGACCAGCTCTCCTCGGCAGCTCGGCTCCTCCGACTTCCGGGCTCTGCCGCTCCAGCCTCCAGCCTCCGCGGCCTCTGGGCTCCCTTGATCCCTCTCGATCTTGTCAGCGCCAACGGTCCACGGACCACGGTCCACGTCCACCGTCCTCCGGCAGCCCGGCTCCGGCTACAAGAAGGCAAGAACCCGGGCTCCCTAGTCCCTCCTGGCTCCATTCCTCTTGATCTCGTCAACCTCCCTTTTTTTTCTTTTTTGATCTCTAATCTTGTTCTTTTTTTTTGTGAGGAGGGATTTGCATGTCTGGAGGAGAGCGATGCACCGCTCGAAGTTGAGGGAGGGGGGTTTTGGGGCGGATGAGCGTGGGGGTGAGGTGGTGACTGGTGAGGGATAGAGGGAGGAGGGGGTGGGGACCGTGGGGTGTCTTTTGAAGAGGGATGGAGGGCGCCAACCAGGCGCCAGCCAGGGAGGAATTGGGTCAGGGACTCAGGATGGAGGCTGAGGGGTTTAGTATGGTGGTGTGGTGCCGTGGTGGGGGGTTTGGGCTGCATCTGGCCATTAAAGTAGAGGGGTGGGTTTTCCTGGGAATTGGGAGTGATATTGTGTGGTTTAATGAGCTCAACCTCCTTTTTTTTTTGTTTGTGATTGATTAGCTTTTCCAGGGGCCAGGGGGTGAGGTCTGTGGTGAGCATGATAAAAGGAAATGTTCTCTTCAACAAGGCCTTGGCTTGGGCTATCTTCTAATGTGATCAGGTATGTTGTAAATTCTTTGGGGCAGGGCCTCTTCAAATACATTGGAAAGCATTTGTGGTGTGGACGAATGCACATAGCTAGGTTGTTAAAGGATGCTGAAAGGTTTAGATTTCTAAACACTAATAGCTGAGCATAAATGGGCCCTATTCTCATAGCTTTTCACTACTTGTAAGCACTGATTTCGGAACATCTAATAGCTATTATTTTTAAATGAATTTTTAAAATATTTTGCATTTATTAAAAAAATTTATTATTTTTTTTTAAGAAAAGCCTCTTTTAATGAGTTCGCCTTAGGCCCCCAAATGTATTGAGCCGCCCCTGGGTCTGATGGGGGCGAAATGAATCGTCCAGCCCACAACAAAAAGGGGCCCAATTTCGGCCTGATAGACACCAACGCCGATCAGACGTATCCTCAGTTCAGCCCAGAATCAGCTCGACCTTGGACTCCACCAAAAGTTCCTCCAACCTCCTTATTCGCCAAAGCGCCCCGGCCAAGCCCGAGCGCCAAAGCGCCCTGGCCAAGCTCGGGGTGCCCTCCTGTATTCGCCGATGCGCCCCGGCCGAGCTCGGGGCGCCCACTTTATTCACCGACACACCCGACCAAGCTCGGGCGCCCTCTCCAGCAATGCACTTCGACCCTCGGGCTCGGGGCACTTCGTCGAGCACACCTCGGCACCCATCAAGCCGACCTCGTCAAAAGCACAACGCGACCTCTCAGCGAGTTTGGCCTAACCGGCAGCCGCACCCATGTGTGTGCCCACACCCTCCTACGTGGCTGTACATTGCGACACCACCACGACATACTATTCCGGCCATGCTCTGCCAATGCCTTTTTGTTCCCAAGAACGGACTCCACCGTGCGCCACAATCAAACCCTGGCTGCGCGCCACACCCACTCATGATGGGGACAGGCCATGCCCCGCCACGGCTGTCAATGCCTTACTGTTCTCAAGAACGGACTCCACCGCGCGCCACAACCAAGCTCTGGCTGCGCGCCACTCCCACTCATGATGGGAACGGGCCATACCTCCGCCACCTAAGTACCCCTACCGGGACTACAAATAACGATCAACAAGTAACACCTGGGGGGACACTTGGCTGGATATACAAAACTCCACTCTAACTTGATCGTCGGAGGGCCCTCACCGGAAACATCGGTAAGGCTTTGTGCAGGTACACCGTCGGTCGCAGGAGGTGGCTATCTCTATCTTCTTCTTCACTCCGGCAGCTCCCCCAACTCCTCCAGCGTGGTCACCCTCGGGCCACATTTGAACCACAACAAGGTCCATTCGATTATATGCTAACACAAAACCACATAACTTGTGTCGGGTCGAGTTGGGTAATAGGTCGAAAGACCTAGACTAGACCCATATAACAATTGGGTCGGGTCGGGTCACGTAAAAACTCAATAAACCCTGACCTGACCTAAAATATGGAATAGGTCCAAATTTGAAACCTGACTCAGCCCCCAGGTCCTTAAATCAGATATGGATTGGATCTAAGCGGGTAGGGATGGGTCGGGTCATGGGTCAACCCGACCCATTTGCAGCCTTAAATACAGTAAACAAAATGTCTTTAAATTTATCAATTTGTCTAATTGTGTCCTTTGACCTAGCATATCCATAATGCTTGTCCCCTCCATCATTATCTGATCCTGCAATCAGGTTCTAGCATTTTCTCTATTCCATCTCTTCGCTCGATGCTTGCTAGCTTTTGTTTGTCGATCAACTTAGTTTGGGCGTTGTGTATATAACTTGGTAAATTTTACTCCCCATCAACTGAATCAAAAAAAAAAAAGAAACAGAGAAAATGTACCATTGAAATGCAATGGCCAAAATGCCCTTAAACTTACATTACACCTAAAAGGCCAACTATATTCATATGTCTCCAATCTAAAGAACTCATACTGCTAAAACCTCCAGCATTATTAACACTAGCGGTTGCATTTTGGTGTAATCTCCAATTTAAAACAATGCACGACTAAGTGCAACTTGGTTCGAGACATGCCGAAGCATAATATTAAAGGCCTACACATTGGTTTTAGGCCCAAGTCCCACGTGAGCTCTTCTCTAGGCTCGTATGTTCAGCTTCCTCCATTTGATCTAGACCCATGACCAGCTTGGCCTGGCTAGTTCAAATTACTAGACAAATCAGTTCCCTTCCTTGGTCATTTGTCATTGACGAGGAGGGGGAGGGGAGGGGATGACTATGAGATCATTAATGGTGATGATGGATGAGATGCTAGTAGTTCATAGAGAGGGAGAGTAGGGGGTGGCACATAACCGATGGCAGTTGTGCCCATGTGCGTTGATGGAAGAGGAGAGAGAGGCATTTGCAGGTGGTGAGCAAGGCAATAGTGGGGGTTGTGACGAGGACAAAGTTGGGCAAGGCTATGATGGAAACTGATATTTAGTAGTGGAAGAAACAAATTAGGGATTTAAGATGAAAAAGTATATATTTCAATATTAATAAATATAAATACATATATATTTATTATATCTAACTCTAGGCCAGGTCAGGTTAGCCTATACATTTTTTGGCTAGCATGAGCTCAGTATGAAGTTTAATCAGCTCATGTGTTTTAGGCTCGACCTAACCTGATGGGATGAAAACTTTGAAAGCTTGCTAAAATTGGGTCAAGTGGGTTGGGCTTGTTCGAGTCTTTCTCTAGTCCATTTTTGCCCATATTTGTTAATTTCTATTTGTGAACTAACTTACCTAATTTGGAATATTATGCATTTTTAATGAAGTAAATTTCCTCCTTACTAAGTAAATAAAGTTTATAAAATATTGATTGTATTACCATTGCCAAGGCACCTTTTGAAATAAGAGAAAAGGTACCTTTTAAAATTTGCTTAAAAGATGGTATCTTGTGAGATACAATGTACAAGATGCCCTTAAAAATTTCATATTATTGAAAAACCCCTCCATTTATATTTGGAAGAAGACCTATTTATCACCTTCAACCAGAAAACTCCTAATGCTTTGTCCCTTCTCCAACATTGTCTGCACCAAAGGCCATAGTTTGGTGTTATCTCTTGTCCATATCTTCAATTATACTTTTTAGTTTCCATTTGTGTAACAACTTGCCTAATTAAGATTGTCATGCATAGAAAATTAGAAAATAGTAAATGTACTACCACTGGATTTCAATGACCAAATGCCCTTAAATTCTATTACACCGAGAAACTCCCTCCAACTATATTTAAAGGAAGACCTAATTGTCTCCTTCAACCTAGAAAAATTCATAATGCTTACTTCTTTTTTCTTTGAAATTATCTGCACCAACGATTGCATTTTGGTGTCATCTTCGCTGCATCTCTTCATCTATACTTCTTTGTATTTGTGGTCTTGTTTACCTTATTTGGAAGATTGCGTATATCTTAGTAAATTTGTTCTCTGTCAACTGAATCAAAAAATTAGAAAACATTAAATATCCTACCATTATTAAGGTGACACCAAGTACCATGCACCAAATGCTCTTAAAATTCATACCAACAAAAGTTCCACCCAATATAGAGGAAGAACCTGTTGTCTCCTTCAACCTACAAAACCCATAACACTTAACTCCTCCTGCTTCAACATCGTCTGCGCCAATGACCAGATTGCAGTTTTATCTCTGGTCCATTTGTTCACCAGTTGCTTTCAGTATGCTCCATGAAAACTCATTATTATGTTTCTTTTGTTGCAAAGTAATCTTACTTTTGTTGCTTTCATGAAAAATAAAAAAGGGAATAAGTGGAAGGATGATTTTGCCATCTCAATCTTTAGTTTATGGTTGCTTGTACTAGGAGCGTGTGCATGAGTAGAGAGCTTAAGAATTTAAGGAACGAAAGCATCAAGGAAGTGTCCACATGAAAATAATATTAACATTTATTTTTAAAATACTAGATTTTTGTTTAATTTTATGATAACTGAATTATATCATGATAGAGAAAATGATATGACACATATCTTTTGCAAAATAAATGATAAGATAATGAATAGCACAGCTGTCATGGAAATAATAGAGATAGTTTAATGCTGGTTGGAAACATATATAAGTGGGTATATGTTCTAGAGAGGGTGCAGCACCCTTGGGGTAAGATTATGGCTACTAATTTTTAACTGACATCTTTTGTGTCTGTTGTTTCATGATGCCGTGACAAGTGCCGGTCAGCAACCATTTGTAGGTGCATCTTTTTGGGATGCTTTTCCACAGAAACTCTAAACATAATTAGTTCTTTCACTGTCATTCATAGGAAATGGGACATTTACTAAGGTGAACAACATATCTCCAGAGAAGGCAAGCCTTGGTGCAACAGTAAGGTTGCTCCGTCGTGACCTAGTGTCACAAGTTCGAACTTGGAAATAGCGTCTCTGCACATCGGGGTAAGACCGTGTGCCTGTGTGTATTTGACCCTCACAAAACCCGTAATGACTGGAGTCTCATGCACTAGGACACCCCTTTAACAACATCTTTCTAAAAGCGCATTTACTCTTCGTTGGAAGCAGGGATTGGTAACTGATGGTATTTCATGGATTTGCTTCTGCGAACCATGCCACTCCCACATGCATGCCTCAAGTACATTGCTTTGGTAAATGTTCTTTTTTTTCTCTGTTTTGCTATTTATGCGTCCTTTGCTCATGGTTTCTAAATGTCATACAGAAGAATAATCCTATCAAGGAAGAATGTTGTCTATGTTTGAGTTTCTGATTCTTTAGCATTCACAGTGGGCAGAGCATGCAACTCTAAATAAAGCTTCAAAAATAATTTTTATCTATAGAGTAATTTAATTGTGAATTTGATCTCTGAGAATGCTGTGATAATAATACTTGATGGATACTCTTTCAAGTCATGTAAGCTTGTTCAGTAGACTATGACAGCCCTGTGGTATGTTTCCTTAAATTAGTATTAATATTTTCCAACTCTTTTGAATTTTCCTTGATGCAAGTTTATTCCATAGTTTTTACATTGGATGCACTAGACAACTAATCCAATGGAGTTACCTAATAGATCATTCACTGTTTTCATCCTTGCAGATTTTTAATAGTCCTGCAGCACCCTTTCCCTTTTCTCTGGTTTTTCTCATCGCAATTGTAATCACCTCTTGCATTCGGAGTCTTGGTGCGCAAGTCATCTTGCATGACTTCTTTCAGATCAACCTACCTATTTGGGTTCATCACATTATAGTGAAATCTCTTGCTGTCATTCCGGCTCTATACTGCCTCCAGAGTGTAGGACCAGAGGGGATCTATCAGTTGCTTCTCTTCTGTCAAGTTATATTGGCGACCCTCGTACCACCCTCAGTGATTCCCCTTTTCCGAGTGTCATCGTCCAGATCAATTATGGGTTTTTTCAGAATCTCGCAGCATACAGATGTCTTTGCTTTTTGTGCCTTTCTGGTGTTCCTTGCAACAGATACCATCTTCATTTTTGAGTTGCTATTCGAAAATTGCTTCTGGATGGTTGAGCTTAGGGAAAGCATGGGAAGAGGTGTGAGACTTGTCCTTCTCCTCCTTGCCATCACATCCTATGTCTTTGCACTTTATATGGTATTCACACCACTAAGGTCTGAAAGTAACAGACTAGATGATGAAAACAGCGAAGGACCGGATATGCAGATATTTACATGGGGCAGGAAAAAGGATCAACTTGAGCTATCTAAGGGTAGAGATGAGAACTCTTCAAGTCAGACCATTAATGGTGAAGAAAAGGAGTACGTAAAGGAGACAACCTCCATAGAGTCATTGGAGAATCAATCCAATAATATGTTTGCAGAATTCAGTCTTGATCAGCCTAAGACAGCCATTCATTCTGAATGGCAAGCCCAGAAGCCTGCTTCTGTTCTGGCTCTTAATAAGGATTGTATTATCCAATCCTTATCTTTAGAAGAATATAATTCCATAGTTAACATTGTTTCTAGCGACGAGGTGATTAGTAAAGGTATTGCACAGAATTATGAAACTAAAGTATCCGGAGAAGAAAATGTGGAAGTAGGAGTTGGAGTCCACCATCAGAAGGATGGTGAGAAGGGCGGTGCATGTGAACCTGTCCAGCCTCCGAGTGCTTCAACCTCCGATGTACCTGGGTCTTGTAAGAATGCCAGAGTGACGGGTGGCAATATTAGAAATGATGCCAAGAAGGCAACATCATGTGGATTGAGTCGTGCAGGACGGCGCCAATTAGCTGCCATTCTCAATGAATTTTGGGCGCATCTGTTTGACTTACATGGTCTGCTAACAGAAGAAGCTAAGGTCATGAGAACAGATCTTTTACTGAATTTGGATCTAGAAATGTACCATGCATCTGCAAGAGCAGGCACCAAAGACACTTCCCAGAAAAGCTCATTAGACACAAAAAGTGGACCACTACCTTCAGCAAACTCGAGGGACTACACTCCCATGCAAGAGAAGGCTATGAATTTGGAATTATCTTATATGCCACTAGCGCAAACTTCGTTTTGGTCAATGGACACTCAGTTTCTGGATGTGAATGGCCAATGTGATGGCCAGGATTGTCACATACCCAAGATTCATGACTTTGAGATTCCGCAATTTGGCACATGGTTACGGACTCCTAATATTGCTAAATCTTCTGTTATAGAATATGGGGATCAACTCCAGGATACTTCGAGCCAGAATGCATCTGATTCTTTATGTAAAAGTAGTTTACAAAACCCTGCATCAACTGGATCAATCTGTTCACAGTTTAGAAGGCCTCAGTATGAACCTTCCTCAGTTGAAAACCCTTCATTCTTGGGCTCAACGAAGGAAAATATTAGCTTTCCTGATATTTCAGAGCTCATAGATTCCTTCGGGCGTTCGTCTCTCAATATTTCTGGCTCCTTTTCATCTGCGAGTGGAACTGCACATGAACAAGCACAAAATCCAAACTATCTGGTCTCTGAAGGTGAAGAGGCTCCCTCAGCACTCGACAAGCCTTCTGTGTTAAAGCACCATGAAAGTTTCCTATGTCAAGTAGTTAGCCCTATTCTGGACTCGGAACCTTTCTGGGTTAAACAACCATTAGAAAATATGTTCAGTTCGACAATCAAAACTAGTAAGGCAAGGAAGAGGAAGCAAGTACTGAATACCTCTTTTACTTCAAAAATAATCATGTCTTATGGAGAATCAGAAGCTTGGGTTCTCCAATCTCTAAGAGTTTGTCTTGGAAAGCTCCTAGATTTGGAAGGATCAAGTTGGTTATTTACTCAGAATGGTGGGTATGATGAGAAGTTAATAGACTGGGTAGCTGCAGCAGAGGGTTACCTACGGAAAGAGGGGACTAGCTTGTTGAATCAGGTAAAGTGTAGTGAGGAGGAAGATATGAATGATGTCATCTCCTCTGTGTCTAACTGTGGGGAGCACTGCACTTGGCAATCTGGCCTGGTTATAAGCTTTGGTGTCTGGTGCATTTGCCGGATCTTAGGACTGTTGCTCATGGAAAGTCGACCAGAGTTATGGGGCAAATACACCTATGTTCTCAACCGTCTTCAGGTAAAAATTTACACATTATCTTTTTTCTTTTTATAAAAAAAAAATCACACATTATCATGAACCCGTTTTGTTTTATAGCAGCCATGGTCATTTCTACAACTTAGGTGACTGAAGAAATTGTTTTTTTCCCTCTTCCTTCTGTTGAATGGCAGGGTGTTGGCTAGAACGATGTTTTTATATCATGTAGGATATATTGTTCTATTTTATGTGTATATTGTTTTATGATATACCACACAAGGATATGAGTCAGGCAGTTCTACAGAAATATAGTCCGTTAACATGCAGAGAACCCTGTGTGGCTATATCTGATATATGTAAGCTCTGCAATGGCGTGATGTGTCTATGTCAAAAAATACACCAACAATAGTGTTAGTGTTCCAAGGTTCAAACATTTAGAAGGAAAAAAAAGTTGGATGTTGGAAAAGAAACAGCATCGAGGAGAGCTGAAACCCTTGATTGTAACCAAAATCTGGAGTTGTGGTCACTTGATACTTGTGAAATCCATAATTTGTCAGGATACCAATGAGTGTTTTCTCTCTCTTTAAACATGGTGTAACTCTTTCTAAACTTTGTCAAAGTCATGATATAAAACAACTCCATAGACAAGAATACCTCTCTTCTCACTCAAGGAAAGCCGAACCTTGGATATGGATTCCTTGGATGCATATTGGAGCATTCAGAAGAGCCCTTGTGGATTAAGACAACTGGTATTGTAATTTGACACTTGAATCGTAATATAAGGAAGCTGATAATAACCAATGTTGTCGGCATAGGTTGTTAGACCTAAAGCTTCATGTATATCTTGTCATGCATAGGTGATGGAGAACTGAACACCTGAAATGGATTTTTTTTTTATTGGGTGCTTTGGTCTTTCATGTGTTGATACTCAAGATTACACCTTTAGCACTAGTTTCTCTTCATATTTATACTTTCAGAACTCTACCAGAGTATACAACTTACTTTCAGAACTCCTGCCAACCACACAATTGAGGAATGAACTCATCACCAGGTTTTATCACAGCTAGACAGCTGGGCTATATAATCCATTTAAGGAAGAATCATGTGTACTTGTATGTACTATTTTGATAAAATAATTAAGATAAAAACAAAGAAGAATTTTCTACTAACATGTCCATCAGCTATGCTGACAGATTTTTATGGATCATATGAGATGCAGGGCATACTTGATCCAGCATTCTTGAATCCCCGTGATCCTCTCAAACCATGCCAGTGTATCGACCACCTTGATATGCGGACCAGTGGGCTCGAACATATTAAGGAAAGCCTTGGCGGAACCCGGTGCACTACTGCAAGCTCAGTGTTACAGATGATCAAGGAGGTTGAAGGTGCAATTTCAAGGCGCAAGGGTCGGTCCGGCACAGCAGCAGGAGGTATTGCCTTTCCGAAGGGGAAGGAAAACTTGGCTTCTGTTCTGAAGCGCTACAAGCGTCGCCTGTCAAAGAAGTCATCTGCTACTAATGGAGGAGCCTCTGCACCATCTGAAAAGGCATGTACCAATCAGCCTGCTTATCCTCCTAATCAAAGTGAGCCATTTTTCAATTTGAACTGAGTGAACTTATAATGAATTTTTCTTTTCTACGCCTCATGCAATTGTGAAGTAGAAACTAGAATGGATCAAAATGTATCCAGGTTAAGGTGATCTGGTTGTTGAATAACTGTTCTTCTAGACATCTTGGCTAGTGGATTTTGAGTAACCACCTGAATTTCGAGGAGACATGATAACTTTGATTAGGGCTTCATGCTTTGAGGTTACCATTGATGCGGTGAATTATAATAATAAAAATATAATAATTATGTTCATCTTTGAATTTTTTATATTTTGATAAATGTTATTTTGTCATTTATAGCGATAAAATGTTAAGAGTCCAGCCACATCCCATCATCCTGTAAATCTGAAGTCTCCCTCTTCAGCTGGCCTTACGTAAAAAAAGAATAACATATTATCATTTAGTCTAATCTTTATTTTTTTTTGGGGATATTTTTATAATTAATCTTTTTATTATAGTTTTTTAAAAAATTTCATATACAGGATACGGAGCAGGCTGAGAACTTGAAACTGAATGCGCCGCTAAATGGGAACCGAGAAACTACGCATGGAAAAATGGCTGAGCTCCTAGAAGACACCGGTCATCTGAAGTCGCATGAATATATGACACGTGGCGCGCATTTTGGGTGGAAACTAAACTTTCACGGAAGCACCGTTGACTGACGGTCCCTCCTCTATCTTACCTTCCTTTCGCTTCCGTTCTCTTCTCGTCTCTCCCCTGAAAGAAAGGAGGCAACCTCCAGTTCCAGTTCTTCTCCTTCTCCCATAGCTGTGGATTCGGATATTCCGGTCATCCGCCATAGCATCAGAGAGGTACGCTACCTTCTCTCTCTCGGATCTCGATTTTTTCTCCTTGTTTTGATTCTAGTCTTTATCTGAAACGGAACCCCAGTTGTGTTGCTAATTTCGCCCCCCTTCTCTCTCTTTATCGTGCCTCTCTTCTGTATATAGTAGTATTTTTTATTACCACGAATTTTTTTTTTCATTTTTGAATGAAGAACGAGTATCTTTCTCTCTATATATACATATGTATGTATGTATATATCCAAATTGATGATGAAAATTAACCGGAACTATATGCTTAAAATCTTTGTGGGTTCGCATAGATCTCTTAAATAAGCTAGCTGTTCATGAATGATTTTGAGCGCTTCTTCTTGAAATTAAAGAAGCTGTGACTCCAACTTGGCCCGATTACAAGTTGTGCTGATCTGCAAAGTATTGTAGGCTGAAGCTGGGATGGTCATTCTGATGCTCCTGCAGGAAAGGATAGTAGCAGCGTTTGGAAGGCGATGGGATACGTGGTGGTGATATCGGTGCCGTTCCTTATCCTGCTCGCGATCCTGGCCCTTGCTTGCTACCTTCTCGGTAGGGCCAGGGGACGGTCCGAGTGGAGGACACCACAGTACTACGGGCCGCCGGCCCCACCCGCCACAGCCCCGGCCCAGGGCAAGTAAGGGCCCTACGGCCCGTACATGGATATCAAATACAACTACTACTCTTAGATGTGAGGTTGATTGTGGTTTTATTTAAACGATATGATGTTGGTGGGTTTGATATACTTTTTTTGCTTCTTTGTTAAGCATGGGTTTTAAACAATAATTTTATATTCGTTTTATAATTATTCAGTTGACTAATTCGATAAACGTGACCCTCACTCTTGGTTGGTTGACTTATTGAATAGTTCTGCCAAGCCCCATTCAGGGAAATCCATGGGCTGAGCTAACAAATTCATCTTGGTCCGCACCAAGTTAGCTTTTGACCTGCAAGCGACGTTCGAATAGCTTTAACAAATCAAATGACTCCTGTTTCAAGGATGCTTCTACGTATTCTTGCATGCCCAACTAATGGTTTATTACACGCTAGCAATTTGATATGTCTCTGGCTCATGATAACTATGTATGGTTGCTATAACATGATAATCTCAAAGATAATATGGTGCATGACTGTTGCAAGAGGGATAACGATGCTTTGATATCTTGTTAGCTAATCGCTAGATTCTATAAATTTAAGTTGATAGGGAAGGGATCAATAATGTATATCAGGCTTTATTGCTTTAACCCTTCTTCGGCTTTATGTATAGCTTGGACCATGCAAGTAAAAGATATGATTGAGTCAAGAGTTGCTCAAGGTAAGAACAAGTAAAAGACTCAATATAGAACCCGTCGATAGAAGAAAAGACTCAAGAAAATAAACCGTAAAATTGGCCTTAATGAATGAAGAAAGAACAGACTAAAAATTGTATAGATAGAAATCTTAAGTTCTCACATAAGGAGTTTAAATAGAACAAAGATTTTAGACAATATTTGTAATCACACACTCAAAGGAATATTTGTTGGATAAAAAAACTTTGATAGATAATGAAGCTCCACTCTCTCAGCTTATACAGCACTTATATAGGATGCTGCAAGCTGGCTGTTACAAGAATGTTAAACAAATCTTTAAACTTGCTAAGCAAACTCCTAGATAGTTTCAACTACTTGTAACAAATAACAACTCAATATCAAGTGACTAAAAATTAGGAACTAATAAACTAATAGGAGACTAAGTTTAGAAGACTAAGTTTTTAGTTCACGTTTTTTTTTTTTTTCCAGCACCCAAAGAACCCATGCTGAATTATCTAACATTCTCCCCCTTAATTCAAGTGAAGGGTTGTACTCCAAGCATGCTTTGAAACTTCTTGTACTTCTTCTCAGTTAGTGCCTTTGTGAGAATGTCTGTAGGTTGGTCTTCAGTACTGCAATGTTGTGCCTCCACTTTGCCTTTAGCAACTAAGTCTCGAATATAATGGTACTTGATATTAATATGCTTGGTTCTCCCTTGATGAACTGGATTCTTGGATAATGCGATTGCTGACTTGTTATCGCAGAATATCACTGTTGGTTCATCTTGCTTTGCTTCAAGTCTTTTAAAATTCTTCTCAGCCACACAACATGACATGCAGTGCTTGTCGTTGCAATATACTCGGCTTCAGTGCTCGACAAGGTCACACAGTCTTGTTTCTTTGATGACCAAGAGATGACACCGAAACCAAGACTGAAGGCATAAACTGCTGTACTCCTACTATCATCTGCACATCCAGCCCAATCACTGCCAGTATAACCAATAAGATTATTTGGGTTCCCATTAGTATACCTGATGCTGTAATCAGTAGTTCCCTGAATAAATCTGAGAACTCTCTTAGCTGCCCCCAAATGGTGTTTGCTTTGACTATGCATGAATCTGGAAAGAAGACTCACAGAATACATTATATTTGGCCTTGTGTGAGTAAGATACATGATACCTCCTACCAAGCTTCTATAATACTTTGCATCAGTCTTCTCAACCCCATCATGCAATAAAAGCTTCTCATTTGAGTTCAATGGTGTCGGGGCAGGATTACAATCGGCCATTCTAAATTTTTTTAACAAATCAGCTGCATACTTCTTTTGACAAATAAAAATACCATCCAAATCTTGCACAACTTCAATACCCAAAAATAATGCAAAGGACCCAAATCAGACATTTCAAAATTCTTCATCATGTTGTTTTTAAATCCTTCCATCATTTGTGAAGAATTACCAGTATATATCATGTCATCCACATACAAGCATACAACCCAAAAATCATTTCCATGACATTTCACATATAAGGTGGGTTCACTAGCACTCTTTTCGAATTCATTTTGAGCAAAATAATTATCAATTTTGCTATACCAGGCTCGTGGAGCCTACTTGAGCCCATAGAGTGCTTTGTGTAATTTATACACCTTATTTTCTAACCCCTCCACTATAAAGCCTTGGGGTTGTTCAACATATACTTCTTCCAACATTCACCATTTAGAAATACAGATTTAATATCCAATTGACACACTGGCCAACTATTATGAGCTGCTAAACACAAAATAGTTCTAACGGTATCAAACCAAACAACTGGAGCAAAAGTTTCAGTGAAGTCAGTACCTGGGACTTGGGCATAACCTTTGGCAACCAAACGAGCTTTATACATTTGCAATGTTCCATCTGGATTCAATTTGGATTTAAAAATCCCTTTCAAGCCAATTGCTTCCTTCCTTGGTGGTAGATCCACCAAGGCCCAAGTTTTGTTCTTCTCTATGGCTTCAATTTCTTCTTCCATTGCTCTACACCATTCTTTCTATGTCACTGCATCTTCAAAACAAGTAGGTTTCATAGCAAAACATGCATATTCACATGAAGCATAAATGTCCTCTAGACATCTTACCCTCCTGTGAGTACTTTCTAGAGATGACTGGGGAGACAATGGCAAGCTGGATGATTCAGATTTAGAATTTTCTACTTCAATAATGGTTGGTGTTTGTTCAGAACTCTCCCAATTCCAAGCATCATTTTCATTAAAGACAACATCACAACTAACAATCAAATTTTTAGATTCTGGGTCATAAAACCTGTAGTCTTTAGTTTCATCACTATACCCAATGAAATGCATTTGACACTCTTATCATCTAACTTTTTTCTAAGTTCAGTGGGCACAAATGCATATGCAATACAACCAAAAATTTTTAAATGACTTACATTGGGTCTTCCCCCATACCATGCTTCATAAGGTGTCTTCCCTTCTATAGCTCGAGTCGGAGATCTATTCTATAAGTACACTGCAACTGCTACAGCTTCAGCCAAGAATTTTTTGGAAGCCCCTTATCCCTCAACATACTTCTTACTGCCTCAACAACAGTTCTGTTCTTACGTTCTGCGCCCCCGTTTTGCTGCGGAGTGTAACTGGCAGTAAGTTGTCTCCGGATGCCATGAGAGCTGCAAAACATTCTAAATTCTGTTGATGTAAATTCACCACCGCGATCTGTCCATAAGGTAGAAATGGATAGACCGCTTTCTTTCTCAACAGTAGCTTTAAATTGCTTGAAATATTTGAAAGCTTTAGATTTCTCCTTCAGAAAATAAACCCAAGTCATCCTTGAAAAATCATCAACAAGGATTAAGAAATACTTACTGCCATTCAAAGGAGTTTGCATTGGGCCACATAAAGCAGCATGCACCAACATTAGAGGTTTCGGGGCTCGCCAAGACTTCCCTATAGGCAACTTGTCACGATGATGCTTTCCGAAGATACAAACTTCACATAATTCTTGATCACCTTTTGTCATTGAAAAACTAGAAACCATATCCTTTTCATGCAATAAATTCAACCCACCAAAATTAAGATGCCCGAACCTCCTATGCCAAAGTACTGAATCACAAATAGGAGCAGCAAAAGCATTGAGTGTAACTTCAGAAAACATGATCAGAAACATCTTATTTTCTGCCCTTTTGACTGAGTAAATTAAGGCCATGCTCTTCTCATCATATATCATGCATTTATCATTGTCAAAAACAGCATAATAACCTTTTCTTATCAATTGACCCAAACTAAGCAGATTTTGAGCCAAACCAGGAACATACATAACATCATGAATAATCTTCTTACCGGATTTCGTAATTACAGCAACAGTGCCCAAGCCACATACCTGAACATGATTCTTGTCCCCCAACTTCACTTTTGTTTGCACCGCTTCATCAATTTCAACAAAAAACTCCTTGTTGCATGTCATATGATTACTGCAGCCACTATCGAGATACCATACATCAGCCAAACAAGAAAGAAATAGAATTTCTTCGGAATCCTTTTTTTCCTCATGGAAATTAGCATGCTCCTTGGCCTTTTGAAAATAATTCTTTTCGACATGCCCATATTTTTTGCAATGATAACATTGAGGAGCATTTTTATTTTTGAACCAGCAATCTTTAGCTTCATAATTTGACTTTCCACGATGCAAACATAGAGAAAAATTAGCATTGTTACCTCCATTGGAGTTTCTTTGCTGGTTATTGCTCCTCCCTCAACCTCTTCCTCGAAATGAACCACCACGTCCTCGGCCGTTGGATCCTCGTCCACCACTATCCGATTTTTGCTTTACATTAACCTTTGTCTAGAAGGCCTGCTGTAAAAATGCTTCAGTTGTTCGACTTAGCCGCTGCTCATGTGTCTGAAGTGATCCCATCAATTCATGGAGAGAATAATTAGACAGATCTTTCGATTCTTCTATTGCTACAACAACATGGTCAAATTTGACCGGAAGGCTTCGCAAAACCTTCTCAACAACTTTCTAATATGTCAAGTCTTCTCCAAATGGTCTAATTTGATTCACAAGTGAAAAGACTTTCGAGAAAAATTCTTGGATTGAATCCGAGGACTTCATTGACAAATTTTCGAATTCCCTATGAAGAGTTTGTAGCTTCACAGTGATGATACGGGTAGAGCCTTGATACTCTTCTTCCAGCACTTCCCAAGCCTCCTTCGAAGTAGTCGCACCCATGATTCGTGGAAAAATTGCTTCATCCATAGCTTGTTGAATATAGAACAACGCTTTGGTATCCTTTTTCTGCTTCTCTTTCAACTCAGTACGTTGAGCTGCAGTCAATCTCGTGCCTTGATCAGTATTTGGATCATCAAGGCCATCTTCCACCAAGTCCCAGAGGTCATAGGACATAAATAAGGTTCTCATTTTGACACGCCAGAATTGGAAATTTAGGCCAGCGAAAATGGGAAGGTTTTGTGAAGGATTCATAGAGTTGGACATGATTTTGGACTAAAAGTTTTGTAGTAACTTGGCTCTGATACCAATTTGAAGAAAAAAAATAGACTAAAAATTGTTTGGATAGAAATCTCAAGTTCTCACATAAGGAGTTTGAATAGAACAAGGACTTTAGACAATATTTGTAATCACACGCTCAAAGGAATATTTGCTGGATAAAAAACTTTGATAGATAATGAAGCTCCACTCTCTCGGCTTACACAGCATGGTTTATCCAGGTTGCTGCAAGCTGGCTGTTACAAGAACGTTAAACAAATTCCTAAACTTGCTAAACAAACTCCTAGATAGTTCCAACTACTTCTAATAAATAACAACTCAATATTAAGTGACTAAAAATTAGGAACTAATAAACTAGTAGGAGAATAAGTCTTTAGTTCATGTTTTATTTTTTTTCAGCACCCAAAGAACCCACGCTGAATTATCTAACAATGAAGACACGTGCCTGGAAACTTTGCCTCCTATACCATGATAGATTCGAGTTAGAGGAACAAGAGAAGTCAAGTGTGGAAATATGTAATAGTCATTTAGATATGGCTCAAGGTAAATATATGTAATAACCTAATTTTTATTTGGGCTCGTGGGCCAACCCGGAGTGGTCAGGCTCAGCCCAACTTGTGGGCCTGTGGGTTGGCCCGAAAAGGCTAGGCCTGATTAGCCCAAAAGCGTGCCCATTGGGAGTCTTCTTCCTCCTCTGACTCCGACGGACTTCGAGAATCCTAGAACAACCCAAAGACTTGCCAAAATTCTTCGTCCTCATTAGCGTCGGCGGTATTTTTACCGACACTTATAAGCGTCGGCAAAGGCTATAAAAAACGCCGGGAAAGATCTATTTTCTTATAGTGTACGTTACCTTCTCTCTCGGATCTCGAATTTAAGGGGTGTTTTGAGGAGTGCAAGTTTGTCAAAATCTCCTTGTTTTGATTTGAGTCTTTATCTGAAACGGAACCCCAGTTGTGTTGCTAATTTCGCCTTCCTTCTCTATCTGTATCGTGCCTCTCTTCTGTATATAGTAGTATTTTTTATTACCACGTATTTTTTTCCATTTTTTGTGAAGAACAAATATCTTTCTCTCTCTCTCTCTCTATATATATATATATATATATATATATATATGTGTGTGTGTGTGTGTGTGTATGTATGTATGTATATATCCAAATTGATGACGAAAATTTACTGAGACTATATGCTTAAAATCTTCACATAGATCTCTTAAATAAGCTGCTAACGCTTCTTGAAATTAAACAAGCTGTGACTCCAACTCGGCCCGATTACGATTTTAGCTGATCTGCAAAGGTTTGCAGGGGATAGTCCTTCTGAAGTGATATATAGTAGCGATTGGAAGGTGATGGAACTCGTGGTGGTGATATTGGTGCCGTTCCTTGTCCTGTTCATGATCCTGCTCCTTGCTTCGTGCCTTTTCCGTAGGCCCAGGGACGGGTCTCCACCTGCCAATCGGATTCACGCACCCCATCATGCAACCCATCATCCACTCCATCATGCAACCCATTTGCAGCCCGCCATGCAATCGGATCAAACTTCTCAATTTGCTGCTGCAGCTTCTAGCATGTCTTCCAGCATGCCTTGTAACATGTGAGGTTGCTTATGGCTTTATTTGTAGGATACGAGGTTGGTGGGTTTGATATACTTTTTTTTTTTTGTTCTTTTGTTAAACATGGGTTTTAAACAATAATTTTATATATGTGTTATTATTATTCAGTCTTGGTTGGTTAACTTTTGCCAAGTCCCCGTTCAGGGAAAATCCATGGGCTAAGCTAACAATTTTATACTTGGACGGACCATGTTAGCTTGATCTCTGCATTCTGCAAGCGACGTTCAATTAGCTTTAACAAATCAAATGACTCCTGTTTCAAGTATGCTTCATATGTCTAGCTTTTGGCTCATTATAACTATGTATGGTTGCTAAGAAAACATGAAAAACTGAGCCAGAAAAATGACTCCTGAAGCAAGAATGCTTCTACGTTTCAAGAATGTGCCCAACTAATCGTTTAATACAGTTAGAAATTTTGATACGTCTTTTGGCTCATGATAAGTATGTATGGTTGCTAAAAAACCATTAAAAACTGAGCCAGAAAGTGTGTATAACAGCTATAACATGATAATCTCAAAGATAATATGGTACATGACTGCTGCAAGAGGGATAACGATGCTTTGATATCCTGTTAGCTAATCGCTTGCTAGATTCTAAAAATTTAAGTTGACAGGGAAGAGATCAATAATGTATATCAGGCTTTAGCCCTTCTTCGACTTTATATGTAGCTTGGACCATGCACATGAAGGTTTGAATGACTCGAGTAGCTTAAGAACAAGTAAAGATAGACTCAACACAGAACGAGTCAATAGAAGAAAAGGCTTGAGAAAATAAACCGTAAAATTGGCCTTAATGAAGACGCGTACCTGGAAACTTTGCCTCCTATACCATGATAGATTCGAGTTAGAGGAACAAGAGAAGTCAAGTGTGGAAATATACAATACTTATTTAGATTTGTCTCAAGGTAAATATATGTAATTACCCAATTTTTATTTGGGCTTGTGGGCCGGCCCGGAGTGGCCAAGCTCAGCCTAGCTTTTGGGCCTGTGGGCTGGCCCGAAGAGGCTGGGCCCGATTAGCCCAAAAGCGTGTTTGTTGCACGCGATGGAGGAGAAGACTCCAATTGGGAATCTTCTTCTTCCGACTCCGACGAACTCCGGAAGTTCTAGAACAACCCAAAAACTGGCCAAAAACTCCGAGATTCAATCTATTTAGGGCTCCTTCCTCCCCCTTTGTGGTCCGTCGATGAAAACCCCAAATATTGCTGCCAATTTTCAAGCCCTTCTTCCGGATTTTCTCCTTCGATTCGTCGCCGCAAAGTGCCGTCAGAACCTTGCCGAACTGAGGCTAGTGTCGCCTGCCTTCCTCTCCTTTTTTTTCCTATGTTTATAGCCGCCCTTGCTTGGGTTTGAGCCAGCTAATCGTCAGGATTTAATCCGAAACAGCGGTGCCCGATTTTGGCGTCTCTTCCTCCCGTGCTCGCCGCCACCGGCTATCAGAAAAGGGCCAAGCCTTGCCGCCCCTAGGAACCCCTAAGATCATGTAGCGGTGGGTTATAGAAATAGCCATAATTAGGTCAAGATTGATCATCCCTTGCCTCTCTGCTTTCTTTCTCTCTTCTTCTTCCTTAGTTTGTTGGCTACCACCGGCAATGGCTTGTTGCTTGGGGCCATCACTGTTGCCATCACCAGAGGCTGTTGTAGGCCGTCGTCCATCGGCTTTTCTATGGCTCAGATTGAGAAGGAGAGGGAGAGAGAGAGAGTCTCCCCTATTTTGAGAAGAGAAAGAAGGCTTTCTCTCTTTTCTCTCTACTTTCCTCTCTCCTTTCGCTCTCTCGTTTCTTTCGACCTAAATTGTCTCTTTCTAGATTGTTGGACCTAGTAAGGACATCTCCCAGTGACTTTTGGTCGGCTCTGGTGAAGGGTCCTGATCCATAGTCATTGGGCAGCGTGCCAGCCCCCCACTACGGTACTTACTAAATACATTTGAATTTTATCATAATTGTAGCCTGACTCTTGAGTAGACTTGTTAGATTAACTGGATCCGATCAATTCGAGCACCTGAATGTTTCTACCTGGTTGACCCCAGTAGAGGGTCCAGTGTAGTGCCGCTGCGACCATCCATCGCGCTAGCTTTATCCTGACTATTGCCGAGCACTACTGGACTCCATCATCATAAATCTCTATTATATTACATGTATCGTGGTCTGATTATTGTTTCATGATTTGATTGGTTGGATTAGCCAGAGCGAACGGACCCGGATCGTCGGATGCCACTACCTAGTCGACCTCGTCTGTCCTGCACCTAACTATTGTCAGCCACCATTGGACCTATAATTGATAACCCTTGATCTATTGCCTTGATTAGATATAATTTCTTGATTTGATTGATGTTACATTGTGCTGAACGATTTGAACAATTGGGCATTGTCATCTAGCTAGCCTCGTATATCTCTCTATACAAATCTATTTTCATAGTCAGCCCTAGTTTTGTATGGGGCTACAAATCTATTTGTGTTTCTTTCTCTAGCTTGATTCGAGAAAATTTTGGTTAAAAGGACTTAGAGGGTAGTCCTAAATTACTACGTGATGGTGGACCCCTTAGTAGATCAATAGAGGATTCCAGGTTCTCGGATATCTTGAATAATTTTTTATATTGATTTAGTTTTGTAAAAGAACAATCTTTTAGACAAGAGGACATTCAACTAGATTTTGCGCACCTTGGTTTGTAGATTGCGGTGTGGGTAGGTGATTAGTCCGTCTGGATTGTACGCAAAAAGATAAAAATCCTTATACATCGAATTGTATGATATAGATATTTTGTACATATATATGTATAATATGCTAATGATCAAGATAAGTAAGAAGCATGAATGGTTTCATGATGGTTTCTGTATTAAATCATATTTTGATCATGTATGCTTGTGATTGATAGTATGATGGATGCATATACAACTTACACTTGCATAATTAGATTAATGGATGTAGTGTTCGAGATTAACCATGTTATATTGATTGCACCATTACGGACGAAAAATGTATCGTGGTTAGTCTAAAGTCAGAAAAAAAAATTGATATGTGGATGTAAACTTAACTGAATGAATAAGAACTTTGGGCTTATTTTGTTATCATCGGTTGCTCCGTCACGGGCTGAAAATGTAATACTATGGCACACCCCGTCACAATAGTGTTCTAGCAACATGATCTGAAGATAATAGATGGAAAAAATTCTCCAAATCAAAGTGAGCCATTTTTCAATTTGAAGTGTGAGTGAACTTATTACGAATCTTTCTTTTCTATGCCTTATGCAATTGTGAAGTAGAAACTAGAATGGATCAAAATATATCCAAGTTATTCAATTTGAATAACTACCTGAATTTTGAGGAGACATGACAACGTTTATTAGGACTTCGTGCTTTGAGGTTACCATTGATGCGGTGAAATATAATAATAAAAATATAATAATTATGTTCATCTATGAATTTTTTATATTTTGGTAAATGTTATCTTGTCACATCTGGTCATCCTCTAAATTTGATGTCTCCCTCTTCAATTAGCCTTACATAAAACAGAATAACATATTATCATTTAGTCTAATCTTTTTCGGAATATTTTATAATTAATATTTTATTAAAAAAATTTTAAAAAATTACATATATAAGATAAGCAGCATGCTGAGAACTTGAAACTAAATGCACCGCTAAATGAAAAACGAGAAAGAATTTTTTTCATTAATACCCTCCTAAATATCAAATTTTGCATAAATACCTTTCTAAAATTAATATTTGCATGGATATCCTGGTAAAACACTTGTTTTGCTATTCTATCCCTTTGTATCTTTGTTTTTGTACATGTATCCGCGCTATCAAACGCCGTTAAAAAATTAACGGTTTCAAATTAAAATGATTAAAATATTTTTAATGGGTAGATGTGCAAAAAAATATTTATAAGCTGATCGTGATGGAGAACAAAAAAATAATTTTAAAATTTTATTTTTAATTAAAATAAATATGATTTTTTTTAATGGTGTTAAAAAATAGTTATATTAGAAGTGTTTGTGTAAAAATAGTATTTTATGGGGATAAATTTTAAGGAAATATTTATATAAATTTAAATTTTTAAAAAGATATCTATGGAAAAAAAAATAATAATGAGAAAGTACGTACGAAAAAATGGCTTGGCCCATGAAAGGCACCAGTCATCTGAAGTCGCATGAATATATGACACGTGGCGCCCCATTTTGAAGCACCGTTGACTGACGGTCCCCCTCCATCTTACTTTCCCTTCGCTTCCGTCCTCGTCTATGGTCTCTCCCGTGATTCCGTGAAAGAAAGAGATAAGGCAATCTCCGGTTCTTCTCCTTCTCCCATTGCTGTGGAATCGGATATTCCGGTCATCCGCCATAGCATCAGAGAGGTACGCTACCTTCTCTCTCTCGGATCTCGAATTTTTCTCCTTGTTTTGATTCTAGTCTTTATCTGAAACGGACCCCCAGTTGTGTTGCTAATTTCGCCCCCCTTCTCCATCTGTATAGTGATTAGTGCCTCTCTGCTGTATATAGTAATATTTTTTATTACCACGTATTTTTTTTTTCATTTTTTTATGAAGAACAAGTGTCTTTCTCTCTCTATATATATGTATGTATGTATGTATCCAAATTGATGATGAAAATTAACCCGAACTATATGCTTAAAATCTTTGTGGGGTCCCAAAGATCTCTTAAATAAGCTAGCTGTTCATGAATGATTTTGAGCGCTTCTTCTTGAAATTAAAGAAGCTGTGACTCCAACTCGGCCCGATTACAATTTGTGATGATCTGCAAAAGGATTGTGGGCTGAAGATGGGATGGTCATTCTGATGCTCCTGCAGGAAAGGATAATAGCAGCGTTTGGAAGGCGATGCGAATCGTGGTGGAGATGTCGCTGCCATGCCTTATTCTGCTCGCGATCCTGGCCCTTGCTTGCTACCTTGTTGGTTGGGCCAGGGGCCGGTCCGACTTCCCAGCACTACGGGCCGCCTGGCCCGGCCCAGGAAAAGTAAGGGTCTTACATGGATATCACATATAAACAACTAGTACTCTTACCATATGAGCTTGATTGTGGTTTTATTTGTAAGATATGATGTTGGTGGGTTTGATATGCTTTTTTTGCGTCTTTGTTAAGCATGGGTTTTAAACAATAATTTTATATTTGTTTTATTATTATTCAGTTGACTAGTTTGATAAACATGACCCTCAATCTTGGTTAGTTAACTTCTTAAATAGTGTTGCCAAGCCCCCATTCAGGGGAAATCCATGGGCTGAGCTAACAATGTTATATTTGATGCCTCTACATATTCTTGCATGTCCAACTAATCGTTTAATACACACTAGCAATTTTGATATGTCTCTGGCTCATGATAACTATGTATGGTTGCTAAAAAAACATTAAAAACTGAGCTAGAAAGTGTCTGTAACAGCTATAACATGGTAATCTCGAAGATAATATACTGCATGACTGTTGCAAGAGGGCTAACGATGCTTTGATATCCTGTTAGCTAATTGCTAGATTCCAAAAATTTAAGTTGATATGGAAGGGATCAATAATGTATATCAGGGTTTAACCCTTCTTCAACTTTATATATAGCTTGGACCATGCACATGAAGGTTGAGTGAGTCAAGAGTGACTTAAGGTAAGAACAAGTAAAGATTGACTCAACAAAGAACGAGTCAATGGAAGAAAAGACTCCTATACAATGATACACTCGAGTTAGAGGAACAAGAGAAGCCAAGTGTGGAAATATACAATACTCATTAAGACATAGCTCAAGGTAAATATAAACCTAAAAGGAATATGGTCATCACGATGGCGAGAATGTCACAAGAGGATATGCACAATACCTAGAGTATGCTCACACTCTTAACACATCTGTGATAACAAATCAGCAAGAGGAAGCCTCGAAGAATGCACCACTGAACAACTCCACAGGGCTATGACCAACATGAACTTTAGAACAATTCAACAAAGGGTGACAGAGAATTCTGGTACTAATTTATCCAATCATATCCCAGCTCAAATACCATGTTCTGGTATCTGCTATAAGACTGTAACATGCATGCCATTTCAATTCAGATACTTCTCCATCTTTGTGGCATCACTCCCATGTCATACCCAAGAAGCATCGATCTGCCATTACTCGTACGTGGATGGAACGAAGAACTCGAACCGTTTGGTAATTGGTTTGGTTTAGAAGGTGCAGTCGAAGGGGGACCAGGGGAAGGTTGGAGTGGTTGTTAGATTTCTATATCTAAAGATTTAATAATGCAACAAATCATCTTTAATTAAAATTAATCTGAATACTCATACATGGATGTGATCGGAGACTATAGCTTCAAGGGAGTGATCAACCTACTCTTATCCTGTCTCAACAGAAAAATGTCCTCTAAAGGTTGCATGCAAGCAACAAAAACTGAAACAAGACTTCAGCACCCAAGACTGACCAAGGTATTGCACCAAAAGAAAACTGACAAAATAGCTATAACGCTAATAGATAATGAGAGTGCTTGTGTATGATATCCTCGTCCTTCCAACTCCAATGCAAGACAGGACTTTAGCATCTAGGACTGACCAAAAGAAATTGTACCAGAAAAAGACCAAGTTATCTGTACCCTACCAGATTAAGGGAATCCTTGTGTATCTACTTGTCCTTCCAACTCCAATGCAAGTGCCCAATTTCCTTTACCTTTTTCTCAGCTTTCTTTCTTTTTCAGTTTGCTTATTTTATAGGCACTCATCGAATTGGCTCCCATCTTTTACATCAAAAAACAGCCTATCAAATTGATGAAAGAAACAAACTCCTCCATTTGCCTTGATTTTGTATCTCAGTTGCCATGACATCATAGCCATCCATAGATACATGTGCCACAATAATCATAACAATTTGAATAAAATCATGTGATCACAATCATCAATTAAATATCCATAGTTCAGTTAAACACATTACATTAATATTTTATAGTATTATAGTTATATGTAATTAGCTATTATATTGCATATGCTAAATGTTAGCTGCGTGACATGCAGACTCGGCCACCTTTTTTTTTTTTTTTTTTTGCTTAGGTAAAAAGGGAAGGAGGGAGGAAGGGAGGAAGGGACAAGTCTACCCCGCGTAGCAGCTTCTACTGGACCCCCATCCCGCTAGGAGAATGTTCGATACGGGCAGAAATGACTGTGTTGGGTATTCCGGCCGGTTTTACTCATACCCTCCCCATTTGTGGGCTCGGCTCGGTTACCTCTCTGGGCTCTGACATGAACCCTTCGTGTGAGTATATCACACCCGGCACCACCGAGGCTACCAGCAGACCAATAAGCCCTCCCAGTCTACGTGTTCGTGCTCTCTACAATTTAATCGATGCCCGTGCGTTCCGAACTTGGAACCATAGGAGTGGAAGTAAGGCCATGGTACCACTGAGCTACCATCTCAGTGGCCACTCGACCACCTTTCTGTCACGTCTCGGCAAGAGTTTTGTTTTTTAATAGAATTATGAAATAATTAAGAGAGAGAAAAGAAATGAACAAGAAGAGCCGTAAATCTACTCCTTCAAATTGGAAAAATCATAGTAGTCGTCCATTGATCTTTAACCATATTAAAATATTTTTTTGAAATATTTATATAATTTAAAATTATAAAATTTTTATTTTTTGTCACCTGTGAGGCTGTGACTTGTGTTAACTTCATAAAGATCTAATCTTAATGTGGCCGCTCCGATGCCTAGAAGACACGAGTCATCTGAAGTTGCATGGATAAATGACACGAGGCGCGCCATTCGGTGGAAACTAAACTGCCACGGAATAGCACCGTTGACCAACGGTCCGTACTCCCTCCCTATCTTTTTCACTTTTTCACCGTCCCCCTCTATCTTCCCTTCTCTCCTCTTCTCTTCTCTTCTCTTTTCACCCTCCGCCTCCTCTTCTTTTCTCTTCTCTTCTCTTCTCTCTCCCCTGAAACAAAGAAGGGAGAGATCTCCAGTGTTCCTATTCCTCCGATTGCAGTGGCTTCCGATATTCCGGTCATCCGCCATAGCATCAGAGAGGTACGCTACCTTCTCTCTCTCGGATCTTGCATTTAAGGGGATGTTTCGAGGGGTGCAAGACTGCCAAGATCTCCTTGATTTGATCTGTGTCTTTTTGTGCTGCTAATTTCGCCCCCCTTCTCTATCCATATCGTGCCTCTCTGCTGTAGTAGTATTTTTACTACCACGTATTTTTTTTCCATTTTTTTATGAAGAACATGCATCTCTCTCTCTCTCTCTCTCTCTCTCTCTCTCTCTCTCTCTCTCTCTCTCTCTCTCTCTCTATATATATATATATATATATATATATATATATATATATATATATATATATATGCATGCATGTATATATCCAAGTTGATGAAATTAACTCAAACTATATGCTTCAAATCTTTGTGGGTTCACATATATAGATCTCTTCAATAAGCTAGCTGTTCATGAATGATTTTGAGAGCTTCTTGATTGAAATTAAACAAGTTGTTTAGTGCAAAGGGTTGCAGGCTGAAGCTGGGATAGTCTGCAGGAAAGGAAAGGATTGTAGCGAAGCGATTGGAAGGCGATGGGAGGCGTGCTGGTGATCTCGGTGCCGTTACTTCTCCTGATCGCGATCCTGGCCCTTGCTTGCTACCTTTTCGGTAGGTCCCGGGGCCGGTCCTAGTGGAGGGCCCCGCAGTATTTGGGCTGCCGGCCCAACCATACAGCCCATCCTCTACTGCTCCGGCCCAAGAGAAGGGCCCAACTACCCACAACATGCGTTGCCGAGAATGCTACATTGTGTATTTGCTCGGACCTTCTGTGGTGTGCTTTTATTTATAGGGAGTGACGTTTGTGGGTTTGGTAGCTTTTTGGCTTCCTTGTCGAGCATGGATTATAAGTAATAATATTATATTTGTTTTATTGCTATTCAGTTGATTAATTCGATAAACACGATGCTTCCTCTTGGCTGGTTCTGGTTAATTAGCTTCCTAAAGAGTCTTGCCAAGTCCCCGTTTTGGAGAAATCTGTGGGCCGTCAAATTTGTAGTTGCTCCAATCTCCGTTCTGGAGGACGACTTTGCTACAATCATTGGAGGACGACTTTGCTACGATCATTGCCTGAATTTTGTAGGCTTCGGAAGAGAATTAACGATTACCACCCGCTCCTGAGAGATATCCGGACTATGGTTTGTTGTGGGATGGTGCTTCCGGCGAAGCATGTATTTGAGAGGCCAACTAGGCTGTAGATTGGATAGCTTATTTTATTGCCAACCATTTTGGTGACCATCTCTGGGTGGGAGAGGTGGAGTTGTTTTCCGTGATGTATTGCTTTTTAACTTTCTTACTTGTATCGGTGTATGTTATATATAGTATTGCAGTTTTTAGTAAAAAAATAATTAAAAAAAAGTAATTAGCTTTCAATATGAAAGCAATGTTCGGATAGATTTGACGGATCAAATGATGCCTGCCTGTTTCAAGGAAGCTTCTACATACTCTTTGCATGCCCAACTAATTATTTTGTCCTTGTATTATAAGTATATACAGCGTTAAATTTCTTGATCTCTAATAAGCATTTTAATATTTCAAAATCTCTAAGATGCCCCACGACCCTATGAAGGTACCATTGATAAGGAGAGTAAAGGATAGCCTCTCGATACATCCTTGCACCCTAACTGGTCCAACCACGTTGGAATCCCATTGGCTCGAGAGGAGAAAAAATCTCATCTGACACGGTCACATTTTGAAAAACGTTGTTGAATGAGAACAACGGTATGATTAAATAAAATAACAACTTTATATGCTTCAAATTTTTAAAATTTTTTGTTTGAAAAAATATTTGTAGAAAATGGGCTGCAAATTAGAGATAATCTCTCTCTTTTGTACCCATCTTCGCTTAATGATTGCAGGTGTAGAGCTGAGAATCTCCACCGCAAGGTTTAGTCGGCATTATGAGGATACTACCATCAAAACAAAAGCCCCTTCGGTTTCTTTTTTTTTGGCTAAAAATAGAAGTATCATACATAACATGTACAGATACAATCAAAAAAATCAAAAAGCGGTATATCACGGAGTGCACATGACAACTTCACCTCTCTCATCCAGAGATGATCCTCCGAGTGGTTGGCAACAAAAGTGGCTACCCAATCTGCAGCTTCATTGGCTTCTCTATACACGTGCTTAGTCTGAAGTACCATCGCACCACAAACCATGAACCGGATATTTTTTAGCAGCGGATAGTAACCACCTATCTTTCTTTTTCAATAGCACCACTGCTTATATCTCTTCCACTATAGTCATGAGTAGTTTATATCTAATGGCGAAGTTATGTACGTATATCAAAATCAAGAAAGGAATCTCAATATCTGTATGCGAGTCTCATCTTAACTTTTTTTGTTTCCTTCCTTTTCTTACCCAAAAATCTTATCGCGTTCATGTACTGAATCGTAGCTTTGAAACTCTGATGCTGCTGCCGCCTGTACCTCGTCTCACTCTCAATGATAAGCACTCGACTAATTAAATATCAGACTGAACCACAAAATAACTTGAGAATTACTATTTGTAGGTCCCACATGACGTATTTATTATTTGAGGACAAACGAAAGGGGGAAGACATTTGGGCGGCGCGCAAGATGATGTATTTATTATTTGGGTCACCGATGGAGAAATTAGTGGGTAGATTTAGTCCAACGTATCAACCATAAACTAGTCCAACAAAAATTGAACACGTCGGCCAAGAAGAACCGCGTGCTGTCCAAAACTTAATTAAAATTAGCGATGACTAAAAAATATTAAAAAATAGCGGAAGCCCTGTTCGTCGTCATCGCGACCGGAACTGAAAAATCGTGGCATTCTCTCCTGTGTCCACGTTGCAGACCAAGCCCACCCCAACCTGCACCCATCAATGCCCGGCCACGGCGGAAGAGATCGAGGCTTCCTCATGATTTCCTCCACCGCACCAACGGACTGCGAACTGTTGGAGTTTTAATTAAAAAAAATAATTATCTCCTAACTTTTAGTTATCTTAAATATTTTAAACTATTTTTTTTGGACGCCTCTCTCTTAGAAGGGCTACGACTTTTCGAAAGAAATCGTTAGCTTCAAAAAAAATAGGGCACGTATCTTCAAAAGCATTGAAAATAGTGTCTATAAATAGACTTTTTTCGGAATTGATCCAATCCAACCTCTTTCATTATTTATAAATTGATGTGAAATATTATTGGATTAAACATGCTTGAAGTTAAAAAAATTAATAAGTCAAATATGATGACTAAAATTTTGTCTATAAAAAAAATTATTGCTTGTAAAGAAAAACAAGCTCGGCGAAACCCTTACATGAGTCGGAAAAAGGAGATTTGTTGGTGTGATCCCTTCTCACGGGGAACCCACCTTATTTGAATTTTAAAATAAAAATGATTACATCCAGATTTAGCTGAAATATTAATATATTGTTTTCAGTATATTACAAATAAAAATGATTGCATCCAAATTGAGAGCTACAAATTGAACGGTTTGAATCTTTAAAAAGTCTTCTCTATTGATTATTTCAAGCACCAGCACTCAATAAGATCTATTCTTTATTTTATTATTTGTTATTAAAATCCGTCTTATTAATGATGAATATTTTTGTTGCGGAGCCAAGATAGGATCTATTATAACCCTATTATTCTAAATAGTGAAAGTTTTTGGCTGGACTAGGTCCCATAGTTTTTTACTTTACATAGAAGTTTTTTTCCACGTTAAAAATTGTGTTGTGTCTTGTTTCTAAATTGCTTGATTATGTTGCATGTTAATTGCTTAAGTAGATTGTAGATATTATTGTTGCTTGGTGAGTGATATTCTATTTAATTATACAAAGAGAGAGAAAAGAGATTTGCAGCATCATTATTTCTTGATTGCAATTTTTTCCGATCTAAAAAGTTATAAACAAATTCCAGATCACACCTTCAACTTCGCATCAAATTCATTGGTTAAGATTTTTGCGTCGTGGTCTTTTTTCTTTCTCTTGGATAGGAAGGTTATATTAATTTTAGAGTAATTCTACAGGGTGCCAATTGAAAAGCTCCCAAAGCTGCATGTTTGGTGCCACTCATACAAATTAGTGCAATACAAAGCGGTTGAGTGATTACTAAGTGCCCAGGCCAATAAGCCCAGTCCAATAAGCCCAGTCCAAATTAGGTGAAGGTGGGATTCAAACCTAAGTCACTGCTATCGGCACTCAAAAGACCTCACCAGTTAAGCCAGCTGACATCCTTTTAATCGATTTATATATTAACTATGCTTTCAATAATATCCATATTCAAATCTTTTTCCACGTAGGTACCCACAACTTGTACCATCCGTCTTCTCAACTCTGCTGTTAAATGTTTTGTTCAGATTGGTTGGTCATCACAATTGATATCTTGGTTACAAATGTGCCTTCTTTTCTGCAGGATCCTTGTTCACTTTGCTTGCTACTAGTTACAGTTGCAGCCACAATTCTGCAACCGACTAATCAGCCACGGCCTTTCGAGTTTCGAGTTTTTGTCTAAGTGCGTGCTGCAGTAATTTTGTTCCACAAATGCCACAAAAAATCAGTGGATGATGCAGTTAAGTGCATGAAGATGCTTTCAGATATGATATCAAATTATATTGTTGATGAAACCATGTCATTCATGAAAATGACGACCGAAGTAAGAAATAAGCAACATTTTTCTGGCGAGAAACACAGAAAGAGAACACCAATGTCATATCCTATTTGTGCAAGAGAATGCATATGATTCACTAACAAGCATAGCCATTCCAACCTGCATAAAACCAGAGAGGTAACAGACTTACTCTTGAAGCTCAGAAGAAATGAAACGACAGATGATTGCCTTAAACCGACTATGCATTACATTAACCAACACAAAAATTTGCAGGGTTTACTGTAGCACATTGCCAGCTTGTGTGATGCTTCATTCAAATCAAAATTCCAACCATTCATCATCATATACTCCATCTAGAAAAAGATAGAACAGAAGATATAAATATCCAAAATGGAAACCTACACGATTATATATATAAATTACTGACTGCATATACCATAATATACTGGGTCCTTCAAGAGGCTTCCAAACTTCAACACAAATTACATTAATTGGTAATACGAGCACAAAAATTGCTTTTAAATAAAAGAAATCTATTGAAATTGTTAACAAGAAGCATGTCCACAAAGAAAGTCATCAACCAGTATAAAACACAAAGAAAGGCATGTCCCATCTAAAACAAAGAGCTTAAAATAGAAACACCCATCATCTATGATGTTAAATTACTGATTGCAAAAAACATGTATATGAAGCTGAAAGACTCCCACCATTCCTGAAAGAAAGAAAAGGGAAAGGATGTATATATGTGCCAATTCCACTTCCACTAGCTGTCCTGATTTGCCCGTTTAAAACCAATGAGGGAGCCTGCAAGGCGCAAAAGGAAGTCCGAGGTGGAGGGAGATTGACTCTGGGGAACATGCAACATACCCGAACCTTCCGGTTGATGACTTCCACTTACCGGTAAAATCTGCTCAGAAGCAGACAATGAGATACCCATATCACTGAAAACTTGTTGCTGGTTCAACCTACTCCCATTTTCCTGTTGAAGATTTGACACAGACATGGAAGTTGTGGATGTAAGGAGATGAGCAAGCCCATGCGGTGTACTTCTAATGTTCAGGTCATAAATGGAATGAGCCATGGAACTGGGAGGAGATCTAACTGCATTGCTCGAGAAGACAGTAGGAGTGCTGTGCCTTGCCAGAACTGGTGGAACAGGCACTACGTTTGAGGATGGGGGCCTCACCTCCACTGAGGAAAGAGGTAACAGATTTCGGAATGGAGGTAAGTTGGCAGGGGAAGGGCCACTTCCTGAGGGTGAGGTCATGAATGGGCTCTGGGCAAAATGTTGTTGCTGCGGTACCGGAACAAACCATTGCCCAGTACTTGAACACGCACCTGGTAAAGTAACAACATGCATCAGCAACAGGGGGAAAAAAACAACACCTAACCAGTTTATTTGTTGTACATGTAGCATCTTCTTTTTTCTTTCTTCCTTTTTTTTCCTCTTTTGGGTAGTATTTGTTACAAAAATATTGTGACTAATGCAAAAGATAGCAGCGGAGTATGGAAAGCTAGACAGGACAATAAGTAACAACAGACACAAGACTTCATGCAGTTCACTTGGAATTGGGCTAGTGTATGTATCCAAAAAGATGCAAATGTGCAAATAATAATCCAATAGTATAAAAAAACTACGATCTTATCGAATATGATAATAATATCGTATGGTTATCCAGAGTTGGAAAGCCACATACAAAGATCATATAAACAGATGCTGAACTAAACTAAATTCGAGCATAATAATAGATATGAAAATAATATACTGGTAGATAGTAAAATATGGAATTAAGCACTTATTAGTATTTGAAATGTATAATATTTAGATTAGATTCTCTCAAAGAAAAATATTTAAATTAGAAAGATTCACATTTCAAATACTATCTACATAATGTTGAAATTTATGCCATGAAGGCATCATATTATGCCCTAAAGGTTTATTAGTGAACACCTGAGTCCATGTTCATTGCACATCTTGGGTACTGCATAGGAAGAGATATGAACATGTTTTTTCTTTTTTATACATGAAGCTTATAGCTACAAGTTGAGTTTCACAAACCAATCCATTGGTTTTGGGTTAAGTCTAATTCAAGCTACCAAGTATCAAACCTATGTCAACCAAGGGCAAATGCTGTTATCAACAAAGGGTATCGACCGAAACACTTTGACACAACCAGTATGCCCCTGGTATTGCTTATTTCAGCCTCTAAAATTAATTTTTTGCCTTTTACTTATATTTTATCATCTGAATATTACATTTGTGCAAGAGATATGGTCAAATAATCAATTTAAGTGCCCTAGTCGTGGTTTCGGATGTGTGTTAATGTTTATGTTTTGCATCTTTGTGACATAAGATCATATAACTTGGAACTGAAGTATGTTTTAAACATTTATAATAAACAACTGAAATGCAATGAGATTAAACTAAAAATCATTGAATCAATAAATGTTATTAACTACTACCAAGATTCTAGATGAAATGGTCCACGGCCAGCACCGATTTGAAAGCAGTAAATTAAGAACATATTTGATACTAACTTTTGTTGGAATTCATCAACACTGTCATGAACATAGGAGTGGAGACATCAGTGAAGAGTTTCCCAGTGGAGTTGCCAGCATAAACTTCATAATAAGGGGGAGTACTGAGAGTCATTGCTCCATTGCCAAGATTAACTATGAATTGTTGTCAGGTTCAACACCAATGTCAAGTTTTCTTGTCGTGATCAGATGACGTGAAGATACGTGAACAGGTTGAGTTACTCATTGCTGTCAGCATCCCATTATAGTTGTCATAGGAGTCACTGAGCACAACTTTCAAGCTTGACTTGAGCAATTAGAATATGGTCATAGTCTTTTATCACCCTGAGAATTACATGTTGGGTCTGCTTAGAAGTGATGAACTTTTGGGTAAATGAACTCGGCATGGTTTCCCAGTAATGAGATATTTCCATGCCTAGTTTACCCTCTGTGTATGTGGGTTCGGTTTTTCCTTTTCTTGTTGGGGGTGGGGGTTCAGTATTTTGGTTGGGTGGTGTGCCTCGAGTTAGTGTGTGGTGTTTTTGGAAAGAGCAAGCACCATGCACAGTTATTAGGTTCTTCATATTTTGTAAATTTATTCGATAAAGTTCTTCCTCTCTAATTTTCTTTATCTCACTATTCTCACCTCAAGTATTTGGTGCATGTATTCAATGTTCTTGGGCTGGCAGGCTATCCTATACACAAGGAACTGTGCTTTTCAGGAAACTGAAAAAAGAGAGGGGCGGGGAGAAGAAGTGATTTATCTGTCTAGAATTTTGTTCTAGACCAAAACTAGATGATCCTTGCTTCAATCCTACAGAAAATGGATTTGGACAGCACCTGGCTTCCCCATTAACTTGTTCCCACCTTCAAATGGTGGAAAACAAACTAAAAACCAACTAAAACATCATCCCAAGTAACACTGGGTGATACCACTAAGTTTAGTCCAATTCAAAGGTGATATGGGCTCAATCAGCCCTGCTCTGCATAATTCAGGCCAATATGGGTGGTTTGGCCCTGGTTTATCTGATTCCTTTGCATGCTAAGCCCCCCTATACCAGCTCACAGCCAATACAAGGCCGATGTGCCTGGCATTTCAATCCTTGCCTGAGTCACAAGGAACATTGGCCTAGTTCGCACTTGAAATGTCGCTCATAGCTTGGAGTGAGGTTAGCCATTTTAGCCAACGGCTGCACCAGGGCACGTCTATGAAAACTGGAAAGGCTATTTCTTTACTTATCAGCTAGGGTTGATTGCATTAACACACTGGTGTATTTCACATTGCATGGTCGATGCATGAATTTGTCTCATCAAACAGTTATTAAACAGACCAGAGTTGTAGAAGTTGTTATCAACGTTGTATGATTGTCCTTCCCAAGGACAATTTTTTTTTTCTTTGAGAAAATAAGGGCATAATATCTTGCACTGTGTCTAATACATTCACTCGGGGCCAAGGAAAAACTACTTCAATGAAGTGGGCTTCTGCTCAGCCCACTTACACCAAATCAAATGAGCCCTAAGTAAAAATATAGCTTCCATTGCATAAGTTGCATGTTTTCATCATATTAACCTTTTGCATCTTGCTCTTTAAGTATGTCTCAAAGTCCTTGATAGTTGATGCCACTTCTTCTTTGCCATTTTTCTGAAATAAGCCTTCTTTTTGTTATTTTTAATTTTTCCGAAAAAAGCTTTCTTTTCCTTGATCAATCCATTATTCCTGTACCTCATCAGTATGCCACCAAGTTTCTTTATATGCGAGTCCTATCACTTTAGACTTTCTAATATGGATAGTGTTAGGAAAAGGGATATAAATACTGCTATGTACTAGTTCATACTGGATTGTACTGGTAAGGTAGCAGTTACTTCTATCAGTATCATAAAGACGCATGATTTTCACCTCTTTTTTCTGTCTCAGCACTAAAAGCTGTGCACCTTGTTAGTATAGTACCATAGAATGGTCGAGATGAAGGAACTGCCACAAAATTTTGCTGCTGCTCAACTGGATAAAGAGGTTCAAGATCTTCTAACTAATAATACTTTTTATTCGTAGATTAGTACAGGATGCTATGGTTAAGGAGGATTGGCCCCTTTACATATTTCAGTTTCCTTGCACTCACCCAAGAACGCTTAACGGATAGAAACATTCCATTCCCTTCTACACATAGACGGTGGCTCAATGTACAAGGCTCCTGCATTGCGTAGTGTGAGGAGGGTTAGATGTATGCAGACTTACCTCCATGTATGGAAAGGTTATTTTTATGTTTTGAAGCCATGACCTCAAGGTCGAAATGGAGCAACCATACCATTGCGCTAAGGCTCACACTCACCACCCCTTCTACATATGAACTTCCTAAATTTCTCAATAAAACTATTGATGACATCTAGCACACAAAGTCACATCCATTATCCACTGAAATGAACTAAAAGAAACACCCAAAATCAGTTTTAAACTAACTTTCAAGAAAACTCAGAATGGGAGTATGGGACTGGGCTCTTCCCTTTGTTTTGTTGTTAATTCTAAAAGGCTCCTGGCTCCTGAAATACTTGTCTAGTAACTTCTAATATAGCTAACTGTCAAATCCGTCTCCCACTTATTTCACTCTAAAAACTTAATTTATATTGAAAAGATGCTACAATTTTCCTGTTTAAGTTTCATCATCTCATCTTTGACAATGCAGTGGCTTCAATTATTGTCCTCTTCCTCCTATTGCATCCATTCTAAAACTATTAGCCTATGTTGCGTGGTCACATGTCCCTTGGTATCACTATCCACTATTTGCATATTAAATCCTCTTCTAATTTTTTTAATAAAATCTGAGCAAGTGTGATCCACTTTTAAGAATGACTTAATATTCATCTTTGTACTTTTGCTAACACTGGATCATATGCTCATCTCTACTTAACAATAGTGAGCAACCATATTTTGACATTTTATACTTAGATTTGATTTATCATCCTGATACTCTCATAGGTAATGTGACTATCATTTTTTGCGCTATGTTTGCATGTGAATCCATGTATATATTAAAAAAATAATACTAGGCCTAATGTAGGTTAGCCATGTCTCTCATCTTCCAAAATTAGATATCATGTGTATGCTATATGTATATTTGTATCAAGGTTTTAAATACTAAAACCGAACTTGGTACCATGTTTTGCATCAGAACAACATGGTATCAGTAGGCACTAGTACCGATAGTAGTAATAAAACTGAAAGATTCTAAAAAATAATTAAAAAAAATCATCAATGCTGACCGGTATGACCAATGTATGGCCAACATGGAACTACTGATATGCACCAGTACGGGCCAGTATAGACAGGTACGGATGGTGTATATCAGTACAGCTACTTTGGTGTCTCAACACCCATACCGGTGCCAGTTTTGCACAAAAAGGTGCAGTACTGGTCATACCATCCCACTCTAGCAGTTTTTGAGACCACAATTTGCATGTAATAAATAATGAAGTGCACTTATATGAAAGAGAATTTTTGATAACATATTTAATTACCAATGTTTACATAAGAAAATGCATGAAATGAAAAACATAAGCATCTGCAGGAGTTTTTAATCCACTTGAGAGTTTTTTACAGCTCAGAACATAGATGAATGCTTGCTGGCAGATTTAATTTGCTATTCACAATGAAACTAGATATATGAAAGAGATTATGGTGGTGATTTTCATACCTTGATAAGCATTTCCAGCCTCCTCAAAGGTTTCATTAAATATCTCCCGAAATCCCCCAGCTAATTCTTGATGCTGGCTAACTTTAGTGTACATCATCTCAATGTCCTTTCTTCTCTTTACAAACTCTTTGTCAGTATCCTGAATTAGTGCATCGTACTTTCTTTTTAGATTATCTATCTCTTTTTTATATTCTAATTTAAGTTTAAGTTTCTGTCCAACAAAAAGCAGATAAACAGTCAAGATAACAGCTAGAGTAAAATCTGACAAAATGAACAGCCAAAGATTATTTGCAAAATAATGTCTTGCATGGTTACCTTTTCTTCATGCCTTTGGACAAATAAAGCCTTCAGTGCATATAATCTCTTCAACTCATGATGAAATATCTGGATATTAGGATCTAGTTGAGGCATGGATTGCATTATTGGGCAACTTAATGCAAAATGACTGCCTCTCTCTGGTTGACCACTGGTGGATCTGAGAAACTCAGTGTGTGCTCTGGCAGGAGGAATATCAGTAGTAGGAGGCATTGGATGGACAAAAGGGTGTGAGAATAAGAGATTGGAGTTCTCCCACTGTGCATCTGTGAATACAATGGGCTGTTGCATGGACACTTCTGTAAGTTGAGCAGAACAGTGTATTTGACCATCAGGCTCTAAGTCACTTCCTGCAGGTGCAGGTGTGTTTGGATGACCATGCACAGCTGAAGTCAAGCCAATAGATGGAGGCAGAGGCTGTGAGGATATGTGATTAGACTCTTCAAGTACAAGCCACTGTTGCATTGATGCTTCCGTAGGTTGAGCCGAACAAAGTACTTGATTGCAAGGAACTTGATCACTTCTGACAGATGAAGGTCTGCTTGCATGACCTTTCACAGCTAAAGCCAAGTCAACAGGTGGAGAACGAGGTTGTGAGGATATACAGTCAGACTGTTTCAGCTGTGCAGCTGTGGCTACAACTGGCGGTTGCATTGATACTTCGGTTAGTTGAGCAGAACAATGTATCCGATTGCAAGCGCTCCCTACAGAGGCAGGTGAGCTTCCATCACCTTGCATAACAGAAGCTAAGCCAACAGATAAAGGAAGCCCCAGCGAAATGGGATTTGGGACTGTTGAAACGTTGAATGTTGGGTCATTTTTTTGAAATCCTGTATCAACTGAACTTAATGCAGAAGCCACATTATTTGGGAAAGAACTTGAGCCTTGGTCACCTCCCACTCTAGGTACAGCAGACCTCTCCTGTTCACTGATGGAGGGCACCTGCTCAGGCACAACAATGATTAGAACTCATTTTCCAGCCACCCCTCTAATATAAAACCAACAGGATCATTATCTTTGTTATGTAATATAAGGCTGTCATACAGATAATGATCATTACAATAAGGATGGAGTTCAAATAAATCAGTTCGAATTGTAGTTCTAGTTAGTCTTATAAAGAATTTGTCATTCCAATTACAGGCATATAATTTCAGAAATGAAATATGTCATGACAGAATAGCCAGTAATGTCTGCATCAGGAATTATCATGGAAGCATAAAATATATAATACTATCGTAAAGTTCAAGGACTAAATGTAGTACAAAGCAACTCTGTGGCGTAATGCATGAGGCAGAGACAAAAAAAATTTCAAGCAGAAATGGGATATAAGTTTTTTTTATCAAACTGTGCTATGATATTTTGAGAAATAGACAATCAAACTGATAACATATAGCAGTATGAATCAATGTGCTAACAAGTATAAAATGCTAAAAAGTGATTTAAGTTTCTAATCAAGTTTTGTTTACAATTATTCTTATCATAGGCAACCTCCATTAACTACAATTTCCTTTTTCTTCCCCGCAACCTCAATCTTTTGATTTGTTATGTCCTTTCTTGCCTTAAACATCCACAAAAATCCTCCCAGTTCCTATATTAATTGTACTTCAGTCTTCCTTGCACATGATCCTATCAATTCATTTATTCAGCATCACCGTATCTTCCATTTCAGCAACCAGTGTTTCAAGAATCCGGTACCGAACCCCATATCTCTTGGATACCAGGTCTGTGTGGGTAATGACACACTAAAACTTCCATTTTTCCATCCCTCTTTTTTTTGTTTCATTGGTTTCTTCTATTGTTCCACAGATTTTCGGCATAGCTTTTCCTAGTTTTAGTTGTTTCTTTAGGATTCTAGGCCCTAAAACATCTTTAAAAAAAATAAAAAAAAAACCAAAATCTAGGGTTGGTTGGGATGCAATTTGGTATGATTTCATTTAAAAGGAAAGAAACATGATTTTGGCATGGACATGTAGATCCATTCTAGATCTACATCATATCAAGAAATCATGCCAAAGAAAAAACTTTGGCATGATTTCTCTGTTTTTTTTTTTTTTTGACAAAAAATAAGGGCGGCAAAAAAAGGGGAAGTGAGAATGCTTTACCTTCCTAGAAGCTTCTCCCATGGTGATTTGCACTAAGGGCGGCAATTCCAAGGGGAAAAGGAAAACAGAGTTTCCATCCTCATTCACTCTCTATCCTATTCAACACTTGGATAAAAAGGTCAAAAAGGGTACTAAAACTTTTTCCACTCGGTACTGGGTAGAACAGGCAAGTGCCAGTAGTACCGCTTGGTACTTGCTGATACTGAGTAGTACAGACTAGTTTTACCCGGTTTGCCTAGGAACTGAGTTCCAAACCTATTTTTTGCACCGATTTCACTTGTTCGGTGCAACCCCATACCTCCCAATTTGGTCCAATTCTTCGGGGGCTAGGTGCAGCTCTAAACTTCCACTAATGTACTTATCTATATCCAATCCTTCTTACTTTACTATGGATTCATCACACCTCATTTTTGAACTCTTTATACTACCTTTATTGCTGAAATAGCAAATGGGGACATTTGATGCATGTTTAAGGGGAAAAAGAAACAAAATGCAGAACTAAAAAAATATAAGAGGATCAACAAGAAACAAGAAATAAAAAATTACAGAACATTATAAACTAATGAAAGTAAAAGAAAATGAAATACAATATAAAAAAATAAATAGAAAATATGAAACAAGAAACTAAAACTACATAACTAATTTTTTTTTAAAAATAAAACAGAACAAACAATACATAAAATACTTAATAAAAATATAACAACCTAACATCAATAAAAATCACAGCTAGAAATGTTAAAAATGAAAGTAGAAAAGAGTGTGGGGGAGGGAAAGTTAGAGACACACAAACTCAAGGGCATACACAAACACAGAGATGGGTGGAAGTCAGACTAAAATGGAGCATTTATAGCACCATTAGAGAATCCACTAAAAAGGTAATTAACATGAGAAAGTAAGGATAAAACACTTAAGAGGAGATTACCGAGAATTTGGAGAAGAAAATTAGGCAAGTATTAGATGGACCCAAAGGTGAAGGTGGAGTGACAGGTGAGAGAGTTCGAATATGTAGTAGATGTGGAAAGAATGAGAGAGTTAAGTAGGCTCTAGAATCTAATATGAGAGAGAGAGAGAGATTAGATTCAAATTTAGGTTGAAGGCCGACAACCACGAATTATTAGGAAGGTCTCAAATTGAGTTAAGGGCTCGGAATAAGGATTGGGGATCACATTATGGATTTTAGGGTACTTTAGGAATAAAATTGACACACAAGCATACCAAGGATATCCTTGATATTTAAAACTATCTTATTCTAAATAGCATAGGACCATAGGAAGTACAACATATATTGCTTTTTCACCATTTGTTACTCTTACATACATTAATTCTCATTTTTCATGACCTCATGGTTGTTCATTCAGCATCTCCTTATATTATATTAGTGCAACTCTCCAACTTATGCAATGTCCCATTTACGGCTTTATTTATTTTTTACTTCATCCCTGAAGACATATTATGAGCATAAACATTCTGCAGCACTTAAGTATTTAAAGTGTATTACTATTTACGAAAAAATTTACTAAGTTGGACTTGCATGTTGCAATCACATAACACTTCCTCTTTATTCCCGAGATTAATTCTTCCAAAAAACTTCTTGTCTCTCTCTATTTAACAGAGTAGACCCAAGAAAATTATTATTCTCAAGGTCATCAACCTGAGCTACATTTTCATTCCCAGACCCATTAAACCTAATATACCTAAAACTATTTAAGCAAACTTTTGAACAAAGAACTTGGGGCACCTACCTACAAAGTGTTGTCCATGAGAATACACGTCTAATTTGATGAAAAAAAGAAAAGAAAAGAAAACTTTACACTTTGATTGTGCAATATATATCTAGCTTTGACTTTCGATCCTAGTGAGGAAGGTAACTTGTGTATTTAATTGCAAATGGAGCTTTATTATTTTCTCATGGTACTTATAAAATCATGAATTCAATCATTTTGGATAAGTAAATTGTTTCCTAATATGAAATATTCAATAAGTATGATGCTGAGTTCATAGCAAAAATAACAATGCACATAAATGATGGACGGCATTTAAATAGTATAATGAAGGGAATAAATGCTATCCCATGTGATTTTCTATAATACCAAGCCCATATACTTAGTACTTATCAATGACAACCAAGCTGGCATGGTACCAAGGCAAGTTTACACTAGTTAGGATTCAGACGTGGGATGAAGGTTTCCTTCTAACAAACAACAAGCCCTGGTTCTAACTATGGTTTCTAGACCTTGGAAAGATTTGAGAAGCCTTCATCTCAAACTGAATAGAAAAGGGAATCTGGTTTTTTTTTTCAAACTTTTAATATGCTCAATAATGAAAGAAGCAAGCTTACATAAAATGTAGAGTTTTAAGGTAAAAGATGAAACTAAGCTATGGTACCTACTAGTAAATCAACAGTACTATAGCACTTCGTCGATGCTCAAAATCCACCAAGATATTTAAAAGTCACTCAAAGCTCCTTGGAATCTACAAACTGGCCATCAAATGATCACCAAACTCCACCGATGTTGCTCTGGAATCCACCAAAGCATGCAAAATTCACCATGCAGAAAAAGAAACACTAAAAAATACATTCAAGATAAGAATTATTTCATTGATGTCTGATTTGAGTAATATAAGAGGGATATTCATGGCATTCAAGGGCCCCTTATATCAGTAGGACTTGAATCCATGCTATTAAAGGACTTTGTTGATGTTCAAAACCCACCAAGGTCTTTAAAAGTGGCTCACAACTCCTTGGAATTATCAACTGGCCATTGAACGATCACCGTCCTCCACCAAGGTTTCTTTAAAATCCACCAAAGCATGCAAAGTCTGCTATGTAGAAAAAGAAACACTAAAAGTGCACTCAAGAGAAGAATGCTTTCATTGATGTGTGATTTGAGTAATATAAGCGTGATATTCGTCATGTTCAAGGGCCCCTATATCATAGGACTCGTGGTTCCTCTATTTACTTTCCAAACATCGAAATACTATAAAAGGATATCAAACTAAGCAAAATGATCGCTATAGCAGTTTGGGCATTTTGACAACAGATTTTGAATTAGTAAATGCTTCACAACTATCCTAAACCTAAAATAACTCAAAAATGGCTTTTTGACCTTTGATATTTGATGGCAACTTTTTGTTATCTTATACCAGGAATGTAGAACATGCACCATTAGAAACAGGTGGCCTGAAAATGCTGCAATATTTCAGTCATAACTCCTCCATCTGCTCCAATCAAGGTGAGTTAAGAACTATCATAGAACTAACTTAGTGCAATAGGCAATGAAAAGAAAAGATGGTTTAAGGTCGAATGCTAACTATCAAGGTTTGCAAAACTGATAACCAGAATTGTATCAATCAGTGTCCGCTGAGCCGACCGAACCGGTGTACCGGTGGGCTCCGGTACCGGATCGGCACCAGTTGGAACCGGTGCCGAACCGGAACCACAAAAAAAGAAAAGGCCGACGCGCGCACGCAGACGCGTTTTAGCCACAGAAGACATTAAATGCCACTTTGTGGCATTAATTGCCCACGCAGCCCCGTGTGGGCTCGGGCTCGCGCTCGCGCGGGGTGCCGCGTGGGCTCGCTGCCCCGCGCGAGGAATCGTGCGGGAGCGAGGTTCCCTACATGTGGAATTGCGCGCGGGCACGAGCGATTCCCCGCCACGCTCGCGCGGGTGCGCTACCCCGCGCGCGGAAAGATTTTATTTTATTTTCTTTTCTTTTTTCCGTCCCTTCTTCTTCCTCCTTTCCGAGCTCTCTCCTCCTCTCCTTTCTTCCCCTCTCTCCTCCTCTCTTCTCCTCTCTTTCCCCCCTTCTCCTGCAAGCAAGGAAAGAACCGTTGGAAGGGCCGCGCGCATGTCGGGGTGCTCGAGAGGGGGTCAGCCCGAGGTACGCTGAACCGTCTTCTTCTTCTTCTCCTCTTTCTCTTCTTCTTCCTCTTCTTTCCTCTTCTTTCTTCCTCTTCTCCTCTCTCTTCTTTCTTCTTCCCCGCTCGATTTCAGCCCCAACAGTTTTATGTGGTTGTACCGTACCGGTGGGGGTCGGTACCGATATGGTACGTGTTGAACCAGCTGGTACGGGCCGGTTCAGCAGACCATGGTATTAATATATTACCAATTCGGTATAATGCAGTATGTACCCTATACCGAGATAGGCTTTCAATACTTTTTCTCACTCCCAGCCACGATACCTTCCGAAATCGGGCGGTATGGGGTAGTTCCTCTAAGTTTAAAGTCGTACGGACTGGTCCAGCTCATATACTAAACTGAACCTCAGTGTCGTATTGGTATCTTACCAATATGATATGGTACAATTGGTACAAGACGGTACGAGTTCGTATGGTAGGCCTTGCTAACTATGTTGTTTCTAGTAAAGCCTTTTTTTGGACTAATATGCATCGTACTAATCTTTGGATGGTAACATGATCGATGATGCACCATCCTAAAACAATTACTGAAGTTAAGTTCATGGATACCTGAGTTACATGTCTAACATATGATAATCTAAAATTTGTCATCGTGTGGGCTTGGTCGCCTTATGGCGCTCGGACTGCATCCAAAGGGTCAACTTGGTGTCAAATGATCAGTCCATGGGGTGTCATATCGTGTTCCATGGTTTCCTTAAGTTGCACCATCTGTCGTGCACATTTCCTATTACTGAAGAGTGATTGAGCCTACACATTGGCGAAGTGAACCGTTCCATGATGAGACATGCTTTTATATCAACTGATATGAAGGACAATAAGATGCTACATACGTTTATGATGTGGTTCAAGTTCGTCGGCTTTATTAAGCGAAACAAGCAGTTCTAAATGTTCTATATGAAAAATTCAAACCATCTCGGTTTTGGACCCCATACCAATACCATCCTATTACTGTGTCGGTATGCTCGGTATAAGGCCGGTTCAGCGTAATGACACTCATTACATCTTCCATACTGCATATCGATTCAATACCTCTATGGTATAGTATGGTCGGTATGCACTGGTACCAACCGATACAGCAAGTCATGCTATAAACCATGCTGAATATTACTTAATGAAGTTACGAAAAACTTACAAAAGTAACTATTTTAAATCTTAAAATGATCAATGCAATATTTTCCCCTAATAAGGTGAACGAATTAAAAAGGACATGCCTCCTAACATGAGTGGAAAACTAATGCCATATCTTGTTAAAGCAGTTCATCCTTCTTTGAACTGACTTTCCTTTTAGACACTTGAACGGAAGAAAAGCAATAGATGTAGTAATGTAATGACCCACTACAAGAATTAGCTTGTTGTAAAACCATAGGAGCTGGATTCCTTCCGATATTTAAGCTTTTACTAAGAATATATGTAGGTACAATCAAGGGATCTAGCCCTCCAAATTCCATTTTCAAAACCTAAGGAGATGTACTAAAGTAATAACATATTAGAGGACCTCTCGCTTTTTGAAAAACCATGGAGAGTTGGGATCTCTTCCTTTTACTAGGAATGTCTGTTGGAAGAATAAAGGAATCTAGTTTTCCAATTTATTAGGGTTTTTGAGGAAACTTGAGAGTGAATTAATGGGCTGTCAAGAGGCCAAAAGTATTCTTTATGGGGGCAAAAGCCAGAAAAAAAAAAAAAATCAAGCAAGTGAACTTTCACGAGTAACATGTGAAGTAATGTGTGGTAAACATATATATGAAATTATATCTCTAATTCATCAAATTTAACGTAGATCAACCATTGAGGGTTTGCTCAATAGATAACAAAAGCATGATGTAGTGGTTCTTTCTAAGAAAGTCCAAAATAAGATGTGGTTAAGTGAAAGAATGGCAGCATGAACAACTAACAATTAATCTCGATGAACTTCATGCGCTCACAAAAACTAACTTTCAATAATCTTAATCACATTATATTACCTCACATGGTTTGTGAGTATTGATCCATGATGGTCAGCATGTATCCTACTCGATGTTCGTGACTATTAACTAACCACTAGACTCTAAAATCTTAATTATCGGGGAAGGTGTCAAGATAAGAATGACTCTAAAATGCTGCCCCCCCCCTCCCAAAAAAAAAAAAAAAACAATGTGCAGCCCGGATCATGCATGTGAGAGCATGAAGAAGTCTAGAATGACTCAACATAAGACCAATTCAAAAGCAACTCAACCAGGAACAAGTCAAGGGAAGAAAAGATAATAAATGGGTACAACTGGCTTTGATGGGGATTTTAAATACATGACCTTTGGATCCGATACCATGTTAACTAACCACTAAGCTGTTAAGGAAGGGGTCAACAATGAATATTAGGCCTTAGTAATGTCTAGACAGAAACCACCAAGGCCAATGGGCTGAAACCCAATATCCAGGTACTTTAAAGCCAAAGAGAGTTTAACCATACTCTTGTAGATTAGTTAATTCACAGCAGTCAGCAGATCAAAACTACAGATTATTTTGATGTCATGTTTAGTACCCTGTGAACAGCTCAGAATCACAGTGCAGCTAGTACCCTTTTTATTGAGAGGAGCAACACATGCAAAAATTTGGATATTCATGTTCAGGCATACCCGCATAACCTACTTGTCCCCTACTTATGGTTGGACACTAAAGCCTGGAGCTTCAGATTCAAAACACCTGTAATTCAGGTGAGCTTTCAAGAGAAACTAGTAAAATTAACGAGTCAGCAATGTCTTGAAAAGCTTATGAATAGTAAATTCCAACTTCAGTTTGAGATAGTTTGAGTTTTACAGTAGATTATTCTTTATATACATATTTTTCTTTGGTTTGGTTTCATGAATGTAACCTTGATGAAAATTTCAGCTGCACCATGACTGCTTAAGTTTTTTGATGTACATGACGGCTTCAAGTCGGATGATAAAGGATGAAAATAAAATATTTAAGGTAGACTAGATCGCTTATATATGCACTAATTACACAAAATTTTCATTTCTAAACACCTAAATTATGCTTTTGCTTGTAGATCAGTTTCATTTTCTAAATGAAAGACCAATTTGTAATTGGCTCAAGCTGCTTTCTTCAACTTGCCCTTCAGCTGTAAGAAAGGTCATCAATTGCAAACAGTCCAAATGCCAATAATATCAAATAATTAAAAGAAACAGAGTAGGCATATGTAAACAAGATTTGATAAAAAAAGTTGGACAGACAACCTGATTACACAATACAGTTCTGGCACCTTCAGAACTTTTCAATGCATGGGCAAAAGAAAGAATCTCTGTCTTATCTTGCTTAGTAGGATCTGTCAAGCAAACAACACTGGAACCTGTACCTCCATCTTGCTTGCTGGAAGCAGTTGCTGCAATCCCCGGATCAGTCCCTCCTTCATCAAACTTAGTACACACTGCATTGATTTTATTGGAAGCTTGGTCTTCGGTTTCTAGAGGCATATTCTCTGCCCTGCCATGCTGATTTAGTGGTAAAACACTAGGAGATGGTCTACTCAGTTCACAAGATTCCACAACATTTGTGCAACTGGACGCAGAATCAGTAGATCTATCAGTCAGTTCAGTAGATTCTACTGGCCTAGTTGTCAGATCTGAAGAAGAACCAGCCACTGCTTTATTATTCCCTGAACCATCATGAGCTCCATAATGTTTGCTCAATTTGAATTTCTCCAGCTTGAATCCAGTACTTGACAGTGGAATCTCATAAAAAGATTCTTCAAGAATACCAGCTTTAGCCTCTTCCAACCAGCAATCTTTCATCTGCTTCTCCTTATTCCTAGCCTCAATCTGCATAACCATTAGTTTCTTCCGTTGGCCCCACATATGCTTTTCAAATTCATCCATTCTTTTTGAAAATTCTTCATTTAGTAATTTTATTCTATATTCTCGAACTGAAGGGCCAATATGGATAGCATGAAAATCCCAATTTTTCATTTTAACCAATTCCATCTGTTGTTCACCTTTCAAAGTTTTGAACTCTCGGAGTTCTTCATTTTGCTTTAAGAGGAGTGTTCTTAACCTTATTGAATAAATTTCATCAATCAAATCAATCTGTTTCTTCAAGATCTCATCCTTCAATGACCTAATTTGCTGGTGAAGCTTTGCAGACAGAGGTTCAAGAACGGGAGTCTCATCCTGCTCCACCAAATTTGGTTGTTGGGAGGATATACGACCAACAGGACTCACTCTGATCTCTACTTTCTCCACTTCATCATCTAGCAGTGTTAAATCTGGACTGGTTTCATGCAAGAAGTCTTCAGTACCATCATTTCTAGGCACAGATGACTGGCCCACTCTGACACCAGCTTCTCCTATCTCTTGCTTGTCGGATGATGAAACTTCTAAACTAGCTTCATGGTTTTCAAGAGCATTCTGTCCTGCCTCAGATGATAGACCCTCCCTGATCTCACCTTCTTCCAGCTCTTCATCAACATATGACATTTTTGTCCAGCCTGGCATCAATGGTTCATCCTCTCTGATCTCACCTTCTTCCAGCTCTTCATCAACATATGACATTTTTGTCCAGCCTGGCATCAATGGTTCATCCTCTCTGATTTCACCTTCTTCCAGCTCTTCATCAACAAATGACATTTTTGTCCAGCCTGTTATCAATGGTTCATCCCCTCTGATTTCACCTTCTTCCAGTTCTTCCTCATCAAATAATGCTGCTTTCGAACTTGCTTCACTCACGGGGACTTTAGAAACATCTTTTTCAGGAAAAGATGGCCGAGCCTCTCCAATATCCGGTTTCTCCATTTTGTGATGTTTAGACGATTGGCTTCCCTGGGCTTCCTCCATGCCTCAGACCTTTCCCCTCCCCTATTTTTATCAGTTAATCGCAGACAGAGCCCAACAAAATCTAGGGAAAATTCAAAGAAACACATATAACTCAAATGGGCATTCATAAATGTACAGAAAAACTAAAAGAAAATAGATAGAAAATATTCAATACAACCATATACTAGTGCATGCAAACACAAGCATGACCAAGGAAGCAACAACACTGACAGTAAGATCAAGAGATAACATATTTAATAATTGATGTGCATCGAACGAATAAACTAGATTAATTTTTTTATAAGTGATTCACCAATTAATCAAATCAATTTGGGATGGGGGCATCTAATCACTGACGAGAAAGAAAAGATTCTACGAAGTTTTGAATTTCCACAAAACTTGCACCCGCTACATAGGACCAAACTCTACAGAAGAAAGAAGAAAAATCTAAACTTCTCGGAAACATCAAAAACATTCCACATCATTGGTGTACACGAATCACACGAAGAACAACTCCACATGACAGGTGTACACATCTCAGAAAACAAGTCTTGCCGTTCCATTTCTCCACCAAGAGAATCCCAGAGTTCGCCATAACAACACCAAACCAAAGAAATCCCCCGAAAAACTGAACAAGAAACCAAATCAAACCACGAAAAATCAGTAAAACGTTAGAATCGAGAAGCAGGGCAACTCACCTACATCGCTGCAACCAGAAATTTTCTCAAAGTGGACCCAAAATCCGTATACTCTCGAGTTTTTTAGAGAAACCCTAGATCGAAAAATAGCTCGAAGGATCACTATGGAAGAGATGTCGGTGCATAAAGAACACCACGAACGCACAAAAGACTGAATGAAGGAAGAAAAAATAGGAGAAAAAAACCATAAAATGGTAGCATAAAACAGGGACATTGGATCAAATTGGTATGAGAAAGGGGGTTCTTACGATGGAACAACGAGTTGTTGAGACTTCGGCCAATTCGACGACAGACGCAGAGAGAGAGAAGGGGAGTGGAAAGCAGAGTAATTCGAAGGGGCAACAGGAGGAGTGAGGGGACGTGCAAATTAGAGGACTTGTAGCAAAGCGAAGTTACTAAACTACCCTTGGTTTTGCAAAAGCCGCTAATGCGGCATACCTTTTCGGGCACGTGTGCGTAGGAAGCCGGGAGACACGAGCCTCGGCACGCAGGCTGAATCATGAGATTACCAAAATAGCCTCGACTTATAACGGGTGAATTTTTAATGACGTAATGACAAACGGTTTGAAGCCATGGCGTCCAAAAACAGATTTCCCCTTCTGGTAAAAACGGCATGTAAAGTGATGCATCGCCTCTGGACGGCGAACTGCATGTGAAATCTTGCATGGTTAGATATTACCATAATCACTTAGTATAAGGTGGCTTTGACCCATATTAATTATTAAATTTTAAAAAATAATAATTAATGATCTGTAATATGTTACATATTTACCTATTTACCTTTTGTTACCTTATTTACCTTATCTAAACGGGAAAGAATTAATGTAAGTTGAGTCCTTGGGAGACAAAGAAAAAGAAAAAAAAACATTTCCATGAAGCCTCAAATATCATACCAAAACTTAGTTGGCATGTCCATGATGATGCTAGGAGAATGGCTTATTTGATAAAGTTGATGCGGTTCACCGAGAATGACGGTAAGATTAATCAATCTCCTTGTTGTATGGTATGCCAATCGTAAATGAAAAAAAAAAACAGTGTTAGAATTGATCCTCATAGCATTTTTTTGGATGTTTTATGCATGTGTATACCCAAAAAAAAGAGAAATGAGGGAGTTATGGGGAAAGTGTACTTATGAAACACTACGTATTTTGAGTATGCGGGTTCCATTGGATTGTAGTATTGGAGTCCCGTTTCACATCTTTAATTAATTCTAAAAGTTTCCGTTCCGTTACATATAGTAGGTGAATAAATTTTTTGTAACGGGCTCCATCTCCACCTCTCTCTCTCTCTCTCTCTCTCTCTCTCTCTCTCTCTCTCTCTCTAATTAAATACTTTGACCAACCCATGACGTACAAATATTTTGTTCCGTTCTTCCTTCGCATTTTTATGCTTTGCCTTCACACAGTGTCCTTCGCATTGTTTGGGAAACCAGATTTTCTGAATTTTAAAATACTCCATCATGATCTTACTTATCAACTTTTTCTTAAATAATCTTGACGATTTTGTTACCAGAACAACCATCTATTTTATAGTTAAAGTCTACCTGTATGATCAAAAATAATATGAATGACCATCATTTCTTATAAATGGTTTATTATTAGTTTTCTATTATTAACTTTTTCTTTATTCTAGTTTATGATTTTTAAATTTTAGTATTTTATATATATTTGTTTAAAGAGAAAAAGATATCCATCTGCATTTACCAACAACAAAAGCTATGTAAGCAATTTCGTCAAAGAATCAAGAAACCAAAGGACAAACAACTACAGTAAGTGGGGTAGCATAGTAAGAATCATAAAACCACAGCCACCTATAGGTTCTCACGGTCCAAACAACTTGCAAAGTTGTAAAATCAACCTTGAAAGTTTGGGTCAATTAAATATAAATTTGAAATCAATCAATAATAAATATACTTTTTATTATATATATCTATATATAAAATGAAGGCCCAAGTTGTACAGAGCGACGCCACCCATGTAAATGAAGCGATATCAATATATTTAGCCAGTATTAAAGTTCATTACTTAAATACAATAAATATTAATGACGCTACTATAAATATGCTCGACTAGCATTAAAGTTTATTACTTGTTGTGCAATAAAAATTTGGCTAGTAAAATTTTTTATTTATTATAATTTGTTATATGTATATTATATTTTGAAAATAATTGAAAAAGAAAAAAAAACGTATGCTAGCATCATGTGAGGCCGGTATTAGAAAAACCGGTGTTAATAATAAGAGTTTTTTTGGGAGGCTCTTGGTAATGTCACTATTAATTGACAAATGTATGCATGCATGCATGCATGCATGTATAAAGAGTTATGCTTGGATGAAATCCCTCGCATATTGTGCAAGGTCGACGGGAGTTTCTGCATGGAGACTGAGTTTGTGCATCATTCTCCATTTATCATATGGTTGTTAGAATTAATAATGAAAGTTTCTGTTCAACTAACAGTAAATTTCATTACTTAACACACGATAGAAATTTCGCTATAAAAACATTATATGCATTGTAATTTTTACATTGCTATACTATATTTTAATAACAATTGAAAAAAAAAAGAAAAAACTATATCCCACACATCATGTGGGATGTATGCTAACGTATTATAACTAGAATGGAGGCTAAGCTTGTATTAAGCTCTCTAATTATTAGGTGAACACCAGTCGATCGAATTCCATATACGGGATTTGATGGGAGGCAAAATGGATCGTCCTATTCTAACACGGAGTCATCCAACTCCGGCCAAATAAACCTCAGAGCCGAGTAGGCTGAAGAGGCTCCCTCGACCGTAGGCGATGACCTCAACTAGAGCCAGGCTGACCTTGGCCCCGCCAAGAGCCGGGCCGAAGCCAAGAGGCCAGAGCCGACCTCGGGTCCTACTGAAGATCGAGCCGACCTCAACCAGAGGCGACATCGGCCAGAGCTGATCTCGGGTCCTACCGAAGACCGAACTGATCTCGGCCAGAGGCCCGACCGACCTCGGACCCCGCTAAAGGTCGAGCCGACCCACCAAGTACCTGCCAAGGGCCATACCCTGCCACATCGGCCAAGGGCTATATCCTGCCACATCGGCCAAGGGCTATACCATGCCACACCTACCAAGGATCATACCCTGCTACATCTGCCAGGAGCCATACTCCGCCATACCTCGCCAAGACCATTTCCTCTCATGATGAGGATGATCTATATGGCAGTCACCTGGTCGCCCTTGTGAGTACTATAAATAGGCCACACCAACAACACTTAGAGATTTTTTTTTCTTCCTTCTTCCCTGCAAAAAAAGACTCTGCAAAAACTCTGCTAACTTGGCCATTGGAGGGCCTTCGCCGAGATCCGGCGAAAACTTTATGCAGGTCCCCAAGAGCATAGGAGGTGGCTCCCCTTCTCCATCCCCGACGGCGGCTTCTCGTCTTCCTCGGCATGGTCACCCTTAGGCCAAATTTTAACCGGATTCAAATTCTTCTTATATTTTATATGATCATTAAATCCTTCTTATGTTTCATATGATCACTAATAACAAGAAGCAAACATTCAAGAATCCAATAAAAAATCCTACTTGTTTTTTCTTCTTTTTTTTTTTTGAGGAGAGAGGGGAGCAAAATCTCACGCGACCAAGGCTTAACTTATGTTGAGCTTTCCATTCACCATTTGGACACCATCCTGTCAAATTCCAGTTTTTTTTTTCTTTTTTTTTTGGGTACGATGGCTACTCACCCAACTCTAGTGTAGGAGTAGCTAACAGAATCAAAGCCTACAATTTAGCTCAGGGGCGAGGGGGGCCCCTGGTGTGGCCACAAGACCTCTTCAGAGTGCTGCACCACGTAAGAGGCAACCCAGTCTACAGTCCTATTCGTCTTCCGATACACGTGCACGGTCTGGAACGCGCCGCAGTCTCTCAGCATCAACCGGATGTCAGAAAATAGAGGACTCCCATCCCTCCTCCATCCTTCTTTCCGTATTTAATTAATCACTATGGCCGAATCTCTTTTTAGGATGATGTGCTCAGCCCCCAACCTCTGTCTCGCGTAGGAGATATCCTCCCAAGCTGCCCTGAGCTCTGCCCTTGTAGCTGAAAGCCCATCGATCGGCCTTCCACTTGCAACAATCAACTGTGAGTCATGACCTCTTATCACAAAGCCCACCCTGCCCCTGCCGCCAGCTCCTGAACCACTGCCATCAAAGTTCACCTTTAGATAACCGGAGGGTGGAGACTCCCAAGAAATAAGGAGGAAACTAAGCGCTAAAGCTGCCGCCGAAGCTGCCGAATGAGGGTCCTAGATGTTCCTAGCCATCTTAGATGAACTCACTGTAGTAGCCCTGATGATCTCAGCCGCCTGGATACGGGCCCTCTCCACAATGCTCCACGGGGATTCCAATCTTTCTTTCATTTTACATGATCATTAATGGCAAGAAGCAAAAATTCAATAAGCAAAAAAAAATCCTACTTGCCTTTTTTTTTTCTTGGGTAGCATATCATTTGCTATTGAAAATCAATATAATGTTAAAATTTAAAAGTCCAGCACCATCTAAGCTTATGCCAACTAATTAAGCAACTGTCAAGATTCACAAGCATGTAGCTTTGTCTTGGATGGAACACCACCGAAGTCTACGAGAAAGCCAAGCTAGAATTGGTTGGCATTCTTTTCATTTTGAGTTCAAAGATGTTTAAGTTTGTTGGAAAGTTATGTAGTACAAAACGCTTAAGAGTTTCAACACAAATGACACGACTCTATAGTCGCTGATGGTGCACACTTCTATCGGTTTAATACATCTTCCTTGAAAGGATGAGTTTCGAGAGTCTGAAAAGTTGGCGCGAAAGCAATGCAGAACATCAGCCCTGGGACCTTTCGACTGAGATTTCTAGACACCAAAGCATAAATCATTTGGTGCAAGTGTAGATAAGGAGGAAAAAAAATATGCAAGGAAAGCAACTAAGATAAGGAGGAAAAAAAATATGCAAGGAAAGCAACTAAGTTATTCTATTGATGTAAACGATGGGTCATGCTTAAGTTGATAGACCATATATAACTGAGCCGATTGAAGATTTGACTACAAGTCGGGGAACATATATAGAATCCCAGTTGCTATTCAAAACCAATGCAATGTTAAACCAACTGTCAAGATTCACATGAAATAATGATACTGGGAAACATTATTAGCTCACGCCTCTTTGAACTTGGAACCAGGAGAAAGGAAAATGAAAGCTTCATCTACCCTAACTCCCTGCATGTGCAATATGCATGCTGAACTCTGAAACCTTTGCATTGTATATATATTGTAAATAGAAAGTGCGGCTCATGCATTCTATGGATGCCCCCATTAGCGAAGATGAAAATTTTGAGGTACATATCAAAAGTAGGGGATTAAAAAGTAATGTTCAATAAAGTTATAATGTTAATTAACAAGTAACTTACGTGCGGGGCCAGTATTACCGATGATAGTACCAATGATGGAAATATGAAGGCTCTTATGCAGAGTTTTTCATACCCCATATGGGCATTAGCATTAATGATGGAAGTTTTTACTCGGCTATTATTAAAATTTATTATTTAATGTATTATAAAAGTTTGGCTATTAAAGTCTTTTATTTATTATTATTGTTATTTAATGTATTATTAGCTATTAAAACCAAGAGAGAGAGAGGAGAGAGAAAGAAGAGAGAGGGCTCTCTTCTTCTTTCCAAAATAGGGGAGAGCCCAATCTCACCCTCTTCTTCTTGGATCAGGGGAGGGTGGCGACCTAAGGTGGTCGAGCTCCGGTGACAACGACCTTCAGCCGTGGCACTACCAGCGATGGTGGTTGGCTGGCGTGAAGAAGGAAAGAAAAGAGGAAGAAGATCATCAAAGAATCGATCAACCTCAGCCTGAACCATGGCTATCTCCCTAACCCATAGCCACGTGATCATAGGGGTCCTTAGGGGCGGCACAACCCAACTAATTCAGCGGCCGATGGCAGCAAAACAGGGAGGATGAAGACTGAAAGACGGGAGGTGCCTTTTATAGATCGAGTCTTAGGGTTTTCATTGGAGTCCGGCGAGCCCTAAGACTTCTCTTCCATGATGAACTCGAAGAAGAAGACGACTCCTATCCTGAGTCCTCCTCCCCCATTGCACGTGCCGACGCATGTTGGGCGGCCCAAGTGACCGGTCCAGATAACTCCCAGGCCGGACTAGGCCGGCCTTCATACAGGCTCTTACAATTTTATATTATAATAAACAATAACAATAATAACGATGTAGTTAATATTAGATAACTCGGACTTTTTATAGTGGATGAGGAGCATTATAATTGTTATATTGAATTATTTTGATAATACTTTCTTTATAATGGAAAAGCACCGCCAATGAAACCTTAGGTGGAGCCAAACAGGTAGAATGCCTTTATTTTTTCAGGCTAGGCTACTAGCATTTGCTTGCACCCCGTTTAATAGTATTTATTGCATTCCAATGGTTCAAATTCCATGCTCTTTAAACAAACGCTCTTGCAAAACCCTCCAAAACATTCATAGCTAAAACCTACTTTTTTTCTTTCCACCATGTGATGTGATGCGGTTCCGATTTACAAACCTTTTTTTACAATAATTCTTTAAGATTGTTATTATATATATATATATATATATATATATATATATATATATATATATATATATATATATATATATATATATATATAGATATATATATATATGTATATGTATATACGTGTATATATATATGTATATGTATATACGTGTATATATATGTGTATATGTATATACGTGTATATAAATGTGTATATGTATATACGTGTATATATATGTGTATATGTATATACGTGTATATATATGTGTATATGTATATACGTGTATATATATGTGTATATATATACGTGTATATATATATATGTATATATATACGTGTATATATATATATACGTGTATATATATATATATCTATATATACATATATATACACGTATATATATACATATATATATATATAAAATAACAATCTTAAAGAATTATTGTATATATATACGTATATATATACACGTATATATACGTGTATATATATATGTATATATATACGTATATATATATATATCTATATATGTATGTATGTATGTATGTATGCATGTATGTATGTATTGCTTAGGCAGGCGTTTCACACTACTCTAGTATGAATACATTCAAGAAAGTCAAAAAACAATAAATCCCTAAAGGCTCTGGGCAATTATGCCTCAGAGGTCTAGAAAACTCCACCAGAGTGGCTAGCCATGAAAGAGGCCACCTAATTCGCGGCCTTGTTCGCCTCCCGATAAATATACCTTGCCCCAAAGGAGATACTTCCTCTCGCCAAAATCCAAAAATCTTGAATCTGAGGATGCGAGTCCGTCTTCCTAACACGACTCTGGATTCAGCCAATCATCGTCGTCGAGTCATCCTCCATTAAGATAACTTCGGCCCTCAAGGAACGCGATGGTTGAGGCCAGCCCTCAGCTCCGCTTCAGACATAGAGCTAGCGAAGATCGAGCACCTGCCTGCAGTTATAAATCTAGAATCCGGATCTTTGATGATAAAGCTTGCTCCCTCCTCCTGCCACCATCTCACCTTGAGAAAACTCGAGGGTAGAGGCTCCTAGGTGATGAACACTGTCCGAGATGCTACACGATAAGGGATGGACTCAATGAGATGCTCCGCCCATATCTTGTGCGGCTGTGGCCGGAAAGCGTTCTCATACCATCTTTCAAACAAACAAAGCTACGCTTGAATAGACTTCCAACATCCAAACCCAAACACAGTTACGACACTAAGTTTGCCCATAGAGGTCCCTAGTTCTGCCTCTCAAGCTATCTCAAAACCTGCAAACCAGCATATCAGGAATATTACACCCCTCCCAGCTAGGTGCTCTCCAAACAAGCCTAAACCTGACTTGTTCCATTGGGGGTCCGCACGCCTGAGTCGAAACCAAATCACCCACCCACGGACCCACTCCGGCGGAGTCAAATGGTAGGTGAAGGGGAGCCCTCCTCCTTGGCTCCTATAAATACCCTAACATTTCTCGCTCTCGGTGCCCCAGATCTCCCGTTGCTTCTCCTCCCGCCCGCCCGCCCGCCCGCCCGCCCTTTGCTCTCGTGCTCTCCGGAATGGCGTACGAAGGCATTCTCCTGGGGATGGGGAACCCCCTTCTCGACATCTCCGCGGTCGTGGACGAGGAATTCCTCGAAAAGTAATCCATTTCTCTCTCGTTGTCTCTCTGATCTCATGCTCTGACCCTTTCTTGATAGCTCATTCTGTGGATTTGAGTGTTTCTTGTAGTTTCTGGTTCTTTGATCTAATTTCTGCTTACATATTTTGGTATGCGTTGAGATCTTAAATCTTAACTTGTCCATTAGTGAATCTTAGATCTCGTGCTCCGATCAGTTCTTGGAAGCGTACCATATGGATTTGAGTGTTTCTCGAAATTTCTGATTTCTTTCTGATTTACGGCCACGGGTTTCGAGATCTCAAAGCTTAGCTTGCCGGAGAATCTGTTAACATGAGATCTCGTACTCTGGTTCGTTCAACGTAGCTCTCTCCATTGACTTGAGTGTTTCTTGTAATCTTTGGTCCTTTGATCTGTGTTTTGATCACGGATTGCAACAGGAGTGCGTCAAGATCTTAGATCCTAGCTTGCTGGAGAACTGGTGAACCATGGATCTCGTTCTGTGATCTTTTGCTTGTGGTTTTGTGACGCAGGATGAGTTAGAAATTCTAGGCTTCTTGATCTGTTTCAGTTAGGGGGACTGTTTGATCTTTGCATCTTATCCAGTAGAGCGGATGGTCGGAGCATACGATCTTTCTTGAAGTGTTAGATACGTGAATGGATGATGGGTTTCATGGATTTGAACCTCTCATGGCATAGTAACGAGTGATTTGATTCTTTTCTATTTCAAGCATTTTCTTTATCTTCTTTTGATGCTTCTCTCTAGATTTGGCTTTTTTTGCTGATGTCCGTGTTTCTAGTAGTAATAACACCAGCTGTTTCTTTCTTTGGTTTGTCCCCTATACCTGGGAATAAGGAGACCTTGATCATATACTTAATTTCTGGGGTAAATATGCTGTTACTTTATGTTTATCAGTTTCTCTGATATATAGATATTAGTTACTTGAGCTTTTGCATTAGGCAGATAATGACATTTCTGGTTTCCGAACTAATCTGGGTAAATTGGGTCGTTAATTCTTAATTACCATTCCTTTAGGCTCCAAATATGGTGGATATGCTCTGCCATGTTAAGTTGTAGATTATCTTATGTTCAGAAATGGTTAAAGTCATTTACATGCTGAGATTGCTTTACTTGATTAGCTGTTACTGAATTTTAGAACTGCAATTGAATAACTTGATTCTATCTGAGATTTTGTGAATCATGATGGATAGTTTTTAGTTTCTCTCCCCTAATTATCTTACATGAATTTTGTCGTTCTTTTGGTGACCTGATGTGGACTATTTTAACATATCTTTCCTTTCTGTTACTTGTGCTTTTTTGATGTTCTCAGGGCTGGTTATACTATTTGTTGTTGTTGTTCTGACATGTAAAGAAAAAAAAAATACTGTTTTATGTTACATTTGCATGAACAGCATAGTCCTTCTGTTTCTTTATTATCTTGATCCTTTATAGATCTAGTCCGATCATGCTATGTTATGTGCTATAATGAACCACAATAGCTCGACCCTTTGTGAGTCAGGGTTGTGTTTTTATGATCAGCTGATGTTGTTAATTCATTTTTTCCCTTTACACATTTTATTTTCAAATACCCATAACCTGAGTATGTTGAAAACAGTTGCAGTTCTTTGAGCTCTTATCGAGAGTTTAGAGCTCCTGATTTCTAGGTTATGCATTTTTCTTGAGCTTATTCATGAGTTTCATTAAATTTCTAAGAACTCGATTCTTGAAATTTCTTTGCATTTGTTGGCACTTATTTTTTTTTTCTATTATTGCTATTAGGATTTCTTCTTTTAAAAAGTTTCTTCTCTGCATATTTTGTACTTTTCAAATCCATAATTTATGAAGCTAGCAACTAGCTATATCCTTTTCCTAGGACAATAATTTAATTATATAGAATTGGTTTCACATAAATTAGACAATAATTTGGATGTGTCAGAGCATTATGACTTTCATGACTATGAACTCACATTTCTGATTCCATTCCAGATATGACGTCAAGTTGAACAATGCAATTCTTGCTGAGGAGAAGCATTTGCCTATGTAAGTTTTCAATCACCAAATCAAAAATGTCATGCATAGGTCCTATGATACCCATAGATGCATATATGATGGCATTGACCCTGTTTATATTACTATAAATCTTTTCTAACATTCTTTTCAATGACGACTTGAATTTTATTCTTTTTTATGGAATTAAAAAATGACTATACACGAGGTTTTGAATCTCATTTTTTAAAAAAACCTGTACACTATCATGACCTGTTCTCTGTTGCTCTAAACTTACATATCATTGCCCCAGGTATGATGACTTAGCTACAAAGTACAATGTTGAATACATAGCTGGAGGTAATGCTCTGGCTTTGCTGATATTCATTCTGTGCCGTTTTTTTATTTTATTCATTTGGTTGTTTTTTGGGGGGCAGTGGTGTTTGGTTTAATGTCAAGAACTGTATTCTAAACTTTAATTCTGCGCTTTATTTATCTACCCAGGGGCCACCCAGAATTCGATCAGGGTTGCTCAAGTAAGCTTTTCAATGAACTTGCTGATATCTAATATTGAAGGGTTGTCATTGAATTAATCCATGCTTTTACAGTGGATGCTTCAAATTCCCGGTGCAACTAGTTATATTGGTTGCATTGGAAAGGACAAGTTTGGAGAGGAAATGAAGAAAAAGGCAAAAGATGCAGGTGTCAATGTAAGTTATTCTTTCTCCTTCTCCTTCTCCTTCTTCTTCACCCCTATTCCTCTCCATTTATGTGCTTCACCTCTTTTCTGCCACTGTCTCATGCTCAAATAAAATTTCCATGACTACTGAACAGGGTCACTATTATGAAGATGAGACTACTCCAACTGGCACATGTGCTGTTTGTGTTGTTGGTGGTGAAAGGTACGTTTTTGATAAGATTATCTATGTTCCAAGGTTGACGGATATCTTTTGCATGAGACACACACGCGCACACATGTACGCAGGCATATATATATTTATATATATCTTCTTGTCATATGCCTAGCAGATCGATGGCTCATGTCTACAATCATTAAATTTTCATCTTCATGAACTGCACCAACAATTATCACCTCTATCTTTGTGCCTGATGATGATCTTGCAGGTCATCATCTTCTGTTTCAACTGACCAAACTTAGACACAAGCCTTGACCTAACTCAATCCAGTATTGTTTCAGGAAAATGTGTACTAAAATTACTTTAACTAGTAGCTTAAAAAGGTCTATCCTAGGTCAGGCCACGGAATTGATGGTCCTCCAGCAGATGACCACTCTAATTAAGCTTGGTCATTATATTTGTTGGTGATATATATGTTGTTGCAATTTTTCTAATATGTGATGCTCTTAAGATATTATTTCATTTTCTTTTACAATATAGATTGCATATTTAACAGTGGTGCATGTGGGGGATCCTGATTTGTTACCAAACAAAAACTTCCAACTATTTTTAGATCAGCGAAGACCATGGATCAAGACTAAGTGTTAGTCTGCCAGGTATCTTATTCATATGGAAGTTGTTCATCAGGAAAACTCTCATCGGATCCATGCTTTATATGATATTGGTTCACTTGTTATGTTCTAGTTCAAGGAGCTATATTGTGCTGATTAGTTTAATTTCTAAAGAGTATATTCATTTGTTTAGTTCATAAAATACAGATATCAGTAGTTGAATGTGCTTTCAGTCTTCAAGATATATAATGACATTGTATTTTTATGATAAATAGGTCTCTTGTCGCCAACTTATCTGCAGCAAATTGCTATAAGTCAGAACATTTGAAGAAGCCTGAAAACTGGGCATTAGGTAACTCTGTGCTCTTTGAATCTAGTCCTTTAAAATATCTTTCTTACTTATCATTTCAAGTACATATCAGTGATATGAATGGATATTGCAACAATTTCTCGTAAAACTTGAGGACCTCAACCTTTGGATGTTATGGAGAAATTAAGGCAGAAACAGAATAAAAAAGGGACTTCTTACTCCTGGCTGTTTAGAGTTCACTTGCAAGCAAATGTGGGATCCTGCTGTTTCTCACAAGAATAAAGCTTCCTTGGTGCTAATAGCCCCTGATTTTTTAATTGCTTAATTAGAAAAAAGGGACATTTCGTCGATTGTATTCAAGAGGAGAGTGTCAACTCTTTCTACATTTTCACCTCACTTTGCATCTGATATCTAAATTTAGTTAATCCAAGCTAGGTCACAAAGACCTGTTATTAATGGCAACCTATGCCAATTTGAAGCTTTGATAGAGGGAACGAATCATGCAGCATGCTTACCTGTGCCTTATGGTGGGAAGCAAGCAAGGGAAAAATTGGAGGATCTTTATTATTATTATTATTACTGCCACTGTCGTGTTCATCATCATCATCATCATCATTATTGTTATCATTATTGTTATAGTTCTTATTATTTTGGGGCTTGCAGAGATAATCAAAAAAGGAAAAGGAAAATATGCATGATGTTGTGTTTCTTCTAAGCTTGCCAAACATTTTTTCCCAAACTATGTGCAATATCGAGATAACAAAACTGAAGACAAAGTTTTGTTCAGGAGAAGTGACAACCTGAAGTCATCACTAGCACTCTTTTTATTGCCAACAACAACACTACCACAGATGCTTCTGCTCTTACCACCAACATTGGTGCCGGTTACCAACTTTTGCCATAACCTCCATCACCATTCGCCACCATATTTGTTGCCATGACCACCATAGTTGCTAGTTTTCTTGTGCTACCGTGGCTACTTCCTTGCCATTGTACCATCATCTCACTACCATAGACTACAATCTTACTGCAGTCACACCATTCTTGGTACCAGTAGTGGTGCTGCCATTATTGGCCTCCTGTTATGGCTACTATGCCAGCTTGTACTAGCATGCCCTTTGCTTTTTGTAGAAGTGTTGATAGCTACCACTTCTACTGCAATGACCATTGTTGATGAAACTCTTGTCACCATAACCACCACCATTGCTAGGGCAGTCACTTTCAACCCACAAAACCAGTACCAGGCTCTGCTCCAACCCAATCCCAATGCAGACCTGACCTTGACCTTGATTCATCGATGAATATGGGTTCAAAGTCAGACTTGCTGAACATTTTGGGTCCAATTTAGGTTTAAGGTTTTTAAACTACCCAACTCGGTCCTGACTGACTACCTAGTTTATTTATATACATATAATAATATTAATAATTTTAATTATATACCTTTCAATTTCTAAACTCTTGGCATATGAAACTTTGTTCTCTAACTTAATGGAAAAAATAAAAATAATTACATGCTAGAACATGTTTGGTTGTTTGTACTTGACTTTAAATTAAGTGTATCTTTTCAAGTTTTTGTCAATAATTATTATACGATTAACTACAAAGTGCTAATTTTTCATGATTTAATTTTTGCAGCATGTAATTGGATATTTTATGAATAAACTTCTCAAAGCACAGATAATTTTAGCTTGCTTAATTGTTCAAAATATATTTTTTAGTACTTGATACGAACCTGGATCCAATTATACCGAACAAATATTGATGCACATTGGGTAGAGTACAGGTCGTAATATACCTAACCAACCGGAATACCTGATGGGTTGAGCTGGTTATGGGGTAAAATTAGACCTGAAACCCGAACATGTCTGGATCTAGGTTTACTAAAATTGGGAACCCGACCTAATTAGCATCCCTGATGATTGCCATTGCTGCCTTCACTACAACAACTAGCATAATATAAGCACCATTATGATTCACTATTAGGAATATAACAAGGCTTTGTAGTTCTTTTTTCAAATTCTCTTGAAGATTTTCACTTTTCCCTTTATCTTGCAACTCTGTTTCACACCATATTCAAAGTAAAATGTTGTCAAATATTTGGGCCGTTCTAATGCTATAAAATGAATGTCTACTTTTAAACTGCATTTCTGTAGCTGCCTCCCGAGTAGTCTAACAAATAATAGATAGTTCTTCAATCATGTTCAAAGCCTGGTTCCACATTTGAAGAAAGGGCTCATACTTCTTGATTAATTTCTATTAACTGTTCAACCCATTAGTTTAGCTTCTATTAGCTTTCCATTAACTGTATTACTTTTGTTAGTTGAAAAGGCAAAGTATGTTTACATTGCTGGATTTTTCCTAACTGTGTCTCCGGAGTCCATTCAACTTGTAGCTGAGCATGTTGCAGCAAATAACAAGGTAATTTTCCTTTTTTATCGTTAAGCTTCTCATGTATTAAGTACTGCATTTACACCCTTCCGTCTCTCACATCATGCTCTTTCTTTTCCAGGTATTTATGATGAACCTTTCTGCTACATTTATTTGTGAGTTCTTCCGGGATGTGCAGGAGAAAGCTTTATTGTAAGTAGCTCATTCCTTACTGTCACATGTTAGAAATACTTTGTGGATCCCTTTGGTGATTGTTGATTTAGCATGACATATAGACTTCTTTTCTCACGTGGTGAACTGGAGGCATGATGGTTGTTACAATGGTTACTTAAAAGAGGTCTTTACTCAGGGTTTTTCTTTTGCTTTTTTGATTCATTGTTGCCAAATGCAAGCTGTTTGGACAGACTGAACTAGCATGGGGCGGGGGTAAAGCAAACCGGCCACTTTCTAGTGTGTTTATTGTCCAGATCTTAGGACATTGTTCAAAATGTTAAAAGATTATTACAAGCTTTGTATCCATTATTCAGGTATGTTGACTATCTCTTTGGGAATGAAACAGAAGCAAAGACCTTCGCGAAAGTTCATGGTTGGGAGGTAATAATCTTTTCAATTTTCTATACTTTTCTTGTGACAGAGACTCATTCTGATAAGTTATAAATAATGCTTAGACTGAGAATGTTGAGGAGATTGCTCTGAAGATCTCTGCACTGCCCAATGCATCTGGGACACACAAGAGGATTACTGTTATCACCCAAGGTTGTGATCCAGTCATTGTTGCTGATGATGGAAAGGTTAGCATTTTGCTTGTTCATTTCAATGTTACTGAAAAATAGATTATGTAGCCTATTAATTTTTCTAATGCATGCATGGTGAAAGACAAAAGCACTTGAGGTGAACGGTAAAACAGGGAAGAGGGAGAAGTACATAACCAATGTTTAAAGGTTGCTGTGTTTCTAGCTCTGCACATGGTACAGCTGAACTGCTGTTGTGGCTATAGCCGTCAAGCTTTCTTCCAACTATTTATGACCAGCTTTTCAAATTGTCATCCACATAATGTTCCTACTAATGCTTCTGGTTTTGTTGCAAGCTTTCCAAATCCTCAGCTGTAACTACCATCTATGTTGTTCTGGGTCTTGTTCTTGGCTGTTTAGCACAAGTTTGGCGCCCTGTCGTTACCAGGGCTTCTTAGATACCTCTTGCCGTGTTTCTACATCTTGGTTGTTCCCCATTATTTTGTCCTTAGTATAAGGCACAGTGCCCCTCTGATATGCTCACTTGGTATGATTCTTCTTAGGTTTACCACCTATCTATCTCCGCGTTCTTGGGTCTACTATATTCAATTGTTCATCTTGTTTGCTTGGGTTTCCTTGCCCCACACATTAAATCTTGCAATGTCATGGACATCTTTGATTTTTGTTTATACGCCTAAGTCATTGAGGCATATCTGATATATGAGTTGAGATTTTGCACTTTATTGGAAAGTATGTGGTGGTGAGTCTTGGAATTCTGGGGATTATGGATGTGTTCTCATGGCCTTTTCTTTTGTGAACCCCTGGCAACAGGTGAAAAAGTTCCCTGTGATTGTGCTACCAAAGGAGAAGCTGGTTGATACTAATGGTGCAGGTATTTTCTTCCATCTTGGGTAGCTTACCGTGGTTTTTGAAAAACAATGTATCATGTTTGATACAAGCATGAGCAAGAACATGTCAGACACCAATATAGCACTAGGGCAAAGTCCTAAGCCGTCTTTTTATTTGCATGACATGATTGTTTTATGACTATTTAAGATTGCTGACATTACCAATGCTGCTTCGTCTTTCCCTTTTTATCCTATGCAATTGGTTTCTGAATCATATTTTTGGGTTTGTAGTTTGTTTTCTTATCTTTTACATGTAAAAACTTTGCTAGGTGATGCATTTGTTGGAGGATTTCTGTCTCAGTTGGTCCAAGAGAAGAGTATAGAAGACTGTGTCAGAGCTGGATGTTATGCAGCAAATGTTATAATACAAAGGTCAGGCTGCACTTACCCAGAGAAGCCTGAATTTAAGTAGGTCCTCTTTGGCTATTCATAGATGAGTGTATGCCAGAGGCAAACCATCCTACTGTTTCCTTTCATGTCCTTATATCATCTTTGCTTTATTTTTGTGAGGCTTCTTGATTGTGTGTACTGGTATTCTTATTTGCCATCGAGGCATGGCGGTGGCAGCATGCTCTGGATTATCAGAGCATCAGATTTTTATAGTTCAGGTGTAATGCCCTAAGGATCAGTAACCATGCCAGTTTTCCAGAAAACATCCTTCTCCAAGGATTATTGTACTGTTAAAATAATAATTGTAATCCATACAGTGGCTAGAAGCATGGTCTTTTTAGAAATGCTCGAGACATTCTATGTATGACATTCATTTCCACCGTCTTTTGCTCCCTTTTTTTGTTTGTAGGATGCTTAGATGGTTTTAGTCATCAAAAGTTTATCGTCTGTTTCAATGGTTTAATTTAAGGTAAATTCAATTTTGAGTACTTGGTTCTGTAAAATTACCAACTTATGGTATATATTAATCATCCTTTAGATGATGAATGCCTCAAAACGACAGAGACAATTTGCTGCTATCTGGTGTACACACATACAGGTAAACATTATCAAAATTGGTGGATTTTGGAGTTATTGCAGCAATTCAAAATGCAGGGGGGCATTCGCAACGCAATACAAAGTGCGGGGGGGGGTTATTTATTTTTAACCCGGTTAGAAGGCTGCTACAACCACTATGTGGTCTTTACAATCTAGAGACCTTGGAACTACGAGATTTTATCAATCTTCAAAAATTACCCGAGGGCACAAAGAACCTAACCAACCTGTGGCATCTTGATCTCCCAGATCGTGTTCCCCATGACCCGGTGCCACCTGGGATTGGAAGACTAACCAGTCTCCAGACACTGTCAGCTTATTTTATAGGGGAAAATGCAGACCGGCACATTATAAGAGAGCCGAAGGATGCAGTAAACCTTAGAGAGGAGAGGTTTGCACCTCTGGTCTACGAAATGTGGTCAGTGTACAGGATACCATGGAAGCAGATCTGGAGAGTAGGTATGACCTTGAGAAGTTGGTATTAAGTTGGAATTACGGACGACCGTTACCAGGGGATGAGAAGGAAGAGGAGGATATCTTCCAAGAGAGAGGAGTTGTGGAAGAGGACATTTTACAGGATAGCTTACTCATGGAAGAAGAGAAGGGTCCTTTTTGTGATTGAGTAGCTACAGAAGAAGAGGTGGAGGACTATTGGAAGGATGCAGGGAAGAAAGAGGATGAAGATGTAACTGCATTTGCCGAGGGTCTGACAACAAACTCCGTGTAGGAGATGATAGATGGGTTTAAGAAATTGGCTCATACCATGAAGGGGTTGAGCAAAAGAGCATTGAAAAGGAAGCCACTTTTCCTGATGTGGTCAATGAAGAGATTTGGGAGGATGGGGAGAAGGAAGAAGATGAAGATAACAATGCATCTTCATGAGGGTCTAGCAGCCTAGGCTGCAGAAGAGATGCATTATGGTTTGTTCGAACCACGTTAATTAGTAAGAGGGTTGAACAAGAGAGCACTGGGAAGGAAGCTGCTTCTCCCGATACAATCAAGGAAGAAATGGTGGAGGATGAGAAGTGATGATATCTAGCTAGCGTACATGATGAGCTGCAGGTCCTACTCAAAAACTCGATTGATGAGGGCATTGAGCATGAGTGTGCTGCCAAGAAACATGGTTTGCCTGCTGAAGAAGTTGAGTAGGTAGAGGTGCATGTTCTCGAAATCCTCCAGCCTTTTTGTGTGATCGCATGGTGCAGGTCTACCTTTTTCATCCCAAAAAAAAAAAGGAGAAAGAAGGCAAGCCGCCACGCATCGAAATCATGGAATTGTTTATATAATGCTATTACTCTGACTGGATCGGAGATGCTTCGTTTTTCAAACTGGTACCAATTACCCTTAGAGGATGTTTGGTATGGGATGACAGCCCCAGAATCAAGGATATCCGGATAAAGGTGATAAAATTATCGTGTTATGTTACATCTTAGTAATGCGGTGATATCGGACCACTTCTACTTTTCAAATCATCGTTCGGTCCAAAACCCATCTTTGAGGACCGTTATCCAACATTACCGGAGCGCAGTGATCTTAGATAAAAATATGTTGACCAAACTATCCTTCATAGCTGTGGGGAGACTCCACGAAAAAAAAAAAACAATCCTTTTTTTTCGTTGCGAGTCGTTTGGGTTACTTGTGCATCATCCTATCACCGTGCTCTTCCTTCTTCCTCCAAGGGAATTCTTTGAACCAACAACCGAGGCGTCGAAGCGGAGGCGTCAGAGCAGGGCCGTTGCAGTTCATCCCCGAAAGAGGTAAGCCTCCCGACCACCTTGTTTCCATTTTTCCTACCCTTCCTCCTCCCGATTCACTCAGGAGGATAGGTAAATTAAAAGAAGAAAGAAAGAAAGAAAGAAAGAAGAAGAAAAAGGGGAAGAAGGGGGTCGGGACTCACCTGTGTGCGGCCGTTGCCGGCATCGCGGGGAGCGGCCGCAGATGTCGCAGGAGCCGCCGGTCTCGGCTTGGCCGCAGGCGTCGGCCGCAAGCATGGCCGAGGGCGCCGCCGGCCGTGGCCCAACCCCTCTCGTGTGGAGGACCTCTCCTTCTTGGCTTCGTGTGAGGAGATAAAAGGGAGGGGGAGGGTTGAGAAGAAGAAAGGGATAAGAAGAAGTCTGAGAGAATTAAAGGAAAGAGAGGAAAAGAGAGGAGAAAAGAGGAAAAGAGAAGGAGAAGAAGTTGGGAGAATAAAGAAAAGAAGAGAGAGGGCTTTGGGAGCGAGAGAGAATGTGTGCGGGTGAGAGAGGGCTTGGGGAGTGAGAGAGAATGTGTGAGGGTAAGAGAGTGCGTTAGAGAATGAAAGAGATGAAGAGGGACAGAAAGGAACGGGAGAAGTGGGCAAAGGGAGGAAGGGAAGGTTCTGGAGGAAGGAGAAGAGAAGAAATAGAGAAGAAAAAGAAAAGGGAAAGAAAAGAAAAAAAGAAAAGAAAAAAGAAAAGAAAAGAAAAGAAAAGAAAAGGAAAAGAAAAAAATAGAATAAAATGCATAAATAAATAGTGAATAAGTGATAGAAAATTAAGATAAAAATAAATATTAAAATAGATGAATATAATAAATAAGAGATAGAGAGAAGTCACTTTGAGGATGTACCTCTTCTCTCTCTACAAAATTAGTAGTTTCTAGTCAAATTAACCTATCAGACTTGAGACTCATTCAAGTCCAATTCGGGGTTTTAAGTTAGAATTAATTAAAGAACAGTATATAATTCGTTATTAATCATTTGATAGGTACTGAGCATTCGTTGGCTGAGATTAGGGTTTCGAGAGCGAACCGAGATAAGTAACTCGGTACTTATCTTAAAGTTTTCAAATCACTATTTAATTATAATTATAAAATTGTATTATTATGATTTTTTTTATAGCATGGTGGATGAGGCCTTTCTGTGATTTCTTTATTATAAAAAGGTTATCATATGTCACTCTTTGGTTAGAATTTTTCTTATTGGTTTGGCTAGGATTATTCTGTTTTGGGGATCTCTGTTGGATTGGGCTTTTGACATCTAATTCACCATAGTTTTGGTTGGAGAATTAAAGGTGGTTTTGATGTGAAATTTTATTGGATTTGGTTCTCTTCTCCACTCTTGGCTAACTTGAATTTTTTTTTTTTTTTAACTAAACTAGTAAAGATTTTGCACTTTTCTTTTGAGATTAAAAGAAAGCTTGCCATGTAAAATTAAATTGTTTGCATTATTGTTTGCAGTAATGGCTCGATTTTCAAGATCAAGGCATTTGCAGTTACTTGGTGCCTTACTTTTTCAAATGAAAATGATGGAGTACAAATACTTCAGCATACAACTGTTTACTACTCTCATTTTTGGGAATCAATCTATTTTGAGATTAAGTTGGGATATGGATTTAGTTAGTAAGCAGTACATAAAGTCTACAAATTTGGGTAAAATTGTGTTCTATAGTGACTTAGCCTCTGTTGAAAATATACGGATGGATAGGAGAGCCTTTCACGAATCATATCATTTACTAAAAACACAAGGAAGACTCAAATCCTTTAAAAACATGGATGTAAAGGAAATATTTGCCATATTTTTACATATAATTTCACATGATGTGAAGAATAGGATAATTAAGAGACAAGTTGTCCGTTCTAGCAAAACAATAAGTAAACAATTCCATGCCGTTCTCAACTCTATGCTACGTCTCCATTCCATGTTGTTATGGAAACTTGAAGTTGTGACGGAGAACTGTATATATGAGAGGTGGAAGTGGTTCAAGGTACTCTTTACCACTACTTTTTTTAGTTGTATCAATTAAATTATACTACTAAACTAAATAAACTATCTTATAAATGTAGAAATGCCTCGGAGCACTTGATGGAACATACATAAAGGTCAATGTAGAGAAGGTCGACAAGCCTAGGTATCGAAGCTGCAAGGGTGAGATTGCTACTAATATCCTTGGTGTTTGCACTCGAGACATGCAATTCATTTATGTATTGCCTAGGTGGGAGGGATCAGCTACTGATTCTCGAATGCTTTAAGATGCCATTTCGAGAAGAAATGGCTTAAAAGTGCCTCAAGATAAGTAAAAAAATGATAAATAGAATAGCGAAATTCTCATACCAAGTGATGCATTACTTATTTTGAAACTAATTATCATATTTCACAATATACAAGTTACTATTATCTATATGATGCTGGATACGCAAATGCTGAAGGCTTTTTGGTTCCTTATAGAGGACAAAGATACCATTTGAATGAGTAGAGATAGAGTCAACAACCCACAAATACTCATGAGTTCTTTAACATGAAGTACTCTAGGGCTCGGAATGTTATAGAGAGGTGCTTTGGGTTACTAAAAGGAAGATGAGCAATTATAAGGTCTAAGTCATTTTACTCTGTAAAAATCTAATGTAGAATCATAAGTGCTTGTTATCTTCTTCACAACTTTATCAGAGAAGAAATGCCTATTGACCCAATGGACATCGAGGTTGTTGAGGATGTCACTAGCTCACAAGAGGAAGAAGTTAGGGATAGAATAACCTATGTAGAGACAAGTGATGCTTGGGCTGCTTTCAGGGAGAATTTGGCAAATGATATGTTCGAGCAATGGATGAATAGTCGTAATGCATAAGCTAATATGTTTAATAAAATTTCTATTTGTAGTTGAACAATTTTTTTCTATTATTTTTGTAATGTCACCATTTATTTTGCTGTTGTTTTATCTATTATGTTTGTTATATAATATTCGATGATTTATTTATCACTTCTTTTATTCAATTAAATATGTACAATTACTTGTGTCCAATGTGTGCAAAAATATAATTGCAAAAATGTTAGGACCAAACTGCTCGGGATTTAGGTGGAATGATAGAGAAAAATGTGTGGTGGCAGACAAAGATGTTTATGACCTATGGGTGAAGGTATTATATAAATATCTGCTTTCTAGATTTGCTTTCAATTTATGCCTTTTCAATATAATTCTTCACTTGTTTATATCTCTAAAATTATTTAATAATCTTTGTTTTGTGTTGACAGAGTCATCCCCATGCAGCTGGCCTGAAAAACAATCCTTTCTCTTATTATGAAGACTTGTCAATTGTGTTTGGTAAGGATAGAGCAAATGGGGAGGGTGCAGAGGATCCAGCTGATGCCTGTGAACAAATTGAGAAAGAGGAGGAAGCCTTAGGTGATACTATGAGTTTGGAAGATGATATGGATGCTAAGGGAGGTTCTCCTAATGCAATAGATTCACCACTATCTATTTGCCAACCTATAGGTGTTGGTACGAGTACTGCAACAATTAGCAACAAGAAAGGAGGCTTACTAAGTAAAAAAGAGAAAGCACAATGATACAATCATAGAGAACTTGGTCACTGAGATTGGAAGGATAAGCAGTGCATGTGAAGGGAGTAGGGAAGACTTCAAAGAATTGCAAACTTTTTTGAGAAGAAGGGGCAAAGTGATGAGAGGCGTATGGCTTTGTTTGAGGAGATTATGAAGATTGAAGATTTGAGTGAGGATGATATGTTGATTGCTGGCGAGGTCATTAGCAAAGATAAATCCAAAATTGCCTTCTTTTTTATCTTGCCTCAACAGTTTAAGAGAAGATATGTGCTAAAGCAGTTAGAGGACGGTGCATATAGACCCTCATTTGACTTTGATCCAATGTGATACTACTTAGACCTCCTCACAGCTATAATTGGCGGCGGTTTCTCTCATTTGACTTTCATGTTTAATTTTGCCTAGTGTAAATTTTATGGTTTGTTTATTATGGACATTTGTAGTGAAAAAATACTTTAGATGTTTGTGGATTTGGTAGAGTTTTGATGTTTATGGCTTTTTAATGATTCGGGTGTTACAATTCTTAGTGTTATCCTATTTTATTCATGTGTTGGCCACATAGACATTATACATATAGATAATATCCAATAGAACTAGTATACCGAATTTTTCATATTTATTCATATAGATATTTTATTCATGTGAAACCTGAACTAGCTAAATGAGCATATAACTTCCATTTTATCTTGAAAAGATTTTGAATTCCTTCCCGTTGAATAGTTCTTAATGACTACAGATTTTTTGAATGGGACCCAAACCATAAAACTAAATTCTTTGGCAATTGGGCCGACTCATGGTAGTGTTAATAGAATAATAAGAACATGTTGGATATTGTAACAATTTAACTATAATTCAATTTGTTCAAACTTGACGTCATGAAGAGTATTGTTGATAGAATGAGAATATGGTCTGATTTTCTTGTGATAAGGGCTACTAAAAGTAGAATATGTGACAAAATTATGAAGCTATTATAGGAATTAGCATATTGACTTACATTTTTGATTAATGAGAATTAAAAACACATAAAAATCCATCTAAGATATATCAAGGATATTTGTGGTATTATGTGGTCGGTGATCTTGGATTCCCGTACTATACCAAACAAGTTACTCATGGATATCCGAGGATTTTTAATCACTGGACCATGGCCTACCAAACACATTGATCTTAGATCACTAGGGATTAAATCATCCCAACATTCGAATTACGAAGATCTTTGATTACCATGGTGATCCTGTTGGGATTACCAAATGCTCCCTTATGGATTGCTACAGAGGTGAAATCCTACAGGCTGCTCGGGCAATTGCCATCCGCTCGGGCAATTTCCATAGAAAATAATGAGAGAGTGGAAAGACGAAGCTTAATAAGGCATTCCTGTCGATGGATATGCTTTCAGATTTTCACGTGCAATATGGTCATATTGGATTAAAGCGTAAACTAGGGAAGCGGGGAGGAAAGAAGCGACGTGGGAAATGACAACGGGCGGACGTGCTTTATACATGAATTGGGTTGTAAATGGATTGGGCTTGGATCGGATCTCCACCGCAAATCTATAACCATATCCGAACTTTATAAGAAAAATCAAGTTTGGATCTATCAAAATAAGTAAGCCTCAAACTTACTTTCAAACTTAATTCATAATCAGATTCGAGTTTTTTTTCCTAGATTCAATTCAGAACAAGATTTTAGTGGACCAACTAGTTAAAAATTGAAACTGCAAGGACTTACACCTTAATAGTCGACCCTCCATAGTGAATATGTGGCAGATTACGGTGAGAAAGGAGCACGTTGTAAGAGGTGAGTGAATGATTCTGAAAGAAGGTCCAATCACTTTTGAAACAAATTAATTTTTTTTATATTTATTTTGGTTGAAACATAATGAAAATCTAAGTGCTAGCTAGAATTTTGGAACTGAAATACTAATAGATGAGGGTAAGAAGAATATACATGAGAAAAAAAAAGCAAAAATCCTAATATAAAGAAAAAGAACTAACATAAAACATGCAACCTATTCTTTTTCATATTTCTATATATATATATTATCTATGTATATGTATTCCGGTTTTTGAATTTTCGGTTCTAATGGAGCTGGATTTGAGTTTTAACCAGATAAAATCATTGAAAACTTTATTTGGATCCAGACCCAATCATTATAAAATAATTAGATCAAGTTATCGAATTTTCTGGTATTATTTATGCTGCTAAGTATAGAGGTATCACATGTGCCGACCCGCTCATAAAACTTCCATTTAACAACAAATCAGCTTAGAAATAGATATCGAGACATTCCATGTTCTTAGGGGGAGAGTACGATGCGCGCATAAACAATTTATGCGGAAGGGGGAAAAATCCGCATAGAACTAAATATGAAGACGTCCGGGCTATCGCCATTGTAACCATCCACGGTGCACAATTAGGTACGAGAGTTATCCTCCGGTGTATGATGAATCCCACATGAGGATCATCGATCATCATCGTCTATTAAAAAACCATCAAATTAGAAATCAACTACCGAATGTCCTCACGAGATTTATAGAAAATTACATAAGTAGCATCGTAAAGACGTTATTCCACCCAGGTCCGAGGACATTTTCTTGTCCATACGAGTCTTTTTCTCCCATCCTCTTTCTCCGACTATTAATCATAGGGGGGACGGCGAACTCCAGTCGGAATCCACCGAGCGACACCGCTAGCGCCCGAAACGATCCGAGAGCACCGTCCGGCCGGCCGATCCGATTCCAGCCGCCACCTCCATGGCGGACGCCGGTCCGCCGCGGCTCGACCTCCGGACCGCAGGTCACATGCTCCGCCGGTCGGGGTCTCTCCTTCTCGCCTCCCTCCCCGCTCTTCTCCTCGCCGCCCTCCTTCTCCTCTCCTTCCGCTCCGCCCTCCTAGCCGGCACCCTCCGCCTCGCCGCCGTCGCTGACCGCGACCCTGCCGTCCACTCCCTCCTCTCCCGCCTCTCCCCCGCCGCCGCCGCCGCCACTGCCGCCGCCGGCCCCCCGCTTCGTCCTCCCCCCCGCCGCCGCAGCCCCTTCCTCCAACTCACCCGACTCGGCACCTTCGACGACGATTTCTTCTCCGACACCGACGTTGCCGCCGGCGGCGACCGCCGCGTCTCCCGCTGGCCGGCGTCCTCTAACGCATCGCTCCCCGTCCCCGTCCGCCTCTTTCTCGTCGACGGGGCCCTGGGGTCTCCAAGATCCCCAAAATCCGTCAAGATCAGGGTCCCGGATATCCCTTCCTCCCCCTTCCTCTTCTCGTTCCCTGATGTTGAAGGCGGTGCTGATGATGCCACCGGCGATCAAGACCAGGCTGTCGATCTCCGGATCTTCGGCCAGGGACTCGAATTGGACCGCCAAGATGCAACGGTGATCCTCTATCTCCTCACCCTACTCTCGTCTACCCACGCCCTCGCCATCCTAGGGTTCATTCTCTTCTACACCTCTGTCCTCGGCGTCGTCTTCGTTGCCGTCACCACTTCCCTCCTCCAGAAGCGGGTCCCCATCTCCGGGACTATCTATTACGGCGCTCGATTGGGAATCCGGCGGCTCACGGGGTTCGTGTTCTTGCGGTGGGCTGCGAGGGATGCCCTGGTCCAGTTCCTTTGCATATGGTTCTTCGCCGACGTCGGGGACCAGAACGAGCTCTTCAAGCTTTTTGTAAAGGTCAAGCTCATGCCTTTCTCCCTATCGCCGTTGAACCCGTGGTCCGGACCCCGCGACGAGGCGCTCTCCGGTTTCTTCTTCATCTGGGCCCTGCTCGACACGGTGGTCTCTGTCGTGTTTGCAGTTGTTCCATGGGTCGTGATCATGGACCATAATTTGAGAAGACGGGGGCGGGATGTGTTGAGAGAAGGGTGCTATTTGATATCGATGATGCCGGCCCAGACTATATTGATCAAGTGCTTGGAGACGATGGTCTGTGGGAATCTTGGCACGAGAATTGCAATGATGTTTGGGGGGAGGCTCTTTGCAGGGATATTTCATTCGGTGGCAGAGGTTTACTTTATGGTGGTCTGGCTGATCTTCTATGTTGCAGCACGGTGTAAGGATGGGGAATTGGAAGGTAGGAGGTTTGGAAGGCAAGATTTGGAGGAATGTATCGATGACCTGAGATGACTGCAGTGGTGGAGCTGGTGGCAAATACTAGAGGTACCATCAATGTCTCTTCTGTTATTTTTGTTGCAACTAAAATGCCATTTTTGCGAGTTATTTCCTATATGCTTCTGTAATAGAGTCAATGGTGATGAGGTGGGGAACGTGAGCTTGCATGTACAGTTTTGGAAGGAATGGATTGTCTGTACATTATTGATGTCTGAGAATGTGGATGTGTACATTACTTGTAGGTTAATGGTACTTCAGAGTTGCCTCTGCATCAGTATATTGAATCCATGAAATCCATAAATTTTTAACTAATCTTCATATACTTTTCTTTGTAGAGTTCTTTATGATTCTTGCTTTAGAACACATCTAAAGTTGTCACATCAGGATGTTATACTTGGGAAATTGGAGGGTAAAAAATGTAGATATTTATGCAATGTTTTAAAAGACTAGCGCCTTGGCTGCATAGGTGATTGCTCCAATGTCTTAGATCATTTTCAGTATGGAGGATGAGACTGGTATATGAACCAATATTATGTATTGCCAAGCTGATACTAGTAATTGACCACTACATGTTATTTTATATGTTATATTTCATATTTTTGAATAGTATTTTTTCAGGGTTTTCATTTTTTTATTTTTTTTAGTCAATTTATTAATTTGGGCCACTTTGACCTCTAGGCACTCATCGGTCTTTTAGGTGATAAATGCCTTTTGGTTGCTAATCTACCACCAATAATGCTTTAAAAAATTGATTTTTTTCTCCAATTTTTGTTACAGAGAATATTTGTTGTCTATAGGGTTCGTTTTCCATTAAGGATTAAAGAGTTGCATAGATTTATGGAAACTTTTGGAAACCTAGTAAACATGATCAGAAAAGTGCCCATTCAGTGCATTGGGTCATTATGTTGGATGCCAAGACACTTGGACATGCAATTGTTAAAGTTTTGGAAGTGCCGATACCTTTGGACACTTGGACATGGCATAACTTGACACAACATGGGTGGACACTCCACTTTAAATTGCCCTGTTAATTTCAGCAAAGAGTGTCAACATTTGGCGCTTCGTTGTCATACTCTTAATTTCAAGTGCTGGACACTTGAGTGAAGTGTCTGTATATTTTTCCATATAAACTTATCATGACTATTTATCTCTTTAAATATCTTAATAGTTAATACATCTCAAGTAACCTTCAATATACCCAAGGAGTAACTTAAACAACTTGCAAGATCATTGTTGTTTTTATCTATTGTTTGTTAGACAGCATATATCTCTCTCTTGATCACTTTTCAGTTTTGGTTTTTGGATAAGCGTCAAAACAACGGCTTAGACATACATATATACACTTGCATATACATATGTACATATTTGTATGATGTATAATGCTAAGATTATTGTAGGTAGCTATGTTCAACACTTGAGGACAACCAGAGGCACCTATGTAAAGTGTCCGAGTAACATTGGCACCAAAAACATAAATATCAATATATGTGCCGGTATTGATCTCAAGCCAATATATATGGCATGTAATATAGTGGGCAATATGTGTTGGTACAAGAATTAAAAAAGAAAAAAACACCAAAAGAAGGTTGATATGCCTAGTTACAACATGATACAAGGTGGTACACCTAGATAGGGCATGACATGGCATGATTCTGGCTTGATTCACTAAATTTATAGTCCCTTGTACTGGTCCTTGGCCGGCATGCTATGGCTAGTTTAGGGCCAGTATTCTTGAGTCTCAAGTCTTTGACTGGTATTCACTTGTCTATTATGTGGCAAGGGAGGTCTTTCCCTATATGTAGGGCATTTCTAAAATAGTAGGCATTGGCATTTGCAATTTGCTAACTGGAACACCTTTTGATGAGTGACTTTTTTTATGTCCAGAGTCTCTGGATAAGGTGCAGTCATGCATAATGTGATGGTACTACTATATGTTGTGCATGCCATATGGTATGTATTATGTAAGGATCTATTCTGTTGTGAATGCCCCATGGTATGTCCTAAATATGTAAGGATCTATTCTGTACTAGGGATCCCAATCATTTAGTTATTTGATTGCATTTAGCAATTATTCCAAGTTCTTACTTGGTTAACTATTAGTTACTTGTGCATGGATATCCATTTGATGAGTGATGACCATTATATGATTTATCTATTATGAATGATGCTTGTCGTAGTGATAAGTTTTCTAATAAAACTAGTATGGTCTAATAGGGAATTTTTGACAATATTTTCAAGTTTGAATCTATTTGATGGTGGTCGAGGGAAGGGGATAAGGGTTTTGAAAGTTCTTGTTCATCCCTTTTTTTTGGAGATCATGCTTTGTTGAGTCTACAAAAACTGGAATCGGGTGATCAAGTAGGCCAAATAGATGGTTTCTAGGCTTTCCTACTACAAAAGGAAGAGTACACAAGAAAATGACCCTTTCGAGGTTGGAAACACAACTTCAAATTCCATCTGTGTTCATATCTGATGTTGAATGTGGCTAGGATGTTTTGCATTCTTAGAATTCTATTTTTAAAATTACAATAAGGAACTAGGATACTTCCCGAATATATTTATGAATAAGAGGAAGAGCTTTCGTTTTTTAAATGAATGTTGAATGCTTAATCTTACAGTTTGTGATGTAGATGATATTTTATAGTGCATGGATTTGAATAAATGACTAAACTATCATGTTTGTGATTGTTGATGTTATTCTATAGTATATAGACTACATTATTCTGATAAATCATTTTGCTTTATGGATGATTTTTTTCATATATGTGAACAATATTTATTTATTGATTATCATAACACAGCTGTAATATATCCCTTTTTTAAATTTACCCTTTTGGTGTATCAGTCTCATGTCATATTAATATCTGATATCCCGTTCCATGCTTCATAGTAGATTATGGGTGGAACCATTACAAATATTGAATCATCTTCCTCCAATTATATCTGGCTCATCAAGCCTAGATACATGTGCAAATACGGTTTGCTAGTCACTTAGGTAAAAACTGATGGAGCGCAACATTTGTACTCTTCATTGCGTCATCTTTTTCTAATTTCTCTTTTAAACTCCGATTATTTTTTGTGGCTCTTGAGGTGTTGTATGTGTGGGCTTTATTGGCACTGCAGTGTCCATTGTGTTTGCTGTTGATTTGTAGATGGTGAACATGGACCACTATCTTAGGAGGTTGTGGCAGGATGTGGTAACCATGATGCAATTGTACGGTGATTTTGGTCAGGCCATTTAAATTAAGTGCTTGAAGATAGTAGTTTATGGGGATTTGGCTAGTTGGATTGTGATGATGGTTAGAAAGACTACTTCTATGTTTCATTTGGTGGAGTCTTTGTTTCTGGTGGTTGGTTGATATTCTGTATAACGGCAAGATGGGTGGGGATATAGAAGGCTGGAGATTTGGGTGGGGAAATACAAGGGGCTATGTTAATGTCATCAAATGACTGCTTTTTTGAGCCAGCAACACAACCAATTTGGTTTGGCATGCTCTCTCACATGCAGTTGTGGATTTTTATAAATCATATTGCAATCAAACTTCCATTTTTGTGATTTCTCTCCTTTATTGAATCTAGTCTTACATTTAAATGATTTGAGACAAGGTTAAATATTTTCTGCTTCCCTATGGCCTTCGTGTGTAATTTTAGGATTACTAGTCATCTAGTGGGTTTTGGAGTCTAATTTTAGGAAATATTAGCATCTGCTGGGTCATACTTCAGGTCTAGTTAATGACTGTTGGATAGCTATCTGGAAGAATTCCATGCATGGGACGTGCAAATCTTGTTCTCGGTTTATGAGTATTCCAAGTAATTTATTTGGTGAAAAATTAGTCACAGTATGGGGAACTTATAACACAGGCCATAAACATTCATTTGAGTTACAATTTTCAAACAAAATCAGTATAATTTGAGTTTTAACAAAATATTGAACCTTGATTGCTTAGCACTTGTAACTCAGGTCATAAACATTCCTTCTTGGTATATATGTCAAGTTTGCTCATTGTCTGAAATATAATTTGAAACTTTTTTAGATTCCTTATAATCAATACTTGTTTGCGATATGCTAATGGCATTTCAAGGATGCTACTATAACAAGAATTATTGTTCTTTTTGTTTCTAGTACTCTCAGCCAGTGATTTGGAATTGCTGGAGTTTATTATGATTCAGTCTATCATCATTTGAATTTTAAGGGATCTATATAGGTTATTATTCTAGTGCACTGCTTTGGCTTTTTTTTTTCTTTTTAAGTATTGATATGGGTTTTTTTAGTATGTAGGATTACCTTGGTATTTCAGGGTCCTGTATATCCTGATGCCTGCCTAATTACTGATATAGAGCAATGGTGTTGGGTGGTTGCACCTTCATTCTGTCTAGCATTTAAACAAAACATTTTCTTTGATATTGGAGTTAATATGTTCATGTTGTTAAAAATGACTACAATTGTTATCAAGTAGAAGCAAAAGTGCTAAAACTAATAAATATTATCATATTCCTTGTGTTGACACTAATAGTGACATTGCTACCAAAAGAAATGTCAACGAGTACTTGTTTGCTAATTGGAGTCTAATGTTGATAGTAGCTTTATAAAGTTTCTAGAGTAGATAGGGCTCGCTACTTGCATAGATTTTAACAAATCGCTGGGAAAAATAATTATTTGGATGGATGTATGAGCTGACTTGGCTCATGAGTCAGGTTTTAGTGAAAATGAGGATGGATTAAATGACGGTCATGGATTCTGACACAGTATTATTGGAATGATGATCTTTTGTGCAAAATGAACAAAAATAATCAATGGCAGTATTCAGAACAAAAAGAAAATACAATTCTCTTTCTGATCGTGTAACATTGGGAATGGATCAAAATTAGAATAGTATCTGCTTCCACTTTTATTTGGAAAACAGAAATATGGATATAGATATTATTTGGATGCTAAAAATTGGTTCTAAATGGATATGGATGTGTATCAAAAATTAGTTATATCGATATTTGTTGGAATAAAATATTGAATTTAGATTGGATATGAGCAATATCTAAATTTGTTTGAAACAAGTGGTGATACAAAATTTCTCTTAGTGAACACATATGTAAATTGAATAATATCTGTAGTCATTTCAAAATATACATGAACTTAGTGGGAGAATATAATTCCACTTTATATTTTATTAATTCAAACTAAACGTATATCTTCCAACTTTCTTTTATGATTTTCTGAGACATTCAAATGGTTGTACAATGAACCCCAAAGAGATTACTGCATTCACTTAATCATTACTTTTTTAGGGGATCCTATCATCCTTTTAACTTCTCAAAAATAGACACTTTTTGCTTAAAAGCTCGCTGTTAATATTTTTAGGATGCAACCCACTAATTAAAGATGTCACTGTATGAACAAGTTTGAAGATATATTGACAATGTCATTTATTAAAACCCATTTGAAGTTCTTGGGGGACATATAAGACTCACAAGGATGGATGGAAAAATGTTGGATAGAGAAAAGATGTGTAATAAATCCATAATTGTGTCATTTTTATTAGTCAGATACAAATACTAATACAGATTTTATCGGATGCTGAAATTCATGTCTGGTTCTGGATAGAGTCGGATATCATCTAATCTGTTTTCCCATGTTTTGACTATTCAACTAGAATTTGCTACATATGATTTTTATCAGCTTAACTAAGCCTACTAACTTTGATGCATTTAACTATCTGTTTTACTGATCCAATCAATCAGGTTGCATGAGATCTTTCAATTTAAGTTTTAAGAATTAAGTTGCACTTTTTGATTCTTCATTGGAGCTTGCCCAAATAATTTGCAAGGATATTTGAAATTTTTGCAACAGCAGTTCCTTTTATTAATATTATTGTCAAACCTTTGTATAGAAGGAATTTCAAATTAGCACTGCCTGATTTATAGTTAATAGTCATGTATTGTAACTCATAAATCTGATAATGAATCCTAATTAAAACCTGTTAATAAGATAACCATTTTTCACTTCTTGTTAGTTTGTAAAAGCATTCAATTTTAATCACTTATAAGCAAATCTCATTGCTGAAATGATATAGACCATCAATAAATGAGTCTGTTTCAATTACCACAGGCTCAGATGAGTTTCACGTCTGTCAGTTTGGCAGTTCTAGCTTGATTTTCACCAGTTCCTGTCTAAAAGGTTTCAAAAAATGATAGAAAAAAAGTCAGAGGATGGTTAAATTAAGAACATAAGTCTCTATTTTGGATATATTAAGGATCCCTTAGTGCATTTTGTATAGGTGGTTTTGTGCTGGAACAATTGAAATTTTTTCAAAACTGAAAGGTTTAAAGAATATTTTCCAAATCATTCTAGAGTTTATATATAATTTTTTTGTTTGATAACAAATTAAAATCAAACTGTATGTATATGAGATCGGAGTTGATAGCACCAGAGGACAAAATCCAGTTCCAATACCCTCATATTTTCATTGAATTGATCTGATGGGCCAATCCAGGCATTTGATCAATCCACACCATCATGGTGTCAACGATTTGTTAGCATTTAAGGGCAGATTTGGAGTTGGTGGTATCTGACATTCCAAGTTATATTTCAGAGCATCAAACACCCATAACTTAGCATCGGTTGCTCTAGAGCATCCATTTATGAGTTTGAGTCAAGTTAATCATTCCTTTTGTTAGATTTCATCATGCATCAAGTTTTAGGGCACTTGGGATCTACTGCTCTGATGTTTCAATTTGAGTATCAAGCACCCATAGCCTAGCGTCGGATGCTCTAGAGTGCCCATTTGTGATTTGACTCAAGTTGGTCATTCCTTTTATTTGAGGTGGCGTCCTGTTGGGGCCACGAGAGAGGAAGGCGGGGGGAGAACAGCATGGGAGACTGTGAGAGAGAAGGCTTAGATATGGAAGGGGGCACGACCGTGCAAGTGGGAGGGTAGCATGTGGGTAAAAAAGGTTAAGTTTGTGGGATGAGCCTGGTTGGGATCAGTCGAGCTTCAGGGAGGGCCTCTTATAAGTTTGGGTTCTATAAGCCCAAGCCTGAACTCTTTCTAGCTTGAGCACAAAACTCGAACTGAAGCTAGCTAGGCTCGGTAGGCAAGTGGGAGTGGGAGAGGGAGGGGGGTGTGGAGAGGGGAGAGAGAGATATGTATATGCAGAAGGTGGCGTGATTGTGCAAGTGGGAGGGTAACTTGCGGGTAAAAAAAGTTAGGCTGGTGGGCTGAACCTAGTTCGGCTTGTGTCAGCCTTCAGGGAGGGCCTATTTTAAGTTTGGTTTCTATAATCTAAGCCTGAACTCTTTCTGGCTGGAGCACAAAACCTGGACTGAAGCCAGCTAGGCTCGTTAGGGTTCGAGCTAGCTCAGGGCTACTTCCGACCTTACTCAAGGCACCCTTGAGTCCTAACCTATTTACGAGTTCTAGGACATAATGGATAGCTATGGCTCTCCACGATTATCTTAGTGAATTTGAATAAAACTTGAGTTCTGATGCGAGGCAATGGAAGAAAACACGGTGAGGTTGTGGATTCAAGAGGAAGGCTTGGTGAGAGGTTGGACTCCTTCAATCAAGGCTCTGTGAAGATCGGATGTGTGAGGCTGAAAGGTTAGGAAGGAGAGGCACAACTAGTTAACCCACTGACATCATGATGTGGACCTTAAATTTATGTAGTTGCCCTTTGAAATTTTGTTTATATTTTACAATCCATTATTTAATATCATCTTTTCCCTTAGATCCATATTGCTCCCCAGATTGTCCTAGTTGTAGTTGTACTTTGAGATTATGAGAAGGGTGGACCTCACCCTTACCTGCATCAAATAGCCAAACCTATGTTGAAAACTCAAACCTTCCATTTAAATTTGGAGCCCAACACTGCAGTGCTTCTATATCATCTCAAGGCTTGCGAATCTGAGTTCAATCTCAGTAAAAAGTTTCTTAGGTTTCAATAGGATAAAATTTATAATTCTACTAGAAAAATAGAATAAACTTTACAAGAGTTACTCAAATTGGCCATAGGTACAATACATTTGGTCTCATAAATCAGTTTTCTCCAAATTCATATTGGTTTTAGCCAAAACCAGGACATCTTGGTTTTGATTTCAGAAGTTGTGGCGTAGCTTGAAAAATTATTTTCAGAGTGCAAAGACAATCGAGTGCTACTACAAAATTTGGCGTATCTATTACGAAAATTTATGTTGCTTGCATCTCAAAGAATATCGCAACTTTAGAGTGACTTCAGCAAAATAATTTTGTGACTGTGTGACTACGTTATAGCTGCTTCTGTCTCCAGAACTTATCTGACCACTTCTTCTGGAAGAAAAATTTTGTAAATAACGGATTCTGGAAAGAGAGAAGCTGACTATTTGTGGGGGCCTGGATCACTGTAGAACGATTCCTTGACAACTACACTGCGGAGGCATCTTTGTCGAAGCAAGAGAGATGCTATGCTGCCATTCTTCAATAAAATGGGACATCTCCTGTCATATTCTCCGTTCTTTATTATGATGAATGATGGCTTGAACCGTGTGGATTACGAATATACCTTGACCATGAGGTAGCATAGTTTGTGTCTAGCCATCTGCAACATTATATCATTTTACTGATCACTTTTTAGGTCAAATTAGGCCTGGTCATATCATCAAGATGGGTATTGACTGGATTATCTCTATTCCTTTTGAATTTTTGGCTGATTGCAAAGTAACTATAATGCTGTAAATCTTTGAAAAAAGATATTTTTTTCTGAAAATGCTCTATATCTAATGGCCAAGAATGGTGATGAACCTTGTATAGAGCAATGATCAGTGGTTTACAATAATTTGGCAAATTGAACCACAAATGAAGATTTGCTTCTAATCAATGCAAACAGTAATCGTGGCTCTGTACAACAATCCTGTCGTTGACTTTGATTTAGGTGTAATGTTCTCAAACTTGATCTAGTAGTATATCTCCAGTTTGGGAACCATTCTCATTCTATAGTTAGCATACAAGTTTATGTTTGTGCTTCAAAAAACATGTGATGCCTACAGATGTGGCTGTTTCAGGCTCAGCCTTTAATATCTCATTTACTATTTTATAAGCTATGACAAGAAACTCAAGCATTGCCATTTGTGAAGTACTGAAATGAATTGTTATTTCTTGATGGATATTTCAGAACTATCCACGATCAATTGTTATCACCTTTCCAAGTTTGAGATTGGTATTAGATTCACAATATCAGAAACCATAGTTAATATTACTGTATTAGACGTTTTCCTACCTCTTTTTTTTTTTTTTTTTTTAATATCCATTGTGTGTCTGTGGTGGGTGGGTTTGGCGTGGGTTGGTGGTGGGGATGGGAGGTGGGAGGTGGGCAGCTTTTTATCCGACAAGGTGGGGACCTTTTTATCCGACAAGGATCATGATTCATATGGTATGTGGATGCTAATATTTGAGGACTCGAAATTTTTACGTTCACTGACTCGAATATTTTGAGGGTGGTAATATAGTTTACACCTTTTCATGACTGTTTTAGAGAAGGAAATATTGAGTATTTAGCGGGGAAATCTAATCATCTGTCAAGATTTAAATGGTTAATGGGTTTCCGAGTGTACAAATGGTGATTTTCTTGAGAAATCCTTCAAGCTCTGCGGGATAGATGTCTCTTAAGGATTTATCATGGTCTTCCATGGTGATAATCTCAGCTTATCACCATTTCTTCTTCCAGCAGCCCAATTGCCTTTGGCTTTTTACGTTATGCATTGAGATATTCAATGGATATTCAACCAAAATTCATGTTACCGATCACGAACGGCTTGTCCTTTGCATTTCCTATGAAATCTCACAACATTCTCATAAGAAAATTCTCTTCATCTATTAGCAAAAATAGTTTCATCATATATATAACCGTGCAGTATGGAAGGGATTTTCTCTTCGGACGCTGCACTACTCGATCAAGATGTTGCTACGCAAATTATGGTTTGTGGAAGTTTTTAAAGTTTGTAGTTGCTAAGAGATGCACAAAATGTACTATACGCTTGTCATGGGTTTGATCATGGACCGTCAATTTTTTCTGTTCTCCTCCGACCAATTATACTGCTCTTATCTCACCAATAGAACATCCCATCTTGTCTGTTAATAGCAAGAAAAATTGCTCTCTTCCTCTCAATTCAATTATATATCCTTATGACCTTCAATAAGAAGAGTCAGAGAAAGGTGGCAGAAGAAGAAACTTATATGCGTCCTTTGCTTCCCTTCAACATCAGTTGTAAGAAGATTGTAACGAAGGGAAGAAACATAGTGTTCATGCTAAGAAAAGGCAGATTACATTTATCTTGGTCGCGTAGGGATGCAATATTTGATTTGTGGCCAGTTCTTGTTTTTTTTTTTTTTTTATGTGGGTCTTTATACGGAGAACAGAGGACATGAGAACAGATTAAACCTTTAGCAACACAGCCAGAACCTTTGGTCCTGCTGTGAACGGACATCATGAAGAATGCCAAGGAAGATGTTCTCATTGCAAGGTATGCAGAGTTTCGAGCCAGGCTTGAATTCATACTCCTCTCGAGCTTGATCAAGCAATGCCTGGAATAATGGATGCTCGAGGAAGGTGATTTTAATGACAAACCTCTTGCATTCTTCTCCCACATACACCACCAGGTGGCCCCTAGGGACATCTTTTGGAATGGTCTGCTCTTCCTGGGAGCAAGTGAGGAGAGAGCACTGGGAGGGTTCGCTGGTTGCACCAATCAAGAACTCGTTGCCCTTCTCCTTCCATTTCCTCAGGAAGGCCCTGAGGAAACTCCCTCGAGGCATCTTCTCGTTCGAAGTTTGTGAGACTTATCTTGTATGAGGAACCACAAGATCCAATGTGTTTATATATTGTAGGGTGCTAGGGTGTTGGAGCATTCAATTAAGGTGAGCTAGATACGGACTAGAATGATTGCTAGAGAGTGAGCTGTAAAACCTTTGCTTCCATTTTGAAGGCAATTTGGAAATAATAAAAATATTCTCTGATTTTTTTTATAAAAAAAAACTCTTAGATTGTTATTGTATTTTCTTCATCTGAATTATTCTCTGAACTATTTGATGTAATTAACTTAATCAAGAATTATATGAAAATGTGTGGAATTTATAAGTCATTTATGAACTATTCACATACTTATTCAGGGGACACTATCATGGTTTTTTCATTATTGTTCATGGTTATCTTCTATTCTATTATTGTATTTATATGGAAAGAATATCTGAATATGTCTTTCTTTGCCCTAGCTTTGGAATCCAGATCTTTGACCTTGGACAAACTGTTGCTAGAATTGTGGCTTTAATCCAAGTAATGTGTTTGTTTAGGAGCTAGATTTGGAGCACTAAATGAAATAGTGAGTACATATTTTTTGGTAAATCAGATTTATTAAACCAATCTAGAATAAATACATTTTTAAAAATCAGCAAATAATATTTTAAAAAAATAGTAAAAATATCTGACAAAGTTGTCCATGAATCTAATATGATAAAGATTTCACTGAATTAAAAAGCAAAAAAAAAAAAAAAAACAATCGAAGAACTCTAAATTGATATGTTGCAATGGCCCAGGAGCTCAGCTAAAAACACCTCTTTTTTCCAGAGAAGTATATCTCAACTTGAAATTGCACCAAGGTATCAAAGATGTACCAGATCATCTCGTATGGAATAAATATCATCTCCCTCTCTCTCTCTCTCTCTCTCTCTCAAACACGCAATAGATAGGACTCAGTGACCCGGAATAAATGCACCTCGAAACTCTCAAAATGTCGATTTGATGGCGAAGGGATAAGGGCTGAAGAAGAATAGGGATGAGTCATCGGTCTGATTCCGTTGGTTGGCGTGCTGCATTCATTTCAGTGCAGAAGGACCCATCCTCTTCGAGTTTAGCCGTTCCCGTTTCCATTTATTCAACACCACCTGGCCGCTATTCGCCTGTGGATAAGGCGGCCCTTGGACTGGCCTTTCATCCGACCATTCAATCAATCCCTGGTGGGCTTCTTTCCCACCACTTCGCCTGCAGCCATGTTTGCTGATGCCCAGGTAGAGGGTGAAACCAGTCTCTCTTGGCTTATTCCATGTAGCTGATGTGGAAGGCAAGAAAAGAATCGAATGTTTCAGGCGCTCCCTTCAAGCCCTCGTCAAACTGATAAGATATACTTCATGCTTTGGAATGGAACTGGACATCTGCGACAGACTCCAATGTTGATCTCAACATACAGTACTCAAGGCCTCCGTTAGATATGTAACCTGGCTGCCTCCTCCTTTGGGTGTTTCTAGATTTATGATGTGCATGCGATCACCAAGAAAAAGTACTGTACGATGATGGAAAGAGGCTGATGAATTGCACTGTGCCATCTATTGAATTAGCAGCAGCATGGACTAATCTGGGCACAGCAATACTACAATTTCAAGCAAAACAGGTTTTGTCCCTCACTGTTATAACCTGGATTAACAATTTTCCGAATGCGGGACGTCAGAGAACCCACGGATCCGAGACATTATCCACTTGAGAAGGACTGTCTTTGCATTTCAAGTGACGCATTTATCAGGAAGAAACTCAGGCCGCCGAATGGATTTGAATGCTGATGCTCGCGGAGTTATGTTTCATAGAGTTTAGTTCCTTAATTGTAACCCAACCCCCGCCCCACTTAAAAAAAACACTGGTGGCTTCCCGCTTCGAACATTTCACTTGATATCATTTCATTTGAGAGTGGATCTCTTTCTCTCTGTGGGCTCGTTTGGTTCGCGGGAAGCATTTTTCTTTCTAGGAATATAATTTCTGAGAAACAAATTCCTAGGAAGAGGATGCTTAAGAAAGTACTTTTGGCATGTTTGGTTGATCATAGGAAAGTGATAAATTTTCAAAGTGCTTATATTCGGTTGGCCATCCATTTTCTTGGGAAAGTTATGTATAATTTCCATTATGTCCTTAATAAAAATTAGGTCTTTAATGCATTTTTAATGCTTCTTTAATGCTGAAGGGTCTTTTTGGAAAAAAATAAAAATAAAGTGATTCCGCCTCATGGGAAAGTAACTTTCCCATAAAATGTGGGAATCATATTTCCATAGGAATACAACTTTCTCATCTCTCTCTCCTTTGAAAACTCCAACCAAACAAGAGGCATCTCATTACTTTTCCATTGACCACACTTTCTTCCCTTCTTTTCTCACGAACCAAACGAGCCCTGTGTGTGTGGAATGGAAGCTCGTCTCGGTCAATATTGGCTTACGTTGGCTTTTTGGTGATGTTGCCATTCAATTTAAGTGGACCCAAATGACCTAAGCATCCATCCAACCGCATACGATGGAAGAAGTGACTGTTGGTTGTTTAAATGTAAGCAGGAGGAGCGCTGGACTGCAGTTGTGGCCACAAGTTGGTCATCACTGGAACATTGATTGCTTGAAATTCATGGGCAATAATGCTCGTGCTGATTAGTCTTTTTCTTCACTGATTATCAGACACTTGATTTAGAACTATTTAGCTTCTTTTTTAAATTGATGTTTTGAAAATTCTTATAATAAATAGCATCTTGGAAGTCCACGATGTTGAAGTGTTGGTGGTTATAAAATAAAATTCATTCATTTATTTTGTTATTATTATTTTCAGGCACAAGCGCTTTTTTATTTCTATTTGAGCCTTTTTTAATTTATTCTTAGTATTGATGTAATTTTATATCAAAAATCGTTGTTTAGATCTCGTATCGGTATCATTCTATTACAGCATCATTACGTCCTGTGTGAAAGTTAATTTATCATGCTGAGTATTGGTATGTCTCTCTAACGCATATTTATTCGGTACTAGTATGGCAAACCTTACTTTACACAGATAAAAGAAAAGGTTAGAGGACAAATTTTTTATACTAAATAAATTATTCTATTTTACTCTTAAAGAGGAGAGAGAAAAAAAAAAGGAGAAAACATTATGATGAATCCTTTCTCATCCGTCATGTATTTTTTTTTTTTTTTGTCTCTCTCTAGCAAATGATGATAAAACATCTTCTGCACAATTTTTTTTGTGAAAATGAATAAAACAAGGTGAAGCAACGGTAGATTGATGTCATTTGTCTTCTATCTTTTTGTTTGTTTTCAATCAATTCATCATGCTACAATTGAAATGGTATACGTATCTCATCCTTGACAACGAGTGGGTCTTTTGAAGCTAAAATGACAGGCCTCGAATTTGTAGGACGCATGTCCTGTTAGATGGATGCACCTGCTGCTGAATTGGCACATGGCGGCTGTGTCCTTCGCACCCATCCACCGTTGGATCACCCCCTGCACATCTCTCAAAGCGACCCAAACTCTGTCAACCATCGCTTGCACAGATCTCAACGCGAGCAGTGGATGATCCAACGGTGGATTTGCGCGAAGGTAGGTGAATCCTTCTTTGCCGCGAGGGGTACAGCCAGAATCCTTTCTTCATTGTTAGCTGAGACAAGACAGCGGAACCTGCGTTCCTTTCTCGCGCTTTGAAAGCAACATGAGAGAACAACAGATTCCATTGGAAAAAAGAAAAAAAAAAAAAAACAGAGAAAGACAGAGAGAATCACTTTAAATAGCTGAGCACAAGACATAATGTAGAAACTGAATCCATTGTAACAGAAAGCTAAATTACGCATCAAATTTCTGGAGATCCAAAATTACCAATATGATACCTAATTTGGATTTTTGTTAAAAAAAGAATAATATTTTACACTCAGGTAAGGCTACAAATGGGTCGGATTGATCCGAGATCCGATCCGGCCTGACTCGTGTAGATCCGATCCGACTCCGAATTTTAGAATCCGCGGATCTAGGTCGGATCCTAAAATTGAATCCGAATTATTTTCTGGGTCGGGTTTGGGTTTACCGAACAGATCCGACCCGATCCAAATGGACCCAAAGAGAGAAAGAGAAAGGGGGAAAAAAACAAAAGAAATTTTTTTTTTTTTTTGTGTGAGTCGTGGCATTATTGGCCCGTCAGAATCCTCTCTCAGTCCATTACACTGTTGATACCTCTGGTGTCTCGGTAGCTGGCTTTTTTTTTCTTTTTTTTTTTCCTTCGGTTTTTGTTTTTTTTTTTTATTTTAACTTTTACAAGGAGGAAGCGAGGGAACACCGAACTGATATGGGTCATGTGCCAGTTTTCTGCAATGGAATTGGATTTTGGAAGAAGGTCTGGGATATTTTTTGTCCTCGGGAGCTGGGAGACGTCAAGTTCCGTCCAATCAGTCATATGGACAAAAAATAGTGTGATATGAAATTTGGCTTGTAGACCGACTTAGTTAGTAAGTCGGGGCCATCTGGAGATCAATTGCAAGTCTTTCAAGTCACGGGGTCACCCAGCACCTCATGATTATGATATGACCAAATTAGATTTGCCCAAATCCTTTCCTAAAAATACAAAAAAATTGGACCCGATTCGAATCCGAATCCGACCCGATTCAGACCCGGACCCAATCCGAACCCAACTCGAACCCGACCCGACCCAATCCGATCTTCAACCGGGTCGGATCTTGGTCCAAAATTAGGATCCGAACAAAAAACCGGGTCGGATCGATGTCACCTAGGATCCAATCCGACTCGACCCATTTGCACCCCCAATGACAGGATACCATCCTGTAAGAATATAGTGTACTGAATGATAAGAGCGAAAACCATTGTTTTGGTTTTGAAATGGAAGGTCACAGAAAAAAAGTGTTTTCATGCCAACTAGACCGAGTATATTTTTCAATCTGAAAAAAAAAAAAGGTAAAACAACTGGTAAAGCTGACATAAAGTCATTGCATAGATTTTTAGCCTTTTTTTTTATCATATTTACTTGTTATGCTTCTAGTACAACTCGAGTCTTTATGATTCAACATTATGATTTATTAATAAAAGCAAAGAAGACCTAAATTTTATTTTTACTAATTATTATTATTTTTAATTTCTAAAAGATTCGAGTTGAATATATTGAAGAAAATACTTCTAGTACAGCGGCGACTCACACTGATTGAGTATGAATACAACCAATAAAATCAGAAAAGAAAAGTTGACGGAGAGAAAAAGGAACAAACTCATGATTCTCCCAAATAATTTCTTGCGAATAATGTGCAGCATAGAAGGCGACTCAGTTAACAGCAATGTTCGCCTCTCGATAGACATGAGTGATCCGAAAAGAGCCAAACCCTTTCGAAAGCCTGTGTATATCCTGAAGTAATGAATGCCGGTCGTCATTGCTGTGTTGGTCTTGAATCTACTCGATCACCATAGCTGAGTCTCCTTCAAGGTAAATGCTATCCGCACCCAAAACTAGCCTCGCATAGGTAATGCCTTCCAATGCAGCTTTCAACTCTGCTCCGATAATAGTCACAAATTTTCTTTTCCCTCTTTGTGTAATTAAATAGGATATCACTTACCAAGCAACAATTATCTCTACCGTCTACTCAAACAATTAAAAAGCAAAAAAAATTAAGCAATTCACACACAAGAGGCAACACAATTTTTTAACTTGAAAAATCATTCGATGTGAAGAAAAAAAATCACGGAACCTAGTCCAGCCAGAAACTTCCACTATTTAGAATAATTAGATTATAATATATCCTCTCTAGTTCGACTAGAGGCTGCACAAACATCAACAAGATTAAATCTTGGCCTCCATAATAAGAATATTCATCACCAATAAGGCAAAATCCAACAATAACTGACAAAATAGAGGATGGATTTCACTAAATGTTGATACTTGAAATAATCAATAGAGAACGTTTTTCAAAAAATCCAAATTATTCAATCTGTAGCTCTCAATACCGAAAACAATATACTGAAATTTCAGCCAAATTTGGATAAAATTTACCATCTAGTCATTCGACAAAGTAGCACATTTTCTTCTTCTTCTCTATTTTTTTCACTATTTTTCGTAGACCCAAAGGCTCCTGATTTTCCACGATTGTCTCACCCAAAGCTAGGCGGTTTTAAACGGCCATCTTATACTCTTTTTAAAAAAAATTTAAGATGATGTGGGTCCCATATGAAGAGGGACCACACCAATACTGATTACAAAGTCCACTCCTCCACTACCTCTACTCTCAGAAGCATTGGAGGGTAGGGGCTCCCAAGAGAAAAATAATTCTAGTCGCTACAAAAGCTGAGTGTGAGTTCCAAATATCCCCAGCTGACCTAGGTAAAGCACCGCAATAGTACTTGTGATCTCAACAGCATGAAGTAATATTTTATCCACCACTGTTCTCGAGTATACCCTTTTGTCTTCGAAGATCCAGGCATTTCTGTCAAGCCATATATGATAGGTCATATAGGCGCATCTGATACCCTACTCCGCAGTGCTGGGCCTTTGCAAGGACTCCTTCAAATGGCCTAAGAAGTGCTCAATTGAGGACGTAACCTGCAGCATACTAGATGAAGCCATTGCGCACCTCCAAATCTGGGTCACCCGTGGGCATCCAAAAAGAACATAATTAATAGACCCCTCCATATCAAGACATCCCTTGCAAACTGAAGTAACTCTCACTCCCCTCATAGCCAGCACATTCTTGGTCGGCAAGCATCAGAAGCTTCATCCACCTCATTGAGCCATAAATAAAATATCTCTTCCCATATTCTTCTTTTGATAAACATACAAAATATTTTTCAAGACCATCTCAGGACATATAATATTTTCTCTCCATAGCGACCAAACTTGGATACTATGATACGGTACAACTTTATTCATTTCAAGCAGAGCCGGTCATGGGCCAAGTTGAGGTACAAAAAATGTCAAATAATTCCAATCTTGATTGAAAATGAATATAGTTTAGGCCCAAGATTTGGCCCATGGTCAATCATGATTTCATGTTAGGAACAAAAGAAATGATCCCTGTCATCTATATAAATGATCAACCCTGATTTCAAGTTAGGAACAAAAGAAAGGGTCCTTCTCGTCCATATAAAGGAGTAATCATCAAAAGAGAAGACGGGGAAGAAACGGCGAGAAGGGTTCGTATTATAGAATTCCTATAGATAAGTGGATTTGCCTCTTTTTTTAAAGATGCAACAGCGTACTGAAGGATTCCAATTTTAATTAAATAATAAAGGGCAACATCAAGAGAGAACTGAGTGGAAGGGCAACTCTGTTTTCATGACCTGCATAAGTCTAACTCTACCATTTATATATCTTAAAATTATCTTACTTTATTATTCGTCATATTAGGTAGACTGCCGTATCACTTGCCAGCTGGAGCTCATAACTCGTACAAACCTATGATGTAGGTTGGGTGCACCTGCATGTCAAGTTACCACGGAGAAATTTTGGTAGCCTACTCCTCGTAGCACGGAAGCGCAATTGCCTGCTAGAAACATCGGATTGACATGAAAACGTCACAGTTTTGGTACAGATGATACTGCTTATCAAGACAAGATAAGCGTGTGAAAATTTTATTTCTAGAATTTATTTGAATATTCTTACGGAAAGAAAATTTTATAGAATTCATAAATAAGATCTTCATGAATCTTTTTTTTCCTCCTGCCTCTCAAAAATCAACACTTAAGCGGGGTCTAAATAGACTCTTAGAAAATCCAACCTACATAGATCAACAGTTCGATTCTTACATAATTTTTAGTATAATTTTGCAGGAATATCCAAATGGGCCTATTCGGCTGAGAATTCTATAAAATTTGTTGGTTAGGTTTAGATCTATATTCATAAAAATGATTCACGAATTATATAGAATTTTCAGCTTAATCACCTGCTCTTAAAAGACAGGCAAATCTAGTGAAGATGGTAGCTTTATATTTTAAGCCTTACGTTCATGTTCCCTATGACATGTAATGTTCGGCTGGACCCCATCTATAAGATAAGATGATGGCCGGATTCATCGGTGACATGGGGGTCGATGACTGAGACGGTGGCCGGCAAACCCTACAGTGTAACCACTGGCTCTTTCTCTTGCAGCTGAAGAGAAGTGCGCTCCTACGCGAGGAACAAAAGAAGACTGAACTTTAGCATGATGTGGAATCGAGGACTTGCAGGAGAGGGGTCAATTAATTCATCAATTTCCTTATCAGGTAGGTGAAGAATGCTTTCATGGCTTTCATTGATAAGATCAGGTCGCTTTAGGTGTTTCTTTCCGTACCTTTCGGATATGTATCATGATAGTTTTGATTCTTGAAGAGATAAAATCTCTCTATAACCTATTTCTTAGGCAAACTTTTTGAACGTTTAGCTTCAAAGTTGGTGCAGGCGTGACACCGAGGGCAGATTCAACCCTTACATGAAGACAAATGGACATGGACAGGCCGCGTGACTCGTGGAAGCAATCATAGAGTTAAAATAACTTTGCATCTTAATAATTGGGGTGTTTTCTAGAGGATAGATTTTTAAATTTATCTACCTCAAAGAATTGTACTATCATGATTTAAATCTATAACCTCTTCTGATGCAGACATAGGATTGAGCTACACCCTCGTATATAAAGTTTTTTTTTTAAAAAAAAATATTAGTAAGCAAAAATAAATAAATTTAAATGGATGTAGACATGAATTACGAGACATTAATCATGCACCATATCAATTACCATATCTTATGTTAGTGAGTTGTTTTTATCTCGGTGAATGGTATGTATCAAGAAATATCTGGTGTAGAGTATAATTTCTGATGATTCATGAAAATCCAACTTTTTTTTTTTGATACACCAATTTCTCATACTATACGCATATAAGGACAACTAATAAAATCAGAAAAAAGAAGCTGAGAGAAGTGAGTAGGAAACATTCGCCTCATTCACCCAGAAGAAATCTCAAAATGATGTGCGGCGAAAGAGGCCATCTAGTCAGCTGCCATATTCATCTTTCGATAAACATAAATAGTTTTGAAAAAGTCACAATATTTCATCATCCTCCAAGTATCATGGAGCAGAAAGTGTCCGCCCGTGTCCGGAACAAAGCCTTCTCAATGTAGAGGCCCTGTTATTTTGTCCTGCCCTAATATTTTAACTCTAGTTTATCTCTAGATATAGCAGGGGCCACCCGAAACCGCTACAACTTGTGCCCCTCGATTCGGGAACCCACCGCGTCCCCACTTCGCAACCGCATGAAAACCTTTGGCCACCTTTCCTTGGAGCGACAACCGTACGATATAAAAACATGGGGTTTGGAGGAGAGGAGACATCATCATGTGAGCCTCCACTGCTTTGATTTAAAAATTGAAAGTTGGCGAAGATTAGGAATAGATGTTATTGATTGGTTTGTTACGGATATCTTTTGGAGGATGCCGTGACGGTTAACAATTTGCTTTAAGGATTGTCCTGAAATTGTGCAGGCTTAGATTACATGAAAATTCGAATATGATGAGTGATCAAAAATATTTGGGACTCATTATTAAGTTCGTGAGAAAACTTTTTCTCACTAAAATATTTTTAATATATATATATATTATTTAAAAAAAATATTATTTTATATTTGGTTGATTATAAAAAATTGGCACTGAGGTTATATTTAGTTTGAGCATGAACTTTTTATGAAAATTATTATATTTTTGATAAAATTTGTTTATTAATTCTATTTAAAAATTTAAAGTTTATTTTTTTAAAAAATTATCTCAATTTTCAATTTGGATGCTAATATTTTTTTGTTCTATATAATTTATTTTATAAAATATAAAAATTTTATTTTTATAAAAAAATTAATTTTTTATTTTTTTTGTTAAAGGGGGTATGTCATACAATACAAGTACGGATATACTCAACAAAATTAGAAAATAACAGATCACGGAGTGCCGAAAACAACTCCTTAGCCCATAGAGTATCTCCAAAGTAGTTGGCCACATAAATAGCCACCTAGGCCATAGCTCGGTTGGCCTTTCTAAATATATGCTTGGCTTGAATGGTTCCAACCACCATAGGCCGAAGCTGAGCCCTGATCGTATTCTTTCCTTACAAGTACTACTCTGAGACTGGCCAATACAAAAGACACATTTTATGACCATCATGGCCCCCATGGCCATGAAGCATCACTTTTGGACGCTTGTATCATGCAACATTATTCGAGGGCTAGAGGGCCCTACGGCAGAAAACTCCCCATCCTTTTCTTAAAAACTACATTATTAATTCTTGGCAACTGTTTGATGCAAGCATTGAAATAAACGTTTATTTTGTTTGGTGATTGGATGCAATAACTTCCGTGAATTAGGATGTAGTTGACATATAACAAGGCTCGAGGAGTTGGATGCCACGCACAGATCACGGCAAGACCATGGAAGTACTCATGGCTTGGTGAAAAACCAAACAAGAGTAATCCTAGAATCTTATTGATCATGTAATAAAAAACCAGAAGGAGAATCTTGCATGGTCTGGTCGGCCCTACTGTCACGTTTGGTCACTGATGACCACCGGACTGCTTCCATTTAGATGCAGGATACCTGAAGCTAGCCCTAACAGATGCAGGACAAAAAAAGAATCCTCATATAGGTTATTGTAACATTAAAGTGTGATACGCACATTGCCTTCTTTTGAAGTGTCACATATCGGCAGCAGAAAGCCAATGGGGCAGCAAATTAGATGATATCTCATGTAGCCAACCAGTCTGGTTCTATATTATAGAATTCCATAGTTGATTTACCCCCTCAATTTTTAAATATTTTGTTTTCTCATTCACATGAATGTATCTATGCAAGAGTGGTATATTTTTTTTTCTGATTTACTTAAAAAAAATATGGAATAACAATATGCTACACAGTCGTATTTCCAAATTATAAATATGCAAATGATACAAATTAAATAACAGTCCACTGCACAACTATATTCTTTGCTCTTCTCTCTGTTAAATATGATGGAAGATGATTGGTGCAAGTTTTGGGGTCTAGGTAATATATATAGTTCGCATGGCTTGAGGTACTTATCAACATATTTAGATGAGAGAATGGAGCGGAGAATATAGCGGTGCAGCATAAGAAGCAAAATACATATAAATTTTAATATTGTAACCTAGCAAGTTCACCATTTAGTAAAATATTCCTGGCAATTTTATTTTTTTCCAAACACAATAGTGGTTACTAATCTCACATTTCATTGAAAAAAAGATGCGGAGAAATTTCTATGACATGGAGAGTGGAGATTATATACTATGTGGGGTTCTTGTTATGTAACAACTTCTAAAAAAAGGGTTGATTGGAGTTGATCAGTAGAATAGCGCTGTGTCCCACAGATGTGATGGGCATGACCTCAAGGATTATGTAGCATTTATTTTTAATTACTATGATGGATATGAAAGGATACTATTTTGATACATGGAATTTATGTCATGATTGATGGCATTCATCATCCCTTTGATAATTGTTTAGTTTCTGTTTTCTTGGAAGTCAATTTCTTGAGAGTCTACTCAAAGTCAAGGCTTTTTTGCTCTCATTTTTGGATTCTAGTAACGTTTTTTTGCGGGATCCCGGATGATACAGTTGCAATCTTTGAGCAAGAAATTTGGATAAGCAACAAAGTCTCATAAGAGTGTGCTTGACGCATAGTCCTCTTACCATGCGATTTGAGAATCCAAATATATATGATTATATTAGCACACAAATTCTACGTCAAGGCGCCCATAGGTGGACTTACATGGCATTAAACAATTAACAATTTTTTATGCCATTTTCAAAGAATAGTAAGGCTGCGATTTGTTCAAGGCGGGTATAAGACCTGGAGTAAAACTTTTGCTTGGGAAAGGATACTTGGGAACCAAGGAATAGTTATCTAACTCTTCCAACGGAAACCTCTCATAAACTATTCCTAGGTTTAAAAACAATTCTGATACCTACTTTTTACGGTTTTAGCCAAACAAAAATTGTTGTAACTCGGCATAACTATTCTTATAGGAATATTTCCAAACCAAATATAGCCTAAAGTTGTATTGCGTGAGGATTCATGCCATCTGACTAGTTTTTTTGACAGATCTTGAATTATTATAAATAGTATCAGAGTAAATATAGCTCATGATTTATGTAAATTAGAGAAGACCGTAGTACAAGTTTATTGGAGCTGATCGCAGATCAATTATGGAGCTTGTAATTAGATTTAAAATAAATTTGTATAAATACGGATTTGTGTGAAAATATCAATTATGTGGAGAGTATACGGATACCCTTTCAAAAATTATACTCAAGGAAGCTTGAAAATAATAAGCGCACACGCCTATCAGTAGCGAGGTAAGAGAGTCAAGCTATCCCATCAGGTTTTCTATTCTGCCTTGGAAGACAATAAAACGCAAGCCGTCCAGCCCAGCAACAAAGAGAGACGGATAGCATAATCCATCGAATGTGCCATATTTCCTCTCCCCTGTCCTCCCACAAAAGCAGGACAAAGCGAAAAGGAGGAGAATTCCACCGAATTAAAGAAGATCTTACGCAAATAAAAGCAAATTCCATATCTCTGGCATCTCTTCCATGAACGAAAGACCACAAACTTACACAAAGAGGACACGTTCCGATGCTTTATTATATATACACACTCTACAAGAAAACAGGTCGGAAGGCAACCGAAGAAAAGAACCCGCATTAAGACTCGAAATCTTTTCTCCGGAGTCCTTCTAGAAACTTCTCAGAGCAAGCCGTCTTCACAAAAAAGAGGCGTATATATACAGTGGTATTCATACGATCTCTGTACGCAAAGCCCGCTCTCCTCCCTTTTCGGTTGGCTCCTCCACTGGCCTCATGCTCCCCCTCCACTGGTTATCCATGGATGCCCTGAAATTTTGGGGAGTTTTTAAAGAACGAAAACAAGGCGGAGATAGGAAAAAAAAATCACAAGAAAATCTAAAAATATCGTGGAAAAAAGGAGGAAAAGATATGCAAAAAAGGATAAAATCACAAGAGGAATTTTATTTTTTGAAAAAAAGCTCCAAAAGCAAGATTTTCAAGGAACGAGCGAGATCGGAGAAGAAATACTAGAAAAAGAGATCGGATGAAGGAAAAATAAAAAAGATCGGATCGGAGACTCACCGAGGACTTGCTCCGCCGAGAATCTTCGCGAGACGTCCTTGCAGAGCATCCGGCGTAGAAGATCCTTGGCCGCCGGGGAGACGGCGTGAAAGTTCCGCGTCGGGAAGCGGAGGTTGGCGCGGAGCACCGCCTCGAAGATCTCGACCGCCGTGTCGCCGTAGAAGGGCGGGACCCCGGCCAACATTATGTAAAGCACCACCCCGGCGCTCCAGACGTCCACCTTCTCGTCGTAATCCCTCCCGGCCACCACCTCCGGTGCCACGTAGTAGGGCGTCCCCACCAGGCCCCTCATCGGCCGCCCGTCCCCGAAGCACTCCGCCGACCCGAAGTCCGCCAGTTTCAGGCGGCCCCGCTCGTCGAATAGCACGTTGTCCGGCTTGATGTCCCGGTGAGCCACCCCGCGGCGGTGGCACACCGCCACCGCCTCCATCAGCGGCGCCATCACCGCCGCCGCCTCCGCCTCCGACAGCGGCGCCCCCGGCCCGCTGATCCGGTCGAAAAGGTCCGGCCCCGGGCACAACTCCATCACCACGTGGAGCCACGCCTCGTCCTCATACACCGCGTGCACCTGGACGGCGTGCGGGTTCCCGGCGGCAGCGAGCTGCGCGATCTTGCCCTCCCGCTCGACGCACTCGCGGTCAACCGCGTCGGAGAGGAGGGCCTTCTCGATCGACTTGACGGCGAACGCCTCGCCGGTCTCCGTCGAGACGCACCGGTACACGGTGCCGAACCTCCCCCGTCCGATCTCTGGTCCGATCTCGTAGTCCCTCTTCAGGTCCGCAGTCATTGCTCAAACCCTAACCAAACCGGTTGCTTTTCTTGGATCTTACTTCGCCTCGCCTTCTTTTATATAGGAGAGGGTTCGTGCGATTCCACCGAATATTCGCTGGCTAGCTGGGACGGCTCTACGGACTGAGATCCTCGATCCGACGGCTCCTGACTCTCTGGTGAGTTCAAATTTACTCCTTTTTTATACCTAAACTGCCACTATCCGTTCGTAAAATTAGGAGCCCAGTAAATTGGATTACTCGCTAATAGCTGTAATCGATGAGGGCACAACCGTCTAACAAGTTAATAAATTCTAATGGCGAGAATTCTGCGTCAGTGCTGCTTTTCCGTTAAGGATCCGACCCTCTCTGGTTCGGATATTTGATTATTCCGAGATTAACTCTACAATTAACTAATAATCTAATATCCGCGAAGGTAGTTATATGGGTATCATGATTCATGAGCAATAGTTTAAACTTAAGAGTTACAAATCGTCTAAACTTTTAAATGCAAGATGGATTAGTTTAGGAAACGGCATTAAATAGCTAAGTTGTTCCTGGGGTCCATAGATGTAATCATGCCGAGTCGGGCTTGTCTCGTTAATTAATCCGGTTATCATTCGCTTTTAAAGAGCGAACGGTTCCGGAAATCAGAACCGCCCAGTTACAGCAGGTCATGATACGGACGGTTGGATACGACGGTCCCACCTGGGTTGGAGATAAGAACATGTGAGAGGCCATTATCGTAACGGCCTTTGGAGAAAGTTTCGGCCGATTGGCGGGAGGGACATTCCGGACGGGAGAAAGTACGAAAGACATATGGCTGAGCGATATGAGGACACGTGGTAAGCTAGCTGTATTCGGACCATTGGATGGCGACCACGTCTCAGAGACAAGGCCACGTGATGGATGGCGCCCCGGCCTTTTGTTTCTGTTTTGTTCTCCGAGGTGGGGAAGTAAACTAAAAGTGGAGCCGGCCGGTTCTTATACGGCAGTTAAAAAATTCATATAAGCCGTGTGAGATACGCGATACGTTCGCGTAGTTATCGGCCGTGGTTTGATAAGCCGATTTTTTCGCATGGATCCAGCTTTACTCTTCGCCCCTGGCTTTGCCGGAAAACACGCACTACCCTTACCATGAAGCATTGAGCTAACATAATTTATATTTTTATTTGGAAATATTGTTTTAAAACTAAGCTAAGCTAGTTCTTGTCGGAAGTGCAGCTCGGACAGGCCGGAACTGCCTAAGACGCACCTAGATTTTTATCTTATACCAGGCTCGGCAATAATTTCTAACTTGAATATTTGTTAATTGGATCAGATACTTTGGGCTAAGTGATTTTATTTGACTTTGAACGAGTTGGATCATTTTGGATAAGGATTCTGCATAGATAGCTAAAGTAGGAGTCTCGCAGAAGGTGGGTTAGAATCATGTGCACTTTGAATTGGATTGTACTTCAAGCCAAGTTAACATTAGGTTCATGTTTAGTCTGCATGTTTAGCAACCCAAACCTAACTAGGTTACGCAGTATATAAGCTATACCAAAATCAGACTACGACAGGCCCTAATCAATAGACTAGGCTATCCTTAGAGGATTCCACGACGGGGACGCTTGTATAAGAATGATTATTGCGTGGCTGAGATGAGTCGAAGCATATTCAAATCTCTACTCTTTCCCTAGTAAGCAACTCCATTTATTCTTCTTTTTTCTAATTCCATTTATTTTAACTACTTCAACTGCTAGCGGAGCTACCCATGGTGGACTCCACGACGGTGCAGTATCCAACAAGAAGAAAAAAAATGGAAATTGCACACATAAACTATTATGTCTTAGAAAAAGTAGAATTATAGAATTCAGTCATCAGTACCCTTTCTATTTAAAAAAGTACAAGGATGCGTAGGCCGTGATACCTGGCGCAACGCCCGCAGTTTGAGTCCAAGGTTTCGCGCGTATTATTGAGTATAGAATCTCCAATTAAGCATAGCTATTTTATATGTTCAATAGGTTGCAAAGGGACAGGTAAACGAATTGTAGTATTTAATTATGTTCGGCTATTAGAGTACGCCTAGCTATATCAATATTTAAAATTTATAGTCTTATTTGTGGCCACCGGGATCAATCGCTACATGTGGTCTCTTTGGCAGTATAGACTACTGACCAGGAATTGTTCAATTATTCTAAGTACTTGGAGAGGAAGAAAGAAGAGTGGAGGAGAAAAGGTCCACAGAAGCCTCCCTCTCATAGGCGTCTTCTTACATTCTTCCATTGCTATGACGTTACAAGCCCTCACGTTCCTCAATTTATTGAACGGGGATTTTATGGGGCTGGGCCATGAAGGCTGACCCATTGTCCCTACCAACAAGATTTGTTATCAACTTGCCAGTTCGTCAGCAGCCACTTGGCCTTCATGGTCCCGTGGAAGTCCTTTTGACTACCACTCGTTGGTTGATTGGGTTGGGCTTAGGGTTAGCAGTTGAGCCTGTTAAGCCACAATAGCTATCTCTTGAATACCAGAAATTTAAGTTAATTGCAATTAACTAACATAACATGTCGTTTGCAAGTTGGTCATAGTTGTCCATGCCAAAAGCTTTGGAAGAACACCTCCAAGGTTTCAACATGAGCCTCTTTCTAGCAGAAATAGAGTAAACCACTTGTCTTTAACTTTTGTTTGCACTCATCGTGAAGTCTTGGTTGGATTAATGGGACTTTGTCGTGCTTGCCATTTTGTCAATTTTTCCAAGGATTTGATATATAGTTTTGATTTTGATGGCTTCTGGTTCTGTTTGATTAGTGCTAAACGTATGGTTCATGCTAGAGAAGATGGTGACTTTGTGTGTCTCCAAGGAATTTAGTCTTTTTGTCTTTTGTTTTGTTTTGAGACGAGGGACTAATATTCCTCAACCTGCCACCATATACACGCCCAACCAAGGTTGGAGTCCAAGTCTTCGAGCGGAGTCAAGCAATGTTGATCGTGCAACCTGGGAAAAGGGGAGGCCAAGTCTACCTAGAATTGAAACACCTTGCTCGGAGGGCAAGACGTGGTAACTAAGTCTTCTCAATGTGATTCAATTAAAAAAAATGATTTGGCATTTAAGCCAGAAAATATTATATCCTATACCATATGCACCAACATGGCCATACACCGTGCTAATCACATCATCTTATATCTATGAGCCGATCACCGAGAAGAGTGCGTGATGAATAGAGTCTACAGAAATGAGACGATGTGATTGGTATAGTGCATGTATAATTTCTCCCAAGCCGGACACTCTAAGAATAAGCTTTAGAGCCACCGTGTCTGAAGGGTATTGATTTCGTATCGCTGGAGATGGCGCTGATCCCTTGAATTGCATCAATATGTAGGGCCAGATTTCAAACATCGGATGGTTATTTAGGCTTGTTGCAGTATATTATGGGCCTTAGTGCTCCGCTAAGTTAACTAGATACAGTGGCAAAACCGCGCCGGGTCTGATCAAAACTGGATCTGATCTAGCTTGGCTTGAAATAAACTCAGCCCGTTTATTATTTGATCAAGCTCAACCAATCTTGATTTCAAATCAAGACAGACAATAGAAATTTTCAATCGAGTTGTTAACTCCATATTGAGCCTAATCAATTCGAATATCAAGCTTGTATAAACTAATCAAGCTCGACCCAACATCAAACTAAGTTCAAGTCAAGCTTCAACTGAATTCAATTCAAGATTGGTTCACCAAGATTAGAGATATCGAGATAGTAAAGCATTACAGTTTAGACATTCCTTTTCTTACCTTAAATTCATAAACGAGCAACAGGTATACAAGCATACATGCATATAATAATCTAACGCTCACAGTGTATCACACTATCTGGGCATAAAAAGATTCATCGAACCTATAAACATTAATTTAGCAATTTGGATAAAAAGATTCATCCAAATTTCGAGATTCGTGCTAAAGCTCCACCCACGGTTCGGGCAGGCATTTCAATATATGAAGAGAATTACGCTCTTCATATATGATATAATTAATTAAAATAAAAGAAAACTCAAAAAAGAGCACTATCAGCAAGCACGCAGCACTGATAAAAAAAAGAGGCAAGCCTTTCTTCTCTTCAACCGAAAATAGCTTTGAAATAAGAGAACCCTCTTCCTAGGCATGTGGTTTCATATTGGATGTTCTGTTCTTTCTTTTCTTTTTTTTTTGGATCTTCCTCAATATCCTAACAATTCACAAAACAGGAGAAGCAGATGATTATTCATCTGCTTTCAAAAGAAATCGAAGAATTTATTGAAAATCCTACAAGATCAATTCTCTCCTTTTTCTCTGGCAGATGGCCAGAACTTCATCAAATGTAGTGCAGCCTTCATAAGGTATCAAGTTATCAAACTGGCAAGCGTTTGATGGTCGTAGCAGAAGCCTGGGCTCAATTCCCATCTTCAACATTTTGATGAAGGTGATGATGAAGACCTCTCTTTGTTTTCTTCTCCCCCAGTCCAGTAAAAGATTGAAAGGGGAACTATGAAACTGTTTGTAGCTTAAGACTAGAAAATATACATGGAGAACAACTGGGAATTGAAGTGAAAATGACTGTGTAACGCAACATTCTCTCTCTCTCAAAAAAAAAAAAAGACAGGCATTGTGGAAGGCAACAGGATGGATGCATCTAGATTTTAAGCATGTCTCTTCCTTGTGAGCAGAGTGAAGAAACCAACATGCAAGTTCTCTCGAAGTTGCTGCCCACTTATATTTGATGCTGCCCCCCTTCAAGACTGGGACAATTGTGATTCATCAGGCAATAACTAAGTGGCATTGTTAAGAACGTCAACAGCCTATGCAAACTGTTCCAAAATGCAAGTCCTCTTAAATCCAAACTGGAAAGGACCCGGACTCTAATGAAACAACACCCTCAAATTCAAAGCAGGGACGACTAAAGCAACTCCATGTGCATAGCTTGCCTTCTATAGTTCAAATTACTGATTATATACACACAAATGTACACTACTCTTCCAAATTATGTCCTTGTTGTTCAGATAATCTTATAGTTTCTTGTAGTTTTAACCTTCAAGTTTGTTTTTCCTAAACTAGATTTGTTATATTTAGTAAGTAGTTCATGTCAATTTAATTTTTTAGGGGGTGATTCCTATACCGACATATGTGCATCATCAATGGAGGCATTCTCCTCCATTGTTCATGGTCTCAGACAGCATATTTTAGTTCTAATCAGAGAATACATGGAATATAGAGTGATATGTGCATAAGCTCAATAGAACAAAATAGCAAATTTAAAACATCTTGATATGGATATATATTAACAAACTGCGGTTATATGCATCAGCACAAAGAAAAGTATCGCTCGAATATTTTAGTTGTTAATTTCCGTGAAGATAGAATCCATAAAATACAAAACTGTTTATACATGAGAATTTATAGAGTACAAAGCATATTTTATTCATGTTAACATAATATAAGTAAAACATAAGCATGATACCAATGAACACAAGATGAAGTGAACTTTTTCATTTGTCTGAAGTTATGAAGGTCTCTTGCATGGTCTCAAGCCCTCAATGCTACTCTGAGCATCAACATCATCTCCCTCCTACAAAAACAGCAATGAATTAATCTTATATCACAAAAAACAGAGGTACACACATGTATGGAGTTCAAACATGCTTTGACATATCATTATGGTAACTTTAGGAAGATATTTGCTAACAAGCATGTAAGCAAATTAAAAGCTACCGATACAACAGTTCTATGTTCATGAGATGCATTTTGATGTTTTGGTATCAGTATCTTGACATATAATAGATTTTAAGTGTAGAAAAGAGTTCAAAATGTAATGCTTGGAAAACAAATTTATATCAGAAGAAAGGCGTGATAATATCAGAAAAAAAGAGAGTCTTAATTGGAGAAAATAAATATTTGTTATTGTGCAGGAGCCAGATTAGATAACCAATTGCTTGAGAAGTACTCAATCATTGCCTCAATGAAGAAAACCAAAACAATTGTCATGGGAGGACAATTGTAAATTAGATAGATTGAACTGATGAGTTACTGATATCGAAAATCCTTGAACATGCCTGTATAGCATTGTCAAGCATTTAAGGATCATACTATTGCTTGTGCAACTAGGGCTGGCCAAGGTGCTCTTACTGCTGTACTCATCTAATAATTTCTGAATTGAGATTACCTTTTCTCCTCTGATGCCATCTTCTTCTTTCCATGGATGCATGGAAGGCGATCCACTTGAATTATGTGGCTTAAAAGAACCACTATCATCCAGAGCGTTTACTTCTGACAAAGAAAAACATGAATCTGGAACAGCACACATACTCCCACTGATGCTTCTTTTCCTAGCAGCTGATGATTCTGCTGTAGAACACAGGTCTTTGTCCTTTTTTGATGTCTCCATCTTGGCAACGCGATTATTTATGTCAACTTGTTTAGATCTCTCACTGTTTAGGTTTTTCAGTCCCTTGTTGCATGAACTGCCCTTAAGATTATGAACAGAGGGAACTCTTTGATCAAGAGATGAACTTGTGCAAGATACCTCCTTCTTCACAACAGCCTTTGGAATGTCCAAGTTATTCATACCAATCAGATTGTCAGCCACAACTTCATGCGAACCACTTAATGTTGCAACTCTTGCAGCTCTGTCCAGCTCCCACATCATGGTGACAGCATCATCCAGGCGCTCCCGAGCTGTATTAAGTTCTACGATGGGTTTCGGGTAATTTAAACCCAGCTCAATTCCAGCAGCCTTTAGTACAGATCTTGGAGCATCCCATGGACGATGGATCCATTCAGTTGGCATTCTTGCAAGTTCAGGAATCCAATTTCTAACATATTCTCCATCAGGATCAAATTTGCAACCTTGATCCTAGATTCCAGGATAAGAATGATAATCAAACCTCAAAACTTTAATGAAGCAATATTTTAAAGTAAAAAATTCTTTCTCAAAAGCAAAAATAGGATATTTTAGATGAGAAAAAAAAGAAAAAAAAAAAACAAGAACTTGCAACTGCTAGCCTTTCTCATAAGAAATGTGAAATTGGTATGAAATAATCAGCACATTGAAAACTTTTTCATTTTCTTTTTTTCTTTCAGGAATATAGAAATAGCAAGAATTGAATGGTCAAATTGGTCTTTGTGTGATACACGAGTATTTACTGAACCAGTATTATTGAGACTATAGCTGGATCAAAAGTCAGGACCGAAGTCAGCCTCTTACATAAAATGTAAAAATTCACCAAAATCAAGGAGAAATAATTGCATTTTAAATTTTAGGCAGCTGATTAGCCCTTAACATGAAGGAACCTCAAGAACTTGAATGAAAACAAAGTCTGAATCTCAATTTGCCCTTTTTCTGCATTAAGAATAATACTTGGTAAATATGGGTGGGTAGTCTAAAGTTGCCCCCAATGGACTGTTCTGTGGTCGTTGGGCCTTTCCTCCACCAGCAGCTTAGCCCATTGAGGCCAAGGCAGTAAGGAAGGCCCATGGTATGTATCCTCCAGCCAAGTTGGCTGTTTCAATCTAACCAAAAAAGAAAAAATAAAAAATATACTTGTTACATCAAGCTTGAGGAGACATACGTTATATTTACATTTATTTCCAGCATACACACAAGAAGTGAACCAAATAAAATGGAATTTGGAAGGACTGTGTGGCATGGAGAACGGAAGCCCTGTTACAACGAAATGGATTCTTACTGTGGTTGGGGACATTAAATTCCAATTAGAAACATAGAGTTCCATTAGTTTAAAAGATCGACAATATAAGTCTTCATAGCAAAATTAGATGATCCTAGCCTGTGGGATTACATTAAAGTCAGGAATATCACCAAATAATGTTGTCTGGATGGAAAGGCGGCAACCTAGTTAAAAGGACCGAGACCCATATCTCTGATGTAACTGGAATACTAGATGGTTGAAATTATTTCTAAAGCTACCTTCTAGGAAGTCCTAAAAAATCATAAGCCAAAAGGCATTAATCCATCAATCATGTGAAATGGGGTATTTAAATTCTGACAAAAGGAAAGAACTGCGACTATTAGTCAATTGTCAAGAACTCCAGCATGGAGGAGGGTCCCAAATAGGAATCTTTCAAAATCTCCTTCATCAGTGGAATATGAGAAGTTTGTACAGAAAATTACTAGAATGTCAAAGAAATCAGATGAGCAAAAACTTGACTCCTATTGAAGTAGCCTTCCGAAAGTTAAGCTAGTCTTTTTGAGAAAAAAGTTTAGCTAGTCAAACCATAAGAAGAGCGAGTGCTGTGAAACTTCTAGTTGTTCTTCAACAAAGAATCAGATGTAATTCAAGACATAACACGTTAGCTCAGCAACTTGTTTTAGACACGTACAAACAACAGTCCGCACCAGATTCAAACTCTTAAACTTTTCCATGAAGAAAATGTAAACAGAGAAAACCAATGGCTCTTTCTAGGGCCCACCAGCAGCTGGGCTTGTGCAATGGATCACTCAAACTGTTAATGACCTAGATGTGGTTTTATCTCTTATGCCTCCTAATATGTTGAGGATGCTACTCATTCGAGGGATATGTTAGCGAGATTATGTCTCCAAATTTCCAAGAGAAATAGAAAAATCAATAATGTAAGGGCTAGCTCTTCTTAACCTTTCAGATGTTAGCAATCCATTTGACTAGCAGAATAAAGCAGTGATCATTTAGAGTAACTGGTAAACCATAAGCTTCATTGGCCTTTGGATAAGCCAACTGAAGAAAATTGCAGTTCTAGCGATTTGCTTATACACAAGCTCCCACAGATCATATCTTATTTAAGTAAATATGAGAACAAAATGTTATGCTCAAGCTCAAGTACAGTCTCCTAGCATGGGATTTTTGAGGTGTCAATTCAATTGAAGTTGCATATGAAACATAGAATCTCACCAGAAAAGATTAGAATTATTGGCCTAACAAACCAAAATGAGGTGGCCAAACAAGCATATAGCCACTCTGGCTTGTTTCAGGCACAAGTAATTGAGTTTCATTCGTGACTATATCCATATCTGTATGGATCATAGGCTGCTTGTGGCTGCGAGTAATAGAATCCAGTTTACGACTCGAAACATGATACATCTATGGATCCTACTCCATGTGTAAGGTCATTTGCAGCTGCATCATATCCTCCTAAATAATCTCAAGAAGCCCGTCTCCTATATGCAATCGTATCCTCGCAGACTCTACCAGATCGTACACTGTGGTTTCTATCCTATGCAGCATATGTAAACTGGAGCTCACCGATGAATTGAAGACCACCCTGCGGCTGTCTTATTAACAGTGGTCTCATGTCCTCTGTTCTCTTCTTGGCCAGCAGATCTATGACCACCAGAACGGTTGCTCTTAATCTCTGAATCTGAGTAAGCTGGCTTCTCCACACTCTCTATGGGGTTGTAGGTGCCTTTTGTTTTTCTTTTTTGGTGTGCTGAACACCTGCCAGCTTACGCTTCGTGCCACTCTCTGTCTACTTATACTTCGTGCCATGTTGCATGCTTACCCTTTGTGCCACTCGCTAATTGCTTACTCTTCGTGCCACTTTGTCTATTTACCCTTCATGCCCCTCTTTATCTAGCTATGTTAGGAGAATGTATGTTGCCCTCCTGATCGAGTCGACCGACTAGCGTAGTAGCCTCATCTAAGTATCTCTCGATCATATTTCTAAATAGATGTCTCAGACAAGGAGTCATGTGGTGACCAGCTCCCCAATGACTTCTTTGGTTGTGGTTGATCAGCTGTAAGGATGCATGCAATATTGCTTTCTACCCATTGTCATACATCGACCCTAGCTTCGCTGGCTACAAAATTGGCCTTCGTGAAGGCAATCCTCACTCATCAAGCTTCGGCTCTTGCTACTGGTTCACAAACCATCTGATCCTAAGATTATCCTCATCATCAATAAAAGCACTATGGATCGGAATTCTATACTCTAACTTCACTCTTCTGAATACACTTTAGCCTCAACCTCATATTGTAGTGAACATTTATAAGGTCGTTGAGGCACTTTTGTATCAAACAGTTCCTCTACTTGTTGTGGATGAAAATGAAAGTGGACCAGTTGCACTCACAACCACTCGAAGAGATCGTCTAGAAGAGGATCCGGATAGCTAGCCGTTTAAGATTTTTCGCGGATAAACCAAAATAAATCCACCATTCAACTATAAAAATATTGAAAAAAAATTACATATAAGATAGTATCATATTAGTCACCATCTAACACCAGGTATATGTTCTTCTGATGTATAATATACTTGGATTCATACTTTTCTTACTTACGACAGCTACCGAAACTTCAAAGTTGTCAGCATCCTCTCTAAATATTTTGGTTTGTGAAAAAGAACTGTATTGTTATATGTTAATAATTGAATATACCAGTTAACTTGCACATGTCGCTTAAGTTAACTTATCTCTTCTAGACATAGGATCACGACTTTTGGATCGAGCTTCATCTTATAAATCATATTACGCAGAGTGACCAGAAGTTCGTCATCCATATCGATTTCAGCTACAGTGAACTGAAACATTGGATTCAGGTAGTATATTGCAGATAGAGTTCGTTATTATCTTAGTAAAATTGTACAAGTACAGAAATAGTCTAATTTTTAATGTTCTTATTTACATGCTAGATATAAGTTTCTACCCATCTGGTACTCCCACCACCGCTCAACGATATTGATGTACTTCTAGGCATACGTCGAATTGGCCTCCTTGATCTGAATCTTTGCCCTTCATCATATGATACAAAAAGCCCATCTAGGATACCTCTTATTGTCCACGGCTTAAAGCACTTCATACAATGATCTGATAACCTTCATTGTCTTCTCGACCCGCTGCCCATGATCCAACCAATATCACGCTCTGGCTTCTTATTCTTTGATGATTCTATTCCTATAGGTTTATGAAGTACGTCAGTTTATCAATTTTTAAAAAATAGCAAAATTTCATTATGATGAAGATAATTTTTTTTACCTCAAAAATACATCTAATTTATCTAATACATAATACTATTTTTTTATTCTTGAAATTTATTTATATATTTTTAATATTTTTAAATTAAAAATATGTTTAAATACCATAAATTCAGAAAAATATATTTTTACTTCAAAAAATACTTCTGAAATATGTATTACGTACTACTAATTTTTCATAATTTTTGATATTAATTATATATTTTTAATTATTTTCTAAATTAAAAATAATTTTTAAATATAAATATTTTAGAAAATTAATTTCAGCTCAGATCTATTTAGAAAGTAACAATGGATGCTACACATATTTTTTTAGATCCGTATGCATGCATCAAAGGCTACTTATTTCTTAATTTTTTTCAAATTTAGGCTTAGGCCACTATGCGTATGATCGCATCAAACTTTAAATAAAAAGTAGCTTGCATGATATTAAATACGCTTCTGATTTAACATTTTTTTATATTTTTTATATTTTTTAATCCAAAAAAAATATTTTTAATTTTTAAAATTATATATAATCCAAAAATTAAAAATTTTTATATCATCGTGTAAATCATCCATAGATCTACAACATACCATAAAATCAAGCCAAAATCGAAAATTTTGGTATGATCTTTTATTTTGCAAATTTCGAGCTATTTTTTGGAGAGCAAAAAAATAGAGAAAATAAGATAGAAAAGAAAAAGCACACCTTATTTAGGCTTGGATCTTCCTTCAATCGTGCTGAATTGGTGTGATTTTCGTCGTGGGAGAAGGGGGAGATGTTTAGAGAAGTAAAAAAAATGCTGGGAAGGCCTTCTCGGGCCTTCCCAACATTCTTTTATAACAAAACAAAGAAAGGGGGAGGAGGGTCGGTTCCAAATCGGCCCGACTTAGAACCGGCCGGTTTGGGACCGGTTTCAGCCCTTTTCAATCGGTTTGGGACTGATTTCGGCCAGTTCGGGACCAGTCCCAATTTTAATAGAACCAACCCGGTCCTCCACCGCGTCGACTCGGTATGAGCCGAACCGGGTGGTTTGGTCCGGTTCGGCTGACTTTGTTTGAACCACTAGTTATGTACCCTTGGGCTATGCTCTTCTGTAGCCCACAAAAACAAACGAAGCATATTATGATTTCTTCTAGTTAACAAATAGTGTACGCTTTGCTTGTTATTATCGAATAAAAACAATTAGTTAATAAATAGTCATAAATGAGAAAGAATGAACAATTTCAGGGAGTATTGAAAGTTTCAAATGTTAACATATTAACTTTTCATATTTATTATAGTGTTTATAGTTTATAAAAATTTTCGTATTTTCATGGTTTCAGTCAAAAACTACCAGATTGAAATATTAAACAAAAGGCTAAAAAGTGCATCATTATTAAAATTTTAGATCTTGAGATAGTGTATAGCCATCAGTACAAGATCTAAACATTGTTGTAAACTAAGTGATGAGCAGTCCTTTTTTTGACATGTAACTCCTACAATAATTCCTATTAAAAACACTGTGAAATAAACAAAGGAAAAACATGTAAACTGGGCAAATGGATTTGATGCCTTCACATATGGACACAACGAACTTCATCAACTAGACTAATGCAACAAAACATTAAGAATCGAACACATTCTAACATGGCTTGAGTATGGGAATTCCTGCTGTGATGAAGGTTTATTCATGCAAAGCACAGTACCAGTTACGGCATCATTTTTCTATCAAATTAAGACACTAAGGTTATGCCAATAAAGGGTCAGCACTGTAAGCATGTTGCACCAATCAATGCAATGCTCATCATGCATCAGCAACAAATGATACATGTTGAATAGAAAAATCAAATGCACATTTAGATATGCTAGGGAAACATATTATTTGGCATCTAGGCTACTTTTAATTGCCTTCTATAGGAAGTAGATATGTTTTAAACTCTCAAACAGGAAGCTGTATAATAGTAGTCTTGTCACTCTTTGGGCATTACTACTCCTGATTGGTAGTTACAACTCTTTAGGCATTACTGTTTCTTATCATATTCTACTAGAAACCAGATCTGCTCCGTTCCAGCTCCTACTTACGCTCTGAAGAGACAGTGTTTGGAAAAGGTCTGCGAAACTCTTCACAGTGTGTGTGTGTGTGTGTGTGTGTGTGTGTGTGTGTGTGTGTTGTGTGCACACACCTTTCAATTGTAAAAGTCAAACTCAAAATGTATAGCAAAGCTTTAAAGCATGTATCAATATTAAAGAATCATCTCAAAGTACTTTGGACTCCAGAAAAATTAGGTTTGTCCTTTAAGTGAAGATCCAATAGCCATAGGACCGATTGAGACCTAGTCTAAATGGGTGGGACTAAAAGGGCGGGACACATGCAGACCAAAACTTATGTTTAAGATAAATTGAGATGTCAAAATAGATTCTAATGTCTAATGGTCTTCATATTAGTAAATTGAGAGAGAGTGAAGGCTTTGAGCAAGAAGGCCACGAGATTTGGAATTTAACCTCAAAACTTTTCAAACTTTTCATACGACACAGAACATGCTAACTCAGTAAAATGTCAATATGATATAAATTTATAGGCGATTATATACTAGTTTAGTTGAATTTTAAATAATTTACTAATTAAAGACACAATAATCTATGTAATATATGATTAGTTATAGTTTTGCATACTAGATGATTAAATAAAAATCAAAGTCATGAAATTTACTAATATGACCTGTACAACTTTTGCCAATCCAATGGTCAGAGAACAAAAGTATATCTTTTATGTGGTTCTGCTGTAATATGTATATAGTGAACTTATTTATATAGACAGCTGGATGAACATATGAATTGGCATCTGCAAGTTTGACTTCAAATGTTTTAGACGTACATCATTGTTGACTACCATTTAAGTCCAAATACTATGTAACAAAATTAAATCCCTTCCCTAGATAAATCTCAGTTACACGAAATACAAAATGATGTCAATAATAGTTTAGCACCAAAAGGTTTGCAATACCTTTAAAAGAAAGCAGAGAATACATAGAAAAGAATGATTTTGTGAAAAAGCATAAACTATGAGTATATGACATATTGAGGTTGCAGATTTAAGATTTCTCAAATATATGTACAGCGATGGCATACCTCTGGATTGTCAAGACGGTTGAGCTCATGACCATCAGGTAAGCTACCTGATATATACTGCCAACCAAGGATGTCATTTTCTAAGTCGGCATCCAACAATGTGTCCCAGAAGTATTTCATCCCCCACGTCCATGGAAGTAGAAGAAATTTCACAAAAAAACTTGCAACAATGACTCTAGTTCGGTTGTGCATCCAACCAGTTGCCCAAAGTTCTCTCATACCTGCATCCACTAATGGGTACCCTGTTCTACCCTGCCTCCAAGACTTAAACTGATCCTCATCAGCACGCCAGGGGTAGTGTTTCAAGTTTCCCAACAACGACCGCTCATATGTGAATGGAAAATTGAAACAAAGATAACGTGAATATTCTCTTAGACCAATTGACCTTAGAAAGAGGTTGATACTCTCTTCTGCATCAGAATTCTCTTCTTTTGCCCACTGTATCTGCTTCATTCTTACAGCTTGGTAGATTTTCCTCACACTAAGTTCGCCAAAATGGAGATAAGGTGACAACAATGAAGTAGTGTTGCCCTCCACCTTCATTCTGTTTCTTGAATATTCCCTTAGATGCCCATTAACAAATTCAGCTAGCATTTTGTCTGCATTGGCCCAACCTGGGGACCATCCCCTGCTCAGCAATGCATTACTTGATTTCTCTGTGTCATTTTCAAGGCCTAGCTCCTCAGGTGAACAACTTTGAACATTTTCTGTCCCTGGCACCGAAAATTGAATGATGTGACAAATACACATATATTGTAAGACAGTAAATATGGTAGTCTCTTGTAATCAAGTATTTCCTAAAGAAAATCCATTAGGGGAACAGCCGAGATTTGGAAACTATTGATAGAATGTGTGATATATCCATGGCAGCAGCAATCATAGAGATGCAAAACTTGCAGCTCTGCACACCCTCAGATGCCTTCTATTTGCCTACCCGTTGCCTGATATTTCTTAAATTAATGTGTTTAAGCTAAGGACAAGTCATAGATCATGGAGACACAGGCGGACATCATCCAGCTATGAAAGAATGGACTTTGCTACAGCCTACAAGGATGACACCACATCAGCTCCTTGTAAGTGAAGGCGCCTTCCTGCCCACCCCAATTTAGGAGGAGACCCCGTAATAAAAATTAGCCACTCAAGGGGCAAAAGTAACGATTAATCCAGCAAGAACTGGACAAGAGTATAAAACTTTAATTAGTTTCAACCAATTAGAGGGCTTCCTTATCTTTCCAAGAAAATAAAAAAGTGTTCTCACAAACCAGCAGATTCCTTGTACGGTCTTCTCTAGAAAAAGGCATCTCATGTTTCTGTTTGCATATGCTGTACTTACTAATCCAAAATGCTCCTTGAACAACTACAGCAAGAGCCTAATAACGGTGATAAGCTTAACCTAAATCAAAAGTTCTTGCACCCCCACCAGGATCAAGCTATTAAAGCAAAGTTTCAGAACATGTTACAATGAACATTCAACCTAACTTCAACCGAAAAGTAGCGAAAAGTACCTAGGTAATGTAACTTTTTCAAACATAAGAACAAGGATAGTCAAGACAAAAAAGAATAATATTGTAAGTGTGGTGACGATAATTAACTACCAGAAAAATTATAATGTTGAAGATAGTATTCAATAAAGTAACAGTGGATGTATAAATGAATGAACACAATGTGGCTGAACGCTACCTGCGGGTGGCACCAACCTCCAAGGAGGAAGAGGCAAAGTTGGTTCAATTGGCAAGCTCATGCATTTGTCCCAATATGCATTGAAAGTTGTAAAAGCAAGGCCGTTCTCGTCATACACTTCCCATGGTTCGTACAACAGATCACCATTAAAACTTTGCACAGAGATTCCAAGATCCGCCAGCTCATTTTTTATTTTATGATCCCGAATAAGTGAAACAGGATCTGCAAATAAGGCAGTATGCTAAAATGAGGATTATTTGCAGATTATAAAAGGTCATTAACTTTCAGACATCAGAAGGGATCGCCACCACAAAATTTGGAGTTAAGGAAAAACCAGAGTGCTACCAGCTGACGATACATTTATATACAAGTATCCAGAAAAATGCATTGCAATCCAAATGCAACTAAAGAGATTAAAAACCCTGGAAAAACTGTTACAAAGAAGTATATGCACAACATCATTCATGGAACCCACGGAAGAATGAGATCAAGTTGATAAATGGTTGCATATGTTCATTCCTTTCATAAAGCCCTCTCATTTTAGGGTATATTCCATAAGTGACCTTGGGGAAACCAACTAATTTCTCCTCTTAGGGCCTTTATACTGCAACAAGACTTAGTTAGACAGAAAAACTATCTTTCTCTCAAGAAAGAAGAGTTTACAGCATTCAAAATAGGAATCACAACAAAGAGGAACGGAAGGCAGATAATATCTGTACCCAAAAAAGATCTCATTCCCTATAGATATAAAAGAAAATATCATTTCCAACAGATTACAAAGAGGTAGGTGAGAAAAAAACAAAAAGAACTAATTAGAAAGAAAGGCTCTTTCTTTTCTTCGAAAAAAAAGGAACAGAAAAAGGTCATTCAAAACATAAATTTCGAAGAGAAAGGTAAGGCAAACACCATTCTTGATGGAGGTGAAACCTCTGTGCCAGTAAAAACGTACTCATTAGAAAGAGCACACATTCTTTTCTTAAAAAAGGAGCAAAAGGATCATTTAAAACATAGATTTCAAAGAGAAAAATAAAACAAAAACCAAACAAACTCATTAGAAAGAGCACACATTCTTTTCTTAATTGATGATAAAAAAGCTTATCACAAAACAATGAAGAGTGAATAAATTGGATACCTTAATTTGGGTCCTTAACGACCTGATACATCCCCAGACGACATGAAGATAGGCAAAAGGCTGTGCACATGTGAATTTTGACCCTCTGTGGACCCCATAGTGGAGGGAGCCTCGTGCACTGGGTCGCCCTTTAACAATGAAAAGGTACAAGAAAATATATTTATAGAATTTGAGGATATACACAATGGAATTTTAACTTCAAGGACTATGATCATTGCAGGATAGGTCATGTGAAGAGAAAGACATTAAATAGTTGGTGTCGAGTTTGAATTTGTTTATGTCACAAGAGTATTTGGCAATACATAGTACATGCAATCACCAAGATGAGGTTGCCAATTGGATGTGGTGATAAAGTCAAAGCATTTTTTCTTAAAAAAAAAAAAATAAAAAACAAGCAAATAGTAACAGAGTCGTGAAAATCATTGCATTGATGGCCGCATATAGCTAAGATACCGTGAGAGCAGCCACTGAAAAAATAAGGCGGAGAACCATGAAAACTTAAAAGAAAGCCAGGAGAGAATTTGAGGGTGCTCGCACGGATCAAAATTTGCCACAAGGTGGATATGCATACAGATATAAGCTCATAAAGCCAGAATAGCATATATGGACGGCAATATGGGTTATTGATTATGACTATGTTGGCACAGACTTAGTAATCTGCAATCTAGTTTCTTTCACAATTTCTTTTCTTTTCCTTAGAACCCACAGAATTGTTGTCTACTTACAGAATGATGTCAATGTACTTCTCCCAATACAATACACTTTGATTGAGTGTATTACTTTATCTAGAGTTTTGTTCATTTTTTTTCCCTTTTGAACAAATATTGACATGCAAAAGAATAAACCAAGATTATTCACATATCTTAGAGGAGTCGGTTATCATTTTCTCACTCTTACAAGCATTCTTGTTGAAATTGATTATGATAACCGTTCTCATCATTTCTTAAATTTGCTGCAAATCTTTCCAAAAGAAAAAGCTCAACTCCTTAAGGTTCCCGTATTTAACAGGCTCGTGAAATGATTTAAACTGTCCTACAGTAGAGAAAAATATTAAAAGATCAAGCTGTAACAGTTACAAGTGCTGTAAAAGATTATCGCTATATTCATAGCTGAAAATCTACCATCAAATTTAAGCAAAAGCATAATAAATGCACATTGTTAGACTATAACAGCAACATGCTGATATGTAGACACTGAAACAGTATCAGAACAGTAATACTAACAGAGAAATAAAGCATCGACAGTATTAAGAAAACTAGGCATAGTTGATCATATTCCTAAGTTCAGGAAATGAATTAATAAGTATGATCAGCAAAACTATGAGTAGCCAACAAGCTCTTACATCAACCAACTGAGCACAAAAGAACACAGCCAAAACACACAAGATACCACTGAAGCAGGATCACGATGGAAGAGTCAGCATACCATATAGATGGTTATAAACCACTCTAGTGGCCCCAATTGCACCAATGCACTGCAAAAGAGATGCGAGAGTGCTCTCTGCTCTGATCAACACCAGGGGGGCTCCAAGAGACCTCAAGGACCGATCGAGGTGGGCGAGCGACTGCTTCAGCCACCATCGAGACACTCGACCGGGATAAAATTGCTCTTCTTCACCTGGACACCATATGAAAACAGGGAGCACGCATGCGTCCTTGGAGGCTGCTGCTAAGGCTGGGTTGTCCTCAATCCTCAAGTCCCTCCTAAACCAAACTACGGTCTTGGATGGGCTGTCCATGAATCATATGAATCTCAGACTTCCATGACCAGCTCCAAGAACTCTACTATAACACAAAACCTCACTACTGAAGGCGGATGAAAAATTAGCAGCACTTCCCTGAGGTGGCCTGCATCAAAAGCTCTTCCATCAAAAAAAGGATGCCATCAAAAGCTGGACCAAGTTTGGTAATTGAAGTCCTAAACTGCCTTCAAAGATGTCTAGAAAAGATACCAGAAGGCCCACACCATGTCTGAAGTTCCATCAAAAAGAAAAAAAAAAGGAAAGAGGAAATAGATGACCAAGACTATACTAAAAATCAATTGGAAACGATACGCAAAATTGCTCCGATCCTTCAAAAACCGCCCTTTCTCTCCGGATATAAACTCCCACCTAAAGAGGAAATCAACAAAGAAAATTTCTTGAAACTGGAAAAGGCAAAGAAGGCGGTCCCGATGAAGAGCCTCTTCCTATACCTTCATCACAATCCTTTCCTTACCTCCCGACTTCGCCTCAAGCCTGCCGTGAATCCTGCACTTCCAACACCGAGCTGTTCCCCTCGGAAACCCTAACACCAGTTCCCACCTTGGCCCCACCAATCAAAGAAAGCCAGAAACATCTACTGAATTAGAGAAGAAGCTTCACATCACCAGGACCACGAAGACAGGAATTTCTTAGCCCATGCAAATCCATGAGCCCCCACAATTCCCGGTGAAATCTTAATCCCAAGCCTTCCACATCTGTAAACCGTCTGACCAAACCCGAGTTTACTAGAAGAGACAACAATCCCGAAAAATGTCTTTCCTTCCTAAATCGGAACAGCCCGAATGAGAACCACTGCCCAAAGCCAGCGGAGCATAATTTAAGGTTAAATAATTTTTCAAAAAAAAAATAAAGCGATGAGAGAAAGCAGTAATTTGGTTTGATACGGAGAAATTAGAAATTCGATTTTCTTACCATCTGCGTATGGCCCACCACCACCAAACCAAGGAACATAATTTTGGGCAGAAGATTCATGCACGAGAAAGAAAAGAAAAGCGCTGAAGGGTTGACGTCTCTATCCATGATGGATATATTGGCACGGATCATATATGTATCAGGCTCCATGTTCATCTACCACATGATAAATATAATGGTGGCGAAAATTGAGTGGCTAGCCCGAAGCTTCTTATGAAGCTTATATGAAGGTGGTCATGGGATGCATCTAGTGGCATAGAAGAGCATTTGCCTTCCGTCTAGCGAGAGTAGCTTGGGATACTCTCTTCTGAAGAGACGGAAGGCGCTCAACGCCCGGCATGCAGTCCGGTTCATGTTGGAGCCATAGGGGTTCTAGAGCTAGACCATGGCAGCCCGCTATGGGTGGGTGGGCCTTGAGGCTCCCGCCCAGGGAGGGCAGAGATGCTCCTTCCTATGGCGAAAGATAGTGAGGTACTTGCCTACTGTATTGGCTCACACCAAATAACTAATAGGTGATAGGCAGAGTATTGATGTGGCTGGTGACCCGTGGGTGGATTGCCTTCCTCTTGCGGCATTGGCCGACTACAGCCAGTGTTGAGGCAATGAAGGGCATACGTGTATGTGATCTCCTTGTTCCCGAGAGGGCTACATGAGATGAGGCTTGGTTGTTTCAGCTTTTCGAGGAGCATTTTGCGGACAAGGTCCGATCTCTTCCGGTATCAGGGTGTGCAGATCCAGATATCCGAGTTTGGAGTACCTCGATAGGACTGGCATCAGGGTGGGAGATCTTTCCCACATCCTTTGACGAGAGTATGAGCCGAGGCCAGGCTGTGCCTGGATATGGTGCATGGGACTTCATCCGAGGGTAGCACTGTTTCTTTTGAAAGGTGGTCGATTGTCTTCCGACGAGAGCAGTACTCAGCAGACGAGGGCTGAGAATTTTCTCGGAGTGTGGGGAGTGTGGTGTGGATGAGATGGTAGACCATGCGATATTTCAGTATGCATAAGCGAGTGTGACTTGGCACTTGGCAGGGATCCCGCAAGAGGTTTGGGGTCGATGGTTAGAGTCTCCACTGCTTTGCCAGGAAGCGGTTAGAGCGACTCGCACGACCTACCATATTTGGCTGGCAAGGAACACCCAAACCTTTGGCGAACACAACATGTCGTCGAGGCTCATGGTGGAGAGCACCCGAGCACAGGCGGCGGAAATCAGTCATATCACACCCGTTTGAGGCACTTTGACAGTTCGGGACATTTGGGGTTCCCATTCTGCTCCGGTAGCACTCTACATGATGTTTTTCATCTGGGAGCCCCCACCTCCGGGCTTCCTTAATGTCAACTTCGATGGATCTGTCTTGGACGGAGGTGCGGGTTTTGTTATACGGGACCCATACGCCAGGATGGTGACTGCAGGTAGCTGTCGACTATTCGACGTCTCGATTTTCAGTGCGGAGCTGAAGGCTGCTTGTGCGGATCTTCGTCATGCCCAGTGCAATTTACGAACCATCTTTGTTATCCTGGAGGATGACTCAACCATGGTCATCAGTTGGATCCGAGGGAGCTCAAGCATGTTTTCCGAAAAACCAATGGAGTTGTAGATTGGATGGCTGCTTAAGTGGCAGTCATTCCGATAGTACTTCGTGGGCTGGAGACGGGAAGTTACTCTGGGCACTCCGAAGCATTTTGTTTTCTGATTTTCTTTGGTGCATTCATACTCATCAGGTATGATCTATCCGCTTTAGCAAAAAAAAAAAAAAAAAAAAAAAAAAAAACCACGAGGGATGGGGAGGAGGAAAGGGCTTCTTTTTATTGTTTTATTGTCCCGCCGTGCCCCATAATGGACGGATATCACGTGAGGGCGGCTGCATCTGCCGCTCTCGGGTCTCTTGCTCTTCTCGCGCGAAAGAAGGATTCCACTTCCTTGGGGCAAATCCACCGTTGGATCATCAGTCGGACAGCTCTCCAAGCCATTGGTGGATGATCCAACGGTGTGTGTCGGTGAATGCCTTTTCCCGCGAAAGATACAGCTACAGCCTCGCCCATGCTGAAGGGCCCCCACGACCACCCCACCTTCGCGGAACTCCGGCCCATGAAATGCGTTGGACGCGGGTGGGAAACCTTTCGCTCACTTCTCGTCTACTTTTCTGGGATGGGAGGTCATATCAGCGATCATCTCATCAACCCAGACACACCACGTGATTTTGTACCACATCTGATTTAGCTTTCTTAGCAACGTTCTCCCCGTGATTCAATGATGTACATACCTCAGGCTGTCCATTTAATCTAGATTTGTGGTGCTCATAGGCAACAATTAAAATGCCCACTCTGCATTCTTGCAAGAACATTGTTACGTCGTTGATTTCAATTACAAGAACATCATATTTTTTTTGTAAGAGAGGAAAAAAATATATTCTGAATCTCTGATGCGCTAGGAACAGATACGGTCTAGCCAAGCTATCACAATAGCACGGCAAATTATTGGCCACACGGTATGGACCACGTTGCTGCGCACGACTCAATCATCTCAGTCTTTTTCCCGTAGACATCTTTTACCGTACACTCGTCTCTTTCATTAGCCTACAGAAAAAAGCCGAAATGATTGACTGGGTTAGGATATAATTTCTCTAATAACACAGATGGGGTGAGAAAGAAAGCCCAACTAAACCGTACTAACTAGCCACGCCCGAAGGAGAAATTGTATTCTACGGGACCTGGACCGCATGGCTGTGCGCGCCATTAATTACACCCACTCATTTTTATAGTGGTGCATTCTATCAAGGATTCAAAATGAATGCATGATGAATATAATTCACAGAAACAAACAGCATTGGCAGGGCTTACGTCCGAGTAGGCTTTGCATGTTACGGCATCATTTCTGAGAATTCCAACGGTAACAAGTTACTTGACCTTCAAAACCTGGGCTAAGTGTACCCATTGGAAACAAATACATAGCCGATGAAGATGCAGAAAGCTCACATTGCCATAGCTTGTTTCTTTGGTTCCGGGATAATAAACTGCATATTGACTGTAATGCTTTTTAGGGCAACATAGAATTTAAAACTGCAGCTTGAGGAACCGTAGTCAAATAATAGCCTTTTCAGAAAACAAAAAAACCAGCTTCAAAAACAAGCATGCACAGGCTGGTTCGTCCATGCAACTCGAACAACAGAGAGAGCATGAAAACTAATCTCAGCATAACAAAATTAGCATGGACTCAACTCCAGAAGCCAACTCCTTCATCCTAAATCGGAACTGGTACCCTTTTTTTTTTTTTCTCTTTTGTTCTACCCGAAAAGCGGTTAAGCACCTTTGCAGAGTGAAGACTTGGCCGACATACACCGACATGGTGACCGCATGAATGCAAGTGAGGCAACACAGTTAACACAGGGCACACCAAATAAGAGAGCAGATGAAATTTTAATATATTATATGGTCTCCAAGTTACGTTGTACATAAAGATGTTTCCGATTCATAAAAGCACCCAGGTCTTTTATCAACTACTCTTAGTCAAACACATCTCTCTAACTGAAAAGCGTCATTAAGGTAGCGTTCATCTCTTCCACCAGCCTTCTTAGCTACAGTTATTATTCAGGATCCCATACATGTTCTCATAATCAGATGTCTCAGGACAAGACACCACACGACGTCTGTTGGCAGAAACCCAGCTATTCATTGAGATCGATGAAGTTAGTTTTGTGGGTTCTACATGCCTAATTAGCACGGTCTCTAAGAACTTCGAGATCCATCTCTGTAGGGTCAGTGGCCTGAATCTCGTAATGGACGCCATCAAGCTCATGGCGAAATCTGTCTTTGGATGTGGCATACAACATCTTAGAACGGATGCGGGAGACAGATGGAGACCTGTTCAGCAGGCAAATAAAGATATTCGAGATTTGGAAGAAAAGAAACATGTAGCTAATGCAGTTCATTGTCATGTTTACAAGAAAAATTATGATGATGAAATTAACGTGCCTTACCTCATTTGGTTGGAGTTGGCAGCACCATGGATTACAAAAACAAGTGAAATGCTAATATGGTACATGAAACTATAATCTAACCAAAGAACTGAGCAAATGGAGAATCATTAATGAATATAGTGTTATAGTAGAAGCAACATGTAACAGTATATGAAGTAAATAAAGGTGAAATGAGTGAAAACTAGAAGAAACGGATATGCAACATTGGAACTCAAACGACTAAAAGAACTCATTTTACACAAGTAACAAGCGACGGTGAAAATAGAAGACAAAAAATAATGCACATTAAAACATATCACGAGCACGTCATCATTTCTGGAGTTCAACAACATAATACAGGAAGAAGTGAACCCGCAATAAAACCTCTGGAAGTGTAAGGTATTCATGTGTACAGCAGCACATCTTTTAGGTCAAACAATGCTACTCTAATATGGTAAGAATGATTTCGAGGTTGACATGTTATCGTACACATGTTAATGTGTACACAGACATTAAGGCAGTTTCCATCAGACCATGATAGCAAGAGTGGTACTCTTCTTGGGATCAATCATGCCTTGCATGAATAGGAGCTCAAAAGATTCAGAAGAAGTAAAAATGCAGATGATCTTTCTACTCTTATTGTCATGAAATATTACTCATTTCAGCTACTCAATCACAAATATGGGAATATACACACATAAGTTTGCTTCCTAGGGCAAACTTATAACAGCTGACATGTTAAAAGAAAAGGAGGGATGTAGACTAGAATTCTATAGTATGGTAGTCTACATCCATCCTTCCCTTTAACCTGTCAGTTGTTATCTGCAGCAACTGTCAAGCAGCTTCCAGCTGGTTGTTTTGCCTCCTGTCCTCACTTTGGGCTAGATCAGATACAGTGTCAGTTTCAGGCTCGATATTCTTTACAATTCCTGGATAATACAAGTCTTATCCCCAGTAAATCAAGTCAACTCTAATGGACAAATGTATGATCCATCAAAGTTTGAGGAAACTCTATAACAAGTTATCAACCTAAAGATGGTTAATATACATCATGAAAGAAACTTATTTCTTTCATATGCATCATATTCGCATTAAGTTGTGACCTATGTCCTCAAGTTACAAAGGCTGTAAAGCACTTGCGCAGAGGACAGAAAGTACTTAATTTGAAGAATAAGAGCAACCAAGGGATCAACTTTAACCTGCCCTTCAAAGTAGAGAATCCATAGTCCCTAGCGCACTAGAAACCCTCAAATGAAAGTTTGGCAATAGAAGGGGTCTGTTACTGACCTGTAATGAAATTCAAAAGACACAGAAGTTTACGTGCAGAAAACTTAATGTGCCAAGCAGAAACAGTTGGCAAATAGAGAATAGTGCATGTAGCAATAGAGGGGTGAATTATGGCTTGAATTAGGATATTGATGTTGGGTATTTGACGGAGAATCTATTGAATGAGAACCCATATAAAAGTCAGATTTCAGATCAGTTCAAAAAAGCTATATGAGAATAAAGATTCCAACAAGTGTGCACAAAAGATCAAAGGAATAATCACAGCAGAATTTAATGTTGACCACCTTTATGTATAGATTCGCAGCAGGTTTATCGCGGTAAAACAGAGAACGTAAAGAAGCATATAACATTGTCTTAAAGAAAAAGAAAATTGGGAAAAGAAAATGAATGAGATAAAGAGAGAAATTAGAGAGGGAACAGTTGGCTAAAGCTGACTTCAACATTTTTTCCTTTCACTGAGAAGAAGCCAGCATAGACCTTTGTCTAGTGGTTAGCCATAGGGTTCTTACGGCCCCTATAAGACTTCATCAGTAATCTAGGCGTCCTACAAATGGAAACTATATCTCCTAATGAAATCAGTAAGCAACCTTAAGACCCGACCATGGGTTGCTAAAGAGAGTACTGTTTGCTTCTTAACTGGACGGCCGTTAGGTCTTCCTACTTATCACTCGTTAAGACTCTACAAACATAGGATTTAACGTACATCCAATCAACCACATGGACCAACTTGGACTCCCAAGAAAAACAAAAAAGGAAAGATTTGGGCACTCGTCATTGTGAATGGTAGTTCAGCATGAGGGATGCCATGAACAATAATCTTCTAGTGAAAGGATTTCTAGTTTTAAAATAGAACTTTCTAAAACATTATTAACCAATTTTATACCCAAAACACTTAAAGTCAGCAGACTTAAAGTTTGTCCATCAAGCTTGGGGTCTACAATGATGTTTATGTAAATGCATGTCACACAGCCTATCACTCTACAAGGATGCCACCTTGTAGGCACCAAATGGACATCAGTGGCTGTCAAGTCAGTCTCTATCTGTCTATTAATGCGTCTCCACAAACCATGCATGTACCTGCGTTTAAGACATAATCTATCTCCTTAAAGAATTATTTTAAATAAGCAATGGATGGATTCCTTGGAAGCATAAGAAACAGAATTGAAGATTGCAAAACTCATGAATCTTTGAGAAAAAAAAAGGCAGAAGATGAAATGATAGACCTTAAATAGTTTCCGACAAGGTAGACATTCTTTAGATAGTTCTCGTCTCGAATGGAAGACTCAGAGGCCTTCTAATCAACAATGAAAACTTTATATTCCATGACTCTGTGCTGCACTTAAGGCTGCAAATGGGTTGGGTCGACCCGTAACCCGACCCGACCCGCGTAGACCTGACCCGACCCGAATTTTAGGACCCGCGGGTCCGGGTCGGATCCTAAAATTGGACCCGAATCATTTTCTAGGTCGGGTCTGGGTTTATCGAACGGACCCAACCCGACCCGAATGGACCCGAAGAGAAAGAGAGAGAAAAAAAGAAGGAAAAGTGAGGGAACACTCGGCCCGTCAGGATTCTCTCTCGGTCTATTACACTGTTGATACCTCTGGTGTCTCGGTAGCTGGCTTTTTTTTTTCCTTATGTTTTTGGGCTTTTGTTTCTTTTAACGATTGAAGGGCGAAAGTGAGGGAACACTGAACTGAATATGGGTCATGTGCCAGTTTTCTGCAATGGAATTGGATTTTGGAAGATGGTCTGGGATTTTTTTTTGTCCTCGTGAGAGGGGAGCTGGGAGACACCAAGTTCCGTCCAATCAGTCATATAGATAAAACATAGCGTGGTATGACATTTGGCTTGTAGACCGACTTAGTTAGTCATGGGTCACCTGTTCTGACTCAAGGCCATGACTTAGCAAGTCTTTCGAGTCATGGGTCACCCAGCACCTCATTATTATGATATGACCAAATTAGATTTGCCCAAATCTTTTTCCAAAAAGCACAAAAAATTGGACCCGAACCCGATCCGACTCGGACCCGGACCCGAATCGGACCCGACCCGACCCGATCTTCAACCTGGTCGGGTCTGAATCCAAAATTAGGATCCGAACAAAAAACCGGGTCGGGTCAGGGTCACTCAGGACCTGACCCGACCCGACCCATTTGCACCCCTAGCTGCACTCATAAGCCTACTGAATGAACTGGCTAGCTGGTAAGACATTAAGCTCCATCGTATAGAGTTTTCTCATACGTACCATTCAAGCTTTGTTGAATCTATAAATAGATTCAAGCTTTGTTGAATCTATAAGCAACACGGTAATACTACTGATACGTGCTTGACAGACAGGTTCGACCGCTAGACTACTTGTGTGAGAGAATGGAAAAGGGGGTTAAAATACACTGGTAAGTTACATAATAAAACAACTTGAAAAGCAGGATTCATTTGCATATATGTATCTGAGCGGGTCGGATGCATTCTAAGGGCCAAGCGATTGAGTGTTGAGAGCAAGCAATTTTAATTTTCCACCATTTAAGAAGAAGGTACCATCTAAACCGATATCTGAAAGTTGCAGTGTATTAAAAAAAAGCAAAAAAAAAAAAAGATATACTTGCGTCAAAGCAACAAATTGCACATTCAACCAGGACCAAGAATCATCATTTTTATAATTACGAAGCCATCTCCACCAGGTTATGCAAGAAAAGTTAATAATGTTAACGTCACTGATATAAAACGATAATGTGCAGCAGAAATGTTTTGTTTCAGAATAGTTTCCTACAAGATGTGAGAAGCAAGGGTTCGGTAAATGGAAATCAAGCATGTCATGGGAGCAGCATGAAGTAACAGTCGACAGACGCTAAGAGATAGGTTTCAGAAAAAAACAGACCATGAGATAAAGAATATCTTGCTCTTCTGGCAATTGTCTTCAGTCACAAAATCAAAATCATACACAGCATAGCGGCAATCGTTCCCAGGCAGGGCTGCCGTGAAATCATCATAACTCTCCCCCGGGCCACCTGTCTTCTCGACCACAACCTCTTTTTTCTTTTCATCGATCATGAATATCACATAGCGATGCACCTTCTTCCTCTTCAGTTCCAGGAAAGTGCTCTTGCTATCGACAGCCACTCCCATCCCAGAAGATGCATTCGACTGCAAACCCATTCCCACAGTAATTATAACACTTTCAACCAAAAGGGCGTTACATAGCCGATTCATCATTAGCTAACCATATAAACTATACATCAGCAATCCATCTTTCGAAATCTTCATCAACCATGAGGCAAGATTGAGTAGAATTGTGGATCATGAAATTCTACGATCAGACAACAGAATTTATTGAAGACTAACAGCCCTCCACAATCCTTATTTGCAAATTGGGTTAAAAATTAAGAATCTCCACCAAGATTTGCCTTGAAAAAAAAAAGATCAAAAGTATAATCATGAAATAAACTAAAATTATCTTGAACAAAATCCCCCTAAATCACAAATAAAACTGAAATTGTAAGGAAAATATTGTCAGATCACTGACAATAGGTTCCGTGCAACAAAGCTCTCGCCTCTCGGATTAAGAAATCCACGCAAAATCGGCCCTAATTTACAGAGATAACACAAAAAGATCAATCATTCACATCGCCCTGAAACACTAGATACACCAAAATTTAGACCGGAAAAGGCCCGATCAGATCTCAACGAAACCAGAAGCACGATATTCCTCGCGAAACCTAATCTAACAAACAAATAAAAATCAGCAGCGTTCCGGCGCTTACCGATCGGAACGACAGAGATCTGAGCGACATGGCTGCTCCTTCTCGTCTCAAAGAATGATGGATGGAGATCAAGAGACGCGAGGAGAGGTGAATGAGCCGGACTGAGATTCTCGGCCACAAGAAACGAACAAGAATGACGGTAGAACAAACATGGAAAAAGAAAAGAAAGGAATATATCACTTTATTTTAGCCATATTTTATTCGTTTTTAATCTTCGATAAAGACCAAATTAAAAAGATTAAAAAATTGAGCTCCGGGAAGGAGAGCGGTTGGGGGCGGTGGTTAATTCCAAAACCACCAGAAAAACACCGCAAAATAAACCCAATCGGCTGCTTAGCGTGGCGGCTTTAAAGGCGATTAAATGCTTCGCTCGCTTAGAAAACCGAGCGACTCGTGGCGTCGCGGCAGTTGGCTGATTGGCGTACGGAGATATAGCCAAAATTAGGCGATGAACTAGTGACACGTAGATAATGGAACGGGGAATGCGAACGTGGCTTTTTTGGATTTGCTGTCTTCCGTGTTCCACGTGTTCTGCAGTTGATGGAGACTTGCTCGCTGAGGAGACAGCTGGCTGCGGTCGCTTTCCGTCGGGATATGATATCGTCCGGACATGAGCATAGTAATTACTGTGCGGCCAATAAATGGGTGGGGCAGGCGTGCGAAGCGTTGAATTCGTTGCAACGCTTGCTCATCGTAAATGGTGTGACGGCCCGCACGGGCACCCGTCCATGTTTGGTTCATGTTCACATTATTCCTGGCAAAAAAAAATAAAAAAAATTCTTTATCAAAATATTTTTTTCTCAGCTGGTACCTAGCTACCTAATATCTTAAAAATAATTTTTTATATATTTAGTTAATCATCAAAAATAATATTATATTTTGTTGAATATTTTTTTTGAAAAATTATGTGAAATACCTACTATATTTTTAATAAATAAAAAGATCTTATCCAATCTATCTAAAAAATTAAAAATATTTTTTAAAAAAATTATCTCAATTTTCAACAGATGAAAATTGGATTTTTTACTATTTTTATGTTATTTTTTATAAAATATAAAATTTTTATTTCTATGAAAAATAATTTTTGTTTTTTTGCAAATTTTCTTTATTTTCTAGTTGATCATATTTTTTTTTCTTTTTGTTTGAATCTAACTAATCCTTAATATTTGATAACTCATTTAGCTATATATTTTTTGAATAAATGGAAAAGAGTTAGAAAGGACTAGCATGGATGGACAAGCTACTTCTAATTTTAAAAGTAAGAATACTATACATCTCCTCCTAAGAAGAACGCGCAATCCCTAACAGCTTGCATCTATATCCACTCTCCAACTGCCTCTCTAAACATTGCTGGATAGATAGTTTATCCAAAGATAATAGATTGGGGCATCCAATTGGAATACTGAATTCTCATAAAAAAATAAAATCATATATTGTAATAATTTATTATATTATATTATTAATATCTATCATCTACTAAAAATTTACTGTAGTAATTTATTGTCTAATATTTATTACCCATTAGATAAAATATTGTATTGTATTTATTCAATATTTTAACATAAAAATATAATAATATTATGTCATGTTGATATAAACTGTATTAATTGCTTGATATTATATGAGAAGATAATAAATTATTTTAATATTTTAACATTACATGATTATAATGTTAATATAAAGTATCTAATATTATACATTATTTCATTAGCATTTCATACTATTTATATTATAAGATATTTAATATTATACATTATTCATAGTATGATAGTTCTCGTTCATATGCATTGTTAACTATAACATAATTATATTATTCAAACATATTGTTTCAATAACATTGTTACCACAACTGTTATAATTATTATATTATGTATATATTTATATTGATGTTATTTATCATGGGTTTTGCTGCAATGCTTCCCAAATTCTATAAGTTTTTTCATCCTTGAAATACTTGCCGTTAGTTTCCAAATAAACAATGTAGATTGCTTGCTAAATCACTATTGATAATCAATTTTGAGTGATAGAATTAGCGGCAAGTACTGAAATTATGAATGAGTTGAAAGGCAGGTATATTAGCATGCCAATTACTAATTGCAAACCTAGTTTTGTTTATTTAATACTATTGCCACTATTTCCATCTCATTCCAAACAAGCTAGGAAACTCAAGGTTCTCAAAAAGCTCGGTTGATCTAGGTAAATGACGACCTACCAAGTTTGATCAAATGAGGTTTGGATGCGTGTAGAAATGTACCACCGACATTAAGCTAGCAGGTAAAGTACGGATTGGACGGAAGATAGAGAGTAGTGTGGATTTAAGTACTTTAACTTTTAAGAACTTTCAGCGCATCATACCACCATTGAAAGAAGATGGAAATGGATGGAGGTGTAATGGTGGGCAATGGTGGAAAATGTAACACTAGACTATATTATGCGTATAGTGTCGGACTACAATAATGGTATAGCTCTGAGAAATGGTAGAAAGCTAAATTTCGTTTTCTTCTAGGATAAACGCTAGGTAAAGATAAAGATAAACTAGGGTGTGTCTGGTTTGCGACCGGAATCGAAATTGAATAGATTGAAATGAGAATCGAAATGGTCATATCTCCTGATATATTTGGTTCATGATCGGAAATTTGTGTCGGAATGAAATTTGAATACCAAAGGACAGTAGGAATTGGATTTTGAAGGATTAGGGTATATTCCCATTTTCTCCTGAAATCAAAATAGAAATGAGACTCTCTCAAACCATGGAAACATGAGCCACTCACTTCTATACCCAATCTAGAATCCAACTCTCCCAACCAAACATGTCTCGATTGGATTGATTGTTGAATATTTTTATAGAATATAATTCTACTTATTTATACTAATACAAAATGACGGCACATAAACAAAGTCACTATAGACAAATAAAATAACTAACCCAACCACCCTGACAAAATAACTACTGTTTATCGCTATGCATCCATACAAATACGACCATTTTTGTAACTGTTGAACCGATAGTCATATTTGGCGGTCTTTAACTCATATTGATATAGTTTTTGTTGGCCCTCTCCCCGTAATCAATCTATAATTTGGTGTCAATCCTTGAGACTATGAGATTGGTATTATAGGTTTGGTCTTTATTATTTTAATCCATATAGTATTTAATTGTAGCAGCCACCACCTAGATCGTTGACATGTGATATAAACAAATAAATAATACTAAAATGACCTCTGCTTTATCCTTTTTCTCGGGGTGGTGAGACTTATGAGATGGTTGGCAAAGGTGCATGAACAGCTAGAGACGAAGAAGATGCAGTCCACTGGTAGGACCCCACAAATAAATAAAATATAAAAATACAAAAAGCAACCGGCGACCAATTTATGTCACTGAGAAGCAAAAATATTTGCAAACGAGGCTGCAAATTTATGTCCCTGAGCTAGGTCACAAAAGATTTACTACTGTCACAAACCAATTCAAAAAAATAAAAAGCTGAGAGTGTTAAACTAGTTAAATAGGTTATGTTTACAAGGAAAAATTATTGATCTAGGGCATCCTTTGGAAGCACAAGATGGTCGCAAGATCAAAAAAAAAGTTGGACAAAAGTTATTGCTGCAGGGTATTCTTACCGGCAAAGATAATTACATAATTTTTTTTTATAAAAAAGATGTGACAAGGAACATTTCTTATCTTGCAAATGAGTAATCATGATGTTTGTTTCTTGATGCATTACATAAAGAGCTTTTTAGAATTTCCCTTAACGATTATGTTATGAAACTAAATGTAATGTCTGGGCCCAAAACCAACTGGTCCCAATACTTTTGAGGCCCAGTTAAGGGTGTTGGGCCCGATTATTGTGTTGTGGGCCCTACTGCCAAGGGTGGCAACCGTGAAGGGTTGTCACCTCATGCTAAGAAGGAATTGACAGGGCCCTAGTTGGCCGGCAGAGGGAGAGCCAGCTCTTAGGGGCACTCGATCATGCAAAACGGGAGCCCGCCACCTTTCACCCTTGCTGGCAACCAATCCCGGCTGGCCTGAGACAAGGGGGGCAGCTGGAAGCTCCCGGAGCAAAGGGGAGGAGAGGATGGGACCTCTCAAAAGAGGTCTCATCCCTTAAACGAAATAATCTAAGTCCTCAACCTTTAACCAGTTACTGTACCCTCTCACCCTCTAAGCCCCTCTAGAACACTATACCAGAGAAGCCGGACCCCTTGGAGCGGAAGGTGGAGGAACTCAGAAGCCTGGGGAGAGAGAGAGGAGGGGTTTTGGGAAGGTATTGCTCGGCACAGCCAATCCGAAACCAGGTGAGACCCAGTTTACTTAAGAAAGTGGTTTAAACTATGAAAGGGGGGAGTCCTCGGAACCTCTGTGGAGTGTTCTCTCCCTTGTTTCAACAATGAAATAGAGAGGAGAAAACCGGCACGGAAGAGGATGAAGAAGGGAAAAAAGAGGAGGGGGGTAGACCATTTCAACCCGGGCCAGACCCATGCGCACGGGCAGGCCATGGACCGGCCCGAGTATAACCCAGGCCCGGCCTAGGCTCAGTAACTGAGCCGGGCTGAGCCCAACTAAGCTCGGCCCAGGCCTAGTGCCATCGGGCCGAGCCCAGCAGGACTCGGCCTGCGGGCGCCTAGGGCACCGCAGCTCGAGCCGCGGTTGCCTTAGGTCATCCGGCGCGGCCACATGGCCGCCAGCCTGGCCGGACCACTGCCTCTTCTTCGGTGAAGAGGTGGTGGTGCCACCGTGAAAGAAAAGCCAGAGAAGGAAGAAAAGAAAGAAAGAAAAATAAAATAAAATAAAAGGTAAAAGCTCACCGGACCCTTGAGGCTTCATCCTTTCCGGCCATACCTCGCCGTGGACGGAGCGGGTGGAGACTCTCGAATATAATCCGGATCTCGACCCATCTCCGAACCCCCTTCCCCTCTCCGGCATCACTTCGGAGAAGAGGAAGGGTCGGCCTTTCGCTGCTATTGCTCCGAGGTGGGAACCCCGACTCGGCCGGAGGGCCGGGGAAGTTCCACCCCGATCGCCGACAAGAGGAAGGAGAGAAGACGACTAGGGTTCCGGTGGAGAAGAAGAAGAGGGAGAGATCAGGAGGAGGAGAAGGCCGAGGGTTCGGCCGAAACGGCTAGGGCTTTCGGTCGAAACAAAAGAGAGAGAGAGAGATGGAGGGTTGCTTCGGTCGGAGGCGGAGAAGAAGGCCGAAGGACCGGCCGGAGCAACCGAGGTTTCCGATGAGAACGAAGGGGAGAAGAGAGAGAGAGTGACCGGAGGAGAGAGAGGAGAGCGGGAGACGAGGAGAGGCCGAAGCCTCTGGAAGAAACGAGAAGCCCTTAAACGGGCTGGCCTAGCGGGTCGGATCCGGTTTCGGATCCGAAACCCATTAGGCCCAAATAGCTAAAATGGGTTAAGGGAACCCAATTGAACCAAGCCCAATCTGTTTGGGCGAACCCAAATGATGAATTAAGTGGAATCTAAACCCAATTGAACCAATTTGAGCCAGGTCCGAACCCAATTAAGTATGTGGGTCTTAGCAGACCCAATTGAATGTGAACCAGGCCCAATTCAAACCCAAGTCAACGGACAGAAGATCGAATTGACCTAGGGCTGATCTTGACTCAGGCCCAAATGAGCCACGTTGAACCTAGACCCAAAATTTAACTTGGGATTAAGCCTATTGACCAAATTAGAAGGCTCTAACGTGGGTAAATTGGACTTGGGCCAAATTCTTGGATGGGATCCAAACAAGTAAACTCATAATTTTAACTGAGAAATTATGTATTAAACAAACGGAGAATAATGTGATCTCTATGATGTTGTGCAAAGTGATTAAGGATCCGTCATCTGGACTGGTCAAACGTAGGAAATCGAATTACAGTAAGTAACTTGTTTTAATCTTATTATGGATCATGAATACGCTTCCTTACCTAAATTATAAGTGTAAGTAATCTGTCCTAATCTTCTATGGATCATGTATACAAGTGGTATGTTTTAGTCATAGAAATTATGGTTATGCATACATCATGCTTATACAGATTTTAAAGTATTACGCATATAAGATGATTGGCTTTTCTTTACCATAATTGCACTTAATATAGTAATTATGGTGTATGATGATGAATTGCCTCTAGCTAAGTGGACCACTTGCAAGAAGACTATGTATGGACTCTTAGATGCTACGGGCTGAATGTAACTGAGCTCGCCCCGCCAGTGGCTGTATAATAACTGAGCTCGCCCCGCCAGTGGCCGTATAATAACTGAGCTCACCCCGCCAGTGGCCGATAATGACTCCGCTGTAGCATCGGAGGGTGTAAACCACGGCATGCCGGTATACGATCTTACAGGGTATATTTACATGAAGATTTTCGATAACATACATAACATGATTATTGATTCAGTATGAATATTTTATCATGATGAATTGTTAGACAGCATACATGTCAGCTTCTCAAATCCTGTTTAAACATGTTCAGCATATTAATTGATCCGTTAAGATTATGCAGGATTACTTACTGAGCCGTGTAGCTCATACCATTTTATTGGTATTTTCTTTCAGATCCTCACCACTAATAGCTACCAGAGACTTTTTCTTTTATATCAGGGCTTCTCCCTTTTGGAGTAAAACAAATATACTTTTGTATACATAAAATATGTAGAAGCTCTGTATTTTGTACCACTGAGCATGTGTACTAAGAATTGCTTTAATACATGAAAGTTTGACTGGTTTGACTACCCTGTTACCCATGTATGAGGCTGCATGCTATTGTGGGTGGTAGTCGGCAATAGCACGGCCGTGTCACGGATCCGAATTCGGGGCATGATATTAAAAATATAGATCAAGAGAGATAAATTGAAGGTAATGAAGTGTAGCAAGCATTGACTACTTCAAAAGACCTAGCTTGACTCTTCCAGTCGTCCTCTCCTTTGAGTCCTCAATCACTCCCCCCCTATGGTTGGATATATTAGCATATTGGAGGCTGAAGTCATAATTAGTTTTTCGTTTAAATAAATTATGACATTTTTTGTTTTTCGGAATCCTCTATATATTTATCTGCACAATCCATCTTAATAAAATTATTTTAATTAAAATTCCATGCTTGCTGTTCTTTTAATTAATTCAGTAAATAGTGAATCAAAAAAAATAGAATTCATGATATGTCATAGGACGGTACCAAACATATCTGTAACAACCCCAAAATTTTTTTTTATAAAAAGGGATAGAATAGTCCTTTAAAATTAATATAAGGGGTAAAATAGGAAAGAATCAAAAGATAATGGCATAGTTGTAGATGCATTGAAGTGGTAAGGGTAAAATTGGAAGGAATCAAAAGTTAATGGCATAACGGTAGATATGTTGAAGTGTTAGGGGCAAAATGGGAATTTAATAATATTAAACAAAGGGTGAATAGTGTTTTGATGTGATTTAATTGGAGGGTTTGAGCTGGTGAAACCGAGAGAAAGAGGGAGGGGGTTCTCAGGCGTGAAACAGAGGAAAGAAAGAAAGAAAAAGAGAAGAAGAAGAAGAAGAAAGAAGAAGAGGAAGGGGATTCAAGGAGGAAAGGGATCCCGGTTGCACTTCCAGCTGAAGGGAAAAACGTAGATCTCCTTCCCCTCTACGCAAGGACCTCAATTTCCAAAAAGAAAAAGGTAAATATCCGTCCCTATCTAGTCTTTTGATGACATTAGGCTATACAAAGGGTGGATATAGTCTAGAGAGGTCGGATAAGGGTTGTAGAGGCGGTTAAAAGAAGAAGAATCGGATTTTAACAAATTTTTCCGGCACTACGGAAAAACTGTGTCGAAGTCCCAACTTCGGCGAATTATTTAGAGGGTCAAACGGCCTCCGATGATGATGCATGTTATCTCTTTGGAATCCTCTATGAGTGTAGAATGTTAGGTAAAAATTTCATCAATTTTGGAGTCCTGAAAGTGGATCAAAACCGGGATGAAGTAACCCACTGTCAGTCCGGGTTACTGTTCATCCGGGTGGAAAATAAGGGATTTCATGCTATAATAGAGTATTAAGCCTAGATCAAGCTAAAAGGGACCTTGTACTCATGCAAGGGAGTCCCTAATACACATAAATGGTGAGTTAATTAATAGAAAAAGAAAAAGAGAAAGAAAAGAAAAGATTTAGGAAACGGGGGAGTTGAATCAATTAAAGTTCCCTATATTATAATTGGCACGTAGATTATAGCCCTTGATACAAGACTAAATGTATTGTAAATGCATGTCACAGTTGGGCAAGAAGCTAGGGAACAAGAGGAAGAAGTTCCCCACTGCCTGCTGTAGATTTTTGGAGGCGTATCAGGGCTGTGCCAGATTGACAGGTGAGTGGGAGTTTGTACTTTGCACCATGAGCACATTCCTTATTCATTTTCATAAATGTCGCCAAGTGTGAATTGATTCCACTTGAGCATATTGATTGATATTGTAGTAGATTCCTCTATATTTTGATTCTCCATGCTTGATTATTCTGTACATGCATTTGAGGGAGCATTGAGAGGAATTACGAGGGGTTGATGAGTAATTAAATTGATTCTGAATTGTGAAATGACTTCTTTTGTAAATTGATTTCATTTCCTCTATTTCAAAGATTTGTAGAGCCTTTTTAGTGGTATATTGAGTTGTATTGCACTTCCTTGACCCTCACTCCCAACCCTGATGTTAGTTTATGATTGGGTCATGATCGAGTGAGTGGTAATCTTGATTATACTCCTTTTTAGTAGAGTATTGGGAGGGTGCATTATGGCATTTATGCATGGCTTGGCAGTATCTGCAGGACACCTATAGTCGATGGGGTTGAACATCGGCCTTTGTGCACATAGTAGCCTTCTGGGTGGGCGGAGCCCAGTCCCTTCCTAGGGGGGGACACGGCCCTAGGCGTAGGATCGGCCGGTCCTACGACTTATATTCTGCTTGCCGCCGGGCATAGTAAGACCCCGCGAGGTGCAATATGGCTTTCCGCGGATGTAGAATTCCCGCGAGGTGCCGTTTAGTATGTAGATGTGAGATGGATTTCTGTTCTGGATACTGGCCAGCATTTATATGATCAGTGTGGTGTCTTATCCTGCATATGCATGTGATAGTAGGGAGTTGTTGCTGGTTCGCCTGGGGCGTAAAACCCACCTCCCGATAGCTGTCTAGCATTTATGTTATCGGTATGGTGTCTTATCCTGCATATGCATGTGACAGTAGGGAGTTGTTGCTGGTTCGCCTGGGGCGTAAAACCCACCTCCCGACAGCTGTCTAGCATTTATGTTATCGGTATGGTGTCTTATCCTGCATATGCATGTGATAGTAGGGAGTTGTTGCTGGTTCGCCTGGGGCGTAAAACCCACCTCCCGATAGCTGTCTAGCATTTATGTTATCGGTATGGTGTCTTATCCTGCATATGCATGTGACAGTAGGGAGTTGTTGCTGGTTCGCCTGGGGCGTAAAACCCACCTCCCGACAGCTGTCTAGCATTTATGTTATCGGTATGGTGTCTTATCCTGCATATGCATGTGACAGTAGGGAGTTGTTGCTGGTTCGCCTGGGGCGTAAAACCCACCTCCCGACAGCTGTCTAGTGATGATTTACATATTGGTGTGGTGTCATATTCGATGTATGCATATGACAGTAGAGAGTTGTTGCTGGTTCGCCTGGAGCGTAAAACCCACCTCCCGATAGCTGTCTTGTTGATGATTCAGCCTATTGACACCTGATTTATATGATTCAGTACTATGACATGTTGAGCATATTCATGAGTAGCATATATGTTTACTTGATTATTCCATATATGCTTCAGATGAGTTGATATTGATTGTGGTGATATTGATGATTTACTCTATATTCTCTATGTTGAGTTCATGTTCATGTTGTTATTGATCTTGAGATTTCATCTCGAGCCATGATTATATTCTGTCTCATGTGCATAGTACTCTCTACTCCACTCACTGAGTATTTATATACTCACTCCCCAGTTTGATGTTTTTGATTGCAGGAAAGGTATTGTATAGAGAGGAGCAGGATTAGTGGTTGCCTGCTAGCTGTGCCGCTCCATAGTATAGTATAGTATAATGTAGATAGAGGTTTATATTTTTTGGTGTATTATAAACCTTCTATTGTATATAGTGCATAGTTACAGTCATAGATCCTGTTGTGGATATGGGTTTGACCATGGATGGATTGGGAAGCAGGTATATATATATATATGTGTGCAGATCAATTGTGTGCCTGTGATAATGTATTGCTATATATTGTCCAGGTTTATTATGTGACAGATTATGTGATTGCTGCTCTGACAGGTAGTGTGTTGTATGTATTGAGATAATCCTGACAGGTCACTATAGGAAAAGTGATCATTTTGTGCATGCATCATGCCAAATTTTTCAAGATTTATTGATGATTGATAGGTAGTAGGGTTCTACGCGGTGGCTGGTGGCCTTATGCCTACCCGCACCCTAGGACCGTCGCGGCGGCCCGCCGGGAACGGGGCGGGGGTCGTGACAAAGCTTGGTATCAGAGCAAAGGTTAAGAAGAGTCCTGTCAGAGCAATAGGATGAGTCAGGATTAAGTATAGGATTATACTATGGAGCATAGGATTTTTCTGTATGTTATTTTATGAGTCATTTACAACTCAGTAAAATATATCATGACTCAGTGTGTAACGACCATCCTCTCTTTTTGACTTTTTTAGAAAGATATAAAGAATACCTCCAAGGAGAGGATCTGCTCGTCCTGGAAGGAGGATGGAGCCAGATATAGTATTGGATGCGGGTTCCACACATATCGAGCCCCAAAGAGAAAAATCTCCTCCTGCAGACAGGCGGAGAGTTGATGATCAAGGGGAGGTAGGAAATAGAGATGCATTGATGGAACAGTTACTGACGAAGAATCAGGCTCTGAGAGAGCAGATTGCTCGGGGGAAACCTCCTGCCCCGTCAGTAGTATCCATCTCACCTCCTGTACGTGTGCCAAGAAGTTTGGCCAGGCGAGCTCTAGATGATGAGGGGATTACTGTACAGGAATTTCTGAGGCTCAGAACCCCGGAGTTTAAGGGGGAAGAAGGTGAAGATCCTCAGAGATTTCTGGAGGAGACTGAAAAGATGATACGGAGACTGCCCTGTTCTGATGCAAGAGCAGATACAGTCACCCCTTTGAGTAATCAGGTAATTTACCCTTTTAAATTCGAGGACGAATTTAATATAAGGAGGGGAGGATGTAACAACCCCCAAATTTTTTTTTATAAAAAGGGATAGAATAGTCCTTTAAAATTAATATAAGGGGTAAAATAGGAAAGAATCAAAAGATAATGGCATAGTTGTAGATGCATTGAAGTGGTAAGGGTAAAATTGGAATGAATCAAAAGTTAATGGCATAACGGTAGATATGTTGAAGTGTTAGGGGCAAAATGGGAATTTAATAATATTAAACAAAGGGTGAATAGTGTTTTGATGTGATTTAATTGGAGGGTTTGAGCTGGTGAAATCGAGAGAAAGAGGGAGGGGGTTCTCAGGCGTGAAACAGAGGAAAGAAAGAAAGAAAAAGAGAAGAAGAAGAAGAAGAAAGAAGAAGAGGAAGGGGATTCAAGGAGGAAAGGGATCCCGGTTGCACTTCCAGCTGAAGGGAAAAACGTAGATCTCCTTCCCCTCTACGCAAGGACCTCAATTTCCAAAAAGAAAAAGGTAAATATCCGTCCCTATCTAGTCTTTTGATGACATTAGGCTATACAAAGGGTGGATATAGTCTAGAGAGGTCGGATAAGGGTTGTAGAGGCGGTTAAAAGAAGAAGAATCGGATTTTAACAAATTTTTCCGGCACTACGGAAAAACTGTGTCGAAGTCCCAACTTCGGCGAATTATTTAGAGGGTCAAACGGCCTCCGATGATGATGCATGTTATCTCTTTGGAATCCTCTATGAGTGTAGAATGTTAGGTAAAAATTTCATCAATTTTGGAGTCCTGAAAGTGGATCAAAACCGGGATGAAGTAACCCACTGTCAGTCCGGGTTACTGTTCATCCGGGTGGAAAATAAGGGATTTCATGCTATAATAGAGTATTAAGCCTAGATCAAGCTAAAAGGGACCTTGTACTCATGCAAGGGAGTCCCTAATACACATAAATGGTGAGTTAATTAATAGAAAAAGAAAAAGAGAAAGAAAAGAAAAGATTTAGGAAACGGGGGAGTTGAATCAATTAAAGTTCCCTATATTATAATTGGCACGTAGATTATAGCCCTTGATACAAGACTAAATGTATTGTAAATGCATGTCACAGTTGGGCAAGAAGCTAGGGAACAAGAGGAAGAAGTTCCCCACTGCCTGCTGTAGATTTTTGGAGGCGTATCAGGGCTGTGCCAGATTGACAGGTGAGTGGGAGTTTGTACTTTGCACCATGAGCACATTCCTTATTCATTTTCATAAATGTCGCCAAGTGTGAATTGATTCCACTTGAGCATATTGATTGATATTGTAGTAGATTCCTCTATATTTTGATTCTCCATGCTTGATTATTCTGTACATGCATTTGAGGGAGCATTGAGAGGAATTACGAGGGGTTGATGAGTAATTAAATTGATTCTGAATTGTGAAATGACTTCTTTTGTAAATTGATTTCATTTCCTCTATTTCAAAGATTTGTAGAGCCTTTTTAGTGGTATATTGAGTTGTATTGCACTTCCTTGACCCTCACTCCCAACCCTGATGTTAGTTTATGATTGGGTCATGATCGAGTGAGTGGTAATCTTGATTATACTCCTTTTTAGTAGAGTATTGGGAGGGTGCATTATGGCATTTATGCATGGCTTGGCAGTATCTGCAGGACACCTATAGTCGATGGGGTTGAACATCGGCCTTTGTGCACATAGTAGCCTTCTGGGTGGGCGGAGCCCAGTCCCTTCCTAGGGGGGACACGGCCCTAGGCGTAGGATCGGCCGGTCCTACGACTTATATTCTGCTTGCCGCCGGGCATAGTAAGACCCCGCGAGGTGCAGTATGGCTTTCCGCGGATGTAGAATTCCCGCGAGGTGCCGTTTAGTATGTAGATGTGAGATGGATTTCTGTTCTGGATACTGGCCAGCATTTATATGATCAGTGTGGTGTCTTATCCTGCATATGCATGTGATAGTAGGGAGTTGTTGCTGGTTCGCCTGGGGCGTAAAACCCACCTCCCGATAGCTGTCTAGCATTTATGTTATCGGTATGGTGTCTTATCCTGCATATGCATGTGACAGTAGGGAGTTGTTGCTGGTTCGCCTGGGGCGTAAAACCCACCTCCCGACAGCTGTCTAGCATTTATGTTATCGGTATGGTGTCTTATCCTGCATATGCATGTGATAGTAGGGAGTTGTTGCTGGTTCGCCTGGGGCGTAAAACCCACCTCCCGATAGCTGTCTAGCATTTATGTTATCGGTATGGTGTCTTATCCTGCATATGCATGTGACAGTAGGGAGTTGTTGCTGGTTCGCCTGGGGCGTAAAACCCACCTCCCGACAGCTGTCTAGCATTTATGTTATCGGTATGGTGTCTTATCCTGCATATGCATGTGACAGTAGGGAGTTGTTGCTGGTTCGCCTGGGGCGTAAAACCCACCTCCCGACAGCTGTCTAGTGATGATTTACATATTGGTGTGGTGTCATATTCGATGTATGCATATGACAGTAGAGAGTTGTTGCTGGTTCGCCTGGAGCGTAAAACCCACCTTCCGATAGCTGTCTTGTTGATGATTCAGCCTATTGACACCTGATTTATATGATTCAGTACTATGACATGTTGAGCATATTCATGAGTAGCATATATGTTTACTTGATTATTCCATATATGCTTCAGATGAGTTGATATTGATTGTGGTGATATTGATGATTTACTCTATATTCTCTATGTTGAGTTCATGTTCATGTTGTTATTGATCTTGAGATTTCATCTCGAGCCATGATTATATTCTGTCTCATGTGCATAGTACTCTCTACTCCACTCACTGAGTATTTATATACTCACTCCCCAGTTTGATGTTTTTGATTGCAGGAAAGGTATTGTATAGAGAGGAGCAGGATTAGTGGTTGCCTGCTAGCTGTGCCGCTCCATAGTATAGTATAGTATAATGTAGATAGAGGTTTATATTTTTTGGTGTATTATAAACCTTCTATTGTATATAGTGCATAGTTACAGTCATAGATCCTGTTGTGGATATGGGTTTGACCATGGATGGATTGGGAAGCAGGTATATATATATATGTGTGCAGATCAATTGTGTGCCTGTGATAATGTATTGCTATATATTGTCCAGGTTTATTATGTGACAGATTATGTGATTGCTGCTCTGACAGGTAGTGTGTTGTATGTATTGAGATAATCCTGACAGGTCACTATAGGAAAAGTGATCATTTTGTGCATGCATCATGCCAAATTTTTCAAGATTTATTGATGATTGATAGGTAGTAGGGTTCTACGCGGTGGCTGGTGGCCTTATGCCTACCCGCACCCTAGGACCGTCGCGGCGGCCCGCCGGGAACGGGGCGGGGGTCGTGACAATATCGTATCGTATCGGTTCGATATCGATATTAGTACTGGTGGCGTGTCAATTCTCGAAATGCCAAAAAAATTTCATACCGTACCATATTTATATTATACTAGTATGATACGGTGTGATGAACCTTAATACGTGCTAATATTCTAATAACCATTACTGCACCAACTAACCTTTTAAACCCACGCAAATAGAGGTGTCAATTCTTCTCAATTTTAATGGGTTAGGTTTTGGCGACGGAGAGAGGTATTACCCATCGTGGATCCAGAACTGGTGCAGCTGATGGTACTACCCACCCCGAGCCCACCCAAACCATATATAAGCCGCCTTTCTCCGGCGCTTCCCCGGGACAAATACCTATCGTTATGTCCATAGCGGCGGAAGGCAACGGCAGCCGGAGTCCGTAGAAAGATGTGGATTCCGGCGTTATTTAAAACTCATGGCTGAGTTAGCCAGCCGGCCGGCCCTCCATCAGGTCTTCTTGAAGACCAAACTACGAGCGGCAAATCTATTACGGGATTTTCTTTCTTCGCCTCTCTTCTTTCTTCTTGTTCCAGGGAATACTCAGAAGACGAGGCTTCCCATGGATTTCATACTGGTAAAAACAAGAACACATTCGAATCCCTAATTTTCTAACTATCTCATGCTCGATTATTATTAGTTTCCTTCGTTCTTGCTTCTTATTTCTAGGGTGTGATTAGAGGGCCGAAGAAGAAGGAAGCAGAGAAGGAGGCGGTTCGGCGCCCCGATTTTTGGATCGAAACCTCCGATTCCGTCTCTCACCTCTGCAGTTTCGATGCTGATGGCCGCCTCTCTGTAAACCCTTCTCTTTTTACCCCCTCCCTCTTCTTCTTTCATTTCACTCGTTATTGGTGATGCTTTTCTTTCTCTTTTTGTAAATTTCTACTGTGGTTGTCGAACTGGTTTCTTGGTGACTTTGATTCTTTGTAGGAGAGATCATATGGAAAGGCCTATGGGTTTTCTTTGTATTCGTTCAAGGTCAAGCTTGGGCTACGAGAGGGTTATGAGTTTTTTTTTTTCATGTTATTTGTGATAGTTATTCCAAGAAGTAACTGATAAGCTATGGGATAACGATTGTAGGCATAGAATTTTTGCAAGGAAGCGTATCGATACATAAGTCTCAATTCAATTCTAATTCCTTTAAAGTATAACAAATTAGAATTTGGGCAAACTCCATCTAGCAATGTCTTAGGTGATCTCCAATCTCACTGTTTCCAGTCTCTTCTTTCTTCACCAGTACCTCAAAACTTCTCTCCTATGGTCTTACATGCCCCTCCAACTTCCTTAGATGCTTCTTGAATTTTTGTCCTCAAATATCCCATAGGAAACCTCTAAGGAGGCTCTTTGTCCTTGCAGCAGAAAGAGATTGTAAATGCAAACAAAAGGTACTGCTATTCAAGATTATGCATAATACAATGTTCATGCATGGTACAAAGTGATACTGCACTATCTTGTTCTTGTGTGATCGAATTCACATTGCATGAGATCCACATGGGAGGGCATAATTCTTATCAAAAGTCGGATTTTCCAATTTACCTATCAGTGCTACCTTGGACGCTGTACAAAATATACTGAAAATTTTGCTAATACACAAGGATAAATATTATTGACGGTAAAAGTCGGGTGGCTCCTTTTTGCCTCCGTTTACATCAAAAAAAAAAAAAATTTATTGATGATAACAACACATCAGTTTTTCTTGAAAGCTTTTCCTCTTTCAGAAAGAGAAAGGTGAGGATAAACACTATTGCAAAAGTCTTTGAAATAGCCATAACATATTCGAAGAAGGTGTATCGGTTGATATTTCTATGGATGCAAATCCTGTGAAGAAATGATAGAGTAGGCATCGAGACCTATCCCAGATACTGTAATTAACAAGAGAATGTGATTCATATTTGTCCAAGGACATTAGTTTAGAAATGCTCCAGTAATGTGTTCTTATTTGCTAGAAAATAGTTGTGATCTAATGAGTACTTTTCTACATGGAGGGCCTCAAAGGGAGTCACCTTAGTTTCTTTCTTGGATAATGAGTCATTAGATAGTTTAACAATCTGGCAGTGGAACTGGAGTTTGCTCATCAAACTATTCCACCTTAACTTTTCTTTGTTCAACAATTTACCTATATAGATTATAAAAAAAGAGAAGGGATAAATAAATATACTAGACTTAAATTAGAGAATTCAGATTAAAACTCAGCTGCTTTTATTTTCTTAAAAAATTGCAAGCTTTATATATGACTACGAAAAATGCCTCATGTGAGAATTACTGGGTGGACTGTCTTAATGCCTCGGTTCGACTCTGTTTACCAGTTTCACCTTGAGAAATATAATTCTTTACAGCTAACTTTTGAGCTAGTCATAATCTTCTGATATAGGAAGACCAGACATCTCTTCTTCCTAATTGGTGGGGCGTTTGTGTTTTTTTCTTTTTCTTTTCCATAGTGCCAACATGAAGGTTGATGCTTGCATGAATTCTGAAAAATTACAACCCTCTCTCTCTCTCTCTCTCTCTCTCTCTCCCCTCTTTTCCTGAACATTAAATTGCTCTCAACAACTACTGGAATATGGTTATCACCCACTGAATGAATCATATCTTTAGCAACTACTTTCATATTCCATTAAGCATTTTAGAGGTCTTGTAACCTTGGTCCATGAGAGTGATATCTGATTTGTAATCGGCATGTGGGATGGAACTCTGATTCATATGATTGTGAATTTTGAGAAAAATAAAAATATGGATGCAAGCTAAAGGTAAATTTACATATATACATCTTATACGCATTCTTATTTCTTAAGACTCTATGCAGTTTTTTTTATCAATTTTTACCATGAAATTACCAGGTCATGCCAGGTCCCTTCCCTATTCTGTCAGACTTTTATAAAATCCAGTTTCTATCACTATCCAATTGTCCAAGAAACAAAAGGAAATGACAGATTATGTAATCCTATTGAATTTTTATCACAACCGGCCCTCCAGGAAACAAAATGGAAGGACTATGAAACCTTCTCTCTGCACAAGAATCTTTCTATTTTTTTCTTTTCTTTCTTCTTTTTTTTTGTGTGTGCGCATAGGCTTGGGGCAATAAAAGAACAATTTTTGTCTGACTAGAGTTGTGGTATTTAACTTTAGGTGAAGGTTATGTGCGATTCGAGACCAATAGTTCAAAGAATGCTTGATTCTTTCCTAAACAAATTTTTTCCATCAGGGTATCCTTACAGGTAATCTTTTGCTCTAGCTATTTCCTTTGATAAACATGAATTAGTGTAGTGTGATAGTAGGTGAAGGTTGTTACCTGTTAATCTTGTTTTTGCTATGCAGTGTGAATGAAGGCTACCTGACTTATACGCAATTCCGTGCACTTCAGCACTTCTCGAGTGCTGCACTATCCGTCTTATCAACTCAGGTTTTTTCTATTTTTTCTTTTTTTTCTTAAATAATGCTAATCAGTTTTTGTTTCTTCGTGACTTGAAAGTCATGCACATGGTAGCTTTTTGTGAAATCCTAACAAAATACTTTAAATCAACTATACAAACAAGTTGTTATCTTTATCAAATTGCAGAGTAAAATAGTTAATTTGTAGCTTTACTTTAATGGCTTTGTAGCATACCTTTGGACTGACAACCAATGTGGGCTCTGGCTCAGTCGCTGCTATTTGCTGCAGGATTGCGACCTACTCCTGCACAAGCAACTGCCGTGAGTTGGGTAAGAAATATATAATGGAATTAAAAAGACATTTTTAAATTGCTTTTTCAACAATCTATCCCATTACCTATTGTTTCTCTGCCAGATTTTGAAGGATGGGATGCAGCATGCTGGAAAGCTTATATGTAGCAATATGGGTGCAAGAATGGATTCAGAACCAAAAAGCTGGAGAATACTTGGTGGGTAATTTGGATCTAACTATATTCATTAATATAACAACAATGCAATTCTTTTTCCTTTTCATCTTGAGGCTTTTCTCCCATTTTGCTGACTATATAGTGCTTTGCTTATGGTCTTGTAGCTGATGTGCTCTATGATCTTGGCACTGGTCTGGACGTTCTTTCACCATTATGCCCGCATCTTTTTCTTGAAATGGCTGGCTTAGGCAATTTTGCAAAGGTACATGCTTTCTTTTTATGTGATTGTTTTGCATCATCATCATCATCATCATATTCAGTGGTAATGGTTGGTATGCACCTCTGCCTTCATCTCTTCATTATGTCTCTAGAAAGTTCAGGTCTTTTACCATGTTTTGATTACTAATCTTAGCCCATTGGGTCCATAACTTACGCGACATAAAGACATTATGTTGCAATTTTATCATATAGAACTCTCATTTTCTGTAGTTAAAACCAAGTTTCATCCCACATTAGTATTTCTGTAGTGGATAATAAAATCTTTTGTATATTAATTTGCAGGGATTGGCAGTTGTTGCAGCAAGAGCAACAAGGTTGCCTATATATTCATCGTTTGCTAAAGAAGGTAATCTTAGCGACTTATTTGCAAAAGGAGAGGCCATCTCAACCCTTTTCAACGTTGTTGGGTTAGGAGCAGGCATTCAGTTGGCATCCACAGTTTGTTCATCAATCCAAGGAAAGGTATCTTTTTTCTAACCAACCTTTATTTATGTTTTTCAACTCCAGAGAGTGATATCTATGATATTTTCTAATCAAAGACATGCCAATTCCATTGCTAGTTGTCTTATACATACATACATACATGTATGTATGTATATTATGTCTGTGTGTATATAGCATCCGTTTCTTGCTTTTATCCTTAATATCGTTTAATTGAGAACTATTGTATTGGAGGCTATTCAAAATCAGTTTAATTTATGGAGGTAACGGACAAGAAGCTTGTCATTTTTGTGTGTCAAATGAACAATTATTGTGCAATAATATGGAAATTCATGTTCTCTTCATTTCAAATTTTGGCATCTATTGTGGCAAAATGATTTCAACATTGTACTTGTTTATGTACCTAAGGCCTCGGCATGACAGTAAGATTGCTCCATCGTGACATGGAGGTCACGGGTATGAAACACAGAAACAACCTTTCCATATGTGGGGGGAAAGGTTGCATACATCTAACCCTTCCTAGACTCTGCAACGACGGAAGCCTCGTGCACTGGGCTGCTTTAAAGGAAACTTCCTAGAGAAAACGGCATTTTGTTGAAGGGCTCTTGTAATGTCCTTGTAGAATCATGTTTCCTGAGGATTCATGTTATGCCCAAACAGAAAATTGCACAGATTGGAACTTTTTGTTCTTATCATGAAATCTTTGCTACTTTGATTAGCATAATGAATGTGTATTAATACTGTTATTTCTATCAGATATATGTATTGCCCTGTAGATGGATGTCACATCATAATAATGTATTTTTTCAATGTATACAGTATAGTAGAAGGACCATATGTTTGAGTACTATAGCATGCACTGTCTATCATAAATTTTATTGTACACTTGCCAACTTAAACTACAGATCATGGTATTTGCTTTGCTACATATTTAAGGATCAAAAATATTATAGCTTATAAGGTCCTTGTTTGTAGTGACTAGTGAGGCATTTCTTGCTTTAATACTAGCCAATTACTTATGAAATGAACAAAGAAAATACTGAAAAAGCAGCTAGATGCCCTTTACAGTTTAGCGGTTTAACTGACCTTATTAACAAAACAATTTTGAGCTACAGGATAATATAAAACTGAAGGAATTGATTTCACCAAATCAATTGTAGCAGTTTTGACAATTTCTCCTGTTCTTCCTGAGACCAGATCAGAAGGTTTTTGCTCCAGTATGGTCCAGTGTTTAAAGTTCCAACCAACATCACTTTGTAATGGATGTGGATGATAATGCTTTATTTTTTTTTCTTGTTTGTAATTTTCTGTGTTAAGAAATCTGTTATTAACCAATCAGAAATGAAAGAAAGAAGCTTATGGAAACATTGCTTGGTGGTATATAAATAGTGCTCTAGAGAAGCAAAAAATGTATCTTAACTATATTGCAAATGGCCTGTTGCATGGCAACAGTAATGAACTGGATCCAATAAGGCGAAGACGGCCAGACTTGCACTTAACATGAGTATATGTTACATCCATACATAGAAAAAGTATGTACTGTCCATATATCACTGAAATATGTAAATTTGATATGGGGCACCCCTCAAACACAAAGCACATTCTAGGTCAAGATTTCATTTGGTAGAATTTTAATTATATGATACTATAAATCCTAAAAAAGCTTCAATATTCTCGGCAAGACTATTGGAAAGTGATTGGTAAACAAAATAACAATTGATCTTATATTGCTTTGGCTTCGTGGAAACTAGAACATTGGTGACTTGAGTAGCACATGGGTTCCAATAATTTAATAAAGTGGAAAACTTAGCAGTGTCAGCAAGTCAAAGATGAAGCCAAACAACTCACATTGGAAAAGAATAAAATTAGCTTAAGTGTCGTAGTGGTCGATGATGCCTGCTTACTACATAAAGGCCCATCAGTAAAACATACTTACTACAAGGATGTTATTTAGCTGGAAGCTTGTAATCCGATACTTATCATGATTCATTATGAGAACTCCTATCTGAAATTTGCAATGCCGTTCCATTAATTGTGTTTTGACATACCTACAGTTGATAGCGGGTCCTGTGCTTTCTGCCATACACATCTATAGCGTAGTAGAAGAGATGCGAGCAGCTCCTGTCAACACACTAAATCCCCAGAGGACGGCCATGATTGTAGCAGATTTTGCCAAGGTGCAAAACAGTCCTTTTCATTCAACCTACTCTGCATGTCTATGTTCTGATCCTTACTGTTGCATTCCAAATCAGAATGGAAAAGTTTCCAGCCCAGCTGACTTGAGATACCGAGAAAATCTTCTCTTCCCTGACCGCATAATAGAGGAAGCTGGAAGTGTGAAGGTTGGGCAGCCACTCCGCAAAGTCTTGAATAAGTCTTCAAAGCTTGAGGAGCTTCGAGAAATATTCCCAAAGGAGAAGTTTCTGATCAGCTGCAACAACAAATGGACGGATCTGGTCCTGGAGCAAAGTGCGACAGGGGAGGATGCATTGAGGGGGTGGTTGGTTGCCGCTTTTGCTGCGGACATGGAGAAGTTGGGCCTTGGATCTAGCCAGACTGTTCTCCCTGCGGCCTATGAGAAGATGGAGAGTATCTTCCCTTCATTTCTATCTGAACTGAAGACAAGAGGATGGCACACCGATCAGTTTTTAGATGGAAATGGCAGCAGATTTGCATTTTAATGCATGTGCCATCTTCTTATTTCAGTTTCAGGATGAAAGCTAGGAACCCATTTTAGTTTAAGGTGTGTTTTTTTAATCTCACACCAGTTTTGGCATTAGTAAGGGTCTCAACATCCTCCTTTTCTGGTGAGATTTGTAACTTCACCATGTTGTGCATTCTGCAATTATTTTTATACATATTTTGAGAACATGTACATATTGAGTTGACTGTATGGAAGCTATTTTCTTTTCATACATGAAGCATTGCCATAGTTACAAAATAATACTCAGCTCTTTTAAAAAATGTTTCCACATATTCACGAACTATTAATTTTTTAAGTTTTTTGAGTTATTCTCTTTGAATTTGCTCTTATAATAGCCTGGGTGTGTGAGAATATGAAGAAAATTAGAAACATCATGGAAGTTCCACACAGTTTTTTAATTCTTTGGTTAAACTGTCTCAACTCTCAAATAATCGAACTTTTTACCAACTGATACCAATTCATAATTTATGCAAATTTGTCAAATAAGTAATTTTACAAATCATCATATACTAGAGGACTTTCTTTTGATGCTTATTCCAGGCTCTCAACATACATAGACCATTTATTTTTTCATTTTCTCTATCCGTATATTATTTTTATATAATTTGTTCCCTACCGTCGCTTGGTGATATCATGAATTTTGTGACAATGCCCATTATGCTGAAATCAAACATAACAAATATAATATGGATTATCTGTCATGCCAGTCTCATTTGCTCTTGTTCATTTATTGTTTCGTATTAGGAATCCCATCATCTTTTGATTTTGTTTTGCTCGTATTGTGCACTTGTGATAAACATTTTAGAATCTAGGGATGCTGCAATGAGTGTGTTACATGAAATCAGTCTATAATAGTATTGTTGCTGATCTGTATGTATTCTTGTTCTCTGAAGTGCAAATTCTGTTTCATCCGTTCTATGAATTCAAATATCTTTAAGACTTGTGGCAAATTTTCATTTGTTTTCATTATCAATTCTTGATTGCCTGATGTTGGACAAGATAGGAAGTCGCAAAAGGATTGTACCCAAAATTTTAAGTAAGCACGATCGTGGGTCAGTTATTGTAAGACAAACAGCTTTCTTGTTTAATAGGCCTTTAGAGCCCTCCTAACCATTCTCAACAATGGGCTTTATTGGGTTTCATGCTAGAAAGGAATCTTGTTTTATTTTCGTTCTAAAGTTCTCTGACAAAGAAAGCAGGCGTGTATTGAAAACTGACGCTATTTTGTTGAAAGGAGAGATGTGCGTGGGAGGTAGGGATCCATCTCCTTCTTTAAGACGTCTAGAGCTTGGTGAGAGGATGCGTTTCTTTTGGAGCGAAGCAAACGGTGTAGTGCCGTGGATTGAATGGTTTCTTTTCTGGACCGAAGAGGTGCAGTTGCCGGAGGTTTTTCGGAATTTGTTGTTTTCCGACTTTTTTGGATATTCTCATACTAGAGTAGTTTGAATTGCACGTTATAGCAAAAAGAAAAAAAAGAATAAGAAGGTAGAGATATTTTTGCTCCATATGTTTGTTTTTTTTTTGGCCCTTTTACCGGTCTTAGATCACATGCCTTGCAGAGTATACCATTTAGTGGTTCATAAGTGTCGATTAGTTTCAACGGTCATTATAGGCTTTGAAATCAGCAGTTTGCTGCCATAATGCAGCATTTGGAAATTGATGTTCAGCTAATGGTGGCACTGAAAAGGTAAAAGAAAAGGGTAGGTTTTGGTGAAGCAAAAGTTTCTTATTAACAGTTTTTCTTTGTTATCTCCGGAGTCTGGAGAAGAGAGATGACTAGCTAATCAGTAATCCATTCAACTTGTCAGTCTCAAGTTGCGTGATCTTTAAGTCTTCTACTAAGAATGAAAAATTTTGGTGGTCTTCTTCTAATCTTAGTAGCATTTTCCCCCTTTCTTTTGACTTAATTCTGACATTGGTAGCCAGTCCACAACATGTGTTCTGACTGGAGTTGTCTCCCGCGCATGCCAGACCAGTCACAAGTTAATCTTCAGTGGTAAACCTTAATCATCTTCATGTTATTATCAAACAGGAGGACCATAGCATAGAATGTTTATAACCAATGGTGTTATTGATTTATTGTTAATTTTGATTTTTATCTGGTTCCCATAGTTATTAAAAATAATCATCCCTCATTATAAACAACAATTTGTAAGTTGGAAGGCTGTTTTGAGAGTTCTTGGCGTTCAGAATGAGTGCTTAGTTAATGCATAGCTGATCGAGAGTTAGATTTGGTCTGGGTTCTACGTGTTCAATTTAATTTGGTGTGACTTGATGCAAAAGTTTAATCAGATTGCCTTGGGCTTACATGGTGTAAGTCTGTAAGCTTATTTAATAAGGTTTTGGACCGGGTTAAGCTTGGAATCTGTTGCGGGGACGGCATTTTGCCTAGCCCACATTAAGCTAGCAGAGAAAGAGGACTGCGTTCCTCCCGAGGTATTGTCCGCTTTGGGCGCTCCGGCCCGCACGTCCAGCGCAGACGGGGAGGACCACTGCCCTTTGGGCGCTCCGGCCCGCGCGTCCAGCGCAGACGGAGGGAGACCACTGCCCTCACGGTTTGCCCTTTAAAAGGTGCCTCGAGAGGAAAGGTTTTCCAACCCCCATTTAAGGCACAGAACCTTCCCGCTACTAGCCGATGTAGGATTAAATTCAAGACCCCTCCCCTCCCGCAACATAGCCCCCCCAGTGGGAAGGTTATTGAGCCTCCACAGTCCTGAGGGGTAGTCAACGGTCGGAGGAGGCGCCCCTACCTGGCGCGCCATCTGTTGCGGGGACGGCATTCTGCCGGAGCCTCACACAACAGCCTAGCTCACATTAAGCTAGCAGAGAAAGAGGAATGCGTTCCTCCCGATGTATTGTCCGCTTTGGGCGCTACGGCCGCGCGTCCAGCGCCGACGAGGGAGACCACTGCCCTTTGGACGCTCTGGGCCGCGCGTCCAGTGCAGACGGGGGGAGACCAGTGCCCTCACAGTTTTGCCCTTCAAAAGGCGCCTCGAGAGGAAATGTTTTTCAACCCCCATTTAAGGCACAGAACCTTCCCGCTGCTAGCCGATGTGGAACTAAATTCAAGGCCCCTCCCCTCCCGCAACAGAATCCAATAATTCGGTTTGAATCCGATCCAACTTTTGAATTTGGATCGAGTACATAAGAATATAACCAGTTACAGAGTTGGATTAGGATCTAAGCAAAAAGAAAAAGAAAAAAAAGGTTTCTCAACTAGATTTATTTTGGATGGAACCATGTCTACTATTGATAGATCCAACACCTGGCCATATAGTCCCCACCTCCCTCCCATATAGGCCCCATTTGGCAGAGCTTTTGGAAGGCCAAAAAGTACTCTCTGATCCTCTAAAATCATTTTTAGATAGAATAGGGGTGTTTCGTAAAAAAATCGAGAAGATGTTTTAGCTTTGCTAGAAAGCTAAAACAACTTTTTTGAAGAAGTTTTATCTCTAAAAAAATACTTTTAGGCTCCATCGGAAAGCTGTTTTGAGTTATAATTTTTTTTTTAAACCAAAATACTCATGATAAAATATAATAATTACAGATAATAATAATATTAATATATAATAATAATAATATTTTTATATCTTAATTGTTGTATTATACTATAAATATAATATTATATTACATTATATCATAATACATTGATATATTATGTTATATTATATCAAATTATATTATATTATTATGCTAAAATATACAATATTATATTACTATATTATATATTTATGTATTAATACATATTATATTTTTGTATGCTCTATAGTATAATACTATGTAATATTCTTTATAGTCATTTTGTCATACCAAAAGTACTTTTTTAGTTTGTTTACTAAATACATATCAAAGTCACACTGCACTTTAGAAATATATTTACCAAATAACAAATAATTTTTTTATAAAAGTTCTACCGCCAACAACTCTGCCAAATGGGGCCATAGTATACCGGCTCCCTTCTTACATCATTGGCTACCCTCTTAAAACTGCTTGGTTACAATGGTTAGTTATAGTTTTGATTGTTGAAGGAGATTTAATCAGAGTATGTTGCTGTTTCTATAATTTTCCTTGGTCTATTTGCATTTGCATATGTCCTCTTATGCTGACGACCATTTCCATGACTATTATCAGCCTTGGGCGTGTCGTAAGCATCGATTACACCAGCTACTTTACCTCTAAATCTTTGGAAAGTAGGAGAGGTTAGACTGGAGGATTAGAAGTGAAAGTGGAAGAGAAAGTGGGCATGAAGAGTCTACAAGTTTGGTGAAAGTCATTTAAAACAATAATCGATACAAAGACCAAGACTATAAGATGATAGATATCTAAAAAGCAGTTGGAACTTGTTGATGTGTCAAAATTTTTTGAGAAAGAGCGAGTCAAAATTGATTATAGAAAAAAGGAAGACTACCATGAGGAGGCTTAGTGGAAGATAAGTCTTTGTTTTCAGTCGATCTGTTTGTAGTGAATACTTGATAAAAAAAAGAAAAGAAATGGGAGGTGGTTAGCTAGTCTTTGATAGAATTTTTGCTGACATCAAGAATATCATGTTTCTGGTCTTCTTTTGTCCAATGTTAAGTGGCAATCATTTTATAAAATGGATCAATCTTTCTAAAATTTTATCTGACCAATCATATTGGTTAAGATAAATTAAGATCTCGATTTGTCCAAGTATTAACGGTCCATTAGAATGGCTGAAATCTACACTATAAAAAGATGCCATACCTCTTATCGCCAGAGACTTCTCAAAGAGTAGGTAATACCAAGCACATGGTTTGTGTTCGAACAGAAGACTTTCCATACTTTCGCATAACGCAAAGAAGGATGATGTTCGCTTGTGGGCTTTGCTCTTTATATTAATATCGACCATTCCAATGCACGAGGGTGGACAAAAAAGAACCCTTTATAGTAATTTAGCGATAGTGGTTGATTGGTTCCAGGGGCAGTTTAGAATAGTAGAGAGACATCCTCTACCGTAGTATATTTTGCAACTTATAAGGGATTGCATTACTTTCTAAGCTAGTCATGTCTACCGTGAGACAAATAGAAATATAGATTAGATTTTGTAGCTAGCATTCTAGTAATGCACTACATGCCGATTATGTGAAAGTGCGATTTTTTATAATATTTTATTTTTTAATTTTATTGGATGCATTTATATTAGATAAGCATGGCTCGGTACGGTTTATTTAAAAAAAAAAAACTTTATATAGACTTTTGGGTGTTTGGTGCTGAGGGTACTCATAGAAGAATTCTTTACATAGACTTTTGGGTGTACGGTGCAGGTCAGTGGAATTTCTCTCTCAGTGTCATCGTAAAGGCTGGTTGAATGTGAATAGGTTCATAAAAATATTTGGTCTCAACTCCCAGATGGATTGTTATTTCAGCCTTAATTGCTTCAACTTGCCTTCAGAAACTCACCATCGGCGACTTCATCTCAAAATGCTGAATGCCCAAGTACTTGTTGCCAAACATGCTATTTTTTTAATACTAGTTGAACCACCTTGCGCATCCTATGGTGTCAGCTTAGCCCTAGGTACAGGTGTCCTTGGACAAATGACATTGCATGAAAGAAATAAAGTATTTAGATTCCAAGGATTACAATAACATTACACAACACTGTAAGCATCCAATTGAAATATAAAGAAACATGCCAATTTGTGCAGCCTAGTTTTGGCTTTCAGCACTCACATCTGCTGCATCTTTGACTGCAAATACTAAACAACTCTGATTGGGGAAATATTATGAATTTTTGACAAAAATGTTGCTCTGACTCCCATCCAACCTTTCCATCAGAAAACAAAAAATGACTTCCATCCAACCCACTGAGAACTTGGCTTCAACTTTCTTTTTCTTTTTCTTTTTTGCCTGTCAAAATCTTTGACAACCCATGCTTTAGGAATTTCTCACATCTTGGTTTATGCAAGATCTGCTGCTTTCATATTATTAGCCGATGAACGAAGTATAAATATTTATAGCTAATCTCATCTCGATTTCAAACTAAGCTTGAACAATCCTGTCATATGACTCAGCTAAAATTGAATATTTGCATTTTAATGTCAATTAGCCAATTTTAGGGTTATATCCAAGCTTCCACTTGTGAGCCGGGATAGTTTAAGTTCAGCACATTTTACAAGTTATGTGGATATTGATATATAACTCATGCTTGGCACATTTCGTAATCGAAAGGCATGTAGCATCCTGTTACTTTCTAAGCTTGAGCACTTCATTGTTCATATCTTCTTTCCCACTCCTACAAAATTGCTAGCCAACATTTTTTTTTTTTTTTGAGAAGAACTTCACAACCTTAAAATATGTCCACTTGCACATCTACTGATTAATTAGGTGAGAGCCCAATTTTTAGCACGTTATGCTTTATTCAGTATAGTAATATTTTGCAGCTTATGCAACAGATTTTATTGATGCTATGTTGAGATTCACTTTTTATTCAAAAATCTTTCTAATATAGTGAATGCAGGTCTGAGTTGCATGATCAACAAAAAAAAAAAAAAAAGTATAGCATATTCTAGTTAAAAAAATTCTTGAAAACTAAAGCTGCGGTAGATTTGTGCTCAAAATAGGATGGGGAGACAGTTCGTGACAAAAAATGAAGCTGGTGTTATACATTAACTTTTAAGATTGATTCAATTCATCTCAACCATGAAAAAGAAATAGTTATACAGTAATTCCAAAATCTTTAGTCAAACAACATTTGCAGTCATCTCCATTTACTCAAAAAATTCCACAAACCAAAAATATAAATTTATTTATATAGAAATATAGAGATACAAATACTTTTTTTTATTTGAGAACCAAACGTAGTGGGTAGCCTCCCTTGGTCTCTGGGCACCTCCGGCAGAAGCCAAGCAGCAGAGTCCGGCAAATTCTGGCCAAAATAGTACACTCTGATGTGAAAAATAGTACGGTGCATTTCACCAAAAAAAACAAAGGAAAAAGGTACGATTCGAACACCGTGGCGGGCACGGACAGCCGTATCTCTCCTTTAGAATTTGTGAAGATTTCCCCAAGAAAACCGTGCATGGCATGAGAGACAATGGCGGCATTCCTTGAGTCTCGGTCTAAGAGACAACCCACAAACTACGTTCTACTGCTGGTACTGCATTCCTTCTGGGTGTGGTACATTCTAAAAGCAATGGCATAATCTGTAGTCGTTTTTGCTAGCCAGTGGACCTTTTTCTTTGAACAACAATAATGGAAGACTTCATGGCTGGAGTTGCATAGCCTTGGCGTAGGGATGATTGGAAGATACATAAATAATTCTTGTATGGCAAATTGAGTGGTTAATAAAGATTGAAATTACCTTCGAAAGAGTAAAAATTGTTTGCGTGCTTTTTTTTTTTTTGATAAACCAAAAAAATGTGTTAATCTGGAGTAAATACATTTCATGGAGTTAGACAAAATGAGATTTATCAAACTCCCTTGATTTCAGGTCCAAAGAATGGGCTTACCATGGTTTGCCAAATAATATTTTACTAAAAATGGATGGCCTGATAGGATAATAGCTTATATTGGTATACAAATAGGTTGCAGATCAGACTAATATGAAATAATTAATTATTCAAAAATTAAGTAAATTATAATTTTTTTAGAGATTATGGATGATTTGAGAAACTTACCCTTACACCCCTTAGGTGTATTTTTATATAATATTTTAATCTATAACTTAACCATCTTGCAACTTAATAAAATATTATTTAAATTGTTAATCTTAAATAAAACATAAATACCATATGGAAAAAAAATTCGAAAATAACTAAAATAATGTTAAGCAATATAACAACTATCCAATGATATAAGAAAACGTGCGCATCATCCTTTCTATCTGAGAGCAATTTCGATTTTTTTATATAAGTTTAATGAGTTCACCTGAGAGCAAGCATCTAGTCAAGCAACAAACAAAGGCAAAGCCAATATAACTTGATTCTCATGCCAAATAGGTTCTAATCTCTGCAACTTATTTGTATAGCAGAACTATTTGGCCACCAAGACTAGTATTTGGTTATTATAATCATGAATATTAAAAAACATGTATCTTAAGGTCCCACCAAGAAAAGAATCATATGTTCTGCATCACAAAAAGGAAAATGGACAGCATTCACAGCGACATCCACTCGAGAAAAAGATTATATTAAGGGATTATTTTGTTTCGAATCCTTCTCTTTAATATGACAAACGGATCCTGATTAGATTACTTTGTGTTTGTTATATGACTTCATCGTGCAACAATGTTCCAAGAATATTGTCTGACTTTTTGTGCCATGAAAACGTCTTTCATTTTTCATGTCAAAGCTGTACGGATATTAAAGTTATTTTTCATTTCAGGGTTATCAAAAACAATGCTTATGACCATATGACATGCAATGTGAAAGCATTAAATTCAGCTATTCTTGGTGCATGACATCGTGTGTAATTGCAATCCAGTTCCATACCAAGCTCTACAACTAATAAAAGTATCTCCCTCGCGGAACGTGATTATTTACACACACTGGTTCTATCCTATCAGCAGTCAACAAGTTTTTTTATTTTAATCTGTAACTTTTCTTAATAGGTGCAGCAGTTGACACATGTTTCAGATTTCTTTCTCCTTATACTATTTTCTTCACAAGCTTCACCTATAAAATTTAATTTTCAGATTAGATGGACGATTTTACCATAGATATGGCTTGTTTTTTCGGGTTTTGTGAACTCAGATAGGACACTGGAGGCCATGCTGCTCTTGCCTGTGGCTTGGTTTAAACTTCTTATATCCTAGAATTCACTAATTAGAAAGAAAAAAAACGTACATGGACCCCTACAAGGTTTAGGGGAAATATAGATTTCTATCGAATATTTCAGAAATATACATTTTATTTCTTAGTTTTTTCTATGTTATAACACATAATTCCCTATTGTTATCTTATACATATCCAACCTCATGGGCATTAATTTGTTTCTCTAAAATATGAAGTTTGTGCAAGAAAATTTATGAGAAGCTCAAATCAGAGTCTCAACATCTTTATAGTATTGTTTACAATGATATAATGAAGCAAACAATATCATGAATGATGCTGAAATTTATTGTTAACCAAGAAGTGCATCACTTCAAGCACCGGTGTCACTTGGCTGCCTTGAGTAGATTGTGATCTTTGAAGAGCGAAAACAGAATATTAGATTGTGGTCTTTGAAGAACAAAACAAACTATTGATTTTCTTTTTGTGTTTGCGTCTTGTTATTTGTTGTATTTTTATTATTAAAGAGGAATTGAAGTCCCAAGATGGGAAGAAACATGCCCCAAAAATGAAAAGGATAATGTCGTGATTTGCTTTTGTACTTTAGAAAGGGCATCGCATATTTCTGAAACATTGGGTGGGATTTGTAGTTACCTCAAATCTCGAGAAAGGTTAGTATAATTTACTCTAAAAAGAAAATCATAGGTAATAGCTGAAAGTATCACCAGATTACATTTTATTTATTCCATTGACACTAAACAAATTAGTAATGTATATAACGTTACACAGGGGTTAGCGTGCATCATCTACATGCTTTAGGTGGGACGCTTGGAAGGAAATCGGCTGTATCTTCTGGAAGGTTTCACCTTTTTTCGTACGAAACCACCACTAGGGATCACCTACTGCATAGATCTCAAGGCACTCCAAGCTCCATCATTCCTCTATCAGCATAAATCTCAAAGCGAGCAACTAATGATCTAGCAAAATTCTTCTTTCATGCAAAAGATACACTCCTGTCCTCGCTTAAAAACTCTTAGACTACACATCTTCCATCACGCCCGCATATACTCAATACCTAACATACTAAGAGTTAATCTAAAAGATAGTAATTCATGTCATTGTTGATGTTTTTTACTTGATTAATGACATGAATTTTTAAAGACTAGAAAGAAGATATGCCTCACACCCCAGAAAATGTGGTTAGTGTAAAACAAGTGAAAAATTCTAGCGAGTACAAGCAATGTGCCTTGGTGCTGGAGGATCCAACTTTTCCCGAGTGTGGGAGGTGGATTCCAGCAATCATAGCCTAAAAGCAACCCTTCACTTCTGTGCTGGTGCCAAAATCTAAATGTCGGAAAGTTCCAAGATTATGTGCTGATTTGCCTTGTATCTAAAGGAATTATCATGCCAAATCGATCCCCCCACGTAGGAGAATGTGGCTTTGTGCCAAGAAAAAACGGAAGGCTTTGATAGACCACTATGTAAGTCGCCCATCAAAAGAAATGACCTCCAATGGAGATCAAGACTAGACTATTGGAATAGAGAAGAGCCAATTATAATTGTCTTTTAAGCAGATGATTACATTAGTCTTATTAAATACATCATAAACATTATATAAGCAAAAGCAATATTTATTTTATTTTATTTCATTTTTAAGAAATATGATATATGCAGTTAATATATATATGCAGATATGCACCAATAGACTATAGTTTCCATCGAATATTCAAATGAGTTATTTCTTATGATGCATCTATACATATTATTATACCTAAAAATTCTGTTGCGGGTGTGGAATTTTACTGTTGCTCCTCAACATTTCATCGCACATTAAGCAAAAAGAAATAACACAGTTTCTTGTATCAACCTGATAGTTTTCCCACTTCTTTATTTAGATACTTTTAAAATCTACAAGAACCTTAAAGGTTGCACCAGTATCTACCTAAATTCAAATTACATAAGCAAGGCAATAACCTTGCTTCCTTATAACCTGCCGATCCTCCCATGTACAAGTGAGAGTACTAGATAGATTGCCTTAGAGCTAGTTACGTAATTACCATAGCTCCATAAGATTTTGGAGCATGATATGGTTATAATAACAACTATGCCACAAAATGATTCATTTATATTACTTTTTTGATGCATTAAAAAACTCCAAAAAAAAAAAAGTTACATAGAACCAATGTAATGGACAAGCCACTTTCCTTGGGTGGAATTTGACATCAATTCTTGAAGACCTCATTTTTTTGCATTAGAAATTCTTTAAGATCTCTTACTAGTAGAAGAAATCCATGGAGGACTAATTGTGGCTAGTTAATCAATTTTAGGGTGGGTCTTCCATAATTAAATATTCTATTATTACAAGAAGATCTTGGTGGGGGGGGGGGGGGGTGTAAGATATTCTTTAACTTTAATGTGTCACACTTTTAACCCACTTTATTGATATGCACTTTACAAAAGAACAGTTTTATTTGTAATCTGAAATCTGGATTGTAAAATCTAACTTTATAAACTTCACCAATCTTCCAATATGAACCTGAAACCTTTACCTAGTTTTCGTGCGGAGGGGAAGGGTGACAACTAATGAACTCAAGTATTGTTGGCCTTGGATTTGACCTTGTTCACGCTCATCATAATTTTAAAATTCTTATGAAGCATTAGAAGAAAATCCTGTATCCTCGATTCACTTCAGATGATGACACCAAGGCAGGTTGTCCAAGTGTTTCCATGCAGAATTTCAAATATGAAGGCATGCTTTCAGTCCCACAGCCTATCTATTAATATATGCTTGGCACACGAGCAATACTAGGTCGAACTTAAGAGAGAATGTATATATTATTTTAATCTTCACTTACATATATCGTATAGTCCTCTTTTCATCAATGTATGGATCTCTCAAGCTTAATATCTACGGGGTACAATCCCTGGTCTCTTGTTTTTTTTTTTTTTTCATTTGGTTTAAGGATTACCAGTTCATGACTGCACTTGTCCTTTCTTTGGATTAAGGTGTCCTACTTGTCCTTCTACGACAAGTTTATGGCACAAAAATTCAACGCCCATGGCACTTCTTCCACTATTAAACACCATCTCAACTTGAGACTATAAACTAGTTAACGTAGGGGGCCAAGTATGCAGCCTGCTTCTTCTTTCAAACCAGTCTCCAATCATAACACGGCAGCTGGCATCCTTGGTCAAAATTAGCCATTATGTCAGTGCAATTGGACATGAGTCGGAGAGGCTGACCGAGAATTTGGGTCGACCCAATCTAACGACTTTGTTCCCCTGGTTGGAGTCTCCACTTTCGATATGTATATTTTTTCAAACAGACACAAGCCATTAATTTCATGCCGCTATATTGGACTCCTCGTGCTCCATAGCTGCGAAAAGCCCACGGTCGCAGAAGGAAGGCGACAAGAACTATCGAAGGGTGAGACTTATCTCAAGAACTATTGAAGCTAGGGTCCATCATCAAAAAAAAAAAAAAAAAACTATTGAAGGGGGAAGGTGTGAACCCTCTCCTTCTCTCCATGGTAGCTTCGGCCAACCTTCCTGCAGTAAAATTTCTCGCCTACATCTCCCACCACTTGATGGATGTCTCGCGCGTGTTTGATAGTCTACATTATTAAAAGTGAAAGGAAGAAAGCAATAAAAGAAATAAGACCACCCCCACGTTTTTCTGACCATAAGACCATGCATGCAGTGGTCGCTCGTACACGCACGGATCGCCACCAGTTTATCTTTGGATGCGTAGAGATGCCAGTGTCTCTACAGGAACCAGCCATTTGGCCTTCCCCTAAGCTTATTCCTATTAGTGTATCTCATGGCGGATTTTCTTGATTAAAGAAAGGTACCCTATGGCAGATTATCCTGCTGGGATGCTCCTTGGAAGAGCAATTGATGAGTACTAGGTAATAAAATCTCTTCCTGCCATAGATGAATAAAGTTCTTTTCCTAACAAATGATGGGAGGGTGCAGTGCCTTTTAGATAGTGCATGTTTACCAAGAAGCGAACCGAGCCGCAGACTGAATTGCTACCTATGCGGCTCAGCATGTTGGAAAAGTTCTCTGGACTCATCAGGGGGTCCCTCTTGCACTGCTGTGCCAGATTCTTATTCTTGATTCAGTTGGCTGCACTTACACTAGAGTAGGGTGAATAACCATTGTACCAAAAAGAAAAAGCAATTGATGAATACTAGATAATGAAATCTCTTCCTGATGTAGATGAATTAATTTTCTTTTCTTGGTCTCAAAATATTAGTTAAATAATAAGCTCTGGTTTATTGGTAAGTGGAATAGGATATCAATTAATGAGGTGGATTCGATGCAGTTAACAAAAAATCGAAATCGGACCCGAAATCTACCATCGCTTGTTGAAACCAAAACCATTTTTGTATTCATTTTTGTATTCATTTCGTAATTTTTACATATAAATAATCAAATTAAAAAGCACCATCTATAATTTTTATAATATCATTCATATCAATTTAATGGATAAATATATCCAAAACTAATAACATTGCCGCTAAACAAACTCAGTTAATAATATAACCATCAACTTTATTCAAAGTCTATAATTTTATTAATATCAAGAAAAGTTTTATAGATTACCTCATCAACATAAAAGTCATTTTCACTATTATCTTATGGAGTTCCTAATTTAGATTTATACTAAATACAAGAGGCATTAAGAATGTTACTTATGCAGTATGTTCAGTAATAGGTTCGGTATCAAGTTTAGTGCCGGATTAAGTTTTGGGTTAGAGAATTCATCGGAATCGAAACTGAAGCCAAAATCGAATAATTTTTTTAATTTTTAAAACCATTATTTGAACCATCCCCATTTAATTTGAATTAAAACTACTTCATTCGGTTCAAAGCCAAATAAAATATTTAGATACCCATTCATGTTGACATCCCTAAAGTGGAACAATCCATGCCTATTAAGGATGGGATATATTTTAACATCATTTGTAATAATTTAGGTCCTCACTCAAAATAAATAATCAAAAGATATTATTTAAAATTTTTGATTCTATATAAATACGCAAGATATCCCTAGCATAATCGGTATCGAACTAAACATACACTCGTATGAGTCCTCGTAGCAAAATGCCTCTTTAATAACAAAATGGATAGAGCAGGTAGGGCCATGGAGAAAATAAAAAGAAGAAAACAAAGGGAGAAGCCAAAACAAGGTGAAAATATCGGCTTGAAAATGGATACATGGATCTCTATGAAAGAATTGTTCTAGCTCACTCTCTCTCAAAGCCACCTCCAACCTGAACCCCCCACCCCAACACACACAAAGACACAAAGAGGCAAAAATATATGTCCGTTTCTAACTTTATTCATCTTAGGTTCAGGGAACACTTGCCTACATCAAGTTTTATACACTTATACCCCCTCTCTTTTGTGTAACTTTTAAATTACTTAGTAAATCTAACTTCTAAGTGCTTATAGAACCTTTGTTTGTTTTTTTAGATACTTTTTACATTGGCTAACACAAAAAATCAAAATGTATATCCTATTTTAGTTGTATCAGAAACATGTTCCCCTTCGTAGTTTGATAAGAAAGGTGCAGAATGAATTCGTTACAATTATGCTATTCTTTTACCCTTGTAGTAATCATATGATTTTGGACCTTAAAGTTCCATTGACACACACCTAAAGTTATCACGATGTCGACTCAAAATTAGATGGAGTCTAAATCAGATTCCCATGCACTTAAACTTATATTTCTATGCAAACTTGACCTAATCTAACCACGAGATCCCACCAAGTTATAATGATAGTTGCACCTCGCTGTTAAGATATGCTCTATATTCAAAGTTTGACTTGAACTTCGTTAGGATGCAGCTTGATCAGCATTTACCAATAGGCTGCAAGAGATGTTTTTGACTGATTTAAATAGTAGATGATGTCACTGGATGCATATATATCATCTCGTTCTAAGGCTGAATCCTTCTTCATTATAGGGTCCAGTGCTGATTACAGTATTGAAGACGTCCAATTGAGTGCTTTGATTAATTGGATGGCCCTACGCAACTGGGAGGCACCCCAATTCTTAATAGTGATGGACGCTGTCAAGTATACATCCGGACTTGGTCTATCGCCTAGACTAGCGAGCGGGACATAGTCATGGCCTTGGAGAGGGCCGGGGGAGGGCTTTACCTAAGCCAGCGTCAATAAATAATTAGCACTACTCCTTTGTTAAAAAATATCAGGGGAGAGCACACTCATTTGGAGGGCCCCTCCTTCCAGGAAGTTGCTGCAACTTTGAATGAATTAGAGCACGTTGTCTACTGGGTTCAGCGCAAGGATAAATAGCGTAGGGGCTTCCTCTGCTCTTCTCAAGAGCCCAGGGATTAGAGGAAGAAAGAAGAGCGAAGAGTTGAGCTGAGTTGATACCAAGATGGGGAGAGCTCCCTGCTGTGAAAAGATGGGTCTGAAGAAGGGGCCATGGACTCCAGAAGAAGACCAGATACTGACTGCTCATATCCGGAGATATGGCCATGGGAATTGGCGCGCGCTGCCGAAACAAGCTGGTAAGTACGAATTCACTGACAAGTTCTCGTTATAACCTTTGAAGAACTTCTGATTGGTTTTATATATCTACTCATTGAAGAATGTGAAGAGATCGGCTTTCATGAAGAGACAAGGAGGTTTTTAATTCAAAAAGTGATACTTTGCGAATATTTTTCTACGGCTATCTTTAGTTTTCTTTTTTTCATGAATCATGGGAAATGACTTTGCTCCACCAAAAAAGAAAATATTTGAAAATTCTTACCATTGTAAAATAACAATGGAAGCGTTTTAAGGCCTTGATGGCTTGATGAAAGAGAGGTAGTATCATAAAGTCCATAGTTTTTTTTTTTTTTGAGCAAAAGTTCCGTAAAGTGAGTTGGTCTTTGAAAAACTTTAATCAATTCAGGTACTTCGCAGTCATGAATGTTTTGAGCTTTGATTAGAGATGAATGAGGTCTCACCACTCTTTACATTTATCTAAAATTTTATTTCTTTAGGTCTGTTGAGATGTGGGAAGAGTTGCAGGCTTCGATGGATTAACTACCTGCGACCGGATATCAAACGAGGGAACTTCACAAAGGAGGAAGAGGAAACCATCATCCACTTGCATGAGAAACTTGGGAACAGGTACAGTTCAACACAAAATACGGCTCTCCTATCTTTTTTCCAGCGAAGTATACCGTTTCCTAAAAAAAAACACAGAGAGAAAGAGACAAAAGGGCATAAACAGCCACAAGATTTTGACTGGAAATATTTCAAAAGAAATAGGAGAAGATGCTTCTTAATTTTTTTGTATTTATTCTCTTAGCTTGCTAATGACCTCGGTTAATAAAAAAGAAAGTTTGGAGAGTCTCAAAGATTCCTTTCGTTTTGGCTTTGGCTACCACCACTACATGGACCTTTACATGCCTACAGGACCACAAGCATTAAGTTGTCAACACCTTGAAACCATCCATACATGGATGAATGCGCTGTTTATCATATTAGAGTTGCTTTCAGACACTACAGATTTCCTCACACTATAACAAGATGAACCTATAAACAAAGCATTGGTAAACCTGTAGTTTTGTTTAGTCAGTCAAATCAAACAAGAAAATAAGAAATTTGTATTTATCTTTCGACATGCAAGTGTGTTGTACAATTCTTGTTGCATAAAAAAAAAATGGTCTCTTAATACAATTCTTTTCATGTTTTCGATAGATGGTCTGCGATTGCTGCGAAGCTGCCAGGGCGGACGGATAATGAAATCAAGAATGTGTGGCACACACACTTGAAGAAGAGAGTAAACCCGAACCAGGTGGCGCAAGAATCAAAGAAAAAGACCCAAGTTGATGCCATGATTGAGAAGGAGTCCAAACATACGCCTACACAACTCAATTCAGGCTTAACGCACCCAAGATTTGATGATCCAAGACTTCTGCCAGTATCCCCAGAACGATCATATAGTGACATCTCATGCACTGCTACTGATTCATCTACAATATCGCGAGAAAACACTTGCAATGTGAGTGTCAAAGAAGAGAGCTTTTCTTCAGAAGAATTCCCGGTGATCGATGAGAGCTTCTGGTCAGAGACATTATCCATGGATTTCACAGCATTAGAAGGTCCAACATTTGGTCCACTAGGGGAGCCCTTTGGCTCATTTGGGGCATCCAATGATGATGACATGGACTTTTGGCTAAGGGTGTTCATGGAAGCTGGTGATTTGCAGGCTTTGCCACCAATTTAACCACTGGAAGGGACATGCGATAGATTCCATTTTGATGTGAATGAGGAAATTGACTTTAGATAAATTTTTTCCTATAAATTTTTCAGTGGTGGGTGAATTCGTTAACTCTACATCAATCGAGAAAGAGTCATAGGTGAACTGGGCGAGTTTGAAAATTTAACCGTTTTTGATCCTTTCTTCCATGTATAGAAACAGATATTGCCGTGTGGATTTTTCAAACAGCAAAAATTTGTAATTTGGATATTTTCCTAATAGAAACGATTTTTATTTACACACCTCCAAACCTCTTCTATGACATCCTGATACTTTTGTTAAGTTGTCATTCCATTTCTAATTAATGTTCCTAAAGCAAGCACGACAAGGTAAAAATCTATATGGTTCTTGTGCTCTTCCATATATAACCAAATAAAGTGCTATATATATATATATATATATATATATATATATATATATATATATATATATATATATATATATCAATGTCAGTACTGTAGCATTTTCCTTTCACCTCGAACTTGGAGTTGTGCATCTTGCCATGGTCTGCTTATAAAGCTCCTGATCAAACTTTGGACAGAGCAATAATAAAAATAATAAATGCCCTATATTCTAGGGACTCTAAGCCCCAGTTAGCTGGTCCGATGCCTTTGGCTTTTCAAGCATGATAAGAAATGGTGAATTGGATTTCATCCAAGAAAAAAGAAAGAAAGAAAGAAAGGAATGATGAATTGTTCCTTACTTTGCTAGACAAGTAATTAATCTTATTTTGTGCCAAAAAAAAAAAAAAACTGTATGGAATTTTAATTGTAGAGCATTTAGCACCAAATTCAACGCTCACTACTTATAACATACCATTTGTAACAACCAAGGTATTTTTTGGGGTTTATGGTTACACTCGATGAACCCGTATTATAGTGTTCCCTAGTCCATATAGGCTATGGGCCGAATTCGCTCTGATATCATTTATAACAACTCAGGACCTCATCCAAAATAGCTAAATGAAAGGTACTATTTAGGTTTCTTGATCCTATATAAGTATCCAAAACCTAACGAATAACCGATGTGGGACTAAACACATGCTCGCACATGCCTTTAGAATAAAACTAGAAATGGAATTCTAAATTCATTAAAACTAATGACTAACTAAATAAGAATTCTATTAGAATTAGGACTTAGCAATGAATCTCAACAAATATGTCACCTAAGTCTTATCATAGTTCAGTGGTAAGCACACGTGTGGAAGATCGGGTAAACAAACAACATCGTGTTGTGGTCAACTTAGGATTTTCGCTATAGCTTACAAATATTTCTGATATTTGTAGCAGGTAAATATATCATGGTCCTTGGTTAAAAAAATATTTTTTTGATGAAAATTAGCAAATATTAATTTGTAGAACCATGTATATGTACCTTCCACTGCTTCAAACTTGAGGTATAATATTATTTAAAATCTCAAATTAATCATATATTTTCAACTCGAAATGCCATATATCAGAAAAAATCTGATAAGATTTTCTCTCTAGCTTACATCACCTTTTGCACGTTGTCTTCTAACAGAACTTATGCCATCAGGCAATTCAAATTGACCAATTCCAGTTAAGATTATATTATTGTGAACCAAATCCTATGTGATAAGTATCAAACAAGTCATGCACAGGCAGCACAGCTTCAATTTGGAAGATGAGAAGTAACCTTGAATAAAGTTTGTGGGCAGATTAAAATTCCCTCATGTCTTTGCACAAATTTCTTCTTTCAACTCTTTCAGGAAATCAAAACCCTAGTCATGGCTGGCTCCGTCCACGAGGGGGAAGGCTACCCTAACTTGTGTACAAAAGGATAAATTAATAAACTTCCTAAGAAATTATCAAGTGTAACTCAAGGCTTTGGAATTCCAAAGTAAAAATCCTTTGCAAAATAATGCTAGCTTCGCCCATGCGGAAGGCAAAATATTGTAGTTTTTCCATAAGCTGATGGGAATGGAAATCCTGATTTGAAAAGTTTAATCATTGTCTCTTGATGTGGTTAACTTGACAAACAACCAGATGAATTATATATTTATTGACTAGTAGTACGATTAATGATTCACAACTTCTCTTATTATGGATGTAAATAAAGAATTAGTCATATAAGCTATATACCTTATAACTGGAAAACTGAAACTTGGTCACAGAGACGTGAAGTTATGAACATTCTCGAATATAAATGAAGAGCAGAAACATATTATCATTTAAACCAGTATCCATTCTTACCATACGCACATGCACAAGCATCCATGTACGTAGTACACATGCATGCATGCAGATACACAACAGTAACAGGCACTAGTATTTAGAGTTCTTCCAAGCCTTCCACCCTCACAAGTTTTTATCTTTTAAAATTTCTCTTCAGGAGGTCTTTATTGATGGTATCCTTGTCTTATCATATCGACTTGAAGCATGACAAGGCAGCGGTTAAACCCATCTAGAGACAAAGACCTCTTGGAGTTGGTATCAGATGTAATTTAATTATAAACTAGGATCAAGCTGCCTTTTTTAAATAGGCAAGACTTCGTGTCCTTATACATTGTTAGTTTATGATGGGCACGCCGATAGGGTTATCTTTCGACAAGAACTTTTTTTATTATAAAATAGAGTGTAAGAGAAAAATTGGCCTGATTTAGAATATTTTAGCCTTTTAATTTAAAAATATTATCGGACTTGATATCGACCACTTGGACCATTGTGGATAGAATAAGATAGGATCCAAAAATAAAATCCACCATATTGAACAAGCAAATCATAAACCAAATTTTTAAAGGCTATATTTTAATTGTAAGACAATTGATTGAGATTATATTTTTTCAAATCAGATAACTTTTTGAGATTTACGGCATAGTGCCGCTTGCTAAAAGAAGTTGCACAGGGATCATATCCAAATTTTATTATTTGGATCCCAAAACGGGTCAATTAAACTAGTTTTTTTGTAGAAAAAACTTGTTGATATAGAAGTTGAGATCTATAAACAACATCTATTTTTGCTCACGTAGGATTTTAGCTTTTTCATGCTTATTTCTACAAACATCTATTTTTGAAAAACTAATTTTATTTAAATTAGAAGAGAAATCCAACGCTAATTATACAAAGTGGATCTTACTATTATAAATAGAGACTGTATTCCTTAGTTTTCGAATCATCAATAATAGAAAAGAAGACCTACATCCTACTTTTATCAACTTTCCACTATTCTTTAAATTTCTATTGAAATATTCGAGTTGAGTAGGATGAAGAAATTTTTCCTTCTCCTCAACAGGAACTTTTTTAGATAAAGATAATTCAAAATTTAAAGACGTACACTGGCAGATAATCATCCAAAAGTTTTTTTTTTCTTTTAGGGTTCATATGGGGAAGAAAGTATGGCAAAACCATCCTTCTTTTACTTGAGAATTATACCATCATTTCTTTTGAATAGAATGACATATGGTTATACCATGCATTTGAAACATGTCAATTCTCCACCTTAATGTGGGTGAGCTATGGAGTTTTTGTTCTAGGACCGTCTAACAATATCCTACTACAACACAAGCAAATAATTTCTCATGCAAATGTGACAATGAGTGAGATTTTCTTATTTTTGCTAAGTATACAGACTCGGAGAATTAGGATACAAGCTTTTGTTTTCCTGATTCATTGAGCTCAAGACTTTTCATGATCTAATTGTTAAGAGTTGTATGGAAATGTAATATCTTACATCCAAATATATGATATATATATATATATATATATATATATATATATATATATATATATATATAGATATATATATATATATATATAGATATATATATATATATATATATATATATATATATAGAGAGAGAGAGAGAGAGAGAGAGAGAGAGAGAGAGTACAAAGCAACATGATCCCATGATTGATAGGAATGTACACGGCATGCTACATCAGCATGATCCCATGATTAATGGAAATATATAGTATGCCAGCATCTCATAAGTGTGATGAGTTTATGCGATATGTGATCTTAAATGATTCCATGATTGACAAGACTGACATGGTATGTGATCCCATAAGGTTGACTAGATGACCACTGTATGTGATACCACAAATATTTACACAATTAATGGGATTAGGTGACATATATGATGACATCTATTTTAAGTAGTCATGATTTTAACAATTCTTCCCCTCAAGTTGGAGCTTGCAAATCAAGAATGCCCAAGCTGTCCTTTAATTACAATTGAAAATGAGCTGTACTCAAACATTTGGTGAAGATGTCGGCCAACTGATGAGAGGTGAAAATAATTATACAACATAGTCATCTATAACTTTTTCCAAATGACATTCAAAGATTTGGCGAAGATAAATATAGAGTACAAAGCAACTTGTTCGATAATATTGATGGGAATGTATATGGTATGCCCCCATCCTACAAGATTGATGGTCCATATATGATATGTGACCTTATAAGATTCCATGATTGATGTGATCTCTATGATATGTGATCCCACAAGATTGACTAGATATCTATGGCATGATCCTACACATGTTTATATAATTAGTGGGATTGATTACAGATATAGCATCTATTCTAATTCATCATGATTTTTCTAATACCAATCTTGTGTGACCTTCTGGACTTGAACTCGTCATTACTCGAGTGCTCATACTAAAAGAGAGAGCCCAATTTTTCCAATAATTACTTTCAACTACAAAATATGTATGTGTATGTAAACTATAATTCATTGGCTTTGTACTCCTAATCGGTGACCAACTCACCTCCATTTTAATTAGAGGGCAAAATGGTACGTGTAGAGGTGCAACAAAAGGTCAGCGACTATAGAGTATAGCGGGAAAAAATAAAAGGCAGAACGTTTCCACGTTCTTACACGATATAGAAGAACACTTAGTTGAGGCATCAGCTTTCCTTTCTTGTCTACAACCGGACTTCATTAAAATTATAGTTATAATATTCTCCAAAGCACTGAAGGAACTCCAATTATTGATATACTTAAGTGGATCTTTTTTCCCTAGAATATATTTACGTGGATATTTATTCTCTGAATCATTTTCAGTTCATGCTTCTCATTCACTACTAGTCGTTATTACTTTCTATACATGACCAACATAGAGATATATTGTTCTAGCTTTCCTTTTCAATCGCTTTATCTGCTCAAATCTTCCCAAACTTCTTGCAGTTTCTCGTTTTTAATTTCCATGGAAGAAGAGCTTAACTTAAGCATGCGGCATTGCTTCTTCTACAGGCTCTATCTTGAATTCTTGCGATCAGCCACTTGATTAAAATAATCACAGCAGCTTAAAAATGCGACAATTACCAATGCCATATAAATTCTGGGAGCTCATCTGCTAAGGACTTTTCTTACAAGAATCTTTCTGAGGATGACCTAGTTTTATGATGAACTGCATCGATCACCATCAAGTTCAACCTCATTGTCCCTTTTTCTTCTTTTTTTTTCTGATTAAAATGACGTAACAACAACCATCGACCTCATTGTCAAAAATGATGTTCTTTGTTTTTTTTTGGGAGAAAATCAAACAAGCTAGTTCAGTGGATCCCTCTATGTTTCAACTATAGATGTCTCTGTATCTTAGCTGTATATATTGTTTCAAAATAGATGTCTTTTTGTCTTGGGTGCGTCCGGGCTGTGTGTAATGGTTGAAACATCTATATCTGAACAATCTTAAACAGCCAAGACACAGCTGGATGCCGGCGAAGCGTGTCTACAGAATCCATTCCGTCTACCGATAAAATGGAATCCATTCCTAAAGACGCGTGGGTGGTCATATCATATACAGCAGAAATGGAGAAGTTGGATACCAAACCCAGCCGCAAGTTGACGAGAAGGCAAGGCGACAATTCGGAGAGACCTGGGCCAAGAAAAAATTATTGATTTGATACAGTTCCGGATAAGTAGATTGCAGCAATTTTCTCCCCGAGTTGCTTGGTTTTTTGACTTGCTACCCTGTCCGCATGGATCGAGATTACATAATATTCAGCATCACTTGGCTGAGTAGCTAAAGATTAGATATCGACAGCTAGGTCGTGAAAAATAAAATGGCGTACAGAATCTTTCTTCCAGTGTCTTTCTGGTACTTTCAAATTCTGGTTACCAACACGGCACTCCAATAGTAATCAAAATGCGCCGGCGTAGATTAAATATGGAGACCGGATGCTCTCCACTTGGTTTGTTCGGTGAAGTCGCCATCTAGTCCACCGGTACTTAGGTGGTGCTGGTGTGACGTACTCATACGTGGATGGGGCTGCCATGCTGGTCGGGCTCCACCACGGATGGAGAGGGTATGAGTAAAAAATGTTCTACCTGTATCGAACACTCTTCAGTAAGAAATGGCCCAGTGGGGGTTGCTACGCGGGTGAGGTTATCCTCACCCCCCTCTTTCCTTTTTCGCCTAAGAAAAAAAAAAAGAAGCAATCAAATAGCAAATTAATTTTAAAGTCTGATGATGGGTGCACCAGATCCCAATGAGTTCGAAAGCCGAATCCACGCTACTTGGTGTCTTTGGACCACGTCCCATGCACGGCAACCACCCCGTCAGAAGGGAGGAGTGGAGTCGGCCGCGATGGATCTGGGAGAAGGGGAAAACTCGCTCCGCTGGTGGTTCCGTTGCGAGGACGGAAGAAGCCGAGTACGTTCGAAATGGGAGCTGAAGCCACGAGCATGGCCCAGGTCTCTTGTGGACGTGGGACGAGGAGAAGAGAAGGATTCCGAAGCAAGAGGCGTGGACGTGGGAGTTGAGTAGTGGGATTCCGAAGCATCCACCCACACCTCCTCTGGCCAGTACCTATCATCCAACCATACAAAAAAAGTCCCGTTCAACACTGAGCCTGGATACAAAATTTTCTGTCGATCAAAATAGTAGAAGTCATCATAGTGGATGCTTCTAATTTTGAAGCCAGCTAATTTACCAAGAGCCATGGTTTGTATAATATATAATCAATTCTTCCACCATATTTCCTCGGCACGACCTTTCCATTTTTCTTTAACTCTTAGTTCTTTTAACTTGCACACACAAAGCAGCTTAATCGCCCTCTGTTCATTAATCTCAGGGGTACTGTTATTTTTTGATGTTGATCTCAGGAGTCTAGTTATTTTTGCTACCGTTTCCGACAGGAGCAACAACCGCAGATCTATATTGTTATCCATTTTGATGACTTGAGTATAGTTTTTATTTCAGTACATGTTCATATAATTGGCCGGTTCGTCGCATGCGATTTGCTGCTCATTCTATAATACAGTGTGTAACATCACAAGTCTCACAAATCTGATGGTCCTTATCCGTGTTCGTAATATCAAAAAGCAAGGAACAAGGAAACGATCTAGATCAGTGGGCATTGCGATCACAATATGTGATCAACGGGGAGATTAAGACGTGAAATGAAATCCCAGAATTCTCTCAATCACAACTACCTTGTGTTTGAAACTAATCCTGCCTTAAGTCGGAATCATACTAGAATTTTATTTCTTTTGGACATTAAATTTCCTTCTCGTTCGCATGTTCGACATCGAGAAGAGCAATATGACCAAACCGGTTTTCATGAGCAAAAATGACCAGCAAACAACAAAACGAAAGATTCATACCCAACGCAGCAACATCTGCAACATTTTCCATGAATAAATAGTACATATCCGGATTTAAGTTACCGTCTCCGCATAAACCACAGCATAATAAGACGAGAGCACTGCAATTAGAGATAATGAGGCCTACTGTAAGAGCAAAAAGAAAGGAAATACCAAATAGATCAAGAGAGGCAACATCTGCAACAATTGTTTCTGCAGAACCAAAGTTTATTTATTCAAAATCTGGAGTTACTTCTCAGTATGCAGTAACCATAGGGCCTCTTAACCCCACTCCAGGCGTAGATAACGAAGGAGACAGTTCAAGAGAGGCATGAATATGCCAATGCCTTCTCCTCCGTCAACTCCACAGCAGTCGCATCCATTTTCTTCCTCGAGAACTCATCAATTGGAAGCCCTGATAGCATCATAGGCAGAGATATTAATGATCAATCACTTTTCTCCTTTACTTTGTACTACATATCAGTTGATTATTCAGAAAGTTTTATGGCATAAAACTGTGCAAAACAAGATGAGTAATTCTATTACCAGAATATGATACTAAGCTAGATAAACTACATGGAGAAGCAGCTTGATTCTTGGAAATACTTCAATACGATGGATAAATTCTTGAAAATACTTCAATATGAAGGATGATATTATTTAGGAAGATTCTATTCAGCCAATCTGCAGAATGCAGATGATACCAAAATTATGTGTGAACACACTGGATTCCAAACATAAGCCTGCACCATAATGAATTGGTTATAAAACTAATGCCACTTCATAGGCTGATTGACCGTTTCTACAAAGTGCAACAACATCCAATTACAAAGTAGGTTTTCATCTCAGGATAGTCAGCCTGAGATATAGTTTGGATCAGTATCAGATAGTCACTGATATATCGGCCGATATGATATCAAAATATTGGCTAAGGTTTCCTGGCATGCCTTTTAGAATCTTTAAATTAATATTTTATTATTACATCTTCAAATCACTGTCTTAATAAGGAAATTGGTGCAGGTCTACTAGATTAATCAGGGCCTTTGAGATCTCAGTTCCTATAATAACGGTCGAGATATCAGAATTCTTTCCTTTCTTCATTTTTCTGAATTTCCTATCTTTGTGGAGATAAACCAATATCTTGTCCATCGCAATATCGGAAACCTTCTGGGATGACTAAGATCTAGGTAGTTAAAAAATCCTGATCAAATCACCAAAAATAACATCCATTATTTGGTCATGATTGTTGCAATACAGAGTCGCAGTCTTTATTTTACGACTGTGCAACTCAGTTTGAGTTCACCTTTTCAGCCCATGTGAGATAATGTGGGAAGGACAAGATTCCCTTAAATTACAAAACCGAACGATGTTTTTGCTATAGACAAAATCAACCAGGAGATCAACCCAATAAGAAATAAAACAAGTCTCTAGATATCAACAGTTATGGACTGTACGTCGAATGGCTCAAGTCAATCCTGAATAACATGGCCATTCATGTAATCAAGTCTGGCAAGCAAAGTTCACAGTGCTAACGTGTACCATCCTGTACTAGAAAACACTGTACCATATTGGTACCAACTGATGCTTGATATGAGGGGTATACCAAGTGCCACTATGCCAAATTGCCCTTGGCACCAAGGGTTCTGACATTGCACCAAGATGGCACAGCCATGGGATCTAGTACCAAGATTGTGAACTTCACTTGCAAGTCCGTTGGGTTTCCACGATGGGATCATTTGGGATAAAAAATCACAGAAGATTTATGAATCGAGCATCTACCATTTGGAAGGAACGAAAAGATGAGCTCAAAACAGTGGATATTTTACAACTGAGGATTTGCCAAGAAACCATATAATCCAATTGGTTTCCCAAAAGAATTATGAAAATCAAGTGAACCAAAAATAGGAGGAATATAAATCAGCACTAGTTAATTAAGCTCAGCTTAATGTCATTGGAAGTGTAGTTTTAGTAGAAATAGAGATAAAGATGGGACCCCACTTAAGTTTGATGGATATGGGATCCCATGAAACAATCAGTTTCGTTATCAGAATTTATTAAACAAAATAATGGAAAAAGATGAAAGCATATGTGACAAATCTATAGCTGGTTGGATGAAGGGGAGAAGTTCTTGAGGGATATTATGTTATTAAGACACAACTGAGGAAAAAATTAGAATGACAATAAGACCTTGCAATATCGTATGGTCTAGAATATTGGGTAATAAAGAGGCTCCAGAAAACAAGTTAAATGTAGCAAATATGAGGACATACGCAAGTGGGAGAATTTACAAAAACAGAGGAATGAGTATCCTCAAAGAGTTGTATGAGTTATCCAAATAGGAAATTAAGTGATGGAGAATTGGTTATCATGGTATGGGCAAGTGTAAGATAAGCTGAGGGGCTCTGTTATTTGTCAAAAGATATAATAAATAGAAGGGAAGACCTGAGGTAACACAAAGTTGTGAGAGGGGATATAGAAAAGCTTGATAAGAGGTAGCCATAAGTAGGAATGCTGGGTGAACAAGGATTCTAAAAGCTGAACCCATAAGTAAAAATTCTGGGTGAACAATGATCCTAAAAGCTGAACCCAAAACATCAGGACATAGGTTAGTCATGGTTGCGAGCATTCCAGGTGAGTGCTGCTGCAGGTAAAACATTTTCAACATATGGTACTTCAAATTATAGATAGATTCATCGGGCATCTCAAATGGGGAAAAGAATGATGATTTGTAGACAAACATTTTCAAGGAGATACAGAAGTGATGTATGGACCCCAATATGACTTGTCAAGAAATGCAAGAAGGCTAAGTCTTTGGTAGAGAGGGAGAGTAGGAATAGGAATAGTATTATATATGAGAGGAACTATTCGGGCATGTGTTTATTCCCACATGTGGGTGTCCATTGGGTAAGTCTTCGGTACTTAAGTAGGGCCAAGGACCCAAACCAATAAACTTCTAGCTAGCCTTTTTGGATGAGGTTGTGGGCTGTCATAAATGCTTTCAGAACTAACCCAGGCCACAGTGCTTTTGAACTAACCATAAACCAGTTGGGTTGTTTATAATTGGACCCTTCCCTTGATGAGCCTGCTTTAGATTAAATGGGGAGAGTGTGGACCAATGCATGCATTTAGTCCCACATTTAGCGTGCGTTGGGTAGTCAAGCAAGGCTAATGACTCCAGTTAACAACTTCAATCAGGCCTTTTTAGGTGAGCTCCTGGGTCATTACAGCATATTAGTTAAGAGTTCTTCAATTGGTCTTAATTTCCTAATAAAGTTGGTAGGTTCAACCTTTACCATGAAGCCCTTGTCTGCTAAGAGAATTAGGTAGTTAGATTCAGCGAAAGTAGGAAAGCAGAAAATTGTGGGGTTTTATTAAAGTGTAAGGTAAGAACAAATCATTATCATATATCCTTTTATTCCCCTTCAGAGTCTGTGGTTTTTACTTTGTCAGGGAATCTTTACCGTGCAGTGATGTTACATGGCAGTACACTTGATCTCAAGTTCATCTCTTTCTTTCAAGTGCAAGCATGTCCAAAATGCGAAGTACTACAAGTCTACAACCATTAGGGGGCAAATAAGGAAAACTTTTGCTGAAAGGAGTTATTAGAGGTTTGTAAGATGAAGTTCATGCATAAATGACTTCCATGGCAATGAACATAACAAATGTGAATGACTAAAATATCAAAAAATGACTAATGATGTTCCAATAAAATTACAAATCACTATGGCCACAAGTACCAATAAAAAATGATTAACAAAATTATTGAAGAATAAGTAGATCCAGTTTTCTTATACAAATAATACACATACTCATAATGAAATTTAACAAAAACTGTTGTTTATAGCTTAAAGAATAAAAAGCATTTTTCTCCTTATTTTGCTAAAATATTTGTTCCTAGAATTTGTGGGCTTTATTTATAAATTACTTGCATGCACACTAACATCTAACAAATTCACTTTTAGGGAATTTTAATTAATAGGATAACAATCAAACCCATTTTTCATAATTTTATATAATTAATTTTGAAATGTATGGAAGGAAAGCAAATTAAGTAAATCACTAAAATCAAATTTCTCTTAAATATCTCGAAATTGAATACTGAGGTTTCTTTGCCTTTCAAAACATTAAAAAAAATCCAGATTTGATCTTGCTAGTTCAGTCTATCACCTATAAGCAATATCTTACTGCAAATTTAAATAATTAAAGCAAACACCCGTAAATGAGACTCAAGGCTTTGTATGTGTTGAAGTCATCAAAAAACACTGAAACTAGTCAATTCCAAAATATAACTGAAGCCAATAAAACCTCAAAACTTTAGACCTATTCCAACTGAAATAGCCCCCGCCAAAACCCAAAACATACACCAAACAACTCCAGCCTCTCTTAGCTTCAAATGGTCCTAGACAAATCCTATCTCACCTATGCAACAACAAAATTGTCAAGAAACACCGTCTTTAAGGGAATCATAAATGCAAAGAGTGCCTTCAGCTTAATTCATCTTATAAGGAGTATTATTTATCAGAATGACATTGCACTACAGTCTGTGCACCTATATTTTCTCTGTGAAGTTGTGAACCAGAGAAATTTAGGTACAGCATTGTTGAAGGCAGCTACTACAAAAAATATTATAAACTATTGGTTACGGATGCATGACACAACTAGGGAGAAGTAGAAGCCCTACCAGGTTAGTGTAACAAGCTATAACTAAGAAGAACTTCCACCAGATTTGCACCTCTAACCACCTTTAATAGTGAAAGACTAGCTTAGAATAGACTTAAACTTTTCCCAAGTATTAAGCTCAAATCCTGTTCATCTTTTTGATGTGATAGGTTGATCACACCTTCAAAATCTGCATGGCTTCTTCATAGATATAAGAAGCAGCATGACTTCGAACAAAGACTGTACCAGATGATACTTGGACTACTCTGTTAATTTATAATACAAACTGGATTTCAAAAAAAATCAACATATTATGGATTTTGTAAAAATTCAGCCTAGTCAATATAAGCATACAAGATTCTGAAGTTTCCCAAGCAACATGCATACCTTGAACAATGGTCCACTCGCCATTGCGACATGTCACAGGAAATGAATAAATAAGCCCAGCTGGTACATTGTATGAACCATCAGAATACACTCCCATGGAAACCCATGTTCCCTGAGACAGCGGAAGGAAAATATTTAGCGAACTTCACAACAAACAAGCCAACTGAATCAGATAAAAGACAGCAACAGAATACAACCTCAGGTGTCCCAAGGACCCAATCACGTATGTGATCACAAGCAGCACTAGCTGCAGATAATGCACTTGAGAGCTTCCTTGCTTTAATGATTGCAGCACCACGTTGTTGAACAGTTGTGATAAATTCTCCCTTCAGCCTATAATAATCAGATAGCAGCACACATATCAGTTTTTAGTTACAAAACCTTGAATACTCGTGATGGATTTTAGGAACATTGTAAGCATAAAAGTATGTCTCTGTGCACACTCTTACCAATCATCAGCGGCAACAAGTTCACGGGCAGGCTTTTCACCACCTGGTGTTTTTACAGTTGCATGGTTCACATCAGGGTACTGAGTGGAAGAATGATTTCCCCAAATGATTACATTCTTAACATCACTGACTTGAATGTTTAATCTCTCAGCAATCTGGCCCAGTGCCCTGTTGTGATCTAGTCGTGTCAAGCAAGTTATATTTTTCTCAGGGATGGATGGAGCAAACTCTTTCAAAATCAGAGCATTTGTATTTGCAGGATTAGCCACAACTAGCACCTGCAGGACAAAATTGTAAACTTTGGAAAAAGACAGAATCATGCAGGTGCATATCATAGATATATATAAATAAGTAATCCACACTGAAACAGCAAGAACTATACAAGCTCTCTGAACTAAACTGTGCTGTGCTGCAATTTTTAAATATTATTAAACATCCACACATTTACAGAAAAGAGATGAATAAATAGATAGCATGTGCATCTGTGATGTTTCACACCTTACAGTTTGCAGCTGCATACTTTTCGAGGGCAGAGGCTTGAGATTTATAGATTGAAACATTTTTCGACATCACATCTTTCCTTTCCATTCCCTCTTTCCTCGGGAACCCACCAACCATGACTGCAATGTTGACACCAGTACAGGCCTCGACAGCATCAGTTGTAGCAACAACTCCTGAATAATCATTGGAGGCATTTTGTAAGAGTAAGCATCAGGATTAGAAGGTTAAAAATGAAGGATGCTAGATTAACTGTATATAGACCAAACAGTGCATAACACAGCAAAAGAAACAATACCTTTAAGAAGAGGAAATGCTGCATCAATCAATTCCATTTTAACCCCATTAAGAGATTCTGCAGCAGGCGGAATATCAAGCATGTGCAAGATAACAGGCTGATCTGGACCTAGCATTACTCCCCTAGCAATCATAGGTACCAGTGCATATCCAATTTGCCCTGAAAACATAACATCACTCAAAATGTTACATTACTGCTTTTTGAATTGGGTTGAGATCCTTCTCACAAAAAGAAAGAAAAAGTGTTGAATCACCAAAGATCAAGAAGAAAATGAAAATGTCCAATATGATGAAACTGGGGGAAAGAGCAGGCATCTAAAACCAATTTTTTCCTAGAAAAGCATAATCTTACAACTGTTTTTGATTAAGCAACAGAAGCTTCCTCTTTGAAGGATTTTGTTTTTTTTAAAATATCATATTAAAACTTACAAAAGGAGACTGCACATGGCAGGAAACAGCAGATAATTTTCATCAGCTGTAATGTCTATGCAGCATAGCCATCTTTTATTGACTATGGACGTGAATCTCAACTATTCAGAGGAGTATGATGGTCATCATTGATTCATTTTGGTTGCAAAAAGACCAGATCAACAATGGGAGTAGACATGAAACAGCAAGGATGGTTTTGACACCATAGTGAAGTAGTTGGCAGTCATGGCAATTTACAAGACTTCTATATGATACCCAAAGGGACAAAATTGAAATTTTCATGTTGCCAATTTAAGGGAAATTACTAAGAAAGAAAACCTAAACTTAGAAAGTTTGATGATTGAATCTCATAATTGCATAATTATTGAATTTAATAATATAGGCAGAAAAGCGATGTGAATGTCAAAAATAAGGCGGAGGAGGAAAAGGTTAAAAGTTCACCAAGAATATGAAGTGGTTCAGAACAGGTCCATTATTAAAAGACTAACCTATAAAATCTACACAATAAACTCATTACCTAAAAAGTCTGCTTGGAAAATGGCTTTACGTGGACCTTATTTGGGGTTGAGGAGGGAAAAAACTGAAAGAACTCTCAAGAGCTTGATGAACCAACTATAGGAACTGGTAGAAATCGAGCCGACATTCATATTGGAAAAGGGGAAAAAAGCAAGAAAACTATAACTTTGCGGTGAGATAAAAGACACTAATAAAACACTTCTGTATCCCAAAAAAAGAAAAACAAAAAAGTTGGGTCCCTAAACCAACCAACAATAATAATGCCATTTATCCAGTAAAAATTGGCTCCACGGTTAGCTGATCAGGGGGGGAAATCATTTAGATGAAACCTCAAGTTTCAGGAGAGAGCTTAAATGATTAAGGTTCAACAGAAAAGGAAAAGAAAAAGAAAAAGAAAAAAATGGCAGGATTACAGAAGAGGTAATCTCTCACTGAATCAAGAAAGTGTGTGTCCCAGGTATCCAACTTTCCAGACTCCCAAGGATATATGGCACAAATGTTCAAATTGGATAAGTAGATGTAATATCAATTCCAAACATAAGAAATGATTGAACTCCAAGACACAATTGCATTCAGTCATCATGAATATTCGATTTGATCATTCAGATTAACAGGTCAAGCCTTTCTTCGCTAACACTTTAAAATAGTGCCCCCAACCCCAACCCTCACCTCCCTCTTCCTTGTGCTCATGTCCCATATGAAGTATCATGTCATCCTTGCAGTGTATTATGGCAAAGTAGTTAAAAGTAGTTAAGGATATATCTGAGACTTCCAGGGAATGAAACAAATGCAAGAATTCTATATTAGCAACTATACCAGCCCACAACATACCTAGAAAAAAAGTGTCAAACAAAGCAATCTCGGACATCAGAAAGGCAAGTGCTTTTCATGTACAACTTTCTCCATGCAAGAACGCGTACATCCAAACATCACAACCAAGTGCAAACTAATATGTGAGTAAACCACAAGCTAAGGCATGCAATGAGAAAACGAAAAATTAATTGGCCCTTTAGGTTAATTATAACCACAGAAGATCATAATTCTTGTCCATAAAGAACTTCACTTTGTTCCATTCAAAAGTCAACGGAATATAAATCAAGCCAAGAACTTGATCTGTTCTACTTCCAAAAAATCACCCCTCCGAAACATCCAGTTATTTCTACTATTCTTGTCAAGAAAGTTAGTTTTTTAAGGCCAACTTTGTAAATATGTACTTATGCCAGCTACTAGTGTTACAAGCCCTAAATATATCGAATCAACTGATCCAGTCCAACAAAAAGAGATGCATAATAGCTCCTCCTTCACAAGATCACCAAGCCATCAAAATACGATTCGTTGGATTCACGGAGATCGATTCGCTCGAGATCGAAATCGAAAGTTCATGGCCCTTGTTCTGATCAGATCCAAGACCGACTCTTGGATCTCCAACAAGCTACCATTTACTAACCGATCATCATGGGTAAAGAGGGGGGGGGGGGGGGGGGTTAAGGATCGAATACCTGCGGCGCCTGTTACAAGAACTCGGACGGGATCCTTCGCCATGGATGCCGAAAGAAGAAAGGAAGCTTCTAGAACAAGGATAGAACAAGAGAACAAGCGATCAATAAAGGAGGAGGCGACGCTCTCAGGAGCAAAAGCGGTATTTACAAACGGGCGATCGCCAATGGAGAAGCAGACTCTAGATAAGGTGAGGTCCTGATGCGGCGGAAGACGATCATCGGCTGTTGATTCGATCGAGGCCTCTGGATTTCACGAATCACGGCGCCCCACTTGCGGGAAGGACCGGCTTGCTGGGCTACTACGTGTCCGGTTCCTTCCCCAACCCTACTAAAAACGACACCTCAATTTTTTCTTGTTTTTTTTAATGGACTCAAAGCGGCCATGAGAAGCGAGCACGTTATCTCAAGGCTCTTCTGGTTCGCAAAAATTATTTTTTTTAAAAAAATAAATTTTTTAAAAAAAGAATATTTGAGAAAGTATTTTTGGTATGTTTGGCTCACAATGAAAAAATGACAAATTTTCAGAGTGCTTATATTTGGTTGACTATGTATAATTTCTATTATATCTTTAATAAAAATTAGATTTTTAATGTCTCTTTAATACTAAAAAATTTTTTTGGAAAAAAATAAAAATAGAATAATTTTCGGTTTTTGAAAAAGTAATTTTTTCATGTTTCTTATGAAATATTTTTTTTATAAAATATGATAATCATATTTTTATAAAAATATAATTTTTTTTTTGAAAACTCCAACCAAACATGTGACATCTCATTACTTTCCTATTAACTACACTTTTTTCTTATTTTTTCGTAAACCGGACGGGCCTAGAGCATTCCGAATATATTTTTTCTCAAAACGAACGGCTTTAGGGAGGCCAGCACAATTTTCAAAGCAGCCTGTGATAGGATGGGAAGAAGACTTTTCATTCTACCCAGCCAAGCACGCATCTCAAAGCATCCCATGACAGGGTAGGAAGGATCTGATGATGGGATGGGATGAAAACTTTTCATTCTACCCAGCCTTGAGGTTTTAACCGGTTTACCTTTGCCTTTTCCGGTTCTAACCATATTGAAATATTTAGCTTTTTTCCATTCATATTTAGCTTTTTTCCTTGGATTTGGTGGGACTAATTATTTTTCTCTTCTTCCCAATCTCTTAGTGCTTTAGTTACAATCTAAATGTGAAAGTTAGTGCTTCCTCCCTCCTCTGCATCTCGTTTGTGCTCCCATTTTAGGGGGAAAACACTTAAATGATTTTTTTATTACAAAAAATCCGTAGGTTCCTTTTATGATTTGTGTTTTATTTTTTGATAAAGATAGTTTAAATATTTCCAAAACAAAAAATAGAGAGGATCACATAACTTTTCGATTTGTGTTTTCGTATATGTACACATCTTGCTAAAACGAAAAGAAAGTAGTGGTCAACAGAAAAATTTTGCATACCTAGTTGAAAAGCTACTGTGATTCATATGTAATTATCCAGAATTTTTTTATTATTATCTAACATCTTTCATGAATCAATATCTATTCACAAATAATTTTAATCCTTGCTTATATTGGTATACAGTAGAAGTAGAAACCCCTTTCAGTTAATTATCAAAAGTAAATATTTTGAGAGGAGCATCATGCCATGCGACAATCAATGCTATCTAACCCTGGCCGTGTTGTGGAAATATATTGGTCTAGGAGTTTGGTTTCCATCGAGAAATAGTTAAATGACTCATATGGCTTGGATATACTTATGAAAAGCGATTTCGGTCATCAACTTTTTTAGTGGAAAAGTTAATCAGAAGAAGAAAGGTTGGAGAGTGGACCTATTGATGACAATGCTAAAATTCCGACAGCCACGCAGAGCGATTGTATTCAGAGTAGTATTGTCTCAACACGCAGGGATTAAGAAATGAAAAAAGACATGCATAGATCCTAAGCAGGAGAAATAAAAGTAAAGAAGAGGGATTACCAACCATCCTCAACGTCTCTTCTCCTTCAGTCCTTTCTCCTCCTGCCTCTTTCTCTTCTTCCTCCCTCCAAAGCATTTTCTCCTTTATGTTTCATGACTCTTTTTCCAATAAATTATATATGTGATGTATTTATGTTGCACCTTTGGCTTCTATCTAGGGATGGCAATCAGGTCCAGTCGAATCAGATACAGATCGGATTGGATGTGAGTCGGATCAAAAATTCATCAACTCCGACCTGATCTGTTTATTAAATAGATCAAAAATTTAAATTTGAATGCGACATATTTATTAAATAGGTAATTCGGCTCGATCCATATAATTTATTTATTGAACAAGTCAAGTCAGATTAAATGAGTTAAATAGATTTTTAACAGGTTAAACAAGTTAAGCATGTCGGTCGGGTTAAACATGTCAGAAACAAGTTAAACAAATTTTAAATAGATTAAATAGAATTTAAATAGGTTATATGGGTCAGGCCATAACCAGACCTAATTATTAAATGGGTTAAACAGGTCAAAGGTTCAAACCTGGACCCAAACTATTTAGTAATCACGTTTAGATGGGTTAACCAATATATAATCCAAATCTGTTTATGTCAAACCCAAACTTGTTGAAAAAAGATGGTTCTTGAATCAAGTTGATGAGTCAGATTATAAATTGCCACCCTTACCTATCATGGATCAGTTGCTCTTGGGCAAACAAAGCCCATTGTCCATGGGCAGCCTTAGCTTCAAGTGCCACTACGGCACTACCTCCACTGAATTAGTGAAGTTCCCCTTCGACTGAAAGCTGATGACAAAACCAAGGCTCTTTGGTTTAAACTCCCCTTGAGTCCAAGGAGGAGAAGGATAAGGAGGTAAGTATACTAGTGTCGCTTGTCCCCTTTGCTTAGGAAAGGAAGAGGGGAAAAGAAATAGAAGAAGAGAGTCAGATAAGGAGAAGAAAATATAGAAGGGAAATGAAAATTATGCTTTCAGTCTCGACATCTCGGGAATCTCTATAAGTGGCGTGCTTCTTCTATGTCAGATTTCTTTTCTTTCTTATATTTTCTCCATGTTATTTTCCCTCTGTTTATTACAATGGATCCCTTGCTATCTTGGTGGATGTAACCTAGATTTTGGATGAGCCATATTAAATCTTAGTATATTGTGCCTTTTTTTTTAATTATTTTATTCAGCTATTCCTAGCTATAATTGAGAGGAGGAAGGGGAGGGTGGCATTTGGTGCAAAATCGTGAAGGACTTGCCCAAGGAAGAAGCAGTGATTTGATTTTTATGTTTTCTTCTTAACTTTTGTTTTGGTTGATCTAGAAGGAAGATTTATTTATTTGTTTATTTTGTAATCTAGAGATGCCAAAATTGAAAAATTAGTAACTTTTAATGGTGTTTAGATGAAATCAAATACAACTTTCTTGTTTGATAATATCGATGTCAAGAAAAAAGAGAATATGAGTTTGATAAAGATCAGTCGTCTAATCTAATGGGATTTACATGAGAATACCATGCATTCATACTTGACTGCTCCGCATATGATTGCTTTATACAGCTGTCTAGATTATAGCATTGTTTGTTCGATTAGCTAAAATAGACACGCGGTGTGCATGGACTCATGGGTTAACGTAATAGTTATCAAATTATCATAAATGCGGTTTTTTTAAAAATATTGTTGCCCTCATGCATGTATAGTCGATTGAACAAATGATCGATTCCAATTAATGCTTGGAGTTTCCATTCCATATAAAAAAGATAAAAGATATTTAAAAGCCAAACATGATCAGCTTGTTGAATTGATAGGACCGTCAATCAACAATTCGAATTTACACCAAAAGCTGTTTCTTTGTAAGAATCATCCTTCTATAGTTGAACCTGAAAGAATCATTGGTTGAACCGCTGATTCTTTTAAATCATTTCAGTTCAAGCGATCTGGCTAGTTTTTATATAATTTAGAATAGGATTCAAAATCAAGAATTAGGGTTCAAAAATGATTTTTTTCTCATCTGTTTTGCAATGCACAATGTCCTCCGTGATTCGGAAAGCAAACAATGATGGTGTAGGATGGAGACGACTGACAACATCAGATCTCTCCAAGATATTTTTTCATCTTTTAACTTCATTCTAGATCCTAGGGTTCAACGATAAACATCAAATGGACAACTTAAGTGTGCTACAATCTTTCTCTCTCATCTCTCCCCATCCTTTTGTTCTTCTATTTCAAGTGCTTTCCAAAACAATCTCCTAATTCATTCTCTTTCTTCTATGTTTAATGTTAATTCTTATAACATATATTTTTTTATTTTCTTTTTTTTGTCACAAATTTCTATCTTCTTTTTTTCACAAAAAGCCGGGACTTATCTTGTTTGCTGAAATTTGAAGATTTTAAAATGTTGAATTCTCACTCTCTCTCTTTTCTCTTCTTCTCGATTCCTCAATCTGCATTCAAGCAATATATTTTGCTCCCCTTTTTGTGATTTCTTAAAATATCAGTTTAAAATAACGTTGTATTCCGGTGGCATTGCACATTGCTGATCGTAATGTCTATATTTATATTCGCAGGCGCTTCTCACATAATGATACGGTGCTGACGTGTTTCAATGCGATTGGTGATCATAAAAAATGCTTAAAATCTCTTTCTTAGACCAGCCACGCGCGTCCCACGTGCCGAATGGCATAGAGGAGAGGCGGTGGGATCACGAGATCAGATCGGATCAGATGAAATTGATGAACCCTTCGACGGTTCTGATTCCGCGGATATGCGAGGCAGCGCCGAAACGGAGGAAAGAACGATATATCAGGCTCGCCCCCGCTCTGTCGTTCCCGTGGGCGCCTTCGGGCCGCTTTACGGCCGATTAAGATCTCCTTCTCTTTCTTCTTTTTTCTTGATTACTTTACGGGCCGATCTATAGCCGATTAAGTTCTCGTTCTCCTCCTTCTTTGTTCTTGATTCCTTCCCGCTCCACTGCTAGAGGCTCGACATGGCGACGGCTTCGGGTAAGCTTCTCTCCCATCCCGCCGGGCGATTCTTGTGTGGGAATTTGATCCTTCGATCTCGTATTTTGCAGCTAATTTCTGTATTGATGTTCTTTGCTGTTGGGCGTGGATGAGATACGAGATGGTGATTGGTTTTTTTGTTGGCCTGTCGTTTTGGATGCGTGATGATGGTTTGGGGTTTCTGACGTGAAAAGGAACTGACAAGAACAATATGGTATTAGTTCTTCATGGTGATGGATCCCGAAATATTTTAATTATGGGGCTTTTTTGTTTCTTTGCCTTCCCAAGCCCCCCGCACCCACCCACCAACTGGAAAGAAAAGGTTCTTGGTTAATTGCCGCTAAGATTATTCAAAGAGATGCTAATTGCTACCTAGATACGTGGAATTTGAGGGATCCAATCCAACATTGTGAAAGCAACCTGCCTTGAGATTCGTTATTGTACGAACTCTTTGAAGTTTACGCGTATCTTGTATTGAAATTTGGCATCTCCATAGGTTTGCTTGAACAAAGGGGCAAAAGTTAACTTTTTAGGGTACATTACCCTGTGTATATAGCTGAAAGTCGAAATTTTTGCTGGTTTTCGCCATTCAGCTTGCTGGAAATAAATTGTGGAGACTGACCTATAATCCACAATATCTCGTCCATACTAATTTTTTGCTTGTATTCCTTTCGATGGATATTCCTAGGATAAACAAGGTGGCATGGGAAATTAGTTTCTGCACAACATACATCATCTTGGTTAGCTATATTATGATAAATAAATGTTAATGTGTTTGATCTTTATGCAATTATTTTACAAATGCTCGAGACATATGATCCACCAGTTGTTGGTACAGTATGACTGGTTGTATATCTTTTCTCTTCTTCTTTTATTTGTTTTTCACTATTTCAGAATGTTATGGTGCTATGTGCTGTACTTTATTGTCCTATTATTGGCACGGGCACGATACATAATAGTTTAAGTTCAGGTCTTGACTTTTTTTTTGGAAAATTATTTTGAGCGTGTTTTATAATTTTCACAAGTGTTGCTGGAGAAAACATGTAATATTAGTAACAACAAGCCTCAAAAGAATATTGGGTTTATATTGTTTAGGGAGACACATCTTTCAAAATGAATTTTGAGGTGTAACCCCAAAAATAGAATTTTGAGGAATCAGGGTCTTGTGTGGATCATTCATATGTATACATTCTACTGTAGTCCATGTTGCTATTCATGTAAGTCTACCAATCAAGACACATTGGCATTGCGCTATTAAGCTAAGAGTTGATATGTCTTATATAAGAATTGCATGTCTTTTATCATTCTTCTATTTTTTGTGCGAGGTTCAAATATTGCTGTCTTTGTTGCAGCATCGTTTAAATCCCGGGAAGACCATCGAAAACAGCTTGAGTTGGAAGAAGCACGTAAGGCTGGGCTTGCCCCAGCTGAGGTTGATGAAGATGGAAAGGAAATTAATCCACACATTCCTCAATACATGTCATCTGCACCTTGGTATCTTAATGCTGAGAAGCCTGTAAGTTTCTTTGCCTAAACTTAATGTGCATTGGCTTATGTCCAATATTACTTGATAAAGTTTTAATATTAGTTGCAATTGTTTTCCTTTCCAATAGAGTTTGAAGCATCAGAGGAAATGGAAGTCAGATCCAAATTACACAAAATCATGGTATGACAGAGGTGCAAAAATTTATCAGGCTAATAAATATAGAAGGGGTGCTTGTGAAAAGTAAGTACTCTCCCTCTCTACCTTTCTCTCTCGCTCTCAATTTTGGGGTCAAGATGCCATCTTTACTGCCGACAGTTCCTAAAAAACTGTGGTTTAAAACATTTTTGGAGATCTTTTTGGGGTGACACATCATTTTGCATTTTTTTTCTCCCTGCCCTAGTTGCTTTCACTTTTATGAAAATGCTATACCACCATTTACTATAAAATTACTATTCTAATTCTATGTTTAATTATGAAGTTTTAACCCTGATAGGTGCTAAGAGTAACACAGACAACATATCTCTGCCTTCAATACGTTGGGATCAGTTCTACTACTAATCAATGTTGCATTGTGCAATAGGTTCACTTGTAGTTAGTTATTCATGAGACGTGATGTGTGCTAATTATTTTAATGTTATTCTGTCAAAAAAATGTTGACTGGTTTTAGTTTATGAACATGTGACTGCTGTCTGACTCTATTTTGAATGAAAGAGTTTTGACATTTTTTTCACCTCCTGTTGTAATTGGGTAAGGTTTTTGGTTGACAATGTATATCTGCCTTCAATATGCGGGATCAGTATTTGGATCGATGCTGCACTGTGGCATGGGTTCATGAATAGTTAGTTATTCATAGTTTTTGTCAATTGTTTTGACATTATTCTGTCAAAATCTTGTTTGGTTATATGACCATTATCTGATGCTATATTGGATGAAGAGATTTGACCCTTTTTTTTTTTTTGGTTCATATTGTAGTTGTGGGGCAATGACTCATGATAAGAAGTTATGCATGGAGAGACCACGGAAGGTGGGAGCAAAGTGGACAAACATGCATATAGCGCCAGATGAGAAAGTGGAGACATTTGAACTTGATTATGATGGAAAACGTGACCGTTGGAATGGCTATGATCCATCAACTTATGCTCGTGTAATCGAGCAATATGAAGCTAGGGAGGCAGCGAGGCGGAAATATCTGAAAGAACAGCAACTGAAAAAGCTGGAGGAGAAAAACAACAATCAGAATGGCGAAGGTGCAGTTAGTGATGAGGATGATGACGAAGATGAGCTAAAGGTTGATGAGGCAAAGGTTGATGAGAGCAAACAGATGGACTTTGCAAAAGTGGAGAAACGTGTACGCACCACAGGTGGTGGAAGCACTGGAACAGTCAGGTAAATTTAAGAATTCTATTACTCTTATTTAGAACTGGTTAGAAGGCTTTTTATAGTCATATTTTACTCTCATGGATTATAGTTATTGGTTTTCTTTAGATATATAATTATTCTTTCCAGGAATTTGTGCTGTTGCATATGCTTATTGAGCTGTTTTATATAACCTTAATTATTCTTTCCAGGAATTTGCGTATTAGGGAGGATACTGCAAAGTACCTTCTGAATTTAGATGTCAATTCAGCCCACTATGATCCAAAAACCCGTTCCATGCGTGAGGATCCTTTACCAGATGCCGATCCAAATGAGAAATTTTACGAAGTGAGTGCTCAAATAATTCTAAAACATGCTTATCTGATGCCATTTAATGGATATCAGAAGTATATAATGTTTCGTTATTTTCTCACTGTACATGTTCTTATTCATTCATGATTATACTGTAGGGTGATAACCAAAACAGAATTAGTGGACAAGCACTCGACTTCAAGCAGCTGAATATGCATGCTTGGGAAGCTTTTGAGAAAGGGCAGGATATCCACCTGCAAGCTGCCCCCTCTCAAGCAGAATTACTTTTTCAGAATTATAAGATTATTAAAGAGAATTTGAAATCAAAAATGAAGGATACCATTATGGAGAAATATGGAAATGCAGCATCCGAAGAGGCACTTCCAAGGGAACTTCTTCTTGGGCAGAGTGAGAGAGAGATTGAGTATGACCGTGCTGGTCGAATAATAAAGGGCCAGGTATAATTGTCTACATCCATATGTTTTCTTCTATCTTCCATTTTCTTTAATTTAAAGAAAGAAATAGGCAAGGTGCCCTTTTTCCTAGTAGATATCTTGCTAGAATTATAAGATCTTCCTTCCAGAGGCCTATATATATTTAAACTCATCGGTTTGATATGTGGTTTTGGGTTGGGACTTGTAATTCTGTCTTTTTTCTTTGAAAATTGGGAAGTCTTTTCTAACTGTGGCTAATCCAAATCATCACTTGTCAATGACATATTTTAGGAGACCTCACTGCCAAGAAGCAAGTATGAAGAAGATGTATTCATAAATAACCATACCAGTGTTTGGGGTTCATGGTGGAAGGATCACCAGTGGGGCTACAAATGCTGCAAACAGACTATTCGTAACAGCTACTGCACAGGGTCAGCTGGAATTGAGGCTGCTGAAGCTGCTGCAGAACTGATGAAGGCAAACATTGCTCGTAAGGAGGCCACAGAAGGTCAGTAGAAGAGTTACCAAATTCTGGAATTTTTTGTTAAACAAGACTATATCATGATTTGATTGCAAACCTGGTTGTTCAGCTATTTTTAGCTGCCACAAAATATGATACTCCTGCCACACATTTCTAATCAAACAAAGCCAAAAGATGAAAGAGCTCTTTGCTGTTCCAGAATTCATGAACGTTTAACATATTTTAAAATGGGAAAATGGAACACGTCTGTTGTGTATCAATTTCCATCAGTGCACATTGAAGTGATATACCTTAACAAGTTGATATGCAGCAATAAGTAGGCAAGGACCGGCATGGCATGAACCATGCCAATGCCAGGCGGGCATGGCATATTCTTTTCCGTTATTTTCAATGCTCAACTTCCAAATATCCAAAACCTTTATGTGATTTAACTTCTTTGCTTTATATTTATAAGCTTGTCTGTTTTCTTGGATCAAGCTTCCTGATGCTCTGAAATATCCATGCTCGAGGAATTTTTCTCCCTCTTTTTACTCACTAGAATTTCTTCATCACTTGGGAATCTAAGAAACTTTGGTAATGACATCCATCCTATGAGGCTGTGACTTGCAATTCAGCTACAAATGTTTGAACTTAGTGTTAATTTCCACAAGTACATTGTTGCATAAAGTTTTCTGTGACAAAATCTTTCAGAAATATTTATTTCTGCCAAATTATTTTTTACTTAAAGCTCCCTTTAAAAGCCTTTAGCTTCTTTAGACTCATTGCGTAGTATCTTCTTGATTTGTTGAATCTGACAATTTTCGGAAGCCTTTAAACATCATGCAATCTGATTATTCTATTCTTTTTCTCATTTAAATTTTTGGATAGGCAGATGATAGATTTGGTCAGATGTCTTAAGTTCTATCAAGGTCTTCTGAGGTGCAACTTTTAGTTTTGACTGTGCCAAATATTTTTTTGTCTCAAATCTGTTAGTAGTAAATGAGGGTCATAATTCACATTGATTGTGCAAGTCTACTTAGGTGATTATTTATGATAAAAGAAATTCTCAATGTTTCTGTATTTCCTTTTAATCACAAAGCCTAGGGTGATTATACCCTTGAGATAACCTTTCATGCTCTTATATTTAAGTAGTGTTTCCTCTGCAATTTGATGGGGCCCTTTTCCTCTGTTAACTAATTCCTCCTGTATGCACCTGTAGTTGCATACAGATTCAGTGCCCATCTTGGTTTTAACAGATCTTTCTTTAGATGTCTCTCTCTTTACTTGGACTCCATGGAAACCTTCTCAGTTTTCCCCTTTCTTGTTCGTTTACTTTTTTTATTTGGAACTCATTATGTTCCAAGTCTATAGGAGCTGCTTGTGGAGCTGTTGGTCATTCCCTCCTTCCACAATAATTTGCTTTTCCACCAGCAAGCTTTGTATCCGTTCACTCTTTTCAAAATCAAATTCGCATGCTTTTATCCTGTTGCCTTTAATTGAAATGCCCTGATATCGTCATACTCATTGATTTATTGTGCATAAGGAATTTTTCACTCATTCCTAGCTTTTGCTTTCTTCAGATGGTATTAATCTTCTTTGAGATCTCTATGTTGTGGCATACTATTAATTTTGCTTTAGTACATATCATGTTATCATCCACATTTTGTATATTTGATTTGTGAAACAAATAGTGGTTGCATGCTGGAAGAACTGGAAATAAAAAAAAAAAAGAAAGAGAAGTCGCCATATCTTGGCTGATCTGTTCCCATGGCTTTGACCTGATTGGCTTTTAAAATATTCCTTTGGAGAGATTTGACTAGATAAACATTTGAAATTGAACTTAAGTTTTAAGTGAATTTAGCTGAATGTAAGTTACATGCGGAGAAGGTACTGGCATATCTTTTATAGGGTTAGCTGATACCTAAAAGCTGGCTGTTACTGATACAAGCAAGCTTCATTACAATGAAATTTGGTTTGTGGTATGTGAGAAACTATGATATTGTGATTATTTTGGTCAAGTGAAGTTTCTTCCGATGATGGTATTTTGATCATGTTATACTGTATCAACCTGAACCAGGTGGTACAGGACGTACTGTACCATATCGGTTCAATACCAGTATCCGACATGAGTGGCATATCGACACTCGGTATGCTAAAAAAATACTGTACAATACCGTTCCGACACTATGTTAGTGTGGCACCGGTACGGGGTCCGGTACCGAGACGGTGAACCTTGATTCTGATAGTATTTGTGCAATACAGAGAAACCTATGCAGCATGAGGAGAAGCGGCTTGCTACTTGGGGAACTGATGTCCCTGATGACTTGGTTCTTGATAAAAAATTGCTTGCAGAAGCTCTGAAGAAGGTGAGTATGAGTTCTACTTTTATTTAGTTCTGTGTTTTTGTTTAATCTATAGATACTGAAAGTGTTTCAAATTTGGCAGGAGGATGAAAGAAAGAAGGAAGAAAGGGATGAAAGAAAGCGGAAATACAATGTGAAGTGGAATGACGAGGTATTATCTTGTCTCCATGTATTTCTTGTTTCTTGTAAAGAGGTGTTTCATTGCGTGATTCTCATCTGATTTTATCCATCCAGGTCACTCCGGAAGAAATGGAAGCCTATCGAATGAAGAAGATCCATCATCATGATCCAATCAAAGATTTCCTCCACTAATTCCTGCTTGGTGTATATATATTACCACTGAAGTCATGAAGCTTGGGAGGCTGTTGGACGAGCAACAATTCCCCTGGACGCTTCTTTTGTTTGAGGGCTGAGTGTTCAGTTTGTAAATTTTAGACCAAGCTGCAGAGGCTATAATTGTGGAGAACGTTTTCTTTTTCTTTGGTACTGGTTATCCTTAAGAAATCAAGTCTATAGTCGTTTGCCGTATAGGCTTACGATTGTGAAAGGAGCATTGGAATGATGGTTCTATGTTAAATGTGGTTTGGTTATTGGGGTTAAGATAGTGGTGATGGTTCTTTGCCAAGTGAACTCCGGGATATCTGAAACAACAAAATTATCGAACAGGTTATGTGTTCAATCTTTTTGCATGTTTTGACATTGGATGAGTCGACTTGCAATCAGTTTATTCCGAGAGAATTTTCACCGGAAGCCCGAGAGGAGGGGCAAAAAAAGTACTGGTTCGGGGGTGGAGGGAGCTTTCGACATTAGTTCATCCCCAACTGACCAGGTTCGACTAATTGAGACCTTGAAAAGTGAATAGTGCTCATCATACAATTCAAATCCGACATTTTCCCACCTGATTTTGAATATCTGTAACAAGGATCATTTGGATTTGTGAATCTGAATCCGATCCAGTTTTGAACCAGTTTCTGGGCAACATGGAAAGAGCATGTGTTGTTTGAAAATACAGAAACGGGAGATCCACGTTGTCTAAAATTTACAGCAAAAAATAGACTGCCGTGGCCAGCGCTTTTAACTTACAACTTCCCAATTGAACTTTCTAAATAGCCAACCAAAACAACCTGAAATATAAAGGTAAAACAAATATTCTGGATCGAGTAATGTGTTAGAAGTTTCCAATCAAGCAACCACAACAACCTCCAAGGGAAAAAATTAAAATACTATAGATTGAGAAATGTATTAATTTCTGTTGTTTCCAGTTGCCACTACCAATTTTCAGACCATATAAATTCCACATACACAATCATTGTTCAGAGCCACCATATATACACGAAAGAAGAAAACTGAAAGATTAGAAGAAGACTCGAATAAACAATAGAACCCATGAACCTATAGAGACCCATGAACCCAAGGCTCGCGCAGGGGCTTATACTCCTCGCGCCAGCATCTCCTGATACTCCCCAAACGACCGCTGTCTCTGAAGCCTCATCTCCTCTCTGAACTTCCTTATAAACATCTCTGCTCTCAAGTCCACCTCTCCCATCCCTCCCACCAGACTCGAAGAAGGCCCACAATAAGAAGAAGAAGAAGAAGAAGAAGAAGCAGGAACAGCAGCAGCTCCAAACGTAACCCGAAGCTGATCTCTCGTTGCACTTTTCTCCAAATATGGCTCCACGCACTCGACGTGCACCGGCGTGGGCTGGTTGTAGAGCTCATCAACGAAGACCGGTGCGAAGTGCCGATGTTGGTGCAGTCGCCGAGTGCGGCGTTTCTTGCGTCGACGGTGGTAAGAGGACGAACTTGGGGAGTGAAGGATGGTGTTGAGGCGCGCCTTTGCATGTTTGAGGGCCTTGGCCCGCTTGAGTTTCGATAGTTTGGATTGAAATTTGGAGGTGAAGCTGTTCCACACCTTCTTGGAGGGAAGGAGTTGGTTCTTGAGGCCCAAGCAAGCCATGCAATCAAAGAGTTGGTGGTGGCGAGAGGGACGAGACTTGAGCGGGCGAAGGCTTTGTTTTGGACTTGGGATGGTTGAGGGTGTGGGGAGGGATGGTGCTTGCTCTTATATATTTCTCCTAGCTCTGGCCGGCCTTTTTTATTCAAGTATAGTTCCACTTTGTGATGAAATTACTTATAAAATTATGATAGTGGAAGACAAGGGGTTTTGCGGGAGTCTAGTCTCCTCCTTTCGGCATCCCTGGGTAAGATCTACGCCAAGTGTTTGACCGTTGGGTGACCCAACTGTAGAACCAAACTCTCCTAAGTTGCAAGGGAATCGTGGTTCGGAAAATAAGATTACCAGAACACCCCTGTGAGAGCTGCCAAAAGTAGATGAGCGTGATGATTGTTCTCCATTTTTTCTAATCAAATTTGCTAACATTCTTGAGAGTTAATTGAATTTGCTTTCACTGCAGCACTTCAAAAATTTTATCTGCAACCTTTTGAGAGGAAGATGAGCAGTACCTATCCAAGTTTATTAAGATCAGACATTGGTTCGTATATGTCGGGCTTGTGCACTTAAAAAGACTTGGTTCCTATATTTTTGGATGTGCTGAGCTTGTAAAGTTAGATCCAATAACTCATCATTTTTTCATCTCTTTTTTTTGGAACCTTTCCAGCATCCATATAGTACTCGGCATAACATTAATATGTGAATTATAATTTCTTTATAGAATGCAAACTCCCAAAACCATTAGGTAAGACCACAGGGCCTATGTGTCATTTCAGCACTTCAATTGGTTGCCTTTCTTTTTGTTTTTTAATTCCAGGAACTATAAGGCGAAGGAAGGAATCACTCTCGAGCTCGGTTGCTGACGAGATTTGCGTAACACCTGGAATAATGGGGCCATTGCTATCCCCCACCTCCACCTCCCCTTTGGAACATGCTACGTCCATCCCTCATTTTCTTCTAACAATGAATGTGGACGGCACGGCAAATCCCCAGAACTTGCAGCCAAGATTCTTGGGTTGCTTAAAACTTCCGAGAATCAAAGGATATGCTTTGGCACCTTCCAGGGACCAAACAATCTATTTTTCTTTCTGCTCAGCTAAAACGCTTTCCAGCGAAGTTCCCAATAGCAATCCAGTTTATTCCCACCTTCTTTGGGCCCACTAAGAAAGCACAAGGAACCCCATGATATTGTCTAAACCTGACTGTTCCTGCACTTATTCTGCATCCTAATGATTCTAAGAATGCTTGCTGCACAAAAATTTGGACGGAAATTGAGAAAATAATAAGCCTTCTACAGTCGAGAACATGAGGAAAAAAAATCGGAAGGGATGCCAATCTTTTGGGCTGTGCAGATCATGAGAGGAAACTACCGAACGTCAAAACTGATGAATACCCTTGGCGCGCCTGCGAATGCTTTATTTGGACTTAGGTTTCCTCTGCCATGCAGAACAGTATATTCTTTAGATTGAAAGCCAATATGATATCCATTACAAGTGTGGTGGGAGAACATATGCTTGGAGAAGTTTAACAGAAGAAAATCTAGCCTCAAGTTTTCTGTTAAAATATTTGCAGAGAAAGTTGGAAAGCAAGAGAAAAAGTGCGAGAGAAAAAATTTTATCGCTCTACTCCTTCACATTCGGAACATCTTAGGGGTTATATGGACTCGTGGACATATTTCATATAAGAAAAATAATATAAGCTGATATAAGATTACATTAACAAAAAAAAAAATATTATAGATGGTATAGATTGTTACGTGATTTATAAAATTACTCTAACAAAATCACGTTAAAAAATATATATTATTGGTTGATATAGGATTACGTTAATAAAGAAAAATATTATGAGTGATGCCGGAGGTTAAATGATTGCTAACATTATACTAACATTTATCATATTTTTTTATTACTTGCACAAAGCTTCAGTTGCGAGCACAATTCAGAGAAAACTCAATCCATCATTTTAGAGCAAAGAGCATGCCTTATCACCAATTCTTTCAATCCTTGCACGACATTAACAAAAGAAGATAGATTTTTTTTGTTGGGAAAAAGTTAAAAATCATCTATATTAAAGCCAATTGGAAGCTACAGTTTTTCATTTCATCTCAAATCAGAAATCTTCCATATAAAGCGCTCTCAATAGGTCCTGGCTGAGAGTAGTAGTTTCAGAGTGCTTTAGGTATATATATATTTTCACCGTTCCACTGCCGGAGGGATTTTGTCCCAAGCTAACTCCATGAAAATTCTTTTAGTCAATTAAGCAATTCCGTTAAACTAAATCTGGCAGACTGCTATTACTATTATTATACCAACCAAGCTCAAGTCCACTGCTGGTCTCCGTCAACCTGTCAAAATTCCATTAATATATTGCTGGTTTCCTAACCAATAATCTTTTTGTTTAACTTCTTTTTAAATGATGTGAAAATTAGTTAGATTGAGCACTTGGAAATATGAGATTATTGCACTTGGAGGAATGCCTGCCAATATTTTGAACACGAGATCTTCACAAATCTTGTTCTACCAAGAGGAAGGATGCTATTGGGTGTATCCATACTCGTAATATATGAAATACCTGTTTCAGCAAATAGAAGAAGAAGAAGAAGAAGAAGAAGAAGAAGAAGAAGAAGAAGAAGAAGAAGGGTGCAAATTGTTTGCTTCAGATTATTGCGGAAGTCTCAGTTGAGCTACAGGAGGCCTTTGAGAAACCATGGCAAAATTGCAAAGACGTCATGCGAAGCTTAGGACAGTACAAGTTGGAGAAGAAAAGTAAGCTATTATTAATAATTTGAAGCCTTAACATATTTGCTTCTGTTAGCTCGGATGATATTTGAGAAGCACTTCTATTGCAGTCTGAAAAACTTAATAAATAATAACTTTTGATGAAAACTTAGCTATAACAATACCAGAAGCATATAACAATGTCATGTAATTTTGTTCTACCTTTTTGTTTTCTCTTATTCTCTTTTGGTGGAACTTTTAATATACCTCTGTTACCAGGAACTCTCTTTTTCCAACTAAAAAGGATATATTCAGTTGTTTACACAGCAAACAAGGAACTCCATTCTAAAGTTGCAAAATTAATGTCTCCCTGAACATACTTTGTTTCTTAAATGGTGTCAAAGCTCTACATGTTATTGTACTCTCTCGAACCAACTTCTATGTATGTTACATCATTTGGATGCACACTCTTTAAGACAACCCTCAGTTTTCGATTATAGAACCTGAGAAGAAAAAGAAACTGTCGTTCGAACTTGGCAATTTGATTTTCCACAGTCCAAAGCTTAATCTAACATCATAGTAACTACCAGTGTGAAAGAATCTGCCTTCCATGGAACATACATACGTAGCAAGGTAACTGAAGGCTTTAGGTAGCAGAAGGATCCACAAAGTGACATTTAACATAGGTTTGAAAGGCATATGAATGAAACAGAGACTAGCTAAGTGCAAGCTTGGTTAGCCTCCTCGAAAAGCTTGGCCTGGGAGGCGGCAGCCTCCTCCGAGACAAGGGCCTCCAAGAGCAAAGTCTTGACCTCCCAAGCACTGTAAGCAAAGCCTGGTCTTGTATAAGCATTTAGGAGTGCTGCACTTGACTGCTTGACTAATTTGGAGAAGGCATTGCCACCAACATCATCATTCCTTTGCGTTGCCTCCAATAGTGTCAGACCTGGTTCATACCTCTCCAACACCCTTGACCCAAACACTTTTGAGACTGAAGCTTCCTGGGGGACCATATTGGGCCACACCTCTCTTCCACTGCCCCAGAACCTACATAAGGACACCAGTACATCAGCAGTGTACATGCAATGGCTATCAGGAAATATATCCAGCATACTATTTCATGATAAAAATGTCAGCAAAGGCAACTTTTATGGTGCCAAGTGAACAAATAATTATCCGTCAGCTAGTCCTCCAACCAGTTAGATGGACTATGAGAGATCATAACAGTGCACCAAGTATTAGGCATAAGTCACCTTGGGAGATAAAAGCAATTTGTATTGTACAAGAAATCAATGCACAAATGTTGACAAAACTTGTATAATGGAACAGTAGGTCATAACCTTCATAAGCATGATATGTAGATGCACAAACGCTGGTGTATAAATAGCTTTGCAATTTGCTGAGGAAAACAACAACATCAACCTTAAGCAAAATTGGTTTTGCTTATAGGAAACCAAGATAGCAACAGCGTTTTCTTCAACTAATGGAGGACCTGCAGATCATGCAATTACAAGAGGCAGACAGAGGTCTAATCATACTTAATTTGGAACATCAACAAGAATCATATCGAGGTCACTGCATTGAACGCTATCAATTTCAAAACAAATTGCAATAACATTTTCTTTTTATAGGAATAAATGAAAATTCATTGAAAAGTTCTGAGTAGGAAACTTTTCTCCATGAATGTGTTTAAATGTTTTGTGCGAATGGAAAATACAATCTAGGTATATCATCCGAGTGCCATATCATCTCCAATAGCATGCTTTTATAGCAATGTTCCTTTCCCAGATTATCTTCTAAAGAGAGGGAGAGAAAGCGACCATCCTGGCAAGGGACAAACCACATTCTGATAGAACAACAGCCCACTGCCCGGAAGACCGATGATCACACAAAGTGCACTACCTGAAACACTGGTATGCTAATCCACACACAATCAGCATGCCCTTGTATATTCTGTAACATCTGGCCTATGATCAGCTCATAGATGAATTTTTCTTGGTTAGGGGATAACAGGCACTCCCCAAGTCACCAATATTATATGTATAAAATATAAAATATTTCTATCTTTGTTAACATAAAGCGATATATCTTGACATACTGATAAATTAATATGCTGGTGAAAATATTGGTATTTTCATGAGTATCTTATAACATGTGTTGGGATGATGGCCTATTTTTAGGCCTTGTTGTGCTCAAAGGTAGGCTCTAATTAGTTTTTTAATTTTGAATACCTAAGCTCTGACAGCTTTCATTACGATGTTGAGCTCATAAAATAACCTTATTCAGCCTTGAGTGAAACTACTGATTCGTACATGCTCTAAACCTGAGTCCTCTAAAAAGCAACTTACATAGTACAATTAGGTCTTATAACTACTGAGAAATTTAAGCCCTTTGGTTAAGCGTCGAACTGTTAAGCACCACAAGCCAAGGTCAAGCTCCTGGGCTCTTCTGCTCTTGAGCTGACCCAGTAAAGAAAAGAACGTGATAATATTGCTCCAGAGGTTCTCAACCAAGCAATACAAGTTCCACAAAAAGGATGGACTACCACTCTGGCCAATTGAATAATGAGGTCATCGACCTATATTTTGATGCATAAAGATGGTGGTGTACTCCATTTCCTCAAGCATCATAAGATGAACAATCCTTAGGAAGGATACATTTCTCTCCTCTTGAAGAGTTCTTCATGTATTAATTTTGAAATTCATATGATGTGGCATGACAAACCTATGGCAATCCATAGTATTGCGAGCAGGTAGATCAAAAACAACCTATTCAAAAGAATGTATTTATTTGATCTAGATTCTGATCAACAACCCACTAGAAGAATATAAGACCACTCAGAAAATTTAGGCAAAATTATGAATAAAGCTACTCCCACTTTGGAAGACGACATGAAATTATATCACTTCTTAAACTCCTAAACATGAATCTCGCACATATTCAAGGTCAATTTATATAATGACAAATAAAGAACATCTGTGACAAAGCTAACTCTTTGTAAAAAGATCTTGAGAGTTGAGAGAGCTTTGATAGCACTTATTCAAGTAAAATTGTAAGAACATCTACCTAAAATCTGCATATGTTCAAGGGCATGACAGGTAATAGATAGGTGCATAAAAAAATAAGCTGAAATTGACCAATTTTAATTATATGAGCAAGTTTTCAAGACAGAAACCACAATTGAAAAGTAATACATTATGGTGGGTCCTGGATTAACCAGATCCAACTGGAGGCATACTAAAGAATTTGTCCCCTAAAGACAGCAATATTATGCAGGAAATGAAATGCATTTAGGGCGTAGCATATATTTCTATATCTAGGGTGCCACAACTACTTTAAAATATCTCTAAAATCTGATACCGGTACTCAAGGTTCGCCATCTCGGTATCGAACTCCGTATTAGTGCCACACTAGCACAGTATCGGTACGGTATGAAAATTTTTTTAACATACCGAGTGTCAGTACGCCATCCATACCGGATATCGGTACCGAACCAGTATGCTACAGTACACCCCGTACCCTCCGGTTCGGACCGGTTACCTTGCCTGCACCTACCACCCGTGTGCTTTCTTGCTGCAAATACTTTTTCTATCTAGGGTGCCACATCCACTTTAAAATATCTCTAAAATCTGATACCTGCATCTACTACTTGTGTGCTTTCTTACTACAAATACTTTTTCAGAGCTCCTTTTCCCCATAACAGAACCCGCTCTAGTAAATTTTCTTGTTTCAGATACATAGGATTCATGTAGCTGATTTGATTCAAATTCATTGGTATGAGAAAACATTGAATTCCAACAAATAGGCAGCACTATTCACAAAATTACTGAAAATTCTTAATTTATTGCTGATATTTTTTCTTGTTCAAAAGATCCCTTGGATGATTTTCCATATACAAACTGGTCGTGCATTATTCATGAACAAATTAGCCTTTATTTATGAATTTATATTTGCGTTCTGCATCTTGCTTGAAAACTAGTTCATGGATAAGCTGCAAGGTTGATCATTGAAAGCCTTGAAAGTTCTTTCTTCTTTAGTCTCACATCCGGTGAGATAAAGAAGAGCTTCAAAACTTAATAATCTTCCATATTTTGCCTTTGGGCATATTTTCTGAACCTTTAATTGATAACAATTCAAAAGCAACTTTGAGTGCTTCGACCATCCAAGCATTATTTTCTTGTATTATCACCTTTTTTTGGCCTTGTGTTCCATTATTTCCCCGTAGAAAGATTATGAAAATCAGCTAAAGAAACTACATTCTAGAAGGAAGTAGGGCCCATCTCATCACGGGTGCAAACAAGCTGAGCCAAGTATTAGGCTGCTTGGGCTCAGCTTGAAACATATGGAAGCTGCTTGAACTTAGCTCGAGCTCAAGCAGAGGTTGACAGCTCATGCTCAAGCACGGCGTATATAAGCTCTAAGCCAAACCTATAAAAAGCCGAGCCAAGCTTCCCTTGTCACTCTATTATCCCCACCCTGTTCAGGCTCGACTCATTTATGAGCTGAGCTCTAAAAACTATTTGAACTCGGTTCACATTTTGGTTGACCTAAGCTTGATCTATGCTATAGTCGAGCCGATCCCGAGCTGCAAAAGAGCAACTGGGATCATTTTTAGGCCTACATGTTGGGACTTCTACCAAATAGGCTAGCCAAAAAGTGTTATGTGGGTTTCTTAGCCGTGTATAAGTACTCAAGATCTACCCAGTGCATAGCATAAGTAAGACTAAAAGATACACCAAAATGGGTTTACACATACTCCTCCTGTTTAAGGCTAAGCATCCTCACTAGGCTAAAGATCCAAATCCATTCAAATCCAATTACAAATACCACAAATTCAATTTACAAACACCACGATCAGCCAGTGGCCAGTTTAGATAGACCTGTGCAGCAGTGCCCCCAATCCACATGGCTGGATCCGCTCTGATATCATTTGTAATAATCCAAGACATCATCCAAAAAGACTAGACGAAAAATGTTATTTGGATTTCTTGACCCTGTATAAGTATTAAAACTTTACCCAGTGCATAGCACATGTGAAACAAAATACATACCCACATAGATCCTCACGCATGTCATCATGGAGTTTAATGTTATAAATTAATTAAAAGACCCTGTAAGAATAACTTGTCAAGAGCTTCTCTCCAACTTACATCAGAGAAACATTTGAATCGCATAAGTAAAAATCTCAAACTATTTTAATTTTTAAAAAATTCTATTATATTTACATCTATAATTTTATCTTTCATATTTTGTCTTTTTTTTGTCAACTGCTATTCAACTTTGTTTTTAGCATTTTCCTTTCCTAGAAATAAGAGTTCATAAGCATCATAGATGATCATTGATTTTGCATATTTCCATTTGGTTTCCTGTACTCAAGCAATTTAGTTCTCCTTCAAGTTATCATATATATTAGCTATTTAATATTTTTTGGGAAAGTTTCAACATTTTTCATGGCAAATGGAAGCCTCTTCTTTTGTGTAATACGTTTCTTCATATGTCTTTACTCTATCATATGTAGTTGCCCATATCTTCTAATCACTCTACCTGGGCATGATTTACCCATGTTGCTTCCAAGAGACATCCTAAACCTAAGGAACCCTTTTCCACATGGTCCACTGTATCAGCCCGAACTGGGCGGTATAGGATGTACCGTATCATACCAATTCGGTACCAGTACCCGATATGAATGGCGTACAAACACTTGGTATGCCAAAAAGACTCTATGCTATACCATACCGATACAGTGCTAGTGTGGCACCGGTATTGGGTTCGATACTAAGACGGTGAATCTTGCTTTTCCATGTTTTATTGTAACTGGATTTCATTCTTGTGGATCCTTACAAGCAATGACCAAGACAATAAGATCAGGCTACAGAAAGTAAACAAAAATAGGAGATCCCCTGGCATTCGGAAAAACATGGATCTATTTGATGGTCTGACATGCTTCCAACGATGCTTGTCAATCGGTCAGGTCTGACCTGACCCAGCTCGTAACTCAATCTGACCCATTGCCAGACCCGATCGGTTACCCAATTTTGCATAAAATCAACCCGATTCAGGTTTGCCTCTAGCAAAAATTGTTCCCAAACTCCAAACCTAGGACTATCGCTTTCAGTAGTTCCTCAATTTGCTCCTATGAGGTTTTGCAATTATTCATCACCATATTCTTGCAATTTGCTAGTTTCCACTCCATGCTTCCAACTTTGGAAATTTGCTCTTGCCCTCAGTTTCCTCTTCTCAATTTCTTCCTTCCACCTAGTGCGGCAACTTAGTCCGTAGCTTAAAAAACTGACTTCTTGCAAGAAAAAGTCCTCATTTCTCATCTTCATGAATGGGATTTGGCTTCAAGTTGCGGACACTTCTTCTCTCAAACCTTCTCCTTATCCCCCGCAAAAAGTCATCCCAGAAACAGCTCCCCACCCACTCCATTAAATACATTTCCACACCGCTATCTAAATCTAAAAACAAATACATGTTTTCTTAGGGGAGAAGAGAAAAAAGAGCATTAAGAGGAAGAAGCATAAGATCCTCAATTTAGAAAGGGAACAGAGCACGAGAAACACAAAACGGCCGGAGCATGACAAGAGCATGGGGGGAGGGAGAGAGAGAGAGGACATACTGGGGAGTGCATCTTCCAGGGGCTCTGGTATAGAGAAAGCCCGGCCCTTTCATCTCCGAGATGGCAGAGTAAACCCTCATCTTCCTCTCCTCCCCTCTCCCACTCGTAGCGGCTGCTTCTCCGAACCCTGCGAGATAGCGGACCAAACAGAGCACCACCAACCCCATCTCTCTCTCTCTCTGGTTTGGCTCTCGCTGTACCGTTTGAAAACCCAACGTTTTCTTGAAAATTGTACGATGTCTAATATTTTGGATGGACGATAATGTCCATATCACTCTAATTCTTGACCTCTTTGGCCATTTTAAAACGTTGGGCTTGGTTGGTGTAACTTATCGGAATCATGATCTGATGAATTCCTACCGTCCATCTGGTGGAGCAGAAGGGTCGAATGGCCTCCTCGTATCTATTGTTGATGATCTGATTGGATTTGAACGGCTGTGATTAAGGATTGTTTTGCAATTAGCCGCCTTCTCTTATGTTTATGCATTCATAATTATTTTTAGAGGTATAATTGTTCATCAGATAAATTTAATATTTTATGATAACATTCCCTCAGAGTCTCAAACCTTCTCCAAATATATTATTATTATTATTATTATTATTATTATTATTATTATTATTTGGGTGTTTCAGCAGTACACGGAATAATAAATGTTAGCACTTATGGCTCACGTGCTTGGACGGGTTTCGTGCTTCGAAAATTAGTGATCATCTCCCAAGGGTTTGGCAGGATAAGATTAAGGAGCCTGGACTTACCACGTGAATGTTTAACTCAAAAACGCATGTCTCTAAGATTCTACAAGGGTATGTTTCCTGTAATGTTTTAAACAATAAGTCATCCCATTGCAACAGACTCCAACAAAATTGTTAATTACAGTTATAACAATTATTATGGTTCTTCTTTAACTAAGGCCGCAAATGGATCGGATTGACCTATGACCCGACCTGATCCATTTAGACCCGACCCGTTTTGAAGGACCCGTGGGGTCGGGTCGGGTCGGGTCGGGTCGGGTCCTAAAATTGGACCCATTCTATTTTTCGAATCAGATCTGTATTTTCTAAATTCAAACCCAACTCGACCCATTTAAAATTTGAATAATTTTGAGTTTTCAATTCTCTGACCCGATCCGACACGACCCAAATCTGTAAAACTATTTGGGCCCGCGGGCTGCGACCCGTAGGGGTGCAAACACAAGTTCTGAAGCCATGGATAGGTTGACCCGATCTAGACCCAACCCGGATCTGAACTGGATCCAAATTTTTTGGATTGGGTCCGAATTATACATGAACCAGACCCGACCCAAATAATCCATTGGCTTAAAAATTGTAGTGGTAGACTCGGCCCGAGCCGGCCAGATCTTCTATCGGGTCGGGTCTGAGTCTAGAATCAGGATCCGAACAAGAAACCGGATTGGATCGGGTCACTCATGACCTGACCCGACCCGACCCTAATATTTCCTACAGCAAATCAGTTGGGTCAAATAACATAAAGTACTACCAGTAGCCTCCCTTATTGTGCTATCCCTAACTGAACATGGTATAGATCAAAAACAGGGATACATCCATTTTTATGTACTCCAAAATATGCTAAGTATTTGTCCAAAAAAATAAATAATACTAAGCATTTTCTAAAATTATAACAATGTATAAAAGTAATGTGCTAATCATAGGCCCAACAATTTAATAAATGCACATAATAAATAGAGGCCTTTAGATCATTCCAAGCATTTAAAAAAAATTAAATGCAATAAAGGCATTTAAACATTAATGCGCATATTACAAGCAATAAACATTTATAAATATTGCTACTCATTAACAGCCTATCAGTTCTCAATAACTAATAATAATATCTTGTGCTCTTTGACCTAACTAATTTGCTGTAGGGAATATTAGGGATAACACAATAAGGAAAGCTACTGGTAGTACCTTATGCTATTTGATCCAACTGCAGTGATTCAGAGAATTGGTATTGATTTAGAGGAGAGTCGGTCTGGTAGCCCTAGTAAGAACTGTTGCTTTCAGTGACTAGCCCAAAAGGCTACTAGGACCTAGAATTAAGGTTGTCCTATTAATGGCCCTAGTAAGAAATATTACTTTCAATGGCTGGCCCGAAAGGCTATGATGTCCCCAGTAAGAACTGTCGCTGTTAGTGACTTGCCCAACAGGCTATTAATGGTAAATCCTCAATAGTGACATCTATTTTAGAAAGTGGGAGTATGGTAGAGTTGAAAATTTATTTTTCCTCCACACATTATTTTGAGCGAAAATTAGGTTATTGTATTAGTGATTGGACATAGTGGCGCTGGAGATGATTACGAAGCTTAGTGATTTTTCGATCTAGCGACATGTCAGAATGGTTTTTACTTTGATCTAGATAGACGTGACAAAATATTTAGACTTGCGTGTAATATTCCATTGTGAGTATTTTTATAGTGAAATAGCTTCGAAGTGTGTTATCGTTGATCTGAATAAGGGAGAGAAGTTGAATGGGGATAATTACAACAAATGGGATCAAAATATCCAGTATGTCTTGGACGAACAAGAGGTCTTGGAGACCTTGACAAATTTGTTACCTAAGCCTGAAATAGAAGATATCGAACAGCATAAGAAAGACCTTGATGCCTATAAGAACTAACTCAAGAAATATCGTTGTGCACGCTTTACGATGTTAAGCAGCATGGTCAACGATCTGATTGGTGGGTTTGAGGAGTATCTAACGGCTCAGGCAATGTGGAACACATTGAAGCTAAAGTTTGGTGGAACTTCTGCTACTAGACTGCGTGGATTACCATGAAGTTTGACTCTTATAAGATGCGCTCTGGTCATTCGATGAAGCAGCATCTTCGAGTTATGTCTTCAATAATCCGCAAGCTCAAGACAGCTGGGAATAATCTCACTGATGAGCAGCAGGTTCAAGCAGTGATTCGTTCATTATTGAGTACTTGGAAGACAATGAGCCAAAACATGACGCACAATGAGAACATCAAGACTTTTAATGATGTGGCGCGTCATTTGGAACTAGAAGTTGAGCGCTTAGAGGCTATTAGGCTTAACAGTTCCGTGTATATAGCTGAGTCAAGTTCGCGTAGGGCATTTAGGCCCAAGCGCAGGAACTTTGTCCTCTCTCCCAACCAAAGGACAGCTAGTGGACCAGCTGCCAAGAAGGCAACGACCATCAAGTGCAAGAGAGGTAAACGCGCTAGAAGGAAGGATAAGTCCAAGATGGTCTGCTACAATTGCAGAAAGGAAGGCCACTTCACTCGTGAGTGCACTGAACCGAAGAAGGTATTCTCGGACTACCCTCGCTGTGTTTATGTAACAAGTTATGCTATGGTTGCTAACTCCTCTCCTGTGTAAACTGTAGACTCAGTAGCAACCGAGCATGTAGCGCGAGACAAAGTCAGATACGTGGAATAACGCCGGGTATCTGCTAGAAGTAAAGACATAAAGTGGAAAATGGAGTCAGCATGGAGGTGCTTAGCATTGGTACCTACAAGCTGAATTTGCATGGTGGGCGCACTCTATTGCTCCATGATGTGTTATATGCTCCAGAGATTCGGCGGAATTTACTTTCTGTAGTTGTTTTAGTGACACTTGGTTTTCGTTTGTTGTTTGAGAATAATGGCGTTTCATTGTATTTGGAAATAAGTTATTATGGTTGTGGTTTTATTTCTGATAGTTTTATGATTTTGGATTTGGATTATTCCGATGTCGATGCTTCAGTTATTTATTTGACTTCATCTGATAATATTAGTTCACTGACATGGCATGCTAGGCTTGGCCACATTGAACAAGATAGGATGACTAAGTTAGTTAGAAAAGGCCTTATAGGCAATCTCACTAAGGTCTCCTTGCCCATATGTGAACATTGTCTAATTGGAAAGTCAAAGAGGAAACCATTCGGAAGGGCCACTAGGGCATCATTTTCGTTGCAATTAGTCCACTCTAATATTTGTGGTCCAATGAGTGTGAGGGCTAGATATGGTGGTATCTACTTCATGACATTTATAGATGACTTTTCACATTTCGGTTATGTCTTTTTGATCTCCCATAAGTCTGAAGCCTTGGATTGTTTTAGAAAATATATTAGTATGGTTGAAAATTAATTAGACAGGACTGTTAAAGCTCTTAGAACTGATCGTGGTCGCAAGTATCTATCTGAGCAATTTAAAAGGCTGTGATGAGAAAGGAATTAAGAGGCAGTTGATGATGCCAGGTATGCCACAATAAAATAGCGTGGCGGAAAGAAGAAATCGTACAATGCTAGAGATGGTTAGGTCAATGATGGCGCAAGCAAACCTACCGATATCTTATTAGAAGGATGCATTGTTGACTGCAGCCTACATTTTTAACCGGATGCCCTCTAGGTTAATACCTTCCACTCTGTACGAGCTATGGACCGGCGAGAAACCTAATTTGAATAACTTGCGGCCATGGGATTCAACGGGTTTTGTTCACGATACTTCTCACAAGTATGGAAAGTTGGGCCCTAGAGGAAGAAAATGTATCTTTATAAAATACTCAGAGCATTCCAAGGGCTATGTTTTAATAGGTGAACAATCTGATGGAAGTGTGACTGAAATTGAATCACGAGTTGTGGATTTCATAGAAGATGAATTCCCAAGCAGAGGAGAGGTTGATAGAAATTTAGAACTCTATGAAGTTGTGGATCAAAGGGAAGGCACTCCAAGTGGCCTAGTAGATGATGAGGAAGAGATTTCTCAAACTCCTAGAGATAGTGAAAGTGACTTACTACCTAGTGGGAGTACACCATTAGAGGATGATCAACAACAATCTCACCCGCATAGAAGTCAACATGAAAATATTCTCCATCGTCGTTTTGAAATTGAAGGAGAAGCTTTCATGGTTGCTTCGCATGATGATGATGAGTCTATAACAGTTGATGAGGCTCTCTCATCTTCTGGTAAAAATGAGTGGATAAAAGCAATGGATAATGACATGGAGTCAATGAGGACAAATCAAGTCTGGGATCTGGTACCAAATCCATTAGTCTGTGGTGGGAGATGGTGAAGCAAGAAGCTATCATAAACTGTAACCAATGCCTTAAAAATGGGTCAAGATTTCTTCGAGTTTTCAAGATGGACGAAGTGCTAGCCACTAGGATATTAGAGTAGTCGTGGGTTCAACAAAAGAGCATCACGATGGATTAGCACTAAGGCTGCAAATGGGTTGGTTTGACCTATGACCCGACCCGGTCCAACCCGTTTAGATTCGATCCAACCCAATTTAAAGGATCCATAGGGCTAGGTCGGGTTTTAAAATTGGACCCGTTCCATTTTTCAGGTTGGGTCTGGATTACTAAATTCTGACCCGCTCCGACTCAAACCAGGTACAACGTTAGGGCCCGCAGGAGTTCTTAAGGGTCTATAATTCTCTATTCCTCTAATTTCTTTTTGTGTTTGAGGACGAGAGGAATGGAAGAGATTGTTTTTTGTGTACTGTTATGTTAAGGCTTAGGTTGGTTACATTAAATGAGAATACTGTTCCTTAAGAAAAAAGTTCAGACTAATGAAAGCAAAATAGAGTTAATTTTGACATGTGAAAAACGATAAGTTCATGATGAGTCCTTTGCAACTATTGAACTTTGCCATGTGTCATAATCAAAACTATATTTCTTATTTTGGCCCATATATACTTTTCTCGTAGTATGTTTAGAAAAAATAGTAGTAGATGTATTCTAACAAATTCAAGGAATATCACTGTCGAGTAAAAAGTATTAGCATAGCTGCAATCCTTTTCTACTCAAAAAAAAGTATGCATACATGAACAAAAAAATTTTCTTGAAGCTAACAAGGTCGAGCCTATCATCATTAAGTAATGGCATCAATCCTCGATGCTTAGGCACTTTTACTTGTATGGTCGTACATAACTTGTTTTCTGTAGTTTTCATTTATTGCAAATGAAACCAAGTACAGGGAATGACAAGTACAGGGATGTGACTCAGATCCGACCCGAACCTAACCTAGACCCAAATTTTTTGGGTTGGGACTAGCTTAGACATGAACCCGACCCGATCCGAATGACCCGTTGGGTCAGAAATTTTAGCTATGGATCCGATCCGACACGATCTTATCTTCTATTGGATTGGGTCTGGGTCCAACATTAGAACCCCAACAAATAACTGGGTTGCATCACGGTCACTCATAATCTGGTCCGACTCGACCCATTTGCATTCCTAATTAGCACAAAACAATTAAAAATAACATGTCCTGAAACAATCTAAATCTATGGCTAGAATTAGAAATAGTAATGAATCAGACATAGACACGTCGACATATGAAGATGATCTAAGGCCATAATTGGGGATTGAAATTACAAGGGATTAAGTTTTGGGCATAGCCAGCTAGAGATACTGTATGTTTCGGCCAGATTCTACCTATCACGGTCGCCCGTTTTAAATAGAGCCGATGCTTGGCAACAACTATGAGGAAGGGGTTAGCTATGGACTCAATTGGGCTCAAGAAACAATTACATAGAGTTACATACACACAATATCAGAAAGGTACACGTTGTTTTAGATTTCCTCGATCAAAATTTGTGACTAAAATATTCTTAGTCCCTCTCTTCAGAAAAAAATAAGATCAAGAAGATTTCATGGGTTTTATTTTTCACAGGCATCCCAAAATAATTGGACTCTTGTTTTTTTTTTTTAAAAAAAATCCCATCCATCTCCTATCCATGTCCCTCAATAATTGGGTTCTTTTAAAAATTTAAAAAAAAAGAGAGCAATACACTTTATCTAATTGGCGAATTTTACACGCATTATCTCCAATTCTATATTTTTTTATTGAATAATTCTTTTTTAATGCACAGTGCACGTTTTCCTTGCTAATATATATGTAAGTGTTGATGAAAAGGATCTTGATAGCAAAGGATCGCTCACACCTTGCATGATGGCGAAACAGCAAGCATCCCGATCCGACAACTATTGTAATAATTACCTCCCCATGTATCCCATCAATCATACTCTTGCGGAAGAACCCGTGACGAAGCAAGTCGTCGAAGACCACAAGTCAGTGCATGTGGATAAAAAAAGAAGACCACAAGTCAGTGCATGTGTATAAAAAAAGAAGCCACTTGACTTGGTCGTCCCGAGAAATTACTTGTAATGATAGGTGCCGTTGTTGGAATGGTGTCCACTTCGGACGCCACCACAATGAAGCACTTCGACAACCCATATATATTTCCTGCATTAATCACCAATGGACCATGAAACAAGGTGATACATATAATTCGAGCATGTCCGACCATTTGTGCCGATCTTGCTGGGACATTCGTATTTGATCAATGCTAAAGCAATTTGGAGATCCCTAAACTATACATCAAACAAATGGATAAAAAAAATCCAAAATATAAATGAAATAAGATTTTAGTTGGGCCGTAACTCAAGGAGCCAGTATCAAATACGGAAGAGTTGCGATTGGAAGAGTTCTAAAATATTAATTCACGTCTTGGCATGGTTTCCTATCTGCTATACTACATACAATGATGATGACATATGCGATGACCTAAATCATTTCCCAGTTGACTGGGCCAGCCCTGGTGACTTGAGAAAATACCCAGCGCCTTCGATCGGTTGTTGTTGGGGAACCCTCGTTACACGTCCCACTCGATCTCCTCTATATATTGAGTGGCGCGCCAGGGCATATGTACCAACTCTAACTATATATTGGGAAGGGGAGGAAGCATATTAATTTTTGTTCATCAAAAAAAAAAGCATCGAATAAAGAATGAGAGTTACATTTATGGGAGAGTCCGGAAGAGGGGTCGTCGGAGGAGCAAAGCCATTCATGGGCGCATGGATGCTGCTGTGCCACTCCCTCTTGACGGTACTGCTCATTGCCGTGACGGCATCGGCATTGAGCAACACGCGGCCTGGGTGCCCAGCAACTTGCGGCGACGTTAGCATCCCCTACCCATTCGGCATCGGCTCGGACTGCTCCTTTCCAGCTCGTGGGTTCGCACTTAGCTGCAAGGACACTGGTAATGGCGTCCACAAACCTTTCCACACCAACGTCGAGTTCATCAACATAGACTTGCTGGCAGCCCAGGCTCGCGTCTACAATTACATATCCTGGCAATGCTACAACCACACGTTCGACAGCATGTCGTACCGTATATGGCATCTAAACTTCACCGCCTACCCATACCGGTTCTCCGATGCCATAAACAAGTTCACAGTTGTCGGCTGCGACACCCTGGCGTACATCACTGGGCTGAACCAGAAAGAGAGCTACTCGGGTGGATGCGTGTTGCGCAGTAACAGCTTTGAGAGCCTGACAAACGGGTCATGCTCCGGCATCGGCTGCTGCCAGACCTCCATCCCCAAGGGAATAAACTATTATCAAGTGTACTTTGATCACAACTTCAACAACTCCCGGGTGTGGAAATTCAATCCATGCAGCTACGCCGTTCTGGCCGAAGCCGACTGGTTCAATTTCAGCACGACTTACATTAATACCCACGCGCTCAAGGAGACGAAAGGAGGGAGGGCGCCCGTTGTGCTGGACTGGGCCATCGGCAACGAGACGTGCGAGGTCGCAAAGCGCAACAGGACCTCCTATGCGTGCCTTAGCGAGCACAGTGACTGCTTTAACTCCTTCAATGGCCCAGGATATATTTGCAAGTGCTCCAGGGGCTACGAAGGCAACCCCTACCTTCCCGATGGATGCCAAGGTCCATAATTACCTTCCCTCTCTGCGACTCTGTCTTTCTCTCTCTGTTTCTGGAGCTGACCTTTTGATTTGTTGGACTGGGATGTTAGATATTGACGAGTGCGCTCACAAAGATAAGTATCCATGCAATGGGACTTGTACCAACATACCTGGGGATTACAATTGTACATGTCCACCAGGCACGAAAGGCGACGCGAGAAAAGGAACCTGCCAGAGAAGCCGCAGCAATCCTTTGGTTATCGGTAATCCCTCCCTTAGCAATAAATTTCGGTTTCTACCGCGTCTATCAAGTTTCATTAGACATGCATCAAGCACAAACTTCAACCATGCAAAGCATAGAATTCTAGGCTGCTTAAAAGTTTCAATCTTTCGTTTAGTATGGGAAAGGAATAAACACGAGGGAGAACCTCCTTGTTATTCGAACTCATGGATTATTACTCTACCTGTCTATTTACAATCTCCAGGCATTGTCGCTAGCACCAGCTTTGCCCTTCTACTCTTACTATGCATTGTCCTTTCCCGGGTACGTGAAAGAAGAAAACTTACAAGGATAAAAGAGGAATACTTTCGGCGACATGGAGGGCGGTTGTTACTAGAAGAGATAAAGTCGAAGCAAGGTCTTGCATTTAAGGTATATACGAAAGGAGAGCTAGAGCAGGCAACAAACAACTTTGACAAGAACCGAATTCTTGGAGGTGGAGGCCATGGAACCGTCTATAAGGGAATACTGAATGACAGTCATGCAGTTGCCATAAAAAAATCAAAAATAATTGATGATTGCCAAAAGAAGGAATTTGGGAAGGAGATGGTTATTCTTTCTCAGATCAACCATAAGAATGTGGTGAAGCTCTTGGGATGCTGTCTGGAGGTGGAAGTCCCTATGCTGGTTTATGAATTTGTCTCAAATGGAACGTTATTCCAATTAATCCATGATAGAAATAAGACATCCCATATTTCATTGGATACCCGTTTGGAGATTGCTTTACAGTCTGCAGAAGCCCTTGCATATCTACATTCATCAGCTTCCCCTCCAATCCTTCATGGAGATGTCAAGTCTTCCAACATACTTTTGGATGACAACTACAACGCAAAGGTGTCCGATTTTGGAGCTTCAATGTTGGTGCCAAAGGATGAAACTCAGTTTGCTACATTAGTTCAACGGACTTGTGGTTACCTGGATCCTGAATACCTACAGACATGTCAATTAACCGATAAAAGTGATGTTTATAGTTTTGGTGTTGTTCTTTTGGAGCTCCTCACTAGAAAGAAGGCAATTTATTTTGAAGGATCTGATGAAGAAAGGAGCCTCTCATCAAGTTTTTTATCCGCCATGAAGGAGGATCGACTTCTACAGCTTTTGGACAGTCGTATTAAAATCGAAGAGGATATGGAATTGGTACAAGAAGTTGCTGAGCTAACAAAGCGATGCCTCAATGTTAGAAGTGAAGATAGGCCTACGATGAAGGAGGTGGCCGACGACCTAAATCGGTTAAAAAAATTCAAGCAGCATCCATTTTTACAACATAATCCTGAAGAGATTGAGAGTTTGCTTGGTAAGCCACCAAGCTACACTGAAAATGAAATCTCTCAATACTATAGTATAGAAAAGAAAGCAACGATAGATATAGAATGTGGAAGATGAGCTTTTTTTTTCCCTTTGTTTTTCGAAGAAGAGTTGGAGGATGATCATATTGCATAGAATAATACAAGTTTCTACACTTATGTATTAGAACTATATATGATGGTGATTTATATGTACTTGTGCATGCATCTGCGAGATGCAATATTTCTAGTTTATGAAATATGGCTAGTTTAAATTATATATTAATGGTTTCATACTAATTGTTGTTGGTGCTGCTATTGTTTTGCTAATCATCCGAACCACAGTTACAAATTTTGGGCTTTTATTTGAACAAAGAGTAGCTCCAAGTTAGATTATTCTATTTACTTAAAAAAATAATGGTATCCCAAAAGACAAACTTGAAATATATAGTGTAAAAACGCTCAGCCATGTAACAGGCCCGCAAATGAATAATTTCGTCAAGAAAATTATAATTGTTAAGTACAAACCGGTAAACAAACATCATGATCATCATAATCTATAGTCAGCATGATTTTTGAAGATTAATTATTTGGCACAACTCCTCTTTATATGCCCATCGCATTAAGGCACTTCTCAGGCTTGGGCACTTTCAAGTAAATGGGCTTCTTATCAATTTCTTTGCAATGATTACTGGTATATTTTTGTCCCTATTTTACAAAACATAATCGGAGCTATCAGTGCATCCGTCTTGTTTGGTGAGGCTACGTGGAAATCGGATGACCCAGTCTAATTCGACCCAATGCCGTGCAAATGTGAACTTCTATTTGAACGTGAACATATTGAATGCAAAACCTTCATAAGTACCCTTGAGTGTTAATTAGAAAAAAAAATTCCACCTCTCTTGTTTTCTTACTAATATAAGAAAACTCTTCCATTTGAACTCTTTCAGGTTTGGACTCCACTATTTTAATATTTTTTTGAGTGTCGGGAATCTACGCACTGCCTTTTCTCAATGGTAATTGGGATTTCATCTTTCGCACGAATGAAGGTTTCACCACCGTAAACCACTGTTGGTTAGTCAACTAGTCGCTTTAGGATACATGCTGGTGGATGCATGATGAGTTCGGAGCGCTCTTTTTTTTTTTTTTTTTGCTCTATGCAGTAGGTGATCAAATAAAAGATTCATGTGAAAGAAAGTGAATCATCCTTTTGCGGGAGAGACACAGTCCCAATCCTTCTTGAAGACCATCATGACTATATATATGATTTCTTTTTCAAGGGATTTTTTTTTTTTTTTAACTTTTTAGTAACGCTCTTAATTGGTTGATTCCATGCATAGTTCCTCTTTCCGTCTTTTCTAAGGAGCTCTCCCTTTCAAACAGAAAAAAATCTCGCTCCACTTGCTACAAAATTCCAAGCTTCATGTACTCTTCATCTTTGGCATTACATGGGAAGCTCTCATTGGAACCATCTCAGAAAGTTAGATATGTAGACCAGGAGTCGGTCTTCATATTTTCACATTTGCTTGCCCCCAAGGGCTGACGAGTTTGGCCATCACACGGCAGGCAATAAGTCCAGGGTCCTCAAGTTATCAATCATCTTCTAATCATCCTAGCGATTTGAAATGTTGATAATAAAAAATTCAGGCTTTCGCACGAAGAATTTGAAATGTTGATGATTTGAGAAAGAAAACTTCATGTTTGAGAGAGAAAAACGTGAGTGGTCTCGATCCATGCCACGTCAACGACTAAAGATAACAGTTTTGAGTTTTTTTTTTTTTTTTAGGAAAAGAGAGGCTGAGCCGTTTAATTTATTGGATATGTGAGAGAAGTATGTACATGAGAGCTAAAGAACATAGTCATGGAATGCATAATGCGAAGACAGAAAAGAAATAACAGTCAGTGAGAAAGAAATAGAAAACAATGAACCAAGAGCGGCGAATGGAGTGAATCCTCAATCTACCTAGATCCCTACAACTTGATATATTTTGATGTGCCAATAAAGTAACCCAGTTGAGATTTACCTCCTTTCCATAAGAATGGTTATCTCATCCAGCTTCATTATAGTAATGAGGTGAGGAAAGAAAAGGCTCTCATGTGGACTGATTGTAGGCTAGATACCTCTAACCAAATAAAAATTGCTGTATAAAGGATCTTAATGTCATTGTCTTTTGAGTTTTGGGTACCGAAGGAATAAACGACCCTCACACCATGCGGGACGGCCAAAACCCAACCCCATCCGGCAATTGCTTGGCATTTACTTCTCGTGCATCCCGTCAGCGATTGACGGCTGGACAAGACCCAGCGACGGAGCAAGTCGTCGAACGGGATCGAGTGCGTCGTTTTCCAGACGCGGTGCGGATAAGAACGACCGTCCAAGGCCCGAAGAAACGACTAAAGAGGGATCAAGTTAAGCCGTCTTGAAAACACAAGCAAGTTGAACATTGACTTGGTGGACGCGCGACCGACAAGCAGCTTCCGCATTTAGTTGTCACGAGAAATTAGGGTGGTTCTATATACACCCCCCCTATTGCTCAGGACACCCCCCAAAAATTAAAAAAAAATAAATACTCTCTACACCCCCCATTTGCTAAGGACAGCCCTAAAAAATTAAAAATTCCTAAATTACCCCCCACCCTCCCCACCCCCTCACCTAAATTGCTCTCTACACCCCCCAACCCCCCCCACCCCGCTCTTCCCCTCCAAAACACCTCGCCAACGCCCAAAACCCCCCCGTTCCCCCTTCTCCCTCTCGTCGCCGGCATTCTTCCGATCTCCGACCACCTCGCCGGCTTCTCTCGGAACCACCTCGCCGGCTTCTCCCGAAATTTTTTTTTCACGGTTCGTGCTCCGTTCGGCACTGGATCGCCGAACAAAAGGCTTCTGTTCGGCTGAACAGTGCCGGACAGAAGCCTTCTGTTCGGCACTGTGCAGCCGAACAGATCTGTTCGGTTGAGGGTTGCCGAACAGAAGGCTTCTGTTCGGCACTGTTCAGCCGAACAGAAGCCTTTTGTTCGGCGATCCAGTGCCGAACGGAGCACGAACCGTGAAAAAAAAAAATTTCGAAACAAGGTGGAACACGTACCTTTGCGGCCGATTCTTCGTCCCAAATCACTAGTTGCTTGTCCATGCTTCGAATGGGGCTTAAATCTCCTTCAAAGATCGCCTAAACGATGTAAATGGATCGAGGGGTTTAAGGGGGGTTTGAGGGGTGTTTTTTTTTTCTTTTCAAAACGAAACGGAGGAGGAGGAAGGGGGGTGTATGAGAAAATTTCAAGGGCAATATGGTAATTACACTAAAGGTTAGTTTGGGTATTTTTTTTTTGGTTTTTGGGGGGTGTCCTTAGCAATAGGGGGGGTGTATATAGAACCACCCGAGAAATTAATGTCGGCTCGCGATCGGAATACACGGATACAGCGAAGTAAAAATCAAAATAGCTGTTTTTCCTGCATCAGCCCTAATTACAATCAAAATCAAAAAATTAATTAAATAATAAAGTATTTTTTGAAAAATTAATTTTTTTAAAAGTATATATAGTAAAATGAGATTTAAATATTAGAAAGAGAGCTCAGATTAGACTTCGAAAGGTCAAAGTATTCTCATTTTTTTCCAAATGGGACTCGGAAAAGAGACTCCACCTAACCAATTGGCTGGAGTGGGAGTTGCTAATTTATCCGGAGTCTAACTCTTCCTATCTAAATATGTCCAATGCATCATGGAGTTGGTTTTATCTCCACCTTGCATACTCACTCAAGGGCCTGCATTAATCACCACTAGATGATTAACCTAGGTAATGCATGCAACAGGAGCATGCCTGATTATTTGTACCAATCTTGCTCAACATTCGTTGTAGGTATTTACTCGGATATTCTAGTGCAACGTGCAAATTAGAGAGGAACCGAGCTCAAGGTTGATTTAGATTGGGATTGGGGGATACCTAATTGGTACACATCAGAGTATTGAATTTAAACAATGTGTATGCCTCATTGATATACACAGTATCATATGGCTCGCTCGATGGGTAAGGTACCATTTTTTAATTTAGAAAATATACCCTTCCTAAAATATTATTTTTACTAATTGCATAGTTATCTAGAAAAATATATTATTGTTAATATATAAAACATATATTTTATTAATATATTATTATTATTACTAAAATATATTATTCTTATAATTAGTGTCATTAATTTCATTAATTTTATTATTTTTACTAAAATATTACTAATTTTAACTAATGTGCTTAAATATTATTGTTTTGTATAATGTTTATATCAAAGAAACTCTTTTCATGGTTCGGCAGTCCAGCGCATGATAGTTTTTATATGCTAGGCCTCGAAAGATGGCAATTAAGCCCATTTCACCTCAATTTTGACTCTGCTTTGCCTTTTTCCCCTTGCAGTTTGTGGTGCCGTAACCCCCCATCAGGCCTAGCAAGAAAGGCACGAAAGCATTTTTTTCCCTGCAACGAAAGAGGGTCGACTTCTAGAGATTTTGGACAGTCGGGTCGGAAGAGAAGGAGCTACTTCAAGAATTTGCTGCGCTTGTTCAGCAATATTTGCGTGTGAACGGAGCAGAAAGGCCCACAATGAACGAAGTAGCAGAACAACTCCAAAGATTAAGAAAGTATAAGCGATATCCATGGGTGCAAATAATAAAATGACCAAGTAGTTTGAAGAGGGAAGAAACAAGAACAAAATAAAAAGCAAAAGGGAAGAGACTATTTTACTCTTAACTCTAAGGGCCTGATCATTGAAGGGGAAAAATGTTATCTATATATTTTTCTAGGTAAGTATTTTTCAGATAATATTTAGATAAAAAATAATTTATTCATATTTTTTATATATTAAAAATAATTTATCTATATTTTTTTTATGCATCGAAAAATAGCTCTGAAATATAAAAAAATAATTAATTTTTTATAATATTTATCCACCAAAGAACAGCTTTCAAGGTACCTTTTGACCGAAACAAAGAACATGCTAGTTGGCCCGCATTCCTATCCCGAACTTATTAACCAACCGCACGGTTTTCCAAGAAGGCATTGTCTGTTATGTAAGGTTCATGTAGATATAATTTGGTGGAGTTGAAGCAATTGCATAACTTTAACATCGACGCACTAACACAGGCTTCAAACTCTACTCGCCTAGCTTTTTACAAGGTGGTCGAAGGACCTGAACGCATAAACAAGTCCTCTGAGCTACAGATATCAAGCACTTTCACTACAGAAAAAGTCGGTTTTATCGACGCTTTTTTGCCGACGCTTTTCACAAGCGTCGGCAATTTTTGATCTAGCATCAAAATTTACCGACGCTTATAAAAAGCGTCGGCAAAAGACGATGCTAATAAGCGCTGGTGTAGTCGCCGGCCTAAGACGACGCTAAAAAGCGTCGTTGGAAAAGCATTCTATGCTCCCGGCATCGCATTGTTATTCCGTCCCCCGCAGGAATATACTTGGAAGAGCACCAATTGGAGAGTCTCAGATTCCCTCCGTCCCCCCCCTCCCCCGCGCTCTTCACAGGTCTTTTAGCAAACTCCCCAATCAATGGCCCCCAGCGCCGCGCCCCTACCACATGTCTATAAATCTTTCTTCCTTCCCCTTCTCTCCCACATCTCCTCCTCCTCTTCAGGTCTTTTGATTGATGAAAATTTACATTCGTATTTTTTTTTTAAAAAAAAATAGCAATCCCGATACTTTAAAGCGTTAGTAAATAAAAGTTGTGGCACACGACGCTTTAAAGCGTCGGCGAAAATCCAAAACTGGGCCTGCTTTGGGCTTTCTTGACACTTTAAAGCGTCGGCGAATGTGGTTTTTGCCGACGCTTTTATTAGCATCGGAAAAGCCTTTTTGCCGACATTTTCTCTTAGCGTCGGCAAAAATCGGACCCACGCCCATCTGCCCGACGTTTAACCCACGCTTTGGGGTGCGTGGGCTGAAAATTCACCGACGCTTAAAAGCATCGGTAGAGACCAAAAAAACCGCCGGGAGATATCCTTTCTTTTGTAGTGTTTGTAGTTAATCTAAATCCCAATCTTCATCAGGCTAGTAGATGTAGGCAAAATTTCTGCCGCCTAATTCAAACAGGTTTGCACTAATTGGTTGCCAAAGTTGATGAGGGCAAAGGTTATCAAATCCTTGGGAGTCTGTTGAAGCAAGAAGCTATTATAAAGAGCAACCAATGCCTTAAGGACGGGTCAAGTTTGCTTCGAGGTTTCGAGACTGACGAAGTGCTAACAACTGGGATATTAGAGTAGCAGTCGTGGGTTCAAAACGAGAGGATCGAGATGGATTAGCACAAAACTATTGTAAATGAAATGTTCTGAAAGTCTAGAACTAGAGTGTTACGTCTCAAACCCAGCATCCAGGTTCGGCACGCAATACAACCGGACATTTTCTAGGGAAGAGCCCTAGAGAATATGCTAGGCCTGAAAATTTAATACAATCTCAATATCCATAATCTACAATGATTTCAATTCATACCAAACAACAAAGTTGGTCTAATTACAAATTTCGATCATCCGGCTAGTTTCAGTGTTGCTCTATCTAATCATCTTCTCCACTTGTGATCTCAACCATAGCATATACTATGCAACCTGCAACTCTAAAAAAGAGAAAGAGAAAGGGGTTGTGAGCTTTACAACCTAATAAGAATCCTCACACGTCCATACCAATACAATATTATAAGTTTGAAAATAGTAAGATACATCATTCAATCACAAATCGATTATGAATAATACTTGAGTAAACAGTATACACATGTATATCAAATATCAATAGAAATCGAGCCACTCAAGAGTGATATATTATACGATATCTCATAATTCATCAATAGTAATTTTTAATGCCTTTTATTCTATTTCTTTTTAACTTGATTTAGATCAATCATCTTTTTGACTTTAGGCCAAATTCTGGTCTTGTTTCCGGCCCGTGATGAGGCAATTAATAGTATCACATTTGCAGCCTGTGATGGGGCCATCGATGGTATCCATCATAGTATCAATCATAAGCATATATTATCAAAATATGATTTAATACAGAAATCATTATAAAACTATTCTTATTTCTTACTTATCTTTTTGATCATTAGCATATCATAAATATTTTGATCCATTGGTCTCGCCCCCTCACCTTCAATACCTTTCTCAACTTCGTCTGCGCTCGAGCCTTGGAGTTCAGAAGGCGGAGCCGCCCTTTCCTGGATGCCACCCAAAAACTGTTCATGGAAGTCCTCAGTGCCCGTGTCAAGAATAGCCGCTACCAGTTTATACTGGCACTGTCTTCTTCCATCCTTGTGATATCCACCGCTGGCCTGTCGTTCAGTCTGAGCCTTCCTCTCATCTACTCTCACATAACAGGATGGTCGACATATATATCTTCTAGTCATCGGCGTTGTCGCAATTCTATGTGACGATGGGGCCAAAGATCGAAGAGAATTCATGGGAAGCCTCTACCTGATGCTTGCGCTGCTACTCTCTGAAGTGCACCATGATGCATTCTTTCTCTTCTTATGGTATGCTATTTTCTTTGGTTTTGTAGAGGCTAGCTTGAGACATGCTCGTGCTCTTTTGGGTCACAGATGATGAGTTGCTCGTCCATGATGGCTATACTGATAATGGTGATGCTGGTCATGGTGCAGCCAGGGAAGTGGACTTCGGATTGGACGATAGTGATGCATCTTCAGCCGAGATAATTTCCCTGGAAGATGAATCACTAAATTAGTTTTTTGTTTTGCTTAGGCTAGTAATTGTTAATTGATATGTGTTAGTATAGTATATGCTTGATTTAGAGACTATACAAGTACAGTTGTCGTCATCTTCTTCTTTGTATTTTTTACTTTTTACTAGGAAGTTGAGTCTTTTTTTCCGCTAAAATTGGATTTTAATACAATACGTGTAGAATACACCCAATAAAATCCAAAAACACTAACTTACCGAGTGCCAATGGCAGCTCCTCCTCCCCTACCCAAAGGGTGTACCCTGAATGATGAGCCGCAAAGGCAGCCACCCAATCGGCCGCCCCATTGGCTTCTCTAAATACATGTTTGGCCTGGACGGCCACTCCATCCCTGCACATCATCCCTATATCTCGAACCAAGGGGTGGTCTGTGCCCTCACCCCTCAACCCCTCCTGGATCCATCCGATAACTGTGGCCGAGTCGCCCTCTAGGACAATCAAGCCAGCCTGCAATACCTGCCTCGCATGTCGAAAATCCGCCCAGGCAGCTTTACCCCAGGGACTGACGTGCCGAACAACTGACAGCCACCTGCTGCCACCACTCTGGAGTGCGGGTCCCGTATCATAAAGCCCGCACTACCCCGCGCGCCTCCATCCAGAAACGATCCGTCGAAGTTGACCTTGAGGAAACTCGGAGGTGAGGTTTCCCAAGTGAAGAGCACCGTCCGAAGAAGTTGAGTCTTTTGATGTTGGTCCTATAAGAAATATAAATTAAAGGCTTTCTTTCCCCACGGTTGTTCTTTTTTATTTTTGGGGTCATTAAGTTATATCAGCACCGGTGCGTGGAGTGACGGGATCTGGCAGCCATATACAAGAAATCCCGTGTGTATAAAGAATCTGAAAGTGGTTAAGTAGAAATCTCATTAGCAGAATATTCATCAGATGCGAAGAGATGTAACAGGAGGAATTTATGAAGCCATGCATTATAGTGGTTGCGTATGCCTGCATGATTTGCAGCTAAATCAAATCCAAGCAAAATTTTAGCTTTTGTCAAATTATCAAGCGTTAATTGGTGTATTGCATATATAATATTAGGCTACGAGGTTGTTGGTGTCTGGGTTCAACTTCAAAGAGGATGTAAAGTTTCCTTGGGACCTATTCCTATTTCCATGATGACAGAAAAGTTTAATTAAGCTTGGCCGTATCAATACTATAATATTCTATAGATCTTAAACTTGTAAAACCTAATTTCGATATGTATCAAGCTAGAATGAACGAGCCTAGAAAATTAACATCTCCAATGCGATTGACATCATCCTCGGTTGCGATCCCCAACAGTAGTGTCATCATCTCCCAAAACTCGAGGATCGTTATCATCGTCAGCAAACTGTTTGCTTAATCTTAAATGACTACCTGATGAAGGAACCCATTCTGTACAGACTTGAGACGGTAAGTTAGTCATTTGCTTACTGCTATAAGGCCACATCAAATCCACCGCACAAAGGGAAACCAACAGTACCATAAAGCAAGAAAATAGAACATGGTTGTGCAAAGGTCATCAAATCCAGGTACAGGTCGCATCTTCTGTGCGAAAGAACGATTGATCTGTGTTTTGACCTAAACTCTTGCATAGATCTCAAATTATTCTAACCTCTTCCTTCCATCTGCCAGCACAGATCTCAAAGCAGTTGTGCGATCTAGTGATTGATACTGTGAAAGAAGGTGAATCATTCTATACAAATGAACCCACCAAATGCATGAGTCCGGGGTGGGAGATGGTGAAGCAAGAAGCTATTATAAAGAGTAACCAATGCCTTAAGGATGGGTCAAGATTACTTCGAGGTTTGAAGATGAAGTGCAAACCACTAGGATATTAGAGTAGTCGTGGGTTCAACAAAAGAGTATCACGATGGATTAGTAGTAAGGTAGCAAATGGATTAGTTTGACTTATGAGTTATGACCCGACACAGCCTGACCCGCCAAGATCCGATCCAACCTGATTTAAAGGACCCATAGGGCTAGGTCAGGTTTTACAATTGGACCCGGTCTACTTTTCAGGTTGGTTCTGGATTACTAAATTCTGACCCGATCCGACCCAAATATGGTATACCATTAAGGTCAATAGGGGTACTTAAGGGTCTCTAACTCTCTATTCCTCTAATTTCCTTTTGTGTTTGAGGACAAAAGGAATGGAAGAAATTATCTTTTGCGTACTATCGAATGGTTTATATTAAGGCTTAGGTTGGTTACATTAAATTGGAACACTATTTTTATAAGAAGGAAGTTTAGACTAATAAAGGCAAAATAGAGTTAATTTCGCCATGTGGAAGAAGATAGGTTCATGATGAATCCTTTGCAATTATTGAACTTTGTCATATGTCATTATTAAAACTATATTCCTTATCTTGGCCCATATATACTTTTTTCGTAGTATGTTTAGAAAAAATAGTAGTACATATATTCTAATAAATTCGAAGGATATCACTGCCGAGTAAAAAGAATTAGCATAACTGTAATTATTTTTTACTCAAAAAAATATTGCATACATGAATAGAAAATTTTTCTTGAAGCTAACAAGATCGAGCCTATCATTATTAAGTTAGTTTGTAATTGCATCAATCCTTGATACTTAGGCACTTTCACTTGTATGATCTTGCATAACTTGCTTTCTTTTGTTTTCACTCATTGCAAATGAAAAAAACTAAATACAAGGAATGATAAGTAGAGGAATGTGACTGAGACCTGATCCGGATCCGAATTTTTTGGGTTAGGACCAAGTTAGACATGGACCGACCTGACCTGAATGACTATTGGGTTAGAAATTTTAGCCATAGACCCGACCTGATCCGATTTTCTATTGGGTTGAGTTTGGGTCAATATTAGAACCCGAATAAGTAATTGGGTTGGGTTGGAGTGACTTGGTCCGACCTGACCCATTTGCATCCCTAATTAGCGCAAAACAATTATAAATGACATGTCCTGAAACATCTTAAATCTAAGACTAGATTAGAAATTGTAATGAATCAAACATAGACACGTCAGCATATGAAGATGATCTAAGGCCAGAATTGGGGAAATTACAAAGAATTAAGTTTTGGGCCTGGCCAGCTACAGATACTGTATGTTTCGACCAGTTTTACCTATCTTGGTCTCTCGGGTTCGGCCCGTTTCAACTAGAGCCCAAGCTTGGCAACAACTATGAGGACGGGGTAGCTATGGATGGACCCAGGTCATCCCATGGATCAATATGGACTCGATTGGGCTCGCGAAACAATTAGATAGAGATACATACACACAATATCAGAAAGGTCTACATTGTTTTAGATTAATTTCCTCTATCAAATTTTGTGACTAAAATATTCTTAGTCCCTCTCTTCAGGTAAAAATAAGATCAAGAAGATCTACGTGGGTTTTTATTCTTCACATGCATCCCAAAGTAGCTGAGATCCTTTTTATTTTTTTTAAAAAAAGGTAATCCTATCCGTCTCCTATCCATGTCCCTCAATAATTGGGTTCTTTTGAAATTTTTTTAAAAAAGGCAATACTCTTTATCTAATCAGTGTGTTTTATATACATTATCTCCAATTCTATATTTTTTATTGAATAATTCTTTTTTAATGCACAATTCACGTTTTCCTTGCTAATATATAGATATAATACATCTGAAATTTTGGTTTACCGAGTTAATGAGTTAGATTTGGGTCTAATATTGGACCCAAAAGCAATTCAGATCTAGTTGTCCTGTCTCAACCTACTCGTTGTTCAACTTTGGAGAAGGTTTTGGTGTCAAGAGTTATAAAGCTTGGTCCATGATCCGTAAACTTGGATCTTATCTCAACCAAGGTGGAAGGTAATAAAATCCAAGAAGAAAGTTTGAATATTTTGAAATGTCTATTAATACCTAGAAAAAAAAGATACCAAAATACTAGAAAATGCAGTAAAACCTAAATCAACTACATATTTTTTTAAAACTAGTTTTTTTGAAGTTTAATATTTTATGTTTGTGTATTAGTACTCATTTTTTTGATATTTCCTGTAAGTTGTTAGTTTATACAATAGGTTCTTTCACTAGCTTTCATTGACCGAATCATGGTAAGATTACATAGGTTTATAGAAGGAGAAAATATCCTTTCACTTAATAGGGAATGGTTTTAAGGATTCTACATCTTCTCACTCACTCTTCTGTCTTCTCTATTTTGCCTCTTCTAGTAGGAGAATACAGGCTGAATGTTACGTTAGTATCTAGTTAACTCAATATAAATATTGAAGAGAGATGAAGTAATATGTAAAAATAGAAGATGTTAGGGATTAATTTTAAAAAAAAGAAAATATATTGTTACTATTTAAATACAATTGCTTTTGGTAGGAGTGGTTGTAAAATCTCTAGTGTTGGAAATTGAATTAAAGTTATCTAGTCTTCATCGATTGTACAATTGCTATAGTTGACCAAACACTACGATGGTTACACATATCACGTATCACGCAGGCAATCACAGTTATCATGTACCATATAGGCAACTGGGTGACCTAGGCCACCTCAATTCAACTTTGAATTAAAAAGGTTGATGAAAGGGATCTTGATGGACCTCCCATGATGGCGAAACAGCAAGCATCCCGTGTACCCAAAAAAACGTCAAGCATCCCGTCCCGTGTACCCAAAAAACAGCAAGCATCCCCATCCGACAACTATGGCATTAATTTCCTCCTCATGTATCCCTTTTCTCCGGTCAAAACTCATGTATCCCTTCAATTATAGACTCCGAACGAGTGACGAAGCAAGTCGTCGAACGCGCGACCGACTAGCTACTTGACTTGGTGGCCACGAGAAATTAATTGTAGTGGTCTCCACTCACTCTTCTTTCTTCTCTGTGTTGTCTCTTCTAGCTCAGGACTTAAGCAGTTAGTACACCAGTGGTGAAACAGAATGGGTTAAGAGGTTGGTTATACATGGAAAATAGAGGATACGAAGTCTAACACTATTAGGAGAATACAGGCGGAATATTACATTATTATCTAGTTAACTCAATATAAATATTGAAGAGACATGGAGTAATAATACAAGTTTCTATCCTAATGTACGTATTAGAACTAATTTATATATACTTCTGCATGCATATGCGAGATGCAGTATTTTTAGTTTATGAAATATAGTTAGTTTAAATTATATATTTATGGTTTCATCCTGATTGCTGTTGATGTTGCTGCTGATTTGCGAATCATCTGAACCACAATTACAAATTTTGGGCTTTTATTTGAACTGACGGTAGCTTCAAGTTCAATTATTCCATTTACTTAAAAAATAATGGTATCCCAAAGACTAACTTGGAATATATAGTATAACAGGCTCATAGATGAATAATTTCTTCTAGAAAATTGCTTGGACTTTTATAGTTTTGAATTGATAGGGCAACCGTTCTAACCCTTTAGTTATCAGCCGACTAGAAGCTTGTGCAAAGGGCCCCATGCTTTCACATCTAGTTGACATCGATTTTTAGTCGAGCGTGAACCGGCAAACAAATATCATAATCTATAGTCATTGTGATTTTTGAAGATGACTCTTCCTTAAATGCCCATCGCATGAAGGTAGGCACTTTTAAGCAAGTGAGATTCTTATAAATTTCTCTGAAATGACTATTGGTATATTTTTCTCTCTATTTTACAAAATAGAATTGGAGCTATCAGTGCCTCTCTTATTAGGTGACTGCACATGGGAATAAGATGACCCGGTCCAATTCCATCCAATGCCCTGCAAACGTAAACTTCTATTCAAATATGAACACGTTGAATGCAAATTCTCCAATAAGTACCCATAGGTAGCATTGTTCAAGCGTTTTAAAACCTGATTATCTTAGCTATCATAGTGGATGACCCATAGGTAGTTAAACTTGGATCTTAGCATCATCTCAATCAAGTTGGTAAATAAATAAAATTCCGGAAGAAATTTTTCAATATTATGAAATGTCAATTAATTCATAGAAATAGAGCCACCGAAATACTAGCAAATATAGCAAAACTTGGTTCAACCGCACGTTGATTTTAGGTTTTTTTTTTTAAAAAAAAATAATCCTTAAAATCTCTGATATTTGTGCGTTCGCGCTCATGGTTTTCGTATTTGTATAAAAATTTTTGTAAAGTTCTCCGTTCGTACAATTAGGTCATTTCACTATCTTTCATTGACTCAACCCTAGTAAGACGGCGTTATAGATGGATAAAAATATCATTGACTTAATAGTTGACTGGCCCAAGTCCTCCGAGTGAGAACGAGTGTATCGTTTTCGGAAAGCTACGGAAAGGAATGCAAGGGTCCTTGGACGCAGGGCGGATATCCTTGCACCATGCGTGACGGCCAAACCACGGCTCCATGCGTGACGGGTGACCAAAATCACTTCCAGTTGAATAGTCAGCCTGAGAAAATACCCAGCAAGTGCCTTGGCTTGTTGTTGTGGCCCTCCTCGTTCGACGTCCGACCCGATCTCCTCCGTATATTCAGTAGCGCACCAAGACGTGTGTACCAAATCTAGCTATTGGGAAATCGAGGAAGCATATTGATTTTATTTCATCAAAATAGAGATTGAATAAAGAATGAGAGTTACATTTATGGGAGAGTCCGGGAGAGGAGTCGTCGGAGGAGCAAAGCCATTCATGGGCGCATGGATGCTGCTGTGCCACTCCCTCTTGACGGTACTGCTCGCTGCCGTGGCTGCATCGCCATTGAACAACACGGGGCCTGCAGGCTGCCGAGCAAAATGCGGCGACGTTAGCATCCCCTACCCATTCGGCATCGACCCGGGCTGCTACCTTCCTGGCTTCAACCTCAACTGCAATGACGACAATGCCAGTGGCGTTCCCAAACCTTATATCGGCAGCGTCGAGCTCATCAACATATCCTTGCTGTCGGCCCAGGCTCGCATCTACAATGACATATCCTGGCAATGCTACATCCGCACGTCACACGACATGTCGTACATGTTACGCAGTCTAGACTTCACCGCCTACCCATACCGGTTCTCGGATGCCGATAACAAGTTCACAGTTGTCGGCTGCGACACCCTCGCGTACATCAGAGGGCAGAACCAGAAAGCCAGATTTTGCGAATCGACCTGCTCCAGCTCTGATAGCCCGACAAACGGGTCATGCTCCGGCATCGGCTGCTGCCAGACCACCATCCCCAAGGGAATCAACTATTATGCAGTGACCTTCGATGGCGACCTCAAGAACTCCCGGGTGTGGGATTTCAATCCCTGCAGCTACGCCGTTCTGGCCGAAGTGAACTGGTTCAATTTCAGCACGACTTACCTTACTACCGCCGATCTCTTGGACACGGAAGGATCAGGGCGGGCGCCTGTGGTGCTGGACTGGGCCATCGGCGACGAGCCGTGCGAGGTCGCGCAGCGCAACAGAGCCTCCTACGCGTGCCGCAGCGAGCATAGTTCCTGTTTTAACTCCTCCAATGGCCCGGGATATCTTTGCAACTGCTCCAGGGGCTACGAAGGCAACCCCTATCTTCCCGATGGATGCCAAGGTCGATAATTACCTTCTCTCTCTGTGAGTATATGCATCCTTCTCTCTCTGTTTCTGGAGCTGACCTTTTGATTTGTTGGACTGGGATGTTAGATATTGACGAGTGCACTCTCAAAGACGAGTATCCATGCCATGGGACCTGTACCAACATACCTGGGGATTACATTTGTTCATGTCCACAAGGCACGAATGGCGACGCGAAAAAAGGAACCTGCCAGGGAAGCCGCAGTAATCCTTTCTCATCAGTGAAATTGGTTATAGGTAATTCCTCCCTTAGCAATAAATTTCGGGTTCTACCACTTCTATCAAGTTTCATTAGACATGCATCAAGCACAAACTTCAACTATGCAAAGCATACAACTAGGCTGCTTAAAAGTTTCAATCTTTCGTTTAGTATGGGAAAGGAATAAACACGAGGGAAAACCTCCTTGCTATTCGAACTCATGGATTATTACTCTATCTGTCTATTTACAATCTCCAGGCATTGTCGCTAGCACCAGCTTTGCCCTTCTACTATTACTATGCATTGTCCTTTCCCTGGTACGTGAAAGAAGAAAACTTATGAGGATAAAAGAGGAATACTTTCGGCGACATGGAGGGCGGTTGTTACTAGAAGAGATAAAGTCGAAGCAAGGTCTTGCATTTAAGGTATATACGAAAGGAGAGCTAGAGCAGGCAACAAACAACTTTGACAAGAATCGGATTCTTGGAGGTGGAAGCCATGGAACCGTCTACAAGGGAATGCTGAATGACAATCATGCAGTTGCCATAAAAAAATCAAAAATAATTGATGATCGCCAAAAAAAGGAATTTGGGAAGGAGATGGTTATTCTTTCTCAGATCAACCATAAGAATGTGGTGAAGCTCTTGGGATGCTGTATGGAGGTGGAAGTCCCTATGTTGGTTTATGAATTTATTTCCAATGGAACCTTATTCCATTTAATCCATGACAGGAATAGGACATCCCACGTTTCATTGGATGCCCGTTTGGAGTTTGCATTACAGTCCGCAGAAGCCCTTGCATATCTACATTCATCAGCTTCCCCTCCAATCCTTCATGGAGATGTCAAGTCTTCCAACATACTTTTGGATGACAACTACAACGCAAAGGTGTCGGATTTTGGAGCTTCAATGTTGGTGCCAAAGGATGAAACTCAGTTTGCGACACTAGTTCAAGGGACTTGTGGTTACTTGGATCCCGAATACCTACAAACATGTCGATTAACCGATAAAAGTGATGTTTATAGTTTTGGTGTTGTTCTTTTGGAGCTTCTTACCGGAAGGAAGGCAATTTATTTTGAAGGACCTCGTGAAGAAAGGAGCCTCTCATCAAGTTTTTTATCCGCCATGAAGGAGGATCGCCTTCTACAGCTTTTGGACAATCATATTAAAAATGAAATGGATATAGAGTTGGTACAAGAAATTGCTGAGCTAGCACAGCGATGCCTCAATATTAGGGGTGAAGATAGGCCTACGATGAAGGAGGTGGCCGATGACCTAGATCGATTAAGAAAATTCAAGCAGCATCCATTTTTACAGCATAATCTTGAAGAGATTGAAAACTTGCTTGATAAGCCATCAAGCTACATTAAAAATGAAACCTTTGGGTGCTAAAGTATAGAAAAGAAAGCAACGTTGGATATAGAATGTGAAAGATAATTTTTGTTTTTTTCCTTTGTTTTTCGAAGAAGAGTTGAAGGATGATCATATTGCATAGAATAATATAAATTTCTATCCCTATGTATTAGATCTATGATGCTGATTTAAATGTACTTATGCTTACGTCTGCGAGATGCAGTATTTCTAGTTTATGAATTATGGTTAGTTTAAGTTACATATTCATGGTTTCATCTTGATTGTGCTGCTATTGTTTTGCTAATCATCTGAACCACAGTTACAATTTTTGAGCTTTTATTTGAACAAAGAGTAGCTCCAAGTTAGATTATTCTATTTTCTCAAAAAATAATGGTATCCCCAAAGACAAACTTGAAATATATACTGCAGAAACGCTCGGTCATGTATCGGGCCTGCAAATGAATAATTTCATCAAGGAAATTATAATTGTTAAGTATAAACCGGTAAATTAACAAACATCATAATCATCATAATTTATAGTCAGCATGATTTTTGAAAATTAATTATTTGGCACAACTTTTCTTTATATGTCCATCGCATTAAGGCATTTCTCAGGTTTTGGCACTTTCAAGTAAATGGGCTTCTTCTCAATTTCTTTGAAATGATTACTGGTATATTTTTCTCCCTATTTTACAAAACATAATTGGAGCTATCGGTGCATCCGTCTTGTTAGGTGACTCTACGTGGGAATCGGATGACCCAGTCTAATTCGACCCAATGTCGTGCAAATGTGAACTTCTATTTGAACGTGAACATATGGAATGCAAAACCTTCATAAGTACCCTTGAGTGTTAATTATAAACAAATATCCAACCTCTCTTGTTTTCTTAGTAATATAAGAAAACTCTTCCATTTGAACTCTTGCAGGTTTGGACTCCACTATGTTAATATCTTTTTGAGTGTCGGGAATCTAGGCATTGCCTTTTCTCAATGGGATTAGGATTTCATCTTTCGCACGAATGAAGGTTTCACCACCGAAAGCTACTGTTGGTTAGTCAACTAGTCGCTTTAGGATACATGCTGGTGGATGCATGATGAGTTCGGAGCGGTCTAAGCTCTATGCAGTAGGTGATCAAATAAAAGATTCATGTGAAAGAAAGTGAATCATCCTTTTGCGGGAGAGACACAGTCCCAATCCTTCTTGGAGACCATCATGCATATATATATGATTTCCTTTTCAAGGGACTTTTTTTTTAACTTCTTAGTAACGCTCTTAATTGGTTGATTCCATGCATAGTTCCTCTTTCCGTCTTTTCTAAGGAGCTCTCCCTTTCAAACAGAACAAAATCTCGCTCCAGTTGCTACAAAATTCCAAGCTTCATGTACTCTTCATCTTTGGCATTACATGGGAAGCTCTCACTGGAACCATCTCAGAAAGTTAGATATGTAGGCCAGGAGTCGGTCTTCATATTTTCACATTTACTTTCCCCTAAGTCGTCACATGGCAGGCAATAAGTCCAGGGTACTCAAGTCATCAATCATCTTCCAATCATCCTGAGAGATTTGAAATGTTGGTAACAAGAAATTCGGACTCTCACACGACGAATTTGAAATGTTGATGATTTGAGAAAGAAAACTTCATGTTTGAGAGAGAACAACGTGAGTGGTTTCGATCCATGCCACGTTAACAATTCAGATGTACGCTGTGAGGGTAAGAAGGGTCCTCCAAGGCTTGAAGAAATGAGAAAACGAGTTAACGCGTCTTGCAAACACAATCAAGTGGGAACGCCTGGTTGGTCACGGACTTAAAGATGCATGACGGACTAGCAGCACTTAGATTTTGGAGGATTGGAGCATTCCTATTTTCTAGAAAATAGAAATGAATAAAAGACTCCACCCAACCAAATAGCTGGAGTGGGAGTCGCTAATTTATTTGGAGTCTACTCTCCCTATCTAAATATATCCAACGGGTCACAGAGTTGGATTTGTCTCCACCTTGCATACTGACTCAAGGGCCCACTTTGACCACCCATAGTTCCTACATTAATCACCACTAGATAATTAAATTACTAAGAAATCCTTAATAGTCAGTCCTTTAAGAAGGAATCAAATTACTAGACGTTCAATTTCTTAAAAACTTCCTCCTTTTGATACTTATCATTAGGCCCATCTTGCCCTGAGACAATTATTATAAAAATGGATATTAAATTCCGCCACGCATAAACGAAACAAATCCATTACAGGCTTTCAAACATTTCAAGCCCAAACCAGCTTCTTCCACCATTTTAGCTGAGAAGGTTAAGACCACCTAATTTTTACTAGAGTGGTGTGCATTTCTAACCATGCTTGCTAGAAGACAAGCACGATTAGAAACTTGTTGCACCTTCTGTTCTGCTATGCGCCGAACACCGTTTATTTCTTCTGGTTGTCTTCATAAACAAGCAACATGATGTTCTGAATCAAACTCAAAAAGCTGACCTTTACGATCATATTTATCTGCAGTAACTCAAGAGTAAAAAGCTGACATGTCCCAAAACATCTTAAATCTAACGCTAGAATTAGAAATTGTAAAGAATCAAAGATAGACACGTTGGCATATGAAGATGATCTAAGGTCAGAATTGGGGATTGCAATTACGGGCTCGTTTGGTTCGCAGGAAGCATTTTCCCTCCTAGGAATATAATTTTTGGAAAATAAATTCTTAGAAAGAGGATGCTTAGGAAAGTACTTTTGGCATGTTTGATTAACTATGAAAAAGAGACAAATTTCCAAAATACTTATGTTTGGTTGGTCATCCACTTTCCTAGGAAAGTTATGTATAATTTCTATTATGCCTTTAATAAAAATTAGGTTTTTAATGCCTCTTTAATGCTTCTTTAATGCTGAAGGGACTTTTTGGGAAAAAGTACAAATGGAGTGATTCCTGCCTCATGGGAAAGTAACTTTCTCATTGAAAAGACTTTTCCATTAAATGTGGGAATCATATTCCCATGGGAATACAACTTTTCCTTCTTGAAAACTCCAACCAAATCAGAGGCATTTCATTACTTTCCCGTTGACCACACTTTCCCCTCTTCTTTTCCTGCGAACCAAACGAGCCCTACAAGGAATTAAGTTTTGGGCCTTGCCAATTATAGATACCGGATGCTTTCCCTAGTTTTTGCCTATCTCTGTCTCTCGGCTTTGGCCCATTTCAAGTAGAGCCCGTGCTTCGCTGCTCGGCCGGGCTCAGGCTCGGCTCGAGCTCGGCTCGTTAGTCAAACGAGCTCGAGCCCGAGTCCAAAATGAAGCCCGTTTAAATTCGAGCTCGAGCCTGAGCAGCTCACGAGCCCAAACGGGCTCCTGACCACACACCACCACCCCCCCCCCCGACCTCCTTCACGCCTCCCTCGACGACCTCCTCCAGATCCCCCAAGCCCAGGACCCTCTCCGCCGCCCCGCCTCGCCCGAATCGACCTCCTCCACGCCTCCCTCGATGACCTCCTCCAGATCCCTCAGGCTCAGGACTCTCTCCACCGCCCCGCCTCCGCCCCCTGGACTGACCGTCTCCCTCACCCGCCTCGACCTCCTCAGCCCTTCAGGCCCACCCCGCCGCCGCTGCCTCCCTCGCCCACGTCTACCTCCTCCGCCGAGGCTTCTGCGCCTCCGAGCTCGCCACCATCGCCGCTTCCTGCCCCAACCTCTGCCACCTCCTCGCCCCCTGCTTCTTCAACCCCCGTAGCCCCACTACTTCGAGTTCGTCGACGAAGCCTCCCTCCTCGCCCTCGCCGCCGCTTGCCCCCGTCTCTCCCTCCTCCACCTCGTCGACCCCTCCACCCTCTCTCCCGCTTGCCCAATCCCCATCCCCAGGACCCCATCCCCATTCCGGGCTCGGGCTCGAGCTCGAGCTTGTAATTGAAACAGGCTTTACAAGCTCAAACCCGAGTCTTTGCTGTGCCAAACGAGCCTGAGCCCGAGTCTAATACAGAGCTTGGCACCAAGTCCGAGCCCGAGATTCTGTGAAACGAGCCGAGCCCGAACCTTCCAGGCTCGGGCTGGGCTCGGCTCGACTCGGCTCGTTAACAGGCCTAGCTATGGACGGCGTTGAAAAAAGGATCCAAGTCATTACACCCGATTGGACCAATATGGACTCGATTGGGCTCGAGAAACAACTGCATAGAATTACATACACACAATATCAGAAAGGTATAACCGTATAAGTTGTTTTAGATTTTCTCTACCAAATTTTGTGACTAAAATATTATGAGTCCCTCTCTTCAGGAAAAAAATAAGATCAAGAAGATCTACATGGGTTTTTTTATTTTTCACATGCATCCCAAAGTAACGGAACTCTTTTTTTTAAAAAAAAAGTCATATCCGTCTCCTATCCATGTCCCTCAATAATTGGGTTCTTTTGAAATTATTTTTAAAAAAGCAATACTCTTTATCTAACGGCATATTTTACATACATTATCTCCAATTATTTATTTTTTTAATAATTCTTTGTTAATGCACAGTGCACATTTTCCTTGCTAATATATATATATATATATATATATATATATATATATATATATATATATATATATATATATATATATATATATATTACATCTGAAATTTTGGTTTACCGAGTGAATGAGTTAGATTTGGGTCTAATATTGGACCTAAAAGCAATTCCAATCAAGTTGTAGTCTGCATATGAGTGTCATGTCTCAACCTAGCTCGGTGTTCAACTTTGGAGAAGGTTTTGGTATCAAGAGTTTTAAAGCTTGGTCCATGATCCGTAAACTTGGATCTTATCTCAACCAAGGTGGAAGGCAATAAAATCCAAGAAGAAAGTTTGAATATTCTGAAATGTCTATTAATAGCTATGAATAAAGATACCAAAATACTAGAAAATGTAGTAAAACCTAAATCAACTACATTTTTTTTAGAACGAGTTTTTTTTTGAAGATTAATATTTTATGTTTGTGTATTAGTACTCATCTTTTTGATATTTATATAAGCATTCCTGTAAGTTGTTAGTTTATACAATAGGTTTTTTCACTAGCTTTCATTGACCGAATCATGGTAAGATTATATAGGTTTATAGAAGGAGAAAATATTCTTCATTTAATAGAGAATGGTTTTAAGGATTCCACATCTTCTCACTCACTTTTCTCTCTTCTCTATTTTGCCTCTTCTAGCTTAGGACTCAACAATATACAGAGGATATGAAGCCAACACCACTAGGAGAATGCAGGCAGAATATTGCATTATTATCTAGTTAACTCAATGCAAATATTGAAGAGATTTTGGAGTAATATGTAAATATAGAAGATGTTAGGGATTAATTTTAAAAAAACAAAATCTATTGTTATTGTTTAAATACAATTGCTTTTAGTAGGAGTGGTTGTAAAATCTCTAGAGGTGGTGATTGAATTAAAATGATCGTACAATGGCTATAATTGACCAAACACTACGTGATGGTTACACGTATGACCTAGCCAACCACAGTTATCATATACCATATAGGCAACTGGGAGACTAGGCCACTTAATTCAAGTTTGAATTAAAAAGGATCCTTATATATATATATATATATATATATATATATATATATATTGATGAAAAGGATTTGTTTTTTTCACTTTATTTTTTAAAAGAGAATTGGAGGATGATGATATTGCATAGATTAATACAAATTTCTATCCCTATATATTAGAACTATGATGTTGATTTATATGTACTTGTGCGTGCATCTGCGAGATGCAGTATTTCTAGTTTATGAAATATGGTTAGTTTAAATTATATATTTGTAGTTTCATCGTGATTGTTGTTGGTGCTGTTGTTTTGCTAATCATATGAATGACGGTTACAAATTTTAAGCTTTTATTTGAACAAAGGGTGGCTCCAAGTTCAATTATTCCATTTATTTAAAAAATAGTGGTATCCCCAAAGATAAACTTGAAATATATAGTGCAGCAACGCTTAACCATGTATAGTTCCGCAGGTGAATAATTTCTTCGAGAAAATTGCTTAAATTTTTATAGTTTTGAGTTGATAGGGCAACCATTCTAACCCTTTAGTTATCAGCTGACTAGAAGCTTGTGCAAAGGGCTCCATGGTTTCACATCTAGGGCTCGTTTGGTTCGTGGGAAAAGGAGGAAGAAAAGTGTGATCAACGGAAAAGTAATGAGATGCCTCTTATTTGGTTAAAGTTTTCAAAGAAGATACATGGAAAAGTTGTATTCCCATAGGAATATGATTCTCATATTTCATGGGAAAGCCTTTTTCATGAAAAACATGTAAAAGTTACTTTCCCATGAGGCCAAAATCACTCCATCTTTACTTTTTTCCAAAAAGGCCCTTCAGCATTAAAGAATCATTAATGACCTAATTTTCATTAAGGGCATAATAAAAATTATATATAACTTTTTTAGGAAAGTGGATGGTCAACCAAACATAAGCTGCAAATCTATCACTTTTCCATGTTTAACCAAATATGCTAAAAGTACATTCCTAGACATTCTTTTCCTAGAAATCTTCTTCTCATGAGTTATATTCCTAAGAGGGAAAATGCTTCCCGCGAACCAAATGAGCTCCTAGTTGACATCGATTTTTAGCCGAGTCTGAACCGGTAAACAAATATCATAATCTATAGTCATTGTGATTTTGGACTTAATAGTTGACTGGCCCAAGTCCTCCGACTGAGAAAGTCGCCGAACGGGACCGGGTGTGTCGTCTTTGGAAAGCTACGGAAAGGAATGAAAATCGTGACGGCCAAACCACAGCCCCATGCGTGACCGGTGACCAAAATCACTTCCAGTTGAATAGGTCAGCCTGAGAAAATACCCAGCACGTGTCTTGGCTTGTTGTCGTGGCCCTCCTCGTTCGACGTCCCACCCGATCTCCTCCACTCTATATATTCAGTAGCGCACCAAGAAGTCGGTCATCGCACGGAAGGCAATAAGTCCAGGGTCCTCGAGTCATCAATCACGTTCCAATCATCTAAAGAGATATGAAATGTTGATGACAAGAAATTAAGACTTTCATATGAAGAATTTGAATTAATGATGATGCTTCGAGAAAGAAAACTTCATGTTTGAGAGAGGAAAACAATGAACCAAGAGTGGCGAATTGAGTAAATCTTCAGTCCATCTAGATTCCCACAACTTGGCATATGGCATATTTTGGTGCACCAAAAAAGTAATAATGATGAGATTTACCTCCCTTCTACAAGAATAGTTATCTCATCCAGTTTCATGATGATAATGAGGTGAGGAAAGAAAAAGCTCTCATGCCAATTTATTCTAGGCTAGAGGTATGTAAGGCAAATAGAAAATTGCTGTATATTACTGTAGAAAGCACCTATAACATGTTTGTAAAGAATTCACACCAGAATGTGATTATTTGAAATGGTATAGCTACCATGGCGTCAAAGGTTGGGATAGTGGTGGAGTCCAAATCCTCTTTGCCTTAACGACGTGTGTACAACATGTGTCCAACATGATATTTATAAAAGATCAAAGAACTTGGATAGTATCTTCTTACAAATTTTTTTGGAAGTGGTCCTACGTTGTTACAAATAGTATTAAAGTGAATTCGGCCTATGACACATGTAGGCCAGGATATTTTTGGTTAGATTTATAATACTTATAAATAAATCTGGACTCTTAGGATTAGCACAAAACAATTATAAATGAAAAGTCCTGAAAGATCTTAACTCAAGTCTAGAATTAGAAATTCTAATGTACTAGATAAAGACACGTGGGCATATGAACATGGTCTCCAGGAGATGTGGCCGCGTCAGGGAATCAAATTACAAGGAATCAAATTTACGTAGAGCCCATCATGGCGACAACTAACAGAACGGCGTGGCCGCAGATCGCATCGAAGAAGGACCCAAGTCACCCAACCGGATTGTATGAACATGGACTTGATTGGACTTGACAAAAATTATATATAGATCCATACATATATATAATATCAGAGAGGAATATATTGTTTTAGGTTTCGTCTACCAAATTTTGCAACTAAAATATTGTTAGATCTTTGTGGGTTTTTATTTTTCTCAGACATCCCTAAGTAATGTGACTTTATTATTTTTTTTCAAAAAAATACAATCCATCTCCTATCCATGTCCCCAAATAATACGGTTATTTTCAAAATCAAAAAAAAAACAATACTCTTTATCTAATCCATGGATTTTATATATCTTATCTGAAATTCTATAATTTTTTATTAACTGATTTTTTAATGTGTAATGCATTTTTTTCTTGTTAGTATATGCAACACATCTTTGACTTTGGTTTACTGAGTGAAGGAGTTGGATTTGGATTTAATATTAGCTTGAAAAGCAATTTAAATCAAGTTGTAGCCTATTTTTGAGTAGCCTGACTCAACATACATGTTGTTCAAGCTTTGGAGAAGGTTTGGAATCAAGATTGTTAAATCCCGATTATCTTAGTTATCAAGGTTGATGACGTATAGGTAGTTAAACTTGAATCTTAGTATCATCTCAATCAAGGAGGCAAATAAATAAAAAACTTGAAATGTCAAATAATACATAGAAATAGAGCTACCTAAATACTAGCAAACATAGCAAAACATGGTTCAACCACATGTTGATTTTAGAATTTTCTTTTCAAATTAATCCTCGAAATCTCTAATATTTGTGCGTTAACATTTATCTTTTTCGTATTTGTATAAAATTTTTTGTGAAGTTCTCCATTTCGTACAATTAGGTCATTTAACTATGACGGCGTTATAGATGGATAAAATTATCATTGACTTAATAGTTGACTGGACCAAGTCCTCGGATTGCGAAAGTCGCCGAACAGGACCTAAATCAGTTCCAGTTGAATAGGTCAGCCTGAGAAAAAACCCAGCACGTGCCTTCGGTTGTTGTTGTGGTCCTTCTCGTTCCACGTCCCACTCTATCTCCTCCATATATTTAGTTTAGCGCCGAAGCATATGTACCAGCTCTAACTATTGGGAAGGGGAGGAAGCATATTGATTTTTGTTCATCAAAAAAAAACAACATCGAATAGAGAATGAGAGTTACATTTATGGGAGAGTCCGGGAGAGGGGTCGGAGGAGCAAAGCCATTCATGGACGCATGGATGCTGCTGTGCCACTCCCTCTTGACGGTACTCCTCATTGCCGTGACGGCATCGCCATTCAACAACACGCGACCTGCACGCTGCCGACCAAAATGCGGCAACGTTAGCATCCCCTACCCATTCGGCATCGACCCGGGCTGCTCCTTTCCAGCTCCTGGCTTCGCTCTTAGCTGCAACCACACTGGAAATGGCGTCCACAAACCCTTCCACAACAACATCGAGATCATCAACATAGACTTGCTGGCAGCCCAGGCTAGCATCTACTATCCGATATCCTGGCAATGCTACAACGCCACAACTCACATTGTGTCGCGCAGCCAATGGTATCTAAAGATCATCAACAGTCCATTCCGGTTCTCCGACGAGAAAAACAAGTTCTTCGTTGTCGGCTGCGACACCCTCGCATACATCACTGGGATAAACAAGAAAGAGATCACCTACTCGGGTGGATGCGTAACGGTCTGCAACAGCAGTGAGAGCCTGACAAGCGGGTCATGCTCCGGCATCGGCTGCTGCCAGACCACCATCCCCAAGGGAATCAATTATTATCAAGTGATCTTCGATCGAAACTTCAACAACTCCCGGGTGTGGAATTTCAATCCCTGCAGCTACGCCGTTCTGGCCGAAGTGAACTGGTTCAATTTCACCACGGCTTACGTTACTACCAGCGAGCTCAATGAGACGAACGGAGGGCAGGCGCCTGCGGTGCTGGACTGGGCCATCGGCGACGAGCCGTGCGAGGTCGCGCAGCGCAACATAGCCTCCTACGCGTGCCGCAGCGAGCATAGTTATTGTTTTAACTCCTCCAATGGCTTGGGATATCTTTGCAACTGCTCCAGTGGCTACGAAGGCAACCCCTATCTTCCCGATGGATGCCAAGGTCTATAATTTTCACCTCTCTCGTTATGCGTCTTTCTCTGTTTCTGGAGCTGACCTTTTGATTTGTTGGACTGGGATGTTAGATATTGACGAGTGCGCTCACAAAGATAAGTATCCATGCCATGGGACTTGTACCAACATAGCTGGGGATTACAATTGTACATGTCCACCAGGCACGAAAGGCGATGCGCAAAAAGGAACCTGCCAGAGAAGCCGCGGCAATCCTTTGGTTATTGGTAATCCCTCCCTTAGCAATAAATTTCAGTTTCTACCACTTCTATCAAGTTTCATTAGACATGCATCAAGCACAAACTTCAACCGTGCAAAGCATAGAACTAGGCTGCTTAAAAGTTTCAATCGTAGTCTAGTATGGAAAAGAAATAAACATGATGGAAAACCTACTTGTTATTCGAACTCATGAATGATTTCTCTATCTGTCTATTTACAATCTCCAGGCATTGTCACTAGCACCAGCTTTGCCCTTCTACTATTACTATGCATTGTCGTTTCCATGTTACGTGAAAGAAGAAAACTTATGAGGATAAAAGAGGAATACTTTCGGCGACATGGAGGGCGGTTGTTACTAGAAGAGATAAAGTCGAAGCAAGGTCTTGCATTTAGGGTATTTACCAAAGAAGAGCTAGAGCAGGCAACAAACAACTTTGACAAGAACCGAATTCTTGGAGGTGGAGGCCATGGAACCGTCTACAAGGGAATACTGAATGACAGTCATGCAGTTGCCATAAAAAAATCAAAAATAATTGATGATTGCCAAAAGAAGGAATTTGGGAAGGAGATGGTTATTCTTTCTCAGATCAACCATAAGAATGTGGTGAAGCTCTTGGGATGCTGTCTGGAGGTGGAAGTCCCTATGCTGGTTTATGAATTTGTCTCAAATGGAACGTTATTTCAATTAATCCATGACAGAAATAGAACATTCCACATTTCATTAGATACCTGTTTGGAGATTGCTTTACAGTCTGCAGAAGCCCTTGCATATCTACATTCATCAGCTTCCCCTCCAATCCTTCATGGAGATGTCAAGTCTTCCAACATACTTTTGGATGACAACTACAACGCAAAGGTGTCTGATTTTGGAGCTTCAATGTTGGTGCCAAAGGATGAAACTCAGTTTGCTACACTAGTTCAAGGGACTTGTGGTTACCTGGATCCTGAATACCTACAAACATGTCAATTAACCGATAAAAGTGATGTTTATAGTTTTGGTGTTGTTCTTTTGGAGCTCCTCACTGGAAAGAAGGCGGTTTATTTTGAAGGATCTAATGAAGAAAGGAGCCTCTCCTCAAGTTTTTTATCCGCCATGAAGGAGGATCGACTTCTACAGCTTTTGGATAATCATAATAAAAATGAAGAGGATATGGAGTTGGTACAAGAAGTTGCTGAGCTAGCAAGACGATGCCTCAATGTTAGGGGTGAAGATAGGCCTACGATGAAGGAGGTGGCTGATGACCTAGATCGGTTAAGAAAATTCAAGCAGCATCCATTTTTACAGCATAATCCTGAAGAGATTGAGAGCTTGCTTGACATGCCATCAACAAGCTATACTGATAATAAAATCTCTAGGTACTACAGTATACAAAAAAAAGTAGCGCTAGATATAGAACGTGGAAGATGATCTTTATTTATTTTCTTTGTTTTTCAAAGAAGAGTTGGAGGATGATCATATTGTGTAGAATAATATAAGTGTCTACCCCTATGTAAAGGAGCTATGATGCTGATTTATATGTACTTGTGTGTGCGTCTGCGAGATGCAGTATTTTTAGTTTATGAAATATGGCTTGTTTAAATTATATATTTATGATTTCATCCTGATTGTTGTTGACGCTGCTATTGTTTTGCTAATCATCTGAATCATAGTTACAAGTTTTAGGCTTTTATGTGAATAGAGGGTAGCTCCAAGTTCGATTATTCCATTTACTTAAAAAATAATGGTATCCCCAAAGACAAACTTGAAATATATAGTGCAAAAATGCTCGGCGATGTAACAGGCCCACAGATGAATAAATTCCTCAAGAAAATTATAATTGTCAAGTACGAATCGGTAAACAAACATCATAATCTAGAGTCCCCATGATTTTTGAAGTTCAATTATTTGGCACAACTCCAGCTTACATGTCCATTGCATTAAGGTACTTCTTAGGTTTGGGCACTTTCAAGTAAGTGAGCTTCTTATAAATTTCTTTGAAATGATTACTGGTACATTTCTTTCACTATTTTACAAAACATAATTGGACCTATTAATGCATCTGTCTTATTTGGTGACTCTACATTGGAATAAGATGATCTGATCCAATTCGACCCAATGTCTTGCAAACATGAATTTCTATTGAAATAGAAACACATTGAATGCAAAACCTCCATAAGTGTATCCTTGAGAGTTAATAGTAAAAAATGTCCCACCTCCCTTATTTTCTTAGAAAACTCAATGTGAACACATATAATTTAAAACCTCCATAAGCACCTTTGAGAGTTAAACAAAGAAATTGAGCCTTTTCTTTCCTTTCGATAAGCGTGGTTATCTCATCCAGCTTTAAGATAGTAATGAGGAAAGGAAAGAAAAGGCTCTCATATGGACTGATCGTAGGCTAGAGGGATCTTCAATTCGACCTTGGGTTAAAGGATCTCAATTTCTTTGTTTTTTAACCTTGGGGTACCGAAGGAATGAAAACGATCCTCACACCGTGCGGGACGGCCAAACCGCAACCCCATCCGGCAATTGTTTGGCATTTACTCCCGCTAGCGATTGACTGCTGGAGAAGACCCAGCGACGGAGCAAGTCGTCGAACGGGATCGAGTGCATTGTTTTCCGGAAGATGAACGCTGTGCGGATAAGAATGGCCATCCAAGGCCCCAAGAAACGAGGGATCGAGTTAAACGCGTCTTGGAGAACACCATCAAGTGAGAACGTTGAGTCGGTCCGACTAACAGCTAGTGCACTTGGTTGTCACGGTAAATTAATGTCGCATTCATCTCGCAATCGGAATAGAGATGGAGCGAAGTAAAAATCAAAATAGATTTTTTTTTTGACGTGTTTGATCCATAATTAAAATCAAAATTAAATTAAAAAATTAATTAAATATTAAAGTATTTTTAAAAATTAAATAATTAAAGAGATATTTTTTAAAAAAATAATTTTTTAAAAATAAATATGATAGAATAAGATTTAAATATGAAGTAGATAGTTCGGGTTAGGTAATGGGAAAGTGACTCCACCCAACCAAATGGATGGTCATCGAACGGGATCTAGTGTGTCGTTTTCCGGAAGACGAATACTGTGCGGATAAGAATGGCCATCCAAGGCTCCAAGAAACGAGGGATTGAGTTAAACGCGTCTTGAAAACACCATCAAGTGAGAACGTTGAGTCAGTCCGACTAGCAGCTAGTGCACTTGGTTGTCATGGCAAATTAATGTCACATTCGTCTCGCGATCGGAATAGGGATGGAGCGAAGTAAAAATCAAAATAGCTACTTTTTTTGACATGTTTGATCCATAATTAAAATCAAAATTAAATTAAAAAATTAATTAAATATTAAAGTATTTTTAAAAATTAAATAATTAAAGAGATATTTTTTAAAAAAATAATTTTAAAAAAATAAATATGATAGAATAAGATTTAAATATGAAGTAGATAGTTCGGGTTAGGTAATGGGAAAGTGACTCCACCCAACCAAATGGATGGTCATCGAACGGGATCTAGTGTGTCGTTTTCCGGAAGACGAATACTGTGCGGATAAGAATGGCCATCCAAGGCTCCAAGAAACGAGGGATTGAGTTAAACGCGTCTTGAAAACACCATCAAGTGAGAACGTTGAGTCAGTCCGACTAGCAGCTAGTGCACTTGGTTGTCATGGCAAATTAATGTCACATTCGTCTCGCGATCGGAATAGGGATGGAGCGAAGTAAAAATCAAAATAGCTACTTTTTTTGACATGTTTGATCCATAATTAAAATCAAAATTAAATTAAAAAATTAATTAAATATTAAAGTATTTTTAAAAATTAAATAATTAAAGAGATATTTTTTAAAAAAATAATTTTAAAAAAATAAATATGATAGAATAAGATTTAAATATGAAGTAGATAGTTCGGGTTAGGTAATGGGAAAGTGACTCCACCCAACCAAATGGATGGTCATCGAACGAGATCTAGTGTGTCGTTTTCCGGAAGACGAATACTGTGCGGATAAGAATGGCCATCCAAGGCTCCAAGAAACGAGGGATTGAGTTAAACGCGTCTTGAAAACACCATCAAGTGAGAACGTTGAGTCAGTCCGACTAGCAGCTAGTGCACTTGGTTGTCATGGCAAATTAATGTCACATTCGTCTCGCGATCGGAATAGGGATGGAGCGAAGTAAAAATCAAAATAGCTACTTTTTTTGACATGTTTGATCCATAATTAAAATCAAAATTAAATTAAAAAATTAATTAAATATTAAAGTATTTTTAAAAATTAAATAATTAAAGAGATATTTTTTAAAAAAATAATTTTTTAAAAATAAATATGATAGAATAAGATTTAAATATGAAGAAGATAGTTCGGGTTAGGTAATGGGAAAGTGACTCCACCCAACCAAATGGATGGTCGTCTAACGGGATCTAGTGTGTCGTTTTCTAGAAGACGAATGCTATGCGGATAAGAATGGCCATCCAAGGCCCCAAGAAACGAGGGATCGAGTTAAACGCGTTTTGAAAACACCATCAAGTGAGAACGTTGAGACGGTCTGACTAGCAGCTAGTGCACTTGGTTGTCACGGTAATATTTTTTTTTGGCGTAGGGAATCTACTGTGCACTGTCTTTTTCCAATGGGATAGCGATTTCATCTTTCGCACGAATAACGGTTTCACCACCAAATCCACTATTGGAAGTCGCTTTCGAATATGTGCAGGTAGATGCATGATGAGTTCTTTGAGATCCGTGCAGTAGGTGATCCAATAAAAGGTTCATGTGAAAAAAAGCGAATCATCGCGTGCAAGACCCGACCCCAATCTTTTCTGGGGACCATCATGACTATATATAATTGTCAAGGGAACTTTTTTTTTCTTTTTTAGTGGTTCATCTTTCCGTCCCTTCTAAGCAGCTCTCTCTTTTCCCTTTCGACGCACAACCAAAAGTAGATATTTATTTGAAGATATTCTAGTGCAACATGCAAATTAGGGAGAAATTTAGCACAAAGTTGATTTAGAATGGAACCAGGGGATCCTTGATGCACATCAGAGGATCGAATTTAAACATGGATACATGCCTCATTGGTATACGCACTAGCATATAACTCGCTCGATGGCTAGGGTGCCATTCTTTAATTTAGAAAATAATCCCCTCCTCAAGTATTGTTTTTATTAATTGCATAGTTATCTAAAAAAATATATTTTGTTAATATATAAAATATTTATTTTATCAATAAATACTTTTATTTATTTTGAATAAAATAAAAGTTTGTTAATATCTTAATATATTATTAATATTATTATTCATTTTAGAATATCATTAGTAAAAAATATTATTATTATTGCAAAAATATATTATTCTTATCATTTGTGTTATTAATATCATTAATTTTGCTATTTTTACTAAAATATTACTAATTTTAATTAATGTGCTAAAATATTGTTGTTTTGTATAATGTTTATATCAATGAAACTCTTTTCGTGGTTCGGCAATGATAATTTTTATATGTGTAGAACGTAAATTTCCCTCATGCTAGGCCTCGAAAGATGGCAATTAAGTAAAATCCTCGGTTGTTACAAATATTATTAGAGCGGATCCAGTCCATAACCTATGTGGACTAGAGAAAACTGCAGCACAGATTCATTGAGGTTGACGATGGGCCGATCATGGTATTTGTGATTAGATTTGAATGGATTTGAACGCTTAGCCTGATGAGGATGTCAGGGCTTGAACCAGGAAAGTATGTGAGGATCCGTGCGGGCGTGTGTTTAGTCCCACATCGGTTACTCGCTGGGTAAATTTCGGGTACTTATACAGGATCAAGGAACCCAAATAATACCTTCCGGCTAGCCATTTTTGACAGGCTCCTAAGTTGTTACAATTATTATAAAAATGGATATTAAATTCCGCTACGCGTAAACGAAACAAATCCATTACGGGCTTTCAAACACTTCAAGCCCAAACCAGCTTCTTCCACCATTTAGCTGTGAAGGTTAAGACCAACCAATTTTTACTAGAGTGATGTGCATTTCTAACTGTGCTTGCTAGAAAGCATATATATCCTGGCTGCTGGTTAGAGGGAAAAATTTATGACTGTTGCTGAAACTTGTTGCACCTTCTGCTATGCGCCGAAGAACCATTTATTTCTTCTGGTTGTCTTGATAAACAGGCATCCCATAGCCGGCAACACGATGTTCTGAATCAAACTCAAAAAGCTGACCTTTACGATAATATTTATCTGCACCAACTCAGAGTAATCAAAACGTTGATTAGAATAGCAGACATAGAAACATTGATCATGATACTCGGCTGTGAGGACGCTTCACTTAAGTGGGTCCTCTGGGCTTTTTCATTAGAGCAATCAAATCACCAGAGGCTTAAATTATTGATTGGCTAGAGCAATAACCAATAGCCATTTTCACGCTGGCCAACGGATCGAGATTAACCTAACCATAGCATATAAGCTTCACATAGCGCTAGAATGTACAAGCATCACCAGTATTAACAATGTGGTGGGAATTATTTATATTGAAATTATTTATATTGTTGATGTGCAAAAAGAATTTTATGACAATATTTTGCATGATATTACTTGAAGCTATGTAATCTCCATGTCAAACAACAAGCAACGCAAATGGTTTATCAGAAACTATTTTTGTTTGTTTTAAGCATGCCTTGTACGCTAGTTTGAAACATTCAAACAAGGTCTAGGATAGTGTTGGTCCCTGGGATGGACGAGCCGAGAAGCTCCCATGAATCCGAAATTGAAGCTGTGTCATCCATTCTGGCGTTCTAGGCTTAAAGCTCAAACCGGTAAACCTACCTTTAAGTTTCATTAAATTTTCAAGGGAGGGAACCGAGTCGACAGTGAGGTGGTAAAGCTGAGCAAATCAGTTGACCAATTCCTCGGCAGGACTCGGATCGGGCCAAGCTTGGCAATCAAGTCATATCTAAACGTCCGGCCTGGCCCAGGCCGGAGGGAATCCCTTAGCCCAGTTCGGACCGAACTGATATTGTTAAATTAAATAATAAATAACATATTGTTTTATCACTAAAAAAATATTATATTATAATAATTTATCATCATTTTTTTAAATATAACTCCTATCTAAGGAAATTAGAATGGTGATTGTTTGCCAAATCAGCGTAGACTTGATAGGTGAGGTGATGTTTACTTGATGGTATTGGATGAATGGTTGGATGCTTGAATTATTGCTAGAACTAGAGAGCATCCAAGCACTTGATTTTTTTTTTCCTTGATTGTACTATTTTATAAACAAAAAAGTTTCAACCTTTTATGTTTTAGAATCTTAAATATTTTTTTGATAGTCCATTAACTATTTAATAGCACTTATTTATAGGAATTTAGGCTCAGCCTTTCACAACTAAGATTCGGTGTAATCACAGCACAATGGCGGATGCACTACAGTAAAATTTAGTTTTTCCAACTCTTTTCTCCCAACGCAAGAAAAAAGCGTCGGCAATTTTGTGAGCGCGCAAAATTTTGTCAACACTTTTTAGTGGCATCGGTGGAGATGAAACTAATACGATGCTAGATAGCGTCGTAAAAAGTAAATTGTAAGACAACATTTCTAAGCATCGTCGGAGGCCAAAGAGAAACGTCGGTAGAATCCTACTCGCTAAACATCCCACTTAACACTAATTTTTTTCTTAAAACTCTGGGCCAGACGGCGCTTAAAAGCATCATCGGATGCCATCCCAGGCCCAGACGACGAGTGAAGCCCATGGTGTCTGACGACGCTTACAAGCTCCCTAGCGTCATCTAGGCACCATCCCACTCGCCCCCATAAAACGCCGCGACCCTGGAAATCCTAGCCAGAAGCTCCCCAACCCACCTCTTCCTTCTTCTCCCATCTTGGCGAGAAAATCGCTGGATATTGCCGTCTCTGAGCTCTGGATTTATCCAGGTAAAAATTTCACCAAATTTGTCTTGCACTCGGGATCCCCTTCCCGTGTTTGGTGTCTTCGTTTTACCAACCTAGAAATCTAGGTTTTTAATTCTGGAGTCACCTTTCTCTATTTGTTTGATCGATTCAAGTATCAGAGGTTTTGGGGTTATATGTTTTGGTTTTAGGGTTATATGTCATGCATGTCTGAATTCTTTTCAGAAGCTCTGCAATTTTTTCGGCCGACGCCCTACCTCCCAACCGATCCCAGAGAAATTCTAAAATCTCTGTTCTCTTCGGTTCTACATTCGAGGGATCGGCACTCGTGGTTCTACATTCTTGAAATCATATATATATATATATATATATATATATATATATATATATATATAAAAAAAATATCCGCTATTTTACTAGGTACATATATCACGCCAGTGTCTTGTTATTTCTTTTAGATTTTCATTAGCCAATTCGTTTTTTTTTAACTCTTTCTTGGTGGATGTCAGTTTATATAAGTTATTGTGAAGAGATGTATGATACCCTGTACATAGAAATTCCTTTTTCAACTTTTGATGTTTTTCTCGGCAATTGCATTAATTGCTCATGTTTACAATTTCCCCTGCATATATGTTTTAAATTATTCTATCGTGCAGGTGTCAAAGGATATTAAGTATGCTGAGAAACAACCCATCGTCCCATGGGGACCTAGGTATTCTCTTCTCTTTGTATAACAATTGAAAATTTTCTTATTTACTCACTCCGAGTGTTAAAGAGGTAGATAAATTATATAAATGCTATGATCTCATTCTGATTATTTCATCTATATCCATTATACACTGATGATATTTGCTGCAAAATGAACTAATCTATCAATTATTAATCAGTTCCAATTCATTAGTTGAGCTGCTAAGTTGTAAAATGATTGATTACTACAGATCTTGACGATTTGTTCTATTGTAGAAGTTCTGCTCATAATCTTTTTGTTTGTAATGCAGATTATGCTACAGAGTGATATATGGAGCAGATAGATTTGGCCTTTCTTTTCCTTCCAGAGAACTTGCTCAAACATTCCCCATAATTAATTCCATATTAGTAAAACATTTCTTTTGAATCCTAGATATCACTCTTTCAGAATCCTAAATCTCTTGATTTCTGCTTGTATCTTGCACACTAAGTTAATAAACCAATTCACATGCTTCATTAGCCCATACTGCTCCACAAAGAATGCCTATAGTTAATGCCGAACAAATCATACGATAACTCCAATAACCCAAACACCAAGTCAATAGATATTTGCAATAATTTTGAAATGAAAGAAAAGAAGTGCTTTTAAAAACACTTCTTTTTTCATTCAACTAGTTAATCTCCTCCCCCAAAAAATGATCTAATTAAGTAATTATTGCTTTTACAAAAAAAAAATTGATGTTGTTTCGAAATGCAATGATTAGCAATTTAAATCAAGTTGTATTTTACATTTGAGTAGCCAGACTCAACCTACATGTCGTTCAGGCTTCTTTTTATTTTTTTTTTGCTAGACCAGGTGATTCATACAACACATGTATGGATGCACCCAATAAAATAGGAAAACAAAATATCATGCAGCTCCCGAGGCAGCTCCCCATCTTTCGCCCCCAGGTTGCTACTAGCATAGTTAGCCACGTACATGGCCATCCAATCCACGGCCCCGTTGGCTTTTTTAAACACATGCTTCACGGAGACAACCCCTCCATCCGTCATCATCATCCAGATATCGCGAATCAAGGGATGGTCAGCAGCAACGATCCTCGGACTCCCCTGGATCCAGTTGATGACCGTAGCCGAATCACCCTCCAAGATGACTGAACTAGCTGAGAGCACACGTTGAGCGTGGCGAAGATCCGCCCAGGTAGCTCTCAGCTCTGGACCAGAAACCGTGCAGTCAAATAACTGATAGCCTCCCGCTGCCACGACCTGGAGTTCGGGTCCCTAATGACGAAACCCGCTCCATCCTTTGTGTCTCCATCCATCACCGACCCATCAAAATTAACCTTGAGTAAGCTTGGGGGTGGGGGTTCCCAGGTGAAAAACACCGTACAAAAAGCTGCCGAGGCAGAATGGAAACTCCAAATATCCTGAGCTATCAAAAGTCCTTCTAAGGAGAAAACATGACTAATTTCTGCTGCCTGCGCTCTCCGCCACGAGCCTTGACGACATGCTCTGCTTGCTGAAAGTTTGAGTATTTCTTGCCAGCCATATCTGGTATGCTGTGCAGGTCGCTCTAACCGTCTCCTGACATGTCAATGGACTGCCTGACCACCAACAGATGGTCCGTAAAATGACGTTCAAGCTTTAGAGAAGATTTTGGTGCCATGATTTTAGTATTCTGATCATCTTAGCTATCATGGTGGATGATCCATGGCTAGTTAAATTAGGATCTCAGTATTATCTCAGTCAAGATGGCAGGCTAATAAAATCCAAAAAGAAATTTTGTAATATCCTTAAATATGAATTAATGCATAGAAGAAGAGATACCAAAATACGGGCAAAATATAGGAATACTTGGATCAACTGCATGTTGATTTTAGAGAAAGTTTTTAAGGATTAATCCTTGAAGTCCTTTTTTTTGTAACTTTTTGGTACCAAAGGAATAAAGGATCCTCACACCATGCATGACGGCGAAACCTCGTGCATCCCATCCGGCCGTTGTTTGGCATTTACACCTCGTGCATCCCATGTGATTGACCACTGAAGAAGACCTTGCAAGGGAGTTATATATTTTATATTCTCTTATACTTTCCTTCATATATGGGCCGGACTTAAAAAAATCCAGCCCACATGTGAAATTTTATAATAATGGAGTTAAAAAGTGTGCTATAATACCATGTAAAAATTACCACTTCTCCTAAAAAATTAAACTGATAGAATGAGATAAATTTATTTATATATTTTATATTCTTTTACAAATAAGTCTAGGTCCTCGAGTCATCAATTGTCATTCAATCATCTAAAGAGATATGAAATGTTGATAACAAGAAATTCTGACTTTCACATGAGGAACTTGAATTAATGATGATAATTTGAGAAAGAAAACTCCATGTTTGGCAGAGGAAAACAGTGAACCAAGAGTGGCGAATTGAGTAAACCTTCAGTCCATCTAGATTCCTACAACTTGCACATATGGCATATTTTGGTGCACCAAGAAAGTAACCCGGTTGAGATTTACCTCCCTTCTATAAGAATGGTAATCTCATCCAAGCTTCATGATAACAATGAGGTCAGGAAAAAAACAGGCTCTCATGTGAATCAATTATAGGCTAGTGGTATGTACCCAAATAGAAATTGCTGTATTTTACTGTAGAAAGCTCCTATAGCTTGATTGTGAAGAATTCACACCAGAATGTTATTATTTGAAATGGTACAGAGCTTCTCTCAAAAAGATGTTTTAGCTTTTTGTAAAAGCTAAAACAGCTTTCCGAAATTTTTACCAAACACCCTTATTTCATCTAAAAGTACTTTTGGAGGGCCAGAAAGTACTTTTTGGCCCTCCAAAAGCTCCCCCAAACGGGCCCTTAATATTCCCATCAAGGTTTCAATTTGAGATCATTGCTGAGAAGGCGGCCACCTTTTTGTTTAACATATTCCAACTTGCCTGCAAGCATCTTATTTTAGCACCAGTTGCGTTTTATAGCTCTTCAAATCAACCTTTGATAACTTGTTCGCTTGGGAGGAATAATAATCATATACATGGAGACTAGATATCGCACTACAAGAAATCTTAGCTTTTCTGACGCTAGAAAAAAGCGTCGGAAAATTTTGGTTCAATGCCCAACTTTGCCGACGCTTCTAAAATGCGTCGGTAAATCTTGAGAATCGACGACGCTTAAAAGCATCGTCAAAAGCTTGGCCAAATCCCTTTACAACCGCTCGCCCCCCTCTCCTTAGTCATCCTTACTCCCTCGATCGATGCCCTAGCTGCCCATGCGCCGACATCAATCTCTCCTCTCCTCTCCTTCATCAATCTCTCATTCACCACCTCTCGTCTCCTCTCCTCTCCTCCTCCCTCCGGCGCCAACATCAATCCACCGCCTCCCCCCGCTCTCTCACCTCCATCTCGAGCCCCGATCGGCGTGCTCCGTTCCGCATCTCCGCCGTCGTCGACCTCGTCCTCGTCTAAGGTAATCCTCCTCCTCCTCCTCTTTTTAAAGCGTCGTCGGAGTTATATCTAGATTTTGGGGGAGTTCCGGCGACAAATCTTCCGATGGTAATAGGAAGGAGGAAAGCTTCTCCTTCGTATGCAGCGAGTCTGGCACCGACGCTATGAGGACCCCGGCTTCCACCGCTCTCAGGAGAGGTAGAGCTCTGCAGCCAGCGGAGATGGGTATCCGGTTTCTCTTCTTAAAGAAGGTAAAATTTCTTTCGATCATCCCTATCTCGCTGACCTCTTTCCTCTTGCCCTCAATCTATGTCTAAGTTTTTTCTTGGATCCAACCGCAGGACGGACCTGACATGGTGGGCGGAGATCCGGAGGTGCTCGTGGACGGCGGGTCTCGGTCTAAATACTTCTTAGTAGGTTCTTCCCTTCTTTTCCTCTTCTTTTACTTCCGTTCCCCACTTTTTTTTCCCTTCTCAGATGCTAGATGCTAGATGGTGGACTCAGGATTTCCACTTTCTTAGCTTCGAAGCCAAGGTTAGGACGGCTGCTGAGGGATCGAGCTCCGGCTCGTCTTCATCCTCGCTGACGGCTCGTCTACTGAAGAAAATAATTTTTTTAAAAAAAATTTAAGGCTAAAGCGACGCTTATAAGCGTCAACTTTGAAGCTTTTAGCGATGTTTTTAGGCATCGCAGAAACCGACCTTTTACAATGCTTTTCAAAAATGTCGGAAAAAACTTTTTCTACTTAGGTATCGCCGACGCTTCGGCGACGCTTTGGGTAGCGTCAGACGGATCTTTACCGATGCTTATAAGCGTCGATAAAGAATATAAAAAAATACCGAAAAAGAACATTTTTTCTGTAGTATCGATTGAATGAACCAGTTTATATGGCAATGTATTACGACTGCAATCTTGTCTACCATCAAACAAATGTACACAAAGAAAATCCAAAATCCAAATGAAATAAAATTCTATTTGCGCCTTAACTCGAGAAAAGATCAGCAGCAAATATGGGATAGTTGGTATTGAAAGAGAGTTCTAAAATTTTAATTATGTCTTGGTCTAACTATCCACTATACTATATACCACGATGAAAATATGTGCAATGACCTATCACTTCCAGTTGAATTAATAGGTCAGCCTTCGGGTGTTGTTGTGGTCCTCCTCGTTACACGTCCCACTCCATCTCCACTATATATTTAGTGGCGCACCAAGACATATGTACCAACTCTAACTATTGGGAAATCGAGAAAGCATCTTGATTTTATTTCATTAAAAGAGAGATTGAATAAAGAATGAGAGTTACATTTATGGGAGAGTCCGGGAGAGGGATCATAGGAGCAAAGCCATTCATGGGCGCGAGGATGCTGCTGTGGCACTCCCTCCTGACGGTACTGCTCACTGCAGCGACGGCATCGCCATTCAACAACACGCGGCCTGGCTGCCCAGCGACTTGCGGCGATGTTAGCATCCCCTACCCATTCGGCATCGGCCCGGACTGCTCCTTTCCAGCTCCTGGCTTCGCTCTTAGCTGCAACGACACTGGCAATGGCGTCCACAAACCCTTCCTCGCCGACGTCGAGTTCATCAACATAGACTTGCTGGCAGCCGAGGCTAGATTCTATTATACGATATCCTGGCAATGCTACAACGCCACATACCACAATGTGTCGCGCAGACAATGGAGACTAGACTTCATCGGCGACCCATACCGGTTCTCCCACTACAAAAACAAGTTCTTCGTTGTCGGCTGCGAGACCCTCGCGTACCTCAGTGGGCAGAACGAGAGAGATCGCTATGAGAGCGGATGCGTAACGGTCTGCAACAGCAGTGAGAGCCTGACAAACGGGTCATGCTCCGGCATCGGCTGCTGCCAGACCTCCATCCCCAAGGGAATAAACTATTATGAAGTGATCTTCGATGGCAACTTCAACAACTCTCGGGCATTGGATTTCAATCCCTGCAGCTACGCCCTTCTGGCCGAAGCCGACTGGTTCCAGTTCAGCACGGCTTACGTCACTACCAGCGAGCTCAATGACACGAACGGAGGGCGGGCGCCTGCAGTGCTGGACTGGGCCATCAGCAGCGAGACGTGCGAAGTCGCGGAGCGCAACAGAACCTCCTATGCGTGCCACAGCGAGCACAGTGACTGCTTTAACTCCGCCAATGGCCCAGGATATAATTGCAACTGTTCCAGGGGCTACGAAGGCAACCCCTATCTTCCCGATGGATGCCAAGGTCTATAATTACCTTCTAACTCTGTGAGTATATGTGTCCTTCTCTCTGTGTTTCTGGAGCTGACCTTCTGATTTGTTGAACTGGGATGTTAGATATTGACGAGTGCGCTCTCAAGTATCCATGCTATGGGACTTGCACCAACATACCTGGGGATTACAATTGTACATGTCCCCCAGGCACGAATGGGAACGCGAAAAAAGGAACCTGCAATCCCGACAAGGGAAGCCGCAGCAATCCTTTCTCATCAGTGAAATTGGTTATAGGTAATCCCTCCCTTAGCAATAAATTTCGGTTTCTACCGCTTCTATCAAGATTCATTAGACATGCATCAAGCACAAACTTCAACTGTGCAAAGCATAGAACTAGGCTGCTTAAAAGTTTCAATCTTAGTCTAGCATGGAAAAGAAATAAACATGAGGGAAAACCTCCTTGTTATTCGAACTCATGAATGATTTCTTTATCTGTCTATTTACAATCTCCAGGCATTGTCGCTAGCACCAGCTTGGCCCTTCTACTCTTACTATGCATTGTCGTTTCCATGGTATATAATAGAAGAAAACTTATGAGGATAAAAGAGGAATACTTCCGGCGACATGGAGGGCGGTTGTTACTAGAAGAAATAAAGTCGAAGCAAGGTCTTGCATTTAAGCTATTTACGAAAGAAGAGCTAGAGCAGGCAACAAACAACTTTGACAAGAACCGAATTCTTGGAGGTGGAGGCCATGGAACTGTCTATAAGGGAATACTGAATGACAACCATGCAGTAGCCGTAAAAAAATCAAAAGTAATTGATGATCGCCAAAAGAAGGAATTTGGGAAGGAGATGGTTATTCTTTCTCAGATCAACCATAAGAATGTGGTGAAGCTCTTGGGATGTTGTCTGGAGGTGGAAGTCCCTATGTTAGTTTATGAATTTGTTTCCAATGGAACCTTTTTCCAGTTAATCCATGCCAGGAATAGGACATCCCACATTTCATTGGATACCCGTTTGGAGATTGCTTCACAATCCGCGGAAGCCCTTGCATATCTACATTCATCAGCATCCCCTCCAATCCTTCATGGAGATGTCAAGTCTTCCAACATACTTTTAGATGACAACCACAATGCAAAGGTGTCGGATTTTGGAGCTTCAATGTTGGTGCCAAAGGATGAAACTCAGTTTGCTACACTAGTTCAGGGGACTTGTGGTTACTTGGATCCTGAATACCTACAAACATGCCAATTAACTGATAAAAGTGATGTTTATAGTTTTGGGGTTGTTCTTTTGGAGCTCCTTATCAGAAAGAAGGCAGTTTATTTTGAAGGATCTCGTGAAGAAAGGAGCCTCTCATCAAGTTTTTTATCCGCCATGAAGGAGGATCGACTTCTACAGATTTTGGACGATCATATTAAAAATGAAGAGGATATGGAGTTGGTACAAGAAGTTGCTGAGCTAGCAAGGCGATGCCTCAATGTTAGGGGTGAAGATAGGCCTACGATGAAGGAGGTGGCCGATGATCTAGATCGGTTAAGAAAATTCAAGCAGTCATCAAGCTACACTGAAAATGAAATCTCTGAGTGCTATAGTATAGAAAAGAAAGCAGGGATAGAAATAGAATGTGGTAGATGATCTTTATTTTTTTTCCTTTATTTTTTGAAGAAGAGTTGGAGGATGATCATATTGCATAGAATAATACAAGTTTCTATCCCCATGTATTAAAACTATGATGTTGATTTATATGTACTTGTGCATGCATTTGCAAGATGCAGTATTTCTAGTTTATGAATTGTAGTTAGTTTGAATTATAGATTTATGGTTTTTTTTCTGATTGTTGTTGGTGCTGCTGCTGTCTTGCTAATCATCTAAACCATAGTTACAAATTTTGGACTTTTATTTGAACAAAGGGTAGCTCCAATTTAGATTATTCCATTTACTTAAAAAATAATGGTATCCCCAAAGACAAACTTGAAATATATATAGTATATAAACGCTCAACAATGCAAACAATTTTCTCAAGAAAAATTATCAGGTATGAACCGGTAAACAAACATCATAATCATCATAATCTATAGTCAGCTTGATTTTTGAAGTCAATTATTTGGCACAACTCCTCCATACATGTCCATCGTGTTAAGGCATTTTCCCGGTTTGGGCATTATCAAGCAAGTGAGCTTCTTATAAATTTTTTTGAAATTATTACTGGTACATTTTTTCACTATTTTACAAAATAGAATTGGAGCTATCAGTGCATCTATCTTATTAGGTAACTCTAAGTGGGATTCGGATGATCCCGTCCAATTTGACCCATCATCGTGCAATCGTAAATTTCTATTAAAATGTGAACACATTGAATGCAAAACCTCCATAAGTATCCTTGAGAGTTAATTATAAGAAAATGTCCCACCTCTCTTATCTAAAACTCTTTCATTTGGGCTCCACACATGTTTGGACTCCACTATTTTAATATCTTTTTTGGTGCGGGGAATCTACCGTGCACTGTCTTTTTCCAATGGAATAGGGATTTCATCTTTCGCACGAACGGATGTTTCACCACCCAAATCCACTATTGGATCGCCAACTAGTCGCTTCGGAACATGTGCAAATAGATGCATTATATTTTCTTTGAAGCACTTTTAAATAGTATTTTTGTCATATGAAATTTTTTTTAGTGAAAGAAATATTTCAACTAAGGCTAGATTTATTCAAATGAATCAAGAATATAAATACAGTGGGTGATCCAATAAAATGGTCATGTGAAAAAAAGCGAATCGTCCTTTGGCGTGCAGGACACAACCCCAATTCTTCCTGGAGACCATCATGAGTCATGACTATAAATATGATTTCCTTGTCGAGGGAACTTTTTTTATTTTTTCGTAGTTCTTCTTTCTGTCTTTTCTAAGGAGCTCTCCCTTCCAAAAACGGAAAAAAAATTCTCGTTCCACTTGCTACAAAATTCCAAGCTTCATCTATTGAAATGTGAACTTATTGAATGCAAAACCTTGTGCTGTGGGATGGATTCTTGTATTTAATCCCACATCGCTGGATAGCAAAAAAAATCTGTGCCCTATAATGAGGAGGCCAAAATCTTTCCTCTTGAGGCATCTTTTGGGGCAAAACCGTGAGGAGGGGCTGGTGGCTCCTGTCAAAAAAAGGGCAGTATCTGCGCGGACCCCCGCAGGCTACGATCCACGAACCCTCCAGAGCGGACAATATCTCGGAAGGGACGCAGTCGCTTTCTCTGTCTAGGCGGTGGGGGCTGTTACCGGGGCGAAATTCCGCAACAGATGGCGCTAGAAGGAGGGCCCCGCTACAAGAAAACGTTGGGTTGGTGGATGCGGAACCGACTAGTAGCTAGTGCACTTAGTTGTCACGAAAAATTAATGTTGTATCCTGCTCATCTAACTCATTTGCAATTTCACTCTCGATCAAAATAAAAAAAATAAAATTAAAATTAAAATAGCTTTTTCTTGACGTATTTGATCCGCAAGTAGAATCAAAATCAAAATAATAAAATTAATTAAATAATATTTTTAAAAAATAAATAATTAGAGAGATATTTTTAAAAAATTAATTTTTTATAGTAAATATGGTGAAATTAGATTTGAATATTACGAAAAGAGCCCGGATTAGATTTCGGACGATCCAAACATTTCAAATTTTGGGCTTTTATTTGAACAGAGAGCAGTTCCAAGTTAGATTATTCTATTTACAAAGACAAACCTAAAATATATAGTGCAGAAATGCTCGGCCATGTAACAGGCACGTAGACGCATAATTTTCTCAAAAAAATTATAATTGTCAAGTACGAACTCGTAAACAAAAATCATAATCATTATAATCTATAGGCAGCTTGATTCTTGAAGTTCAAATATTTGGCACAGTTCCTTACATGCCCACCGTATTGAGGCACTTCTCAAGTTTGGACACTTCTAAGAAAGTGAGCTTCTTATAATTTTTTTTGAAATAATTACTGATACATTTTTTTTATAAATATATGTTATTGATACATATTTCTCACTAATTTATAAAATAAAATTGGAGCCATCAGTGCATCCGTCTGATTCTACGTGAGAATCGGATGATCCGGTCCAATCCGAGCCAACCCCATGGAAACGTGAATTTCTATTGCAGTGTGAACGCATTGAATGCAAAACCTCGGTATTTAGGAGTTGGTTATAAAAAAACCCTTTCATTTGAGCTCCACACATGTTTGGATTCCACTATTTTGATGACTTTTTTGGCGTAGGGAATCTACTGTGCACTGTCTTTTTCCGATGGGACAGCGATTTCATCTTTCGCACGAATAAAAGTTTTACCACCCAAATCCACTATTGGATCGTCAACAAGTCGCTTTCGAATATGTGCAGGTGGATGCATGATGAGTTCTTTAAAATCCGTGCAGTAGGTGATCCAATAAAAGGTTCATGTGAAAAAAAGCGAATCATCGCGTGCAAGACACAACCCCAATCCTTTCTGGGGACCATCATGACTATATACATGATTTCCTTGTCAAGGGAACTTTTTTTTTTTTTTCCTTTTTTAGTGGTTCATCTTTCCGCCCTTTCTAAGGAGCTCTTCCTTTTTCCCTTTCCACGCACAACCAAAAGTAGATATTTACTTGAAGATATTCTAGTGCAACATGCAAATTAGAGAGAAATTGAGCACAAAGTTGACTTAGAATATGACTAAGGGATACTTGATGCACATCGGAGGATCAAATTTAAATAACATGCATGCTTTATTGATATATGCACTAGCATGATGGCTAGAGTCCCATTCTTTAATTTAGAAAATATACCCCTCCTAAAATATTATTTTTGTTAATTGCATAGTTATCTAGAAAAATATATTTTGTTAATATCTAAAATATTTATTTTATCAATAAATACTTTTATTTTATTTTGAATAAAATAAAAGTTTGTTAATATCTTAATATATTATTCAATATTATTGTTCTTTTTAGAATATCATTAGTAAAAAAATATTATTATTATTGCAAAAATATATTATTCTTATCATTTGTGTTATTAATATCATTAATTTTGCTGTTTTTACTAAAATATTACTAATTTTAATTAATGTGCTAAAGTATTATTGTTTTGTATAATGTTTATATCAAAGAAACTCTTTTCGTGGTTCGGCAGTCCTGTGCATGATAATTTATATATGTGTAGAACATATATTTCCCTCATGCTAGGCCTCGAAAGATAGCAATTAAGCCCATTTCACGTCAATTTTGACTCTGCTTTGCCTTTTTCCCCTTGTAGTTTATGGTGCCGTAACTCCCATAAGGCCTGGCAAGTTGAGAATAGCCAGCTCTGCACTTCCGATTCAGTCTTATACCGTCCAAACTGATATCTAAGGCTTCCATATTCCAACCGTGGAACCCACTACTAGAAATCAAAAATTATTTTGTTTCCCTGAGGAATAAGAAATCCTCCTTTTTCTTACAAGCTTCCTCCTTCTTGATACTTATCATGAGGCCCATCTTGCCCTGAGACAATTATAATAAAAATGGATATTAAATTCCGCTACGCATAAATGAAACAAATCCATCACAGGCTTTCAAACATTTCAAGCCCAAACCAGCTACTTCCACCATTTAGCTGTGAAGGTTAAGACCACCTAATTTTTACTAGAGTGATGTGCATTTCTAACAGTGCTTGCTAGAAAACATATATATTCTGGCTGCTGGTTAGAGGGAAAAATTTATGACTGTTGCTGCAACTTGCTGCACCTTCTGCTATGCGCCGAAGCACCATTTATTTCTTCTGGTCGTCTTGATAAACAAGCAACACGATCTTCTGAGTCAAACTCAAAAAGCTGACCTTTACGAGATTAACCTAGCCATAGCATATAAGCTTCATATAGCACTAGAATGTGGGAATGACTATGCGAAGTTACATCTCCAACCATAGACTTGATTATGAATATTGAAATTATTTATAGTGTTGATGTGCAAAAAGAATTTTATAACAATATTATGCATGATATTACTTGAAGCTATACATATAATCTCCATGTCAAACAGCAATCAACGCAAATGATTTATCAGAAACTATTTTTATTTGTTTTAAGCATGCCTTGTTCACTAGTTTGAAACATTCAAAAAAGGTCTATATAAAATATTCCCACGGATAGTGTTGGTCTCCTGGATGGACGAGTAGAGAAGCTCCCATGAATCCGAAATTGAAGCGGTGTCAAGGGAGGGAACCGGGACGATGGTGAGGTGGGTAAAGCTCAGCAAATCAGGCCCGGACTCGGATTGGGCCAAACTTAGGAATCAAGTCATATCTAAACGTCTGGCCCGGGCCAGCGGGAATCCCTTAGCCCAGTCTGGACCGACCTGATATTCTTAAATTAAATAATAAATAACATATTGTTCTATGACTAATAAATATTATATTATAATATTTTATCATCATTTTTTTAAATTTAACTCCTATCACTTGATAGTCAAGGTGATGCTTAGTTACATCCATGATATTGGATGAATGATTGGATGCTTGAATTTTTGCTAGAACTAGAGGGCATCCTAGCTCTTGATTTCTTTTTCCTTGATTGTATTATTTTATAAACAAAAAAAATTCAACCTTTTATTTTTTAGAATCTTAAATATTTTTTTGATAGTCCATTAACTATTTAATATCACTTATTTATAGGAATCTAGGCTCAGTCTTTCACAACTAAGCTTCAGGATAACCACAGCACAATGGTGGACGGATTGACTTATGCAAAAGTTTCGAAGATAACTTGGAGATTTGGGCTTCAAAGTGCGTAAGAAGGTAAACTAAAATATTAAATGTATGGCTTTAGGGATGAGACGTTGACCTCTGCAGATCAAGCTTCACAAATCTGCTCTTTCAAATGTTTTTTTTTTTTCAAAACCGATGGCATCATGAATGTCATATATATAAGTCAAACAAGGTTATCACCAAAAAAAAAAAAAGGAAAAAAAAAAAAAGAAGAAAAGAGACCGTGTTCTTGGCGGGATTATGATTCCAACTCTCTCGCTTAATCAATGTATATGTCCATCTAACTATGTTTCAATCCCTTTGTAGTCAATGCCGGAAAGTTTAGTTTATCTTTGAGATTTCTAAATTATTAAATGGTATTAGGAAATTGATTGCATCGATATCAATTACGTGGATTAGATCTAAAATATTTGGCTCAAGACCAAGTGTTCAAACTTTTTGACATTGTTGATGATATAGTTTTGTTGGAAGTCCTGTGGAGAACTTGCAATTGAAGTATGTGATATGTCATGCTGGCCACTTAGGGTGTCATCGTTGTGTTACTTAATAACGTCCAAGAGAAAGTCCTAATCATGCTACCGTGGAGCTGAGTGAGATACTGTGTAGATTCTGAAATTTTATCCGGATGCAATAACAAATACATTTGCGCGGTAAGTAGAAATCATCAATTATTTTTGGTTCTTGAGATGCATACATTGAAGGCTTCCACTCTGAAAGATTTATCTGCACGATTTAGACTTTGCACTCTGCCTGACGTGAGACGTGAAGTAATCTCGGACAAGTGGTGGGATGGATGCTGAAACCCCATCCTAACCCGACCCGCTTGGAGCCCCTTATATCAGTCCAGACGTTTAAAGCTTGTTCATTCTCTTTCTCTGCTCCTAGTTTTCCTTTCCATCTTAGAGAGCTGGCTCCAAGCAATTATTTCTGTTCCCTCCAAGTCTTGCATGGCTAGTCGACAAGGGTCTCTCACTGCTGCCTTGTTTCAACCTCACAATCTCTCTCTGATGCAGACTTTCGGCAAGCTCTTTGATCATCTTTTGCTGCCAGATCTTAATTACAATATCTTGCAGCTACGAGTTGCTATTTCTTGAATTTCTATAACATATATAATCTTCTTGGTATTCTTTTCAGTATGGTGAAATGTAATGGTGAACCTGCCGGCTTGTTGTTTATTAACAATAGGAATTATCCCTTACTATTTTTCTTGTTTTATAGAAGAAGCATCCATGTTTTCAATCTCACGAAATTTTGTTGCGAGCATACTATTACCACTGCCTTTTCTTCCGACAGGGGATGGAAAGATGGTAAGAAAGAAGGTGACGGCTTCCGAGGGATAGCACCCCTAAACTCGACGTATTGTCCACTACCACAACTTATCTTCTCTGGATCCGTATCTTTCCTCCCATTTCTATTTACACAATCTTCTTAGATGTTTCTGAGTTTTTCTTCTAATTCATATCTAGCGAAGCTAGCACCCCCTCTGTCTCAATCTGATGGTTTCTTGTTTCCATAGGAAAAACAGTTCCTGCTCTCCTCATGTACATCAACTTATTCTAAGCTAGTTGTTAAAGTGCACGCAGCTGGAAGTCCTAAATTGCGTTGTGCTGCTGTCGTATTTAGTGCACATTAGACAGAAGATAAATGCTGCCAGTTCAAAGGAAATTACATGTTGGTGGCTGCTGCCGGCGCCGTTGCTGCCTCCCTCACCGTGATCGTGAACAAGCTCGCCACAATGTAACCATCAATGGCATTCGCACATTTGCCATTACCATCATCACTGGCCTCCTCCTTCGGGCTTCTGCCATGCCCGAATCCAAACATCGAATTGCTTTCATCTTCATATTAGCAGCAGGCTTCATGGCTTTCATGGCATCCATCTACGCACCTGGGAAAGCCACAAGAGCCATCACAGCCACCATCAGCATTTTCTCAGCTGCTGTGGCCTTGTGCCTGTATGTATCTTTGTGTCTCCCTGCTGAGCTCCAATGGGTCTCATACCTCATGTTTGGCCTCATAATGGTATGTCTACTCTTCGGAGAACCTAATTGCCAATCTTTTCTGGAATGGATGCATAGGAGAATCAAAGACATAATTGCAGGTAGACACGTTTCGTTGGTCGAAGACTTAGAGGCCCGTCAAACTTCAATCAGTGGTCAAATGGGTGCGGTGGTGGTGACCAATGTATAGCTGTCGTAACAGGCATGTAACAAATGGGTATATTTGTCGACATCCTATGCTTATCGTGTGCATCGGTTGTGCTTGTTCTATAAGATCAAATACCACTTGGTATAGTTGTGAATATAAACTACGGTTCTCTTTGTTATAGGGTTGGTTTTGCATGTAATAGAATTATGATTGGGTTTGTAATAATGATATGATTTTCTTTTAAATAAGATGTGGTTCATTCTATATCTATTATATACTAAATAGATCTTTGATATTTACATAGAGCGAGAAAAATTTAGATAATATCTTCTAGTTAGTCTTTTTGGGAGAGATTATGAATTATTACAAATACTAGTAGAGCTAATTTGACCCATGACCCATATGGACGATGATGTTTTCTATTAGATTTGTGGTACTTATGAAGGAATTTAGACCCTTAGCCTAGTGGTACTTATATAAGGCTAAGATTTCCTCTTAATTACTTAATTTATGTAGGAGATGTAAGGCACATCTTTTTTTTTGATGCCAAATTTAGAAGGTTATTTGGATTACAGGCAAACAAAAAACCAAACATTCAAAAAATATAAAGGAACATGTCAATAGAAATCAAGAAAAAGATTTTTGGATAAGCTAAACAGATAAACTAAACATTAAAAAAAAAAAGCAAAGGGCGTTTTAAGTTGTATCTTCAATCACAACCATGTAATTTTTATTCGAGAATCTACGTTGATTGCAATGATAGCATTCGGATAGTTGTAGTTGAAAAATACAAGTAGTTAGCGTTCTAGGTGGCTAAAGTTGCTACAATTGCAACTACATTTCCAGTTCCTCATTTAGCGGGTTTGGAGCCGCAATGAGAGAAAATCTTATGTTTGTTTGCTTGTAAATAAAAATTATACTATTAAAATAATATTAATTATGTCTCGGCCAACCACTGCCCCTGTTAGGACATAAACCTCTCGTGAAGATGGATATCTCGAACTCCTTTTCGTTTGTCTCACAGCCTATTTGATAAGACAAAATATTGCAAAGGAGCCCCAAAATGCAGTTTTCTTTGCCGGATTTTGGTCAAGTTACAGCAATCCAAACAACGGAAAGGGCCACCTCCCGCAACTGGGGTTGGCTCGCACACTTTTGCAGGTATCCAGACGCATATATATCAATCCAGAAATCCACAATCATCAAGCACATCATTTGTATTGAAATTATAAGATTCTTCAGTTTCTTGGCTATAGTTTGGGATATGATTCATAATCATTGGGTTAGTAAAGAACCGCGAATTCTATTGGGTGCGTCAAAAAAAAAAAAAAGCGAAGAAATTTCGAAGGATTTACCTCACCGAGGAGGCGAGCGGAGTGACCGGCACCGCGCCACCGGAGAAGAAGCTCCACCGCCGGGCGGGGTGAGAACTGGGTTTGGGATCTCCGTCGCCATTTCTTGGAGATTATATCTTCTTGATTTCAGATTTCTTTGGGGTTTCAGTTCTTTTAGGGAGGGGAGGGGAAGGGAAGGGAGCCGTGCGCAAATTAGAGAGGAACTGAGTACAAGGTTGACTTGGATTGGGACGGGGGATACCTAATTGATGCACATCAAAGGAACGAATTTAAACAACATGCATGCCTCATTGATAGCCGCACTAGCATATAACTCGCTCGAAAATATTATTTTTATTAATTGCATAGTTATCTAGAAAAATATATTTTTGTTAATATACAAAATATTTATTTTATCGATAAATATTTTTATTTATTTTGAATAAAATATAATTTTGTTAATATATTATTCAATATTATTAATCTTTTTAGAATATCATTAGTAAAAAAATATTATTATTATTAGTAAAATATATTATTCTTTTTATTAGTGTTATTAATATCATTAATTTTACTATTTTTACTAAAATATTACTAATTTTTATTAATGTGCTAAAATATTATTGGTTTGTATAATGTTTATATCAAAGAAACTCTTTTCATGGTTCGGCAGTCCAGTGCATGATAATTTTTAAATATGCAAAACATATATTGCCCTCATGCTAGGCCTAGAAAGATGGCAATGAAGCCCATTTCACCTCAATTTTGACTCTGCTTTGCCTTTTTCCCTTTGCAGTTTGTGGTGCCGTAACCCCCCAATTTCAGGCCTGGCAAGAAAGAATAGCCAGCTCTACACTTCGGATTCAGTCTTGTACCGTCCAAACGGATATCTTAGGCTTTCATATTCCAACCATGGAACCCACTACTAGAAATCAAAAATTACTCTGTTTCCCTGAGGAATAAGAAATCCCTAATAGTTAGTCCCATAAGATCGAAGGAATCAAATTACCAGACGTTCAATTTCTTAAAAGCTTCCTCCTTCTTGATACTACCATTAGGCCCATCTTGCCCTGATACAATTATTATAAAAATGGATATTCAATTCCGCTACGCATCAACGAAACAAATCCATTACAGGCTTTCATACATTTCAAGGCCAAACCAGCTTCTTCCACCATTTAGCTGTAAAGGTTAAGACCACCTAATTTTTACTAGAGTGATGTGCAAAATTTATGACGGTTGCTGAAACTTGTTGCACCTTCTGCTATGCGCCGAAGCACCATTTATTTCTTCTGGCTGTCTTGATAAACAAGCATCACATAGCCGGCAACATGATGCTCTGAATCAAACTCACAAAGCTGATCTTGACGATCATATTTATCTGCAGTAACTCAGAGTAATCAAAACGCTGACGCTCCTTCATTGGAGCAATCACATCACTAGAGGCCTAAATTATTGATTGTTTAGAGCAATGACCAATAGCCATTTCCATCGGATCGAGATTAACCTAGCCATAGCATAGAAGCTTCATATAGCACTAGAATGTACAAGCATCGCCAGTATTAACAATGTTGTGGGAATGTCTATGCGAAGTTACATCTCCAACTATAGAATTGATCATGAATATTGAAATTAATTATATTGTTGATGTGCAAAAAGAATTTCATAACAATATCATGCATGATATTACTTGAAGCTATATATATAATCTCCATGTCAAACTTCAAACAGAAATCAACGCAAATGATTTATCAGAAACTATTTTTATTTGTTTTAAGCATGCCTTGTTCACTGCTTTGAAACATTCAAACAAGGTCTATATATAATATTCCCACGGATAGTGTTGGTCTCCTGGATGGACGAGTGGAGAAGCTCCCATGAATCCGAAATTGAAGCGGTGTCAAGAGAGGGAACCGAGGCCACAGTGAGGTGGGTGAAGCTCAGCAAATCAGGCCCGGACCCATACCTCGGCAAAACTCGGAACGGACCAAGCTTAGCAAGCAAGTCATATCTAAACGTCCGGCCCGGCCCAGGCCGGAGGGAATCCCTGAGCCCAGTCCGGACCGACCTGATATTCTTAAATTAAATAATGAATAACATATTGTTATATCACTAAAAAATATTATATTATAATAATTTATCCTCATTTTTTTAAATATAACTCCTATCTAAGAAAATTAGAAAGGTGATTTGTTTGCCAAATCAGCGTAGACTTGATAGTCAAGATGATGCTTACTTACATGGATGGTATTGGATGAATGATTGGATGCTTGAATTATTGCTGGAACTAGAGAGCATTCTAGCTCTTGATTTTTTTTTTCCTTGATTGTCCTATTTTATAGACAAAAGAAATTTCAACCTTTTATTGTTTAGCATCTTAAATATTTTTTTGATAGTCCATTAACTATTTAATAGCATTTAATTATAGGAATCTAGCTAGGCTCAATCTTTCACAACTAAGATTCAGAGTAATCACAGCACAATGGTGGACGGTTTGCCCTATGCAAAAGTTCCGAAGATAACTTGAAAATTTGGGCTTCAAAGTGCGTGAGCATCTCACACCAAGGTTGGATATTGCCAGGAAGGTAAACTAAAATATTAAATGTGTGGTTTTAGGGATGATAAGAATCATGCTTCACAAATTTATTTTTTTTCAAATGTTTTCTTTTCATTGCCGATGGCGCGCACCATGAATGTCATTTAGAGGTCAAACAAGGTTATCACCAAAACAAAACAAAAAAAGGAAACGAAAAAAAGAAAAGAAAACATGTTCTTGGTGGGATTATGATTCCAACTCTCTCGCTTAATCAATATATATGTCCATCTAACTATGTTTCAATCCCTTCATAGTCTATGCTGGATAGTTTAGTTAATCTTCAAGATTTCCTAAATTATTAAATGATATTAGGAAATTGATTGCATTGATATCAATCACGAACAATTACGTGGATTGGATCTAAAATATTTGGCTCAAGACTAAGTATTCAAACTTTTTGACATGGTTGATGATACAGTTTGGTTGGAAGTCCTGTGGAGAACTTGCAGTCGAAGTATGTGATATGTCGTGCTACTTACTTAGGGTGGTGGCTGGAGCTGGAGGCCCTCCCCGCGCGAATCCAGATAGACCAATAGAATTCAAATTCTTGGTTTCCGTAACTGCGTTGATGTACCCACAAATCCACAATAGAATTCAAATTCAAATACATACTTTTGTTCGTGCATAGATGGCCTATGGATGTTTGAGCAAGATTGGCACAAAATGTTGAACATGATCACCTCATAAATATTATCTTGTTTAATTGTCCATTGCTGATTAATGCAGGAACTATGAGTGATCGAAGTGGACCTTTGAGTTTGGTATATGATCGAAGTGAAGACCGTTTCTACTCCACGACTTATTAAAATCAAATGCTAGTATTGAACTAAATTGTATTTCACAATACTTGAAACCTGAAAATATTGTTGAACCTTTTTCAAGTCAATGGTTATATCTTGCTTCAACAATTTATCAATTTTGGCGGCATGATTATCAATGACCAGAATTGAGGAAGGCTAAAATAAACCTTTGCCAATATCTATTATCTGGGTGAAGATTTAGATTAGATGCACTTATTGAGTGTTTGATATTTGTGGCAAAGAGAACTGATTTGCATGTCCGTAGTCCATTCAATTACATTGTAACAAAGGATAGTTTACATGTTCATAGTCCGTTGATTACCCATTGACAGATCTTCGAGTGCTCCAAACTCTATTATGCATCCACTTGTGAAGATCTCAAAACAACCAGTGGTCGACAGTGGATTTGATAATGTTCATACATCTTATCGTTATGGATATACCATCCTGTATGAATTTCAAATTTGGGATAGTTAAAACTCAATCTTATTGATTTTCTTGAGGGTGAGTTATGCTGACAGTATTTAACAATCCTAGCACTAGTTTGATGGTGGGTGTCCTTAGGATCAGGCATTCCAAAGATATAGTTGGTAAACCCTAGGAACCCACCAAAAGTGAGGAAAGAGAGCATGGGGAGAAGGCAAGGGAAGAATAATTCCGGCAATAAATTTTTTACTACTTAAAGATCTCAAGTATCTCAAGAATAATTACAAGAGGAGTCTCAGTGGGGGTATTTATAAGTGGTACAAGAGGATTTTTTTCTCCAGCTATCCAATATGGAATTCTAAGTTCTATTCTAACTTGAAAAACTCCAACTATTAATTTTTCTAATAACATCAAAAGTTCTCAAAAAGAAAGTTCACAAAATACAAACTTTCTAGAATTGACGAACAAGCTAGTTGACCCATGTGTATGGGATTGCAACCCAAAATTCACAACCCATGCAGTTAGAATCCGCAACCCATGCGACTGGAACTTGCGACCCATGCAGGTAGAATTCGCGGCCCATGCAGCCGGAAATTGCGACCTATGTGGCCGTTAAGTGCATCCCTAGGCGCTCTGGCATCACTTGAACCTGCACAAATCTTCCAATGATTGGGTTATGCATATGAAGTTTCTGGCTGCCGCAAATAGTAGGAAGGTCGTGGATGAGACTTTTGTGTGCATTCCAAACGGACGACAAATCTCATCAAAAAGCATACGTTATTCACATATTGTCTGTTGTAATTCCCTCATTAATAAATATGCGGTAAGCTCATGTAATCTCGTGTTCTCAATTATATCCGGCCACTCTTCAACTGACGAAGTGTTGGTTGGTGCCGTAAACTCCAAAGAAGTTGCGAATGGCCGGCTGCACGCTTCTGACCTAGTCTTGTACCGTCCAAACATATATATATATCTTTGGCTTTCATCTTCCAACCTCGTGGAACCCGCTAGTAATGAATGCTTATTCCGTTTCATTGAGGAATAAGAAAACTCTGGGTTGCCAACGGAGTTCTTTGGGTTCACGAACCCGGGAGATCGTTCTCTCCAACTACGCAAGGTCTGAAGAAGACAAAACGAGCTGGATCAACCAAAGCTAGGGCGTTGAAGCTGCGATGGAAAAACAGCCAGCCAGCGCATGGGTTTCTCGAGAACGATCCCACGCCATGCTCTTAAATAGCTTGCAACAGGGGTGAGAGGAGCAAAGCCAATCATGGGCGCATGGATGCCGCTGTGCCTCTCTCTCTTGACGGTACTGCTCATTGCTGTGACGGCATCGCCATTCAACAACACGCGGCCTGGCTGCCGACCGACATGCGGCAACGTTAGCATCCCCTACCCATTCGGCATCGGCCCGGACTGCTCCTTTCCAGCTCGTGGTTTCGCACTTAGCTGCAACGACACTGGGAATGGCGTCCACAAACCTTTCTACACCAACGTCGAGTTCATCAACATAGACTTGCAGACAGCCCAGACTCGCATCTACAATTACATATCCTGGCAATGCTACAACGCCACGTCCGAAGACGTGTCGCGCAGAACATGGAATCTAAACTTCATCGATGAGCCATACCGGTTGTCCGATGCCGACAACAAGTTCACAGTTGTCGGCTGCGACACCCTCGCGTACATCAGTGGGCAGAACCAGAAAGACAGCTACTTGGGTGGATGCGTGTTGCGATGTGACAGAAGTGAGAGCCTGACAAACGGGTCATGCTCCGGCATCGGCTGCTGCCAGACCGCCATCCCCAAGGGAATCAACTATTATGATGTGATCTTCGATGGCAACTTCAACAACTCCCGGGTGTGGGAATACAATCCCTGCAGCTACGCTGTTCTGGCCGAAGTGAACTGGTTCAATTTCAGCACGACTTACATTACTACCCACGAGCTCAATGAGACGAACGGAGGGCGGGCGCCCATAGTGCTGGACTGGGCCATCGGCAACGAGAAGTGCGAGGTCGCGCGGCGCAACACAACCTCCTATGGGTGCCGCAGCGAGCACAGTGACTGCTTTAACTCCTTCAATGGCCCAGGATATCTCTGCAACTGCTCCAGGGGCTACGAAGGCAACCCCTATCTTCCCGATGGATGCCAAGGTCTATAATTATCTTCTCTCTCTGTGAGTATATGCGTCTCTCTCTCTGTTTCTGGAGCTGACCTTTTGATTTGTTGGACTGCGATGTTAGATATTGACGAGTGCGCTCTCAAGTATCCATGCAATGGGACTTGCACCAACATACCTGGGGACTACATTTGTACATGTCCACCAGGCACGAAAGGCGACGCGAAAAAAGGAACCTGCAATCCCGACCACGGAAGCCGCATCTCATCAGTGAAATTGGTTATAGGTAATCCCTCCCTTAGCAATAAATTTCGGTTTCTCCTACTTCCATCAAGTTTCTTTAGACATGCATCACGCACAAACTTAAACGGCGCAGAGCACAGAACTAGGCTGCTTAAAAGTCTCAATCTTCCTTTAGCATGGGAAAGGAATAAAAATGAGGGAAAACCTCCTCGTTATTCGAACTCATGAATTATTTCCCCATCTGTCTATTTACAATCTCCAGGCATTGTCACAAGCACCAGCTTGGCCCTTCTACTCTTACTATGCATTATCTTTTCCATGGTATATGATAGAAGAAAACTTATGAGGATAAAAGAGGAATACTTCCAGCAACATGGAGGGTGGTTGCTCCTAGAAGAGATAAAGTCGAAGCAAGGTCTTGCATTTAAGGTATTTACAAAAGAAGAGCTAGAGCAGGCAACAAACAACTTTGACAAGAACCGAATTCTTGGAGGTGGCGGCCAAGGAACTGTCTATAAGGGAATAATGAATGACAGTCATGTAGTTGCCGTAAAAAAATCAAAAATAATTGATGACCGCCAAAAGAAGGAATTTGGAAAGGAGATGGTTATTCTTTCTCAGATCAACCATAAGAATGTGGTGAAGCTCTTGGGATGTTGTCTGGAGGTGGAAGTCCCTATGCTGGTTTATGAATTTGTCTCCAATGGAACCTTATTCCAATTAATCCATGACAGGAATAGGACATCACACATTTCATTGGATGCACGTTTGGAGATTGCTTTACAGTCCGCAGAAGCCCTTGCATATCTACATTCATCAGCTTCCCCTCCAATCCTTCATGGGGATGTCAAGTCTTCTAACATACTTTTGGATGACAACTACAACGCAAAGGTGTCCGATTTTGGAGCTTCAATGTTGGTGCCAAAGGATGAAACTCAGTTTGCTACACTAGTTCAAGGGACTTGTGGTTACTTGGATCCTGAATACCTACAAACATGCCAATTAACTGATAAAAGTGATGTTTATAGTTTTGGTGTTGTTCTTTTGGAGCTCCTCACCCGAAAGAAGGCAGTTTATTTTGAAGGATCTGATGAAGAAAGGAGCCTCTCATCAAGTTTTTTATCCGCTATGAAGGAGGATCGACTTCTACAGATTTTGGACAATCATATTAAAAATAAAGAGGACATGGAGTTGGTACAAGAAGTTGCTGAGCTAGCAAGGCAATGCCTCAATGTTAAAGGTGAAGATAGGCCTACGATGAAGGAGGTGGCCGATAACCTAGATCGGTTAAGAAAATTCAAGCAACATCCATTTTTACAGCATAATACGAAAGAGATTGGGAGCTTGCTTGGTCAGCTATCAACTACACTGAAAATGAAATCTCTGCGTACTTCAATATGGAAAAGAAAACAATGATGGATATAGAATGTGGAAGATGATCTTTATGTTTTCTCTTTGCTTTTCGAAGAAGAGTTGGAGGATAATCATATTGCATAGAAAAATACAAATATCCACCCCTATGTATTAGAACTATAATGCTGATTTATATGTACTTGTGCGTGCGTCTGCGAGATGCAGTATTTCTAGCTTATGAAATATGAGTAGTTTAAGTTATATATTTATGGTTTCATCTTGATTGTTGTTGGTGTTGGCGTTGTTTTGCTAATCATCTGTACCACAGTTATAAATTTTGAGCTTTTAATTCAATAGAGGGTAGCTCCATGTTAGATTGTTCTATTTACTTAAAAAATAATGATATCCCCAAACACAAACTTGAAATATATAGTGCAGAAATGCTCCACCATGTAACAGGTCTGCAAATGAATAATTTCCTCAAGAAAATTATAATTGTCAAGTACAAACCAGTAAACAAACATCATAATTATCATAATCTATAGTCAGCATAATTTTTGAAGTTCAATTATTTGGCACAACTCCTCCTTGCAAGCCCATCGCATTAAGGCACTTCTCTGGTTTGGGCACTTTCAATCCAGCAAGCTTCTTATAAATTTCTTTGCAATGATTACTGGTACATTTTTCTTATTATTTTACAAAACAGAATTGGAGCTATCAGTGCATCCGTCTTATTAGGTGACTCTACGTGGTAATCGGATTCGATGATCCAGTCCAATTCGACTCTATTCAAATGTGAACAAATTGAATGCAAAACATCCATTAGTACCTTTGAGAGTTAATTATAAAAAAATGTCCCACCTCTCTTATCTTCTTAGTAATATAAGAAAACTCTTCCATTTGGACTCCATGCATGTTTGGACTCCACTATTTTAATATTCTTTTAGTGTGGGGAATCCACCGTGCACTATCTTTACTGATGGGATAGGGATTTTATCTTTCGCACGAGCGAAGGTTTCACCACCCAAATTTACTATTGGACCATCAACTAGTCACTTTAAGATATGCACAAGTGGATGCATAATGTATGTAGAGTGCTTTGAAATCTGTGCAATGGGTGATCTAATAAAAATTACTGATTTCTAACCTTACAGTGTACTAATTGTAGGCTAGAGGTAGGTATCTAGCGAAATAAAAATTGTTGTATGTTGCAGACAACTGGGAAACCAAGTATCTTCAATTCGACTTTGTGTTAAAGGATCTTAGTGTCCTGTTTTTTAACTTTGGGTCCAAAGGAATAAAAACGATCTCACACCATGCGGGACGGCAAAATGATTAGAAATTAATTAAATAATAAAATAATTTTTAAAAAATAAATAATTAGAGAGATATTTTTAAAAATTAATTTTTAAAAATAAACATCATGGAATAAGATTTGAATATTAGGAAGAGAGTATGTTTTAAATTTCGGAGGATCGAAGCATCCAAAATGGAAATGGAAAAGAAGCTCCACCCAACTAAATGACTAGAGTAGGAGTCGCTAATTTATCCAAAGTAACTCTTTCGATCTAAATATCCAATACGTCACGATGTTGGATTTGTCTCAATCTTGAGTACTAATTCAAGGGCCCACTTTGACCGCCCCTAGTTCCTGCATTAAAGACCATTAGATAATTAACCCTCATAATGCATGCAATATGAGCACGTCTGACTATTTGTGCCAATCTTGCTCCATCCGTAGTTGATCGATGCGCAACCAAAAGTAGGTATTAACTCGGGGGATATTCTAGTGCAACATGCAAATTGGAGAGCAACCGAGCACAAGGTTGACATAGATTGGGACCAGTGGATATCTAATTGATGCACATCGGAGGATCGAAAAACACCATGCATGCCTTATTGATATTCGCACTAGCATATAACTCGCTCGATGGGTAGATTGTCACTCTTTAATTTAGAAAATATACCCCTCCTAAAATATTATTTTTATTAATTGCATTGTTATGTAGAAAAATATATTTTTTAATATATAAAATATTTATTTTATCAATGAATACTTTAATTTATTTTGAATAAAATATAATTTGTTAATATACTAATATCTTATTCAATAATATTAATATTTTTAGAATATCATTATTAAAAATATTATTATTATTACCAAAATATATTATTCTTATTATTAGTGTTATTAATATCATTAATTTTACTATTTTTACTAAAATATTACTAATTTTTATTAGTGTGCAAAAATATTATTGGTTTGTATAATGTTTATATCAAAGAAACTCTTTTCATGGTTCGGCAGTCCAGTGCCTGATAATTTTTAAATATGTAAAACATATATTTCCGTCATGCTAGGCCTCGAAAGATGGCAATTAACCCCCCAATAAGGCCTGGAAAGAAAGAATAGCCAGCTCTACACTTTGGATTCAGTCTTGTACCGTCCAAACTGATATCTTAAGCTTTCATATTCCAACCATGGAACCCACTACTAGAAATCAAAAATTACTTTGTTTCCCTGAGGAATAAGAAATCCCTAATAGTTAGTCCTATAAGATCGAAGGAATCAAATTACTAGACGTTCAATTTCTTAAAAGCTTCCTCCTTCTTGATACTATCATTAGGCCCATCTTGCCCTGATACAATTATTATAAAAATGGATATTAAATTCTGCTACGCATAAACGAAACAAATCCATTACAGGATTTCAAACATTTCAAGCCGAAACCTGCTTCTTCCACCATTTAGCTGTGAATCAAACTTAAAAAGCTCACCTTTACGATCATATACATCTGCAGTAACTCAGAGTAATCAAAACGTTGATTAGAACAGCAGAGCTAGAAACATTGATCATGATACTTATAAGCTGTGAGGACGCTTCACTTAAGTGTGTCATCTGGGCTCCTTCATTAGAGCAATCAAATCATCAGAGGCCTAAATTATTGATTGGTTCGAGCAATGACCAATAGCCATTTCCATCAGATCGAGATTAACCTAGCCATAGAATATAAGCTTCATATAGCTAGCACTAGAATGTACAAGCATCAGCAGTATCAACAATGTGGTGGGAATGTAAACTATGGTTCTCTTTGCAAAGAATATATTTGTCAAGATTCTATGCTTATCATGTGGTTGTGCTTGTTCTATGAGATCAAATACGATTTGGTATGGCTGTGAATATAAACTATGGTTCTCTTTGCAATAAGATTGGTTTTGCATGCAATAAAATTATGATCGTGTTTGTAATAATAAGATAGTTTTTTTTTTTTAACAAGATGTGTTTGGTCGTACATCAATAATGCACTAGATAAATTTTGGATATTTATTCAGAGCCAAAAAAATCTAGATACTATTTTCTAGCTAGTTTTTTTGGAAGAGCTCATAGATTATTACAAATGCTTTCGGAGCAAATTCGACACATAGCCCATACAGATCATGATGTTTTTTATTAGATTTATAGTACTTATGAAGGAATTTGAATCCTTAGCCTAATGGATACTCGTACAAGGCTAAAATTGCCTCCTAACTACCTAATTTATGTAGGAGATATAAAATCGATACAAAATACAAAAATTCTTGATTTAAAACTTTTATTCACAAAAAATTTTCATGCGTGTTTCAACAAAAATGTTATCATTTATAACTTAAAGTGTTTAATATTTAATAAATTAAAAAAATAAAAAAAACAATATATTCTACATGTTGATGATTTGTTTCCAAACTACTCTACTAGTATATTAGCAAGCATGCAATAGAGACCTAACCAAAAGAAATTCAGTAGATATCTAGTGATATAAGTTCTTTATTGGAATGGAACAGATAATAAAATGGCGAAGTAGTTTGAAGATGGAAGAAACAAAAACAAAATAAAAGGAAAAGGGAAGAGACTATTTCACTCTAAACTCTAATTGGAGGGTAAAAAAATTATCTGAAAATATTTATTTTCTTAAGTAAATATTTTTCAGATAATATTTAGATAAGAATATAATTTATCCATATTCTTTTATACAATGAAAATAATTTGCCCATATTTTTTATGCATCGAAAAATAGCTCTGAATTTTTTTTAAAAAAAGTCAACCATTTTTTCATGATATTTACCTCCCGAAGAACAGCATTCAAGGTCGCTTTTGACCGAAACAAAGAACATGCAAGTTTGCTCTTTTCAATGAATTTCCATATCGCATGTAGTAGAGCTCATTTTGTTGATTAATCCATTACCGGTCCAAGCTAGTCCCGCTCGTGGGCTTAGCCCAAAACTTTGAACCATCCCCGACCCAGTTACTGTATGACCAAATTTCTGCAACCATTCCTATCCCGAAACTTACTAACGAACCGCATGGCTTCCCAAGAAGGCTTTGTCCGTTACGTAAGGTTCATATTGATAAATTTGGTGGAGTTGAAGCGACTGCATAACTCTTACATCGACGCATTAACACAGGTATCAAACTCTACTCGCCTAGCTTTGTTTACAAGGTGGTCGAAGGACCTGAACAAGTAAACAAGTCCTCTGAGCCACAGATATCAAGCACTTTGTGTTGAGAAAATGTACCTCGAAACTCGAAACGACTGCAAATTGAATTCGGCTCAAGTTTGCTTGAAAAATTCTGTGCCAACTGAATGGAGTCGACCCCTAGCATCTAGGAGTCGACTCATGTGAAGCTTGAGTCGACCCCAGGGATGAGAGGGTCGACTCGCATCTGCCACAGTGAAGAAACAGAGAGCAGTTTTTTGGGTTGCTTGCAGGAGTCGACTCCAGTCCTGCAGGAGTCGACTCCAGTCCTGCAGGAGTCGACTCCAGTCCTGCAGGAGTCGACTCCAGCTCAGGAAGACAGAGCGTGCCAGTTTCGGTGCTGATACTTGGAGTCGACCCGAGGATGTCCGAGTCGACTCGAACTTATCAGGAGTCGACCCCTGAAAGTGAAGAGTCGACTCCTGATCACGGGATTGATTGAAACGATGGCAAGATGGGTTTTTTGACTTAGGGTTTTCGTAGGGAAGTTTCCTTATGTGTTGAAAACCTATAAATAGGGTTTTTTGGTGAACCCTAGGTGAGAGGAGAGCGGCTGTAGTGAGTTTCTTTTGGAGTCCTATCTCTCTTGTAAGCCTTAGGTGTGCAATCTCCAACAGGAAGAGAGATCATTGTAACCCTTGCTGAATATATTGAATCTGTGCGTGTGGCCTCCGTGGACGTAACCCGTATTGGGGTGAACCACGTAAAATTGTTGTCTTTGTGATTGTTTGATTTTATTCTCTACTTCTTCTTCTTCTCGATTCGTCTTTCCGCAGTTTGGATCCAGAAAGGGAATAGTACGATTGAAGGGTGAGTGCTTTCATCTCTCAACACTTTGTAGTTAATCTAAATCTTAATCTTCATCTGATTTCGGTAAGTCAGTTGTCGGATTTGGGGTTTGTGACCACCTTCAATGATGATGCTTGGAAGATCACTAAGGGAGCCTTGGTGATTGCTCGAGGTGTAAGGTCAGGAACACTATACATGACAGCTGATACTGATTCCACCGTCAGTGCTGCAAATCCGACTGTTGATGCAAGGACATGGCACATGAGACTCGGCCACATGAGTCAGAAAGGGATGAAGGTGATGATGTCCAAAAGAAAATTGGGAGACCTGAAATCTGTGGATTTGGAATTCTGTGAAGATTGTGTACTGTCAAAACAGAAGAATGTCAGTTTTTCAAAAGGAGGTAGTACCAAGAAAAATTCTAAGTTGGAACTCGTACATACTGACGTATGGGGACCAACTCAAGTGGCTTCTCATGGAGGAGCAAGGTACTATGTCACGTTCATCGACGACGCTACCCGAAAGCTATGGGTCTACTTCTTGAAGCACAAATCCGATGTATTTGAGAAGTTCAAGAGGTGGAAGGCTTTAGTGGAGAATGAGACAGGTCAGAGATTGAAGTGTCTCAAGTCTGACAATGGGGGCGAATACTGCAGTGATGAGTTTGAGGCTTATTGTGCCTCAGCTGGAATTCGAAGACTAAAGACGGTTCCAGGAACGCCACAGCAAAATGGTGTTGCAGAACGCATGAACCGCACCATCAATGAGCGGGCACGATGCATGAGGCTTCATGCAGGGTTGCCGAAGATTTTTTGGGCGGAAGTGGTCAGTACAGCAGTGTATCTAATCAACAGAGGGCCTTCAGTTGCATTGGAGCTTGGACTGCCGGAGGAAGCATGGACTGGGAAAGAGGTGAAACTGTCTCACTTGCGTACTTTTGGTTGCATCTCTTACGTGCTCGATACTGCAGACAATCGAACCAAGCTGGATGCAAAGTCAAAGAAGTGCACATTCATTGGGTACGGTGGTGATGATTTTGGATACCGACTCTGGGATGCGACAGATCGGAAAGTCATCAGGAGCAGAAATGTTGTATTCAATGAAGAGGTTCTGTACAAGGACCTGCAGCAACAGACGAGCCAAGGCGTCAAAGCTGTAAAATCGGAATATGCAGAGCTGGATGATGAAACAATGTCTCGAGACGATGAAGAAGTTGCTGAGCCAGTGGGAGAAGCACAGCAAGAAGAAGAACCTCCAGCTGATATCCCGATTGCTTTACGCAAGTGTAAAAGAAATAGAAAAACTCCGTCTAGGTATGCTGACTCCCTACAATACCTGTTGCTTACAGATGGTGGTGAGCCAGAAAGCTACAAGGAGGCTTTGCAGGTTGAAGCCAGTGACAAGTGGAAGCTTGCCATGGATGATGAAATGGATTCCCTATCATCCAACAGGACGTGGGACTTGGTTCCACTTTCGAAGGGGAAGAGAGCTTTGCACAACAAGTGGGTATACAGACTAAAGCTTGAACCAGATGGTTCTGAGAGGTTCAAAGCGAGACTTGTTGTCAAGGGTTTTCAGCAGAAGGAGGGCATTGATTTTGACGAGATCTTTTCTCCAGTTGTGAAGATGTCTACTATCCGGATGGTGTTGAGTATAGTGGCAGCCAAAGACTTACATCTTGAGCAGCTTGACATCAAGACTGCATTTTTACATGGCGACCTTGAAGAGAAAATCTACATGAAGCAGCCAGAAGGATATGTAGTGAAGAGGAAGAAAGATTGGGTGTGCCGACTTCAGAAAAGTTTGTACGGGTTGAAACAAGCACCTCGTCAGTGGTACTTAAAGTTTGATCAGTTTATGCTGAAGAATAAGTTTCAGAGGTGTAATGGTGATCATTGCTGCTACTTTAAGGGATTGAAAAGCTCATATATCATTCTACTTCTGTATGTAGATGATATGTTGGTGGCAAGTGCCAACATGGGAGAGATTGTGAAACTGAAGAAACAATTATCCCAGGAGTTTTCAATGAAGGACTTGGGTGAAGCCAAGAAAGTCCTTGGGATGCGTATCAGCAGGGACAGGAAGCTTAAAACGTTGAAGTTGTCTCAAGCAGAGTATATTGATAAGGTGCTGAAGCGGTTCAATATGGACGGGGCTAAAGCTGTGAGTACTCCGCTGGGCGCACACTTCAAGTTATCTAAGCAGGAGTGTCCGACTACGCAGGATGATCGAGATGAGATGAAGTATGTACCCTACTCATCAGCGGTCGGAAGCCTTATGTATGCCATGGTTTGCACGAGACCGGATATTGCCCATGCAGTGGGAGTGGTGAGCAGATACATGAGCGATCCAGGCCAGGAGCATTGGAGAGCTGTGAAGTGGATATTGCGGTATCTGAAAGGAACCAGAGACTTAGGACTATGCTATGGTGGTCCTGATGTTTGCCTACATGGTTTCGTGGATTCTGACATGGCTGGAGACATTGATGGCAGAAAGAGTACTACTGGGTATGTGTTCACGCTGGGAAGTGCTGCAGTTTCATGGGTTTCGAAACTGCAGAAGATTGTAGCATTGTCTACGACCGAGGCCGAATACGTTGCTCTTACTGAAGCGAGCAAGGAGATGGTTTGGTTACAAGGTTTGATGAAAGAGCTTGGCATGGAGCAAGGCGATGCAAAGTTGTATAGCGACAGCCAGAGTGCTATACATTTGGCAAAGAATGCTGCTTTTCACTCAAGGACCAAACACATTGATATCAGATATCACTTTATTCGGTCACTCCTCGAAGAAGATTTTTTCCGGCTAGAGAAGATACATACAATGGACAACCCAGCAGATATGTTGACAAAGGTGGTTATTCTTGAGAAGTTGCACATATGTGCATCTTCTGTTGGTCTTCACAGCTAGAAGTGAAGACAGAGGTTCACACACATAGAGGATGATTTGGAGATCATGTTGCTGATGGGGTTACGGTTATTTCAGGCTTGTTTCTCGGCAAGTGGGAGATTGTTGAGAAAATGTGCCTCGAAACTCGAAACGACTGCAAATTGAATTCGGCTCAAGTTTGCTTGAAAAATTCTGTGCCAACTGAATGGAGTCGACCCCTAGCATCTAGGAGTCGACTCATGTGAAGCTTGAGTCGACCCCAGGGATGAGAGGGTCGACTCGCATCTGCCACAGTGAAGAAACAGAGAGCAGTTTTTTGGGTTGCTTGCAGGAGTCGGCTCCAGCCCTGCAGGAGTCGACTCCAGCCCTGCAGGAGTCGACTCCAGCCCTGCAGGAGTCGACTCTCTCAGGAAGACAGAGCGTGCCAGTTTCGGTGCTGATACTTGGAGTCGACCCGAGGATGTTTGAGTCGACTCGAACTTATTAGGAGTCGACCCCTGAAAGTGAAGAGTCGACTCCTGATCACGGGATTGATTGAAACGATGGCAAGATGGGTTTTTTGACTTAGGGTTTTCGTAGGGAAGTTTCCTTATGTGTTGAAAACCTATAAATAGGATTTTTTGGTGAACCCTAGGTGAGAGGAGAGCGGCTGTAGTGAGTTTCTTTTGGAGTCCTATCTCTCTTGTAAGCCCTAGGTGTGCAATCTCCAACAGAAAGAGAGATCATTGTAACCCTTGCTGAATATATTGAATCTGTGCGTGTGGCCTCCGTGGACGTAACCCGTATTGGGGTGAACCACGTAAAATTGTTGTCTTTGTGATTGTTTGATTTTATTCTCTACTTCTTCTTCTTCTCGATTCGTCTTTCCGCAGTTTGGATCCAGAAAGGGAATAGTACGATTGAAGGGTGAGTGCTTTCATCTCTCAACACTTTGTAGTTAATCTAAATCTTAATCTTCATCTGACTAGTAGATGTAGGCAAAGTTTCTCTCGCCTAATTCAAACAGGTTTGCACTAATTGGTTGCCAAAGCTGATGAGGGCAAAGGTTATCAAATCCTTCGGAGTCTGTTGAAGCAAGAAGTAATATTACAAAGAGCAACCAATTAATGCCTTAAGAACGGGTCAAGATTGCTTCGAGGTTTCAAGCCCGAAGAAGTGCTAACAACTGGGATGTCAGATAAGTAGTCGTGGGTTCAATTGTAAATGAAATGTCCTGAAAGACTAGAACTAGACATTGTAAGGGAGCAAGCGGTCGAACAGGACCAAGCGCGGGCGCAGTCTGGACAAGACAAGCGATGTTGAAATCATTATTATCCTTAAAAGCTTAAATTGGTAGAATGAAATAGACTTATTTATATATTTTATATCTTTTTATAAAAGCTATATGGCATATTTTCATGGAATGCAAACTTTATGCTTCTAGGGTCCTCATCAGGTCATCTATTATTTTTCAATCATCTAGAGAGATTTGAAATGTCGACAACAAGAAATGTAGACTTTCACATGTAGAATTTGAAAAGTTGATAAGAAAACTTCATGTTTGAGAGAGAAATACATGTGTGGTTGCGATCCATGTTGCGTCAACCATTAAATCGATCAATAACTATTAGCTAACGCATTTCAATGAACCAAGAGTGGCGAATGGAGTAAATCCTCGGTATATATGCCATGAACTAAATCACTTCCAGTTGAATAGGTCAGCCTGAGAAAATACCCAGCACGTGCCTTGGCTTGTTGTTGCGGCCCTCCTCGTTCCACGTCCCACCCGATCTCCTCCATATATTCAGTGGCGCACCAAGACGTATGTACTAACACACACACTATTGGGAAATCGAGGAAGCATATTGATTTTATTTCATGATCAAAAGAGAGATTGAATAAAGAATGAGAGTAACATTTATGGGAGAGTCCGGGAGAGGAGTCGTCGGAGGAGCAAAGCCATTCATGGGCGCATGGATGCTGCTCGATCTGCTGCTCCCTCTTGACGGCACTGCTCATTGCCGTGACGGCGTCGGCATTGCCCAACACGCTGCCTGGCTGCCCAGCGAGATGCGGCGACGTTAGCATTCCCTACCCATTCGGCATCGGCCCGGACTGCTCCCTTCCTGGCTTCAACCTCAGCTGCAATAAGGACAATGCCACTGGCGTCAAAAAACCTTACATCTACAACGTCGAGCTCATCAACATAGACTTGCTGGAAGCCCAGGCTCGGATCTACTATCCAATGTCCTGGCAATGCTACGACGCCACGTCTGACAACACGTCGTATTACAGATGGACTCTAAATTTCATCGGCAGTCCATTCCGGTTCTCTGACGAAAAAAACAAGTTCTTCGTTGTCGGCTGCGACACCCTCGCGTACTTCAATGGGAAGAACCAGAAAGACAGCTACTCGGGTGGATGCGTGTTGAGCTGTAACAGCGCTGAGAGCCTGACAAACGGGTCATGCTCCGGCATCGGCTGCTGCCAGACCACCATCCCCAAGGGAATCAACTATTATGAAGTGACCTTCGATGGCAACTTCAACAACTCCCGGGTGGGGAAATTCAATCCCTGCAGCTACGCCGTTCTGGCCGAAGTGAACTGGTTCAATTTCACCACGGCTTACGTCACTACCAGCGAGCTCAATGAGACGAACGGAGGGCGGGCGCCTGCGGTGCTGGACTGGGCCATCGGCAACGAGACATGTGAGGTCGCGCAGCGCAACACAACCTCCTATGGGTGCCGCAGCGAGCACAGTGACTGCTTTAACTCCTCCAATGGCCCAGGATATCTTTGCAACTGCTCCAGGGGCTACGAAGGCAACCCCTATCTTCCCGATGGATGCCAAGGTCTATAATTATCTTCTCTCTCTGTGAGTATATGCGTCTCTCTCTCTGTTTCTGGAGCTGACCTTTTGATTTGTTGGACTGCGATGTTAGATATTGACGAGTGCGCTCTCAAGTATCCATGCAATGGGACTTGCACCAACATACCTGGGGATTACATTTGTACATGTCCACCAGGCACGAAAGGCGACGCGAAAAAAGGAACCTGCACTCCCGACCACGGAAGCCGCATCTCATCAGTGAAATTGGTTATAGGTAATCCCTCCCTTAGCAATAAATTTCGGTTTCTCCTACTTCCATCAAGTTTCTTTAGACATGCATCACGCACAAACTTAAACGGCGCAGAGCACAGAACTAGGCTGCTTAAAAGTCACAATCTTTCTTTAGCATGGGAAAGGAATAAAAATGAGGGAAAACCTCCTCGTTATTCGAACTCATGAATTATTTCTCCATCTGTCTATTTACAATCTCCAGGCATTGTCACAAGCACCAGCTTGGCCCTTCTACTCTTACTATGCATTGTCGTTTCCATGGTATATGATAGAAGAAAACTTTTGAGGATAAAAGAGGAATACTTCCGGCAACATGGAGGGCGGTTGCTGCTAGAAGAGATAAAGTCGAAGCAAGGTCTTGCATTTAAAGTATTTACGAAAGAAGAGCTAGAGCAAGCAACAAACAACTTTGACAAGAACCGAATTCTTGGAGGTGGAGGCCATGGAACTGTCTATAAGGGAATACTGAATGACAATCATATAGTTGCCGTAAAAAAATCAAAAATAATTGATGATCACCAGAAGAACGAATTTGGGAAGGAGATGGTTATTCTTTCTCAGATCAACCATAAGAATGTGGTGAAGCTCTTGGGATGTTGTCTAGAGGTGGAAGTCCCTATGCTGGTTTATGAATTTGTCTCCAATGAAACCTTATTCCAATTAATTCATAACAGGAATAGGACATCCCATATTTCATTGGATACCCGTTTGGAGATTGCTTCACAGTCTGCAGAAGCCCTTGCATATCTACATTCATCAGCATCCTCTCCAATTATTCATGGAGATGTCAAGTCTTCCAACATACTTTTAGATGACAATCACAATGCAAAGGTGTCGGATTTTGGAGCTTCGATGTTGGTGCCAAAGGATGAAACTCAGTTTGCTACACTAGTTCAGGGGACTTGCGGTTATTTGGATCCTGAATACCTACAAACATGCCAATTAACCAATAAAAGTGATGTTTATAGTTTTGGTGTTGTTCTTTTGGAGCTCCTCACTGGAAAGAAGGCAGTTTATTTTGAAGGATCTGATGAAGAAAGGAGCCTCTCATCAAGTTTCTTATCCGCCATGAAGGAGGATCAACTTCTACAGCTTTTGGACAATCATATTAAAAACGAAGAGAAAATGGAGTTGGTACAAGAAGTGGCTGAGCTAGCAAGGCGATGCCTCAATGTTAGGGGTGAAGATAGGCCTATAATGAAGGAGGTTGCCGATGACCTAGATCGGTTAAGAAAATTCAAGCAGCATCCATTTTTACAGCATAATACGGAAGAGATTGAGAGCTTGCTTGGTGAGCCATCAAGTTACACTAAAAATGGAATCTCTGGTTGCTACAGTTTAGGAAAAAAAGGAACGATGGATATAGAATGTGGAAGATGATCTTTATTTTTCGAAGAAGAGTTGGAGGATGATCGTATTGCATAGAATAATACAAGTTTCTACCCCTATGTATGTATTAGAATTATGATGTTGATTTATATGTACTTGTGCATGCGTCTGCGAGATGCCGTATTTCTAGTTTATGAAATATGGTTAGTTTAAATTATATATTTATGGTTTCATCATGATTGTTGTTGGTGCTGCTGTTGTTTTGCTAATTATCTTAAACACAATTAAAATTTTTGGACTTTTATTTGAACAAAAGATAGTTCCAAATTCGATTATTCTATTTACTTAAAAAATAATGGTATACCTCAAATACAAACTTGAAATACATAGTGTAAAAACTCTCAACCATGTGACAGATCCGCAGATGAATGATTTCCAAAAGAAAATTGCTTGGACTTCTATATTTTAGAATTGATGGGCAACCATGCTACCCATTTGGTTGCCGGCCGGCTAGAAGCCCGCGAAAGGGGCTCCGCGCTTTCACGCCTCGTTGACTCTACATGGGAATAAGATGACCCGGTCCAATTTTAACCAACGTCTTGGAAATGTGAACTTCTATTCATATGGGAACACATTGAATGCATCGGAGATACGGTGACAGAAATTTAGGAACACCTCTAGACCATCACTTCCAGACCTGTACGTATTTTGAGGGAACAGTCTTTGCCTGCTATATTTTATACTGAGTTTGGCATGATATTATGTCACACTGGCTTCAAGGGGGCACTCTGGTTGCTCTAGCTTTCTCTACAATGTAATTGAAGGACTATGGACATGGAAACTGTTAGTGAATCTAATCTAAATCTTCATCTGGATAATAGATATAGGCAAAGGTCTTTTTAATTAGCTTCCGTCAATTCTGGTCGCTGCCAATAAAACTGATGAAACGTTGAAGCAAGATATATTGACTTCAAAAGGGTTGGCATTATTTTCAGGTTTAAGTATAATGAAATACTGGCCAAACTGATGAAAAAACATAAAGAATGTAGCTCAATAATAGCATTTGATTGTAATAGATCGCGAAATTGAAAACGGTTCCACTTCATACACCAAACTCAAGGGTCGCTTCGATCACCCATAGTTCCTGCATTAATCGGCAGGGCACAATTAAACAACTTAATACATATGACATGATCATGTCCAATTGTTTGTGCCAATTTTGCTCAAACATCCATAGTCGATACATGCACAAACAAAGTAGGTATTTTGTCAGATCCTCCAATGCAACATGCAAACTAGAGAGAATCTAAGAACGTCAGTTGACTCTGCTTGGGATTGGGATGCCTAATTGATGCATGTACCACTAGATGCATTGATCCACCTTTTTGCTTCATTAACATATTTCAACTTGCTGGCAAGAACGTTATTTTAGCACCAATTGCCATTGATAGCTCTTTCTCCGAACTATTGATAACCACTTCGCTTGGGAGAAAGGAAAAAAAAAAAGATAAGCTCTCTGGTTTTGAGTCCAGCACCCGCATCAGAAGTCTGTGGGCACGGGGGACAAGCTCAAAGATAATGCAAACTAATGAAGATAGAAGCCTCATCTCTGTTCAAGGAGAGAAGATGCTTGAGTGGTTCTAGCATCGAGCATTCCTTGCATTCTTGAAATATGGTATACGTGTATGTATGTATATAGACTTGGCTATACTTGAATAGATTTTCTCTCAGATTCAATCAAATATAGAATGGATGATGGGAGTCCTACATCGATGATTGGAGTCATTGAATGTGATCTACCATCCCCAAATTGCTTATACACCAAAAATTATGGGAATTGGAAATCTCTGATCTATGCATAGTGGTCAAAAAATTGGATAGTTTAAGGAAAATAAAATAATACTTATATTTTTGATCATTTATTGTATAGCCTAGGAGTCTTTAAATTGTATAATATTTTGGCATGCAAGCAGTTTAGAAATGGTAGGTCACATCCTATTTTGTTGCTTCTAGTCCACTATATCCGCACCGACCTCTTTCTTCATGCATGATATGGTGGAAGAGCTAGCACACAAACAAGAGAGAAAAGATAGATAAGAATAAAATTAGGTTCAATAGAAAAGTAGAAAATAAGGGTGGTAATTTTTTAAATCCTATCTATGTTTTTTCTCGCACATTAATCACTCCATCGACACCTATTTCATAATCCAGCATATAATTGTTAATTTTCCCTTCTTTATTATTTAAAGATCTTGTCTATGCCAATGCTAGCCAACCATTCTCTCTTATGAGGATTTAACTTTTTTTATATATATAAGCTAGGAGATGAGTCCTGCGCATGAAAAAAAAAAACTTAAGGCATATTAGAACATAAAACTGACTAGAATTTTTTGTGTATATTTTTTGTGAACCTGTCCTCTTTATACAAAATCCTAAGGAAAGAAAAGTAATTTCCTGGGCCGTCTGTTAGTCTGCCTCAAAGCTTTCACTGTCACCAGTGTTTGATTTGCTTCGCCTCCAAACTTGTTCTGGCTTTTGCATTTGGGATGAACAACTCAATGGATGAATGAGTCTTCATTCTTGACTAATTCTGCTACATCAACTACTTCTACGAAATTGTCTTTGGCTTCTTCTTCTTCTTCTTTTTCATAAAATCTTTGTCAAGTGTAACTTTCTTAATTTCTGTGATACAGCTTTATCCTTGCCCTGTTTTGACATTATATTTAGTTACCTTTAAGTATTGGCGTAAGGAATCTACTTCAATTTCCAAGAATAATCACATACGTACATGATGCAGCCATCTAATCGAGTCGCCAAAACTTATCGATCATTTTACTGGCTTTTATGTCAAGATGAGCATCCTGGCAAGCTAGAATGTGCGTATTTTTTGGTAGATTCCCAAATTTTAGTATCTCAAGTTTGCCCAAGCCGGAGAAGATAACCACATGTTCTTTATGAAGACAATATATTCAGGATTCAACTAGGCAAATACCATGCGAATGTAAGACTGAATACTCAATGAAATTATTGTGACATTTTCATCTTATTTCGGTAAAAGATGGAATATTATATGGAAATGGGAAATGGACTACTGTTCCTCTGTTGAGTACTTGTCCTTTCATTAAAGATGCTATTAGCCAGTATTCTGTGAAGACTTGTACATTTGTGAAAGAACCTCAGCATAAGTCAATGTACATCCAGGGACTCGAAAATAAAGAAAAGGAAAATGATTGTTCGGAAAGTCAATGGACCTGAAAAATAAGTCATTGTAAATCCAGCGACCTGCTGATAATTTTTCATTATTATAAGCTCAATGACTGCATCCATTGACATCTTCATTGTGGAAATATGCCTTGACTTGAATTAATTTATCTTTAAACCAGGTCAACTCAACCTTAGTAATTAACGTGGAGGTGGTGAGGTTGATGACAATGAATGACTTGGTCTTGGTAAAGAAAAAGGAATTGCTGCCATGAACCTAAGTATTTGATCTCAATGGCATTTCTAACCTCCTTCGTGGCCTGGTAAATAGATATGGACACATACATAGATATGGATACTTATTTTTATAATAAATAGTTATGGGCACATATTTTTTATAATAAACACTTAATTTATATTACTTTGGAATGATCCACGAAAAAAAGGGGCAAAGACTAACATAAGAGCAATTTTGTAGTATATATCTGCAATCCAATTCAAATACGTACCTTCGACTGATAGGATTATACTATTAGTTAAATACACTCTTCCACACACCACAAGTCTCATCCTATATGGTTTAAAATAACAGCCATTTTATAATTGTTTCGGGCCCGCTCAATCCTTTTACATTTATAATAATGGATAAAAAAGAAAGTGATCGTCATAATAAATTTTTTGCTTTATTAAGAGCTCTTTATGACATAAAAATGGCTATTATCGTGAAGAAAGATTTTTTTTTTCAATTTTTTTAATATTTTAATAAAATGATAAAGACGATCACATCCTTTTTCTCCTTCAAATTTTTTAATACCAATTGACGCCAAGAAAGTGTTGAATTTAAACCGAAAATTCAAAGGCGGAAGGGGTATATCATTGCAATCGATTGTGGTGAGGTAGAATCTCACTACGGCATGAATGATGCAAGGATGGCGGTAGCTGGAAGATGTGCATGAGCGGATTATTTTCTTCTAAGGCCGAAAGTACCATCTTGGCCAACCATTCTAAAGATATAGTTCTCACGCGCTCAGTCGTAAATCCTAAGAACCCACCAAAAATGAGAAAAGAGAGCATAGACAGAAGGCAAGAAAAGAATAATTTCCACAAATAGATTTTTCGCCACTTAAGGATCTCGTTTATCTCAAGTATAATTACAAGAGGAGCCCCGGTGGGGGTATTTATAAGTAGTAAGAGGATTCTTTTCTCAGGCTATCCAACGTGGGATTCTAAGTTTTATTCTAACTGGAACAACTTTATCTATTAATTTTTCTAATAACATCAAAAGTTCTCAAAAAGAAAGTTTATAAAATTCAAACTTGCTAGAATTAACTAGCACCAAACTTTCCTAATTGAGATAGGAGAATAATGAATCGTAACTAACTAGTTGACCCACCCGTATGGGAATTGCAACTCGTGCGATCGGGATCTACAACCCATGCGACCAAGATTCACGACCCGTGCAGCCGGAACTTGCGATCTATGTGGTCGTCAAGTGCATCCCTAGGCACTCGGCATCACTTGAGCCTTTACAAATCTTCCAATGATTGCGTTATGTATATAAAGTTTCTAGCTACTGCAGCACCAGCAACATGGAATAAGTGGAAATACTTAGCAAGGTCGTGGATGAGCCTTTTGCATCCATTCCATATGGATTACATAGTTGCAGGTAGATTCGAATCTCATCAAAAAGCATATATTATACAAATATTGTCTGTTGTAATTCTCTCATTAATAAATATGCGGCAAGCACATGTAATCTCGTGTTCTTAATTATATCCGGCCACTTTCAATTGAAGGTTTGTTGGTGCCGTAAACTCGTTGCGAATAGCCTGCTGTGTCCGACCTATTCTTATACCGTCTAAACATATATCTTAGGCTTTCATCTTCCAACCATGGAACCCGCTATAAATCAACACTGATTTTGTTTCATTGAGGAATAAGAAATCTCTGGCTTGTCATGGGACTTCTTTTTGTTCATGAACCCGGGAGGTCGTTCTCTCCAACTACGTAAGGTCTGAAGAAGACAAAACCAGCAGGATCCACCTGAGCTAGAGCGTTGAAGCTGTGATGGAAAACCAGCCGGCCAGCACGAGAACGATCCCATGCCATGCTCCTAAATAGTTTGCATATATAAAATACTAGTATTGGAACTTTAAGAGCACTTACATATGCCGGTAAAATAAAAATTCTTATTTGATATTTTTGTAAAAGTATGGATAATTAATTACCGGCACTATCAGTATATAAAAGAAGATCAAAAAATATTGGTAAAAAAAATTGTGGAATTCTTTTTTTGCTTACAGAAACACTTAAAAGTACTGTTAAAGCTAATTCTTGGTTATTGAGATTCACGGATAATTCATCTCAATATTTAGGGATAGATCTTACCCATCTTTTTATCCCCACAAAAAACCGAAATGATTGAAGTTTTTCTATTTGGAATCGTCTTAGGAATTTCATCTTTCTTATCTTATGAAATTTCGAGTTAGCGTCGAAAACAGCTTATTCGAGAACAGCAAGAGGGTATTCGAGAGCAGCTACTTCTCCTTCTTCTGTGGCATTTGTCCCTGATACATACTAGTGCTACTCCCTGCCTTCCTTTGTATTCATCCCATCTGAGATCGAATGAGGGTCATTTTGGTTGCAGGGGAAGCATTGGAAACCAGCCAGCCAGCCAGCTTATGGGTTTCGCGAGATCCCATGCCATGCTCCTAAATAGTCTGCGACCTGATTTCTTAATTTTTCTGAATATATGAAAGGCGCGAAGGGCTTGAGTTTATGACGTATTCCTGAACTAAACCAACTAATAATAATAATAGAGGAGCCACCTCCAATCCTCAGCCTTTGCGTACATTTAGTGGCTCCAAGGCTGATATGAATCATATGATGCCATTGATCCTAAGCAGCAACTAATTCAACGAAAGGAACTGAATCGATAGCCAGATTTATTGCACCAATGCATAGCAAGCGACGATCATGACCAGGAATTATAAACCTGCACCAGCCTCTCTTCTCCCTTTGAAAGCTCTATCAAAGTTGACCTTGTGAGGATCTAGTTGCTGGGGAGACCAAACTACAAGACCGAGTAAGAAGGCGGCCACCTATTTGTTTAAGTAACATATTCCAACTTGCTTGCAAGCATCTTATTTTAGCACCAGTTGCGTTTCATAGCTCTTTAAATTAACCTTTGATAACCACTTCGCTTGGGAGGAAAAATGATCATATATATAGAGAGAGAGACTAGGTCTCCTTTGAATGAACCGGTTTATATCGCAATGTATTGCGGCCGCAATCTGCCCTACTATCAAACAGATGTATAAGAAAAAAAAAATCCAAAATCCAAATAAAATAAAATTCTAGTTGGGCCTTAACTCAAGAAAGGATCGGTAGCAAATATGGGATACTTGTGATTGAAAGAGAGAGTTCTAGAATTTTAATGATGTCTCGGTCTAACTATCCACCATAGTATATACCATGATTCAAAAATATGCGATGACGGAAGTGACTTCCAGTTGAATAGGTCAGCCTTCGGTTGTTGTTGTGTCCACGTCCGACCCGATCTCCTCTATATATTGAGCGGCGCACCAAGGCATATGTACCAACTCTTAACTATTGGGAAGACGAGGAAGCATATTGATTTTATTTCATCAAAAGAGAGATTGAATAAAGAATGAGAGTTACATTTATGGGAGAGTCCGGGAGAGGGGTCGTCGGAGGAGCAAAGCCATTCATGGGCGCATGGATGCTGCTCTGCTACTCCCTCTTGACAGTACTGCTCATTGCCGTGACGGCATCGCCATTCAACAACACGCGGCCTGGCTGCCCAGAGACTTGCGGCGACGTTAGCATCCCCTACCCATTCGGCATCGGCCCGGAATGCTCCCTTCCTGGCTTCAAGCTCAGCTGCAATAAGGACAATTCCAGTGGCGTCCAAAAACCTTTCATCTACAACGTCGAGCTCATCAACATAGACTTGCTGGCAGCCCAAGCTAGCATCTACTATCCGATATCCTGGCAATGCTACAATGCCACATCCCACAATGTGTCGTATTACATGTGGAGTCTAGATTTCATCGGAGACCCATACCGGTTCTCCGACGACAAAAACAAGTTCTTCGTTGTCGGCTGCGACACCCTCGCGTACTTCAATGGGAAGAACCAGAAAGACAGCTACTCGGGTGGATGCGTATTGAGCTGTAACAGCACTGAGAGCCTGACAAACGGGTCATGCTCCGGCATCGGCTGTTGCCAGACCACCATCCCCAAGGGAATCAACTATTATGAAGTGATCTTCGATGGCAACTTCAACAACTCCCTGGTGTGGGATTTCAATCCCTGCAGCTACGCCGTTCTGGCCCAAGTGAACTGGTTCAATTTCACCACGGCTTACGTTACTACCAGCGAGCTCAATGAGACTAACGGAGGGCAGGCGCCTGCGGTGCTGGACTGGGCCATCGGCAACGAGACGTGCGAGGTCGCGCGGCGCAACACAACCTCCTATGCGTGCCGCAGCGAGCACAGTGACTGCTTCAACTCATCCAATGGCCCAGGATATATTTGCAACTGCTCCAGGGGCTACGAAGGCAACCCCTATCTTCCCGATGGATGCCATGGTCGATGATTGCCACCTCTCTCTGTGAGTATGTGTCTTTCTCTCCCTGTTTCTGGAGCTGACCTTTTGATTTGTTGGACTGGGATGTTAGATATTGACGAGTGCGCTCTCAAGTATCCATGCTATGGGACTTGTACCAACGTGCCCGGGGATTACAATTGTACATGTCTGCCTGGCACGAATGGCGACGCGAAAAAGGAACCCTGCAATCCCGACCAGGGAAGCCGCAGCCATCCTTTCTCATCAGTGAAATTGGTTATAGGTAATCCCTCCCTTGGCAAGAATTTCGGTTTCTACCGTTTCTATCAAGTTTCATTAGACGCGCATCAAGCGCAAACTTCCACTGTGCAGAGCATAGAACTAGGCTGCTTAAAAGTTTCAATCTTCCTTTAGCATGGGAAAGGAATAAAAATGAGGGAAAACCTCCTCATTATCCGAACTCATCGATGATTTCTCTGTCTGTCTATTTACGATCTCCAGGCATTGTCGGCAGCACCAGCTTGGCCCTTCTACTCTTACTATGCATTGTCGTTTCCATGGTATATGATAGAAGAAAACTTATGATGATAAAAGAGGAATACTTTCGGCGACATGGAGGGCGGTTGCTACTAGAAGAGATAAAGTCGAAGCAGGGTCTTGCATTTAAACTATTTACGAAAGAAGAGCTAGAGCAGGCAACAAACAACTTTGACAAGAACCGAATTCTTGGAGGTGGAGGCCATGGAACTGTCTATAAGGGAATACTGAATGACAACCATGCAGTTGCCGTAAAAAAATCAAAAATAATTGATGACCGCCAAAAGAAGGAATTTGGGAAGGAGATGGTTATTCTTTCTCAGATCAACCATAAGAATGTGGTGAAGCTCTTGGGATGCTGTCTGGAGGTGGAAGTCCCTATGTTGGTTTATGAATTTGTCTCCAATGGAACCTTATTCCAATATATCCATGACAGGAATAGGACATCCCACATTTCATTGGATACCCGTTTGAAGATTGCTGCACAGTCTGCAGAAGCCCTTGCATATCTACATTCATCAGCATCCCCTCCAATCCTTCATGGAGATGTCAAGTCTTCCAACATACTTTTGGATGACAACCACAATGCCAAGGTGTCGGATTTTGGAGCTTCAATGTTGGTGCCAAAAGATGAAACTCAATTTGCTACACTAGTTCAGGGGACTTGTGGTTACTTGGATCCTGAATACCTACAAACATGCCAATTAACCGATAAAAGTGATGTTTATAGTTTTGGTGTTGTTCTTTTGGAGCTCCTCACCGGAAAGAAGGCAGTTTATTTTGAAGGATCTGATGAAGAAAGGAGCCTCTCATCAAGTTTTTTATCCGCCATGAAGGAGGATCGACTTCTACAGCTTTTGGACAATCATATTAAAAATGAAGAGGATATGGAGTTGGTACAAGAAGTTGCTGAGCTAGCAAGGCGATGCCTCAATGTTAGGGGTGAAGATAGGCCTACAATGAAGGAGGTGGCCGATGACCTAGATCGGTTAAGAAAATTCAAGCAGCATCCATTTTTACAGCATAATTCTGAAGAGATTGAGAGCTTGCTTGACATGCCATCAAGCTACACTGATAATGAAATCTCTAGGTGCTACAGTATAGAAAAGAAAGTAGCACTGGATATAGAACGTGGAAGATGATCTTTATTTTTTTCTTTGATTTTTCGAAGAAGAATTGGAGGATGATCATATTGCATAGAATAATATAAGTGTCTACCCCTATGTAAAGGAACTATATATGATGTTGATTTATATGTACTTGTGTGTGCATTTACGAGATGCAGTATTTTTAGTTTATGAAATATGGCTTGTTTAAATTATATATGGTTTCATCCTGATTGTTGTTGATGCTGCTGTTGTTTTGCTAATCATCTGAACCACAGTTACAAAATTGTAGGCTTTTATTTGAATAGAGGGTAGTTCCAAGTTCGATTATTTCATTTACTTAAAAAATAATGGTATCCCCAAAGACAAACTTGAAATATATAGTGCAAAAATGCTTGGCTGTGGAACAGGCCCCACTACAGTAAAATAATAAAACGCCAACGCTTATCTGCCGACGCTAGAAAAAAGCGTCGGCAAATTCCGCTCCCGCGCCCCATGTTTCCAACGCTTTGTAGGAGCGTTGGTAATTCGAAGCAATTAACGACGCTTAAAAGCGTCGTCGCGGACCTAACAACCAAACGACGCTTATAAGCGTCGCCGAAGCCCACTTAATACCCAGCGGCCGACCCCGAGCCCGCAAAATTGCCCTAGCCCCCATTCCTCTCAAGCTCATCTTCCTCGTCTCCGGCGCTGCTTTAGCCCCCATTCCTCGTCTCCGGCGCTGCCTTAGCCCCCATTCCTCGTCTCCGGCGCTACCTCCTCTCCGGCGCGGACCGATCCCAACCTGCTCCGCCGGAGGTATTTTTCTCCTCCTCCCTCCTCTCCCACCGTCTCGCTTGTTCTCTTTCTTCTCCTCCTCCTCTTCTTCGGGTGTTCTGGGTTTGTTCTCTCTCCTTTCCGGCGTCGACCGACCGGCCCCAAGTCCCGATCGATTCAGGCCCGCCTCCGCCCGAGGAGAAAACTTGGATCCAACCCACCGCCTATCTCGGGGTAGAGGAAGGTACGGATTGGAAGTTCGATGTCCTGTTGGAGTTTATATTTTAATTTAATTCAATCCAGCGTTCTTTTAAAGCTAAGATAGGGGCTGAAAACCCTTGGTCTGCCGCAGATCCACATCCTCTCCGTCTCAGCGATCGAAGAGAGTTCGCAGCCATTTTCGGCTCCAGCAATCGTATGCTCTCTCTCTCTCTGCCTTTCTTTTGAGCAAGTGGATATTTATCTTGTTTCATTGTTCTGTACCATTTAGGTATAGGGGTTTATACAAATTATGGGTGTAACAGAGAATGTTCTATTAGGAAGAACAATGAACAATATCCTGATATTTTTATTAATATTTGGAGGTATAATACCACTTCTGTGCATTGAATTGCAGGGAATTTAGGTTGATTTTTAATTCCTCGGGATTAAAGCACATCTCAGACCATGAGGATTTAGTTTGAAACTTTAGAAGGTTATCAATATGACTCATTTATGTGAATAATTATGGGATTCAATAATGTTACTAGGTATATCAATGATCCTTGATATTCAACTGGTTCTTTACTCTATCATGCCACATACTGTGATATTGCAAAATAAACAAGTATAGGGTTCTGGGAAATACAAACTAGTGATAGCAAAGCTTGTCAGCATCACACTGCATGATGTGCATTACTAAATCGAAAGATGGATTTTAATAACTTTATCTTTGCTCTCCCATACCTGAGTTGCAAGCATCCCCTCTACTATTTCATATGAGCTCTTGCTTCTATTTCTCTGCTTTCTGAAGTTCATTGCATAAACAATTTATTTTGTATATTTATTTAAGCCACTTTTAAGTAAAACTAGTATTATAGCCCTTCATATTGTTGGACTGAATTTGATTGGTAATGATATTTTACTACTAAAGTATCTTTTAATATGATATGTCCGACTTTACTAACATCTTGTTCTAACAGTTCCAACATACTTTCAGGCCTTTAGTTCCCTGTTCTTGCATTTGAATTTTCACCTGTTCCCCTCTTTCATTTTCATGCTGCTATTATTATATCCAGTCAACATAAAATATTGTTTCAAGTACAAGATTTTCACAGCGACCTTACTAACTAGAATATGTGTTAAGGTTCAAAATCTTTTATTAACTTTGCCAACTGTTGACTATAGTGCATGACTTCATCGCATGCTTTGGTAATTATATATTCTCTTGTTCATTTGAGTATAGTTATGTGTGCAAGGACCAAGCATCATTAACTTTGCATAAGTTCTTTTGGATCCAAAAGTCCATGCTATTGTGTAAATTGATGATTCATTATATTGGTAAATTGAAAGCTCGTCTTGTTTAAAGAATTAATGTTGCTTCCTTTGTTCAAATTGTTCTCTCTTTTGATTTTCTTTCACTGCACTGCAGGTTCTGCTTACAACACCCACAACTCCAACAGAAAGAGTGAAAGCCATCGTAGAAGCTTCAGAAGGTTTCATATATCTTGTAAGTTGTTCTGTGAAACTGGTTGAAATCATTATGTTGCCCTGTTTAATGGACATTTTTGTGTTAAATTACATAAAATCGTACACCACCAAACCACCATTCACCAAGCACAAGCACCAAACAGGAAAATCTAGAAAAGGCAAATGCAATTTCTTCTACCTTGAAGAGGTTATTTATCTTCTGATATTTCAGGTTAATTGTTGCTGCATCATTAATAGATTTTCTGTTGTTTTTTTCCTCTTTTCTTTGGCCTAATTTTGCTGCAAGGAAACCCATTAATTGTAATTTATTTTAACATTAGCTTATTTTATTGCAGTTTTGGATTGTTCAACTTATGTTTTAGTGCATCACTAGATATCTGCTATAGTGCTTTCCATGTGAAGTCCTCTCAAATCCATATAAGAGAAACTGTTACAACTTGTATGAAGTTTCTATCTGGATCGGTAGACTGGTTCCTCTCTTGACAAGATCAATTTCATGTTGTTTATTGGGTTCAGGCCTACTGACATGGTAGCTTACTTTGCATTAGATTGAAGTCAAACTAGGATTGCTTCGCTCCTTTCCAAGAGGAACTGTATCAAGACTTAGAAGCCAACACTCACAAATTCTGCGTTTGCATCACTCTCCTAACATATAATAGATCACTACTAACATATCATTAACGTAGGTTTTAGTGGATCACTGGGGGCATGCCGCCCCTCCCATAATGGCTACCTACTGGCTGTATGTCCTGCTGATTCCATGATGAACGTGCATTACATTTGGTGGCGGTTTTTTCTGACATATAGAACCACTATTCTGATGCTGTAGGATCCCGTGTAGATCATTAGTAGTCCAGTGCAATTGTGAAATATATGGACCACTCAAGTCCTTATATTTCAAATCTAACAGTCATAATAATGCTGAGGCAATTCCTGTTACAAGATCTTTTCAGCCTTAAGAAACTTTCCTCTTCCCTATTGAGGTGATGACATAGAACCTTCCATCTTCCTCATGTAAATTATTTGAAATTATATAAGCACCATGACCTATTTAATTTTGCCTGATTGGATCATGATCATTCTCAATTTTTTGTGTAATTATTGCTTAGTCATTTGCGCACTGCTGAAGCTTTCAGTCTTTAACTTGCCACCCATGAGACTTCCTCCATGGAAACATTAATTACTTAAAATTTATTTGTTCTATGCTGGTGCGATGCTACCACTGCTCATTAATTATCTTAGTTTAAATCTCCACTTCTTTTTTGATATTTCAAATCATGGTTTTCAGTACTGGTTTGTGTCGGTGTACTGACTCACCAGTAACGAACTGAAACTTGGTATGCCCCCGTATTGAGTGTTGGTACCAAGAACCGGATGTACCGGCAATATACCAGTTGGGCATTGATACAGTACTGAAATCGGTATTGAAAGCTTTGATTCGAATAACTACTACATTAATTTTAACTTTTTTAATTGTTGGATTTGTTATATATTTTTTATATAGGTGAGCTCTGTTGGAGTTACAGGTGCCCGTTCATCAGTTAGTTCACGTGTTCAACATCTCCTACAGGAACTTAAAGAGGTTTGTCACCCTCCTTTCCGTTTCCTTCATTATTGCAAAGCAAACCATCTGTCACTGAAGTGGTCAAATTTAACATTGACATTATTAAATATAGTGTGTGATGTCGAGTACTCTGAGCATGTAACTCAGTATTATTAGCAAATGTTAGTACTAACATGAGTACATATTTTTTAGGTTGGGAAGGATCACGATTTTGTTGTTTGCAAATTTTACTTGACTTGTGTACCAACAGTTATTTCATGGATTCTTCTGGTAAAGCCACATGAATGATTTATGGTTGTCTGGTCAGCCAGCAACTATCCTGTCTGTTAACTGAGGACTCTGTGATAAGATATAGTGGAGTTGAACAGTTGATGACAGGTCTCTGATTGAAGAGGAAAGTTCAATATGTTTGTTTTATCATATTCTAGTGGAAGGTTAATTGCCCTATTACCCTAGGCCAAATTAGTTTTGTTTTAAAACAGTGACCTCTGTGTATAGAATTCTTATGACCTATTCAATCACTCATTTTCTTATTATGCATTAGCCACTCTTTTGTAATGCATGGTACTTGCTTCATAAGTTATTTTACAGTATTGAAATATAAGAATGGGATCCAACTCTGTCCTAGTAAGTCTTCTTTTTTTGTTAAAGATTTGTTTAAAGGTTTTATTGTTTTAGTGTGTCAATGCCCCTTGAGGTTATATTGTGGCTGTTCTCACAGTTTATGGTCTCAAAAAGTTATATACATGTTCATCTTATACTTCAGGATGATGCATCTTATATGCTAATTTTTTAGGACCTACTTGCATGCCTGGCTCCCATGTTTGTGTATTATACTCCACATGGGTGAGAAGGCCCGAATAGAGTATGTGCATAGAGGGAGAAGAGCATGGGATCAAGGCCCGCCACCAGTTTTGCAATCATGAGAATTTTGGCTAGTAGAAATCAATTTTGGCCAAAATTAACTTTTATGCATTACTTTGATATAACTTTGATGCATTATGCATTACTTGCCCTTATGCATATTAGATCTTGATTCGTAATATCTTGGATTGGTGCACTTACCCTTATGAGAAATGATAAGATCAACTTTAGGCTCCTATGAAACTACATATGTAAGGTAGGTTTCTTAACAAGCTATGGTTTTGTTTTGAGAATGATTACAGCGCATTATTTTGGTATTTTGAATGTCAGGCAATATATTGTGAGGTTATAGTAAGTGTCACATGCTTTTCTTCATGCAATTTATATGTAGTCCATCCTTCTAATAGTGTTTATCTTTTTTATATGAACTGCAGTTCAATCGGTATTCTAATAGAATGGACAAAAGTTGGATAAATAAGTTAAGATCCAGTGCCGAATATTTGGATGGAGTTCAGAATTTCATTAAGTTTGCCTTTGAGAAATCTAATATGAACGGAAAAATTTTATGTCCATGTCAAAAATGTGTAAACGGTTCTGCTCTTGATCCAAAAATTGTTGAAGAACATTTGGTATGGAATGGTTTTCTAAAGGGTTATACTGAATGGGTACTCCATGGAGAGTTCATACCTTCATGTAACCAACCCTCCGATCTAGAAGACACCTTCAATTTTGGATGTAGTGACACGGAACAAAATTCTGTAGAAGAAGATGATATAAGGGGCCTACTTAGAGATGCTCTTGGACATAATATCAAAACTGTAGGAGAAGATGAGCGTGCAGTTATTGATCAGTCCATGCATGTTGAGGAATCTATACATGCTGATGACACAGCTCATTATGATAACTTGGTGAAAGATTGTGATCAAGAACTGTATCCGGGTTGTAAGAATTTTACGAAGATTTCTTTTCTTCTGCATTTATTACATTTGAAATATTTGAATGGGTGGTCCAGCAAGTCTTTTACCATGCTTCTTCAATTATTAAAGGATGCATTTCCGGAAGGTGTTACTCTGCCATCATCTTCATATGAAGCCAAAAAACTGATAAAAGAGTTGGACCTTGGATATGAGAAGATACACAGTTGTCCGAATGACTGCATTTTATATCGTGATGAAAATAGGAACCAAGAGTCGTGCCGAATATGTGGAACTTCACGATGGGGAAAACATAAAGATGACGAGAATGATTCGTTGACTGAAGTGGATGCTGCACCGACTAAGAAAAAACCGGCTAAAATTTTGAGGTATTTTCCTCTTATACCAAGATTGAAAAGGATGTTTGCATCACCGAAGACGGCTTCCTCGATGAGATGGCATGACGAAGGCCGTACAAAGGATGGAATGTTACGATACCCAGCGGATAGTCCCGCATGGAAAGCATTTGATGATAGGCATCCCGAATTTGCTTCTGATGCTCGCAGTGTCAGACTGGGTTTGGCTACTGATGGGTTTAATCCCTTTCGAACTATGAGTTCTACATACAGCATTTGGCCGGTTGTTTTGGTTCCATATAATTTACCACCATGGATGTGTATGAAACAGTCTTCACTCATTTTGTCAATGGTTATTCCAGGTGATAAGGGCCCAGGTAATGATATTGATGTTTTTTTGCAGCCTTTAATAGAGGAATTGAAACAGTTATGGGAGGGTATTGATGCATTTGATGCTTTTGCTGGCCAAAATTTCAAATTGCGTGCAGCTCTTATTTGGACTATCAATGATTTTCCTGCATATGCTAATTTATCTGGTTGGAGCACTAAGGGGCGTACTGCATGTCCTTCTTGTGGAGATTCAACCCATTCGTATTGGTTAAAAAATGGAGGAAAGTTCTGTTATATGGGCCATCGTCAGTGGTTAGAAGCAAACCATCCATTTCGATTTCAGAAAGACTTGTTTGATTGTACCATAGAGTTGCGATCTGCCCCTGTTCCACCAACTGGAACTGAAGTCTTCAGACAAATGCATGACACCAATTATATACCGGGTAAGGTCGCCAAATGTTCAAAGAAGAGGGGGAGGGAGCATGTTGGCAGCACAATGAATGAAGGATTAATAGCAGAGGTTGAAGAGGATGCTGACAACTTTTTTGAGGATGAAGACAACGTATATGGTCAGGAAACAATGGCAGCATCTACACAAAAACAACTATGGAAAAAAAAGAGCATTTTCTTTGATTTACCTTATTGGGAGTATAATCTTCTTCGACATAACCTTGATGTGATGCATATAAAGAAGAACGTTTGTGATAACCTGATTGGAACATTGTTAAATCTTGAAGGGAAGACCAAAGATAACTTGAAAGCGCGTCTTGATTTGAAAGATATGGGCATAAGACAAGAGCTTCATCCGACAGAGCTTGCCAATGATAAATTTTATATACCTCCTGCATGTTATACAATGTCTACTCAAGAGAAAGATCTTTTTCTAACAGTTCTGAAAAATTTGAAGGTTCCTGATGGGTACTCATCGAATATTTCACGATGCGTAAATCTCAAAGAGCGAAAACTTTCAAATCTTAAAAGTCACGATTGTCACATTTTGATGCAAGATATCTTTCCATTGGCTTTAAGATCGTCAACACTGAAACAAGTTTTTGCAATTGTTTCTCAATTATCATCATTCTTTAAGGCATTATGTTCCAAAGTTCTTGATCCTAAGGAGCTTGATCAATTGGAGTCTAATATTGCACTTACACTATGCAATATGGAAAAGATCTTTCCTCCTGGGTTTTTTACTATTATGGTTCATCTACTCATTCACTTAGCGGCGGAAGCTAAACTTGGTGGCCCGGTTCACTACCGATGGATGTATCCTATTGAGAGGTGATTTTTCTAAACTCTAATATAATTATTTAATAATCAGTTTGATTTTGATATTTATTTTAAAAATTTATTGTTGAAGGTTTCTTATGCGCTTAAAAGATTATGTACGCAATCGAGCCTATCCCGAGGGCTCGATTGCTGAAGGATATATTGCTGAGGAGTGTTTGACATTTTGTTCGAGATATCTTGAAGGTGTTGAAACGGTTTTCAATCGACCTCAAAGGAATTGTGATATCATAGAGAATGCAGATGTTTACAAGTTCTCATCTGGCGGAAGAGTTTTGGGAAAAGTTGAAAGTGTTGTTCTTGACCAGAAATCGTTGGCACAGGCACATCGCTATGTCTTACTTCATAGTGATATAATATCCGAGTCTCGCAGGTTAGTACGGTTACTTAAAATCTAAATTTACTGTCATGTCAGAAGAATGTAATATTGGCTTTTAATTAATGATTTTCTGATCGTGTAGAGAATTTTTAATAGCTCAGCGAAGTCTCAACCATAACATTCGTTCTACACCAAGGATTGAGCAACGATGGTTGGTTGAGTTATTTCCAGAATGACTTTTCAAACAGGTTAGATGTCTAATATATTAAGCTTTTTTTTAAAATTTTTGTAGAGAGAAATTAATCATTACTTCCATAATTTTTTTTAGGTGCCGGTGATGATGGAGAGGAATTGTTCTGAGGAGTTAATAGTCATTGCTCGAGGTTCGAATAATATTGTCAACAGATATGATGGGTTTATTATAAATGGTTTTAAATTTCATACTCAAGAGCGTGAGAAATTTAGAAAAACCCAAAATAGTGAAGTAATGGTTGAGGCGGATGGAAAAAATTATTATGGTGCTCTAACAGATATTTATGAGTTGGATTATTATGGAAAGTTTAAGGTAGTATTATTTCGATGTAATTGGGTGGATATAAACTCACCTAGAGGTTTGAGGCAAGATATAAATGGCTTCACACTAGTAAATTTTTCAAGGTTGATACATACAGGTGTGCTATTGAAAGATGATCCATTTGTTTTTTCATCTCAAGCTCGACAAGTATTTTTTGTGCAAGACTCAAAAGATAAAAATTGGTCTCTTGTTATTAAGACGAAACCTAGGGACTTGTATGATATGGAAAAAAGGTTGCAAGAGGAGGAAGATGATACTTATACTCAGTGTATGCCTTATAATATTGTGCCAACTGATGAAGTAAATGCGCCAAGGAGTTTGATTAGGATGGATGTTGAATGAGAATGTAGTTTCATAATGGTAAGTAAAATTTATCATTTAACCAAGTATTATATTCTCTTTTATTATCCCTTTATTTAGTATAAATTTATTATTTAACCAAATATTGATTCTTTTTTGTGCATTCCAGGTAACAATATGCATCGAAGGAGACGATTTAGAGATGTGGAGTTCCAGCATTCTCAAGTGGGATCTACTTCTGAGCAGTCCCTGCAGTCCCAGCAGCCATGTGAGCACCAGCAGCACGAGTCAGGATCTCAGCACGAGCCTCCTGCTGATTGTCCGGAGGATGAGCTCCGGATCCAGGGTAATTCGATTTAAAGTTCATATTTTATGTTCATATTTGTCTTCAACTTTTTAAGACTTTCCCTGCTAGTTTGACATGCTTGTTGAGTATCCAACTCTCTGATAAAGAGATGCTTATAACACAATTTTCTGGCTTGTTTTGCAGCCGAGTTATTGTTTGCATGTATTCAATGGGCACAACTCCCAGGTGACATCTCTTGATTTTCATCCAAAGAAGACAGATCTCCTCTGCTCTTGTGATGGCAATGGTGAAATTCGGTTATGGAGTGTTAGCCATGTGAACACTTTTTTTTTTGTTGAGTTTGTTTTACATTGAAACTACAATATGACAATTGAAACATATGTATTACTCTGCATGTATTACTCTGCCATTCCAAGAACATCATTAAGTTGTAGGAACTTTTTATGGAAGTTATACTCCAGCCCCTTCCATTGTTAGCCATGTGAATGATTTTTTTTTGTTGAGTTTGTTTTACGTTGAAACTACAATATGACAATTGAAACATATGTATTACTCTGCATGTATTATACATCCATCTATTTTTGAGTATTTGATTGATCCTACATCTATCTCTTGGTTATGTAATGAAAATAAGTTGAATCCTGAATGAATGTGTTTAATTTGGTGTGCAGGTCTGTGGGTAAGACACAAATGAATGAACAATCCTCAAGAAGTCACTTTGTGTTCACTTTACGGATAACTGGAGTTAATGAGGTGGGCAGGTGTTAGTTATATCACTGATTTAATTAGTTATACCTGCCGATATGTACTGATTGACTACGTATGTCCAGAGCACAGAGCAGCAGGTTCAAGGGGTGTTGAATTTAATTGATCTTGCTGGTCCGATATGTACATCTATCTCTTGGTTATGTAATGAAAATAAGTTGAATCCTGAATGAATGTGTTTAATTTGGTGTGCAGGTCTGTGGGTAAGACACAAATGAATGAACAATCCTCAAGAAGTCACTTTGTGTTCACTTTACGGATAACTGGAGTTAATGAGGTGGGCAGGTGTTAGTTATATCACTGATTTAATTAGTTATACCTGCCGATATGTACTGATTGACTACGTATGTCCAGAGCACAGAGCAGCAGGTTCAAGGGGTGTTGAATTTAATTGATCTTGCTGGTCCGATATGTACATCTATCTCTTGGTTATGTAATGAAAATAAGTTGAATCCTGAATGAATGTGTTTAATTTGGTGTGCAGGTCTGTGGGTAAGACACAAATGAATGAACAATCCTCAAGAAGTCACTTTGTGTTCACTTTACGGATAACTGGAGTTAATGAGGTGGGCAGGTGTTAGTTATATCACTGATTTAATTAGTTATACCTGCCGATATGTACTGATTGACTACGTATGTCCAGAGCACAGAGCAGCAGGTTCAAGGGGTGTTGAATTTAATTGATCTTGCTGGAAGTGAGCGTCTTGCTAAAAGTGGCTCCACCGGTGACCGCCTCAAAGAAACACAGGTGCTCTTGAACTCTTTATCAATGTCCACTTCTTTCTCAGCTTGTATTTAATGTGGTATTCCTTCTTCCTCTGAGTTATTGCAGGCGATTAACAAAAGTTTATCAGCCTTGAGTGACGTGATCTTTGCTATTGCAAAGAAAGAGGATCATGTGCCTTTCAGGAACTCCAAGCTTACGTATCTTCTGCAGGTAAAGTACTATTTCCCCTGGTAACATATTTGGGATAATTAGATTTTTATCTTCAACTGAGATGTTATAATTGTATAATGACTCCCAACTGCAACTAACCTAATATCCAAATTTGTGTTAGCCTTGCCTTGGTGGAGACTCTAAAACATTAATGTTTGTCAACATCTCCCCGGAATCATCGTCTGTCGGGGAGTCAATTTGCTCTCTTCGTTTTGCTGCAAGGGTTAATTCATGTGAGATTGGGATTCCCCGTCGCCAGACCCAGATGCGTCCTTCAGACTCGCGCTTGAGCTATGGTTAAGCAACCTGGCAACTACTGTGCATCCTCTTGCTCCATATGATTACCCGTTGCTGCAGCTGTTATGGCATATTTAATGACTATTAGGCTTCTAACATTGTCTGTCTGTAACCAATACCAAGGAAATGAAATCAATGTTGTGTTGTTGTTGAATTTGTAGAGGGAAGGCATTATGTTGATTGTGGTAATATTCGTATCAAAATTCCTTCTCACTGACGTTATCTCTCTTATAATTGAATCAAATTTTTACATGAACGATTCCAAAATCAATTCAGCTGGAATGGATGAACAGCTTTTCCTTTCTTTCCTTGCAGTCTTTGATCTCCAATGCAGCTATATGGAACTTAAAAAATGGGCATTTATGAACTAATGTATACAGGTTCTGAAAAAGAAGCCAAAGAAGGGCTCAAAGAATTTTGTATACAGGTTTAACATTTGTTTCTACGAATTTGTTAAAAAAAAAATGCTATTGCCGACGCTTAAAAGCGTCGGCAATAACTCTCCCGGCACAGGTATACCGAAGCACAAAAGCATCGGTAATACAAGAACTACCGACGCTTAAAAGCGTCGGTAATAGACCGACGCATAAAAGCGTCGGAAAAATTGCCTTTGCCGACGCGTTTAAAAGCGTCGGGTTATCTGCCGACGCTGACGAAACGCGTCGGAACGAAAATCTTCCACGCCCACCTGCCCGACGATTTCGTCACGCTTTTGGACGCGTGGGGAGGAAAATTTCCGACGCGTATAAGCGTCGGTAAAAGCTCTGCAAAGCGCCGGAAAAAATTACTTCTTTTGTAGTGCCCGCAGATGAATAAATTCCTCAAAAAAATTATAATTGTCAAGTACGAACCAGTAAACAAACATTATAACCTATAGTCAGCATGATTTTTGAAGTTCAATTATTTGGCACAACTCCAGCTTACATGCCCATTGCATTAAGGTACATCTTAGGTTTGGGCACTTTCAAGTAAGTGAGCTTCTTATAAATTTCTTTGAAATGATTACTGGTACATTTCTTTCACTATTTTACAAAACATAATTAGACCTATTAATGCATCTGTCTTATTCGGTGGCTCTACATGGGAATAAGATGACCTGATCCAATTCGACCCAGTGTCTTGCAATTATGAATTTCTATTGGAATAGGAACACATTGAATGCAAAACCTCCATAAGTATACCCTTGAGAGTTAATAATAAAAAATGTCTCACCTCCCTTATCTTCTCCCTTATCTTCTTAGTGAACTCAATGTGAACATATATAATTTAAAACCTTCATAAGCACCTTTGAGAGTTAATTATAAAAAAATGTCCCACCTCTTTTATCTTCTTAGTAATATAAGAAAACTTTTCCATTTGAACTCGACACATGTTTGCACTGTCTTTTCCTGATGGGATAGGGATTTCATATTTCACATGAACGATGGTTTCACCGCCCAAATCCACCATTAGATCGTCAACTAGTCGCTTTAGGAGATGTGCAAGTGGATGCATGATGAGTTTGGAGCGCTCTGAAATCTGTGCAATGGGTGATCCTTTATGAAAAAGAAAGTGGATCATCGCTTGTTTTTTTTTAGTGATGCTCTTAATTGGTCGATTCCTTGCATAGATCCTCGTTCCGTCCTTTCTAAGGAGCTCTCCCTTAAAAAAAATTCTCGTTCCAGTTGCTACAAAATTCGAAGCTGCATCTACTCTTCAGCTTTGCATCACATGGGCAGCTCTCTTGCTTTTCTTTCTAGAAAACAATGAACCAAGAGTGGCGAATGGAGTGGATCCTCAATATATCTAGATTCCTACAACTTGATGTATTTTGATGCACCGATAAAGTAACACAGTTGAGATTTACCTCCCTTCGATAAGCATGGTTATCTCATCCAGCTTTATGATAGTAATGAGGAGAGGAAAGAAAAGGCTCTCATGTGGACTGATCGTAGGCTAGAGGGATCTTCAATTCGACCGTGGGTTAAAGAATCTTAATTTCTTTGTTTTTTTAGCCTTGGGGTACCGAAGGAAAAAAAAAGAACCTCACATCCGGCAATTGTTTGGCATTTACTCCTGCTAGCGATTGGCTGCTGGAGAAGACCAAGCAATAGAGCAAGTCGTCAGCGAGGGTGATTGCTTACTAACGAGTTTTCTATCGCTATCCATCTAAAAGATTGTGAAAATAATTTTTTCTGATTTAATATTTTAGAAAAACGAACGTTGTGCGGATAAAAATGGCCGTCCAAGGCCCCAAGAAATGAGGGATCGAGTTAAACGCGTCTTGAATACACCATCAAGTGAGAATGTTGAACCAGTCCAACTAGCAGCTAGGGAACTTGGTTGTCACGACAAATTAATGTCGCATTCATCTCGCAATCGGAATAGGGATGGAGTGAAGTAAAAATCAAAATAGCTTTTTTTTTTAACGTGCTTGATCCGTAACTGAAATCAAAATTAAATTAAAAAATTAATTAAATATTAAAGTATTTTTAAAAATTAAATAATTAAAGAGATATTTTTGAAACAATAATTTTTTAAAAAATAAATATGATAGAATAAGATTTAAATATTAAAAAGACAGCTCGGGTTAGGTAATGGAAATGTGACTCCGTCCAAATAAAATAAAATTCTAGTTGGGCCTTAACTCAAGAAAGGATCGGTAGCAAATATGGGATACTTGTGATTGAAAGAGAGAGTTCTAGAATTTTAATTATGTCTCGGTCTAACTATCCACCATAGTATATACCATGATTCAAAAATATATACCTTGTGAGGATCGGTTGTTGTTGTGTCCACGTCCCACCCGATCTCCTCTATATATCGAGCGGCGCACCAAGGCATACGTACCAACTCTAACTATTGGGAACACGAGGAAGCATATTTACGAAAGAAGAGCTAGAGCAGGCAACAAACAACTTTGACAAGAACCGAATTCTTAGTGCGTTCGCAAAAATGCTATCCCAAGTGCAGGAGAATCGCACAAGTAGTATACTCGAAAGTCCGAGGTCGAATCCTCAGGGAACGGTATATTATTAGTGTAATTTCAGATGCAATTTTTCGTTGATTTTCAGAAATTAAAAGCAGAGAATAACAGATAATTAAATAAAGTTCAAGAATATAGATAAAGATAGGGATCTGGATTCCCCCTTGACAATGTTGTTTTCAACAGTTAAATTCTGCGATTCTTGATTTAGGATATTTAGATAGAATAGTTCTAATCATAGAATATATAATTTGAAAACATGGATTCAACATCCAAGTATTAATCGTGCCGGTTACGTCTACAACAAATCAAACATCGAAACAATCCATGCATCAATATATATAAACCATACAAGATCTATCTAATAAATAAATATGCAAGAATCCAAAACATATCAATGGATATAAATCAACTAGAATAAAAGTTTAGAGCGTACTTGAAGAAAGCAACATGACAAGGGTTCATCCATCACCCTTTGCTAAGGGAGTTAGCAAGCCATTACAAACATCAAATCCTTTGACATCAACTTTCTTGGTTTTTTTTTTCTTTTTCTTTTTAGAAATAGGGCATACCCTATTTCTTTCTTTCTTCCCTTCTCTATTTTCTTTTTTTTTCAATCGCCCAGCGCCCCGTTGAATCCCTCCTAGCCCCCTTTTATAGCCTTCCCGACCTATCAAGCGGAGAATACGATCTTCCGCGTGAGAGGATTAGGGCGGAGGAATGGCCTCTGTCCTCGGATGCGGTTGAGACGCGGAATGGAGTTGTGAACGAAATAAAAGGATGGCACGGGATGCTTGATTCGCAGAGATGGTTGATCGCGGAAGATGGGGCGCTAATCTGCTCTGTGAACGCGGACAAATGGACTGCATGCTGAAGAAACTAATGCGGAGGGCATGGACGCTGATCTTGGCTGGGAGATTGCAGACGGATGAAGCCGCGGATGCTGGAGGGGGCTGATCGCTGGCTCATGGATGGCTGCAGGTGGGATGGAATGCGTGAGATGCGTGGGAGAAGAAGCTCGGACGCCATGGATCTGGGACTTCGGAAGATCGCGGATGCCATGAGCCAGCATCCTGGGAGGCTCGCAGGAGGATGCTTCGCGGGAGATTCGGAGAAGACGGACGTGATGGAGGAAGCGGACGGATGGGCTTGGGATTCGGATGACGCACTGGGACGTGGACGGTGAAGATCACGGTTGGACGCTTGGAGGGAGCTGGGATGCACGAGATGCTGGGAGACCTCACGGGAGGAGGAGATGGAAGCGCTGGAACGTGGACGGTGAAGATGGAAAACAACTTATGATGGCGCTTGGGGTGATGCTGATTTGGAATCACAAAGTCAATTGACTACAGATGGCTGGAAGCTTGGGTTGCATCGCAGAATATGGAAAGTCGCTCGGGTGCATGGAAGAAGAGTCATGGACTCTGTTCTGCAGTTGAAAAGATGCATTCTTTTTAGATGAATTTATATAAAATAATAATAAAAATTATAATAAGTACTAAGGATAAAATATTTAATCATGCAAATGTTAACACCTATTATTTATCATTTTTTTGCTAGCATTAGGCTAAGTTAATTGGTACTTAGATCGCACTTTTGTGCTCTCATCACTGTCTATAAGGGAATACTGAATGACAACCATGCAGTTGCCGTAAAAAAATCAAAAATAATTGATGATCACCAAAAGAAGGAATTTGGGAAAAAGATGGTTATTCTTTCTCAGATCAACCATAAGAATGTAGTGAAGCTCTTGGGATGTTGTCTGGAGGTGGAAGTCCCTATGCTGGTTTATGAATTTGTCTCAAATGGAACGTTATTCTAATTAATCCATGATAGGAATAGAACATCCCACATTTCATTGGATACCCATTTGGAGATTGCTTTATAGTCCGTAGAAATCCTTGCATATCTATATTTATCAGCTTCCCTTGCAATCCTTCATGGAGATGTCAAATCTTCCAACATACTTTTGGATGACAACCACAACGCAAAGGTGTCAGATTTTGGAGCTTCAATATTGGTGCCAAAGGATGAAACTCAGCTTGCTACACTAGTTTGGGGGACTTGTGGTTATTGGATCTTGAATACCTACAAACATGCCAATTAACCGATAAAAGTGATGTTTATAGTTTTGGTGTTGTTCTTTTGGAGCTCCTCACTGGAAAGAAGGCAGTTTATTTTGAAGGATCTAATGAAGAAAGGAGCCTCTCATCAAGTTTTTTATCTGCCATGAAGGAGGATCGACTTCTACAGCTTTTGGACAATCATATTACAAATGAAGGGGATACGGAGTTGGTAAAAGAATTTGTTGAGCTAGCAAGGTAATGCCTCAATGTTAGAGGTGAAGATAGGCCTACGATGAAGGAGGTGGCTGATGACCTAGATCGGTTAAGAAAATTCAAGCAGCATCCATTTTTACATCATAATACAGAAGAGATTGAGAGCTTCCTTGGTGAGCCATCAAGCTACACTGAAAATGAAATTTCTGGGTGCTATAGTATAGAAAAGAAAGCAGCGATGGATATAGAATATGGAAGATGATTTTTATTTTTTCTCTTTGTTTTTCGAAGAAGAGTTGGAGGATGATCATATTGCATAGAATAATACAAATTTCTACCCTTATGTATTAGAACTATGATGCTGATTTATATGTACTTGTGCATACGTTTGTAAGATGCAATATTGCTAGTTTATGAAACATGGTTAGTTTAAATTATATATTTATGGTTTTATCGTTATTGTTTTTTTTACTGTTGTTGTTTTGCTAATTATCTTAAACACAATTAAAATTTTTGGACTTTTATTTGAACAAAAGATAGTTCCAAATTCGATTATTCTATTTACTTAAAAAATAATGGTATACCTCAAATACAAACTTGAAATACATAGTGTAAAAACTCTCAACCATGTGACAGATCCGCAGATGAATGATTTCCAAAAGAAAATTGCTTGGACTTCTATATTTTAGAATTGATGGGCAACCATGCTACCCATTTGGTTGCCGGCCGGCTAGAAGCCCGCGAAAGGGGCTCCGCGCTTTCACGCCTCGTTGACTCTACATGGGAATAAGATGACCCGGTCCAATTTTAACCAACGTCTTGGAAATGTGAACTTCTATTCATATGGGAACACATTGAATGCATCGGAGATACGGTGACAGAAATTTAGGAACACCTCTAGACCATCACTTCCAGACCTGTACGTATTTTGAGGGAACAGTCTTTGCCTGCTATATTTTATACTGAGTTTGGCATGATATTATGTCACACTGGCTTCAAGGGGGCACTCTGGTTGCTCTAGCTTTCTCTACAATGTAATTGAAGGACTATGGACATGGAAACTGTTAGTGAATCTAATCTAAATCTTCATCTGGATAATAGATATAGGCAAAGGTCTTTTTAATTAGCTTCCGTCAATTCTGGTCGCTGCCAATAAAACTGATGAAACGTTGAAGCAAGATATATTGACTTCAAAAGGGTTGGGATTATTTTCAGGTTTAAGTATAATGAAATACTGGCCAAACTGATGAAAAAACATAAAGAATGTAGCTCAATAATAGCATTTGATTGTAATAGATCGTGAAGTTGAAAACGGTTTCCACTTCATACACCAAACTCAAGGGTCCGCTTCGATCACCCATCGTTCCGGCATTAATCGGCAGGGCACAATTAAACAAGTTAATACATATGGCATGATCATGTCCAATTGTTTGTGCCAATTTTGCTCAAACATCCATAGTCGATACATGCACAAACAAAAGTAGGTATTTTGTCAGATCCTCCAATGCAACATGCAAACTAGGGAGAATCTAAGCACGTCGGTTGACTCTGCTTGGGATTGGGATGCCTAATTGATGCATGTACCACTAGATGCATTGATCCACCTTTTTGCTTCATTAACATATTTCAACTTGCTGGCAAGAACGTTATTTTAGCACCAATTGCCATTGATAGCTCTTTCTCCGAACTATTGATAACCACTTTGCTTGGGAGAAAGGAAAAAAATGATAAGCTCTCTGGTTTTGGGGCTAGCGCCCGCATCAGAAGTCTGTGGGCACCGGGAACAAGCTCAAGGATAATGCAAACCACTGAAGATGGAAGCCTCGTATCTGCATCCTGCATCTCCTACCCCCACCATCACGTATTTGATCTCAATTGCTTTTTTTATGGGTTTTTTTTTTTGCATGAAAATCCTCCTAAATATCAAATTTTGCATAAATCCTTCCAAAATTAATATTTACATGTATACCCTCGTAAAACACTTGTTTTTCTATTTTACAATTTTTTATCTTTAAATCCATGCCATCTAACGCCGTTAAAAAATTAACGGTTTCAAATTAAAATGACTAAAATACTGTATTAAAAAAAATTTATAAGCGGGAAGAAGGATCACGACCGCGATAGCCGGGAGAAGAAGGCGATCGTGAGCGGATTGTGATGGAGGGACAAAAAAGTAATTTCAAAATCTAGTTTATTTTTAATTAAAATAAATATGGTTTTTATTAACGGTGTTAGAAGAACCGTTATATTAGAAAAATTTGTGCAAAAACAATGTTTTATGAGGGTATAGAAATAAATATAAATTTTAAGAAGGCATTCATGCAAATTTAAATTTTGAGAAGGGTATTCATGCAAAAAATTCTTTTTTTTGGAGGGGGGTGCCACCCAGTTTTTATTGTGGGAAAATAGAGAAAGAGAAAGAATGTTTAAGGAGAAAAGATGCTTGAGTGGTTCTCGCATCGAGCATTACTTGCATTCTTGAAATATGGTATACATATATGTATGTATATAGATTTGGCTATACTTAAATAGATTTTCTCTCAGATTCAATCAGATATAGAATGGATGATGGAAGTCCTACATCAATGATTGGTGTCATTGAATGTGATATACCATCTCCAAATTGCTTATATACCAAAAATCATGTGAATTGGAAATCTCTGACCTATGCATAGTAGTCAAAAATTGGATAGTTTTAAAAAAATAAAATAATACTTATATTTTTGACCATTTGTTGTATAGGCTAGAAGCCTTTAAATTACATAATATTTTGGTATGTAAGCAATTTAGAAATCATAGATCACATCCTATTGCTTCCAGTCCACTATGTCGGCACCGTCCTGTCTCTTCATGCATGATATGGTGGAAGAGATAGCAGACAAACAAGAGAAAAAAAGATAGATAAGAATAAAATTAGGTTCAACTGAAAAGTAGAAAATAAAGGTGGTAATTTTTTAAATCCTAACTCTGTTTTTTCTCGCACATTAACCTGCTGATAATTTTTCATTATTATAAGCTCAATGACTGCATCCATTGACATCTTCATTGTGGAAATATGCCTTGACTTGAATTAATTTATCTTTTAACTAGGTCAACTCAATCTTAGTCCACGCACATATCTTAATTAACGTGGATGTGGTGAGGTTGATGACAATGAATAACTTGGTCTTGGTAAAGAAAAAGAAATTGCTGCCATGAACCTAAGTGTCTGATCTCAATGGCATTTCTAACCTCCTTCGTCGCCTGGTAAATAGATATGGACAAATACATAGATATGGATACTTATTTTTATAATAAATAGTTATGGGCACATTTTATTTTATAATAAACACTTAATTTATATTACTTTGGAATGATCCACGAAAAAAAGGGGAAAGACTAACATAAGAGCAATTTTGTAATATATATCTGCAATCCAATTCAAATACCTTCGGTTGATAGGATTATGCTATTAGTTAAATATACTCTTCCACACACCACAAGTCTCATCCCATATGGTTTAAAATAACAGCCATTTTATAATTGTTTCAGCCCCCCCTCAATCCTTTTACATTTATAATAATGGATAAAAGAGAAGGTGATCGTCATAATAAATTATTTGCTTTATTAAGAGCTTATTATGACATAAAAATGGCTATTATCGTGAATAAAGAATTTTTTCAAAATTTATTTTTTAATATTTTAATAAAATGATAAAGACCATCATATCCTTCTTCTTCTTTGAATTTTCTGATACCAATTGACACCAAGGAGGTGTTGAATTTAGACTAAAAATTCGAAGAAGAAAAATGTATATTGTTGCAACCGATTCTGGCAAGATAGAAACCCCACTACGGCATGAACGATGAAGGTAGCCGGAAGAGGTGCATGTGCGGATTACTCTCTTCTAAGGCTGAAAATACCATATTGGCTAGCTATTCCAAAGATGCAGTTCTCACGCGCTCACTCGTAAACCCTAAGAACCCACCAAAACTAAGAAAAGAGAGCATATATATATAGAGAAGGCAATGGAAGAATAATTCCCACAAAAAATTTTTCACTATTTAAAGATCTCAAGTATAATTACAAGAGGAGCTCCAGTGGAAGTATTTATAAGTGGTACAAAAGGATTCTTTTTTCTAGCTATCCAATATGAAATTCTAAGTTCTATTCTAAGTGGAAAAACTCTAGCTATTAACTTTCCTAATAACATTAAAAGTTCTCAAATAGAAAGTTTACAAAAATCAAACATTTTGGAATTAACTAACACCAAACTTTCTCAATAGATATAGAAAAATAACGAATCGTAACAAACTAGTTGACCAGATTGCAACCCCTGTACGAGAATCGCAACCCCTGTGGCCAGATCCACGACCCATGCATCACCTGAGCCTTTACAAATCTTCCAATGATTGCGTAATGTATATAAAGTTTCTAGCTCCCACAATACCAGCACATGGAATAAGTGGAAATACTTATAAAGCAAGGTCGTGGATGAGACTTTTGCATCCATTCCATATGGATGACATACTTGCACGTAGATCCGAATCTCATGAAAAAGCTTATGTAATATAAATATGCGATAAGCACATCTAATCTCGTGTTCTTAATTATATCCGGCCACTCTTCAACTGACGGTTTGTTGGCGTTGCGAATAGCCGCCATAAATTAATACTTATCTTAAGCCTTCATCTTCCAACCATGTGGAACTCGCCATAATTTAATACTTATTCTGTTTCATTGAGGAATAAGAAATCTCTAAGTTGCCGTGGGAGTTCTTTTGGTTCACGAACCCGGCCGGGAGGTCGTTCTCTCCAACTACGTAAGGTCTGAACAAGACAAAAACAGCATGCAGGATCCACCTAAGCATAAGAGCGTTGAAGCTGTGCTGGAAAACTAGCCAGCCAGCCAGCACATGGGTTTCTCGTGAACGATGCCATGCCATGCTGTTAAATAGTTTGAATATTAGACCCACAGACTGGTTAGGAGTTTGGCATCTTTTCGGGCAGCACATATGTATCGGAAGGCGAACAGAATCACAGACTGGGTCGCTTTCTACGTTGCTCGGCACTCTGGAGAGTTCTTTTGGACTAGTATCACTGAGGTTCCTTCTTCCTTGTATCATTTGGTTGCTTCTGATTTAGCAGGTTGTACTCATGTAAGAGCAATTTGAATGCCATTTTCTATCCAAAAAAAAAATAGTTTGCATATATAAAATGATAGGATTGAAACTTTGAGAACACTTACATATGCAGCTAAAATAAATATTTTTATTGATATTTTTTAAAAAAATACTAGACACTATCTATATATAAAAAAATCAAAAAATATTATTAAAAATATTTGCGGCATTATTTATTTTGCTTAGGGTAACACTTAAAAATACTGTTAATAACTGTTTTGGTTGTAGGGAAGCGATGGAAAGCCAGCCAGCCATGCTTCTAAATAGTCTGCGACCTGATTTCTTAATTTTCCTGAATATATGTAAGGCACGAAGGGCTTGAGTTTATGACGTATTCTGTCAATATCTCGAAGGCAAGGGTGGTCACGCACTACTTGAACTAAACCAACTAATAATAACAGAGGAATCACCTCCAATCCTCTGCTTTTGCACATTTAGTGGCTCCAAGGCTGATATGATGCCATCCTAATTAAGCAGCAATTAACTAATTATTCAACGGAAGGAACTGAATCAATAGCGAGATTTATTGCACCAACGCAAAGCAAGCGACGATCTTGATCAAGAATTATAAACCTGCATGTACCAGCCTCTCTTCTCCCTTGAAACCTCTATCAAAGTTGACCTTGAGAGTATCTAGTTGCTGGGGAGACCAAACTACAAGACCGAGTAAGAAGGCGGCCACCTTTTTGTTTGAGTAACATATTCCAACTTGCTTACAAGCATCTTATTTTAGCACCAGTTGCGTTTTATAGCTCTTTAAATTAACCTTTGATAACCACTTCGCTTGGGAGGAATAATGATCATATATATAGAGAGAGACTAGGTCTCCTTTGAATGAACCGGTTTATGTCGCAATGTATTGCGACCGCAATATATCTTCCCTACTATCAAACAGATGTATAAGAAGAAAAAAAAATCCAAAATCCAAATAAAATAAAATTCTAGTTGGGCGTTAACTCAAGAAAGGATCGGTGGCAAATATGGGATAGCAAATATGTCTTGGTCTAACTATCCACTATACTATATAGTTATACCATGATGAATATACATGCAATGACCTAAATCACTTCCAGCTGAATAGGTCAGCCTGAGAAAATACCCAGCACGTGCCTTGGCTTGTTGCTGGGGCCCTCCTCGCTCCACGTCCCACTCGATCTCCTCCATATATTTAGTGGCGCACTAAGGCAAATGTTCCAACTCTAACTATTGGGAAATCGAGGAAGCATATTGATTTTATTTCATCAAAAGAGAGATTGAATAAAGAATGAGAGTTACATTTATGGGAGAGTCCGGGAGAGGAGTCGTCGGAGGAGCAAAGCCATTCATGGGCGCAAGGATGCTGCTGTGCCACTCCCTCTTGACGGTACTGCTCATTGCCGTGACGGCGTCGGCATTGCCCAGCACACTGCCTGGCTGCCCAGCGACATGCGGCAACGTTAGCATCCCCTACCCATTCGGCATCGGCCCGGATTGCTCCCTTCCTGGCTTCAACCTCAGCTGCAATGACAATGCCAGTGGCGTTAAGAAACCTTTCATCTACAACGTGGAGCTCATCAACATATCCTTGCTGCCGGCCCAGGCTCGCGTCTACAATTACATATCCTGGCAATGCTACAATGCAAAGTACGATAACGTGTCGTCCAACACATGGACTCTACGTTTCATCCGTGAGCCATACCGGTTCTCCGATGCCGATAACAAGTTCACAGTTGTCGGCTGCGACACCCTCGCGTACATCAGAGGGCAGAACCAGAAAGATAGCTACGCGGGCGGATGCGTAACGGTCTGCGGCAGCAGTGAGAGCCTGACAAACGGGTCATGCTCCGGCATCGGCTGCTGCCAGACATCCATCCCCAAGGGAATCAACTATTATAAAGTGTCCTTCAATCGCAACTACAACAACTCCCGGGTGTGGAAATTCAATCCCTGCAGCTACGCCGTTCTGGCCGAAGCCGACTGGTTCAAGTTCAGCACGACTTACATTAATACCCGCCAGCTCAATGAGACGAACGGAGGGCGGGCGCCCATTGTGCTGGACTGGGCCATCGGCAACGAGACGTGCGAGGTCGCAAAGCGCAACACAACCTCCTATGCGTGCCTCAGCGAGCACAGTGACTGCTTTAACTCCTCCAATGGCCCAGGATATATTTGCAACTGCTCCAGGGGCTACCAAGGCAACGCCTATCTTCCCAATGGATGTCAAGGTCCATTGTTACCTTCTCTCTCTGGGAGTGTATGTGTCTTTCTCTCTCTGTTTCCGGAGCTGACCTTTCTATTTGTTGAACTGGGTTGCTAGATATTGACGAGTGCACTCTCAAAGACGAGTATCCATGCCATGGGACCTGTACCAACCTACCTGGGGATTACATTTGTTCATGTCCGCAAGGCACGAATGGCGACGCGAAAAAAGGAACCTGCCAGGGAAGCCGCGGCAATCCTTTCTCATCAGTGAAATTGGTTATAGGTAATCCCTCCCTTAGCAATAAATTTCGGTTTCTACCGCTTCTATCAAGTTTCATTAGACATGCATCAAGCACAAACTTCAACCATGCAAAGCATAGAATTCTAGACTGCTTAAAAGTTTCAATCTTTCGTTTAGTATGGGAAAGAAATAAACGCGAGGGAAAACCTAGCTCCTTGTTATTCGAACTCATGGATTATTACTCTACCTGTCTATTTACAATCTCCAGGCATTGTCGCTAGCACCAGCTTTGCCCTTCTACTATTACTATGCATTGTCCTTTCCCTGGTACGTGAAAGAAGAAAACTTATGAGGATAAAAGAGGAATACTTTCGGCGACATGGAGGGCGGTTGCTACTGGAAGAGATAAAGTCGAAGCAAGGTCTTGCATTTAAGGTATATACAAAAGGAGAGCTAGAGCAGGCAACAAACAACTTTGATAAGAACCGAATTCTTGGAGGTGGAGGCCATGGAACTGTCTATAAGGGAATACTGAATGACAACCATGCAGTTGCCATAAAAAAATCAAAAATAATTGATGATTACCAAAAGAAGGAATTTGGGAAGGAGATGGTTATTCTTTCTCAAATCAACCATAAGAATGTGGTGAAGCTCTTGGGATGCTGTCTGGAGGTGGAAGTCCCTATGTTGGTTTATGAATTTGTCTCCAATGGAACCTTATTCCAATATATCCATGACAGGAATAGGACATCCCACATTTCATTGGATACCCGTTTGGAGATTGCTTCACAGTCTGCAGAAGCTCTTGCATATCTACATTCATCAGCATCCCCTCCAATTATTCATGGAGATGTCAAGTCTTCTAACATACTTTTAGATGACAACCACAACGCAAAGGTGTCGGATTTTGGAGCTTCGATGTTGGTGCCAAAGGATGAAACTCAGTTTGCTACACTAGTTCAGGGGACTTGCGGTTACTTGGATCCTGAATACCTGCAAACATGCCAATTAACCGATAAAAGTGATGTCTATAGTTTTGGTGTTGTTCTTTTGGAGCTCCTCACCGGAAAGAAGGCTTTTTATTTTGAAGGATCTGATGAAGAAAGAAGCCTCTCATCAAGTTTTTTATCCGCCATGAAGGAGGAACGACTTCTACAACTTTTAGACAATCATATCAAAAATGAAGAGGATATGGAGTTGGTGCAAGAAATTGCTGAGCTAGCAAGGCGATGCCTCAATGTTATGGGTGAAGATAGGCCTACAATGAAGGAGGTTGCCGATGACCTAGATCGGTTAAGAAAATTCAAGCAGCATCCATTTTTGCAGCATAATACAGAAGAGATTGAGAACTTGCTTGGTGAGCCGTCAAGCTACACTGAAAATGAAATCTCTGGGTGCTACAGTATAGAAAAGAAAGCAGCGATGGATATAGAATATGGAAGATGATCTTTATTTTTTCTCTTTATTTTTCGAAGAAGAGTTGGAGGATGATCATATTGCATAGAATAATACAAATTTCTACCCTTATGTACGTATTAGAACTATGAAGCTGATTTATATGTACTTGTGCATACGTCTGTGAGATGTCGTATTTCTAGTTTATGAAATATGGTTAGTTTAAATTATATATTTATGGTTTCATCGTGATTGTTGTTGGTGTTGCTGTTGTTTTGCTAATCATCTGAACCACAATTACAAATTTTGGGCCTTTTTTTTAACAGAGGGTAGCTTTAAATTCGATTATTCCATTTACTTAAAAAATAATGATATCCCCCAAATACAAACTTGAAATATACAACATACATACACTCAAACATGTAAAAGACCCGTAGATGAATAATTTTTTCGAAAAAAATAATGGGATTTCTATAGTTTAAATTTGATATGGCCAGCCATGTGAGCCTTTTAGTTACAGCCGGCTAGAAGCTTGTGCAAGGGGCTCCGTGCTTTCACACCTTGATTGACATCATTCTTTGGACTTTGTTTACTGCTGGCTGGACATGAACACCCGAGTCTTTGAGGATAGAGGTGTGCACCCAAGAGTGGTGGGGGAAAGGGCCCTACTTCATGCGGTAGAGGTCTTTGACATCACTGCGTCATCATCCCTTGGGCTAGACGGAGAAATCTGGGGCTCTTACTCCACTCTTGTAGCTTTCGGGATCATGCTTGTCTCTTGGGAGCCCCCACCTCCTAGTTTTCTTAAGGTGAAGTTTGACGGCAGTGTCACGGTGGATGGGTGCAGTGGCACTGAGTTTGTCATTAGAGATCAGCAGGCCAGACTAGTGACGGCCGGAGGATGGCACATTTTCGACCAGACTGCTGCCGGGGCCAAGGTCAGAGCCGCTTGGGAGGATGTTTCCTATGCGAGATGGGTGCTGGGTGTGGATCACATCATCCTTGAGGGGATGATGCCACAGTGATCGAAGGGATCCTGAGCTCTGGGCGGTCTAATGGGAGCATGCAGTTGATTCATGATACTCGCTGTCTTCTGGATGAATGTATTGCATTTCGGACTACTCATGTGTATAGGGAGGCCAACTGTGCTGCGAACTAGGTGGCCTCCTATGCGGCCTATTATGTCGGAGATGTCATCTGGGACAGACGCAACTCGGTCCCATCCACTTTGCAATTTCTGCTTCTTTCTGACTTTTTGAGTTATACTCACACTCGTTGTGTGTGAATCGCCAATGTACCAAAAAAAAAAAAAAACATGAGCATCATAATCTATGTTCGATGTGATTCTTGAAGTTCAATTATTTGACATAACTCATTAAATGCCCTCTCAAGTTTTGATGCTTTCAAGCAAGTCAGTCTCTCATAAATTTCTTTGGAGTGATCAGTGGTGCTTTTTTCCCATCATATTACAAAACAGAATTGGAGCTATTAGTGCCTCAATCTTACTAGGTGACTCTACTTGGGACTGACCTGACCCGACCTGATTCCATCCAATGTCCAGCAAACATAAACTTCTATAGAAATGCGAACACATTGAATGCAAAACCACCATGCTGTACCATCAAGAGCTAATGGCAAAAAAAAAAAAAAATATCCCACGTCTCTTATCAAGAGTTGAATAGAAAAATATCCCACCCTTCTTATCTCCTTACTGTTGTAAGAAAACTCTTCTATTTGAACTCCACGCATGCTTGGACTCCCGTATTTTAATATTTTTTCCATGTTTGTGCACCATCTTTTCTCGGAGGGAGAGGGAAGGATTCACCTTTCTTCGTTCGAATCCACCGGCAATCGACCACTAGTTGTTTTGAGATCACAGATGGATGCATGATAGAGTTTGGAACGCTATGAGATCTATGAGTGGGTAACCCAACAGACTAGGGACTATAGACATGTAAATCAATCCTCTTTCCACAAATATCAAACACTCGGTAAGTGAATCTAATCTAAATCTTCACCTGGATAAAGATATAGGCAAAGGTTTTTTTTAACCTTCCTCAATTCTGGTCACTACTAATCTTGTTGCCAAAACTGATGAATTGTTGAAACAAGAGGTAACCATTGACTTGAAAAAGGGTCGACATTATTTTCAGGTTTCAAGTATAATGAAGTACAGGCTTATTCCAATATAGAGAGAATCTAATCACATAGGTTGACTCGGCTTGGGTTTGGGATGCCTAATTGTTGCACATTAGGGGATTGAATTCAAATAACATGCTTGTCTCATTAATGTAACTTTGGATGCATGGAGCCACCTATTTGATTTAGTAACATATTTCAACTTACTTGCAAGCATCTTATTTTAGCATCAATTGCCTTTGTAGCTCTTTTCAAACCATTTATAACCACTTTGCTTGGGAGAAATAAAAAAAATGATAAATTATCTGTCCGGAGTCTAGACCCCGCATAAAAAATGATAGAAGGGAGAGGAGGGAGGGAGAGAGATTGGAGGAGAGCATTTTTTCTTTTTACAGGCTTTATCTTGGTCCCTCTTTAGAAAATTCTAAAGAGAGAAAGAATAGTCAATATTTTATTTGTTCGACATTTTGAGAAATTATTTAAAAATTTTAAATTTTTATTCCTACAATTTGCAAGAAATTTTTTATCAATGATTTTGAGAATAATACTATCATATTATAACAATGCCGCCATCATAGTCATCAAAATAATTATGATTTTAGTATCAGTTAACTCTAAATTATATGAAATGGGGCAAATTTTCTAATATTTTAATGAACAGATTTTAATCAAACTTTTTATTTACCTCGACTTTATAAATTAATTTTTCATTTAATTAGTACTACAGTGACAAGTTAGTAGCTAGAATGAGAGAGTCTTGATGAATAATCGCTCCCCATTTTATGTTCATTTTTTTTTAATTTTTAATGTACCCATGTGCATAGTATATGCAAAGTAATACTAAAAGTAATCGTTAATAATACTTCGTCTGTCGGTACGTCTATGCGGCAACGGAAACAAGTATTTGCATTCTTTCGGTCTATTTGGGCTCGCGAGGGGACTATGTTATTCAGTGTATATCTCGAGACCAATCACCTCGTGATGCAGGCGAATTAAGGTTCCAGGAATATGGTATTCAGTGTATATCTCGAGACCAGACTATCTGACCGAGTCTGTAGCCGTCGCAAGGCAGCCAAGATCCTGTTGAAGTCGGCGTTGGATGCCCAAGAACCCGTTTAATTTTCACGATTCCTAGCGCCGATCAGACCAAGAGAAACAGATATCGGGCTTGGACGGCCACTGTCCGCCTCTTGCGCACGGCTCCCTTCTCTTCCCCTCCCTAAAAGAACTAAAACCCTAAAACCCCAAAGAAATCTGAAATCAAGAAGATATAATCTCCAAGAAATGGCGACGATGATCCCAAACGCCTTCCGGTGCCCCAGTTCTAACCCCGCCCGGCGGTGGAGCTTCTTCTCCGATGGCTCGGTTCCGGTCGCTCCGCTTGCCTCCTCGGTGAGGTAAATCCTTTGAAATTTCTCTCTGACATCCTCGCCGCCATATTCGTCCCTTTTTTTTGACGCACCCAATGGAATTCGCGGTTCTCTACTAACCCAATGATTATGATTCATATCCCAAACTATAGTCAAGAAACTGAAGAATCTTATAATTTCAATACAGATGATGTGCTTGATGTTTGTGGATTTCTGGATTGATATATTCCTGTGTTTCCACATATCCATTCTCATATGCGTCTGGATACCCGCAAATGTGTGCGAGTGAACCCCAGTTGCGGGAGGTGGCCTTTTTCCGTTGTTTGGATTGCTGTAACTTGGCCAAAGTCCTGCAAATCAAACTGCATTTTGGGGCTCTTGTGCAGTAGTTTGTCTTATCAAATAGGCCGTGAGACAAACAAAAAGGCTTTAGAGGTCTCTATCTTCATGATAGGTTCATGTCCTAACAAGGGTAGTGGTTGGTGGAGACATAATTAATATTACTTCAGTAGTACAACCAGACACAGTTACAATTTTCATTTACAAGAAAACAAACATAAGATTTTATTTTATTGCGACTCCAAATGCTATCATTGCAATCAATGTAAGTTCTTGAATAAAAATTAGATGGTTGTGATTGAAGATATAAATTAAAACGCCCTTTGCTTCTTTTTTTTTTTTATGTTTGGTTTTTCTGTTTAGCTAAGCCAAAAATCTTTTTCTTGATTTTTATTGACATGTTCAATTATATTTTTTGGATTTTTGGTATTTTGTTTGCCTGTAATCACCTTCTAAATTTCGTATAAAAAAAAAAGATGTGCGGAATTTGTCTGATGTCTTCAGTCATCTATTGGACAAGGTCCATGCCTCTCCGCTCACACATTATTGCTAGAAGTGAAAGGTTTTGATTACGTTGGAAGAGGAATTTGACTTACCACATACTCCTTTTCAGTATTCTCAATTTCACCCTCTCTTCTGGTTTCCAGTGCTAGATTTTGTTGTTTTGGTGCTTGGGTTGTGGTTTTATTGGATAGCTTTTTATTTTTATTGGATAGCTTTTACTTGGTTTTTATTCTGATAGGTTCTCTAGGATACCCATAAGGCACTATCGGATGGTCTGCACAGCTACGTCTGCTGCGGGGAGCCCGCATGCAAATAGTGATGAAAACCCGTATGAGGTAATAAATATGTACTTTGAGTTCATCATATCAGCATCTGATATTACTGGAAGATTGTTTTAATTATCTATAGTATCATTGTTTTGGTTACTAGGTTATTGGTGTGAGTCCGATAGAAGGATTTGATACGATGAAGGCAGCCTACACAAGAAGGCGTAAGGATGCAGAGAGGAGGGGGGATGAAGCATATGCGGCAAAAGTAGGTTAAGAAGGGATTCCTTGACTTGCATTGTATTCACAATTAGTTTTAAGGACATTGATTTCCATCTTATTTCTTTGAATTTTCTTTATATATATCACCCATTTCCCCAAGGTAATGAATAAGTTTACATATATGGGACATTTACTTTGAATACTTAATTGAATATTGTGTTTTTCCAGCTAGAGAGGGCATATGATAAGATCATGATGTCGCAGTTGCAAAATCGGAAGAAGGGCCTTGCGTTTGGATCATTTAAGGTCAAGCTCCATGCTTTTCCTTCTCATCTTCTGATCTTTCTCTTGCGGTGGCAGATAAAGACAACTATATGTTATTTGAGCCTATGATTGGCTGGCAATGATGGCTACATGCATGATTTTCTGATTTGTCTGGAGCTAAGCAGTGGGAAATAATTCAAGGGGTTTGCAACTCTGCTATTTCTTTTACAGCAGTTTGATATTAATGCCATGGAAGAATTTTCTATTGCCATCACCTTCTCTACATTTGGTCCTTGATCCTTCTTCCATAGCATTAAAGCTTTTTGAACATTTGTTTGGCAGTTAGAGGATAGGCTTGCGATTAGCTAATGGAACTAAGTAAATTTCACCATATCAACCACTTCATAGGAAAGCAACATCCATCATCATCTCATCCAATAACGCAGTAACATTGAGTTTTCATAAAACACAGTAATAACCAGTACAATTCTCTGTATTGTGTCTCTCATGGTAATCATGAGCCCTTTGATGGTTATGGATGTGTAAGTACTTTTGAAAGATATTCTATAGCTAGATCTTTTCGAGTCTCATGTTTAGTTGGAATATCCAAGGATTAAAGCATGGCTCTTAACTCTTTGAGCTGTTGATCCATCCTATTGGCATATATATTTTCCGTTATGACATATGACGTCATCTTGATCTCTCATGGTGGTTTAGTGGCCCTGTATGTTTTCCTGCTTCTAAAGTGCATGCAATAATTCAATAAAGAAGAGTAACAAATTCTGCAGTAGGCGTACTATCATACCACTTTTCATGTCTGGATGATGTAGCATTGCAAAGTCCAACACTAAGTTCCACTTTTCTTGCCCTCTTTCATGATTTCTTGTTTTCTGATGCTAGTGATTGTATGTACTCCTATCTCTTGTAATCCTTCATCTATATCGAAAGAAAAAAGATGGAGCAGGAAGGTAGTTTAAACCAATGCTCAAATTGAATAGCTAAGCAACTGAAAAGCAAATTCGGCAGATTAATATAAGCCATACTGTAAGAGCAGTTAGATATCAACACTAAGTTCTAACAATTTAACACAAAATTCCAAAGAAAGTGATAGTGTAAGTGTAAAATTTCAAACTAATTAAGAACAGGAGGAATAGCTAGATTAATGGCCAAAGGGATAAAGGAGTTGCTCCTATTTTTGTGGATAAGAATGAGGTGCCAAACTTAAATTCTTTATGGCTCCAAATAGAAATGCACCATTGAGAAATTTTGGAGTCACAATAAGGAATTCTCATGTATAAATTCTTTTGCACAATTTAATTTAAAATGTTTACAATGTGCAACTACATGCATTTGTGCAACATATGCCCAACCTAAATACAGACTACTTTAGCTATTAAATGTAGGTTGCTTTAAAGCCGTTTAATCATAAACATTAACTCCTATTAAACCTCACAATTTAGAACATTCAAATATGATTGAATTTTGTGTGGCATGTAGTTCTACTCAGTTATACTACTATCTATAGCGTTGATACCACTAGGACTGGCATCACTTTGGAGATCTTCTCTCTAACTATCATGCCCAGAGAATGTTAGTGCAAAACACCCTACTATGTCCGCTGCTACGCAGACTGGTGTCTGTATTAAGACAGACAAAAATAGACCTTTTTGCTGTTGTTCCAGTAGCTCATTTAGAACATGTTGGTTCATGTAGACTTTCTATTGATGTCTTTTTGACCATTCATAATTTCCTCATGGCCTCATGGGTTTAATCTTTGATGTTTTCATTAGCCACGGGATGCCGTTAAAATATCATGTTTGAAGGAAAATAATTCTTTGCAGTTTGTACTTCTTTGTAGGTCATTTTGATGTAAAATGAATGCTTGGTTCGTAGCATATATTGGGAATCTTGTTATGCATTATGGTAATCTTAGTTGACCATGCTGTTCTGTTCTTGAAATCATCTATATGTGTGTGTGTGTGTGTGTATGCATATATCACACCATTGTCTTGGTGTTTCTTTTAGATTTTCATTAACCAAATCGATTTTTTCTTTTAAACTCTTTCTTGGTGGATGTAAATTTATATAAGTTATTGTTAAGAGATGTATGATACCCTGTACTCAGAAATTCCCTTTTCAACTTTTGATTTTTTTTTCTTTTGCGATTGTTAATAAATTGACAGGGTTACGGCAATTGCATTAATTGCTTATGCTTACAATTTCCCCTGCATATATATATATATTTTAAAGCATTCTATCATGCAGGTGTCCAAGGATATTAAGTATGCTGATAAGCAACCTATCGTCCCATGGGGACCTAGGTATTCTCTTCTTTATGTATAACATTAGGAAAATTTCTTATTTACTCATTCTGAGTGTTAAAGAGGTAGATAAGTTATTTAAATGCTATGGTCTCATTCTGATTTATTCATCTATGTCCACTCTACACTGATGATATTTGCTGCAAAATGAACTAATCTATAAATTATAATCAGTTGCAATTCATTGGTTGAGCTGCTAAGTTGTAAATATGATTGGTTACTGCAGATCTTGACGATTCGTTCTTTTGTAGAAGTTCTGCTCATAATTTTTTTGTTTGTAATGTAGATTATTCTACAGAGAGAGATATGGAGCAGATAGATTTGGCCTTTCTTTTCCTTTCAGAGAACTTGCTCAAACATTCCCCATAATTAATTCCATATAAGCAAACATTTCTTTGGAATCCTGGCTATTATTCTTTCAGAATCCTAAATCTCTTGATTTCAGCTTGTATCTTGCGCGCTGGGTTAATAAACCAATTCACATGCTGCAGCTCACACTGCTCCACAAAGAATGCCTATGGTTAAAAAGGTGAACGGGGAACTAATCATACAATAACTCTAATAATCCAAAGGCTGAGTCAATTGATATTTGTAATAATTTCAAAATGACATTATTACGCTTCTTTTTTTATTCAACTATTTAATCTCACCAAAAAAATGATCTAATTAAGAAATTATTTCGTTTACAAAAAAAATTGATGTTGTTTCGAAATGTAATGACTAGAAGAGTGATTGATAATAACAATCCACATAAAGAGTCAAACATGAGAGGCATTTTGTTGATGCGAGCTACAATAATGACAATCATGATTAGAATTAAGAGTTAAGGAAGTTATTACCTTATTCAATAAGAAGTTGCAAATAATATGTTTTAGGTAGTGCATCTTTTTCAGCCTATGGAATGACAATCTCAAATGCTAGCTTTATATCTGGAGGATCTGAAAATTGCTCTGTCATTCCTTTGTGCAACCAAATAATTGAAGTTTTGGCACAAAGATAAGCTGATTTAAAAACTGAGTAATGGGCATTTTCTTTTAGTCAATGTTCTTCGCTATAAATCTGGCTATTGCATGGTGATCATTTTATTCAATTTATAATGAGTTAAATTGATTAAAGATTTCAAGTTTTAAAACTGTGATGTCTTTGTCTAGATTTGCGATGCACACATAATATTTCTTGAATCCTAGCAGTTTAAAGTTATTCACATGTAATATATCTTGAAATAAAGTTACTATTTTTTTCTCTCTCTAAAAGCTAAAACTAATGTTTTTGATGATTGCCAAAACAAAGAAATCTTCATAACAAAAAAAAAAGAAAAAAAATCTATACATATGTGAAATGGAACACTTAATAAAGTTGTTTGAGTATGCTAAAAAGCTGAATTGCTTGTTAGGTTTAGAAAATTACCTTTCTCTTATTTCATTGGATCACAAGAGTTCTATTGTCATTGTCATCATTATTGATATTATTTCAATCGACGGTTTTCTAATGGATTTGTTATTTGGCTACTTGTGTACATACTTCCCTTACAAATCAGCATTCTGGGCATTAAGGCAGTCACATGATAAACATAATATCCATGAAGACGTTGAGCTTGATGTGTGAAATAAAGTATGAACATAGAATCAAGTTACATTCAGAGAGCCCTCCGTGGAAATGAAGTAGTGGAGAACCAAAGAAGATATTCTAGTTTTGTTACTACTGAAGATAAAGATGGTACTTGGGACCTGTCTATTTGGTTTGAGCGGTCTGGGAGGAGAAAGCTGGATGTCTAGAAATGGCAGAAAAAGATTTAAGGATCCTCTTCATGTTGCAACTATGTTTTCGATAGAAATAGTTGACTACAAAGTACAAACTATTCTTAAAGCTAGGTAAAATGGTTTGGATGAAACCGATGAGTTTACAATTATCGTAGTTACAGTCTTACTGTAGGTTCTTCTACATCCTATCTTTCTATATCATAAACTACTATCAAGCGGGCACGTGCAATGCTCATTGGAGGGAAAAGAGAAGAGAATGTGATAAAGTTCAATATGTTCCAATCTGTATGGGAGTTGAATTATAGGAAGAGATGGAGTCCAATCTGTTTTAGAGTTTTATGGAAGGGGACGATTTGGTTGGAAAACAAGGGGAAAAAGCATATGCGAGCGAGAAGGTTAGTGGATCATTAGTGTAATTTTTAGGATAGGTAGGAGGGGTATTTTTGCTATAAAATTGACAGTCGGAATCAAGAAAGAATATTTCCTGATTTCAAAACTGTCATTTATATATATATATATGTATATGTATAAATGTATATATGTATATGTATAAATGTATATAGTATGTTCAAGCATAGGAAAAGTTTCATGAACCAGTCAACTCTGCACTTCATATTGGTGATCACATCTTTCTCTTTATTGCTCTCTCAGCAGAAAGAAACTTTTTCATTTTTCTCTCGCTCTATGTCTCCCCTCTTTTTTATTTCTTTAATAACTTAAAGAATCGGATAGTTTATTTTCTCCTTATGATCATCCACAGAACAATGAAACCTAGCAACAGGGCTAAGAGATGTTGTATCTTATAATCACAAATACTAACCAAATATGTATATGTTCACATATGTCTGTGTATATACTAGCAACTGGGCACATGCAATGCACGTTGGATGGCAGAGAGAAGAGAAAGAGATAGAGTCCAGTATATTAGGGGTCCAGTCTGTTTTTGAGCGATTTGATTGGAAAAGGAGAGAGACCGCTTGTCATGGGTGAGAAAGTTAGAGAGATAAGTAATGTATTTTTGTAATATAAACAATAGGGATTTTCTTGCAATAAATAGGAGATGGAATCAAGAAGGAATGTTCTCTTATTCCAAAACTGCCATGTTTATATATAATATAGATTAATATAATGTGATTCTCTTCTTCCAAAGAAATTGCAAGGAATAATTTAATCTATTATGATTACTAATTCTTATACGTAGTGGCATTCTCGCAATCTGAAAAATTCATGTTCTGGGTACTTTCTGTGTTGTTATTAGTGGTCTGTTGTACTCCTACATACTTATGCTTTTAGTTTTATTAGTTCTCCTAAGAAAATTGAAGTTGCCCCTTTTTATGACCGAACATTTTCATATATATTATATATATGATCGGCATCATTGGTTTGCAGGTATTCCAGGTCTAATGTAAAAGACATGCGCATAAATATGGCAATATCTGCAGTATTTGTAAGATTTTCTGAATTTGTTAAAATAGGATTTTCTAGTTATATTTTCTAGTTATATACTGGTGTAATGTTTTTTCTGGATAAGATTGATAGTTGTATAATAATTGAATGTTATTGTTCATGGGCTTTTCACTGATGTTTTTACTCATAAAGATGAGGGGTCAGCGTTATTACCATTTCATTTCATCATTGGCCTGTGCCAGATCAATACCAGCACCGGTTGCATGATACATTTCGTGCCAGCAGAAAATACATAAATATGAATTTTTGAATGGTCAATTTTGCAAGATTTGCAGATAGTCGACCTGTTTGAAGATCTGATATGAAATTAAAATATCAAAATAACAGCATAATATAAATTATAACACACTTCTATATAATAACTTTAATATATTTTGTACAAGTAATGTGAATCCTTTTCTTTCTTTTTGGCAATCTAAATTTCCTTCTCACCATGGCCGATTTTCCATTTTGCATCATAATCAAATATCAACAGTTGCATCAGTCATGCTAGCAATTGAAAAAAATGATGCCGGAATCTGCAGTCAGATGAAGAAAACTACTATGTTTTGCAGTGGAAAATATGTTTATGATTTTATATCATATCTTCATCATATCCTTTTATTGCCATTTGTTCCATCATGCCTTCAAAACACTGATATGGATGTACATAGACAGCTTTTTGGAACTATGTAGTTCCAATTATTCAGCATCATTGGGCATAGGCTGCTTTGTAGTACCATTGCGTTTATTTTACTGGGCATTGCTTTTGTACAACTGCCAGAGAAAAGTGCACTCTTTTCTCAATTTTGTCATTAGCAGTGGATAATCAAATAATTTCATGCAATTACTTGTTCGCACATCTCTATTTTTGGTACACTTCTCTTTTTGAAACCTATATCTACCAGTGCTGCCTGTAGAAATCTGACTTACTGGGTTATATTTTACCCTGCAACTCCATTGAATCTGGTTCTTTTTGGTTCTAATATAATAAGTTTAACGTGTTCTTGGGAAGCTTAGTGGTGGGCATCGTGTCATTTTCTTTAGCTTCAACCATGGACCAGCTACCAGTTCTTCATTCACTGCATGTCAATTGCTATTGTGATCATGTTTATCTTCAGTGATACAGTTTAATGTTGCTTTGTTTTTAACTTTTGTGTATTAAAGTGAATTTGCAGTGTAAATTGTTTTACTTCTTTCACATTATGGGATTAGGACTTCATCTTTTACCTTGAAATTCAACTGGCACTTTATCAATAATTCATCTAATGGTCTGCAGATGAGGACATTTATAAATATAACTTCATGGGAATGACCAAGCAGCTGTAGAGCTTAAAATATTTTTCATCTATAGGATAATGATTATAAGTTTCATATATTTTTTTGTAATTGGTAGAGTATGTTTGTAGATCATTGTTTTAGTTTGATATAAGCAAAATATGGTACACATCTGTTAACTAACAATTTACTCATCTCTATGCATTCTGCAGACAATTTGGATTTTTATCAAACGCAGTGCTGAATGGAAGCCTCTGCAATTTCTAGCTTTCATTTTTTTCTACCGAATATTTGAGAAATTGAAATCTTTTGAGCCAGCAGTATCTCCAACTTTTACTGTGAGTAATACAAAACTAATAATGTAGGACCTGTTAGAGCTTTGATTTGTTTCTGATGAGTCATGTATCAATAGACATTAGGTTGAGAATGTCCCTGTTAAGGACTTTTGTTTTTCTGTTATGAGCTGTTGATTGACACACATTAGACTGACAGTCACAAGATTTAAGAATTTACCATATATGGATTACTGTCAAGTGGTTAAACAAATTTGCACCCCCTGATTTGCCAGTGTATGCAGTATAAGTTTATAAAACAACAGTTATTTGTTGGTTAGTACTAAAAACTTTTTATTTTCTTTTTTATGCTTCATTTTTTGCTTAAAGAGTACCACCTATAATATAAAAAGTTTATGGTTATACAATTAAGCTAGTTGCAATTGAGTTGACCAGAATAAGTGGCTCTGTGCTGCAGGAGGATGGTGAGGATGAAGGTAGGGCATTACGTATGGGAAAGCGACTACTTCGTTCTCTTTCACTGGTTTTTGGGTGTATAGCTGTTTCATCTTTGGTATGTGAATGACAAATACTTTAGGTGCTTGCTTTTTTTGTATATTGATGCTTAATTACGTTCCAAGAAAACTAAATTCACAATTTCATTCTCACTGGTTTTCCTTTTTTTTTTAGTTTGGTTTTCATTCATTTTAGTTGGTTTGATCCACTGATGGTGTTGCAGGGTTATACCGGACTACTCAACCTGATCGAGTTTCTAGGACATTACATTCCTGTCTTTCTTTACAATAACCAGGTAATTGCTTAAGGGCCTGTTTGGTATCACTATTGTCTGTGATTTAGGTTCTCTATGAATCTGTGAAATACCACATGAAGATTGATAAATTTTATTCTGCTATTTCTTTGCTTTTATTCACTCTTTGAAAGCAATAAATTTTTGCCACCGAAAGAGCTAGACTTTACAAACAAAGTTAGATAAACAAAGTGGTATTGTCTTACATGTTGTGCAGTCTAGTTGATTTTCTTCTTGGGTTTTTACAAAACAGAAACAGAAAACAAAAAGCAATATCAAACAGGGCCTAGATATTTCTTTATAATATATGCTCATATAGTTTTACCAGATCAAATATGCATGATATATACAAGCTACGAGGATTAGGACTATCCATGGATTGGATCAGATCAAGCTCCAAACTCAGACAAGAATATGATTTGATATGCAGGATGCTAACTACTTAATCATCATAACTGGACGGATAGACATTGCACATGTGCATGCACACACCACTTATGCAGATGCGAACATTTTTAGAAAAGGGATGAATGGATTAGTGCATGGAATTCTAGAGGGGTAAAAGAATTGATGATTTCGATAGTAAGGAGTGGTAGAGGGAAAGTGATGGATTGGACTTGAGAATATGAAGATAATGGGAAGTTTTATCATTTTAAGTTTTCCATATCTTTTGATACAACAATAACAAGTTTATGCCTAAGCAAGATAATTATTTGTGTCTTCCAATATTGGATAATATGTGTATCCATTGATTATTTGTCCTAAAAATGGATGAAAGGATGGCAAGTAGAGATCCCAAGGTAATACTAGGAGAGGCTTAACCACAGAACTTCTTGTCTTGCAGAAATGCATGTGTTCACTAGCATCCGGAAGCGAAGAATATTTAATGTAAGAGACAAAAGTAAGGTGGCAAAATTCTCATGGGAAGTTATACCTTCTGAAAGGTGAATTTTTGTGAAAGGGATGTGAAACCTGCAAATTCTTAGTAGGTAAAAATTGATAGTTGGACTAGATGGTAGTAACTGCATTGTCGAAGGCTCAAGGCACCATGGACTCTTGGAGCCTAGGTACAAGGCGCAATGCAAGGTGGGTGCCTGGATGAAGTGAGGCACAAAAATATTAACATACATATATAATAACAAATAAATGAATCCAGACACCTTAAATAATGAATTATCAATTTATAAACATAAATACAAATAGAAGAAGCAAAGACATGGCATGTAAAATATCGAAAAGTCAAATATAATAAGATAATAAGCTACTATGAAATAACTATTATGGTACCACTACCCAAGTATGAACTATCGTACTACATAAAGATATTAAACCACAAGCTAGCGTTCAGAGATGAAAGGTGAATTCTCCAAGCTTTAAGTCAAAACATGAAAGCAAGCATATAAATTCAGTTGTCCAGAATACAACTAAAAGGAGACCAAGGTATCTATCATGAAATCTGATCGGAGACTCTAAGTCATCATAGAAGTCCTATTCCCTAATGATCGTTATCATGATTATTATCAAGTGTAATCATATACATCTTATATGATCATTAATATGCAGGACATTATGCTTAATTCTGCTATATTCATGTGCATTTAGTGCTCATATAACTAAACTGCCCTCATGGTGTTTTGTTTGGCTCAACAGGAGCTGCTTGTTACGACGGCAACATCCATCTTGCTCTACACCATGGCATCATATTACCGATGATAACTATTTTCAGGTGTTCTGCAGGCGTTTAAAACCTAGACAGCATGTTGTCAAAATTTAGAGCTATTCTTAGTCACATGTCTGTTCTTATGTATAGAAAAGGCACCTTCACTAGGTGGCTGCCTGTTTTTGAGTATAGGGCGTACTCTTTTATGCTGCAGCATGGTTTGATCTGATTCAGGTGCAATTGTTTGGGCTTTCATTGCATGGAAATCTTGTGGTTGAGTGTTGAAGTGGCAATTTCTGTAGCTGGCGAACACTGCAGCACCAATCTTTTGATGACGGTGGTCAGTAATTCTTGTATGCGTAAATGATCATAAAACCCCTTGCAGTAATCGTTCAAGGCTTCAACCTGCTGTTATCATGAAGCTATCATGGAAATTGCCTTTGTCGAGCTTCATGCTTCTTAGGAAGAGTTGAAAGAGAGTCCAGCATCAGCTAGAAAGCAACAAAATTTATTTATTGAATCTGTCATTCTGAAACCCCACAATAAACTAACATCAGAAATTTTTTAAGATTCTTGTCATTTGCTTCATGTCAGCCCTTGACTTCTTGTGAAATTATGCTTATATTTGGGTGAGTCTTTACCTTGAATGGTTAGAGGCGTTAGATCAATCCATTCCTGATGCAGAGGAATGTAATGTCAGTCCTGTTGGACGATTAGGCTCGTCAGAAATATTGTTTTTGTAATGTTGGTTGTCTGCATCATTTTTAAATCTAGGTAGAAGGTGAAACAGAATAGTTAAAATTTGATCTGAATATAACATGGGTGAAAGCCGTGTTGAAGGATTTAGAGAACTTGTGGCAGCGGTGGAGCAGCGGGGTTGTCCAAGATAGAAGTGAATTAAACCGGTTTGGTAATGCAAGAGTTACCTGGTTCTTTTGCAATGCTTGCTTATTCGGTCCTGAAGCAGCATCTGACATGGAGAAAGGTACGCTGGCTATTGAAGCATGGAGTAGAATCTAATGGCCTACGTGGAATTGCACGACTCCTGTATGTGATGGAGCCAGGAGCAGCCTCTTTCCACATTGTTGCATGCCATTGACGTCATGACGTGTTTCGTTGGGGCGGTATTGCATGGACGATGCATACTTTGCTGTATCGTGTGTATGGATCACACTTTCATGCACGTCGATCGTTCGCCTCGTATCATGCCGTTTGAGAGCCCGCTTGCAGAAGTTCCTGCATCCCGCGTGCATGGGATTTGCCCGCAACCCTCGATGCATCAGACGTGTCGGGCGACCAAGCGCAGCTGCTCCAACATTCCCGCGAAAAAAGGAAGAACATTTTTATCCAGATAACAATCTCCTCTTATGTCCCTGAATTTATTGTTGTTTCAATCATGGTAATTGCTTTTCCTTGTCTCGTGTGTGTGTATATATATATATATATATATAGATATATATATATAGATATATATATTATAAATATTTTCCATCTTCCTTCTGTCTGCGATTGGGTCAGAGCGCAGAAACGGCTCCGTTTCGTTTGAGGAGAAGCATCCGAAACTCGAATGCGTACAGGAGGGACCTCCCGGATCCATAACTTCTCGTAAGTGCATCCGTTACTTGTTTCTTCTTGTTGTTTTCTTCATGTGGAAATTTGGGGCGAAAGAGATGATGTCTCGCTCGGAATTCGGAATCGTTAGGTTCGGATCTGATCGTCATCGGAGAATTGATGATAGGCCTTGGCATAGAGGACGCGCGTCGTCATCATCATCCTTGTTGTTGTGATCATTGTCATCATCATCAATGGAGACGGGGCTGCCGGACTCTTTGCCCGCTTGCCTGATGCTTTTCCGGTGGGCCCCACCCAAGAGCTCTCTCAGATGGAATGGCCGATCTACCTAATTATGGGAATCCTGATCGTGATCTCGAGCAGGTCGCTCCGTCTCCGTGCACACTTTGAATTGTTTGTTTTCTTTGGTGTATATTTGCATCCTTTTAGGTTTGTGGTTCGCTGTTCTCGATCCATTTGGCAGTCGAATGCATGAAGTTATTGACAGTGAATCATTGCAAGTTGGCTGACAATGATGATGTCCTTGTAGTAACTCCATGCCGCCTGTGGGTGCAAGAGCCAAGGCAGGGGGTCTGTTATGGACCCAAACAAAAACGAGAATGTTATAGACCAAGAGAGTGATGAACGTTATGTACTGAGTACTTACCTTCAAACTTAACATAAAAGCAAGTATGGACTAAGAAACTGGTAATCAATAAAAATTATGCGTTCTTACTTATGCATGCACAACATAGAAGGTACTAAACATGTATCAGTAGTATTAGTGGCTTGTGTTGCAGTACATTGGTTCAATAAACTATGGTTCAGGCTGATACTTGTGACATGAATGCATGCTCTTTGATTTGTGTCCTCGCCCATTGTACCATCCAAGCTTGTAGATTACTTCTTAACATATCATATATTTGAAGTCATAGAATTTACTGTAAAAAGCATCTTATCTAATTTATGTTATTCTTTTCATGCATACATTTTGTATGAGTTGCATACGTTCTTAAGGCTTTTTTACTTTCAACCGGCACTCACCTTTTGTATGCCTTAGAAACTAAATTATTGTTGAAATGAAATTGTCATGCTTGAATGTTAAAAGAATCTCTACTGTATGTAGACTATAACCAAAAGTAGTGCAGATTCAAGTTGGTCGTTCATGTTACCTTACTAATAATAAGATGATGAGATGGAGGCAAAGTTGGCAAACTGATCCATAGTTGAAATATTAATAGCTATGGCGTCTTTTAGATGCTTACAGTCAAGTTATTTTTTCCAATATAACTATGTACAGATTGGTTTGTGGTTTCATCAGATGGCTTTAAAGGAAGGGTTATGGCAAAATCTCTAGCTATGAAATGATGTAGGTTATCTATTAGGTGTGGTGCTTCATAAATTGCTGAACTCACCAACTTTTGCTAGATTGTCTCTCTTTCTTTATCCCTTTCAAAAATAGTATGTGGAATAAGTGGAGTATTATGATATATAATGGAGAAGTTTCATTGGTTTTTCAAGTTCAAACACACTATGACTTCCCCTCACAGCCCTGCTTTGTGTTTAGCCATGTTCTTGTGAAAAGTTGTGTTGATGTTTTATATTGCACTAATGCATGATCATTAGCATATTTTACATTTTCTATTTTTCTTGAGAAAGATTTGCATCTGCTTTTCTGTAAACTTGTACTTGTTTATCTTCTTGGAATCAAGTGGTTTGCTCATCTTTTTGTAATTGTTAGAAGTCAATTGTCACGGTTTATGGATGATTTGGATCCTCAATTCTTACTCTATTTTGTTATTTATTTTGAAGGCCTTTATTGCTTTAAAGAAAGGTAGCCAATTAATCAAGTATAGCCGGAAAGGAAAACCCAAAGTTCGTCAATTCAGACTCTCCAGTGTGAGTTATAATTTTCTTCAGGGTTTCAGAGTAATATGATTTAAGTGGTCATGCCTTTTCAAACATATGGTATATATTCCAGTATTTCTTTCTTTAAAAAATTGGGACAAAGAAGATCACCTCTATATTATTTTATTTTTTTCTGACTTTCTTGGTTTTAATCAAGCCACTAGATAACCACTTCATTAGATGGTGTAGTTTAATGAAACATCTACAGTTGATTTACTGGAACTTGATCCATTACCTTAAATGCCCTTGATAAATTCATATCTTGAAATCAAGTTTTCTTTAATTTTTTGGATGCGCCATGCATATATCTTTTCTGTTATTCTATATATCTGGTCTTCAACATTATATTTAGTTTTCTCTTTGTCTTTGCTGCCACTTACACTCACCATGAAAATGACCATACCTGATGCGCACGTGTCTCACTAATGAGATATGTAATTTCCACATTTCCCTAGTTATGATGGTATCAAAGCTCAAATGTATTTGGGACCTCTGCATGAGAGCTTCTGGTTGTTGCTGCAGGAGGTTGGCGAAGCATTTCAGAAATCATTGAATTGAAAAATCATACCTAGAGCTTCACTCTTCCTATGAACTTTGACAGCCTCCCCCATCTTTTAGTTTAAAGAAGAAAAGTAGCTGTAGAGAAAAAAATGGAAACTCTTTATAAAGCAGAAAAATTAGGATTCAAGGTGTTTCTCACATTTCTTATTATTTTGGAGTGAAGAGAAACTTTTAGAGCTCGGCCAAGTCTCAAGTTACATCTGCCTTGCATCTTATTGATGATCCTACATATGTATCTCTTAGTGCAAGACAGGATAATGAGGTTCAACTTTACAATGAAACTAGATCAGCATGCCAACTAGGTTACAATCAAATTAGGTCTGCATGTATACTAGATTAAGAACAGGGGTGGCAATCAGGTCAGGTTGGATACAAGATACATCAAAAATCTGTCAACCTGAATCTAACCTGTTTATTAAATGGGTCAAAAATCCAGATCTGAACCTGACCATTTTATTAAACTGGCAATCTAGCCCAATCTACAACAGGTTGAAATAAGTTAAATGGGTTAAATGGTTAAGCATTACAACCCCTAATAAGAAATTGACTTTACAAAATATCAAAGAGCGCAATTAAGAGAATCTAGGATCCGAAACACAGAACTTGTTGATTGGAAATATATTGCTGAATGTTTCAGATATCATTTCAGTACACCTTAGTATTCCTTACACTGATCATTTTGAGTAGTTGGTTCATAAATGGACATTACTAAATCGCATGAATGACTAACTCAAAATATAGATCCCCAAGGCCAACATTTTGCAGTGGAACATCTGTTGCTGGACATATATCAAAGAGAGTATCTATGATTTTGTTTGAAAAACTGCTTTGGGTCAATAATGATTCAGTTGAACCTTAGGAGGCATGGCGAAAAGACAAGGTTATAGCATTCTGCAACTTTATTCACAAATTTAGTACGAAGCTTTTGGCATACAGATTGTTGCAGTAGATTTTATATTTGTGAATCTTGTGAACTGCTCCATAAGTTCCAGCTAAATAGAGCAGACTGTTGATAGTACTAGTTTGTTTGACTCAGATGTTGGAAAGGCTTGTGGATCTATAAGTATGTGGATGGAGCTTCTCATTCTTGTGCTTCAGCAAATAGTTCCCAATGACAAGTGGATTCAATGGACAAAAACCTCCAAATTTAATGTACCAATAGAGTCCCTAGTGATAAAAAAAGGTTAGGATTGTGAAAGCAATAAGATATATTGTGAGTAATAGATGGGATGCAAGCTATGATACTCTCGAACAACAAATCAGATGCAAGCTGTGATCATCAGTTTCTTGGCTGTTGACAAATTAATTTCTACTTTCTCTGTTAATTTGCTAATGTGACCTCATGAATTAAGCATCCCTGAGGAGGGATCCTGTTTCCCCCCTAATCTTTCCTTTTACACTGCCTTCTGTTCCTGATATCCTGAAATTTCCATGACTTTGATATCAACCAGTATGTTCAACCTTGCACCCATCCTTTTTTGTATTCTGGGATCTAAAGACATAAAGAAGCTTGGTGGTTGCTGTGAGGTGAATGGATTATATTATCCCAGTTATAGATTGTAATGTTTATGTAGGTGTAGCATGGTGGTCAAGTCTCTCTCCATATTAAAGGCATACAAGATTCAGACATCTTCTTTGGGAATCTTAAACTTTTGATTCCTTTGCTAGAGCCAGTGACACATTTAGATTGTGAAGTTTGTCAACTGGATGAGCATCATAGTCTGTTATTACGTCCTCATGTAGGAAGAAGTTTTTCTGTCCCTTTTAGATTAATGAGTTCAAGCATTGAGGATTGGCTAGTCTTCAGCAACTTTAATTTTTTTTAATTGTTGTTAGTCTTCACTGATGTTTATTCTAGGATGGCTTGTTAATATTTAAAGAAACAGGAAGAAAAGTATGACACCATTTTTACAATTTCTGGGAACTTAGAGCCAACAGTTTCTCTGCATGTTAAAATGGTTTCTCTGGGTGAGCTCTGTTTATTCTTTTCATGAGTACTTATGAGAAATTGACATGAAGAGCCATGAAGGTAAGTTTGCTGTACTATATGCTTTATTTGCATCCTCCCAATGCTATATTTCTTTTTAAGCTGTAAGGCAGCATTGTGTTTTAAAGATACAATTGCTAGGAATTTGTTTTGAACTTTCCAAAATTATTTTCCATCTCGCACGATGTTCAAAATTTTGGTCCTCGTATTGTGATTAACAAGCTATTAGAAGACATACCACTTCAGAATTATTTCTTTAATATGTAAATTACAAGTATTATTAGTGGATACATATTTAGATTCCATTAAGTAGTTTATATTCATTGGTTTTCTTGATACTATCACAGGATGGAACAACACTAATTTGGTTTTCACATAAAAAGGAAAAGAGTGTTAAGTTAGCTTCCATCTTGAAACTCATTCCTGGACAGAGAACTGTAAGTTCCAGCATGTCAAGAACTGAATGATATTTTTAATTTGAATCTATTTCTGAAAAAATGCAGTCAAATCTGCATAATCTAATAATTCTAAATTCAAGTTACAGTTATAGATGGAAGTTTATTCCTTGGTTTTCTTTTCTATAGGCTGTTTTCAAGAGATTTGCACGGCCCGAGAAAGATTATTTGTCGTTTTCTCTTATTTACAAGAATGGCGAACGGTCCCTAGATTTGGTTAGTAAAAAAAGTCTTCAATCCTTATAGGTTATATATGCTAATTATTTCTCATGAAATTAAAATCCATGTTTGAATTATGTTTACTTTTAGATTTTCCTTGTCTACAGATTTGCAAAGACCAAGCTGAAGTCGAGCTCTGGTTTACAGGCCTCAAAGCTTTGATCTCTAAGGGGGGCCAACACAGACGTACTAGGACTGATGTACCTAGTGATGGATTTTCATTTTCTGATGTATGCTTTCCTAAAGTCTTAGTTATATCTAATCCATTTTACAGTTACATAATTCGTATGTTTTGTTTTGGATGGTAATTTTCATTTCAAATAATGACTGGTTGTACTAATTAGACCCTCGATCTTTTGTTTATATGTGGAGAGTAATTTGATATTTTGGAAAAAATTATTAGAATAATATTAGACATCAAAAATATCTGATGAGATCACTGTTTCTATCAGCTAGAAAAATTCATAATCTTCCTATGTCATTCTTTTTTCTAGCTACACAACATGGTTCTTCAAATGCAGATGGTGCGTTGCTATTTTGAATTCGTAGCAACAAATAGATATTGTGGCCTTGTGGTTATAAAGGGTTGTAATAACCTTCAAGCACCCCTCTTATTAGCAGCAAGGTTCAAAATATTATGCATTGTGCTTTGATCACCCCACAACCAAGTTAAAACCATGCACCGCATACCAAGTTTTCACGGTGTTCAATCCATAGAAACCTAGGCACTTAGTACATTCTAGGATTTATAATCAAGTCTTTGCTATTTTTTCTCTTTTTAATGCTTTGCAAATATAATTTGTCATCTTGGACATATTAAACTTGATTTATGATGTGAAGGAAAATGAGTTCTAGCTTAATCATCGATACATTATAGTCCTCCAAAATAAGGGGTGTTGATAACTTGATATCCTTTTAATATGTAATACTGGTTTGTAAACTTTAATAGTTTTCCATTTTGGCTTCTTATCTTCAATTTAAACTTTTTGGTGGTTTTTCAATTTTATGTATTCCAATGAAGTTATGTCATTTATATTTATAGGGTTATTCATTGTCAAGCTATTATATTTTTTGGCTGAATTCTGAAAGATTGGTTTTAAAGTGCTTTCAAAGAATATCTTTTGTCATCGTCATCCAAACCAAATAATTCAATAAATAAAACTTTTTAAACGGTAACTTTACTAATTACAAATGCAGTCGTCTATTTATTTCCATAGTTGGCATTGTATGATGCAGTCTGTTTAAGACGGACCAACATGAATATGAAGCATGGTGTATTCTTGGATTTGTCTCACGGTTTTCCTTTGAAGCAAGTCTTTTTCTCCCACATGCTGCGAACATGCTTCATGTATATTCTAGGCGATTAATTTGGAATTCCCAATGCAAAACAGCTATATTTTGTGGATTTTCTTATCGGCTTTTTAAATTGGGTCAGACACATATCAATACTCTGTTTTCTTCTCAACATGCCCATAACTATCAAATTTTAAACCAAATACTTAAGAACTCCAGATCTCACTTCCCATTGATTATATTGTCTTACTTTTATGCTTAACTTGCCGTGCCTTGGACATTTTTCTTATCAATTTATTTTGAGCAAGCAAGAAAAGAAGTACATGTATTTTATATGCGCATATATTTGTATCTGTGTGTTTATAACCTTGTGTGTGTTGGCTATTAACTTATTACGGTTTGAAATTGTACTCATCTTATTGTTCATAAATAACTTCATATATCTTTTATTTTTAGGATGGAGGAGATTCTGTTCGAAATGCTCATTCTTTTGGTGCAACAGTAGAGGTTGCCTCCTGTAGTTTTGCGCCTTATTTTAATTCGGCAAGATCAGATGTGGGATCAGACGGTGCAAAAATGCATATAAGAACAAATACGGTAGATGGCAGTCGACTTAGTATTTCCAGTGCACCAAGTTGCTCTAGTCAAGGTTCTGGACCAGATGATATTGAATCCTTAGGTGATGTTTATGTCTGGGGAGAAATATGGAGTGATGGGACCTTATCAGATGGCCGTGCAAGTTCCTTCTGTCAAAGAACAGATGTCTTACTTCCAAAACCTTTAGAGTCAAATGTTGTTTTAGATGTTCATCAGATTGCTTGTGGTTTCAGACATGCTGCTCTTGTTACAAGGCAAGGGGAGGTATTTACTTGGGGTGAGGAATTTGGTGGACGGCTAGGACATGGAACTGACACCGATGTGTGTCAACCTCGTTTAGTTGAAACTTTGGCAGTGTCAAATGTGGACTATGTTGCATGCGGTGAGTTTCATACTTGTTCTATATCTACTTCTGGTGACTTGTTTACATGGGGGGATGGTGCCTTTAATGCGGGACTTCTTGGCCAAGGCACTGATGTCAGCCACTGGATCCCTAAAAGAGTTTCTGGCCCTCTAGAAGGATTTCAAGTCTTGTCTGTTGCATGTGGCTCATGGCATTCAGCACTGGCTACTTCAGATGGAAAATTATTTACATTTGGTGATGGAACATTCGGTGTTTTGGGCCATGGTGATCGAAAGAGCATTGCATACCCTAAGTCAGTTGAATCTTTGGGTGGACTGAGAACTATCAAGGTTGCATGTGGAATATGGCATACCGCAGCCATTGTTGAGGTAATGGGACAGACAGGTGTAAATGTTATTTCTAGAAAGCTATTTACCTGGGGTGATGGAGATAAAAATCGTTTGGGTCATGGCGACAAAGAGGCACGGTTGATCCCCACCTGTGTCTCATCACTTTTTGACTACAACTTCCATCAGCTGGCCTGTGGACATACTATTACTGTTGGCCTTGCTACATCTGGACACGTTTTTACAATGGGTAGTACTAATTATGGCCAGCTGGGGAATCTGCAATCAGATGGAAAACTGCCTTGCTTGGTGCAGGGTAGATTGGTTGGTGAGTTAGTTGAAGAGATTTCATGTGGAGCTTATCATGTTGCTGTGCTGACTTCACGAAGTGAAGTGTATACATGGGGAAGAGGTGCTAATGGAAGATTGGGACATGGAGATGTTGAAGACAGGGAAACTCCTACCCTTGTTGAAGCACTGAAAGATAGGCATGTGAAAAATATTTCTTGTGGTTCAAATTTCACAGCATGCATTTGCATTCACAAGTGGGTATCTGGTGCAGATCAGTCTGTCTGCTCAGGGTGCCGACAAGCATTTGGGTTTACTAGAAAGAGGCACAATTGTTATAATTGTGGTCTGGTACATTGCCATGCTTGTAGTTCTAAAAAAGTGCTGAAAGCTGCACTGGCACCAACACCAGGCAAACCTCATCGTGTATGTGATTCATGCTATACGAAGCTCAAAGCATCAGAAGCTAGTAATGCATCTACAGTTAAGAAGAGGAACATAATTCCTCGTGGCTCCATTGATAGTAGGGAGAGGCTAGACAGGGGAGAGGTCAGAGCTTCAAGGCTTCTCTTGTCACCAACTACAGAACCTGTTAGATGTGTTGACGTTAAATCAGTCAAGAATGAAATGAAGTCAGATACTCCATCTCTAATACGAGCTTCCCCAGTTCCATCATTGTTACAGCTGAAGGATATTTCTTTTCCTAGCTCCCTGAGTGCAATTCAGAGTGCTTTAAGACCAATTGCTACATCAACACCTACACCTGCTGTCAATGTCATACCTGCATCTCCATGCTCACGAAAGCCAAGTCCTCCACGTTCTGCAACTCCACTGTTCTCTAGAAGTATCATTGATAGCCTAAAGAAGACTAATGAACTATTGGACCAGGAAGTCTTAAAGTTGCAAGCACAGGTATGCATTAGAATTATTTCATTATTAATTTTTGATTCTGTGCTGTTTTGCCATTCTTTCCCTTGTTAAATGATAAGGGACTTTGATCGACACATGCCCCTTCTGTAGGTCAATAATTTGAAACATAAATGTGAAATTCAAGATGCAGCACTGCAGAAATCAGAAAAAAAGGCTAAAGGAGCTAATTCTCTGGCTGCAGAAGAGTCTGCCAAGTGTAATGCTGCAATGGTGTTTATTAAGTCTCTTCAATTGCAGGTATCCTGCACTTTATTTTCTCAAACTATCTGCTTTGTTCTGGTTTCTGATGATTTTTTTTTGGATACCAAAAACTAATTATCTTTCTTACTTAAAATTCATGTTCTAGAATATTAAGATTTTTTTTATGTACTAATATTTATACAATTTTATCCAAGGTCTTAAATCCCATAGGATGGGGCCATCTCCATGTTTTCTGTAGAATGGGATGTGCTGCCATCCTGCCCTGTCGTGACACTTGGGACAGAGGATGTTAGGATGCACCGACCAGGACTTTGGGACTGTGGCGGGATGTGTCACACTTGAGATGGTACCCCATCCTGGCATCCTACAGGATGTCCCACGAGGATTTGAAACCATGCTTTTATCTTTAATAATTTTTAGATTATATATTTCAAAAATGTGACTACCATAGTCTGAAAATTCAGAAGCATATTTGATATGGATTCTATTGTTGCATAATTGATACAGATCTTATCATTATCATTGTCCAATATCTTCCTTAATTTTTATTCCAGAACCATTGTCATGTTTATTCCTACTGTTTGACCAAATTGAAGAGATTTATTGGAGTGTTTAACAAAGTTCCATCTGGGAAATTCAGTACAAGTGTAAGCCACATGGAAACAAACAACTCAAGGGTATAAATACCTGCACTTGGTGGCATACTGAATGTGATTGAAAATTTAGTCCAGGTCAGTACCTGGTGATAAGCCATAAACTTGGATCTGAGTGTTCAGGAAATAATATTAGAAGTGAAAAATATGAAAAATACGGTACTATAAAATATAAAGCTTATTCCAGTTTTTTGATGACATATCTAGCAAGTAGCAAGTCTAGAATTTTTTTCCATATTACAACTCTAGCACCATTAACAAAGAAGGTTAAAGAAAATAAAAATAGGTTGCGAATTGAAGCATATATACATCTGACATGCATGCGTTGATTTATAAATAAAGTAAAAGAATAGTTTAAATTTTTAACTTTTAGAATTAATACCTTTCATATGATTATATATTTCTTTTAGCAAAACTGAAGAATAGGCTGGCTACTTTAAACTAAAGCACAGAATGACAAACTAAACTCCATTAGAACTGCTCATGATTTACCACATGATTGAAGCAAAATGCAAAAGGAATTTTACATGTTAATTATAACCAATTTTGTGCATGCTTTTTGAAACTCAGAAATTCAAACATTCCCAGTAGAGTGATTTTTTTGAGAGCCTGAATATTGTATAGAAATGAGAATACATGCTTTTATTATGTCTTTTGACTTAAAAGCACTCATACCACTGGTAGCAGTCTAAACTGCTCTAGACTGGCTAGTGCAGCTGGTTCACTTCCTGGTGCAACCAATTTCTGTCATATCAATCTCTCCCTACAGTTACTGACTGCTGATCTCCCCATGCCCCATAAACCCACCCTTCAGCCTACCGATATGCCCTTAAGCTTACTTTTAGAACTCAATTGTAGTTAGGAATTGCAAACATAACCTGATTAGCATTCATGTTTGTGTGAATTAAGTAATTTGAGTTCTTTCATTTCTCATCTCGGGAACATCGAACAAAGGGGATAATGTTTGACTCTAATCTAATTTCTGACCTCTTCTCCAACTACTTCTGGTAAGCTTGGTGTATGCCAAATAGAAAATGAAGCATTTTAACTAGAATAAATTTAGAAAGGTATGGAGTAGGATGTCTTGATCATAGTAAGTTTGGTAATGTTAAACTCTTATTGCTCTTTCTAATAGGCACTTGGTGCTAGAAATGTAAAATGAGTCAGTTTATGTGACAGATTTGAATCAAACTAGCCTTTGTATTAGTCAACTCTGGACTCATTATGGTTCAAAGCCACCTCTGAGAAGGTCAAGGAATCAGAATTCAAACCTGGTTCTACATCCAGATTCTGATACCCAGTAAGAAAACGGCTCTCAAGACAGGTACAGGGTTCACGTAAGGATTTATTCAGATCCTTCTTTTTAGTCTTGAGAATATGACCTTCATCTACAATACTTTCACTCTTGTCACTTTCAAATTTCACTTGGAAATGTTATTTGTGGGCTGATTCTTTCTTTATTTTGAACAAATGAAGCAACACCAAATGACCTGAGGGTTCCTTATATTCTTTATGCTTTAGAAGAATTGGTTTCTACTATTATGTCGCTCATCTGCTTCTTTTACTATGAAGATGAAGGATATGGAAGGAAAACTGCCTCCTGAGGTTGAAGACAGCTTACAAGCCTTGCAAATTGAAGCAGAAGCATTGTTAAGAAGTAACAGAAGCTGTGGATCACAATTTTCTGCATCCTTGGCAATGGATTCTCCGGAACATGATCGATCAAACCTTGCCATTGAAGGAGTTGTTGATGTCCATGACCCAAGGATGGAAAATCATGGTGATGAAGTAGAATTATTGCAAAATTCTACTGATACGAATGCTCCACATATATTAGCTGTCACCAGGGAGGCTACACCTTCCCAGGGTGTTGAGACTAGCTCAAGATCATCTGGTAATTCTACACCGAGGCACAGTAGCCATGGAGAAGCACAACTGATTGAGCAATTCGAGCCTGGTGTATATGTGACTCTTGTTCAGCTCCAAGATGGTACTAAAGTTTTCAAGCAGGTCCGGTTCAGGTATACTCCTGCTTAAACACAATTCACTCACATTCAAAGGTCATGGAGACAGATGCCCTCTCACTTGTCTTTTAGGGAACATGTATTCTCTTTTGCAATCATCTATTCAAATATTCTCTATTTTCACATGCAGCTGCCTTTATTCAGCATATGAAAATTTAAAACTTATTTATCCATACTCAGAATATAGTTGCAATATATATTAAGATAGCAATTTATGTGCATTAGATAAGTATGCGTAAAAGGTTCTGCTCTTTGTGGTTTTTTTTCTAAAAAAGTTCATTTGTTACTGTTGGAGCAGCAAACGAAGATTTGCTGAGCAACAGGCTGAGGAGTGGTGGAAGGAAAATCAAGAAAGGGTGTTAAAAAAATATAATCATCCAGCTCATACTACTTCCTCACAATCTATGAGTGCGCCACCTGCTGCGGAGGAACAGGTCGCATCATCTGAGGCCTAGCTTTGCTGAGATCTTAAACTACAATACCATTGATGAGGAGACTCACCAAGTCCAATTTCTAGAAGGGAAGGATACCATGTCCATATATTATCGTATAGAAATATTGACGGAAGAAAGACTTTCTTTTCAAAAGGTTGAAGTTGAAGGCATTTTTTTCACAGGCTATAATAATTTGTGGAATAGGTGATGATCCATAAAAAAGCTAGCAGTGTGATTGTCAAACTTCTGTTCTTTATTCCATTGTATTTTCTTCTTCTTCCTCCTTTTTTTTAAAAAAAATTTCTGCTGTTCTTGTCACCATGTACAGGAAATACTGATCACTTATGCTTGTCGACTGAAGATTGCCTTGAATTCAATTACCTCGTGACTCAAGGTGCAATTCTTTGTAATTGCTTCCCTACAACTGACTAGGGTCTGTGATTCTCTACCTCTCGGCTTTTTTTTTTTTTTGGTATATTGGCAGCTCACCCATATCCGGTGTGAGCACAATCCAAAGAGTCAGACGATTGAAGAGAATATAAAGGAAGCAAAATAGAGTCGTGGGTCTTCCTGATAAAATCTCTGGAATGATGAGCCGCATAGGATGCCGCCTAATCTGCAGTGTTATTAGCCTCTCTGAAGACATGGGTAGTCCGAAAGACGATACATTCGCCGAACAGTCGGCGGATATCATGAAGCAGTCGCATCCTCCTGACGGCACTTCCAGGCCCAAGATCCCCTGTTGGCTTGAATCTTATGCATTATATTTTTATTTTTATTTTTGGTTTCTTTTCTGCAAATAGTGCATTTATATTAAAAATGTTGCACGAATCCAAGCAACTAAAAATAATATCTTGTCTACATGCGCGCTTGTCTATTTGCATGCATCTTGTGATTTAGTATACAATTAACACAAATTCTGCCCCCAACAAAAAAGGGAATAAAAAATTCTGTCTTAATATACATGTCACTACTAGATTGGATGTTATAAAATTTAGTAAATCAGTGATCATCTCTTTGCAAATTCCACAGTAGTTCTCTCTTTCCCTTCTTGGGGGGTTAAATATGAATTGTGAGAGAGGCTAAACTCGCTTGCTTGGAGGTTCGTAATCACTGACCCTCCGAAACCAAAAACTCTTATATTGACCTTTAGAATAAAATCTAATTTAATTTTAATGGATCGGACCTACCTAAATCCCGAGTCCAACTGCCTCATTAAATCGACGCGGCGAGTCTCTATAACACACCACAAGAAACGCGTTCCGTTTACGCTGAATAGTAAAGTAGTTGGCAGTTACCTGTACCACCAACAATAAATAAATAATATTTTTTTGAATAATCTCAGCGAGAAAAACAAAAGAAAATCATAAAAGTAGAGTAGATTAATTGCACCGTTGAACTCGCTTCCGGGTAGGAGACCCAGCTCTTTATCTTGAAGGGTTAAAATCTCCGCTCTTTCCTCCCCAGTTTCCTCCGCTGCTCAAATATAAAGTCCGTTTGGTTTCCAACAAAGTTCAAAACTTTCGAAGCTTTTCGGAATCTTCGGATTCGGGTTCTTTCCGAATCGCTGGCGGAGGGCGGAAAGATGTCCCAATTTTGTGACCATGTCGCTCGCTTGGAAGCGGAGAGGAAAGTTCGAATCTTTTGAACTGTGGAGGAATTTTTGGCTTCTGAATCCTTACATAAACCCTAGCGGACGGTCCAAGCTGCAGAATTTTGGGCGCAATCCAAATTAGGGATTTTGGTGCTGTTCTTTTGCTGCTTGAAATCTTGGGAGTGACCACTCCTGGGATTCTCTTTTGTTTTGGGGCGTAATTAGCGTTTCGGAGGTAGACTACTGATGGGGGCACAGCAATCCAAGGATGAGTTGCTCTACCAGCAGGTTAATCACGGCAACATTGAAGGGATCAGGGCTCTTCGCCATCAAGGTGCCGGATTGGAGGTAAGCCTCTGCGTGTCTTCTATTGTTGGATTCTTTAGTATTTTTTGGAATTATGGGTGGATATAATGCTGGATTGGATGGATGGCATTTTTTGGCAGTGGATGGACAAGAAAGGGAAGACCCCGTTGATCCTTGCATGCATGAGGCTTGATCTCTTGCATGTTGCAAAAGCTCTGATTGAGATGGGTGCGAATGTGAATGCCTACCGACATGGTAAGAAGCTTTTTCTCCTGCCCAGTTATGATTCTATTGCCATGTATATGAATTGACTACTTGAACAAGTTGGGTTACTGAAAGATCCGTGGCAAGGTATTGCAATTTAAGTGCTGGACCCCGTACTGGTGCCCAACGTGATGGTACGGTCCAAGATTGTGAACCATGATCTGTAGGTTATTGTTATATAGAAAAATTGTTGAATGTCTGTGAATGGATTAACCTTGGACCCATTTGTCGGGGTCTGGCGTTGATATGAGGTGTTTAACATGTTGTTTGATTCTTACAACTTTTGGTAAACTCATTGATGGTTAATTAGAGATGGAAGCCATGCTGCATTAGTTTAGCTCTGCAACGACAACATTGAAAGCGATTCGTATTCTATCATCATACCTAGTGATTGTAAAATGAGAAATGGAACTATTTTTCTAGTAAGTGTGCTTGGTGTCTAGTATGTCCGCATGACTTTCAATGCTTGAGGAAAATGAAAAACATTTGAATTGCTCAACTAATGTAGCACATGCAAGTAGATGAGTTGGAAACAAGATCTACGTATGGTGTTTGGGTTGTCGTTTGGTTGTTGGGATAAAGTTTAATGTTTTATGAGTCCTAGGATTTTGTTAATACTAACGAAAGTTAAAGAAAGATATGGATTTAATATGTGAAGGGTTCTAGATGAGTACAAGGTGCTTGCTGGATAGTGTTCAAGTTCGAGTGGGAATGCCTTGTCCTGCTGGGTTAAGGAGTGACTGTTATATATACATATTTACTGATAGAACCAAACATTGCTAGAGGGAAAACAAATGATTTTTTTAAGTGTGCACTTTATCTCTTCGGCACCTATTTTGTCCATGCATAATTAAATTGCAGGTTCAACAACTGATATCATACTCTAGGGGCCAGCCAGCATAACTATGATGATAGATTGAGTGAGCAGCACCTGATAAATTGAGTGACATCAAATGTGCAAACTGGAGATCAAAAGGCAGATCAACATGATGGATTGTAAGACTTGGGGGCAACTGCTTGGGTTCAACTGGAAAAAAGATTGCACATTGAAGCATCAAGATGTTATGCCTGTTTGGATCTAAGGAGTTAATGGACATTCGAAGAATGTCCATGCCCAGATGGTCAATGAGATGGAGTGCTAAATGCTCTCTCGAGCATAGTAGGCACTGTAATAAAACTGGAAGAAGAACAAAGTAGCCTACTTTTAAATCTACCAAGTGCTGGATGAGGTCATCTACAAGATCTCAAGTGGGAAAACAGCAAAAAAGACTGCAAATATCTGGAGAAGATGAATGACAAAATCTAGGGAGGAAAATGAGAAACCAGATTGGCTCATGAGAATGGTGACCACTGCAGTTATTCCTGTGAACCATCTCATGATTATGAGAAAATGCATCTTATTCTCACACTTTTCTTGTTGATGATTAATTTGATTCTATATATAATGCATGCACTAAGACTGGGAATGGGTGATATAGACAATGAAGAACAGCTAGATCAATAAGATCAAGGAGCCTATTGCAGAAGGTGGGTGCGTTTTGATTGAAAAGCTCTTCAAATCAAGATGCATGCATCCAAAGTGGTTTCAACATGAAAAACACGAAGTTTTAGTGTACATGATCATGATGAGCTGGGGAACAAGACACTAGATCAAGTCAAAATTTTGATTACACAATGTTCATTTATTGTGATGGTGTACAGCTCATCAAAGAAGTTCTGAAATTTTGGAAGCATGGATGGCACAGATTCGTTCATGAAACAATCGCTGGTGCAGTATTATGCGACAAAAATAGCACTCTCAGTATTAGTGCATGGTGGAATTGGTCATCTGACTTAAAGGAGGATGTTGGAGTGTAGTGTGGAATACCTAAGGTGTTTTGGTTGGAGTCTAGTTGTCTAGTTAAAGCTTAATATCTTATGAATTTTGGGACTTTGTTTAATATCAGGAAAGTTAAGAAATATAGGGGATGAAATATGCAAAGTGCTTTAGATGAATTCAGAAAAAATGCACAGCTGGTTGTTGTTTGAGTGGAAAGGCCTTGGTTGGCCGTGATGGAAATAAACATAGCTGGAAAGGAATTATTTTAGATTCTTTTTGTCTATGCTTTATCTCTCTCCTTTTGTCCTATTTGTTCCATGCCGAACCTGGGGGTTCAATATAACTTTGCGTAAGGTTTATTTAGATACTTAGGTGCTTACTCTATATGGGGTCTATGCTTTAACCATATGAAAGCATTCATGCCACAGATGCAGTCTATTGACTCTATAGGAAAGCTAAGAGATCTACTTCGTGGAATATTTTATAGGAACTTTGGATGTTAGGGCATTACGCCTGCCTGCTAACAGATAGGTTCTGAGATTGATACATTTACTTTTTGAGAGTGTATATAGTGGTGCTATATCAGCACAGCTTTTTATTTATGAATGATTATTTAGTTATTTCACAGTTGATCATTATTGGGCTTGGCTGTAAAAGTTCTGTGCTTCTTTTTTGCACTGCAGGTGGTCATGCAGGAACTCCACTGCATCATGCTGCAAAAAAAGGCCTTGAGCAAACCGTTCATCTACTTCTCTCTCATGGAGGTACATCTTGTCAAAAATTATGTTTGATTTTTTTTTTTCTATTACAAACTTGCCTTATCTGCTGGGCTTTCGTGAATACTGAATCCTTGCTGAACTTTTTCCAGCAAATCCGTTCATCATGAATGATGATTGTCACAGTGCACTTGATTTGGCTAGACAAAAGGGGCACTACAATGTTGTCCATGCCATTGAGGTATGCTTGATGCTACCAGAAGCTTTTTGAATTTTAATCCAGGTGTATTAGATGATTCATTGTTGTTTGTTGTTTATACATTGCACATGGTAAGAATGTGTTTTAATTAACTTTTGTTCAGAGTCGAATATGCCTTTTTTCTGGCTGGCTGCGAGAGCATTACGGACCGAGCTTTTTGGAAGCATTTGCTCCAAAATTGATGTCAAGAAAAATGTCTGTACAGGTTTCAGTTACATAGTTTAAGTTTCCTTTTCTGAATGTGATCTTTTTTCCTATGTAGACAGCTATGTAGATTTTGGACTATTTTAAGTTACAGATTACATTGTATTTGAATTTTTTGTACCTGTTGAAAGGTTCAACATACATTCTGATCATCGTCGTACTATTTTTTTACAGTTGGGCTGTGGTTTTACCTTGTGATTCCCATAATCCAACAAAGCCTCTGAAGTTTGAGTTAGCTATATATCCTGAGCGGCAGGTATAGTAAAGAAGCATCAGCTAATGATTTATTCTTCAATCATTTAATCCTATAAATAATTTTCTTCTTTCTTTGTCCAATGAATTTCCTTCTATTTAAAAGTACACATGATTTTACTATCTAGGGGTAGCTTCTCATTGCCTGAAAATTAGCAAATAATACCTCACAATTTTAGGTTTGATCCAAGATGTGCATGAAAAAAAAAGAAAGCAAATGTATCCTTAGTCGAAACTTATTTTGTGAACATAAATTTCGAAATGAGAACTTTCCATCTATCTTATTGAACTGCATATCTCCATGAGAACCTACATTTTGTAATTATAATTTGTGTACCTGATATTATTGTTCAATATGGAATAAAAAGTATATTATTTTGTTCCTTAGATTACTTAATGTCAGAGAGAAGGGTAGTTTCTCACTCATTTTTGTGGTGAACCTTGCTAGCCTTGTTTGTAAGTTTTAGTGGGTACCCCTACCAAAATTTGGTGGTAGTTGTTTGCTTTTTTAAGTAGGATTTTAAATACTATGGAATGGGGCCATTCCGTTTTTTCTGTGGATCTAGATGCCCCACGTACCAACATTTAGGGCTGTGGATATTCTGTTCCATCCAGGTCCATTTCTTCAATCATCCCATCTCGACACAAAAGACGGTGGGATGGATGCCCCGCCGTCCCACCGGGATTTAAAATATTGTCCCTAAAACATGTTTGATTGAACTAGAACTTGTTTTGGTTTTGTTTTATTATTAGAGAAGGATCTTCCTACTGCAATATGTGCAAAAGAACATGCATATAACGGGGTTTATGCCTAAGCAAATTTTAACTTATAGTTCATGCATGATCTATCAGTATGATCCAATAAATGATCGGAATGATTCCTCACCATCAGTTCTAATGTTTAACTAAAGCTATACGGCTATACCCATGCTTTACCTAAAATATTGTGAAATCATAGCCGAAGCATTTCTAGTACATGATGCCATATCAAAGTTAATGTATTCACAATTTCTTCAACCTGATATTCTAGTAATGGTATCTTCTCATTTTTACACCCAGCAACTATAAGTACATGAGAAGATGAAAAAGGTCAATGCTAAATACAGATGTCATTGGCATGGATGCCGCTATGATGAGGAGACAATAGCTTAACAGCATCAGTCCCTAGAAATTTCTTTCTTTGTGGTTTTGGTTAAACATGTGGAGAACTGGAAATTTTACACCTTTATTGACATAAAAGAGGACATCATTTTAAATTTTTCTGGTCATGGAAAAAGTGGTTCCTTTCTGCCCGACATTTTTAATGTATTTTCTATTTCTTCCACAAACAGAGGGAAAGAGAGAGGAATTAAAGAAAAGCAGGATAAGATAATCTTTGTTAGAGAAGAAGCAGCTGTTCTTTTGTTATTTTTTTTGGTGTTTTTGCAAAATTAGTCCCAAAGTTTAGATAATGCACAAAATTCTATCATTAAATTTAGGCATTTTGCACAGTTGGAGTGTGCGAAGTCTCTAAATTATGCTGCTTTATTCACACAAATTCTTTCCATGAAGCTTAGGATATAGATCCTCTGCTTATGCTTCTTGCTTTGTCTCTTACAAGGGTAGGAAAGCATTGTCTTGTTTTGTCTCTTTTTTTAGCATTTTTCAAATCATGTAACCATCCTCTTATAGGACCTGAAAGTTGGTTCATGATGACTTATTGCAGCATTTTTCAAGGGGTCATTTGTTCTTGGTCACTGACGAAGATGACTGTGTTAATCAATACTTAGAACTTAATCTGAAAACTTAGTTGAAATTAAATATTGGAATTGTCAAAACATTGGAGTTGTAAACCAGAGAGAGAGAGAGAGAGAGAGAGAGAGAGAGGAGTCCCTATGATGTTAAAATGAAAAAAAAGGATTAGATGGGAATTTTGAATCTGATACAGGAATATGAAAACACAATGAGGTTTGCTATAAGCTGGACATTCTATGTCGAAGAATGTCATAAGACTACTTAGTACTTAATTCCTTAGTGCATGCTAATGGGGGAACGGGGATCAAACTTTATCAGGAAATGAAAATGTGGATTGGAAGTGCGATGAGGAGGAAAAAGATCTAGGATATTGCTTCTTGAATAGGGGAAAAGTTTCAGCAGTGTGCTTGAAATGCAAATAGTTTGTTGGACTTGCTGACAAAGGATATGTGCAAACTCATCTCTTGGGGAGATGCGATTGTTGGAATCTCATTTGGATATTCTTTTCTTTTTTTTAATATCAACATCTTGAAGGTAACTTGGATTGCCATTCTATTTTTTGCTTAATTGAATTCCTATCTTCTATATTGAATCTGGAAGCAGAGATCAACATATGCTTCGCATACATCAAATTTACACTTATACTGATAGGTAAATTAACCTTTGCGGATGCAAGCATTTCGGATGTACAAATGAGACATATCCAAAGGTTTTAGGATCCTCTTTATGGGTCCCATTGGCAGTAGCTTGTCATGTATCAAGATTGTAAAATAATAGGAACCTGGATAACAAACTAGATGAATATCTTTCCTGAGAAAGTTTTCAATAGGCACTTCAGCATGCTGCTATGAAGATCTTGTGAGCTAGGTTGCTTCTCCCCCTTTTTGCTTTATATTATTTACTAGTACTCCCTGCAATGCACATGCAGGGCATTGACAGCCATGGCTATGATATGCAACAGTAAGAAAGGAATCAAAGGTTTGCTCTGATCTTGTAGACATAGGGGCCCCACTTTGTTTCAAGCTGAGAGAAACACTAGGTCTCCAATGTTTTGCTTTACAGGAATGGAAGTATCAGGTCTCCAAATTGTGGAGGTTTTTCCCTCTCTCCTTTTCCTCTCTCTTCTCATGGCATTGGGAATCTAATAAAGGCATGAGCATGCTCTCTCAACCAAAAAATGTCCAGCTACAAAGCTAGAGTCCTGCTGCACAGGGAGAGTCCAGCCAAAAAAGGCTTTTCCCATTTAAATAGTAGAGAAAGAGATTTATTTTTATATCGCCATGCTGCTGTAGCTTCCTCATCATGGTTGGAGTTCTTGGTTAGCATGCTTCAGACAGGCACAGTAGAAGTTCCCATACAATGGTTAGGCCTTTTCAACCTCTCATGCATCACGTGTCTCTTCAAGGTGGATTGCTGTTGTGTGTGGTCTATTGAGCACTTCCTAAAGTTGCTTTTTTCGGGCATGCCTGCAGGGGTGGGGTTGGCATGGTGATTTAGCTTTAGAATTATCTACCAGACCACTCTTAATTAGTTGAGTAACTACATCTCAAAATTTTTCCTACTTTTCAAATGGCCAACCAAATCAGTTGCCATGCATTTTACATAATCACCTGTAACGTGAGCTGCAATATACTTTGCATTATTGTCAATGGCAGTATCCCTCTATGTCAGATGTTGCCGAAAAATGTCTTTTTGAGTAGCGAGCACCATTTCTGAAGTGCAATAACATCAAATATTAATGAGAATTTTCATTGATGCAAACTGCAGAAATATTAGGATGATTGCATGCATAATGAATTTCTCTTCTTTAAATATGTCTGTTTTGCTCCTTTATTTTAAACGTACTATGCCCTTGCGGTGGTTTAACCAGTGCATTAGTCTTCAATGAATTACTTAATTACATATCCTCGTATAAGCCTAATGGTCTCTTTTAGAGGATGGCAAGCCCAAGAGTATCTGTTTGGGCATGCAAACAGAATTTAGAGGTTTAGTGGACCAGAAATGCAGCCTCATTACTGCAAATCTAAACCTTTTGAGTGCTTTTGTAAGCTTTTCCTTAGCATCATCCATTTGCCCTATCTTCTGAGATTACTTTAACAAAGGAAAAGGCTTCTACTGATGATTTACTTAAAAATATTTGCTGAATGGGGCTTGAAATAGAACAGCTGATTGGCATGCGAATGCATCTTGAGACCTTCATTGGTCATCCAGTGTCTGGCCAAAATGAAATTCTTCAACTTTGTAAAAATGGAAGGCCTTCCTCCGATACATTCGTCTTTATCAGTCTGCAAGGCAACAGTTCTTCTCAGCCTTTATGCAATGCAAGAAGATCTTGCTTTAGCCATCATTATTAATGTCAGCATAAAATTGAGATTCATGATATTTAATTCTGCTACTATGTGAGGCATTCTGTTGATTTTTATGCATTTGGCAAGAAAGATATGAGAATGCTTAAGGATAGCATGGGTTTGGATCTCCATCTTGTGCTGGTTGGGGCCTGTCACAAATTGTTCACTAGCTAGTTCCCTCTTATTGAACATTATGTTACCACTGGCAGCCAATTTTCTGACAGTTTGGGACCTAAATTTGACACCCTTTCACCTGTTTGTAGCTTAGTTACCTAAATTGAGTACATGTGCAGGAGCGGATTCAGCTGTCGGACTGGAGGGGAGCAAGGCTTCCAAAAAGAGTTCGAGTAAGAAAGCACCTAGGGAGCAACTGCAATAACAAGATCCCAGGGAGATTTCAAAGCAAGTGCAGGACCTTAGACAAAAGACTACAGCTACCTAGGGTTGCAGAAAATGACAGAAGAGAATTAAGAGTTCATTCTACTTTCTATCATCAGGTAAAGCTTTAGGTATTCCTAGAAGGAATCTTGAAAATAGGCCATCACATGGTGCTAATATTAACTTTTCCTTTAAAGAATACATAGTGTATGTTATTTGCCACTTATCTGCAATCTGTTGGAGAGCAGGGTTGCCATAAGGCAAAATGTCTAAGCACTATGTAACAAAATTGTCTTTCCAAATCTTAAGTGTTGTTTGTCTGCTGAACTAAGATATGTATAATGAAATTGGCACTAAACTATGTCATTATGAGTTGCCCTGTCATCGTTGGTTTATTAGCATTAGCTAATTGTCTGAGTTCAGGATTTTTCTCAAAACCTTTTCTGCACTGGTCTCTCAGTAAGCTTGTGGGTTAGGCTGCATTTTTTTCCCAAAAAAATGTGTAATTCTTTAGTATTACTAACTGTTTGTGGTTCAATCATGAGAAGATGCTGACATAGGATGACTAAGAACAGAGTGGATGCCTCCAGAGCAACTGTTCATAAATTGTTATATAACTCAATTTTGCGTGATACGAGTCCAATTATAGATCACAAAAACTTTCACTTGTAGTTTACTTTGCATGAGTTCATGTGCATCTCTTTTTCCACAAATGACTATTTTCTTTTGTTTGTTCATACTAATTGTTTTTCTACATCTAGGACAGGATATGCGATGACTTAAATTTTTATTGTTCAATTTGCTAAGCAGTTTTTACTGACAAACAGGTTGCGAAGCCTCGCATCATTATTTCACTTTGGAAAGCTCATATTGAGGAACCAAAGTTCAACCAGCCAGATCCAGCTTTGGTTATTATGGACAAGGCCACAAGTATGTTTCTGCATTAAAGCTTTTTTTTTTCCTTAAAGTTTGTTAAATGATGTACCAAGGTTGTCATAGGCTGCAGCCTAGTCACTTGGGCAACCCCATTGCCTAGATGCCTGGTGCTTTCTAGGCTGCTAGGTGATGTGGCAGTCTGGGCACCTAGGTTGGCATCTGGACAGCCACTTCACCTCCTACAGGCTTCTTCTTTACAAGGGGTACCTATTTATGATATAATACTAATCACTTTAAATTCCAGCTATCTTTCATCATATATGTTATAAATTTTATTTACTATCTAGTAAGTTGAGTTGTGTATTTTCCAGTACTTTAAAAGCTACTTTTCTAGATCCTTGCCATTCATATTTGGCGTTCCCTCATCCATTCCAGGACAGCCTTCCATCAATCTGCCCCTTTTTAACTATTTTGGTGTTTATAACATGTTCTCGAAGATATCAATCGATGCTAGATCATATTATGAATCGCTTTAGTAGTAAACAACCTATCATTTATGAATATGAAGTTTTTTTCATGTGTTTTCTATGAACTAGTTATCTTGAGATAATTTGGTTATACAGGGTATGGTATTACTTCTAATATTTTTTTTAATGATTTTTAAACTGGCGATGCTTGCCTGGCTACCTAGGCATTAACAGGGGCCGGAGCTGAGGACCATTTAAGCACTTTGTCAGCCTGGTGATGTATGATAACTTGAAAACATTATCCATTGTTGAACACTTGATTAGAGGTTTTCCCCGGGTGGCTTTTGAGACAAAGATATATCTAATTTAGCTGTCATCCTGTAAGTTATAGGTATCATGTGATATATTGCTTCTAGTAGATAAACTAGAACAAACCCTTTTTTTTTCTATGCTTGCTTCATTTTGGTTATTATTTTTTGACTTTGGCTCTTTTCCAGGCTCAACAAAAGCTTGAATTAATAGAATTACATGCTTTACATACTCGATGCTTAACTCTAGGTTGCTCAACTAGAATGTAATGCCTGTAACAATAATTGGTCTTTAACAAAAACTTTAAAGCTGCAGCATAGGCCTTTGTCAGACACAAATCGGCGTGGTATGTGCAGTGGCACAGGCCATCGCACACCTGGCATGCATGAGGCAGTCAGCGTGGGCCAGTGTTGCCATGGCATATGCCAGCTTGTCCTGGTCGACATAGCTAGCACCTCTATCCATGGTCTTCAAATGGTATTATATATCGTATTCCTTTTTTGTTTTGGTATTATGATTAATCTGGTGTGGATATTATGTTTGGTCACCTTTTTGCATTGTATGAATACGAAAAATGTAGTAAGAGAAGATCATAAACTTGCTTTCCTTTTTTATTCCCATAATATGTTTTACATTTTTTGAACCTGAAGGCTGCATAAGATCATATTTTGTTTCTTTGTGCTGATCATATATTTATGTGTAAGCAGAGAAATGATATCAGACCATCTGTTATATAGTTTCTGATGAAAAATCTATATGATTATAGGATTGCTTAGAGTAATGGAAGGTTTGGGTACAACACATTTAAAATGTTAGGTCCTCTTATGTCACTTCAAGAGAACAACGTTAGGTTTATCGATCTTTATCGCCAAAACCTGCTAGTTGAGGTTTCTCACACACTTGTACCTTCATCATTCTCCCACACCTGTGTGCTGACACTTCTACACATTCTTTGACTGATATCAAATACCTCTAAGGCTCTAACACTCACTACAAGGGTGGTTTTGATTCGAATGCCACAATGTTCCTACTTATGGTTTCATCACTCTTGAAGTCTTTATGCATTATACTTTTTTGTCTCATTGCATAAAGTAGAAATTGTGACTGCCCATTAAGTGGAGTTCAAGTTTTTTTTTTAGTATCTTTTATGTAGATACTGCCTAATTTTTTGAGAGGGCCACTTAATTACTCTGATATCTTGCTGCTGCATTAATTATCAAGTGCATTCTAGTTTGATTTCAGAGATCTTATCATCAATGTTGAAAAGTTTGTCTAGTATGCGTCAATTCATGATTTCATGTTTGTGAAACCACTTTTTTTTTAAAAAAAATGAACACTATTTGCATGAGACACACTCTTCCCCTTTCTTGTTTTCATTGATCCTTCTACTCTCCTGGCTGCTGATACTGGTCTCTGAAGTACTTAAAGTGGCGCTTGCAAATTGTGCTGCCTCTTTAGTTGCATGCGAGATGAACATGTGTGCATGTGCGTACATGCATACGCACACATTCCTGCACTCAGACACCTACACCCCGGAAAAATGGGGGGAAAGAACACCTCTGTCCATTCCCTTCTTCCTATCTTGGCGATCTTTCTACTTATTCGGGGCCACAACTTATCCCTCTCTGTTTTGTGCAGCACATTTTGTACTAAAGTGGTTTTTGCATTCATTTATGTCACCAATGATGGAAATCTTTTGATATAGAAGCACTTATTGTGCAGGTAGTTGTAATAGGGTTTTCATCAAGTTCTTGATGGTAAGCTGTAAAATGAATTTATTAATAAATCTTAGAGAAGGTAGTTGGACGTATTTGTGAAGAAGTTGAATAAAGAGTCTAGTCCTGCTTATTGTACCCTTCCGGACAGTAAGCCTGTTAGTTAGCAAGCATTCTGTTGCAACAAATTGTAATTGTTCAAAACGTTCCGTCCCTAACTAGCATGGTATATATTTTTAGTCTTCTTGACTCGGATGTAGTGTAACACTAGGTATCCCAATTGTCCTTATGACGGCATGTCCTATTTAGTGCTTTTCAGACCTGCTGGTTTCAATTATGTCAAATTCAAAATGTCACTTTTAAAGAGTCAGCACTTATCTTGCTCTCATTGCATATGCAACTTATTTTAGAGTTTTTTTTTTGTTTCATAAACTTCCATCTTTGCAGAAACACCGGACTATTAAACTTGAGGTTGGCTAAACCCTTCCTTTGCAAATATAAGCGTATCTACTAACAGTCATTAGTTGTGATTTCTTTGATAATACCATTTTAACATCTGGATAAGACTTGATAAATAGCCAAGAGGACCTTTATTTTACTAGTATTTAACTTTAATTCTGAAATGTATGTTATTCTGGTTAAAGTTTTCTGCATTTTAGTGACCTTTCATTTCTTCTGCTGGTACTCAACCTTAATTTGGTCCATCTTCGCAGGAACGAGATACAAGTTTTTATCCGCAAATGAAGGTGACAAGCAACAACTGCAGTGGTTCTATAATGCATGCCGAGGAATTCCCCAGGTAATTAGTGAGTACATTTAATGATTGCTGTACTGCAGAGCATGCAAGTGAATGTTAGCGTAAGAATCTCATAGGAATTTCAGGAGAGTAATTCCTGTATAAACCAAGAACTAATATTACTGTATGTATGCTTTATCTCCATTTAAAGTGTGGCACATAGTGTAAATCCATCATGCAAGGAACTAAGCTTGCAAGAATAGAGAGAATAGATGGGGACTAAGAATTTAATCTTGAAATTTCGTCCTTAGATCCAGAAAATATGCTGCAAATAGGGTTAGTAGGGGTTGTTTTGAAGTTTCTTTACTCAATGCTGATCTATTGCTTCCATGATAAGGTCTTAAAGAGGTTTATTCTTATTCTGTTACATTTTAGTAGCATTGCTATCCACAACTAACTTTGGTGTTCAGCAAAATTTCTCCATCTTGCAGGTGATTAATAACATTCCAGTAACACCAGCAGGTGGACCCGTGCCTCCCCCATCACAAATCAACTCATATGCATCAGCAACATCAACTGTCACACATACATCCAACCAGGAAGACAGAGAATTAGCCATGGCCATTAACGCCTCCATTCAGTCAGCTATAGTAGAGGGAGTGCCTGATGTCCAACCAGTCACCCGCACCAGCAATACTAATGGCTGGGGCAGCTCATCTAGTAATTCTACTAATAATGGCTGGGGACCACCAGATACTGCTCCACCATCAACATTGAATGCCCAAGCACATCTGAACGAGTCAAATACCAGTGTATACAATGGATGGGCTGCTCCTGAAGTTGGGCCAAATAATAGTGCATCGCAGCCAGCCACGAATCAATCTGACACGCCATTCGTTATTCCATCTCAGGATGCACATCCCACAGTTTTGGTTCCTTCTGCTCCACCAGTCACTGATGAGACATTTTATGATGGATCAATTCACTATCCATCAATAGATTCCAGTCCTGTTGATATAAGCATGCCTGCTATCGAGATAAAACCTGTGACTAATGAAGTTAAAGAAGATACTGCTAGTACTCCAAGATTTTCCAAACCTGGGAATGATGAAGTTAAAGAAGGCAGTAGTAGTACTTCTGGGTCTTGTGTTATCTGTTTGGATGCCCCAGTGGAGGGGGCATGCATTCCATGTGGTCACATGATTGGATGTATGCCTTGCTTGAAGGAGATCAAAGCGAAGAATTGGGGTTGCCCTGTTTGCCGTGCCAATGTAGATCAGGTCATAAAGCTCTATGCTGTTTGAGTGGTCAATCTCGATCCGAACAGTCTGTATATAGTTAGCTACATCATGAGGATGACAGATCTTGGATATTTTATCATGATGTACAAAATATTTTGACCCTACAATTAAGTCAATGACGCCTACGGGTTGCTCTGGAATTCCAGTTAAGGTCAAAATACAGTAATATAATTTGTATATACTATAGATGCTATCGGCAAGAGGATTGTGTTTATTTCCCACATTCAGGTATCCAAAGTAGGGCAATGTTGTATGTAGAATCTGTAATGATGTTATTGTGGAAAACATTCTGTCTTATTGTTCCAAAAAATCAATTTGTATTGCATGTCTGCCCCACCTTTGCTCTAAAGTGATAGATGAGATGTATTGGAAATCGGTGTGCTACATTCTGGAGCCAAAAGGTGAGAAGTTTTGTGCAATATTTGACCTAGAATGCATCTTTAATTTTGTAGGTCATCTCTATAGTTTTATTATTACTTCCTGTTCAGCAAATATTTTTTATTCTAGTTGTCTGATCCAAGAATTTCTATCAGTGAAAAAGAATTTCCTTTTTTTTTTATGTAAGACATGCTTGTATTATCCCAGTTTAGTTGCAAAGCAATCTTGTTTAGCCGGGTAGCCAACTGCAAAAGTAGATAATAGCTTCTTTGATGCTCGATTCTGCCCCATGTAACATGCTGTCAATCAAATAATTACCTACATAATTTACATCGCACGCACTTTGTTCTGTTTTGTTTTATTTTATTTTATATATTCTTTTTGTGGTAATGCAGAGTTAAAATGCATTGACCTCTAAGCATTTGCAATTGTTCACTCGTTACTTATTACTAAATTATTCTTGGGTGTGTTCAAATCTTTGTGATTTAGGGGTCTGCCCCTCGTCTTAGATAAACAACAATTTGCAATTTCTCTACTAAATGTGAACATTACCATCCATCTCTCTTTACAACAAAGAATAATAGAATCACAAGCAGTCAATTTAAGAGAGTATCTATCACTATAACTTGAATAATAAAAAAAAAATGCGCGGCCCGAAAACTAAATGGGCTCTATATTTTTGCCCAAGCTCAGTTTAAACTCTTTTGGGCCAAGCCTAAAGGCCGATCCGAAGTCAGTTTAGCCCGATGGAGTTCGAACTGGCTAGAGCTCATTTCCGATGGACCATTCAGAAGAAGCAAACGGGTCGACTCATGGCCTGCATTGTGCTATTTTGAAAGAAACAAGCCTTTTGTTCTTTTACTTAATATTTTATGTATAAAAATGGCATCATCCAGAAATTTAAATAGTCAGATGGTTCTGATAATTGATGGTATAGTTGTGACAGTTAATGGCCTTCTCTTTTTCAATTAGAGAATTAGCTTAACATTTTCACCCATATTTAAGTCGAGCTGAAATCACCTTCAAATTAAACCAACTCCTGATTTCATAAAGCTTATAAATTAACTTTTAATTGATCCAAAGAATAAAAAGATTTTGGGGATTAGGATAGGCCAATCTCTACCTTTCTATCTTAATCTAACCCATCCCTCAAGGGGCCACTCCAACCAGAATTGAATCCCCACGACTCTTGCCTAACTTGGGAATATCTAAAAGCATGGTCAAGCTTTTGGCTCAACTTGAAATTAATAATGAGCTTGTTTTCTAGGTCAAGATTATTATTTTTTAGCTTCAAATTGAGCTTGATTAAAGCTTTTCTCAAGCTGAGTTCAGCCCGGGTCAAGCTTGTTCAATTTGTCTAATATCCTTAGGGGGCATTTGGCAATCCAAATGGGATCACTGTGGTGATATAAGATCACTGATGATTTTTATGATAGGCCTCCTAAGCATTCATAAATAACCTATTTGGTATACCATAGAAATCTAAGATCACTAGTTATATTATACCAAAAATATCCTTGATACATACCAAGAGGATTTTTTATATATTCTTGGCTCTCATAAATTAAGAATATAAGCAAATATAGTGATTCATATAGTAGTTGTATTCAAATAAATAAAGCAGCTAAACAAATCACCATTTCGTGATGCAAAATCATCATCAGCTCGTCAAAGATAAAGGTTTTATTGTTGACCTAGAAAAGAGAAAAAAAATGTTTTTAATCTTTTTTAGTTCCTTAACTTCTCGATGGACTTGTATTGTAGATTCCACCATCTATTCTGTTACTGCAAATGGAAGCTATAAATTTTTCTAAATATTTCTTCCATTTAATATTCCCCCCTTAGATATTTAGGTTTCTTGCTATTCTATTGTCAAAGAAGAAGGAAAAAAAAATCTCAACAAAAAAAGAAATGGAAGAAAAACCATTTCATATTGGGTAAGGAAATAATATTTTGATTGCTTTATATATCTTACAGAGACATGACATATGCGTAGATTGAATTAAGGCACTAGTCTGGTGGCTTATTACTCTCGAGGATTATATAGCTAGCTTGCATATATACGGCTCCCCATTTTAAAAGAAAACAAGGATGAATCCAACATCCAAAGCACGGGCACAACTCCAAGGAATTTGAACTCAAAGAATTCTAATCAAATATCTTAGGAAATAGATAAATTTACTAGGCAGAGCTATATAAAAAAATTATGCATCTCAGATCCTATAAAAAAAAAATCTATGCATCACATATATACAGACAGATTTATGAAAAAAAATAATTTTTTGCATTGATATTAATATTTAGAAAAATAAAAGAGACTCAATCAAACATAAGAAATCAAAAGATTCTATAAGGAATATCAGGCACCAAAAGCTTATACTCTTTGGTATTACTAGCCCAAGGTTCATGCAAAACATGGAGTAGACCAACGACCTCTATGATGGGAATCCAACAACTTTTTGTGAATTGCTCCTAGCTTGATTAATATATAATCTTGAATAAGAATCCATGGGCCATTATGTTCCGCAATTTATAATAAATCGATAAGCTTGAATAAGAAGACATGGACATGATTTTTGATGGACTATTAGATTTGATCTACAGGCCACCATGTTCTACAATCTACAATAAATCAATATCCAAAATTGGCTTTAACTTTTAAAGGGCCAACCTCAATTGATCCAATTACCCAACAAGCCAATAAAGAGACAGGATCCTCATCACTTCACCATCAAACTAGAGATCTAAATTCTCAATTATGACATATATGCGTTGCCACTGTACAAGGCCTTTTTTTTTTTGCTACAAATAGAAGGTCCTTTCAATCATGCTCATTGTGTATGTGAAAGGTAGGTTGCTTCTAGTTTTAACCCTTAGGTATTATAAAAATAATTGTGAGAATCTGTATGAGCGTATGTTTAGTTCTACATCACATTAGAAAAATTTTGGATACTTATATAGGATTAAATAACTTGAATAATACCTTCTGACTAATCTTTTTTAGTGAAATTTTGGATCGTGACAAATGATATCAGAGTGTATCCGGTCCGTCATCTATACAGATTAGTGAACACTGCAATACAAGCCCCTGAGCTAATCATGGCTAGTTTTTTTGAATGAAATTTTGAGTTATATATATTTACTTATATACATATTTATTTACTAATCATAGAGAAAAGTGGAATATTTAGAACGACCACAAGTTAAGTGGGATCAAAATCAGGTAACGGTGATGAAAGGTTGAATTCAAACCCGGGCTAACCGGTCGGAACCAGGTCAAAACCCGACTGCCCGACGTGCCGTTCCCCGCTGCGTGCATTCAGCATGCGCGGAGCCGAATGTATGGTTTTGCCTCCGTTCCTTCTCTACGTGACGATGTTCTTCCCGCAGATACCGACGCCTGTCGTTCCTTGTCTTCTCCGCGTGTCAGAGACCGAGAGAAACATCCGATGGGCTGAGAAACCCAGTCCCAGTCTCGGTCTCAGAGAGACGTTTCCATGGTATTAATCAAGATGTGAAGAGACAACGAGAGAGGAAAGCAGAGGCGGGGAAAATAGGGCTAAGGTACGGTGCTGGGATTCCTGGGGTGGAACCTGGGTTTCTTTAGGGCTATAAATAGAAGATCGTCGATGCGTTGAGTGGATTCTGTGAGGACTCTGGCCTACTCTCTGTTTCCCATTCTCGTGTTTGGTCTCGAATTTGAGCCAAAGGTGGGACTTTTGGGAGTAGGGTTCTTGGCATTAGCCTGTGTTTGGTTTCTTGGACGTCGAGCACAAGGGGAAAGATTTCATCTTTTCAATTGCGAGGTTGGGTTTGCGAGCGAGCGAACGAACGAAGGTGAGGTTGTTATATTTTGTTTCTCCTCAAAGAAACAAGAATATTCTTTTATTATCTAATCTTCTTTACAAGAAGTAGAGCTATCGTTGTTACAGAAAAACGTAGTTGTTTGGGTCAAAGAAACAAACAAAAAAAAAAGATTGCATCTTTTCTAATTTGGTCCTCGTCAGGGACGGTTGATGCGGCTTGATGCTAGTTGCTGGTTTCTTTTTTATTGTTATTATTCGCTACGTTTCTTTATATTTTATTGTTAAATTATCTGCTAGGAGTCCTTAGGAACTTTGCTAGTTTCTCATTTTCTTTTAATTACGACGTTTCTTGATAATCAAAATTTTGTAGTTTCTTTACATTCTTAATAGATGTCAAATTACCAGCATCTTAATAGATGCCAAATTTCTTATTGAATTTCTTTACCAAGTTGACGAAGATCTTCGATAATTTGTTGAAAAAAGAACAACGTAAGTTTGTTAATTTTCTACTTTTCTTGTATTGTTTCTTTATATGTTTGCATATCTCAACCTCTTACCCCTATTTTATACAAAAAAGAAGAAAAAAATATTTCTTGGATTTTTGAATTTCCCTTTATGTATTATTACCCATAATCTGATTTTCTAAGAACAACAGCATGCAAAATTGCATGCAGTCTTCATCTCAAGATTCTTCTTATTTGTCTTCTTGTTGTTATGTATGTGTCTTGGACTACAAGGTTAAGAAGTTACAACTTAATTCTGATACCTTTTGAGGAAAGGAGTGAGGGCTGGTAGTATCTAAACAACATCTGAGAATGGTGAGAAGAACAGTGGATCTCCGATCGGACACTGTCACGAAGCCCACTGAGGCAATGCGGGCTGCCATGGCAAGAGCTGATGTTGATGACGACGTCTTGGGGTCAGACCCCACTGCCTACCACCTTGAATCCGAGATGGCAAAGATTACAGGCAAGGAAGCTGCACTCTTTGTGCCTTCAGGCACCATGGGAAACCTCATATCTGTGCTTGTCCATTGCGATGTAAGGGGCAGCGAGGTCATCATTGGGGACACTTCTCACATACATGTTTTAGAAAATGGAGGCATCTCGACCATTGGAGGCGTGCACCCAAAGACCGTGAAGAACAATCCTGATGGCACCATGGACATTGATAAGATCGAAGCAGCTATTAGATCTCCTGATGGAGAGCTCTTTTTCCCAACTACAAGGTTAATTTGCTTGGAGAACACACATGCTAAGTGAGTCTCTCTCTTTCTCTGGTCTTTTTTAAAATTAATACAACCATCTTAGTAACTGCGTTTTATGATTCACCTACATAAAAATCATGTTCCTAATTTTTTAGGTTTTATATGATTTCAAGCGATCTTCCATTAGGCTATCTTTCACATTCTGTAGACAAAGGAAAGATTATGTTCATGGATATTCTGGAAAATATTTAATATAGGACATCTGATATTACAAATTTGTTAGTTTTTGTAACATTGTTATTCCAAGGTTTTGCAGGTAGCTTTTTGTTATAGGAAAAGTTTGAAAAAACAATCATGCATCTGTTTGGTCTCATACTGACATCATCACTATTTTGTCATCATCCAATTAGACTCTTTCTTTCAGTTTTAACCTATGGCCGATGATTAACGTAAGAAGAATAACAATTATGCATGGGAATATGGAAGATGATTCTTTTCTTTTCAGAAATTTTTATGGGCTGTATTCTTGAAATGCCAACCATTTCCTCTAACTTCATGTTATAGTTCTAAATTCTAGGCTTTGTGAAAAATGCATAGCAGGATTTCTTGTGGTCATTGTAATACTATAGTCATGGAATGCATAATTTCTTCACAAGTTCACATTGCTTTGTTTGATAGCTTTCTTGGCTGTTGTGGCAGTTCTGGGGGGAGATGCCTTTCTGCAGAATATACAGACATGGTAGGAAAGATAGCTAAAAAGCATGGCCTGAAGCTTCATATTGATGGAGCACGCATCTTCAATGCTTCTGTAGTAAGTATCAGTAAGATCTTGTTGCTGGTTTATTTACCTTTAATGTAATTCATATATTTGTGTATGTGTTGAATTTTGACTTGTCATTTTTTAATTTAATGAATAGTTATAGTTAAAGGCTTAAAGAAACTGTCTTTTGGAGCTTATGTTGATTGAACAGTTTTCAATAAATTCTGTATAAATTTCTCTGGGTAGAACTTCCCAAAGAAAAAAGTCCTTGGTTCGAAAATAGTAAATTTTTGTTCGTTGTAGAAATGAACCAACTGGTGATAATGGTAATATGATTTTAACTTGACTAGTTAATGTCTTATAGGTTAGTGTTATCTATATTGCTTCTATCTTAACCATACATGTATGTACATGGTCAACATCACTTTAATTTACGACCCCCCACCCCACACACACACAAAAAAAATAATCACTTTGATTTGTGTTCATCTGTACATATTATTTGGCATTACTGCATTCGAGAAACAAGAATATGAACTTATTTATCGCATGAATTTGCATATTTAAGTTTATATGCTCTCATGCGATGTGTATCTGAATGTATCCAATCAATATGCCAGGCACTGAAGGTTCCTGTTCATAGGCTTCTACAAACTGCTGACTCAGCTTTGGTATGATTTAGCTTGTTCGCATCCTTTTATCTTTCATTCATGTTTGTTCAATTGTCCATTCTGAATGTTTGTTTTTATTGTTTATCAACCCAAGAATGAACTCTCTTTTCTTCTTCATTGCTTATTATGCATTTGGCCGTGAAATATACTGGCTCTGTCTCTAAAAAAAGGAAAAATAAATAAATAAAGATTGATTGTTTTTTATTTGTTATCCAATGATTATTCAGCTCTGCTTGTCAAAAGGGTTGGGTGCTCCAGTTGGATCTGTCATTGTAGGCTCAAAAGCCTTTATTGCTAAGGTAGTGGTCTACATATGAAGTTACTAGTATATTTATCCACATTACTTGTAATTATGATATTTAACTTCTCTCAGGCTAAAAGGCTAAGGAAAACCTTAGGTGGTGGCATGAGACAGGTTGGAGTCCTTTGTGCAGCAGCTTATGTTGCTCTGCAAGAAAACATCCGGAAGCTTGAGGATGATCATAGAAAAGCCAAAATTTTTGCAGGTCCTATATATTTCTCTTTTTAACTTACAACTAAATTTACTTTATGTCTAGTCATTTATTGGAAAGCATTCCTACCTTCTGACTTCTGATGATATATTCTAAGTACTTCCTTTGGCTGGGCTTAGTAGCTATCTCCACAAGAATCGAGTTAGCATTGAGTTCCATATTGTTAAATTGTTCAGAAGCATTTACTCTGTTCTCAATATTTATTTTTTCAGATGGGCTGAAACAAATCAAAGAATTGAGTATTGATGCAACCTCAGTGGAGACTAATATGGTTAGTATAACCTACCAGTCATAACATATGCTTTTGAAGTCTATGCTCATCAGTTTTTACCTGTGGGAGACCTACGTAATAATCATGGGTATTTAACTCTTTCATTTCCTCTTTATTGTGGACAGATTTTTTTTAGCATTGTAGATAGTTCACTCATGTCACCTAAAAGGCTCTGCCAAGTCTTGGAAGAACGTGGCGTACTTGCAATGCCGGCAAGCTCAACCAGGTTTGACCCAGGCAGCTGTCCACTAGGCTATTCTGTTTTATTGCTTACTTGTCTGCCATAGAATTGGAACTTCTGCATTTTCTTTTTCGAAAAGGAAGTTTTGCATATTCCTTCTAGTCAAAATAGAGTTAGGATATTAATGATTTCTTTGTTTTTGGGTGGATATTCACCTATATTAGAATGGAAGTTGTCTGTATTATATTCATTTTGTATAGTTTAGGATATTCTCCAACATTGATGCATGACACAAGTGTCAAGTGTCCAAGTGTCTAGAAGTATCTGACGTGGGAATCTTCTAAAAATCAGGTATAGGGATAGTTTATACAGAATTAAGCTTGTGACTTGCCTTATTTGCTGCTTATTTGTTAAAAATTATGTCTTGGATCACAGGGGAAAAATGTTCACAATGGATTGAATGTTTAAGGCTTAGTCTAAGGTATAATATGGAAATCCTGATCTCAATACGAAATTCTTGGTGTTTCTGGTTACTGGACAAATAAAGTAGTTGAGTAACAAATTAGAAGAATTAGCACAAATACTAAAGGATATTGGGTTTACAATTAGTGAATTATGTTATTATGAAGAAACTGATGCATGGAGCAAGTGAAGAAAAAATTACTTGAAATAAAGAAAATCAAAATGCTTGGTGTCTTTTCTCCTCCTAGGAATGTATCAGTGGAGATCTCACTACCAATATGTCCTAGGCAAGGCTTTAAGTCCCCGAGGGATGGGGGGCATCCCGGCCATCGCGTCCAATTCTTGTGAGAAAACGGGACTGGGTCTAGGTCGGGACTCTGGAACCTATCCATGCAAAGAAAGAAGAAAAAAAGAAAAGAAAGAAAGGAAGGAAATATGAAAAAAGGGAAAAAGTGAAAAGAAAGAAACAAAGAAATTAAGAAGAAAAAGAATGAAGGGAAGAAAAGAAGGAAGGAAGGAAAGAGAAAAAAGAAGAAAAAGGAAAGAAAGACGCAAAGGATGAGGTAAGAAAAAGAAAGAAGACAAAGGAAAGAAAGAAAAGTAAAGAAGAAGGAAGAAAAGAAGGAAGAAAGGAAAGAAGCAAAAGAAAGGAAGAAAGAAAAAAGAAAAGATAAAATGAAAGGAAAGGAAAGAAGAAGACGAAAGAAATGGAGGGTACCTATGGGACTCTCGATTAGGACTGCCACTGGGGTGGGGCAGGATAATAGGACATCCCATTCTATGGAGAAACCGGGACACCCCCGTCCCATGGAATTTAACACCTTGGTCCTATGTATCATGATATATCTAGATTTTTATGACGGAACTTAGGATTAGGATGTTAGTTATACAGAATATTTCTGTTTTTTTATTTAATCTTCTGCAGAAGACATGATTATTTGCACTAGGAGGGTTGTTTTTGGATTCATTGATTTATGTTGGCCCCTTCTACACAAAGACGTAAAATGAAGGAGAAAAAAGTCCTCCAGCCAAATTTTAGGAGAGCAAAATCTGTGCTCTACTACTATTACTAGTTGGGAAACAACATAGGGTCAATAGAGAAGAGACAAGCGAACCAGGGAAGGTAACAGAGGAAGAGGGACACGAGCTAGGGGGGAAATAGGTGATGGCAAAAAAAATGGTGAAGAAAAGGGGAAAGAATGGAGAAGAGAGGAACGAAATTAGACAGGGAGTGTTTTAGCAAAGAAACAGGTAGTGGAATTGCCTAGCATTACATATGCCTGGTCCAACTTCGTATAGAAGATTGTTAGAACTTATATTCCTAAGCCTCATATCACATAATGGGACAATTTTATAAAGGAAAAAAAAAGATCAGATAAAGGAAAGCTTGGCCATCCATACTATTATAAAATGAGTTAAATTTTGTGAACTTTGTTTCGTATATATAGATTATGAATGAACTTTTGCATGTAACTTATCTTTTTGTCTTTTGCATGATGAGTTATATTCTTATGCTTTAATAAATCTATGTCTCGATTCAAGAATTCATGGTTTTGCATGCCGATGCATGCGAGTGATTGCTTAATTGATGCATATCTGATCTAACTTGGATTTGTCCATTCTAGAGTGTGACTACCAGCATCAGTTATCACTTAGAGGCTTATCACCTTCATGATTGGATTCCACACCTAACAAAAAGAACTTTATCTTGTGTGTCTTTTTAAATGTTAAAACAATTTTCTAACAATTCTTGAGTTTTTTAGTTGAAAACTTGAAATAGTTTGTCCCCACTATTTCAAAAACTTGGCGAAGAAATAAATGTTTAGACAGAAATTTCTATTTGCAATGTCAAATTTGTGGCATTTATAAAATGAAAAATAAAAATGAAAAACTTTGTTGGATTAGAAAATCCTTCAAAAATAATTGTCACAATAGTAATCTAGTTTTAGTTCTGTGTTTGATTATTTTCATAGGACTAGGCACATTTGAGATTTTTTTTCCTAGACCTGACCTTTACTTTGGTATACATCTTTATGATGCATGACCAAGTCCTTGCAGTTTTTTGTGTGAAGAACTCTGAACATGAGATTAGAGATACATTGTTGTAGGTTTATTTTCCATGTCATTGTGTATTTGTATTTGATTTTCTACCCTGGGGATAGGAGTTTTGAAAATGATCAGTTACCTAGGAACTAATAGCTATAGGTTTGGTGTATTACTTCATAGGGAGCAGCAATAATGCCCAGAGCTCTATTTATTTAGACTCCTACACAAATTTTAGTTAGCCTGGCTGCACATTCTTTCCTACAACTGTATGTTTAATGAAAACAAAATAGCTAGTGTATATTTGATCTGTTGATGAAGATCAGGTTAGGAGATTACCTCCTAACATCAAAGTACATTGGTTGTGGGAAATTTGATTGGCATCGCTTTTGCTTGTTGCTTTATTGATATTATAGTCATTATGAAAATTTAACAATCTCTCTTTAGATGACAGTCTACTTGCCTAAGTCTCAAAACTTGTTTCTAAATACTAATATTTTTTATTAATAAGGATAAAAATGCTGCACTACATTTGAACTGGAGGTATTGTGACTGCATTGTTTTTCACATGTTTCAGTGTCAGGCTTGTCCTCCATTACCAAATTTCTGAGAATGATGTATACTATGCATTAACATGTATTAAGGTAAACCAACGACTGATCTATTCTTCTCTTACACTTCAAGCAGATGATTTCTTATATGACATTGATATTTGAAACTTTTTTTCCCCAGCAAGTTGTTCAACAGATAGTGACTAATGGTACTGCAGAATGAGGCGGGAGCCATCAATTTAATAATTTTCTTCTTTCTGATTTCACCAGTGCCTTTGATGAAAGTTGCAAAAATTTGTATTGATCCCTTCCTCAAACATTTGATTTGCTTATTATTCAACATACCCATCTGACCTAGAATAATTTATACATGGCTTGATGGTCGTGGTTATGTTTAAATCTACATGTTCATCTTCTTTATGGACCTGCTTATGTTGTTATATCCATATTAATGCTAGTTGCTGTTAGTGGATGTGTATGTTGTAAGGATGGGTGATGCTGAAGTTTGTTTGTGCTATCACTTAATGAGTATTTGGAATTTAAATGAAATGTAAATGAATAAAGCATGTTAGATTGTTGTTTGATACCTAATATGGCATGGAGTGACAATCTAGCACTGAACAAGTTGAAGAGTTAAATGTTAGTTCAATGGTGATTGGAAAGTTAACAGTGAAAATATCCTTGGCAAGTTTGGGAACATGTAAAACATGAAATACTGAAAGTTAGCCAGTGATGTCATACCGCGAGCAAGAATACCCTAGGGTGTAACCAGTAAAGGAGAGTCATCATCAGATGATATTTGAAAAGGGCTTTGAAGTGGTGATGAATGAGACAGAATGGAGGCATCGACAGTTATATAGCCAGTACGACAATCATTTGAAGAGGCTCCATAATCAACTATTTAATTAGATTTAGAAGTATCATTTTAGCAAGAGCAGATGTACTAGAGGTTGAAGAAGTTGATATGGCATAGTGCAGTAGACCTTGGTAGCAAAAATGAGCTTCTTAGGCTGATCAAGATTGTCCAAAATATGTTGCGATAACATATTCATACATAGGATCTTGTAACTGTAGTGACTGCAATGGTGGAATAATCATTTTCTTCCTGGTATGGAAGTCCACAAAATGTGACCTAAGGCCTACAATATTTGCAAAAAGTTTTATACTAGTTGTGATTATCATACTTGATAATCAAAGGATCCCTCTAACTCCAAATCATCTCCCCCAACATTATTGGTGGTAAAACACATCGAGAGCCAATATCAAACATTCAATGCAAGAAAACTGATGCAAGATACTCCAGGATGTCAAAGAAAGAGAGAGCATGATCAAATTATGGTGTATGATCAAATAAGCTAGGCTTATTGCCTTGGTTGGGATTGCAAGCACTCAACTCAATGATAGGGTCCCTGCTTTAGAAAGTTGATGGGCACCACTATTCAAGTGTCACTGCTTGTTGCACATGCTGTTATGGGCCTTGGAGCAGAGTTCCTAGCCAAGGCTGTCAGTAGTCGGACTTGCAGCAAAACTGTAGCTTCAAGTGCAGAAAGTGAAACTAAAGGAAACAGCTATAAACTAAGCAAACAACCATCCCTTTATAATGCTAGTCACATTGTTTTATCCACTCCGTCTGAGTTAGAGCATTATGATGACTAGATTTCTGAAGTTTCTGCTGAAGGTGAACGCCAATATATGCCATTTATGTTGATGGTTATATTTGTTACACCTGGCTTTATCATATCTAATCCCAATCCCATGATAAACCCAAACCATGCCCTGCTCACTCTAGAGGCTATGAGCCCAAGAAAAGCTCCACAAAGCTCATCTTGTATGCTCTGGTATCAATAAGGCTAACTTAGTCATGGATCTCAGGTTTTGGGAATTAGAAATAGGTTATATAGTGGATATGGTTTGAAGTGAGTGACCACCAAGCCTAGTTCTAACTTATTATTTGGTATGCTTCGGCACGCTTCAACAGATGCATTGTAAAATTGGATCCAATGAGTGGTGATAAAATATTGAAATCTGGATGATGTTTGGTGCCCAGCATGTTTGGATGTGGTCATGAGCATATTCATAGATCTAATAAAATATTACTAGGATACATTATGTGTTTGTTTCATACGATATAATTGAACTTGAAGAGAATAATAGCCAAATTTGTAGAAGTAAAGGCTATTTGCTGATCCTCGTAATGACAAAGGAACTAATCCAGGGGAATGCACAGATATTTGTTGGGACATTTGAATCTCGATAGAACTACTCTGTGGGTTCACATGTTGAGGACATAAGAAAGAACAAAGAATGCTCCCATGTGGCAGCTGCTTCAGACTGCAGTTGTTCAGAAGTGGAATTTTGTGGACCATTGGAGATATGCATGATCATTTACTAGATGATTGATATTTAGATAATATTCTGAACCAAGATTCTGAAAATTCAGTTTCAGCTGGAAAAAATAAGTTTTGGTTTCGGCATTTGTGGTCAAAAATTATAAAATATCAGCTAAAATAGGAAAGATTAATAAAGAAAGAAATATAAAGTAAGTCAAGAAAATAAAATAGACATTGTTTTTAAATTTATTATTGTCCCAGGAATTTGGGTTCCAGATTGAAATAATAAAAATTATTTCTAAAAATACAATTACAAAATCTGGTTTACAATGTATTATATCATTCAGTGTATAAGTCAATTCAACATATGGGATTCCAATGCCTTATGAGATTTTTTTTTTTTAATTTTTTTTTTTTGAGAATGAAGGTAGGAGGAAGCCATTTGAAATTGGGGTGAGGGCAAGAGTTGAACCCAGGTTAGGTATCCAATGCCCAATGACTTTACCAAGTCAGTTGGCACCCTCCTTATGAGATTTGAGTTTAGGAGAGACAAACTCATGCTTAAAAAATTGCTTTCCCATAAAATCTTTATACTTTTGAATATTTTTAAAAGTTGCAAAATCTAATTTTTAGTCTATCAAACATGCTTCTTAGCATCTAAAAACTATAGAAACTGATAAAAAGATGAGCATTATAGCTTGTGCAAGCACTTTATATGGCTTCATTTGTCACTTAAAGCAGAACAATCCAGAGCCAGCCCTGATTTTGGATTGGTTTTGGCTGAAAGGGAAACATTTTGGTTTTGATTTTAGATTTCTAAGTGAAACTTAAAAACGTGCTTTTAATCCTACCTTGCTTTATATTCTTGATCCCGAGGATCCTAGGAAGTTGATGGTGGTCGGTAAACTTATTTGTGATGGGAGGTGGCTGTCAATAGTTTGAGCAACTTGCTTTGAAGGACATAATGGAGTGGATTAAGAGCACCTTGAAGAACCTTGAAAGTAGTGATTATATTTGGACGTTGAAAGCAACAGGGAGCATTTTTGGTGAACTTGTTAAATAAATTGTTGTTGACTTAAAGGGTGAGGAATACTTGATGGAGGAGAGCGAGATGTGGTATGAAGGAATATTTGCTGTGGCAGTGAGGGTCTTATTTTTAAAAGCTGCAATTGGGTTGGGTGAAAAACCTAAGCATCACTACGAAATTATGGTCAATGCCAGACCTGTTGTGTCCTTGCTGCGTGAATGGAAAGGACTGATGACTATATGTACCATGAGTGCTGCTGAGAATTCAGCCAAAGCCGAGGTTAGGATAATTGCATTGGGGCATCATTGCAGAAGCCATAGTCTTTTAAGGATAGTATGCAAATATATGCATATATTGACCTGAACAGAAAGTAGGAACTAGGAAGGTTTTCTTGCATGAGAATTTTATTATAATGAAATTCATCTGAGTTCCAGTTCATCTAAGAAAACAATATCAGAATGTACTTATTGAAGTTGCACCTTGTGAGATATATCTACTTATGTGGATATTTCACTTTTGCATTTTGATCCTTTCAGTCATGAATCTCTTACATTGGTTTTCAAGGATATGATATGCACACTATCCAGCCATAGCCAAAATTTGCCATCATCATTTTGTCTGAAGCAAGGTTTGCCATTTTGGTATCGAACCCCATACTGATGCTATGCTAGCATAGTATCAGTACGGTATGGTATGGAATTTTTTTGATATACCGAGTGTCGGTATGCTACCTATACCGAGAGCTGGTACTGAATCGGTACGGTATGGTTGCCCCATACCGTCCGGTTCGGGCCGGTACAACATATCATGATCTAAAGGTTTGATTAGATATTAGGAGAATACTTTTCCCAAGGGCAAATATTCTGTTATTCTATGTAGTTGTTTTACCAAAATCATTTTGACCAATTACTAGTGCATATATACGATACATCAAAAGTAACTACATACGTGTCTTTTGTGGTTCTCTTTGGCATATTATCTATTGATACATGCATACATACTTATAATGTCTTTTGTGGTTGTCGCTTTGGCATATTATCTATTGATTCTCATCATTATTATTGTTGCTATTATCATCTTAAGAAGCTTACATGGTGCTTTGATCCTTATTTGTCATTCAAGGACTGGAATAATATGTTCAGATATACAGGCTGCCCTCAGGAAAATAACTAGTGTTGCAACAGAACTTGGATGATTTTATGCTTTTTACAGAAGCAGGAATAATTGGCAGCTTCATACAGACTCTGGCCTTTTTTCTGTTGGGAATGCAGATTCTGTGGTTCATCAGAGAAGTTCACAAATAAAGAGAACTGGAATCACACTTTGTGGCCTGTTGGGAATATGTATGGCGACTGTGGTCATCCCTAGTTTACCAATGGAAGATCATGCTGCAGAGAGATATTAAGGACAGGGAGTTATTAAGTAGTAGTGGAAGATCATACTTCAAAGAGAGATGACACTTGTTTGAGGTCCAACTCTGCAGTCAATTGTTGTTGCAATGTTGTGGAAGGTGAAATAATTTGTTGAATCTAGTGGAGACAACAATATTCTGATTCGCTGAAAGATCGGTTCAAATCACAGTTCTCCCCACTGCAGAATCCGAAGATAACTGATAGGGTCTTCTAAATACTGTACCTTGGTAATGATATCATATTTGTGCTGACGGAATCCCTTCTGCCCATCATGACATGCAGGCCCGGCATACGGTTTCAATCATTTTTCCTCATCAGATTTTTTTTTGACAGATAAGAGTTCAAAGAAGCATCAAATGATTTCAATGGTAGGGTTCCATCAAGAAATTATCCGTCATCGGCCGGTCAGAGTGGAATGTTTGAATTTACATTGTTAGTTACTAATGAGCTGCTTGTGTAGGCATTACTTGTGTGCCTTTCTACCAAAGAGAGGAAATGATCGGGCCCATCCAAAAGAACGGTGCTATTTGTGTTTCGAACAGGTGCAAAGCATCAGATCGATGAACTCTTATTTTATTACCTGAAAAAGGAAATGGCAATTCAAAGGTGTTCGTTCATCAGCAGACATGGTGAAGATGGTTATCAAAATGACCACCATTAAGTTTACGTGTTTCTTTTTTCTTTCCCTTTTATTGGAGAAAAATACAGTAAGGACTCTACTAGTATGAAGGATGCCAGTTGATTGATCTAAAGATGGCTGGTATTCAGTGCATGCATATGCTTGGCTGGTATCCAAAGATATATGACTCAACATGTAAGACTGAGTGCAGTGATGACAAAGATATATACTTTTGTTTTTTCAAAGAGTCCTTTAGTTGCCGCCCTCTGTTCTTGTTGTCTAATTTCCTTGGCAATTTATAGTAGTTAGAGATATGTGACTCAACATGTAAGACTTCAGTATGGTGATGATAGTAGCAAATTTGTATTTTACTTTCTTAGAAGCCGCCTAATTGTCGCCATTCATTCGAATATGACCACAATTTTTAGAAGATGTGCCGAGCAATGAGAAGGAAACATGACATTCAAATGTCAATGTCAGATGTAGGAGCCTAAAGCACATTCCCCACAAGATGTTACCTTTGGGTCCCCACTATAATTGTTGATTATTTTATCGGTCAATTCGATGCTTTGTTGCTACTCAGAAAGGCAAGAATCTAGGCGTTTCTAACTAAATCCTTCTCCAAAATCACTCTATGCATCACCGAGAGCATCACAATTGAAATTGGTGAAGTACACGAGTCATGCGGGTGACAAGTACACGAGAGTCACAGGGAGTTGTGTGGATATATCCTATCAATCACGGCACAATGGAAACTGGAGTGGAAAATAGGATAGTGTGGGAAAGTATTAATAAGTATTAATAACAATGAACGTAACATTGCTATGGCTCCTCCAGCAAAATTTTGAGTACCTCCCGTTACATTCCCCCATGAAATAATATAATGTAAGTTCTTAATGCTTATGGAAACGATAAAGAAGTAAAATACTTGATGAAGAACGACGTATTGAGGAGCAATATCGTTATTTTTTCCGGTAAAACGGGGTCCGTTAATTGAAGATGTCGGCGCAGCCATTGATACCATGGCCGCCCGCTACTTTGGACGTCCGGACCAAAAAATATCGGGCCTTCTTATTTCGACGCGACGTGTTCAATTCACGCCAACGGATCGCGATGGAGGAAGCTAAATGGAAAGTAATGAACAGGATTCCAGAATTTAGAAGAACATGCAAACGAGGACTCCATGAAGTCTCTTAGGGTTAGGGTTTTAAAGGCAAGGAGTGGCGGAGAGGCTCCCCCACCTTGCTCGACGAAAGGTGGGATATTTGGAGGAGCATTCGGTGGAATTCTGGGATTTTGGGATTCTTTTCGCGAACGAATTGGCCTTCTCTCGGAAGGAGGAGGCAAGTGTACAAAGTTTTCATTGAAGCTGGGTTTAAGACCAAAGGTAAGATTTTTCATTGAAGAAATAAAAGAAGATTTTTATCAATTTTATCTTTATCGGAGTTTTAGAAGGAGACTTCTAGTTTTTTATCTACTTATTAATCGCGGAAATTCGTATCGAATTTGACGGGAAAATCTTGCCAATCTGTGGTTTTGGAACCATTGGATTGTCGGGCTTTCCTCTCCAGACCATTGGTGAAGATTTTATCAATGTTAGGTCTAGAGCCCATTGGTTGCACGCCTGAGATCGGCTGCTGATGCTGAATCGGGCTCTCTGCCTCGTACAATAGAGTTTATTTGGTAAATTTGCTAGATAATTTAGGAATTTTGTTTGAATTTCTGAGTGTATTTTGATGAAATGCTCTGCTGTTCGTTGTTTTTGCTAGATAAAATTCTGAAGTGTAGGAACAACGCCAGACAATGGTGATGAGAATTGTAGACCTCCGATCTGACACGGTCACGAAACCCACGGAGGCGATGCGAGCTGCCATGGCGAGCGCCGATGTGGACGACGACGTTTTGGGCTCCGACCCCACCGCCCACCGCTTCGAATCCGAGATGGCGAGGGTCATGGGGAAGGAAGCCGCTCTCTTCGTGCCCTCGGGCACCATGGGAAATCTCATATCGGTGCTTGTCCATTGTGAGGTCAGGGGCAGCGAGGTCATCCTTGGGGACAATTCCCACATACATGTCTACGAAAATGGAGGCATATCGACCATTGGAGGCGTGCACCCGAGGACCGTGAAGAACAATCCCAACGGCACCATGGATCTCGATCAGATCGAAGCAGCTATTAGGCATCCCGAGGGAGCACTCTACTACCCAACTACTAGGTTAATTTGCTTGGAGAATACGCATGCTAAGTGAGTGTCATTCTCTGTCACTCTCCTTAATTTTTTTTTTTTTTCCCGAGAAAGCTCCTTAATATATTTGGCTATTGACTTGTGGGAATCTTTTAGAGTCTGTGCCATTAAAAATGTTCTTTTTAAGAATTCACCAGTGGCTAATATTTAAGACCAACCTTTTGCTGTTTGAGAATCCATCTTGCAGTAGCCGAGGTTAACTCATGTTCATTCCTGATTATTTTTCATGCCCTGCCTTTGGACCATATACGACCTTGGTAAACTCTTCTCTTAATTCTGCTGAATCCTCACTGTGTCAGCATAACTAGGGTCCATTCAGCTGTCTACTTGCCCAACATTTAGTAGGACACAAGTTTCAAACTTTTCTAGGAATGGTGGGGTTGTGGGGTTCTGTTGCTTGTGAAAAGTGTGAGTATTCCTCTCTTACTTTTCTATTATTTCTTCTGTCCCTTTCCAATGTTTAGTGACTTACCACCTGATGCCTATTTTTTATACTTGCCTAACTTTGTGTGGACCTAGTTCCAAGAAGAGGGCTTTCATTTTTTTTGCAATGATGAGATCTATGTGTCTTAATACCTTAAGGAGACAGAACAGGGTTGTGATGCAGTCCTTATGGCGAAGGTTATTGCTCGTATGAACCGTTGATGCAATTATGGGACATGACGTAGTAAAAACGTCTTCAGTTTAAGACCAACTTACAGAAGGATATTGATGAAACCATCAGGAAATGACTGGAAATCTATCTATCAGTGGTTTACCTGCTGACAGCAGTTTCTTTTAGTTTTATAGGCCTCCTTTACAGAGAATGAAATTAAATTATCTTCCTACAGCTTTCTTAATTGCATGGCATGGAATTTTGTTGCCACTATTATAAGCTCTTTTACTTGGATGCTCCTAGATTGATAGGACCAACTACCTGCTCGCCTGAAACTTTTCTTATGTTCGTTTGTGACAAATGCCACTGTTTCACATGTAACATTGTGGCATTTGATATCAGCTGGTCTTTGATTGAACTTTGGTTGAAATTTTTCAAATATATTTCATATGGTGAATACTAACAAATAGAACGATCCTAGAAATTCATAAGCATATTTAAAGGATGACATTGAATACTCTAAGAAAAAATAAAAAAACACTGACCTTTCTTCTGATCATTCTGTTTCATTCCTGTTACGCTATATGTACTTGAGATACACCCCCTTCGTTATTTCTAAGCTTTCAATAATCTGGTGTATCCTGCAGTTCTGTTGAAACCCTACCTTCTGAACAAAACTATATGTGTACAAACTTCATATTTTTAGACGTTAATTGAGTTTCGAGAGGGTTGTTTATTTGGAGGGTGAGATATTCCTTTAACTATTTTATATTAAATTCTTTTCTCATTTGTTTTATTCCTTAGTGACTTTCCAAGCATTTTTTTCCATAAAGCATAGTTTACTTTTTGTGAAACAAATTCTGGAAGAGGTTTACATTTGCTTTTGATAAAGAAATTTTTGTAGCAATCTATTTGGTGGATAGGTATGGGTCTTTAGATGAGTTGTTAATGAAATAAATATTTATATAACCTCGTCTGAGGTGGTACTCAAGCTGGAATCTGCACTTCTTTTATCGGACTGTTTGATGATTGATCCGCTAGTTGGATGGCATCTTTTGATATCATGATTTATCTTTTGTGTTTTATTAACCACAATCATGACAATCAAGCTTGAGTCTACTCATATATGTTCAACCAACCACTTATTCTTGTTCCTTGTTATTGGAAGCTATATCTTTTATTCCTCTCAGCTTTTTCAAGTCCATTTTCAAAATTTTTTGTCCAAATTAATACATGATTGGCCCCTGTAGTTGCAGAAACAACTGTTAGAAACTTAGAATGGTTTGATATGAATGAATTTGTTCATAGCAATTCCCGTGAATCAGATCAATTAATCTTATCAAATTGAACCATGTTACTTCATTAATATATATTGATATATATGCGATATATAGATTTATGTATGTATGTATGTATAGATATAGGTATGTGTGTATAGATACATAGATATAGGTATGTGTGTATAGATACATAGATATATGTATGCGTGTATAGATACATAGATATGTGCATGTATGTATAGATATATAGATATGTGTATGTATGTATAGATATATAGATATGTGTATCTACATATAATAGATAAATGTAATATATATATGTATCTATAATGTGTGTGAGTGTGTGTGTGTGTGTACATGTATATGTATGTATGTGTGTGTGTGTGCGTGTGCGCGCCTGAGCTTGGATTTTCTTATTCCTTGCCAACAAATTATGGACATTTATTCTGCAAAATTTGATACAAACTCAACTCACACTTCTTACCAGGGCTTTCTTAGATCTTTGGTGTGCAAGCCAATGCCATCTCATTGAACTTTCTTCTTACTTTTGACGATATATTTTCCTATCATACCAAATATTTATTGGAGTATCCTAATTTCGCCCACAATTATTTCACGTATTTTAATTAATTTTCTATATAAAATTCTCATTTTTGTATCAGCTCATATACAGGTGCATGTCATCTTTCTTTCAACAATCTCATTCAATTTGTAGATAAAGAAAAACATATTTAGTAAATGATATTTCCTTTTACATATCTGTTAGCTATCAGTTATCCTGAGGACTTGAAAGTAGCTTTTGTAGGATATAAGATCAGAATAATACTTCATGCATCTGTTTGTTCTCTTACCAATATAATATGTTAGGTTGTTGTCAGTTATTTGCTTCTTTTTAGTTTTAACTTATGACTGATGAGTAATGTAAAAGCAAATAAAAATAATTTTGATGAAATGGAACCTGTTACCCCTTTAGTGCACATGCAATAGTGTGCTTTTTTTTGGGGGGAAACGTCAGCCATTCCCTTTAACTTATGCACTGTTAGAGTTTGGGTCTAGGATAGCCAAACTCATCTTTTATAGAGATAAGTTGTGCACAAATATTTGAAACACCTCCCAAGTTTTGAAGCTGGAACCTCCTCCAAACATAGGAGGGGTGTGATTGTCTACTGCCCAGTTCGCATGTTATATTAAAATTACTGGTAGCACGGTTTCTGCAAATTGATGTTATTTAATAGCTTCCTAATTGCCGCTGCAGTTGTGGGGGAAGATGCATTTCTTCAGAATATACAGACAGGGTAGGAGAGATAGCTAAAAAGCATGGTTTAAAGCTTCATATTGATGGAGCACGCATCTTTAATGCTTCAGTTGTAAGTATTTAACACCTTTAAATATAAAGTTAATCAATTTTATTTTTTTTTAAAATCTGAACTGCAGGTTTCTGTTCACTGTGGGTGCAGTTTAAGTTAGCTGTCCAACGCCTTTATTTCTTTCATCTATTCCTTATATCCCAAAAGTTTGTCATGCAGTTTCCTAGAAAAAAAAAATTGATGGTATCTAAAAGGCTTAGCATTTTGATGTTTTGTAGTTGAAAGAGCATCATTTAACAGAAACTAGATATTCACCAAAAACAAAACCAAAAAAAAAGGAAACTAGATAAGTTTCATTGATTATGAACATGTTAGGTTTTTTCTTTTTTAATGTCATAGGTATGATAGCAGAACTTTAATCTTCAGTATATGAAGGATTCACATTTGTTATTATAGTCTATGACTTTCTATTTTACTTATGTAATGTATGTGCTATCAGAATCAGTTTGATCTGTATATATCCATAATTTTGGTATGTTTGAGAAACAAGAACATGAACTTGTACACAACATTTTTTTTTCAATACCTATGCTTGTTTGCCTTCATAGAATTTGGGTATCTAACTATACCCATTTAATATGCTAGGCACTGGGGGTTCCTGTTCATAGGCTGGTGCAAGCTGCTGACTCGGTTTCGGTATGATGAGTTGTGTTTCTCCTATTTTTCTTCATTAACCTTTGTTTAATTGTTCATTGTGGGTATATTTTCTTTCTATTTATCAACAGAAGAACGAACTCTTCTGTTATGTGTTGCTTTTCAGAATTTAGGCTGTGAAACAGGCTGATTCTTTATTTATTGTGCAATGGACAATTCAGGTGTGCATGTCAAAAGGATTGGGTGCTCCAATTGGATCTGTTATTGTAGGCTCAAGCGAGTTTATTACTAAGGTATTGGCATATATATAGTTACTAATATATCTCTCCACAGAATTCTTATGAATCCAGAAATTAACTTATTTCAGGCTAGAAGGCTTAGGAAAACCTTAGGTGGTGGGATGAGACAGGTTGGAGTCCTTTGTGCAGCAGCTTATGTTGCTTTGCGAGATAATGTGGGAAAGCTTGAGGATGATCACAAAAAGGCCAAACTGTTTGCAGGTTATAAATATATTTTCATCGTTTGACTTTCAGCTGGCTTTGTTCTCATGTCTAGTCTGTTTAGTGAAAGGTTTTTTCTCCTTCCACACATATATTCAAAGTAATTGTTTTGCTGTTTTTAGTGGCTTATCTTCACAATAAGGAACTTTACATTTTACATACTGTTCAATTGTTCAGAAGCATTTACTCTTTTGTCAATGTCATTCTGATTTTTTTTTTCAGATGGATTGAAACAAATCAAAGAACTAACTGTTGATACATCTTCAGTGGAGACAAATATGGTTAGTACATTGGTCATAATTAGCTTTATTTTATGAAATCAATATACAAGATACTAGCAAATTTTCTGTGGACGACATTTAGGACTTGGGAAAAGTTAATTCTTCCATTTTGTCTTCTTTGTGGATAGGTATTTTTTGATATTGTAGAGAGTTCGCATATATCACCTGAAAGGCTCTGTCAAGTCCTGGAAGAGCATGGTGTACTTGCAATGCCAGCAAGCTCCACAAGGTGCAATCCCGAGCTGTTGCCTCCAAGTTGTTCTGTTTTGTTGCTTTCTGCTCCTTCACAGAGCTGAAAGATTTGCATAGTCAGTTTGGTTAAACAGCATTAGAATTTCTTTGATTCTTAACTTTCTGCATTCATATTCAATGTAGCAGTTGTCTTTAATGAATTCATTCCTTGGTATATTTATGGTTCTGTAACCTAGTTGGATCAGGGCAACTGTTCCCAACTTCCTGCTGAAGCATCCTATGCTGACAATGGTTGACACAGGAGTAGGATTTGGACTGATTTAATTGAGTTTATTCACTAAAAATTTAGGTTGGAATTTAGAAAGATACATGATGGATTGAAAGTTTAGGGCTTAGTTTGAGGAAGAAATAATGAATTTTTGATTTGGTTATTAAATTCTTTGGGTTTCTGGTTGCTTGACAACTAAAGTAATGGAGAAATTTGGAAAATTAACATTAATAAATGAAGAAACTAGGTTCTATGATTAAATAACTGTTTTTGAGTTCATGTAGAAACTAACAAGCAGATCTAAAGCGATAAACAAAATAATTGATCAAAATAAAAGGAAAAAGCTCAGTGTTGCTCCCAAAGAGATGAAAGAGAGTAATTTCATAACCAAGTTGTCTTTGGCATGATAATATACTCGGGTTTGTAAGATAGGGCTTAAGATTAGGGTGTTACTTATGCAGGATATTTCCATTCTTTCTGCTGTCGTTATATAATTTTCTGCACCAATAGTTAATTCACTAACTGGGAGGCTTGATCTGCTGTATGTTAATTTGTTTGGCCCCTTATTTACCTGTACACAGAGCAGGTGTATGGGTGGGGGTGTGGGTCTCTTGGAAATGTTTCAAGTAAGAAATCACAACGAAGCAAGTGACAATGTGTCTGGAAGATCGTGTCACTAGTAGACAGATCAAAGCTGAATTGTCAATTCCTAAAGACAGCCAATGAACTTCATATGCCAACTACGTGAAATACAGCATATCAATAGAAGTGAATTCACATAACCAGAACGATAGATTATATTCCTCATTATTTAATTGTAGTTTAATTACTTCTAGGGCACACACCCAACCCTTTAAGGACAGGTAAGCCAGTTTCTACCAAATAAGGCCTCATGCAAAACGTGAACATCAAGTTTCCTCTCATGCAAAAGTCATGGCTGTATCTATATTAAGCTCTTATCAAAGGTTAATTCCTCTTGTAAGCTCGAGCATTGACTTTCTTTGTATCAATAGTTCCTATTTTGCAAGTCAAATTTGTGGCAACTGTAGATATATTGGAGAAATCAAAGATCTTTTACATCTAGAAAAAAATATATATTAATTTCATACAGACGGCATCTATTTTTTGCAATATAAATAATTTTAGTCCTTTGTTTGATTATTTACCTAGGAATCATGATTTTTGAGCATTTTAGAGCTTATAGTTACCTCAGTATGATGCCTTTGTGATGAAGGGCCATGGTGCAATTTCTGTGTTCAGAACCCTGAACATGATATTTGGCATTAGAAAACATGTATTTTAGGTTCGTTTTTTATGTCACTAGGTGTCTGCATTTGATTTTCTAGCTTTGCAATGAAACTTGGAGAATGATTAGTTATGTGGGAACTCGTATTTTTCTCAAAAAAATGTGACGACTAGCTATTGTTTTGGTATGATACCTCAAAATGCACGGCCATTCTCCCTATAGATCTTTTTGGTCAAAATTTTTATCATGGTTTTTAGTAAGCTTTGCAGCAAATACATTTTCCACCACCACATGCTATAATGGACCTAATATAGCTAATTTTTCTTTTTTTCTGATGGTATCACTCAGGGTAACAAATCTATTGACCTCCTGAAATTGGAATAGATTGGTTATGAAAAATTTGATTACCATTTCTGTAGGTTTGCTTATGTGTTGCTTGGTCGATATTATAATCATCATTTCTCATAGCAGTCTCTTAATATATGACAGTCTACTCTTCCAGTCTAAAGCCCAAATGACTGATTGATAAGTAAAAACATGCAGTGATGCAATTAAATTCTGAAATATTATTACTTATGACTTGGATTTTCATTTCTTTCAGGGTTAGGCATGTTGTCTGTAGAGTGACATTCGCTATTGTATTGCTTGGTTGATATTATAATCGTTATTTCTTCTTGCATTCTCTTAAGAGATGACAGTCTACCTTTACAGTCTTACGCCCAAATGACTAGTATTGATAGATAAGAATATTTAGCAACACATTTAAATTTTGAGATATTCTTAACACATTGATTTTCATTTCTTTCAGTGTCAGGCTTGTCGTCCATCACCAAATTTTAGAGAGTGACATCCGCTATGTACTGGCATGTATGAAGGTAATCCCACAACCAATCTATTCTATTATACTTTCACACTTCAAGTTGATTTCCTACACGACTTTGATTCTTAAATTGTCGTCCCCCTTTCAGCAAGCTGTTCAAGAATTATCAACTGATGGTATCACAAAATGAGACTCAGTCATCAACTTATTGTTATTTTTTCTGATCTCATAGATGCAGTCAATGAAAAGGTGCAAGAATTTGTCATTCTTCTTTCTCAAACATTTGATGTAACTATAATTCAGTATAAATAATTATTGAGCCTTCTTGTCTATTTCAGAGGCCCTTAACTTAAATTTCTCCAAATTAATGCCTGTTCTTATTGGTGTTCATGTTTTATTGATGATTTTGTGGGGTACATGGCATATCGTCTGACTAAATTCACCTATGGGTCCAACTATAAATGACTAAGATGGTTCCCGACCATCCATTGGTCAAGCTAAAATATCTACCATGAACATATTTAGATAACACGGATCTTTGTAACTTAGTGACATGCCATACTTATAAATTATAAATTTCCTGCTGAAATTTGGTTTCCCCCCCCCCCCCCCCCCCCCATGTATAGTTTAGCAGCTTGATGATGTGGCCATTGTGAGGCTTGAATCATATATTTATTTACCCTATCAACCTAGTTATAGTTATAAATCTCATTCTCAAGGTTATGTATAAGAAGTTTTATACATTTGGATTTTTTATTTATAACTCTTAAATAAATTGAAGAAATAAAAAACGGTTGTACCAAGAGAACAAAAATTGACAATTGTCTCGCTTATCGTAATCATATGCGGACAATATGTATGTAACAATGTTTTAAATACCAATAGGATAATAGTATGACTTATTATCTCTGGCATCATCAGGATGGAATGAGTCGCAAAATAGACTAAGATAGGACGAGATATCTACCCACCCAACTCGTAATACTTAATAGCCAAGATGGTCCCATCTCATAATATTTATTCACTTATGTGATACTATTTGCAATGCGAAGAATTTATTTATTTATTTATTCATGCCTTACTTATTTCTGCTAAAACTGACAATATATTTGAAGGATTGGAAGGGTGAAAATATGTTAGAACATCTTTGTGTTATCAATATAATTGCTATTTCCATGAAGAGCTTGAATCAATCCTCACTCAATGCCATATGTTACGAGCCCAAGCGAAGCTAGGTGGAGCTTATTGTACCTTGGCTATTGAATCCTGGCACACCTCGAAAGAAACCCTTGCATAAAAATACCATATAATTTAGATTAGTTATTTAAATTTTAATTCAATTTATAGCTATTCTTTTAGTGATCTTTTTACTATCATTGGGGCTGAGAGCTATTTTACGTTAATGGGTTGTGTTTTGAAATTAATTTATGATAGTTTTTAATGTTGGGAGATATGGATTTATCATTTTGATATTAATTTCGTCTCATCATGTTTTTAGTTATAAACAAAAAACTGGGTGTAATCAGTGTCGGTAATGATCAAAAGAAGTTTTTTTTCTATTATATAAATTCACTCATCATGCCTCCGTCATAAACAGATACTCAGTTTTATTAAAACTCATTTAGGATCAAGACAGAGCAAAGAGGTGCACCAGCAAAAGCCAGCAGTCTTGAAAATCTATAGTTAGATAGGATTATAAGAGGCCATGTTCCCCTCATGTGGAGTTAATATGGGCAACATTTGTTCATATTAATATTACAATAATGTTGGCATGCCCAAATAAAATCCCCAATAAATTGTTGTTTATCACCATTACGGACATAATGGCTTTTGTTCCCTCAATTTATTTGTAAAATAATTTTTAACATTAAGTGTATATTTTGTTTGCGATCAGAATCAGGATTGAAATGAAAATCAGAATGGATTGAAATAGAAAATAGAATGACTATATTGTCTATCTTATTTGGCACAGAATTGAAATAGAATTTGAATATCAGGAGAGAATATGGATTAGATTATGGACAATCAGGGAATGAAAATAAAACTTTCTCCAAATAAATGTATTTCCACTTTTAGTGTCTAACTTCTTCGAGGCAAATATGTTCTAAAAAAAATTGGTATTATCAATTATAAATAAGAAAACAGTAATGATAACAAAGTGCATGTTTGAGTAATATTGTCAAATGATGGCCTTTTATTTCCATCCTATAATAACCTCCAAGACAAAATAAGGGCTGTTAATTTAATCACCATAAGCATAATTATCAAGTGTTCTATCAACTATCTCGGTCAGTTTTATAAATCTTTTCCTCCCTACCCATTCCTAATGGTTAGTGTTACAAGCAGACAAGAAAATGGATTTATAATATGTGGTGCAGAATTCTGGAAAAAGGAAAAAAAAATCGGTGCCGTTGTTTGAAGTTTTAATGCTTGTCTCAAACTACCATCAAATTTAATGCGGTCATATGTCTCATCAGCATGACCAAGCTCAACTGAGCTGATAAGACTTCTTGTACTAGTGGCCACACAATGCATCCCGAAGTGGTGGAGTCCACCACGAAGGGTACCAATTCATTATTTTCCATTTTAAAGTGGGGGCATTGGCATAAATAGTATAATTAAGAAGGCTCATCGTACGGAAAGGTCAAAGCCAGGGATTGGTTCCTAAAGTTGGAATGGGTCCCAGAAGTGGAGAGAACCCGAAGTAAATAGAAGCAAAGGAGAATAAAAGAAACCGAGCCTGTTTGCCAACATTTTCTTCAACATTCAGCTGTGAAATAACTCACCAATGCTGTTCGTCGACCCATGTACATTTTTTATCAATTTTTTTTGAGCAAAAGAGTTGCCAACTCCTAACCTGATATAATATGAATCAGTGCATCACTTACCAAATGTTTTTGAATATTTCGAAGGACTTCTCCTTAAACTGCACTGTCTCAGACAAAAAATATAGTAGCAAGCAGGCTAGAATGTGGATATGAAAAAGGATTGGAGACATCAAGGTGGCAAGGTTGCTTGAAGGTTTGGATATTTGGTAAATTTTATTTTTGTAAGAATATTAGTGGCAATATTTTCTGTACTTATTCCTATAGTCAGAGTTGTATTCAAATCCTTTTTGTAAAAAAAAAACAATAGTTAATGGTCTACACAACAATAGAAAGCGCTCTCTAAATACTCGACACCCTCCAAAATCAAGAAACTTGAATCCAAATCTTCTACCAAGCTATATATCAATACGATAAACGTACGTGTCCCTGGAATAAGTACGTGTTATAGACCTTTATTTTGAGCTAGAATGGTAGTCTATTGAATACGGGGATATTTTTGTTAATGGGAGAGGGCAAGAGATGAAATGTCTGCAAACTTGTCTCTGTCACAAAATAAATTCGCTATTTATGTGACTGGAAACTTGCACTGCGATACTTACCCCCCACAAAAAAAAGGTACTGCAACTAGAGATGACCTTTGCTTCTTTGTGAACCAATTGATGGCTTTATAGAGGAAAAGACACTGTGGAAGAGATTCCATCCTTCCGTTTACAATATTTATAAACTTTTTCTCTTGCTTGATATTCGTGTAGTGCATACGGGTTCCCGATTGACGTAGGTAGTGTGAAAGGTTGACTGGTTATAGGGGAGGCTTTTGTCTCCTAATCTAAACATAGTGCAGGATTAGGATGAAACAATTACAATAAAATAGGAGCGACTGAGGCACGGTCTATCTTTAAACCCTAATATCACTTCTTCTCCTTCTTCTTCTCCTCCTTTTTTTTTTTTTTTTTTTCCTTTTCCTTTTTTATCAATAGTAAACAAAAAATCAGCTGGAACAAAAAAAAATGCCTCTAAATTAAGCATCATCCTGAGCTAGTCGAGGCAGCTTAGTATAGAAGAACTCTATGCCGAGGTCCAAATTACTAAAATAGAAGTAGCCATAGTAAGATTCGTATTCCAAGCTACAATCTGTTTGAAAATTATACTCTTAAATGTTTATGACATAATAGATATACACATGGATAGTAAATAGGACATCGCTTCTGTGATCGGAGCTAGGTCTCCTTCAACTACTTGCAAAGTGGAGTGATGAAACCGAGCTCATGTCACAAGGTTATATATCAATATAAGATGCCATAATATAGAGCTTTATACCATGTAATTTTTCTTAATTTTATAAAAAAAATATTCAACTCATATAAATAGTTTATTTATTTGTTTGTTTATTTGATAGAAAAAACCATAAGTAACAAGCCATATAATAATGATAGCCTTCCTCCGAATATCTCTAACCTTTGAACCAAGGTCAAGATGAAATTTATCAATTATCATGAACTCTATTAGCTTGACAAATTATCATATCCTAAATAATTTATTTTAGTTGTTGAAGAGTTTTTCATGAAACAAAAGTTTAATATCACCAGTGGCGGCTGCCTAGAATGAACTCATCATCAAAATTGTTGTTTTTATTACAATGAAATCAAGGAGTGGTTATATGTCCAATTGTGGAAACCAGTGACTTTGAATCCTTGCATCACATATAAAATTATTTTACAGATCAGAGAAATATTTGAATATAAAAATATCGCTTCATGCGGATAAATATTAATTGGGGAAACTAAAAAGGAAAAATACCCTGAAAATTCCCGCGCATTCGGATTATTTTTAAGACAAATTAGGTCCATCGAAAAGTGTCATTTTCCGTGGGCCCCGTCTCCCGGCACCAAACGCGCGCGCGCACGCGCCATGCGTGCAGACGCCGGACATGTCAGGTTAGGTTCGCCACCTGGGCCCACCACCGCCTCCCCCTTAACGTCGTACGGTGCTGTCGGATCCGCCACGTGGATCCATTCCACTGGCTCCGGGAGCCACGCCGACAACGAGGACAGGGAGCCACGTGAGACCGCACGACCGGCTGGGCCCAGCTCAGGGTCCAATCAAATCAAATCAATCACTCCGCCTAGATACATGCACTCCCCCTTTTCTGAAAATGCACCCGGTAAATTATTATTTTATTATTCTATAATAGAAAGAAAAAAAGAAAAAGAATAAGTGGGAGTCCATCGTCCGGAGGTGGACCGATGGCGCGGGAATCTCGTACGACCGGTCGTTGAATGTTTCCATGGCCAGCTCCAAAGCAATCTTATCCTGGTCTGATGCTATTTCTGAGAGAGCTTTGTTCTTTCTATTTTATGAAATAACTTTACCAACCTCATGAGGCCACTGGCTGCCACAAATAGTTTTAGAGTGTCTTGTCGGGAGGAAAGAGAGAGAATACGTCCAAGAGAATGAGCAGGAGGAGCAGGAGGAGCAGGAGAAATGCCTGTAGCACAAAACCAACTTTAGAAATGAAAAAATATATGACTAAAATAGTAAAAACAACACGCGCGTGCAGGGAATGGTGATGTGTACATCGGCCAACAGCTCGATCGAGATATTAGTTTACATAATATTTTTTTTAATCTTTGTCACTGTGAAAAGAGCTGTTGATCTCGTGGTGGGATGAGTTTGATAAAAAATTAGCTTTTACTTAGAGAGATCCGAAAATAGATAAGAAATTTTTGTGGGTGAAATCTTTCTCCTATTATGTGGGGAACGTCCAATGATGTCTATATATAGTAGCAAGTTGGAGCTTTTGGACTGGATTTACTCACATATATTGTGTTCTTAACTTCTCATGCATCTCTTCCCCTGGAATGGACTCTCTTGTTGTTAACCTGCTAACATATCTGAAAACGATAGTAGCGAGCATGAAGTTGAGAAGAATGTTCTGCTGAAAGCTGAGAAGATTTATCTTATATCTAGCTCTTAACCGGATCATTTACTGTGGTTGATATTGTGTTAGCTAGTGATCTCTGATCTAGATGACTTTATAAGGGGTAGTTCTAAATACACCCCCCCTATTGCTCAGGACACCCCCCAAAAATTAAAAAAAAAATACCCAAACTAACCTTTAGTGTAATTACCATATTGCCCTTGAAATTTTCTCAGTACACCCCCTTCCTCCTCCTCCATTTCGTGCTCCGTTCGGCACTGGATCGCCGAACAAAATGCTTCTGTTCGGCTGAACGGTGCCGAACAGAAGGCTTCTGTTCGGCGATCCAGTGCCGAACAGAAGGCTTCTGTTCGGCAACCCTCAACCGAACAGAATCCTTCTGTTCGGCGGAGGGGAGGGGAGGAGGGGTAGGAGGGTGGGGAGGAGGCGGCGGAGGGGGGAGGGGTAGGAGGGGTAGTTGGAGGAGGGGGAGGTGGAGGAGGAGGAGGAGGAGGGGGAGGTGGAGGAGAAGGGGGTGGAGGAGGAGGCAAAGAAGGGGGAGAAGGCGGAGGGGGATGCAGAGTAAGAGGGGATGGGGATGGGGGGCGGAGGTAGAGGGGTGGAGGAGTAGGAGGAGGGAGGAGGGAGGAGGAGGAGGAGGGTGAATAGGCGGAGGAGGAGGGGAGAGGGATGAGGGGGAGGCAGAGGTGGGCGGGAAGAGGGGGAGGGGGAGGAGGAGGATGAGGAGGGGGGAGGAGGAGGAGGCAGAGGCGGGGCGGAGGAGGAGGGGAGAGGGATGAGGGGGAGGCAGAGGTGGGCGGGAAGAGGGGGAGGGGGAGGAGGAGGATGAGGAGGGGGGAGGAGGAGGAGGTAGAAGCGGGGGTGGGGAGGGTTGGGGTAATTTAGGAATTTTTAATTTTTTAGGGGTGTCCTTAGCAAATGGGGGGGGGTGTAGAGAGTATTTAATTTTTTTTTAATTTTTGGGGGGTGTCCTGAGCAATAGGGGGGGTGTATTTAGAACTACCCCTTTATAAGTCGAAAAACGGATTGAATCAAGATGTGTTTCGATTAACTAAGATACCCATAATAATACTTATGTAATCATTAAAGAAGTTGTGCCGTGTCGTGCGTAGTCTACAGAGCTGATTCTCTCAATTATTGGATAAAATGATTCATGGATTTGTAATTTGAAGGATTCTTCATTGAAAATAATCCATGATTTTCTGTATCAGGACAGAATTAACTAGTATTAGATGAAACATGAATTTTTCATTTGATCCTTTGTAAAATGTGAACTCCAAACCTGGTCGGCCAACGAACTTCTTCCAAAAAAAATAAAAGCTTGTGCTACGGTAGTCCAACGGGATTCAAGTTATTTTATCGATGCCTTTTTTCAAGCCATCTTGAAGAGCATTTATTTACCAAACCGGCAATCAGTTGTAGCTGGTTATATGCATGGTTGGTACGGTAAAAACTTTGAACTTCAAATATATTTTGGAATAAAAAATAATGACCGATGGTAGGGGTGAAAATAGATTAGATAATATCTACCCGAATCCATTTTTGGAATATATCCGAACATAAACAGAAATTTGAGTATTTGATTATTATCTGTATCTTTATCTATATCCATCAAAGAAAAATGAATATAGATATGGAAAGATAACTATTTGATTCGTATCCGAATATCTGATTCATTTGTAACCCTATTTACTTTTATATAACACTCATGAACTTTTAAGTAAAATAAATGACCATATTAATATGCTATTAACTTGATTTATTATCCACTTAATAATATCTCTGATTCTGCAGTCATAAAGTTGAGTTATCTAATTTATATATATATTTATATCATACTCTCGGTTTTCAATTTATATCCGTATCCATTTAAAATAAATACATATATAAATTTTTGCAGCCGAGTAACATCCATATCCGTATCTGTATTCGTCAAATAAAATAAATATAAATATGGATATATTCGATCCGTATGCAATTCGATTACAATCCTAACCAGTAGCTAGCAAATATTTTGAAGTTCGGCAGCCCCATCTCCGCCCTCAACCCTGATGCCCTGCCGATGAGCTTGTCACCGGTAAGATGAGATAAATGCTAGGACTCGAACTCCTCAAATAGGCAGGTGAGGAAGTCGAAGGTGGTGGCATCAAAGCGGTCCAGGACATGGCAGTGATGCAATGCCACCAAACAGAGACATAGTCGAGGTAAGAGGGAGAGGCTTAGCAGAGGAGAACGTGGTTGTCGCGAGCTAGAATGCAGCCGAGGGCGTCCATGGCGGCGAAGTGAAAAGAGTCAACGGGGGAGTTGAAGCAGGCGGCGGTCCCGCAGTAGGCATTGTGGTCTGTGGGCAAGGGAAGTGAGGGAGTGGGGGGGGCATGGCGGAGAAGATGGAGAGGGTGGCAACGATGTTAAGGTCAAGGAAGTCAAGGTTGGAGCAGGTGCCAGACAGGATGATGTCACAGAGGTCAGGTGTGAGGCAAGTAGAGCACAGGAGGTCAAAGATGAGCTTCTTGCAGACAGCAATGGCAAGGAGGTGACGATCTCCTCGCACATAATCTTAGTCACGGTGGATAGGTTATGCCCGGTGGCCAACTGCTAGAGGGCCAGCAGCCCGCTCCCCATCCTTTAGTGTCGATCATCCTTCCCCCCTCCTCATCCTCCTCCTCCTCCACCACCATCCCAACCTCAACTTCCAGCTCTCTCTCTCTCCCTACCATGTTGATCCCTCCTCTGCCCCGCTCCCTATCCCCCCCCCCACTATGCGACACTCTTAGCTTCGTATGCCTTCACCCACCCATCCTCATAGTCGATGGTCAGAAGGCAACCCCAACAACAGCACTTGCCCAGCCTATATTACATTTAACTTTCAAATCCATCACACATATAATAAAAAAAAAATAAAAATTTAATTTTTTTTATTCATTAAATAAAATCAATATTGGTTCAGAGCATCTGAATCCAAACATAAATATCAAACCTATAATTCTTATTATTTAGAAAATCACTAACTACAAATTCATAATCAACTGAAGAACTAAAGTTTTGCTTAGTTATATAAATCGCCAAGCTCGCTAACGCAAACTCTAAGCCTAGACCATCCTTCATTCCTATTGATCCTATTTATCTGGAGAAAGAGAAAAAACATAGAGGTATTGAGCGACGCAACTCAGTAAGTAAACCTTTCACTATCTTACCGAATCAAGCATAAGTTTTTACATGTCAATGCATCATTTAAAGAAAATAACAAATATTACAAAATAAAGCATTTCATAATATAATATATTAAAATAATTCATAAAGCCAATCATGCATACATAAATCATTCATAAAACATGGTTTCTGGTGTATAGCATAACTAAAATCATAAATCATTTATCATTGATCAAATTACTACTCTCATACTAAATGCTAAGTTCATTATTATACTCATGATGGCGCTGTAATCGACGAACACCAACTACAATTATCCGTTGGTAGGGTTATATGCTAAGTACTATTACCCGCTGGCAGGATCATATGCCAAGTACTATTACCCACTAGCATGATCATATGTCAACTACTATTATCCGCTAGCAAGGTCGTATGCCAACTACTATAATCCGCTGGCAGGGTCGTATAAAACTAAATGTCAATTTACCCTATTTTCAGGAGCCATACATAGCTATCTGAAAGTCTTTTTGCAATAATCATTAAAATAATTTTTTTAAGTCATATTTTTTTGAACCATATTTTTTTTGAATCATATACGAATAAAATACTAAATGGTTTTATAAAGTTCATAGCCTATATATAAATATTTAATAGTAAAATAATTATGAAATTATTCTTTTACGCGTGCCATCCCGATCCATGACATAGACTCGTAGTTGTAGCGACACATACAAGGGCCACCACCACCTCTTCATCATGTACATCTACCACCCCACCACCATGATGTTGTACCGTGCCATCCGGCACCGCATCCCTACTAGCACCCACCAATGCACCGCCGGAAGGACGGATCACAACCAATTCAGAACAAAAATAATAAAATATTTTTAAAAAAATAATAAAAAAATAGGAGGCTGATAACCTGTAGGTGTAATTTGTTAACAATGAAATACCTTAACTTTACTCTAACTTATTGAACGGTTAGGTTATCTCCTCATATTTTATAAAATAATATAAAGGAGTACCATAGCAAATTGCGAGAGAGAGAGAGAGAGAGAGAGAGAGAGAGAGATACCCAGTCATTTAACTTGCTATCCTGGTTTACAATTTAATAAATAACCTATTGGGATTAGGTTGAGTATCTCTACCTGGAGTCAATTTGTTGTCGGTACTCCAACTGCAAGCGAACCACCATGATAATTAAATGTGATTTTGCGGACTAAATGTTTTGGCACCGATCCGTATCGGACGTGACATGCTGTACTAAGACAGAACCTTGGTTTGGTACGTGCATGTATTTAACTCATGGGAATGTTGACTCCAATATGCATCATGGGTCGATGTGAGGGATGAACTGGACAGTACCAGTGAGGCGTTGGTAGAGGATCCAGTTCTCGAATCTAATGTATAATTAAATCTCCTTTAGTGGCATTCCTAATCTTTTATTCTCCCATCTTAATTGTTGAGAGCCATTGAAGAGAAGATGGAGGGGCTTGAGATCCTACGTGTACATTTCTTCTCCTAGCTTACATGTCGGAAACACCCTCTTAAATCATGTGTAAATCTTTGATTTTACAATGAAGTGCTTCTTTAATGCACCATTAATGCCGTTTGCTACTATGGCAAAACTAGTAGCAATGGCAATGAAAACAAGGATGCATGAGAATTACCACTCATGATGCTTGTCTGAATCATTATCTGATATGGCTATGGAAAACTAAAGAAAAGGTTCTTTTTTGAGAAAAAAGATGACAAAGTCACCATCGTTTCATTGATAAAATAAATTGATACAGAGGAAAAGGGAAGAATCAATTGCATATCAAGAATTTTATCATCTTAAATTTATAAATAATCTATAAAGATGAGATCTTTGGGACTGTCAAATTTCCTCACATTGAAAAATTAATAGTTAACCTATTGTATTAAAACAATCATCTCCTACTTATCAGCCCGCTTAGTATCCACAAGTAGCGCCCTTTAGATCCGTAGGGCTGAATTTAATGTTTCTGTTCATCATAGTTTCCAAAGACGAAGGCTTTCTTCATTCATTGGGAGGTCTTCCCAACTGCTAGCTTGAGGGTATTACTTCCAATTAGTCTCTGATAAATTGGATGATAGGTAGACTATGCAATTTAGATGGAGAAGTCCGGTCAATTATGACACGATTGGAATCAAATGATTTGTTTTAGCCAACAGAGTGAAGGAAATGTTTGCAAGACCTTGGAGTCCAGAAAATCAAAGGTGAGATGGCTTTCTATATGAATTCGAAAGCCGAAACAGTAGCCTCATTTAAAAGGGATATGCTATAAAATCCATACATACATCGCGCGCGCAGTTTCATCTAGTGACTCTTCTCCTAATCAAATTTTTGTCCGTTAGTGGTGATTGGTCATTAAGGTTCCTTTGGGCTTGCTTTTCCTGCTATCCCGCTAAGCTTTCTTGTTTCATGCCTTCTGGCTCTGCGTATATCTCTTTATTATTTCACATTGGTAATCTCCTGTTAAGGTAATTAATTTTGCACTGCAGGCAGTAAGTACTACATAAATTTGCATTGGTTCTAACTTCTAAGGAATTTGTTTCCATTAATTTGATATAAATTCATAATTTGAATCATATTATATGTAGCAGCAGGTTCTTGTTCTTTTTTAGTTTGAGAAGAAAAGCAAGTTTTTGAATTTAAATTCAGCTATCTTCACAGTATATGACAATTCTTTATATTGTAGCATCTTGAGATTGGAACCCTATAAGAAAGTAATCATGTCAGGGACAAGAATCACAGAAATATGTTAAATCCATATGAAATACAACCTAATAAACCCCCTATCATGCGAGCCTTCAACACCCAATATAGTGTTTGGAGCGTTTAATCCTTTATTGAGTGTTAGTTCTCTTCTGCCTAATGCAATATTCTTTTCTTCCCTGAAGAAAGATGGTGCAGTTCTCATTGTTTCATGTCATAGGGGAAATGACCAATGCAATACTCTTTTATGTCTGTATCTACAGGAAGCAATCTTTTCCATAAAGTCATTAAAGTAGCAAGAAGAGCATAGAAGATGTTTCCATATTCATAGCAATTGACCCTTGGTGGGATACTCATGGAGATCTAAAAATCCAGGCTTAAATATGCAAGGTAAGATTGAACTTTAAAGGCCATATATAGAAATTCTGACAGAAGTGGTATTCGTTGCAAGCATGCAACTGAAGGGGATGATATGCTCCTTTCAGCGTAACATAACCCACAGTAAGATGGACCCATGCAACCACATTCATCAAATTGTCTTTGATTAACTGTCAGTAGACACTAACAACAACTGCAACACATCTTATCCCACACTAAAAGGAAAGTTATATATGTGAAGAATACATATATATGACAAGCATACAAGCAACTAGGTTTTTTTGAGATAAGGTGAAGTGATAGAATGCAACCATGATAGAGGACATAACTAGAAAAGAATTAAAGTTATCATAGACAGGTTAATGATTGTGCTAAGCATTGATAATTCCTTTTATGTGTGTTAGAATGTTTAGCATCTAATATTCAAGATACTTCCTGGATTTCTCTACATTATGAAATTTTGCGAAAAACCTTTTCTCGGATGGAGAATGTAGGAGAACACAGCACCTCTATTCAGTGCATATGCTAGGTGGACATTCCCGGTTTGAACTCAGAAGGTGGCATCCGCACTATTTATTTGCAAAAAAACAAAACAGCGACTGTTTCGTCATAAATACCAAGATGCACTGATCTCGTCTGTAGTACGTACCACCTGAAGGAGTTATCATGAATATGAATGATAAAAAGATATAAGAGAATGTAATGACCACCGAGGTTATGCTCTGGAGAAAGTATTATATATCAAGATACAACTAAAAGACCTCTATCATCCAAACCACTTTTGAACCGTTAATCCCAGCCTTTTTTAAGGAAACTAGAGAACAATTCAGTAGGTACCTAATTAGATATTCATCAGATAAGATAGCTTACGACACAATAACCATATATATGCTTGTGCACCTTGACAAATGATTGACTTACTCCTTTTAAAACCTCTCAGTACATTCTTCCTATTTCTTCTATGTGTCTCTCATCTTTCTTTTCTTCTTTTCCTTATATATCTGCTGTGTTTTAATGTTGAACTTTTACTTTAACAAGAGGATTTGCTTCTGTTATATCTCTGACTTTAAACCAATCATATAAATCTCCATAAATAAATCAAATATTTTATTTAAAATCAGAAATCATCTTTTTTTTATTACCTAGCGTCACAAAGGGTATAATTATGCCTAGAACAATCAAAGAGAAGATCATACATGAAGGTTTATCTGGTGTTGTCAACACCAGCGGCTGGTCAATATCATAGACTTCGCTCAATTCTATATCTATCAGAGATTACAAATGTTCACAGGACTAAGAAAGACCTGTATTCTTTTGAAAGGAGTAGGCCACACGTATTCCCTTACACAACTTACCATGATATAGCAAAGCACTACGACAGAAATTGCCTATTGCAATGTTTAAGAAAATGCCACGAGAAGTCTGAAATAATGTCGCAATCGACTTTAAGCGACGCATCTCCAACTCTTAGCAGAAATGTTACTTAACCAGCGTCGCTTACTGCTGAACACAGCAACAAATTAAAAAATAATCTTCTGATGATTGGTGCAGACATCACAGCAATAAATGTGCACTAGTCTTATTTTGGTGTAGGGAACACCACTATTTTCTACTAGAGGATAAAGCCCTTAAATTGATCAGGATCAAGTTTCCCTTGAAACCATAAAGGGAGACATGAAGATATATCTTCAGAAAATAACCAAGTTGTCAAAACATGTCTGCATAGACTATGAAAAATATGATTGGTGTCCCATGACTACATTTTCCAACATACCATGATTCTTTACTTGAGCTATTTCATTTCACCCAACTAAATCATTTTTATTGGATCAAACTAGTACTTGCTACAAATTCATCCTTGAGTTCATAGTCCATGTAGAATTTCATAGCACCCTTGTGGATTCCAGGAAGTTAAACAAACTTTAATATTATTTCATGGATTTGATAATCTAATTTATGCAGTGACCCTTCTTTTCATCTGATTGACTTGACTGAAAGGCTTCCTTGTCTAGTAATCAACTCTGAACTCGCTATACGAATATAAGAAAATTGTAAGACAACTCTAGGAGAAAATTAACCAACACACACAAAAAATAGGCAATTCCATCATGCGTTGATTCATATTATCTCGTATGGCAAAGATCAGAGTAAGTTCAATCATCATCTCCTCCATTGATCTTACCAGTTGTTACACGACTCATTAGTCTTCGTGTATTTCTCAAATGCTTGTAATCTTCTCATATGAATCCTAGAACAACATAAATGACATTTGGACCCACTTTAGTTTCAACCAAGAGAGTAGTCTAACCTGATGCAACCTATCAAGTCAATGGATTGGATGTGTAGTCTAAATCTTACACTTGAAATGCATGCTTCATTTTTAGTGGAAAAGGGAGGCAAAGAATGCCACCCTGACTTTATTAAAGAGAAACAGGTTTACAAGAAGAGGAACCTGAAATCCATGTTGTGTTGTCTCTAGGGCCAACTTGGACCTAACCCAATGTTGTAGCCCTAACAATAAAAAAGTACCTAAGGAACACTGTCTTGATTTTATTTGATAAAACACATTAGTCTATAGAAATTTTCACTTGAACCGACAAGAAGAAACTGTCTAAGATTCCTTTAAAAATAACATTAAACACTTCAACCGTTGGAGCATGATAATTACTAGTCTTATGAAGTGATTAAAGCCATTCTCAAGGAAATGATTTGGTGTGTACTTCAGTTGGATGAAGGGAGTAAGAATTGGAGCTTCTACGCACAGGGCCATTGGTGCATCAATAGGGAAATAATAAGTTCCCAAAGAATTACTGTGAGATGACTTTTATTTTCTGAAAATCATTGTGAATGTTTAAGGATGTAAAAAAATGACAATAAGTGTTTATATGAACTAGAAGACATTTAGAGGCATGGTAACAACAAGTAGGAGAATGACTATTAGGTAATTGAGGAACATGATATTAAATAAAATTTATTCTATAAAATCGGTTTCAGGGTGTTGTGCCAGAGTTCATGTGTAGTGTCTATTTGGATCATTAATGAAAGAAAAAGGAGCAACACAAATTCTTTGCGGGTGGGTAATCATGGCATGCAACTAATTTCATGAGCCAAGACAGTTTAAAGCATATTATTAATTACTTGGTCTCTCAAATAGTATGCTTGATTTTCAAACTTCAATCTAGCTTTCTTTAGAGCATCATTTATTGGCCCACAAGTTTACATTATGAAATATTTTAGGTCCCTAGGATACTGATCATGATAACTACATCATCCATGCAATCAAATCTCTTTAGCACTATAACTGTTATATCAATAAGTCTCCTCTCTAAAACATAGCACACATACTTCATAACATAGAAAATCTGGTCCAAAAGTATACACACACATACATATTTATATATAAGATGAACGAGGAGACATCATCAAGCTTCATAAATTAGTCTCTAATTCAAGTTGTCACGTTAAAATAGAAGAATATTCCTAAGTTAATCCATCATAAGTTGTCTAAGTTACGCATATATGATTTTGTTAATTTAAAATTGCCGGGAAGGGATCCTAAATTGACGGGAAGAATTCCAAATTTAAGAACAAATACAAAAAGATCTCACGAGTCATATAACTACCTTCATACACACGCACAAACACACGCACGCATGGGTAAAGAGGCAATTCAATGCATATGAGGGGGAAGAAGAAAGAAGCATCCTAATATCCAGAAGACCAATAACAGTAGGGAATCAAAGAATGTGATTTCTCTAGAGAGAGAAATCTTCACCACCAAGCATACCAACATACCGTCCACCACAAAGAATGGTCGTCGGCTAGATTGATTATGAAATTTAAGGTGCTATGATGTCCCATGAGATTGTACCTTCAGTCCACTAATCATTCAGCATTAAAATATAAGCCACTTTGCTAGGAATGAATAGTGCACCTTTTTGTCTTACACCGTGAAATCCATGGATCGGCCAAAATGAATGTTAGTTTTATAATATATTTAAGTGATTTTGTGGCTTAAAATGAACTTGATATAGTTTATCATGGTAAATTTGGTAGATAGAATTGCTGACCAAAGGGTCGAACATCAAAATTCGACTTGTTAGTGGGTGAATTTTTGCTCGCATCTCTCCGAAGGGTCAGTCTTTTTTTTTCTCTCCACAGGAAGCAACGGAAACCCACGAATGAGTAAAAATCGTAACAACTATTTCATGACTCAGACATATGAAGAAGAGCATTAGATTCAAAGAAAAGTAAGAAAAAGAAAAGAGCGAAAGAAGGGACGAGATGGTTACCGGAAATGAAGCACCTACTCTCAGTTCCCATATGAGGACGCTTACGAGAAGAGAACCAATACTTTGGGGGCCGACATATGATCTTAGAAAAAGCCATCATCACCACTTCACTTTTAATACCATAAAAAGGAAAAAAGAAAAGTTGCAAAGAGTGAATTGGCACATCATGGACAGATGCAAAACAAAGAGATCTCAAGTACACAGTCTCTTGGAAATGAACTCTCAGTTCGACGTACAGTACCCACATTCTTTTCCTTTACTACCATACTAATATTAGGAACACTAAATATGGCTCATACTGCTCACCGACTCCCAGTTCCTGTCACAACAAGAGTATAAAGCCACAGCAACATCCGGCAGCAACATAATAGCAAAAGACTAAATATATAATATATCTAGAGAGAGAGAAAGAAGCAGCTGAAGGAAAGTTGTCCAGAGAGGTTCAATCAGCACACAGGAAAAGAACAACATAAACTAATAGCATCCTAAAAGAGAAGCTCACACCATATAAATTATGCTTCGGTCTCACCTACCGAATCAAAGAGAGAAGGATCTAATGCATGCATAGATGAAAGAGAGAGAGAGATTGAGAGTTCCCATCTCAGGTGTTGGCGAAGGCGGTGGTGGTTCTTGGAAGGAGCATGATCATCATCCAATGACAAGGGATTATGTATTCAGGAAGCGGGCGGAGGAGGCGGGGGCTGGTGCTGCTGCTCCTGGGCGGGCTTCTTGCGCTTCTTCTTCTCGTAGCTGATGCCGCGAGCCTTGGCCTGGAGCTCGCGGACCTCGCGGAGGTAGAGGCGGACGGCGCGGGCGCCGAAGGGGTTGGACTCGGGCCGGCCGCCGTTCTCCTCGTAGGCGGCACGGAGGCGGCCGATAAGGGCGTCGAGGCTGCCCCAGGCCTGGCGGAGCGGGCAGGAACAAGGCGCCGGCGGGTTGGGGTGGCCGAAGAAGGGGCACATCTGAGTGTGGACTTTAGTCTTGCCAAACTGGTCGAGATAGCGGAGGAACTCGAGCACGTGGGCGCCGCTGCACCGCGAGAGCGTCAGCGGCGGGCGGTGGTTCTTGAGGTACTGCCCGAAGGTGTTCCAGTCTCGCCGCTTCTGGGACTCGTACCGGCTCGGCGATGGCGAGGAGGAGGTAGCGCCGGTGGCGGCCGATGAGGAGGAGGCATGGGGGCTCGCGTTGGCACCGCCGCTGTGGTCGGAGTGGGGGCTCTCCGGGGTTGGTACCAAGTCCATGGCGTCCAGACAAACAACTATATCCTCCTTCTTCTTGGTTTCCTTGCTCTCAATTGCTAGCTCCACTATTTTGAAGCAGTTAATGTAGAAATAATTCTAGTTACATGCGGTGATTGGGGAAAACGCTGAGGATGATGATTATGATGATGATCATGATCTTTTTGGGATTTGGTGCTGATATTTATTAGAGTGCTCTTGTATACAAGGTTAGAGAGACTGTGCGTCTGTGTGTGTGTGTGTGTGAGAGAGAGAGATAGAGAGAGAGAGAGAGAGAGAGAGATTAGATTCAGTTGATGAGATATAGTATTTTTACCTTTCCACTGCTGCTACTGCTGCCGCGGATGATGATCTTTTGTCAGATGAGGAAGGTGAGGAAGGATTTGGAGCACTTGGCAAGCTGCGATCATAAGATTTTTTTTTTTTTTTAAGAGAGAAAAAGAAAAGGCATCAGCGATCGGAATTAGATGAGAAGAATGCGGAGCTCACTATGTTGCTTTCTTTAGAAGAGATGCTCCCAGTTGTAGATGACTGTTGCCGCGATGTATGAGGGAAACCGGGACTGGACGATTACATGTTTCTTTTTTCAGAGGAGGCTGGTGGATGGATTGCTTGGCCTAGAAAGGGTGAATGTTACTGAAATTTCTAGGTTATAATATGAGAGAGAGAGAGAGAGAGAGAGAGAGAGAGAGAGAGAGCACAGTTAGGGCTTTTGTGTAATTGGAGAGAAGCTGACAATGGAGGTTGAAAGATGATGTGACAGGAGAAAAGTTGCTTGGGTGGGGGTGGTGAAATATCGGTGGAATTAAATAACCATTACATATAATTGGATGCAGCTGCCTGTATAAAATGACAATAATGCCTCTAGTTGATTTAGCTAAATTAACTTATGTTATTTTAAATAATAATCTTTTGATATTTGTGTATTTATAATCAGTTATTCATTTTTACTATGTGAACTTAAAAATTTTATACTTTGCATAGTTATCTACAATCAATAACGTATCCAACTGTTTGAACAAAACCCAAACCCAAGGTTTGGATTGAGCAAAGGGGCACCTTCAAATACTTATATGCGCATAAAGAAATCTTTGTATAGATGGTATTACCATCACTGTGTCTCTCCATTGTGGCGTCACATCGAAGCAACATTTTTCTTGGTGAAGCCAGCATATTGGGAGCAGGAAGGCTGAGCTCATATGGACCATGCAAACAATAGTTTCGATGCTGACAATGGGCACTACGCTCAACTTTGGAAAACAATATAATTCCATAAATTACCATTTGTTCTCGAGCTTTCGAGGAGCCCTAATTATTTCTTGATAATCCTCTCCATCATAAGATACCATTTTTTTGCATCCAGTATCTCGGTCTTAGAAAAAAAAAGTTAGTTAAAGTATCTCTATAAGAATCCGTACGGACATATATTTAGTCTTACATCAGCTATACACTGGATAGATATTAACTACTTATATAGAACCAAAGAACCTAAATAACATCTTCCGAGTAGCTTTTTTGGGTAAAGTCTTGAGTTGTAACAAAAAATAGTATCAAAATAGGCCGCCGGCCTAGAACCTATGTAGAATAGGAGACATAGTAGTACGGGCTTTTAACCTGACGAGAATACTAGGCTCAAATAGGAGTATTTATCTTCCAAATTTGAGGACCCGTGTAGACGTATGTTTAATCCCACATCAGCTATGCACTAAGTAAATCTTGAGTATTTATATAGAACCAAAAAATTCAAATAATATCTTCCAACTAACCTTTTTAAAGCAAGGTTTCAGATTATGATAATCCCAATTTTGCAACTCAATGCATTTGCCAATCCCTATTGGGAAAGCTTCTTTTTCCAAAAATGAATTATTGATAAATTTATATTCATTCTAAGATTATCATAAAGAAAAGGAGCTAAAATTTATTTAAAATTTTGAATTCTTTTTTCAATTTTATATATTGCAAAATTGACTGCCTCTCTAACTTCGGAATCAAAAATCATATAAATGCTCCTCATAGTAGGTAACTAAAATATGGATTTAAGTCACCATCCTTACTCCTCCAAGGTAAAACTCGATTCCTTTCAAATAGAAATTTAGAATATATTCCTTTTTTGGCATGGCTTGTGCATCACCTGTACTAGTCTCCAAGCTAACCAGCTTAAGCTAATTGGCATTCCCCTCCTCTGGAGTGGTTTAGATTTCTAACCTTGCTAATGCCTCATTTTATTTTTTCCAAAAAGATCGGTATTATTTTTCATGCAGTGAGCTTTAGACAAGATCCCTTTCTTCTAACCCATATTATATCATTGTTGTTATGTTAATCAGTGTAGTTTTAGGATCCGTCAAAATACTACCTTTAAAACTAAGCACCTGAAAAGTAGTTGGTATTAGTGCTAAAGATCTACAATACAAAGGCACGAGCCTTATCATGTTCTGTTGGGAATGTTTGATCTCCCAAGTGTTTCAGTCTTCTGCTATTGATGTAAGAGAAACCTTTTAAGATTCTAATATACTGGTTATTTTAGGAATACAATGCATAATTAAGTTTTTATCTTTGCCTTTTGCTGCACAACTAAAATTTTCTCGATCTTTACTCCCTGGAATTTGTTTATTTCTTTTAAGAAAAATCTGGTCCTCTCCATTATACTATATTTTCTCCAAAAGGTTAAGTCATGAATGGTTAAACCACAATGAAGCTATCATTCAAAGAGTAATAGTTATTATTGCCGTTATATCTTCGTCAAAGGAATTAAGTGATCTAACTTAGATCCACCTATGGATCTGGTGATTTCCTTCTTTTTTAATTGGTCCGAAGACGCGCAAATATTTTCAGTTAGTCTTTATTATATTGTAACTACAGCGAACTCGTACCACTCAATTCATAGAAATGGGTCATGGATTTAATTTGGCATAAATGAACATAAACAAGAACCCGCGCCCCATCACATCAATTGGCTGCTACTATGGACCCTACTTTTGCCATTTGTTTCCATGCAGAGCCAAATCTTACCCAATATAAAAGATCTCCAATAGTTCAATCTCAACTCTAGTGACATAATATCTACAATCGTTTCTTTGTTCATTATATAATATTTACGAAGTTATGCTTCATTCGATGCAGCAATAACCAATCCAACAGGAGGAATCTTGCTGGTGTTGCAATTTGAACAACGGATGATGCAAGAATGCCTGAGTGAACTATCAAATGCTTTTGTCGTGGACGGTTTGAGCAAAGAAGGTGGGACAAAGAATTCTCCTGGTGAAACGGTACGTGAAAAATGGGATCTAAGGTAATTTTGAACTCCCCTCTAAATGCTTTTTTTCAAGGAGGTTTTTTTCTCTCTCTCTTAATTTTCAAGGTTTTTTAAGATCACAAAATAACCTTATATTAACAAGAAGAAAAAAAAAACATATGAGAGGTATTTATATATCTGGATTTAGATTTATACAGATGCAACACGTAGAGAGAAGTGAATAAAGAAATGCTTCTCGGATTCTACTGAATCATCACTGAAGAGGCATCCTCCCAGGTGTTTCCCCAACTTTTCTGAGAGAACATCCCTGGTGTTTGATCTGTCTTTCAGAAGGGCCAACCAGAGAAATCTTCTGATTTTTGAAGGAACTTTCAACTTCCAAAGAGCTGCAGCAGTGGGCCATTTAACACCCCTTGAGTTGATAAATTGACAGCATGAATTGGTGGAGAAAAGACCTTGAGGATTAGCCTTCCAAATTAGAGAACCAGGGTTAGGGCTGAGATGAACTTTGGCGAGCAAAGGGAGCAGAATGTCCAACTCAGCCTGAGCCTCAGAAGAGATGATGGAAGGACACCAAATGTTCCACTGTTAGGATCTGGAGGTGTAGAAGGCAGCAAACCTTTCCAGATTTCATGCGACAAAACTTGAAGAGATTAGGAAATATATTGATTTCTGTATCTACCACCAATAACGAAAATTGTAAATATTCCATTGTTTGGAAAATTTAAACATAAAAAGAAGCCTCGTTTCTCATATTGATACTGTAAACGAGTTTTTTAAAGAAATTAAAGCACTAATATAACATTCTTTTTCAGAATGCACTAACATATCATTTAAAATCCTTATCAACTTCCCATGTAAGAAGGTATGGGACATCTGATAGCTTGGCTGCATTAACAAGCGTTCAAAAAGTACGAGCAGTGCGCCTTTATTTAGGATTCAAATGATCGAAGGACAAGCTTTTAAAATTTTGAACAAAAAGGGAGGAACATATTGTCAACGCTTCTCGCATAATAAAAGGTAGGCAGCGGGCAACCGAAGGCAAACCAGCACTTGTTGAACGCCTTTTCCTTGAGGAAAGCAAGCTCAGTACACCTACTCATGCCCTCATGCCTCGAAGTTTTCGAGTGTGGAGATTATGATAACAAAGAGCTCATAAAGACGGAATTTTCTCCGGCAATTCCAGAATGCTGGACATGGAGTACCATCGATAGCGTGGGAGAGGAGCATGGAAACACTCGACTTAGGTAGATGTTTAGTTTAAAAAAAACAAGGTGGAAATCTATATACAACATGGTGGACTCTTAAAATATAAGTTTAGAAAGAAATCTTTGTCCAAGTATTATGATTAACAAATCTTGTTAAGTACCAAAGCACGTGTCTCGTACGTCATGGTATGAATGGGAATGCTATTCTAGGTATTGTACGTGCGTATAAAACAAAAGAAAGGACGGACCCCCGCCGCCCATCTGTTCCATGTCCCCTACGCATAACATCTCATCCACCCATCAGCAATTCCATCTTTTTTGGAGAAATTATATCCTACACGGTGTGCACCACGTGGCTGTGTACACCACCAATCAAAGTCGCTCATTTCTATAGGCCTTCTTCATCGAGCGCTCATCTCGGTGCATTGCTGCAAAAATGAGCAGCTATGATTAGCGGCGTATACGGCCACATGGTGCATACTGTGCAGGATATAATTTATGAATTTTTGGGAGAAAGTTAGGTCCGGTGCTCACCAAACTACTTAAGCTCCAATGCAATATGATCCCTCGGATCCGTATCGAGATTAATGCAAAACATAATCTTTGATGTGATGCTCGTATGCATCATACCAGGGACATGCTTTACACAGCTTTTGATGTGAATCTGAAGGTCTTTATTGTATCAAACCATCAAATGGTCTGATAGGTGGCTGATCCAGTTTATCATGGTAGACTTGGCATATAACCTCTTGCAAACAAGAGGAAAGGGTCCAAGTCCATATTTGTTGGAGAATTTGATGGTCCAATATAACAACTTAGAACTTCATCCAAAAATATTAGAAGGAAAATATTATTGAAATTTCTTAGACCCAGTATAAATAGCCGATATGAGACTAAACACACGCCTGCACAAGTCCTCACATATTTAAGCTCTGACTTCTTTATTGGACTAAAGGTCCAAATTCTTTCGAATCTAAACACATGCACCATGATTAGTCCGTGATCAGTTCCAATTAACCCATGCTATATATCCTCTAGTCTAGATAAGCTATAGACCAGATCCACTCTGATACGATCTGTCACAGCTCAGAGTCTCACCCTAAAAGACTAATTGGAATACATTATTTGAACTTCTTAGCTCTATCTAAGCATCCAAGATCTTTCTATTACATAGTCGATATGGAACTAATTAAATATACATCCGTACAAATCTTCATAACAAAGGCTCTAAATGACGCATCAAGAGCTAGTTGAAAGCCTTTTTTTTTTTTTTTTTTTTCTCTGCCAAGAATTATTCAGCACTCTAATGAGAATGGAAGCCCCTTTATATATACAATACACAAATATACTTTACGTGCAACTTCGCATGTGATCCAAGAGCCATACTGTACGCATTGGACCATCCAATGGCTTGATGCTCATGAATTTTTGACCATCTATTATTATATGCAAGTAAAACACAGATAAATATCATCTTATCAATAATATCAAAAAAAAGACGCTAGTTTTGTGTACGACTCCTACGTCGAAAAGCATGAAGAATCTTGTTTCTGCACCAGCTGCAGGACAAACAGCATCAGTGGGCGTTTGCTGCACCACCAAAATAAACACTAAAAATATAAAACCATTGAGGGTGTGCGTTGTAGTTTGTAACACCACCTTTGCAATGGTGATTGTCGCGTCATGTCGTTGCTTTTGCACTCTCTTTAGTCTTTACGACCAAGATTTCACGGCATTGGTGCATGTGGACTGGAATTGCACACAGGCATCATCGATGTTTAGGATTTGGTCACATGGCAAACATGGATATCAGTGGATAGTTGCCTGCCTTTCGCTGAGGCCTCCATGTGAATGCCAAAGGCTGGCCAGTGGGACTAGCGTTTCAAGTTTTCCAAGTGTGCTTGCTCTGGGCCTAGTCAGTCCAGCAGAGAAGGACCAGGTTCTCCAAATTTACTTGTCCTGGTATGCCTCAGAGTTGATCTTTGCCCTCGTGGACACACTGACTAATAAAAGTTTGCCATACGGTCGTCACCATAAAGATATTTAAATCTCCTCCAACAGCCAATAGCTACAGTTCGGCCCATGATCGCGCATAATGGGCGGGCTGTTATCCAGCAGTTACTGTAAGGATCCGTACGGACGTATGTTTAGTCCCACGTTGGTTATTCACCGTATAGTTCTTAGATAGTTGTACAGGACTAAGCAACCTAAATAATATCTTCCGGCTAGTCCTTTTAGGTGAGGTCCTGAGTTGTTACAAATAGTATCAAAGCGAACTCAACTTATAGCCTATGTAGACCAAGAGACACTGCAGCATGGGTTAATGGAGGCTAACTACGGACCCATCGTGATGTTTGTGATTAGATTTAAATGGATTTGAACCCTTAACCTGATGAAGATGGCAGGACTTGAACGAGAGAGTATGTAAGGACCCGTACATACGTGCATGTATTTAGCTCACATCAGTTATTCAGAAGATCTTTGGTACTTATACAGGAATAAGAAACTCAAATAATTTTTTTTAGCTAGCCATTTTGGATGAGGTCCTGGGTCGTTACAGTGGCAATGCACATCCATCTTACTCGATAATATATAAATGCTGACCCTCGCTTGTATATATAGGCAACACCTAGGAGGCCTCTAGATATTCTCTTTGATACTCCCTAGACTTTTCTCCTTGCAGCCCCTCTCTCTCTCTCTCTCTCTCTCTCTCTCATCTCCACTATTTTTTTTTTAGCATCCTACCATAGGCATCGGAGAATTCCGACAGATAAACTCTGGCAAACCAACTTTTTTTTTTCTTTGTTTCAGAACGGATGGTCAGAGCAAGACCATCTTCTCCATTCGAGCACAGCCACAGTCATCTCGGCATCCTATCTTTCCTATTCGAACTGACCTCGCCAACCTCGCCAGCATTTGCCGACCTCATTAGCGATATTCTCCTAGTGCCTCGTGGTCGGGCCAGATTTTGGCAGCAACCGTCCCTAAGTTAGATTCTCCTTTTAGGCCACCTATAAATCCAAGCAGAGTCCAAGGAGACTTTCCCATTTCCAATGCTCAAGGGATTCGTTCACCTTGGTCTTCTTCTGTTTCAAATCCAGAGCTTCTTGCTCGATTGGTTCGAAAGGCCTGCTTGTTTGGAGTTTGACATTCAGAGTTTTGATGCTAGAAAGTTTGTGTAGCCTTATAGATTACTCTTTTCATATTTTTATTTAATTATTTATGATTTTTCATTTATAATTGTCCAATTTATTATAACGGTTGGTTGTAAGTAGTGATGATGGCTCAAAGCTAGACCATTCGCTTGTGATGTCTGTTGTTCTATGATTCAATATTTTAGAGTAATCGCTTGTGATGTTGTTGTGTTTGTGGGCTGGGACTGGCCATGGTCCAATGGACCAAAACAACCAAGTTAGCTTGCTTAAAGTCGGCAATGGAAGGATAAGCCTAAATTTAGATACGAACTTTTCCTACTATTTCAATGATTAATGGGTCATAGGAGATCCTGGGATAATGCTTTTGAAGAGGGCAGCCTATGAGATGGGAAGCCTATGACCTGTACTCCATTGAAATTAGAATCCCTAGATGTTGCTTCCTTTCAATTTTTAAGAGGGAAAAGCTTCACATGAAACCTAGTTTCAACTTTTTGAGCATGGGAAGCTCCTGTTCTACCCAATTCCGGGTTTTGGGGAACTTTTCTGTGGTTCCAGTCTCAGAGACCACTCTTCACTTTTTTACAGGCTGAACTGTTAATTTAAGTAGTTGTGAACATTCTCCTTTGAGAACTTCAGATAATCATAAAATATTTTGTGTGTCCAGCAGGACTTCTGTGCGACAACACGACTGATTTGATAGCAAGAAGATTTTGTTTATATTGTTCTGTACTTTCTTTATGCCATAAGATTGTTGAATTATTTTGATCAATTATGCGACATGGTTTTTGTTCTAATTGTGATTATGCTCTATGAATGAACAACGATATTGATCTTGCACGAAGATGCTCTATTAATTAATATTTATTAATAGTTCAAACTGAGAATCCTCTGAAAAAAAAAAAGGTTTAATATTGTTTCTAGTGATAAATATTGTTCACTCTTGCTTATTTAATTCCATGAATAGTCTTAGCCAAAGGTTGAGATTAAAATCGGGAGAGAATAAATAATGTGTGGTTGCCTGATAATCATTTTGCATTGTCAAGATTATGCCTAAAGATGCATTTTTGTTGTGATGTTAGGGACACATTTTCTTTTAGGGATTTTGTGGGGTTTTTTTTTTCTCCTAGTGAAGAATTAATGTGATCGGTAACAATTAAGTTATTTAGTATTGTAATCAGAATTCGAATTGGTTTCCTCCTTCATAATTTTCATAAAAAATGTGGGGTAGACCTACTCCTTAATTATTGCGAAAAGATAAAATAAAAATAAAATCGGCTTACTCATATTGATGCATTATTTATTGTTAGTGAACCACGCATTTGTTGATTGCAGCATGCATGGAACCGAAATAGTCCTACTTAAAATTGAAATCTTGAATGCATTCAACTATTCTAAATGGATGAGTGAATTAGAGGCTTACCTAGTATATATCAATTTGACCTTGCTTTAGAGTTTCTCAAGCCGTTGCTCGGATTTAAACCTCTTGCAAGTTAATTATTAAGAGGGCTATTTTCAGAAACTTATAGATCAATTCTCGAAAATTTGATATGATGTGGTCTTGTAAGAGAACACATCCTTTTTGATGTTTTTAGTCAATAATAAGCTTAAATATTTGGGATCACATCTTGATGATGAGTATATTATTGCTTCATGATTGGCTTACTCCCAACCCTATATATTGAGCATTCCTTTTTTTTTTTTCCAGCGTAAGGTCTCACCTTGCGGGTCACTTAATGAATATTAGAGAGTAATTGGGTTAATGTTATATTTTTTGGTCCAATTTTCTTTGTGGAGACCAAAGAACCAACTTAGCTTAAGTCAGCAATAGAACCAACTTTGTGATGGATGCCTCGGCCCTCTTATTTACGTGCGCTTCTTCTTCTAGAGAGCACTCTCGTACGTGCCTTCCCTTAAAGGAGAGTGGACAACCAAGGGTGGACTGACAGGTGTCAGACAAGTTCAACAGTTCCCCAAAGCGCATCTTTATCCTATTTCAGCCTAAGAATAGTAAAAAATTGGGTATGAAGTCATTTCCCTAAATTTCTTGCTATTTCGATGATTAATAAGTCAAAGGAAATTTGGGAATAATGGTTTTGAACCCTAAAACCTCACATTTGACTTGAGATCTTGTCTCTCTTAGACCTTACACTCTCATGAACAAAAGGCTATGTTGAAGTCCTAATAAAAAACACAAGTTACACCACCATGAAGAGAAGACACTTGTATCTTAAGGAGAATGTTCGGCATTTCAACCAATTGTTTAGTCTTTAGTCCTTTGAAATGCCTAGCTAATTCAAAGATCATTAGACTTGATGTGAGCCACTTTGAGCACTATGGAAAGGGCTGGACAAGGTTCAAGAGCAAGATTCGTCTTTCCAAGAAGCTGAATTCTATGTCAAACTTTTGAAGGCCATAATTTAGTCATATAATGTCCGATTAAGATTGTTTTTTTTTAAAAAAAAATCAAGTAACTTCTTGAGATATATGATATGATAACGCGTTCTAAAGGGTTGTGCAACTAGTGATCAAGCCCAAATTTTATCATTTGGATCCTAAAACTGGCCAATTAAACCAAATTTTTTTTTTTCAGAAAAAATTTTGAGCGAATGTATCTTCCAACCTAGGAACAATTAGGCAGAATAACATAAGGTAAAGTTAATGTAAAAGTCGAGATCTACCTCTTATAAGATTTTATCTTTTTTATGTTTAATTTTATTAATTATATCTATTTTTAAAAAGCAGATTCGAATAGGAGAGATATATGATCCAAATTGTACAGGGTGGACCTTACTACTATTATAAATGGAGGATATGTATCTTAGTTTTTAAATCATCAATAAAAGTAAAATGGACCTTGTTGGGGGAAAAATAGATCATCCAAAGCGCGTGGTCAAACCGCCGGCACTCAATGGTGAACGTAACAACGGCGAGCATGCTCTCGGCAGTCCCGACCTCAGAGCGCTCGGTCTCGGCATCGACTTCCACAGAGCTCAAGACCTCGAACTCGGCATAACCTTTGCAGGCACAGTCTCGGCAGAGTTGAGCCCGGTCGACCTCATGACCAGGAAAGACCCAGTCAAAGGGAGAAGCAGACCTCCCCACCGCACCAAAAATCAAGCCCTCCATATCCGGGATCAAATCCCGCGATCTCCGCCTCAACGGCTATCAACATTTGAATGCACCCGATCTCAACGAATTGCCAGCTAGCCCGAAATCTCGCGTCGTTATGGTAACTCATTGATTCACGCAATCACACCCGATCACAGGTAACCGCTACACCCCTCCTATAAAAAGGGAGGAGAGCTCTAGACAGGGGATCTCTTCTTCGGCCCCAGCCAATACATCCTTATATCATTCCTCTCCATTATTTCTCTCCATAAAAAAACTTCTCTGACTTAAGTACGAAGGGCCGGCGCCGGAAACCCCGGCCACTGGCTTCTTGCAAGTCCGTCTGAGAGAGTCGTCCGCTGCCGAGCCAGCCGAAGCTCCTCCTCCTCGGTCCGCGATCACCTCCGGGTCCAAATTCCAGCAACAGACCTAAACCCTACTTTCACCATTTTTCTACCTTTTGCTAAATATTCTTAGGAGATTCGAGTTAAGTGGATTGAGAAAATTTCTCTCTCCCCAATTGGATGACCAGCAAACTTTGATGTATGATTCCTCATTCAAGGTTGGTGAGGGATGGCAAAAGTTATGCCAACTCAGCCAACCTTCTTCGAGCATGTTTGGGCCACTGGCCTGTTGGTTCAAAGGGATTGGGGAGTGGATCTTTTAACCTAGATTTTAAATAGTCCAAGAATAGGTTAGCGTAAGATGTATAAGAAAATCGGGGTATGGCCATTGATTAGCATTTAATATTTAGGTCAGATCTTTCACCGTTTATAGGGAACCAAAATCTATACTTTTAGAGCTCTTTTCCCTGGGAACTCTAGGGAACTGGTTGTAACCTGCTTCTCTTTTTTGGATGACTATTTTATTTTTAGTTTCTCTATCATTAGTGAAGTTTTCTTGACCGTCTCTTATTGTGGATATAATTTGTAGGTCAAACCATGTAAATCTTTTTACTTTGCTTTCTCTAGATTTACACTCTTCCAATAACATTTGTACGCAGGTCAAAGTGGTTCGATCGAACTGAATTGCGTTAAGACATTTTTGTGAGATTTCTTACTTCTATCAAGGCACAAAAGGGATATTAAAAAGATGTGCCATGAAACAATCGAAAGCCTAACAGATATTAGCATAATAAAGCAATACCGAATAGTAACTGATGAGATCAAACATGCAAATAACTTGCTCGCTTCAAGGAAGTTCAAGAACAGAAGGCATGACCTGGTCTTCTGTTGCATCTTCTTGCCCCTCTAGCTTCCATTTAGGACCGAGAGCAATTGAGCTTCACACATTCCATGCTAGAGAGAACGAAGGAAGTCGAGAGACATTTTAGTGAGGAGCAAACAAATTAGGTGATTATATCGCCTTCATTTGATGAAGCATATGAAAAGTCTCCCAAACTTCATCTTTTCCATAGACAGTCCATGCAGGCCCTGCTGCATGGCGCCGGTCCCCGTAAATTAGCAAGCTCCGGAGCCAATCAAGCGCTCGAGCTCGACCAATCCATTCCGATTACCAGGAGAACGGAGAAAAAATTCACAAGCTTGGGCTCAGCAAATTTATTTGATATTGATTCGGCTTGGAGAAGGAAGTTAACGGACATTTTTCAAAGCTTCGCTTACAACAGAGTAAATTTTAAATATCTTGGGCAACCAAAAATGAATAGAACCTTAGATTTAAGCTCGGTTTTAAATGATAAACGAGCCAAGCTTTGACATTGTCCTGCAAGCTGCGCTCAAGCTCAATTTGTCCTTCTATATAGCAAGCCGGGCATGAGAAGCTTACTAGCCGGATCAGGCTCGTCTCCACCCCTAAACATGGTGATGAGGGGGCAAAATGGATCGTCCTATCCCAACATAGGACCACCCCATTCCGACCAAGCAGACCTTAGCGCCGAGCAAACCAGATTTCGGACCTCATCGAAAGCCGAGCTAACCTCGGCCCTTTCCGACAAATCAAGTCGTTGCCACGATCTGCAGCAATCTTCTCTGATGACATAATGACGTCCCGAGCTTAAGCTCGGGGTGCCTTACAGTGCCGACCAAGAGCCGAGAGGCCTTGTCGGTTGCAGGCATCCACAATAACGTCCCGGGCCTAAGCTCGGGGCGCCCTGCAGTGCCGACCAAGAGACGAAGAGGCTCCGTCGGCTGCAGGTATCCACAATGATGTCCCGGGCCTCAGCTCGGAGCACTCTGCAGTGCCGACCAAGAGCCGAAGAGGCCCCGTCGGACGCAGGCATCCACAATAATGTCCCGGGCCTAAGCTTGGGGCACCTTGCAGTGTCAATCAAGAGGCCCCGTCAACCGTTCGCATATATCTTCGACGACGCGCCCCGACTAAAGCTCGGGGCGCCAAGTATCCTCGACGACGCGCCCCGACCCAAACTTGGGATGCCAGGTATCTACGACGACACCATCGACCGCAGGTAGTTGTGCCCCGATCTGAGTGGGAGCGCCCTGCAGAATCAACTAAAAGCCGAGAAGGCTGGGCCGACCTCACCAAACATATATCGCAGCCCCCCAAGTCGGCCCGACCTCAGTGCTCCCAAGCTGACTTTGTGAAGTATATGTTGCAGCTTCCAAGCGAGCCCGACCTCACCCACGGCCGCATCCACGCACACACCCACACGCGCGCCTACACCCGCATACGTGGCCGTATATTACAACCTCACTGCGCCATGCTTTACTTATTGGCCACTCCATGACATGTCGACCAAGGGCTATACCTTACTACCAGGGGCCATACCTTACTGCCAGAGGCCATACCCTGCCACCTCTGTCAACAGCATGCCGTTCACAAGAACGGCCTACACCGTGTGCCTTAAACAAGCTCTGGCTGCACGCCACCTGGCCAAGGCCATCTCCTCCCATGACGGGGATGGGCCATACCTCCGCCATCTGGGCACCTCTGTAAGGACTATAAATAGCCCACATCAGGTAATGTCTGGAACTTTCGGACCAACTAAGAACCACTCTAACTTAAGCATCGGAGGGCTCTCACCGGAATCCACCGGTGAGGCTTTGTGCAGGTATGCCGATGCACGGAAGGTGATGTCCTTTCTCCAACCCGCCCCGCAGCTCCTCTGACTCCTTCGGCGTGGTCGCCAGGCCAAATTTCAACCACAACACGTGGCATATGTTGCCGTAAGTTAATATTGTGAAATGTATGCATTAACATTTCACAGTCAAAAAATAAAAAATGTATGCATTAATATTCTGACCCAATTACCAAAAAAATGGCTGTAATTCACTATAATGAAACAAATATTGTGTTCAGAATTAAAAGCACTGATTGCGACATATTAGAACTAATGCAACATAACATCTTATTTTTTGGGAATGGTTCGGCATTTCTTTCAAATTCAAGTTATCCCCATCTTCTTGCGCATCCGGTCCGAGAATACACTTCTAGAAGGCCTCAAACCCAGCGCAAGGACAGTTACTTTGTCAATACAAAATCAAATATTCCAAGTTGACCCCTCATCGAAAGAAATACAAAAAGTCGGCTCTGTCCAGCCAGAGCTTCTATAATCCTGTAGAATGTGAACACCCTGAATTCCAAGTACCATCTAGAATCCTATCATAATGGAAAACTCAGCTTCGAAAGACTGGAAGTGCCCATACTGAAATCTGAAATCTCGACACGCTTCAGAGTTGATACGGCCAAGTTACATTTTATTCCACTTTGGATAACTCCTGCCTTTGTAACCATGCAGAAAGAAAAGCCAACAGCAGTACACCATTGCAGATCGTAAGGATCAATATTTTTTCTCCATTTTGGACATTTCTGCTTTGGTAGCCATACCGAGAACAAATGCCATCCACAGCGCACAGTAACAAATTGTACATAGCATCTTTACTAGAAATTGCCTATCTAATAAATAGGATTAAATTTTAGGACACGAGATCAAAATGTATTCTCTTTTATTGAAGAAAAATGTCTTAAAACACTCTATAGCAGTGTGAATAAACACAACAAATGTACATTGACCTGGAAAACGCTTAAAAGAATCGCAACTCTTAACAGCTGGCCCACTCCTGATGAAAAAACAAGGAGCATTGGATGCAATGCAACAATTCAAATGCAGCACAACAAACTCATTTAACTCCTACAAAATTCACTATATATAATGATACACCAACACGAGCTCAAGCAGTAGCTAAGCTGCCCTAAGTCTGGCCTTTGGATGGACCATCTTTTCCAGAATCAGGACACAGCAGTGAAGTTCAAGTCAAGAGGCCTTAAAGCTCCCTGAACGATGTCTTGGACTGTCCTGTTGCGTCGGCAAACATCTGAGAGCTCCTCAAGCGTATCAGTAAGAGGAGCACTATCTGACCCTGATGCTGCATCTGATAGAGCTTTTAGGAAGCTCGAACATTCAGCCTCCGTTATGGCCGTAGGCGGTATTAGTGAAATGCTTTCCTTCGCCCACAAAAGCACCTTCTCTCCATATGTTCTCGTTAGGGTTAATAGCACATATGTTACCTATGGAACAGAGGGGGGAAAACAAATAAATAAATAATTATATCATGGTAGAGAACACACAACACACAATAACAGAAATAAAGGGTACCTCCTCCAATCGAGAAGATGGAAGTGCTCCAGTTAATGAGGCAATCAAGATTCTGGTGAGAGTTGCACCACGAGGAAGTATCACACCATTTATAATTGATTGGTACTTCTCTCCAGCAGAGCAGTTTGCAAGATCAAAGACATCAGATAAAAATGTCAATATGGATTTACAAGCATCTCTGCACCAAAAGCAAAGAAAGAAATCACATGTAGGTGTCAGTATACTAAATCCCTTAATAAAAAAAGCAAATGAAACGTAAATCACTACAGCAGTATCCCCATGACCCCAGAGTTAATTGCAACCAACAACAAGCCTACATTCATCAGAAAAATACTTGAAGCTGGATACTTAATAACCATGCTACTGGCTCTACTAACAAGCAGTGCGGCAAACCCTATGAGAATCATGGTTGGAATATCTTTTATCTACAAAGAAATAAATATAGTGATAAATAACAGCTCGTTGCATCTTGCTAAGTTTCAATTGCCTGCCAGCTTCATAATTTTCCAAAGGTGTGCAAAAATCATGTTTCAGAGTTTCGGCTAGTAAAATAATAGAAAAGTCAGCAAATTAGCATTACACATGGAGATGGAGAGAGAAAGAGAGCATATAAATGTCACTTGTAGCATATCGTATCACAACTATTGCTTGGAAACCTTATAGACTTGACAATGAGAAACCTATCTAAAATATTAAAAATTTTCAAACAAATAAAAATACAAAAAAATCTTGAAAATAAGGAAAAATTAGAATTTTGTCATAAAGATAAAACATTTCTTTGAGTATTTTGTACGCCAAATATATATTTTATTCTGAAATAGCAAAATATTTATACATTTTTCTGCATGCATGTTCTTCATCACTGCTTAATGCCTACAGATTGAGGCTAGTGCAATATACAGGTAACAATTATGCCTGAAGGATTTAATATGTGCTGTGCATTTCACAGCTTCTATAAAACATCAACTGTCTAAGAAAGTGCAGGCAGGCAGAGGGGGAAGGGAATGAAATTACCTGTGCTATATAGTTATCCCAATCATTGAACAGTCAATTAATGATGGAAATATAGAAGAGGGAACAAATAAATCAGGGCAATAGAGAATACAACTTGATGCCAACAAATAACAGTCGTCAGCCATGAAGGGAATGAAATTACCTGTGCTGTATAGTTATCCCAATCATTGAACAGTCAATTAATGACGGAAATATCGAAGAGGGAACAAATAAATCAGGGCAATAGCGAATGCATCTTGATGCCAACAAGTAACAGTCATCAGCTATGTCTGGTCTAGTTGTGAAGTCCTACAATATAAGAAAACAAGAATAAAATTCAGACATTTTACCAGCAAATGCTCAAAGAAGCCAGTTTATGACTTTGTAAATCAAAATGGAGAGCCAGAGAATGGATTACCTCAATTGTCTTAAGAAGCCTTGTTGTGTGACTGAAAAGTGCTTCAATTAGACTTCTAAGGTAACTTGCACAAGATGGATCTGACCCAAATATCTGTTGATCAAGAGTGCTGTAAGTAAAATAAATGATAAAATAATATTTAAACTTGGATTACAGCAAAGATTATAAACCTTTATAACTTCACTGGACAGGTAAAGGAAGCAAGGTTGATTGTGTTGCTGATACAATGCTTGAACTTCTTCTAGCATTGCACCAATGGTGATTCCCATGTACCTATTACATGTTCTCACCTGTAGGAGGAAAAAGCTTTAGCAAATAGTTCAATTGAATACAAAAAAGAGTGAAGAAATCAATATATATCCAGTTTTCACGCATTATATATATGACCTTACAATTAGTAACTAGGCTTACCACATATCCAGCTTCTAGCAGAAAACATAACCATTAAAAGAAAACTGGTAAATGGCCCATAAAGGACATGATGATGTCCAAAAATAAGTTCAAGAAAGCAGTCAAATACATCAAATGGTGCAAAATCATCAACTTAGCACGTAGATGAAAGCATGTGGGAAAGCCATGGTAGAGCCTTTATGTTCACATGCATTTTACTTCTAAAATAAAGGCCCATAAGAAAGTCTAAGCTATGCTAAAACTTCACAATAAAGAAATTCTTCCAAACTGATTGCAAGTATATTTGTGGGGAAAAAAATTAAAAATAAAAATGAGCTAAGTTTTACTTGGTGCGCACTAAGATGTTAGAAGATGGCCTTTAGAAGCCTTCCTAGCACCTTGGCATTTTGGGGGATCCTTAGCCATCCATCTAGTGCTACTTTTCTTATTTCTTAAACATTGCTAAATTCTAATAAAATCAAGAAAAAAAGGGTCCCAGTCATTCTTATGTGGATCCCTCTGCTAATGAAAAGTACAAAAAAACACACATTATCACACCACTTGCCTCATCCCTTGAAACAAGAAATAGCTCCTGGATGAACAATAGACGTGTAGAAGATCTATCCGAACATCAACCAAACCATCTGCCTAGGGCTGTCAACGAGCCGAGCTGCTCGGGCTCGACTCGGGCCCGGCTCGGTAAAAGCCCGGCTCGAGCTCGGCTCGTTAGTCAAACGAGCCCGAGCCCGAGCCCAAAATAATGCCCGTTTAAATCCGAGCCCGAGCCCGAGCTTTAGCCCGAGCAGCTCACGAGCCCAAATGAGGGCTCAGTCCAATTAACAATTTAATTGAATCCCAATTAAACTTGGACTCAACCCAATTAATTTTTATTTGGCTTAATCAATTTAAATCTCAATCTGATTGAACCCAGTTGGATTTAGATCAGACCCAACCCGAGCTAACCCAAATCCATTTAATTTCTTTAAATCGGATTGGATTGGTTCGGGTTCAGACTCAACCCTTTAACCCGAACCCAACCCGTTAACCCATTCCCCCCTCCTCTTTCTTCTTCTTTTCTTCTCCTTTCTTCTCAGTTTCTCCAGAACCTTCCCGACCCCGACCCCGACCCTCTACATCAAGTCGGACGCTCGCAAACTCCCCATCAAGCGAAAGCCCTCTCCTGACCCCAACCCCACCTCGACCCCCACCCACGACTTCGTTCTCACCCCCAAGCTCGAAGCCGATGCCCCCCACCCCGCCCTCCCCTCCGACAACGGCTGTGACGACGACGACGATGAATCAAAATACGGACTGGCCGCCTCCGCGGCCGGCGTCGAAGGCGGCCCCGGAGGCGCTGCGGCAGCCGGCGATCTGTGCTCCCCCTCTTTTCAAGTTCCACCGGATTTGGTCTGAGTCCGACGAGATCCGCTTCCTCCAAGGCCTCCTCAGCTGCTGGTCCCAGGGCATGGTCTTTCCCCGCGACCTGAATCTTTTCTATGATCATTTCTCAAAGTTGATGCCCCAGCCATACACTCGATCCCAGCTCTCCAAGAAGCTCCGCCGCCTGCGGCCGACGCCCGTGCCGACTGTGCTCGCGGCCAAAGCCGGCGGCCGCCGCACGTGACGACGAATCGGAGTCCTTTCTCTTTTCTTTTTTCTTTCTTTCTTTCCTTCTTCTCTTCTTTTCTTTCTCTTTCTTTCTGTCCTTCCGTCGTTCTTCTCTCCGACAACGAACCGCTTTCTTTCTTTACTTCGGTCTTCTCTTCGACGACAAACCGAGCTCGGGGATGGGGATGGGGCGGGCTCGGGCTTGGGCTCAGGCTCGGGCTCGGGCAAACGAGCTTTACGAGCTCAAGCCCGAGCTCGAGCCCAATACAAGGCTCGGTACCGAGCCCGAACCCGAGTCTGAAATTTTGTGGAACGAGCCGAGCCGAGCCCGCGGAGGCTCGGGCTCGGCTCATTAACAGCCCTACATCTGCCCTACTCTTAGTATAGCTGAAGCTGAAAGAGACCAAATTTTGCTCTACAAGCACAGTAAAGTTAGCAAGAGGACTTAAAATATATGATAATTAAAAACAGTACCTTTTATTCTTTATCTTCTTTCTCTCATTAAATCTTAAATCTTAGCAACAAAGAGACCTCTCACAACTTTTTTCATGAATAAATAGGTCCTTAGCCCTATGCTCGAGAAAATCCTTTGTGGTGCATAACCACCAAGATGGTAATCATTGTTCAAATAGGCCTCATAAGTCTTGTCTCGACTCATTCCTCTAGACTAGGCTAGAAACACTTTTGAGGGCACATACAATTCTATACCAAGCTGAAATAAGATATGGAGGACCATGTAAGGAACACATTTGCCTGCCAAATTATTTTCCCTTTTGTGATGGTATACACATTAGGTTTTCAAATACTTCCACAACCAACCAAAGAAAAGGATAAGAATTTTATTATATTAGTTTGACTGCTTCTATACTAATTATGCTAAAGGAATCACACTATTTTAGTACGAGAAAACAAGAGAGAGATATCCTGAACAAAACAAAAAGCCACTGCTTGACAAGATATATCATCAAGTTTTATAATGTTATACAAATACAAAAAACAGACGAATCCAGATAGAACAAACCAAAAGACTCATTTGTCCCTAATGTTGCCAATGACTATAGGGCCCACAGCTCCATAAAGTGGCTATTTGATAAATTAAGTTCTATCAAAAGCTTTGTTCCATCGGATTATGAAAAACATGTATAACTAACATTGAACAGGTCTAAGATATCTTTTAAAGTCAAACAAAGCACAGTCAATAATTTGATCAATGGTAATAAAAGATGCTCGTATAATATCTACACCATGTCACATAATAGACCTGACAGGAATCATAAACCAAATAATTTTAGTCTAATGAATAGCAGTGTAACCAATAGCTGGACTTCCTTCCAATAATTGGTTAGCCGAAATTATAATACTCACAGCATATTTACAAGCACGGCACAGAGACTCCATTGTCCGCATGTCCCAAGCACGACTACATGAAAATTGCATTAGGATTAAATATGTGCCCATACACAGGAAACAAATATGGGATACAAAAACAGCTGGGTTATCAATTCTTACTGATCAAAGATAGTTTTAAAGACTGGCCAAAACCTCTGAATTGCATCTGCTACAATTTCTGGAAGATTTACATTCCTGAAAGCGATTGAGTCAATCAGTAATACTGGAAAAGGCATTAGAATTAAGTATATTACTTTAACCAGTTACAACCTGAAAATGCACGCAAGTCGGTCAATATGAATAGTAAGCTGCCGTGCAGATACTTGTTGTTGCAGAGATATTCCACCTTGATTAGTCATTTCCTGCTTGTTCAGGTATATAAATGAACATATCACTCTGTTAAATGCTTTACAAAACATATTAAAATGTTGGCACAAACCTGTAATGGATTAATGGCTGGTATGCATAGTAACTCCAGAGCTCTTTTGGCATGTTCTGGTGGGAGTTCTGTAATAACAACACTGTAATAACGATAACAACAGCAATAGTCAAATTTAAATTCACAGTTGCAATGTGGGGTATGAAGCATTTATCTACTGCAATACATTACACAATTTAGACATGACAGGCAGAATCTAGGAAAATAAGGCACAATTATATCTTGAAAATGAAACAACCTCAATGCTTCAACTAGGTGCATTGAATCATCAGAAGATACTTTATAGCCTCCTTCCCCACTGATCGCTATATGATAGATATGAAAAAGACCATCCAATGACCCACAGAACTTCTTGCTGCAATCTGTAATGATGGAAGATAATATTTTAAAATTAAAAAAAAAAAGCATAATGGATCTTCATCCAAAACAAAATGGGGGGAAGTGTTAATGTTGATTAAAATGGAGAAGATTACTACTTACAGCAAAGATTGTAAAAGAATAGTAAATAGAGACTTAATGTAGTATTATAGGTTTAAATTAGTCACACACTCAAAAAACAGAAAAGGAAAGACCTGCATTTCCCCAACCACTAAGTCATACAAAAATTTGCTTTATAGCCAAAATTTAAAGCAACGTTCGCCATTCATTACCGGGCCCCATATCTGTACCATTCTATTATAGTGTTGGTATGCCCAGTACAATATCCGACTCTATATAGCGAGCATCGGTACACCCTTGAACCGCATACCAATTTAATATCAGTACGGTATAGTACGATCAGTATGAACATCGGTACCAATCAGTATGGCAAACCTTGGGCACAAGATAATGGTCATTTCGTACAATATTTGTATGAGTTACATGGACTTGTTCATACGATATGGGTTTCATATGAAGCCTATCTTTATTTGCCGAGCTAATAGGCACCCCTCATTGCAATGGGTTAATCTACAAACTAGAACACTAATTGATACATATAAAGTCAGTTCACGCAGAAAATTGTTTCTATTAGTCAATTGTGGTTCTAGAACAAGTCTTCAACAACTAGAAGGGGATGACACTACCTACAGATCAACCAACAAAAACAGATCAAACTATTTCCTCTCGTTTCTTCGGTTGAATTGAAAACCATAATATTGTAATATCATTTTGTAGCATGCTGTATAAGATGTGATGTATGTCACCAATTACGTTCATTAGAAACAACACGAATGCCTAGAAAAATATATGGCAAATTAGTCAGAATCAACACTAACCATAATCCAAGGGTTGGGAGGGGGGGCAAGCTCACTGCTGTATTTGTACTGTATCTTTCACTTTGTGATTTATTCCACACTTGGCATGGCATGGTGCAGTATTTTTTGGTATAATATTGCTTTGCAATATAACAGGAGCACAACGTATTTGCATAATGTGTCTGAATGCATCAAACAAAAATTCATGAATGAATTTTTCCGGCACCAAGGAGATCAAAATGATGTGAAGAAGATTTTGAACTATTATGGGTTTTGTGCACCAATAATGCCAGTCCATGCGAAGCGGCATGTACAACATTAAATCTGTACTTGCACATGGCACTGGATCAGCACCAGGTTGCTGACAAGCCACTAAGTGTTGAGAACTGTTGACTGATATCAATCTGTACCATATTGGCACGGATGGATATGACTCTATATTGCTTAGTACTCAAAAAAGGTTAACCTTCGTTTGTTCTCTCTCATATCACATGTATTAGTAAAGGTTGACACTTTGCATGTCGGCATGGCATGTGCCACCAACCGGCATGGCCCTTGAACCCTGATGAGTAGGTCCATACCTAAGCTCATGTAAAAATTTTGATGGAGGAAATGAGCAGATATCTTTTTCTCTCCCTTTTTCTTTTTTTGAGGGACAGAGGATACTCTAATGACGTCTGTTAATTTATGCAATTATAAAATCATCAATTGCTGTGTTACTTCAGCCAGTGATATGTGGAGAAATTTTGTTTTATTAAGTATGCACTATTTCAACATGCTGATATCAGACACCGAGCCAAATACAAATAGCAACCATCAGACAATGCTAAAAGTGCTAATATTTTAATATGTTACAATTCATTGAAGTGTTAAAAAAAGGGAAGGTTGTTAAAGTCTTACTTAGAGGCCACTGCAAGGAGATGAAAAGAAATCTCTCCTAGAATTTGGGGTATATAGCATTCACATCTCATCAATACTCATGAGAGGTTGTAAACAAAAGGTCGCAGCTGCATTTTTCTAAGCATTTCAAATGGGTAAAGAAGGTGCTACAAGAAGTTCATAAGAGAAAAATGATGGACAAATCAGAAGGTCACGAAAATGATGACAAACAGTAAGGAGTATTGCTCGCATTTGAAAAAATATATATACTTTGTTGTAGGTGGACAAATGGATGGCTTTCTTTAAAAATTTAACGCTCATTTGGTATTCGCAAATCACAAGTAAAACAAAATTCCATCTGTAAAACCCTTAGTTCAGTAAACCTTAATAGGTTTCTAATGAATCAAGAGATAATCTGCACATATCATATTGACCTCCATGCCATGGCTGCTAATGCAGTAGGAAAAATGTCAAAAACTATGTATAATTACTTCTTGAGATCAGCTGGATGATACATTGCTTATTCAGTAGCATAATTTTAACTCAATTCAGCAGGAATGACGATACAACAGCCTCAGCAAGCGCATCCAAAGCAGTAAGAAATTGGTCGTGAATAACAGGTCACCAAGATGGACTATACCTTCACATATATACTTGAATGCAAGAGCAGCAGCAGCTGCAGAATCTTCTGATGCACTCATGCCTCTAGTAAGAACATCAACTACTGGAGGCAAGATTGAAAGTTCAACTGGAGCAGCATCTATCCACTTTGAATATGCTCCAATCGTAGAACATACTGGGGAATTTCAAAATGAATTGTACTTAATAAATATGGTCTTAATTATTAACTTGCTATAAATATGATAAGGTGGGTGTATATCACTGAATAATTGTGATTCTTTTACTGATAATTCGCTCGCACATGTGTGTGTGGGTTGGGGAAGGGGGTTGGACCTGTCTGTAGCAGCTGCGGTTGAGGAGGAAGCTTTGGAAGTAATGTCATAACCTGTCCAGAACAGACAAATTAAAGAAGAGTAGTACATACTTTTCAAGCAAGCAAATAAAATACACTTTACATAGAGCTATTTTAATGTCTATGGCTACAGGCAAATCATTATGAACATGAAGCATCAGATATCCGCTTCTATTAATGACATCTTTGGCCACAAGCAACTGATATGGTTTAGCACCTCTACATCCTAGACAGCTTCATGAGCATGAAAAGAACATGAGAAAATCAAACGTCAAAAATAATAAAAACTTAACCTATAATAAAAGGTGTATATTTTGTAAAGCATACACAGTTAATAAAAGCATCCACAAGTGGAGATAGCTAAATTGAGGTGTAATGACGACATTAAAAAGAAATTAGAAGATAAAATCTAAAAAGATCAAGATGGATGCAACACAAGTATCACATCATATCACATTCTGACAAGAGCAGTACTTAGCGGACGGGGATTGAGGCTACCCCCTGCGTGCGAGGCATGCAGAGCCGATGAGTCGGTGGACCATGCACTGTTTCAGTGCTCATGGGCAAGGGCGGCGTGGCGTGCGGCAGGGTTGCTGCGGGAGGGTTGGTCTCAGGAGGACCAATTCTTACGGACCATCCGTTGGTGGTTGGGCAGCCCATTGACATGCCAAAAGGCAGTTAAAGCGACCTGCACAGCATACCAGATATGGCTGGCAAGGAATGCTCGAATTTTCGGCGAGTAGAGCATGTCGCCAAGGCTTGTGGCGGAGAGTGCCCGGGCACAGGCGGCAGAGATTAGTCATGTTTCCTCCTTAGAAGGACTTTTGATAGCTCGGGATATCTGGGGTTCCCATTCTGCCTCGCTAGCTTCTCGTACGGTGTTTTTCACCTAGGAGCCACCACCCCCAAGCTTCCTCAAGGTCAATTTTGATGGGTCGATGCTGGATGGTGGCACTAAGGGTGGAGCAGGTTTCGTCATTAGGGACCGGAACTTCAGGGTCGTGGCAGCGGAAGGCTGTCAGTTATTTGACTGCACGATTTCTGGTGCAGAGCTGAGAGCTGCTAGGGCGGATCTTCGACACGCTCAATGTGTGCTCTCAGCTAGTTTAGTCATCTTGGAGAGTGACTCGGCTACGGTCATCAGATGGATCCAGGGGGGTTCGAAGGTCGCTGTTGCTGACCATCCCTTGATTCGCGATATCTGGATGATGATGAGGGACAGAAGGGTTGTTCAGGCAAAGCATGTGTTTAGAGAAGCCAACGGGGCTGCGGATTGGATGGCCACGTACGTGGCTAATCATGCCAATAGCACCCTGTGGACGAGGGATGGGAAGCTGCCTCGGGAGCTCCGTGATATTTTATTTTCCGATTTTATTGGGTGCATCCGTACACGTGTTGTATGAATCACCCGGTCTAGCAAAAAAAAAAAGAAAAATCAAATGACTAGTTTCAACCAAAAAAATTCACAAACTTCAACTCAAACATTTTGGGATTAAGCTTGCTACAACAAACCATGCATAGACAATGACAAAGTCATAAACAACCCCATTTACTTGTTGTCATAGAGATCAAGCTCTCTACTTTGAACAGACAAGCAGAGGTAAATGTTCTAGCTACTTCAATCAAGGCTTCACTGACACTCCTTACTGTATGGTATGTACCATGCCAGGGCCAGACAGGCATGCAGCACAGGTGCATGCCCCTGGCACCCTGCACACTGAGAAGGAACCATGCAGTGGATCGTTACTGGCATCCCACATCTGACGGTATGTAATACAAATTAATGCACTGATGAAATATTACTAGGTTTCTCAAACACATAATCTGATCCATTTTTGCAATTAGTCTATAATTTATAACTCATACCTGGGGCAGTATTTCTGCTTCTTGATTTGAAACTGAGTTAGCTATAGCCTGGATACAAAACAGAGCTGCCTCCACAGGCTGCCATTTGCAGTTTTCACCATCACTACAATTTCTAACAGCCTGTAATATGAGAAGTTAAAAGGAGATGCTCAGTTTAGACTTGAAGAACTTATATAAGATCCTTTAAGTTGGGCACTAAAGAATCAACCAAGACAAATGAAATATTAGTGAAGACCAAATTTGACAAATACTCTACAAAGAATCAAGACCTATTTGACTTTAAGCAAAAGGACAGAGAAAGAGGAACAAAAGATAGTAGATTCAGATTTCAAAATTAGAAAAGCTTACTTTGGCACCTTGTCAAAACATGTCCTTAATTTTATATATTTGTCACTAAAGGGATACATCTAGAAGCAACACAAAAGATATCACTAAAAAGCAGCCTCACAACTTTACCTGTACAAGCTTCATGAAGAGAATCTTAAGTGTTGGTTCTCCTCCAAGAACTGCAGTTGCATCAAATAGTACATCGCTGACCGCTAGCAAAAGGACAGATTCCATTACTTTGCAGAAGTGCTAGATGCCACAGATCATCGGCAATAAACTAATGCATAAAAAGAAAAGGATATTGACCTTTGAACCAACAGACTAGATTTTGACTTATTATATCGAATAAAAAAATCTCTATAAATTGCAGTATTCAGATCAATAAAATGGAAGAGAACCATGAAACAAATTAACTTGAGGGAAAAATATAGCATAACAAAACAAAAAAAAAGGAATAAGAAAAGACCTCTTGAGAAAATACTTGAATATAGCATAACAAAACGAAAAAAAGAAGAAGAAGAAGAAAAGACCTCTTCAGAAAATACTTGTCATGTGTAACATTTATCTTGCTTGACTTGATGGCATTATATTGATAGGAAAAAGAATAAACAAATTAAAGGATCTGAACAAGAATTCATTTAGGTAAATTTTGATAATAAGCAAAGTCCATGAAAACCCATCCGACACTGGCAGACACACCGGAAGTTTTTCGTGGGTTTAATTAGGGAGAATTTCTGCCTTCTGGATAAGCTCTACATAGCTACCAAGTCTTTTAAGCTTTGCAGGGTTCACCCTGAACTTTCCAAATTACCTAAGAAAACAGCCACCATATTGACCTTTCCAGAATAAAACGAAATTGGATATCTTGTATTACTGCCATTTATCTCAGGGTTTACTTGGCTGCCATGAAATCTAGGGAAAGGAAATGGAAAAAAAGAAAAGAATCTTTTGATGAAAAGGAAATGTTTTCCAGATACATAGAAATATGTTTTCCAAATTTGTTGGACTTTCTGCCAAAACAAAGAAATGACAAACTTAGTTTCTCCAAGGAAAATAGATTTCCAAGCACTTCTTCCTGCAATTCCTCTCCTTCATCTTACCTAATTTATACAACCTGACAACAAAATTATCACAAGTTGTTCTGTCCACAAAATATGTCTACTATCCCTCTGTCATTGACAAAATGAGTATCAGCGTATAGCAGTCTAAAATGAGCTGATTTTACAATCACTAATTTTATGACTTATGGTGAATAAACATTAATGTCTGGAGGAGGAAACAAAAGTGGAGCTTCTTAAACTAAGTCAATTTTTAGTAATAGAGAGCAGCAACTGGAGAGCTACTCTTTTAGATAGTTTTATCAGATAAGCAGTTAAGCGATTGCAAGACATATATAGCACAAAGAACATAATAAAAAAAGTCAATATCTGGTAATCATGAAACCGATGACCTAAGCGTATTTTCCATGAACATATATTAATTACCATATCTGGTATGCTTGAAATCCCTGTGGTCCTCTTCAGAAAGGTCCTCATAGTCATGTGGATACTCAACTCGGAAACTAACCTGGCAAAAAAAATTATAGGCTCGAAGACGGAATATAAAGAAAAGATGAGACAAGAACCATGAAGATAACATGGTGCCTTATGTATGAGTGGATGTTCAGGGTTCACCAATCAATCAAAATAACTAATCTGTCACATATGAAACAAATATTAGACCATCTTCCACAAAATCAACTAACCAGAGAGACTAGCATTTCAAATGGTGAGCGAAAAACATGTAACCTCCGGTTCATTTCTGCCTCTGCCTCAGAACCATAAGATGAATAGGAGTCCCTATAACGCTCAAAATACAAGCAATCATTTCATGTTTGGAACCAAAATCACAAAAAATTAGGTGATCATTTGTTATATGATTACCTTCTGGTCAAGTTAACCTGGAGATTGTGCCAGAAGTTATAAGTCATGGAAGAAATATCATATTCAGGGTGTGAAGCAACTTCTAGTAATGCTTGTATTATTAACATTGATTCATCAGAACCTGCACAAAATTAGCAGCGGTACAGCAATGGAAGAAACAAGAGTTCAATAGCAAGTCAATTCTAAAAGTGGCTTCCAAGGTGAAAAGAAAGCAGCATCTGAAGAACAACTTATACCAGTTGCAATCAACTCTACATAAGAATCCCCCATGTCTGCAAATAAGCGAGCAATGGCTTTCACATCTTCTTCATCCTGAAAACATTAAATTAACAAAACTGACCAGAAGATGGCAATCATTTTAAAAAAATCATGCTATAGCATTCCAGAAAAACACCTGGCAAAACAGTCTGGAAAGAGAGAGTTGTTTCTCTTAGAAAACTGAGCCATATGGTAGAGAACTAAGTCCTCTATATGTGGTTGACTATTTAACCCTTGCTCACCTTGTCAAAGACTATATCTATGATGCCGGGAAAATAAAAGGGAGGAGGACAAACAACGAACAAACTAAAACCACCCAAGAATCTGAGAATAATGGTAAACCCAAATGCCCAAGGACGAGAAATGGATAGATAAAAACTCACCACCCAAGGGATGCAGAGTTTGATGGAAAAGAAAACTCACGACCCAAATGAATCTACCCTAGAGATACAGAGTTCTAGTGATCACCACTCAAAAACAATCTTCCTAAGATACAGAGCAAGAACACGCTCACCACCCAAAGAAACGTCTAGAGATATAGAACACCCAAAAGAAGGAACTCACCAAGCCAAAGGCTTAATCCTTAACTCACTCAAACTTGGAATTAAACTCTCTGAAAACCATGGTATGCTGAACCGGCCGGTTCAGCACGTACCGTACCAGTTCGGACCCTGACCGGTACAGTTTAGCCGTAGAAAATGGTACACAGCCCGTACCAACAAAACCCAACTGGAGCCGGAAAAGAAGAAGAGAAGGAGAGAGCGAGCGGGGGAGGGAGGGAGAAGGAGAGGCCTCCGCCGCCAGCGGAAGGTCGCGGGGGCCGGCGAAGGCCCCCCGCGAGGAGAGGGGGCGGAGGCCGAAGCCGCGGCCGGGTCCCCTGTTTCTTTCAAAACAGAGGACGCGGCCAAAAAAAAAAAAATGGAATTTCTTAAGTGAAGTCAGCGACTCGCTTGGGGATTTTTAAGTGAAGTCAGCAAAAGAGTCATCGCCCCCCCCCCCCACAGCCTCCGCTAGTGGCAGAGGCCTCTCCTTCTCCCTCCCCCGCTCAGTCTCTTTCACCTCGTCTTCTCTGGCTCCGGCTCTCGGTACGGACCGGTACCGAAACAGTACCAAGAACGATGAACTGGTCCAGTAGGCCACTAGTGCACCTACCAATACCGGTTCGGAATACCTTGCTGAAAACGTAGCATAGGACGTCTTTACGTAGGCACGTTTGGAATGCTTTTCAAGCAATTACAATCAATAATCCTAAACGTGAGGAGAAAGAAAAACACCATAAGAAAAAAATACCATAACCAAAAACGTGAGAAAAAGCATCCTAAACTTGGGAAAAAAGAAAACACCATAAATAGGCATTCCAAAATTTATCTTTGCTTAGGCATAAACCAAAAATAAATTGCCATAGAAAAAATTCTTTTTTGACTTTTCCGGTTGAAAAGGACTCTCCTTAAGCACCCATGTCAAAATCGCTATAGACAAAATTCCTTTTTTAGCTCCCCCGTTTGAAAAGGACTCTCCTTAAGCACCCGTGTCAATCTGTTTCTTCAAACCAAGCATTCTTATATTTTTAAAACCTCAATATCAAAGTTGCACCAGATATTTTCAAACCACAACTTCACAGACATTATTGAGTTCATCCACTTCAAGACTCCGCAAGAACCTACCATCCAAATTTGGTTCATCATCTCTCAGACTGTGTACTGATGAATGCATCCTGTCAAGATTTACCAGGTATTTACTTCAAAATACTGATTTTAAATGCATGTATTTGCAAGCACCTGTAAGTTCTTATCTTCTCTTCTCCTTTCCATCAAACCCATGGTCGTTTCCACCTAGCGGCCTATCACCACTCTCAAACCCTGAGAAAAAATCATGAAACTCCCCATCGAGGAGATTTGCTTGCATGGACCCAAACACCTCAAAATGGCACTCTCAACCTCATCTTCTCTGACACTATTATATCACTCCCCTGAGGGTCATCAAGGGCTGAAACAACACCCTCAACTCATCTTCTCGAATACTGTTGCCCCCATCTCCTGTGGATCATCTAGGATTCAACCAGACCTCTCTATGATCATCGGCACTATGTCCTTATCACCTTTTTTGAATCTAGCACCAGCGACTCATTCAAACAATAACCTCAATGCTGACTTCACCTTAGCAAATAAAGAGGCAGTAGACCATGTTATTTCAGCATTGGGGGGGTCAAGAAGAAGCTATCTTGGAGACAGCCTTGTAAACAGAGGGTGTGAAAGGATGTGCTATATGCAAGAAAAAATTAGAGCAAAAGTTGGAACTTTTCTTTTCAGAATTCAGTCATTTCCAGGATTTACTAACTGCAGAATACCATCCAAATGCTTGTATAAGAAAAATTAAATCTCATGGGAAAGGTTGTGTCCTATATGTAGCCCATGGTATATTGATCAACACAAACAGGATAACGGCAATAAAAAATTCTGTTGGACATGCTTTTAGGTTACCCCAGGATTGTTATGTGCACATGCCAAAACCCAAAATCCTTCTGTTATGCCCTGCGAAGTATTTGTGAACCACTGAAGACAGTCATGGATTTAATGCTTCAATTATATTGTTCGAGGATATTATCAAATTAATACTTCCATCCTAAGGTCTACTTCAGCACTCCATACCACCATGCTGAATCGAATCAGTTTATAATCATTACTTGGAAGTTCTATGACATAATAAATAAATACAGCCACACATACACAGAGATATGCATGTACGTACGTGTCTATCAGACAGTGGAAACAGTTAAAGCATATAGTTACCACAATTGTTTTTAAGTTGAGTAAGCATGCATCATGCATCCTTACAAGGGGAGTTTAAAGTAACCAAAGTTTGCTCGACACATATCAAGAACGCTGATTTGAAGACATGACATTTGAGAGGACACCAAAGGCATCAAAGTTCACTCATAAAATTTCATGCAGGAAGAATCAAAGAGACTAGACATTGCCAAAATAATCAGATATAGTCAAATTCTAACAAATCTAATACCTTAGAAGAATCCCTAAGCTGATCTTTGAGACTCATAACACGAGGTACAAGAACATGGATTAGGGGCATCTGTGCAGGAAGACCGCCAGAACTCGCGGATACAGTATGATGTATCAATTCAGATATGACTGCAAAATAAATAGCAAAAAGCATTACCAAAAGAAAAAACACAAGGTATTTGTTTATGTTAAAAATATCACCAGAAATATCAAAGAGCCATCACAAAGTGTACAACCATAAAAACTACATTATCAGAAAACAGACAAACGTATCAATCGACTAGCAAATCTTATTTATTTTAAGCTGGGTTTATGAATCTTACTTCACAATTTCTACCAATCCAAGACTAAATTCTTCAAATAGAAATGTCTTCAAATATCTTCTAGGTACTGCAATCTATGTCTTCATTAGTTCCATTCCTTTAATCACTATGTTGATCTGCAAAATGCACCTCTCATTCCCTTTGAAGAATCAGCTCTGGTTGCACATGGTCAGACCATCGCAATTTGGTACTTGCACTTTACTCCATACAAGTACCATCAGATAACAGCCCATACCAGCTATACCAAACTGGTTCCATTACCAGTACATCTCTCGGGCCCAAGTCCATACTATCAAATGTTACATCATCTCATTTTTGTTGTATCAGCACCAGGATGCATACCACTCATTGGTAAAAGCCATACCATACTGATGAGGTTCCTGTACCGTTACCTCCAACATAGTGTCACACCAACTCAGCAAAGTAGCTCCGACCTTTACACACACACAAACTTTCTATAACTAGATACTGCAAAACTTCATCACATTTTGTGCTTGTTACTATTTCTGGCACATCTAAATGTAAATAATTCTGTTAAAAACAACTTCTTTGATGCCACAACAAGCGAACATCTAGACCACAACTTCTTTGCTACCATATCCATATCTACTTTTGTTCCCTGCTTCATGGATTATATCCTCCAGTTCATCTATCTAATGTATTAAGGTCACAACAGTCTTTTCCTTTTATATATAATAGATGTAGCCCTAGCATCCACATCAACCAAGATCATTAAATCATCAAGGAAAGTAGGTTTTGACCTTTAATTCTCCATGAAAGAGAGCATCTGCCATTTGTTGGCAGTTACTGATGTTACATGAACTGATTTTACATGATTCTGAAGAGACATACTGAGTACAGTCTGCTTTCTTAATGAAAATATAAATCACCATACCTCCTCTACATAACAAGTTGCCACCACTGAGAATGTTTCAAGCCACTATTCTGTACATGATAGATACGAAGACTAACTAAATATAAGACTTGATAATCTTTCTAGCAGATCCATTTATACATAAAAATTCCCTATGTCAGTTAATATTAATAGGAGAAGCATGTTGAAAGATATTAGAAGCTAAATCATATGGATTTTCAAACCTCCATGTAATTAAAGTAAACTTAATTTTCATAGGAAGTTAAAGAAACAAATTAACATAGTCTATGTCCCATAAATAGTGTCAAAATATTGTATTTGAGATACCATTTACAGCCGCCTCCAGATGTTGCTCAGAGTTCAGGCATGACAGGGCTGCATGCACCAGAGGATGCGAAGCAAGGATAGATGCAGAAATCCTGAAAAACACCACATTATTATTGAATTCCTGGGAGCAATATGATAGCAGCCTCTTCAGATGGCATAAAGGGTGTATACATTCATGCTTCTTGAGTTAGGTTGTTAAAGGAAATAAACAAATACAAAATATAAAAATAAAATTTACTATGTATGCACAAAGCTTTAAGTCCCACTGGCAGGCTCGCCGCCCACCAGCCGGCACTACACATTCTGCATTTACGGTTGTCAAACAAGCGAGCCCTTTGCAAGCCAGCTCAATTTCAGCAAAATATTTGGCTCCTGTTCAGCTCAACCAGTCAACAAACAAGCCAAGCCAGAGCTAGTCTTAGCTCGTTCGAGCTCAGCTTGATTCAGCTAGAAATACAAAACAAATAATTTACACAAATCAATAAAAAAATGTTTTTAGAATTATAAAACATATTTATATTATAAATTAAAATACAATCAAGATTACTAAACAATATAAACAAAAGCCTTGAAGACCTTAGTTTCTAACAAGATCTCCTAAATGACTTGTTCATGAACAGCTCGAGTTTGTTTTGAAATTAAATAACTGGGCTTGAGCTCAGCTGGTCTATAAAACAAGCCTAGCTTGAATTAGGTCTAGCCCGCTCTCTCCAGCACATGTACACCCCTAACTTCATGTTCTGCCATGCTAGCTAGCAATATATCAACATGCGTCAATATGTATTAATACACATGAGGGGGGCAAGAAGAGAGGGGGGGGGGGGGGGGGGGGGGGGGAGCGTAATTCCTTTCTTGGGGGTATTGACCTGTACAAATCCTTTGCAATGCAGCAGATGTCGGCATGAGCTGGCACCCTCAATACTGAGAGGCTCGCTGCTACCAGTACCTAGTGCCAGATTCCCATATTGGTCCAACACCGGTCTTGCATGGAAACTAAAGACGTGCATGCTTTGACAAGTCAAATGTCATAGAATTTCATAACGATATATTTGAGAACCAGAAAACACGTACCCACGGCTTAGATAAAGCCATGAAGAAAAACCCTCCAAAACCTGCAAAAAGAAGGAACTATGTTACTGCCATTATAAAACCCACATAACTCAACTAATAATGAATGGGTTTTGAATAACAATTTCCACTAATAGTGCAAGACCATCAAATTGAAATTATATGGCTGTAGCTAAAAGAACATTTCCGCGTCTAGTGAATGTTTTTTGGAAACAATACAATCTTATAACAAGTTCCTCTCTAGTGTTCTGTCAAAGGAAATAGACCCAAATTCAGAACTATGCAGATTCTTATTTAGTAAAATTTTACCATGGTGGTTTTGTTTATGGAAGCCGTAGAAGGTCAAAACAAGAAGCAAAGATGAAAAGGTCAGACACAGATGCACAATGAAGAGAAACAAACAAATGAGCAGAAGTGTGGATTAAGGAGCCACCCTCTTGAAAAGATCCTAAATAAGAATCTGCGTAGTTCTAATGAAAAGCTACTGTGCTCAACAGAGGATATGAGCTTGAAAAGAGGCGGGGATGTAAAAAGATAAAAGCCAGTTTCTCAGATTATTTTAGTTATTTCTTTTATTTGTAAAACTTTTATGGCTTGAGCTTGAGGCACATGCTTCAATGTTGGCCACATGGGCATGTTTTAGGTATTTGCACCACATGATTTTACCAGTTGGCATCAAAAGGTTAACAGTTTACATGAATAGAAAACAATAAAGCACTACATACATCCTGAAACCAATTAACTTTCTTTTTCTGGAATTAAAACAAACATCAAAGAGTAAGAATACTATTTTATAAAAGATCAGGCAACTAAAAAAGTGATGTATGATTGCAAGATAAATTAAACTCTGGACATATTTTTTAAAAATAGCTAGTAGGCAGATAATATAGACCTATTTGCGAGCACACCCTTAACTTTCAAAAAAGACAGATCCAACATTGTTAATCCTGCATGCAAAAGATTCCGAATTTGCAGCAGCCAAAACAGCCAGGTAAGTGGGCCAAGAAAATAATACAATTGTTGGCATAACACCAAATTATGTCAAGAATGCAAAAGAATATAAACCATCGTAGCTTTGCATAGAAGGAATCCGTGAGAATTAAAAGCAAGAGAGCTATAATTTACCTGCTCTTTCAATTCATCAAACCCTAGACAAGCAGTCAAGAGGCCAAGAGCAACTTCAGCCGATGAAATAAGTTCCTTCTCAAATTGGCGACGCCTTTCTGGTCGAGCTGCTATCTTATGACTGAAAGCTTCCTGTTGGGGCACAAGTAAAGGAGTTCACAGAGTTAGCGAATGCAGGATAAATTATTAAAAAAAAACTGTTAAAAATACAGATATGAATGTTGACAAGGTAAGAAAACTAATGTGCATTAAAGAGTAGAGAAACATCAAATGTTTGCACTATTAAGCATGCGCACATGTTCCCAAGATTGTTGCATAGCAAAAGTGGTTTTATTCCTAATAAAAGCTTGCAAAATGCATGATAAATGATTGGACCCCAAAAATCAATTACATACCATCCAAAAGTATATAACTAAAAAAAATCCTTTCCAATGTGATATACATATCTATATGATAAAATAAGGCGAGAAGAACATTCATAAGCACAAATTAAGCACATAAGGGCATTAAAGATGCAAAAACTGATTCAAACCAATAATATTTTTAGCTGATCTTCTACAATGCTTTTTTTGTCCAACACATATAGGGAACAAGATAAATGTTCTGACAGCTCATGTTTGTAACAATAAATTAAAAAAATCACTGATGGACATAAAAGATGCTTTCCAACACATGTATCTCAAGATCCACTTTGGTGCATACCTGTGGCAAGACAATGAGCAGCTCCAGGAAACTCGGAATATATTCAGGATGAGCTTTCATCTCATTGCTTAACCAACTGACAATACCACCACCTCCCCAGTCTTCTATGGATACATGCACAGCCAAAGCAGCAACTGCAATGCAAATCTAAAATGAAAAAAACTAAGTTATAAATATAGGTAATGCAAACTATTAGCATACGAATATCCCTAAAATTACCTGTGTTCGGACTTTAGGAGGTCCTTTCCTAAGTTTCTTTAGCAGCGCCTGCATTCAGTAATATTAGGTCAATCAAAAGAAAGATATATAAACAGAAAATCACTGACCATATAAGCCTAAGGCTAAAGTTTGCTATGATAATAGCTGAAATAATCAGATGCATTCCCATATCGTACATACATAATGTTTAAGGTTACCAAATATTCAAACAGCCAAGTCTTGGTAGTTTTGACAGTATTATCATGGCAAATTGGCAATATATACCTAAAATTACTAAACTATGGTGTAAGCCAAGATTTAAGTAGTTTTGTGAATCAGTGAGTGTTAACAAGTTAAAGGGCGTTCAAATGAATGAGGCATCCACCATTAAGGAGTCTAGGAAGGGTCAGATGTATGCAACCTTAACCTTGCATGAAGATAGCTGTTTCCCTTTCAAACTAGTGACCTCAAGGTCACAATGGAGTAACCTTACCATTGTACCAAGGCTCACCCTTAAATGTTAAAAGAATTGCTTTCCTTTACATTGGTCGGTTCATGTTACTATGTTTGGAAGATTAAACTCTTATGAAATGTGTTTCCCAGTGGTAATATGTTTAAGATAAGCAGTTTATTGTGTATGGTTCATTTAGAAGAAACAATCAACTATGTTAAAAGGTCCAAAAGATGTCCACGTATCAGCATAAAGTTATCCAATAGTCTTGATATAAAAAATAAGGGATATTCCTATCATGCCTATAAATCATTTGAAGACAAAGAGCATGGTTATCAAAGCATATTGAGTCAATATCATTCAACTTAACATGCACAAGCCATAATTAATAGTGAGTCATGAGATATTCTAAACTAATAGAACTCATTTCTTTTTACAATGTTCATCAAATTCTATACCTGATGCCGTCACTACTTAATAGAAAAATAAATAACCAGTGCACTTTTATGTAATTCTAATATTAACAAAAAAAAAGTGCCACTAACGTGGCTAAAAATCAAGTCATACATAACTTAAGTGTATAATTCAGGCTAAGAATATCATTTCAATAATGAACGTCCGGTAGAGTATCATTTTGATAACGAAAGTAGAGTCCACTACAACTTGTTTCTTTCCTCCAATAAATATTGTGCAACATCTTCACTGAACCACTATACCACCAAGCCTTCAGCGTTCCATATAACATCCTTGGCTTCTGCAAGGATGAAGGATGAATAGGAACTAGATTAATACAATTCTTTAATACAACTAGACCTTAACGTAGGGCATTTTGGCCTTAAAATGCAAATGTTATGCGAGTATTTAAACATGGATACATTATATGGAGTGACAAATGCCAACTACTTCTCAGCATATGGTAAATATATATTCCATTGCCCTCTCTTCCTTTATCTGTAACAATTTCATAATTCAATATCTGATAGACCAAACAGAATGAAGTGAGAAAAGCATTTCAGGGAAAAAAGCAACTAAATGAAGTATTGAGAAAGAAAAAAAATTCTCCAGTGCTTCCTTTAATAGCTCTTATTGATTCTCATTTTATATATTTCTTCTCCAAAGAGGGGTGGATTGCAAAGCCTTGACGCACCAAGCTATATCCTATTCTATTAAGCATGTACCACTGAAGATACAAGACTTTATTAAATAAATCAAATTGAAGAATTGCTGGGAGTGCCACACCAAAAGAACCAAAGCATTAGATTCTAAAAATATATCAAACCAGGTAGGGCTGTTAATGAGCTGAGCTGCTCGAGCTCGGCTCGGTAAAAGCCCGGCTCAGGCTCGGCTCGTTAGTCAAACGAGCCCGAGCCCGAGCCCGAGCTCGAGCCCGAGCAGCTCACGAGCCCAAACGAGCTCTAGTCTCCCGCTGAAAGATCTTATTTCAGCACCATAATTCATAAAAATCTAACCACATAGAGAAAAATAGCCTGTTATCAAGCCCGAGCTCAAGCTCGAGCTCGTTCTGGAGCTCGTAATTGAAATGAGCTTTACGAGCTCAAGCCCGAGCCTTTGCTTTGCCAAGCAAGCCCGAGCTCGAGCCCAATACAGAGCTCGTTACCGAGCCCGAGCCCGAGCTTCTGTGAAACGAGCCGAGCCGAGCTCTCCCAGGCTCAGGCTCGGCTCAGCTCGTTAACAGCCCTAAAACCAGATAATGGCAAAATAAATTGTAAAGCCCCAACACTTTTTTCCCTACAAAGTTCCCATGGTCATTTTTTGGTGACAAGTAGGAGTTAGGAATTCGACCGACTTTTCATAACTAGATCGACTATGGCCAACAATCCCCTTAAGGGCTTATTTCGGAAATCCAGTAGGATTGGGCTAGATTTCCTGTTGGATTCATGGAGTAGATAATCTATTTGTGTAAGGCCCATATCAACTCAATACCCATCCAACCCAAATCCTTTGGGAGGATAAAAAAGACCTCCACGGGTGTTTTTTCTTCTTGCAGACCAACAGGCCCACAAATTGGATTTAGGCTAAGACTAGGACGGGCCTTCAGAAAAATATGGGCTGAGCAAGCCAACAGGCCTGATTCCTGCAAGAAATCCGTCCCAATCCTGCTAGATTTCCCAAACAGGCCCTAAAAGTGTAAGAAATGAATTCTTACAAATAAGTGACTTGATATAACCATATGATGTTTTCAATCCTGAAAAATAGAACAATAGTTCTCATGAATTAAATGAAATACAGTTCTTAGCATCCCAAAAGCTTTCACGCTTGTCCCAATGTCCAAAGTGCAAAACATGAATCAAGAAGCACTATTATAGTTATGATTCAGGTGACACCACATTAACTAATTAAGTAAAAAGAAATAACAAAGATTTTAGGTCTCATGAACAAACTAAAAGTCTAGAACTAATTATCTTAAATAAAAAACATACAACGTACTCACATATAAAGAGTCGCGTAGAGGACAAAATGCTTCAGAAGGCAGCTCTTCAAAGTCCCGTTGTACCTATATGTCACAATTTGCAAAAGTTTTACGTAAAGCTACTGGCACTTAAACAACTAAAGAATTATTGGCTCTCAAAGAGACAGACCCTTTTGTTAATAATTTTAACATTACCTTGCTTCTAAGTGTTTGAGAACAAAAAATGAGAGTTTCCATATTGCTGCTAGCATCATGAAGTAAATTATCAGCAACCTGTGAGAAAATTGAAGTTATCAATAGAATGAAAGCGCTTACATCCTTATAATGTTTACCCAAAAATAAAAAGTAAAAAAAATGCATGACATGGAATCAGTTATCAAAAGGTAAAGGAAAAACAAAACGATAAAAATCCACAACCAAAGTTAACAAGCTTTACCCTATCTAGAGTTTGCTGCACAAGCCAGACTTCACTAGTTGTCTCAATCATCATAGTTGTCCCCACCAAAATCAGCAAACTCTGTCATGACAAGGTTGCTTCAATCAAGTTTTACAACACCTATCAAGATCTTCAAAGATCTTCCCCCTCATTTCTCATACTTCCACACACATTTATGAAACCCTTCTTCCATGGAACCCCATCTAGACTTTGTTGAAATTGGGTATGACCTCTTAAATTCCATAACTTTACCCACTACTGATGTAATCTAACCGATTTTTATTGCTATATTTTGTATAAAAAATACACAAATATTCTATTCGTTGCAATGTGTACATAATGCATCCTGGCATTCTTCATTACTCTAACATTCAGATTTGTGCAAGATACTCAGCCCTTTTATCATCTATTGATGTCTTCTTTCGGTCTAACTAAGATGAAATGATCCCAAAACTCCAGGAATTAATCTCCATCTTAACCCCCATCCTTTAATTTTATTGGCTCTCTGCACGTACAACTTACATACAGCAAGAACTCTTTTTTTGGGGCAATCTTACACGATATCTACACTATGATTTGGTTCAGCTGCTTGTAGATCCTTCTAGAGCCATCTCCCATAATTTCAAATAGATATTATCACCTTACTGAGGAATAAAAAAATGATAGGCAAATAAAGTATACCACAATAAAGCCTGAGTATTATCAATTAACTTACCCTGACAGGTGCAAATAGATTTAGAGTTGAAGTTGAACCCTGTTGCAGGCCCATTCTACAAAAAATATCTTGATAATATTTGAACACCTACTTCTCATCCATATATAATTTTAATCATCTGAATACAACTATGTTATCTCAAACCCACAAAATCACTCTTAGATAGTGAATGTTGATGATCAGAAAAAGCCAAGGATTGTGGCACAGGAAGGAGAATTCTCAAATCTGAAACTCAATGACAGACATGAGTTTACCTTCGTATTACACTTTAAATGGTCATCACACATATATAACTTTTAGAAAAACTTAAAATCATTACTCTGACCACCAAAGAGGAATTTTGCACATGCATATGTGGCATTTATACACTAAATGGTTAGCATTGAGAACTACCTCACCGAGGTTACCAAGGTTAAAAAGTGCAATCCATCAGACAAGTTTATGTAGCTCTAAGCCTCAGGTATGACTACTTCCTGATGTTCATTACTGAATAACTGAAGACCAACCACAATACCATCCATCAAATAATGGACAGAGCATATTGGGACAAGGTAGATTGAAATTAATGTAGCATGTCCAATGATAGATCCATGTTTAACAGAATATAAATGACGATGTTGTATTGGGGAACAAGTCATGCTACATGGGAAATCATGATGTCATGCATCATCATGAATCTATTGTGATAGCATAGCTCCATCTATAACCGATATTCCTTATGTCTCCCACCTAATGGTAGTAAAAAATATGAAGACAACATATACATACATACATACATACATACGCAACAGCTCTTGTAGAGGAAAACTGACATAATTTTCTTGATGAAACCTCAAAAAAATGAGCGAAGGCCAGAGAAGAACTTGGTTATGACAAATTAAAGGTCAGTGATCATGCCATATAATATCAATTACGCCAGCAAAAATTTGTTCTTGAAGCAATTTTCTTTACTTGCAATTCAGAAAACACATAAAGAAAAGGTGCTTTGTCAAGAAGCAATAAGCCATCATCTGCCAGCAACAAAGAAATAACGAAAGCAAATATTTTTGTTCATCCATCTTTCGGTAAACAAAATCAAAAGCATACAATGGAAGAGACTACAGCCATAAAAGCTCTAACCTGATTTAATTTTCTAGAAAAAAGTAGAATGAAAGACAGTCGAAGTCATCATCATGACAAACCATAAGGGTCAGTTATCGTGCCCTATCTGATCAATTACAAGATTTTCTTATAAAGATTCAGGCTTTACGCAATTTTCTTTCATTCCATTCCAAAAGAAAATAAGCAAGAAAGAAAGAAGAAAGGAACTCTAATCGCAAGCTTCAAGTTCCGAAACATGATAACATCAGCCACGACATTTGTTCCGCACCCCCGACCATCAAGAAAGAATGTATTTCTCTCCCCTCCAAAACTTTTACAACAGAGCGGAGAAATAACGCTAACCCTAAACGGGAATCAAAACCAAAGAAGAGAGGGAAAGAAGAGCAGAGGGGTGAAAAACCAAAAGAACATTGCGAGATCGGCAGCAAAAAGGGAGGGAGGAAGCGCGGAGAGGCATGAATACCTGCCAAGCGTCGATTGTGTGCTGGAAGTCCTGGAGCCAGCGGTCGGCGCGGGCGCGGACGGTGTCGTCGGGGTGGTGGTAAAGTGCGCTCAGGGCCTCCTTCACCGTGTTCTGGAGCTCCATCGCCTCCGCCGGCACCAAGATCCTTCTCCCTCCAAGAGCTAGGGTTAGGGTTCGTAGGGTTTTGAGCAGGGATTTCTTTCCCGCCCGGTTTGCCCTGCTCCCCTCTCTCTCTCTCCCCCTCCGTCTTCGCGATTGATCGAGAATAAATAAATATAGAGAGAAGTCGGCTTTGCACCGATCAGATTTTTAGAGTGAGAGATCGATAAATTATAGCGGTTGAAGGTCATCTTATAGATGGGCGACAGCTGGGACTGATCCGGCCTCGAGGCTCGCCGCCTGGGGCGAACGCATCACACTCGGATGATAAACACGTGTCGTGACTGGAATGCATCGGGAATGGAGAGCTGTAGTTGCGGCCCAGATGGTACGTCTCATGTGCTGCGCCTCGGATCGTAGGTCGCTGGGGCGTGAAGATTCGCGTCTAAGGGTGGTTGGTGGAGGAATCTTGGCGCAGTGGTAAAATGGTCTGCTCCCTCTCCTAAAAATGCAATTTCATCCATCATTTGTTTTTTTTTTCCTTTTTGAAGGGGGAATCGCTGGAAATTTTGAGTTAGAATTGCATCTCTCACACCTTCCTTCACGCGAGTGCACTGCTGATCACTGATTGCTTTGAGATCTATGTAGATAGATGGATGGAAGATTTCAAGTGCTTTGAGATCTATATAATAGATGATCCAACAATAGATTTGCGAAGGAATATGAATTTTTCTTTAGCACGGAAGATACAACCTCTCCACTGAAATTTCCTCCATCATTCAAAACTTATGTCATAGGCACTTCTAGTATTTTTTAGCTTTGCTATACAATTTAAAAATTTGTGCTTGGGCTGGTAAAAAACAACCTAATCCATCGATGTAATCCACATTTGACATATAATAAGTAAATTTGGGTTTGGGTTGAACAGGTTTGGATCGCAAACATGTTGATCTGCTTTAACTATTTAATTATCGAATTAGGTTCATGTTCCAACCTATCGATTTATTTAACCTATTTAATAATTGGATCGAGTCAGATTAAACATACTAACAAGTCATGTAGATTGTACAAGTTAATAGGTTAAGCAGGCTGCCTATTTATTAAACAGGTTAAATAGGCCGATCGGATTATTTATTTATTAAACATGGTGGGTTCAAATTTTAAATTTTAATATGTTTAATAAATAGGTCATATTCAGGTTTGGAATTTTCGATCCAATCCGTTTTCGATCTGACCCATATATGACCTAATCTGACCTAATTGCCATCCTAATTCGCTGCTCATTAAGCCTAAAGCACACACTCTACGAGGAAATATATTTCAAAAAAAATGGTACCTACACAATCATCATGAAACTGTGTGAATACATTGATAGGTATTTAGATGAAATATCCAGTCAGCAAATTGATTATCTTTTCAATTTATGTCAGAGTACGTTATCTTATTCCCAATGTCACATACATTCCGCCCTAAGCAATGAATGATCCAGAGGTATTTATGTTAGTTGCCGAGTATTGCGCCAAGGCCTTTGTCCATCCATGCACCTTCTCAAGCAAAACTTCAAAATAGCTCGACAGCCCAAGGGGCTGATGGTTAAAGTCTGAGGCTTTAAGCGCAAGGGAAACAATATGTTCTTTGGTTGTTCAGAATTCTCCAAAATTCCTTAAGCAATGGACATTCTTGCAAGATCCACCATTAAATATGGAACATTATGACATGCCACTGCAACCAAATATGTTTCGTCTAGTGAAGCAACATAATAGGTTGATAGCTTGAACATGGTAGCGCAAAGTCTGATCTATTCAACTGAACTAAAAGCAACAGAACTTTGATTGGCGAGGACATGAGTGCGCAAATAAATTGTTACAGCAGTGAAGGGTACAGTAGGCGTCTCCTGTGCCTCAACCGCGCGTGGTAGCCGGTCTTTGTCATAGGGGGGGATGTAAGAGCTAGTGAGCCATCTCTTAAGACTCATTTGGTTTCTAGAAAGAAATTTTTCTTACTAAAATATTTTTTCTAAAAAGATGATTTTCGAGAATATAATATTTGAAAAAATGATTTTGTCATGTTTGGTTATTCATGAAAGAGTGGCATTTTGCAAAGTAGTTTATATTTGGTTAAACATCTTTTGCTAAAAAAAGTTGTATAAAATACCTATTAGACCCTTAATAAAAAGAAAGACCTTACCTATACATTTTAATGACTTAAGGATACTTTGGGGAGAAAAAAAAAGGACCCCAATTTCTAACTTCCATATCCTCCATAGATTTTCTTTCTTATGAAATATAGAAATCTTATTTCTATGCAAATACTACTTTCTCATCACGTTCCTTTGAAAACTCTAATTAAACAAAAGGCATTTTTTTGTTCTCTCCCATTGACCACACTTTTCTCTTCTTTTTCCAAGAGCCAAATGAGTCCTTGGAAAAGTTTGATCGGGCTTAGTTTTGTCGGTCCTATTTATCAATAAAAGTTTGTTCATTTTCTCTCTTTCCAAGTTTATTTTCTCTGCGTACTCTCTTTTCACGAGACATCCTTTGTTCTCGCGATCCTGGCCATTGGACAATCCTAACATAGGGTTATTGAAATGGGAAGATGATCTGATCCGCTTAGAAGGAAGAAGGTAAAAAAGAAAGAAAGAAAGAAAAACAAAATTTTGGCACAAAAGGTCGATTTCCCCTTTCACAAGAACTTAATTAGTTGTTCTTTTCCATCACAAGGTTCTGAAAATCTGGTCTTTGAACGATTTAGGAAGACATATGTATCATCTTTGCAATCCAGAGGAATATAGATTGCAGGATAAAATATGAACTTTTTCCCTTCAGAGAGGCCTGTAAAAAGTGGATTATTTGGTGATCTAGATTGCCAAATAAAGGCGTCCGAGTGTAATCATAGCCTTTTAAGAATGGGGATGTTTTAATGATCCAGGTCACCAAGTAAAGCAGCCTAAATCTAAATTCTGGGATAATTGTAATACCCACCAATCAAAGTACGCATGCACCTTTTTTTTGTTGCTTATTTTTCTACTCTAGCTTTCAGGATATAGCAACAAAACCAACAATCTCGCTAGAGTCGAGAGTTTTACAACACTTTTCAGTTTTCTAGTTTAATTTTAGCTTTGCAGCGCTTTTTTGTGCTCAGCTCAGTGTCTTGGTTGAGTAGAAGTATCAGGATCTGTGCAAGGATATGTTTAATTCTACATCAACTATGTAATAGATAAATTTTGAATATATATATACAGAGGCAAGGAACTCAAATAACACTCTCTAGCTAGCTTTTTTAAATGAGGTCGGGATGATCCAATACAGGTCTATTAGGCCTCATCATAGATTGGCCATAATAGTTGTGATTGGATCTGAATGAATTTGGATCCTTTAGGTCAAGATCCTAGATTGTTATAACGAGCAGGAGAAAGTATTAGAAATGATCAGTTTCGAGATTGCAGCTTGGATAAGTGGGAATTCTTGAGGAAGTGCAGGATTCGTGAAGCTGAAGAATATAATAGAAAGAGACTCTAACGGAAAAGCTGCAGGCAGTCGAAGTGCAAGGCCCTTTCTAAGTTTAAAAATATATATATATATTCTAGAAGGTAAAAGAGAAAACTTATATATAAAGTTGAAGGCTAATATGGAGATTAGGACTCGTTTTTGGGCCCCTGATTGTGGGAGGGAATGAGTACCAATTTGCTGTTAACCAAGTTTTGCCGCATCGCATGAGTAATAAGTTGCAGAAAATCCAGTTCCGAAATTACTTCGTCGAGCTTGACTGCTGGATTAGTTTCGACGCAAAGCTTATTTTGTTGTTAGTCTTGACACACTTTTCTTACTTGTGGTATTGTTAGGCTATATATTGATGTACATATTGTTGTAACTTGAATTCAAGATACAGAGAATAAACATATACTTTTTATATAGATTTTTAACATAACACTCTGAAAGCACTTCATCCATGTCACTGATGTTGATGTTCACAATATCTTATATGGATGCCGCGTGCGCGTGAGTGGCTGAAGACAAATGGCTGTAAGGATCTGGTTAGAAAAATCTGAAGTTTGTTGAAGCATCCATCTGGACTGAAGTATTTGAACATTAGTTTCTGTTTCGGATTGCAGAGCATAAAAGTTTCGTGCTTGATCCACTTTTGAATATGTAGGATAATTGTTAAGCTTTAATCTGAAGAATGCTCCCCATCACACAATGTCATTGATTAGTAGACTAACTCGGAAAAACTAGAGGCAGCGGCCATAGGAGTTGTGACGGTCTGATTTTTTACAAGGAGAATCATGAAACTTCATATACATCAAAGTATTAATCCGTCTTGTCTAGCCACTCATACGGATCTCCTCCACTAAATTTTGGAAAATCTATTTTGGATTTCCTAAGCCCTTGCTTTTTCGGTTGTAAACCCCTATAATCATCCTTGATGTATTGGCAAATCTAAAGACCATGTTCTAATTGCACTTCCATATGATATCTGCCTCAGCTAGGGACTTTGGTGTTGAGGTTCAAGAACTCCTACAATTTAAACTACCCATTTTGCGAAAGATTAGAGTAGTTATCTTCTTTCATTCTCTTCCCGTATAGCCTCAAACATAATTCTTGTAATAAATTAGGACTAGGCAGAAGGTGTTATTTGGATTTTTTAGTTCTGTATAAGTACCCAAGATTTACCAATTATCTTCTTTCATTCTCTTGCAGTATAACCTCAAACATAATTCTTGTGACAAACTAGAACTAGCCAGAAGGTGTTGTTTGGGTTTCTTAACTCTGTATAAGTACCCAAGATCTACTCAGTACATAGTCAATATAGGATGCCCTTACATACTCACCAGATAAATGATCTAAATCTATTCAAATCTAATCACAAATACCATGATCAGCCCGTGGTCAGTCCCAATGGACCAATACTGCGATGTCTTCTAGTCCAGATAGGCTATAGACCATGTTGGCTCGGATATCATTTATACTAACCTAGGATCTCATCCAAAAAAACTAGCTAGAAGATATTAGTTGAGTTTCTTGGTTCTGTATAAGTACCCAAAATTTACTCGTTGCATAGCCAATATAGAACTAAACACATGTCTGCACAGACCTAAACAATCATCTTCGCATCAAGACATTCTTTGGTCGGCAACTGCTTTGATCGTCGCTCTCTTTCGGGAAAAAAAGCTCGACACCAAGGCAAGTCATCTAGATCTCACGTGAACCTCAATCATATTATGTTGCCCATTATACTGAATATTATCATATGATAATCGATGGTACATGGAATCAAGGATCAAGTGCTGCCACTTGCTCTGGGACTGGCTGCGCAAAGGCCGATGCTTCGAAACCCTGCTTTACAAGTTTCAGAGGAATGGCAATATCCAAAAATTAGCTGAGACTGTCGACTGAATGCTGCAGGCTTAACCTGGAATACAAGACAATAACAAGAGTGGAAACTTGCTCCAAATGATCTAGAGCTTGAATCCTGCCTGAGGTGCTCAAAACATGGACGAGTGGATGAGCCTAGGTGGAAGTTGGAAGCCTCTGAGAACTTCTCTGCTAAATCAAATTAAGTTGTAAATTAAAAATTATCATTTCCTTCATAGCTCTTAGGCAAGATTAGACTTCAAAGTCATCTTATATATATGGCATCATCAAGTGATTAAGTAAAAATTTGAAGCAACAAGAAAGCATGGGCTCAAATAATGCAAAACTTAGAATGAGACATGCTGAATATACGCGCCTAGACTTAAAAGCCTACTTTCAAGGGTCGATGCATTCTTTGGGTCATCCAAATGGAATCCTCTCAATTCTCGTGCTTTTGTATTTTTCAAAGTGTGACGATGTGTTATGGATTTCTAAGGTGCAAGAGCTTCAATCAACATTTTCTTTTATTATTTCAAAAGAAAAATATGTGATTCGATTTGTGATCAACAAGCGTTGTAGTTGAACTCTTTCCTTCACCTATGCCAATAATGAACCTGTTGAGAGAAAATAAAGTAACTGGGTATTTTGGGTTCGGGGTAACTAATGTTACCATTTCGGATTCAAGCACTTTTAGATCTTCACATAGTTTGAAAACTCGCCGGGTCGACTCAAAACCTAGCCAAGTCGACTCGACTCAGCAAGTTTTCAAGTCGACTCGATAGGAGACTCTCGGCTGGCGTGGTCTTGACTCGGCTGATGTGGAGTTACTTGAAATATGGTTCAAGTCATTTGAAGAGTCTTAGACACTTCAATTCTTTTTTCAGATTTTCACCTAATGTTAAAGGAGTGTCTTTTATTATATTTAATGTATAAGAATGCTAATAGAATATAAAAGGTTGGGACTTTTATTTCTTATTCCTCCCAAAAGTTCATTATTCCCAGTATTCCCAACCATCACCACAAATCAAAATGTTACTAATTCTCTTCAATGTCATGTGTCAAGGGGTTCTACTGGCTACCCTCCTAACACTCGGTACCAAAAGAAATCATTGCCGAACTACACTAATACTTTTGATTGCTAGTCAGATGAACTTAACCAGCCAAGAAGTTCATCATCTTCTCCATTTGCATCACAGATCTTCAGAGTTTTCTATCAAATTTTCGATGTCTATTATACTCTGCACTAAAGAATGAATGATTGCGTGTATTTATTTTAATTGTCGAAAATTATATATAAAGTTATCTCCGTTCATTTAACTTCCCAAGCAGAAGTCCAAGAGCTTAGGATTCCAAGGGGCTAACAATTAAAATGGTTTGAGCAAAGTAAGAATGATTCTTTGATTCTTAGAAATTTTACAAGAATTCCAGAAAATAGCATTGAACAATGATGATATTATGGTATTGCGACCAAATATGTCTAATTCTCAATCGAGCGAAGCAATACAATATATTGATAGCTTGGACATGCTTGCATATATTACAATCTATTAAACTGACAGCAATGTGAATTTGATCAACTTAACCCAAGCAAGTATTTCTCTATCTAGGCTTATCATATCTAAGGGTCATCAAGCTAAGGTTAAAGTTTTATGCGTGCACACATAGGCAAACACATACGAGCTTAACTAGTTTTCTAGCCAAATGAACTCAAATAGACCTTTTATTGAGCAAGCCAAAGCTGTTAATTAAGAACCCTGGTCTCTTGCAACCTCGTGGTTTGGAATCTAATACAAATTGTTTGACTGTCGAAAAGTTCTGATATAGTTAAGTATATGTGATAAGAGTGATGAATATGTACATTTAAATTATTAAAGCAAGAATATCTAGTTATGAGAACCACAGTTGCCATGGCTTTATGCCACCCAGGTTTGGAGAGAAGGTGATTCAAAATGGTTGTTTAAAATGGGAGGCCAACCAAGCAAGCCCATTCATGTACTCGAAATGCCCACATTATTATCAGCACTTGCAAACCAAAAGGGTAAAAACCACCTAAAAAGCACATAAAATTTCACTTACTTTCACAAACCACATAATTGTTGTTTTTCTCTTCGTTACAAACTTTAGATGCTACCCATGTCCCACCTATCTCTACCCTTCAAGTTAAAAAAAATAAAAAAAAATACAAATTAAATAATTAAAAGAAATCTAGAGAGTAATCCTAATTCTACACCCCGCCATGTCGAGCACTCAAACCTAGCCAATCATTCAAGCCGATGTCATTGACCCATCCTAGCTCTCCATTACTCTTGAATTATACTCTATAAATAGGGTTCTTAACCTTGGTCAAAATAAAAGCAAGAAGTTGAAAAAAGACTACCACTTTGAAAACTTATCTTGCACAGGTTCTTAGACGAGTGCGGTCTAGCATGGGCCTTACACGTCTATTATCCATGATTGTAAAGAATACTCAGCGATGGAATTTTCTATTAAGAACGACCACTTTCTCTCCAATTAGTAGCTCATGGATGAATCAACAACCAAGCATGCCCTGGAGTCCTCCTCTACAATATCAATGAGATTATAAAAATGTGTTTTCATTTTACAAACATACTCATACTTTATCAACAAAGGTCTGCTTACAATCATCATCCTTGTGGGCCTAGCCACTTATAATTAACCGATTATTATCGACAAATCCATTTTGGCACACCTAATGTATGCCAAGGGCTCCATGAACCTTTGTCTCTCGCATGTCCACATTCATTCTCTGTCCAACATGATGCTGATATGGTAGTTGAGGAGTGACCTTATCTCCTCCTTGTTTGGTTGGAATAAAACAACATTAGGTTAAAAATGCTTAAGTGTCACTTTTTGAATTTTACGAAGAATAGAAGGCAGCAACAAAGAAAGGTAACAGGTGACCAAAAATGAAGGATAAGTGGCTCAATCACTTGGCTAAAGTTACTTTGTTCCCCTCCATGAAATGTCTTTAACCATCGTTAGTTAGTTGATTGGTTAAATTTAACTAGCTAAAAAGTTGAGGTTCTTAGCGGATTAAATGCAGCCTAAACTTTCACTTAACAGCCTATATTACTCATTTATTAGCGTGTTTTTTATCAACATATTTTTTTTTTGTTAGTACGATTTTATTAGAGTAATTTTAGATATTACATAACAATTTATATTAGTCAGTAATATTTTTCATTGTTAGTATTATTTTATATCAGTCTATATTATTTTTTTTATATAGAGTCTGTATACGAATATATGTAATTTTTAATATGTGTCGTATATTCAACAACTTCAACTATTGTAACCATGGTGCGCCGTACCAATGTACATATCGACCGTGCCATACCGGTACGAAATTGATGCATGCTACGAGGAGCGTACAAGTGTCAGTACGCCAAACCGGCCCCATATCGACTGACATATAGTAGGATGGTACCAGTATAGTTCCAATACTAAGATGACGAACTTTGATTGCAACCAAATGGGCCTAATAGTTCTAAGAAATAGAGAAGAAGGTTACCTCCAAACAGCCAACATTGACCTCTTTTGCTGAAAAATAACATTTGGCCCCTTAACCTGCCTTCTTTCATATACTTATTTTCTTGTACTCTTTACTTTTTCGTGACTTGGCAGGATGTACTCACATTAGAGCTATATGAATTGTCGTTTTCATCAATATATATATATATATATATATGATGATGATTTTTTATAAATATTTTAATAATTTGTGACCTATCTAGGGATGTAAATGGATCAGGTCGGATCCGAGTCGGATCGGGTTTGGTCCGAGTCGGGTCCATCTCCTTTGAAAAGAATTTGGGCAAATTTAATTTGGTCATATCATAATTATGAGGTGCTGGGTGACTTATGACTCTGAAACAGTTGCAATTGACCTCCGGTCAGAACAGATGGCCCATGGCTTACTAACTAAGTCGGCCTACAAACCAAATTTCATATCACACTATTTTTTATCCACATGACTGATTGGACGGAACTTGGTGTCTCTCAGGCCCCAGCTCCCCTCTCACGAGGTCAAAAAAAAAAATCCCAGACCTTCTTCTAGAATCCAGTTCCATTGCGGAAAACTGGCACATGACCCATATTCGGTTCAGTGTTCCCTCACTTCCTCCCTGCAAAAGTTAAGAAAAACAAAAACCAAAAAACAGAAGGAAAAAAGAAAAGAAAAAAAAGCCAGCTACCAAGACACCAGAGATATCAACGGTGTAAGAGATCGAGAGAGAATCCTGGCAGACCAACAGTGCCACGACCCACACATACAAAAAAAAAAAACTCTCTCTCTCTTTGGGTCTATTCGAGTCGGATTGGATTCATTCGGTAAACCCAAATTCGATCCAAAAAATGATTTGGATCTAATTTTAGAATTTGATTCGGACCCGTGAATCCTAAAATTTGGATCAGATCGGATCAAATCTATACGAATCGGGTTGAATCTCGGATCGACCCGATCTATTTGCAGCCATAGACCTTTCCGAGACGGTAGAGGCGGAGCAACAAGACTGCGGACAAGCCCGAAGGGTCGCGAGGAGGTCACCTGACCGGGAGATTGTACGAACTCGAGTACCGGCCTCCAGGACTACGATGGCGTTGGACGAGGCTGGCAGCTGGGAAAGCATCACGAAGAGGTCACCAGACCGGGAGGTTGTACGAACTCCAGTACCAGCCTTCACTCCAGGACCGCGCATTTCGTACATGGCGTTCAAATCCACCGATGAACCTGAATGGCGATGCGGCAACCAACTTCGGGATGGATCCAAGGGCCATAATTGTTTTGCCATCAATTATTTTGCCATGGTGGGCTCTGCGAAATGGACTTTGGAAGGTACCGCGTGTTGCACGTGCCCTGTGCACCACCGAGCGCCTACGGTGGACCATCGGGCAATTCATCACCATCAACGCCTTATCTGCTCTTCCTGTGAGCCCCACCTGATCAGCAGCCCAGATCCAAGTTCAAACCTACCACCGATAGCTTATGCACATACGTATATAGCGTAAAATTATAAACCACTGTTGTTATAATATAAGCTCTCTGACCATTATAAGCCTTTTAAACCTCTCTCTCTCTCTCTCATGAAAATGTTTGAGTATGCTATTAGCTTTAAGATTTGATTTGCTGCAGATCGAGCTTCCTATTGTCCGATAAAAGATGTTTTATTGGATAATAAGGTGCAGTTTGGAGAGAAAATATGCGAAGAGTGTTTAATTTTCTTTTGATGCGAGCTCTGCCACAGAATGCAAATATATCCAATATAGCGACCCAATTAAAAAAATATATAAAAGATTGTTAAAGATGAGATTTGAAGAGAAAATGTGAAAATTTGTACGGGTGTATGTTTAGTTTCATATTAATTAATTATTAGGTAGATCTTGAGTACTTATATAAAATTAAATAATCAAAATAATACTTTCCGGCTAGCCATTTTATGTGAGATTCTGCATTGTTACAGAAAATATATGACTATTTAAAATATATAGAAAGTTATATGCATGTGGTAATCTACTATGCATATAAATAATCCAAACATCATAAGGTGGGATGGCATGCCATGCTTGTTTATACGTTCATAATACTTAATAGTCTAATATTTAGTAACATAGGTGGAAAGATTAAAAAACTAAAATAATTGCACTGTAAATTATCAGTCGCGTATCAATCATGGAAGCAGCAAGACCTCAAAATTTTCAAGAAAAATCAGGATCTAAAAAACAGCAAAATAGAATGAATGATTGGATCCTGTTATTTGTCTAGATCTGTAATTGTCGATGCAGTCGCATCACAACGAGGACGGTCGTGCGACCAACCGCAATAATGCAGGTGGATACCGACCTTGTGAACAAAATTCGGATGCGTCCGACGGACCGCTGACATTATTTTATTCCAGGGCCCTTGGAACTATGACCTATCCGTGATGCTTTAAGAACGGTGGCCCTCTTGCTCACTTAGATATGATCTCCAGGTAAATTCAATGGGTGTACGTGAATACGTGTTAGAAAAGGATGGCATGCGACCAGTGAACGGTTAGGTGTATCATCTTATCATAGATTGAAGAAAACGTGGCTGTCCTTTTTTTGATTAAGAATCTTGATCACCACCCATGCAGCTTTTTAAGGAAAAAAAAACACTCCTTCAAATCTGAACAATTTATGCTTAAATTCTACATATTTGAAAAATATTAATTAGTCATGAAAAATTTTAATTCATTGCAGTATGACCTAGCTGTCTATATTCATTACAAAATGTCATCGCATAAATATCGTATAAGAACTATTTTTTGTAAAATTTTGGAACTGGCCATCCTATTAACTTGGCAAGAGGATTGAGTACTTTAAGATCTATGCAGATGGATGGCTGACGAAGGATAGACCACTTCGAAATTTGTGCAAATGGATGGATGATAGAGGATGGACTGTTTCGAGATCCGTATAGACAGATAAAAGATAAAGGATATAGTACTTTGAGATATATGATAGGAGAAAGATTGCTTTGAGATTTTTAGGAGTAAATAGATGATAGAAGATGGAACGCTTGTGAGATATGTGAAGGTGAATGGATCACTAACAAAGTGTTTCAAGATCTGTGCAGTTAAATAAATAACAGATGGAGCGCTTCAAAATATATGCAAGTGGATGAGTGATAGAGAATGGAACACTTTGAGATCTATATAGGTAGATAAATAATAGAGAATAGAGCGCTTTGAAATTTGTGCAGATAACTGAATGACAAAAGATAATCTCTATGAATCAAGAATATTTTTTGTTGTTTCTTACTCTGTGAACGATGTTAAGATCCAGATAGACAATTGAGCTATATTACAACAAATTTGAAGTTTTGCTGGCTAATTGATACTTTTTAGTTCTAAACTTTTAGGATCTAAATATAAAAGGCTTAAACTTGAAGAGGTGTTTCTATAATTTATTTCTAATTTTAATTATTGTGCTTTCCTACGGAGAACCATTGGAAATGAAACCAAAGTGCCATGACATCTCTTGTGGGACTAATCATGTGATCTCATATTGTATCATGATTGGGTGAGCTGAACTGCCCCACTGCATCTTTATGGATATAACTCATACACGGAAACTCGATAACTTGACTATATTATTTTATGCTAACCGCTAGATCCAAATTAATTTTTGGATAACTTTATCATATCGAATTCAGATTCTATGTAGAATCTGTTGTCTCATTAGATGGAACATGGATTATATATAGTATATATAAATATAGAAATGCGAAGAAAATTGGCTGCATGCTTCACATTAACCCTTTTCCTTTAAAATTTTGCTTTACACTTTTTTTCTTATGTATACTCTTCTTAAATCTTGACCATTTCTATTTTAGCTTCGAAATCCTGACAGATATTTAGATTTTGATTATATTTCAATCAAACTAATTATATATAGAAATTTAGATCTATTTTAAAAATGATTTCAATTTTTAGGAACTAATTATTTACTTCCAAATCATGCTCCTTTTACACTAAAAGCTGCCATAAACTGTTATGACGAGTTTTTTTAGTTTTGAAAATTGTTAATCCTTAGCTACTCAGTTCACTAGAATCATGTTGTAAATTAAACCTTAAAAAAACTTGGATCTAACTTGCACGTGATTATTCATTTCAAAAATTTAATCCTTAGCTAGTTCAGCACTTACTTATTTTGATGGATCCAAGGCATTAAAATGGCAGGGAACGTGGGAGATATAGTCATATGTTTATAATGCCATTCTGTAATTGTGGTTACAAGCCACGATAATTATTTTTCTATTCTTTTATATTTGGTACATTTTAGGATGATATATATTTACATACATACTATATATATAAAAAAATATAAGTTGATATAGGATCATGCTAAAAAAAAAAAAAAATATTGACTGATACAAATTGTTACATGATCTCTAAAATTACTCTAATATGATCGTACTAACAAAAAAAATAAAATATAGTTTAATATAGGATCATGTTAATAAAAAAATAATATACTCTGATATATGATCATGCTAACAAAGAAAAAATATTATGGGCCGACACAAATTGTTACATGATTTCTAAAATTATACTAATAGGAACTAGCTACATATAATTCATATTAGACATGATATGAGTGAAAAAAGAATTTTTGATGTTAAGTGTATAATTTTCCTTTCTATATTCATGATCATGTGGTCCTAGCCAATGTTTCTTTCTTTCTTTCTTTCTTTCTTCTTTTTATTTTTTTTTTATGAAGTTGATTGGACACCCAAAAGGACTTACCCTAAAACCCCCAATCCGCAATGTCTTTAGAGGAAGGTCCAGCAGATTTTGAGGGTCTCCTTGCAGTTACGCTGCTACTATGTGTGTACCAAATACCAACCTCTCACTTTTTAATAGATAAGTGTGTATGCTATCAAGTCTCGCCAAGTCTAGCAATTTGTATTTTCCTTTCAAATAAAAACCCATTACTAACCTTTTTTTTTTTTGGCAATTTCACATTGTCCTTCTCTAGTTTCTTCTTCTTCTTTTTTTTTTTTTTCAAATTTCATGCTAGAAAAAAACCATTACAAATCCTCAAAGTATATCCATAACCATTAAAAATTATCATCTAAAGATAGCCAAGGTGCATGATGGTTATTTTTCATTGAGCTGCTAAGACCAGTTGATAAAAAGAAAAGAGGGATGGGGATTGTTTACCATAGATAACTAATAGGTTTTTTTTTTTTTTTTTTTTTTTTACCGCATGCAACAAATTTTTAAAAATATATATTCAATGTAAAATTAATCTAGAAAATTCCTTAACAGGTTGATCTCAACAAATTGGCAAAAAATTTAATTCCTTATTAATTCATTAATGAGAAATGATTAAAGTATCAATATTAATGTTTCAGCAAATCAATTAATTTTTATTTTATCATATTGACCAAAATTTTCAATATCTTTGCCAGTTATATTTGTTGTAGCAAACTCTAGTCACTTAATTAAGCACGGAGACAATTCCATTACTATTGTAATAAAATACATATATTTTAATTATATCTATAATTAATCTGTTTAATTTGATATTTTGACTATATTTTTTGGTGTGAGAAGTTTACTTGGTGTGATGCAGAACACCGCAGGAACAACTTACCTTGCGATACTCCTCAGGCATATCACAACATCACGCTCCATCCCTCCCTCTATAAATACCCCTCCTCCCCAACTCGCAAAACCAGATTAGAAGAGTTTTATCATTAATAATAATATAAGTTATAATTAATAACAAAAAAGAAGTGAGGAGTGGGAGCAAATCCAAATCAAATGGGTTCCCTCGCCCCTCCCCGCTCTCCGCCACCCGCGATGGCCGCCCAGGTCGGCGGCGCCGCCCATAGCAAACATCCGACCCCGCTATGCGCCGAGGGGCTCCGGCGTCTCTTCGAGGCGCAGCAGCGGCACCTGAACCACTTCTTCGACAAGCTGGACCTCGAGCAGGCACTGGCCTTCGCCCAGGCCCTCCTCGACGCCCCCGGCGGCGTCTTCTTCTCCGGCGTCGGTAAGTCCGGCCTCATCGCCCGGAAGCTCTCCCAGACGCTCGCCTCTCTTGGCTTCGCCCGCGCCGCCTTCCTCCCCCCGGTGGACGCCCTCCACGGCGATATCGGCGCCCTCTGCGCCGCGGACGTCCTCGTCCTCCTCTCCAAGTCGGGGTCCTCCGACGAGCTCCTCCGCCTCGTGCCCTGCGCGCGGGCCAAGGGGGCATTCCTCGTGTCGATGACCTCCGTGGAAGGCAGCCGCCTCGCCGCGCTCTGCGACATGCACGTCCACCTGCCCCTGGAGCGGGAGCTCTGCCCCTTCGATCTGGCCCCCGTGACGTCGACGGCGATCCAGATGGTGTTCGGCGACACCATCGCCGTCGCCCTCATGGCCGCCCGCCGCCTCACCAAGGAGCAATACGCCGCCAACCACCCCGCCGGCAAGATCGGCAAGCGCCTCATCTTCAAGGTCTCTTCTCCTCCTCCCCCACTGTTACCAGCCATCATATTTTTCTTTTCTTTCGTCATTTCCTGGTTCCCGTCAAAATCTTATTTTGGTTCACTTTTCTCGTTAAAGATTGAAACTTCAACTGCTTTTGTTCGTGAATTCGATAACGTGAGTCTTGTTCTTCTTTTTCTTCTGTTTTTGAGCAAATGATTGCTGCTATGATCCCTTTATTCAAGAATTTGTATTTTGAAGTGAGATACTTGTGAAGGCTTTTAATATTTTATTGCTGTCTAACTAACGGTGCTTTATTCAACTATAGAAGAACTGAAAGTAGGATATGCTTGAAGATTGCTTATTCTTCTCCTTTGGTTTGTACTTTGTATATAGCAAGCAGATGGACTTTACACTATAAATCTGAACTCGTCATTTAACCTATAAGACCACCATCTTCTTGAGCCATTGAGGCGATCATCCTAGTGAAAATTATAAAACTTTTACATTAGATTAAAAAAAAAAAGTTTTGCTATATGTAAGGCTGCAAATGGGTCGGGTTGACCCGAGACCCGACCCGGCCCGACCCGCGTAGATCCGACCCGACCCCGAATTTTAGGACCCGCGGATCCGGGTCGGGTCCTAAAATTGGACCCGAATCATTTTCTGGGTCGGATCTGGGTTTACCGAACGGACCCGGCCCGACCCCAATGGACCCGAAAAAAGAAAGAGAGAGGGGAAAAAGCAAAAGAGAGTTTTTTTTTCTTTTTTTTTGTGTGGGTCGTAGCACTATTGGTCCGTCAGGATCCTCTCTCGGTCCATTACACTGTTGATACCTCTGGGTCATGTCTCGGTAGCTGGCTTTTCTTTTTTTTTTTTTTTTTTTCCTTCGGTTTTTGGTTTCTGTTTTTTTAACTTTTACAGGGAGGAAGTGAGGGAACACCGAACTGAATATGGGTCATGTGCCAGTTTTCTGCAATGGAATTGGATTTTGGAAGGTCTGGGATTTTTTTTGTCCTCGTGAGAGGGGAGCTGGGAGACACCAAGTTCCGTCCAATCAGTCATATGGACAAAAAATAGTGTGATATGAAATTTGGCTTGTAGACCGACTTAGTTAGTAAGTCGGGGCCATCTATTCCGACTGGAGATCAATTGCGAGTCTTTCAAGTCATGGGTCACCCAGCACCTCATAATTATGATATGACCAAATTAGATTTGCCCAAATTCTTTTCCAAAAATACAAAAAAATTGGATCCTATTCGGACCCGAACCCGATCCGACTCGGACCCGGATCCGATCCGGACCCAACTCGGACCCGACCCGACCCGACCCGATCTTCAACCGGGTCGGGTCTGGGTCCAAAGTTAGAACCCGAACAAAAAATCGGGTCGGATCGGGGTCACCCAGGACCCGACCCGACCCGACCCATTTGCACCCCTAGCTATATGAAGTTTTGCCAAGTATCCTAATGAAAAAAACTCGAGGATTAAATGGTACTACTTTTGCTTGCTTAAGTTTTGCTATACAAAATTAATGTTTTGTTAGATGAAAAATCCATAATGCAAGCATATATCAATTGTTTAATTTTACTGTAGTTGGTAACATGAGCTTCTGCATTTTTGGCAGCTGAAAACTGGAATCTTTTCTTTTCACCCATTTTATTACTTCTTCTAATGTATAACATGATGCTTTTTCAGGAGCTCCTTTTATTTTTATTGCTTCATTTAATTTTACTTTTTGTACGTGTGTGCGGGGTTCTTGAATGGTCCAGTTCAGTATTGGAAGCTTGTATTGAGATGTTTTTATGATATTATTGGTGAATCATGTTAACAAAAATTACTATACTTTGCCTTTATACTGTTACTAATGCAACGATAGTTATTTATATATAATTGGTTCTCATTTTTAATGTGAATAGGTCTTAATATTACTCAGCATAATCCTGACTTGTAATACTGTTAATGATATTTTCAATTTGCAATAGTTCTAAATAGATGAAATGGTGGAGGTGAGTGTATGTCCAATGATAGGTGCATACATATTGAAGAAAAAATTGTAAATAGACTAGTAGTAGATTATAAGACAATGGTGGTTGCTCATCACATTTGCTTTTCTTCCCAAGGAGATGTTGGTAACAATACTTCGATTGTATTCTATATAGGTGAAAGATGTCATGAAGAAGCAGGAGGAGCTTCCAATCTGCAAGGAAGGAGATCTCATAATAGATCAGCTCGTAGAGTTGACAAGCAAAGGGTGTGGATGTTTGCTTGTTGTGGATGATGAGCACCATATGATCGGGACATTTACAGATGGCGATCTCCGGCGTACACTCGGAGATAGTGGTGAGGCAATCTTCAAGATCACAGTGGGTGAAATGTGCAACAGGTAAAGAGTTAAAATACTCGATTATCGAAGTAGAATACTAGTACTTTTTGTATATTACATAGACCTAGATGTGGTTATTTTAAGTAGCATTATGCTTGTTTTCTTGTTTTTTTTTTATTGGAAAAGATAAAAGAAAATGATTTCTGATTTTATGATATTTCATATGAGTCCTGATTAAATAGTTCTTGGTGATACTTCGTAGCTGAAAGAGAAGAAAAAGAAACTACCTAGGACTAGTATGGATGGTCATGTAACATAAATAAGATTCAAAGATGGGCATGAGTGCTTATTCTAATTGGTTGGCAAAGCTACTTCTGTAAATGAAGAAAAAGGTTGACAAAGGTGGTGGCAACCTTGGAGTTCGAGGATTTAACCAGTAGCCAAAAACACGAATCAAGTGGGGCTTAATTTATGGGCACTCTTTCAATATTGACACATCAACATGCCCTTTTCATGGTTACATAAGAGAATTCTGCAAATTTACATCCTATTTCCCTCATATTTAGCATTTCAGTAGAGCGTGTGGCTGTTAACCACAAGGTCGAAGGTTCAAGCCCTTCCTCTAGCGTTTTTCTTTTCTCTTGTTTTTGTTACTTTATCACCAAACAAATGTTCTTTTCTTTATTTTTTTTCTACTTTATCACCAAGCAAACATTATTTTCTTTTCTTTTTTTTCCTTTATCACCAAATAATGTGTCTCACTGTTCTACAAACTTTCTGCTTTCTAAGATATATAGTTATATGCATTTATGCTTTATCACCAAACAAATGTTATTTTCTTTATTTTTTTTCTACTTTATCACCAAGCAAACATTATTTTCTTTTATTTTTATTTTTTTACTTTATCACCAAATAATGTGTCTCACTGTTCTACAAAGTTTCTGCTTTCTAAGATAGTTATATGCATTTATGCTTTCTAAGATAGTATGTATGCAACTATAACTGCCATTCATATTCTACTGACCCCCACCACAAAACCGAGAGAGAGAGAGAGAGAGAGAGAGAGAGAGAGAGAGAGAGAGAGAGAGAGATGATGTTATTCATAATATATTAGTCGAGATATAACTTCTACTTAAGAAACTAATCCAGTACTGGTTCCATTGTATCGTCAGTCGGTAACATTTTCTTTCTCATTTGGTCTTTTAGATGCCCGAGAACAATCAGCCCTGATGCGATGGCAGTGGAAGCAATGCAGAAAATGGAGTCACCTCCATCTGCTGTGCAGTTTTTGCCCGTGGTCGACCATCAGAACATTGTGATTGGGATTGTTACCCTCCACGGACTGGTTTCTGCAGGCCTGTAAATTTAGTGCCATGTATGCTCTGTCCTCCCTTCTTTGTGTGTTTCTAAGTCACCAGGGTCCTAAGCTCCAAGGGTCTTGAGAATTAATGCTGTGTTTGTTAGGTCCTTCTGTTGATCTGGTTGAGGTTCACCACCCCTTTTGGTGGACTGACTAGGAGGGCATAATGCCTGGGAAACTCAGTCCTATGCTTCCCTATCTTTCTATGTATAGTTTTTTCCTTGTTTTGTTTCTTCTTCTCAGTCCTTTGGAGCTCTGTAACTTCAGCTGCCTTGAGCTGCTTGGAGGTGTGGTCTGAGGTGATTTAAGCACTGCTGTATTTGGCTCTTGAATAAAATATAATAAGAATGAGAGTTGCTCCCACTTCTCCTGAAAGACATTCTTACTCCTGTATCTAAAACTTGCCTCTTGGATTAGCGGTGATAGGTGGGACAATAATGCATTGGTGGATGAAAATATAACATGAGCAATGTAAGTGTTGCATGCGTGCTGTGACTGTTAATAAAAATGGCTGGTATGAGGGTTTGAGCACATTGCATCTATGTCATAGTTCTAGCGACCAAAAATAATAGCCGTCGTTATTATGCATGCCTTACAACAGCCATTATTCAACCATCTCGCTATATTATTGGAATATTGTTTATAATTATTTATTTAAATAAAAGATGCAATGGTGAAAAGTATTCCATTATGACCTAGCAATAATAGTAAGTAATAGGAATATGTGTGATTGATAAGGTAAGTCAATACTTTTGATTTGGTGTAATTATGCACAGCCGCACTAACTCGATAATACTTCAGCCCTGTAAATCTTGCAAGCTGCATGCCATTTTACCTTTTCTTTCTTCTTTTCTAAAAGAAATGTTTTTTAGTCAGGCATGAGGGAGGCGATCTTTGCCTGGCCTGGGGTCAAGCTGTGGATGGGGTTGAATCTCTCATGGCAAAAAAGGATCCACCTTCTTTCATCCATAATGGTCGCTTTGAGATCTATGCAGATAGACGGATGAAAGAGTTTAAAGATCTATATGAAGCATGACCCAACAGTTGACGCTGTGAAAGATGATCAATCATTCTTTCATGCAAAAGATAAAACTTTGAACCCTCGAACCACAGCCTCTTGCTTACCACTTTTTACCGTTCTTAGCTTGGGTTTCTACACCCTCCAAACGGCTCAAGTTTGTTCGCAGTGCATTAAAAAGATAAAAAGGTCTACTTGGGTGTCTACGCCCTTATTTTGAAGCCGAGCAAGATGCAGAACATCATCATCATCTCTAATTGTTTTACCTCATCATTGGTTTACACCCTTTAATTTATTGATATCACTGGAGAAATTCTTGTTCCTAAGTTCTTGTAGTCGCAAACCTGTGAAGTATGAACACAACACCACTACGATATAGGGCTCTGGATCAAATCTGAACATGCCTCTGAGCCACCTCTAAACCTTATATTAATGTTTATCTGTAATATTGGAGTTCTATAGGATATTGCACTTTAAAAACAAAAAGAATAGCAAGGACCTTAAAATAACGCATGCTTAACACGCTCGACGCATTGCCAGCATTCATGCAGAAAATCATACGATAAAATAATTTAAGAGTTAAATATTTAAAAAATCAGCAAATTGTTGTTTATGTCTTCTCTACAAGTGAAAACTCCATGTTAAGGTGGTGAGGACATCATCTTGTGCTTCCATCATTGCATATAATAATACTTCAGAGAGATCTTGACGCAAGGAGGCGCCTAACCAGCCAAAAAAAAAATGGTATGCTTTTGTCCATTAATTAATTCTTCAATCCAGAAATTACATTATGCCGCCAAGCTCTTTATTTCAGCCGTTGTCTTCATAAATCCACAACGAAATCCACAAGCAATGATATATGAAACCCAACATGAATGAATGAATAATTGTTCTAAAATTCATAACGTTTGCACTAAGAAAATAAGGCCTTGCCCATCACCCGTTTGGTATCAATTTCCAGTAACATGATCTAGGAGTATTTGTCAAACTAGGAGTGTATTTATATAGACATAAAATAGAAGATCTTGTTGGAAAAGAGAGGTTACTTGCACTTCCTGTTTAAAAACCTGCCACGAGCACAGCACGTCTCCAAGAAGGAATTCTTCCACATATCATCTCAAAAGCAACTTCAATCAGGCTGCAGCTCTGCTGGTCAAGAGAAGCGTTAAATAAACACGAAACATCATTTTGCATACAACAGCCTGCGATTGATCCATATTTGCTGATAACCTCAACTGAAGTTACATATCTCCAACAAATAAAAGCCAATCAAGTATGCATAGGGAAAAAAAAAAATTTAAAACAATTTTTGAGGTTCATGGATACAATTTCTGCAGCATATCTGAAACTTTTTCTGGACTTGTGCCTACTTTGTGCAAAAAAGAATGTCTGTACATCAGTTCAAAACCCTAAAAGAAAAGGTGCAGTATTACCTCTACAGAATAGGCAGAAACACAACTAAACTAATTACAGATTGGACTAGAAAATATCGATCCTGAGCGGCTCTCAATTTCTTCATTGAGAATTTCAATGACTTCCTGCTTAGAACTCTGATGGTCGTTACTTAGGATGCTATGCAAGATATGCAACTCCTCGGCATTGGCCTTTTTAAGTAGCTCTCTAAGTGCTGCATCAGTTCCGACCTCCTTAGCACTTGGTCTTTGATCCGCGATTGACGCAGTAGGAGTAGGAGGAGCATCAGGCCTAGATCTCCAGTACTCCGAGCAAACATGATTTGGGTCAATTGCCTCGATGGCCTGTAAAAATCAAAACAAACAACTGTCAGCACAGACTTTAAATTGGGTCACTAAATAAATCGGGCAATGATGGAGATAATGTGCTAACATTGTTTTCAATGCATTGATAATGAGAACTTGGAGGTAAAATAGTAAATCTAATAGTTCTTTTGGAGGTAGACTACCAGAATCATAGATTGCATCTGTAAATTTTGAGGTAACATAGTCCAGTATTATATGTCTACAAAGAGCTTTCTAAATGGGCTCTAGATTTCAGGTTACACTGTGAGCCAGATTTTTTCAGTTGCCACTAGTCTCTTCACGTTCAAGATATGGAGAGCCTGAGAGTTCTGCTAAATGGTACCAGACAGGTTAGCTGATGAGGGGAGGAAAGTAGTTTTATAAACTCGGATATGGGATCATGTAGTGTGGTACCTTCTGATATAGCCTTTTATCTGGCACCGATATGTACATTCAGTTACTAACAAAACACAAACCAAACTACAAACAAAAGAAGGAAAATTTATTTCTCATGCCAAAGACTATCCCATTATCTGGGATCTGTTTGGTCTCTCTCTTTCCATGTGGCATGTCGCATTTTCTCAGAATCCTGTCATAATAGTTCCTCCCCTTTCTCTAATACTGGCCGCTGAAACAATTTCCTCAAAGCTAAGACCAAGTTTGTTTTCGGTATGTCTAAAGGCAATCTCTCCAACATCAGCCAGTTAAAAGAGACAGAGGACAAGGATGTGGCTTTACGTGATCTTGCGCACCTCCAGAAACATGTCTCAACTATGATTTTTCCTCTGTCAGCTTACATGGAACACTAGGGTGTCTTTACTAGTTTTAAAAACTCTCATTTGAAAAATATACAGGGTCAAACTTCTAAAAATCAGGATTCGTTATTTTCAAATTATGTTCATGATTTTGCACTAGCTAATGTCTGCTCTTCATAATTTGCCAAATGACCTCCTTGTTCAATCTATATTAAGTGACAACGTATTTTCCAAAAACATACCCATAAAATTTGTTCGAAGTGTTAGCTTGGTAACCCAAATCTTCTACGTAGGGTGCACCACCTACTCTTGAATCTTGCTACAATTCTCGCACCCATTCCTTGACCATTCAAACTTTCCTGAATTCAACCATGTCTGGTTACCACCATATTTAGAAACAACTTCTTACTTCAAATGACTAATCATTTATTTTTTGTTTCTTGTGTTATGCAGATAAATGTAGAACCTATGATCAATTTATTATTATACATTTATGCACACATATTTTTAATAACTTCGACATCCTAAATTTTATGAGAGCTTGGTCCCCATTCAAAGTGCCCAGGTTACCCCCAAAATATTGCTCCTAGCCAGCACATCTAAAGGTATCAGTACTTTCTGCCCCTAAAATAAGCTCATCTCTTTAATTACCCAGCCTGTAATTGCTTTTCTTAGCATTATCCAGAGGATAGAAACATGTGATAGCCAGCAAAGCAAGGAATCCTTGCATGCTTTGGAAATGTAATCCTAATCTAATTAGTAAAAACAACCACCAAACTTAAACCTCACATCTCTCACACTCGGTCGTCTTTAGCAACATCATTTTTTTTATTTAACACTTAGGTAGCATGAGAAGCATTATTTTAGGACGAAGTCTTGTTAATGAAATAAATATAAATGAGTCTAAGTGATTGAATACATAGGAACATAGAAAGATAATATGGTTCTTGGAATTGGAGAAGAAACATAAAATTCAAATGCGTGCCGCACAAAATTTAGTTGTAGGAACCTTCTACTTTGCTGGCACGCATGCTTTGAAGAAGCTCATCCCACTTCTACATACATTCAAGCTACTGAACAATAGTCCAGGTGTTTCCTAATAATGTTCTATTTGCCATTTTTAACTTGGCTAATTACATGCTCTGTATTTCCATCTGATGGGTCTATATGTTCTGTCTATTGCCAACCCATTTCAAACAGTAATATGAAGTTTAATAGTCAGAGTATGAATTATGATTAAAGTATGATATCATTATTCACAGACTTTTTAGACACCATTGATTCCCATCATTTTCTAGATCACCATTTCCCAAATCCCCAAAATTGACCTGCCATCATTTTCACTCCTTAGCTAGCAAATACTGTCCAGAATATATTAAATAGATGCAGCAAATTCTAGTGAAGGTACATGATAAAATGAAAACTCTATCAACGACGAAATTAATGGAATTCAAAATGGGAAAACTACTCCAAGAAAATGATCCACTAAATCAGAAAGTTTCTCAAGTTCCTGTGGATAGTTTCATAGTTTGAAGAAGAGGCACTGGCAATTGAACATGTTCATGGGAAGGAAATGCCTACATAGAAGAACTAAATCAAATACTACATAGAAGCATCAAGGGGGTAAAGTTCTACCAATGAGGGATTTGATGCACAATTACCTGAATGATCTTTAGTGAGGTCAAACCAAACATATCAAGCCCATCAAGGGATCCTGGAGGCTGTAGTGGAGGAAGGTTAACCATTCCCAGGTTGTGCTGTCTCCTTATTTCCTGATTCACCCGCTCTCTAACCATATCCCAGCACTTTGTAGCAGATACATGAAAGAATACCTCACTTGGACATTGCTCTACTGAAACCTGCAACATCAGGAAGCTCAAAGATGACATGCATGCATATTTTAGCAGGATAACAATAAAATCACAAATTCATCCAGAGAATGACCCCCTGCAAAAAAGAAAAAAACATCGACGAGGTCTATAACACATTAAAGTGTGTCAGAATGCCAAGCAATGCCATCCATATGGTATTCCTAATGTCAGAGGAAACATGACTTCAAGCTCTTGGTTCGGCTGGAAAGACGTAGAGGGAGTAGGAAAGCTCAAAGTTAACATTAAACCACCATACCAAGGTTCTTAGATACCACAGATCACCTCTTTTTTTTTTGGATCATGGTTTCAGTATTCATAGGGTGGCAGTGGATTGGATTGAGTCATGTTTGGGTTGTGTCAACTATGGGCTAGGTCAAAAAACCCTAAAAAATACCCAACCCAATTATAATCGAGTTGGTAAAAAGAATAAAGTTATGTCCAACCCAACTACTTTCAATGGACTTGTACTCAACCTGCCAACCCCCATTAGGTTGTCACTTGTCAGTTACATAACCTAGAGAATGCAAACAAACAATTCTAGGAAGAAGTGAACTAGAGTGGGTCTTCTCAAAGAGAGAGAGAGAGAGAGAGAGAGAGAGAGAGAGAGAAGATATAAAAACTTGATAAATCGTGAGCAAGTTATTGCTCCACTTTTTCTTCAGCATATTTTGTTCTCTCTTAACAATCAACACAACCTTATTAATCAGTTGAACCAAGCTTTTAACTATGAAGCAAGGACAAGGATGGGATACGGATACAATATGATACAGATATACTGATAAAGCAAATCCTGAAAAAGTAGGATACAAATACAACTAGAATATGTCAATATATATACATATTTATACACACATACACATATATATATGTATGTGTGTGTGTGTATATATATATACATATCTACATACATATATATATATGTACAAATATACATATATAGACTTGCACATATATTTATGTGTGTATTTACCTTGTACTAGCATTTTGCATGTGTTTTGCATGTGCTCATATAAAAAAAAAAACAGAAAGAAAGAAAGAACATCCCCCATACCGTGTACCGGTATCGAACTATTTTTCATGACTAGAATCTACAAAAGGCTGCCTGGAGACATCATAAAAGGATAGAAAGTTACCTCAGGTATATATTCTACAAATAAAATATGGAAAGATAAATGAGATGTATGACATGCAACAAGCACATGATTGTTTACCATTTTAATTCAAAGAAAGCAAAGATTGAACGGCATAAACATCAAAAAAGTAGGCTGGACCAAGAATAAAATTGGCTATTGCTACCAACAACAGGCCCAAAAAGACAGCTAAAACTTTTCCCTTCTTGTAGCAATCCTCATTGCAGCTAATCCCTTATCAGTTCTCTTTGTAGAAATTCACATTCAGGGGCATGCTGTAGAGGAAATATAGAACACCAACAGGTTTTGTTTCTAACAATCTAAGCAAAGAGGAGTCAGCATACAAGGAAAACAGCATAGGAAAGAAAAATATGTTTAAAGTGATTAAGGAAAATATGTTTAAACTGAATTCAGGTGAAAAAAATCTTATATCATATAAGCAGAGGAAAGGGGGGAACCAGGATATTGGCTGAGAAACCACAAATGAAGTAGCACTAGCCGGTCAAAGATTAGACTACCGTATTGGAATTTCGCGAGAGAAGCAATACTCGCATTAATCACACTCTCAAATCTTTACTAAATTAAGTCTAAGAATAACCGTGTGCAGAACTCATGTTAAACAAAACTGCTTCTTACACAGATATCTTGCTTATATGCACATTTAACTACCATTAATTTATAAAAAATAATTAACCATCTTAAATAAATTAGTTGAATATTGTCCAACAAAGAAGGTGAGAATTATTACCATAAATAGAGGTCCAAGCAGACCAGCATCCAGAATTTCCGAGATGTAGTTACACATTTGAGTTGGGTCTCGTACGCTGAAGTACCTAACTTGACTCCTAAATCCTGCAATGAAAAAAAGCGAAGAAAGTTGTGATGAAAGCCACAAAAATATAATCCACTCTAGAGTATTGAATGATGAAAAAATAGATAATTATATTGATGTAACATAGATAATTCTGAATTCAAAAGAAAAAGGCAAATATGAATACAAGGTCGAAAGCTGCCTAGTAGAAGGAATTAGGATGCTGGAGTTCAGTTTGGCCATTCAATCATATTAACAATACAGACCTCAAAGGTGATTCAAAACATAATTGTAACCTGAAAGCATACCTTTAGGGAATATGGCCTTGCTTGAAGACCACAACTTTCCCGACAAGACAACACCATACTCCAAGGGTTCAACACTACAATTCATTCTCCGCACCACCTTGGCCATGCGAGGCCCCTTCTGTGGACAGTTGGATCTATCTATGCTATTTCTAGGGCAATATGAGCCTGCTGTGACAGAATCTGTTTTATCTATTAGGTTATGAACAAAATCTGGTCCACTTTTGTCGCCCTTTATTCCACCTTCTGTTTTTACACTTCCAGACTGCTGAAGATAAGATCTAATATTTGTAGTAACAAACTCATGCTTTCTTTTAGCAATCAAAAATTCTACATTTTGCCTTGCATTTGATACAGCAACAGAGTTCTTACTGTGAGAAGTGTTTTGAGGATAGGACCTAACAAACTGCTGATTTTGTAAACTGGAACTTTGTGTTTTCCCATCACTGCCCCATAGAGATACTGGGTATGGCCTATGACCAGACTTCCCCACAATGGGTAACAAACTGGCATCTTTTTCACTCGTCACAGATGCATTAGTCTCGGGTGTTACCAGAACTAGATCCTTCTGAGAATTGCAGAAATTCACCTTATCATCACCATTTGTCAGCCTAGCAAAAATTTCTGAGCTTTCTAAAACTGGCTGTTTCTTTAAGTTATCCAAAAGCAGCTTTTCTGCTCCTTCATACCCAGCACCATTTAGATTTTTAACATCACCATCATTAGCTAATGCATTTTTTCCAGTACAGCACACCAATTTACCCGAGTTGCTCGAGTGCTTACCCTCAGGCACCAAGACAGGGTAAACCACTGAGTTCCTTTCGCTAGAAGTATTTTGCAGTGTACCAATGTTAAGCATGCTCCCTTTTTCATGACTAGAAATGCTACGTGCACTTGAATCAGAACCTTTGAGTCCTCTATTAGACTGTAAGCTCTGATATACATCAGATGAAGACCTACCTTGTAGATACGATTCTTTTGTAGGCAACATGGTTGTAGATTTGGTTTGTTGGTGCAAGGAAGCGGGATCAGCAATTTTGCATGTTGAATCAACTGTGTTAATCTTTTCTCTCTCTTTTGGTACTGCTACAAAGGTTGGCTGAGGCGAAGATGCCTCGACTTCTTGAGATAAAGCAGAATTTTTTCCACTGCTATTCAAAGTACTTTGCTTTACTTGTCCCTTCTCCCTCTGATGTATATTTTCTGAAAAAGTTTTAGCAGTGGGCTTCTGTGTTTTTTCTTTTGCAACATAAGAACTTAAACTCAATCCAAGATCTGAAAGTCCCCATCTATGAACTGCGCTCAACTTGCCCCCCAGAGCATCAAGAAGGACATTCAGTTCACTGATCTCATAACGAAAGAGAGAAAACCTAGTGCTCCAAGCACATGAGCAAAGCTGCTTTGCATGACTCAGACATGCAAATTTGTCTGGAGAACATAGACAACCAGCAGCAGAAAGGTGTAGATCATAGTGGCACACAATGCACTCCCTTTCACAGTTAGCATCAAAATCTGCATCCATTTTCCTTGACTGAAAAGAACAAAAATATTCTCTTTTTGTACGCTCCATTTCAATCCTCTCCTAATCAAAAGGAAAAATAAAGTCAGCAAACACTTATGACAGCAAAATAAAATGAGGTTGAACATAAAGAGTTTACCTTAAGTGCCTTTGCTAGGATCCCATCCAGGCCACATGCTTCTTTCCATCTTAAGTTATCTAATGTATTTTTCCCTAGAAACAAAATATTCCACTGAGCTCTTACAGCTTCCCTTGCAGCTCCTAGCAACAACTTGTCATGGGAAATCGATATCTTGCGGCTCTGTTCGGAATAAAGCTCCACAGCATTCTGCCCATGAGGCAACCAGTCAATGGGAGCAACATTTACAGCCTCTGCACAGTTGAATCCACAATTGAAACCTGAATGATATGCTCGGGGAAATGTGATAACAAACTCCCCTGAATGCTGAACACAACGATAGACTGGTACACCCTCTGATTTTAAAATGGAAGGTGAAAATTGAGTAACCTGTCAAGAAAGGTAAGGAAAAACATGAGACATCAAGCAGATATAGGGGTGGAGGGGGATGAAAAAATAATAAAAAAGAAGAAGAAAAGAGCATATCAGTAGTTGTCAAGCCTGCATTCAAAAAGTTGTTTTTCCAAGAAGTGGAAACCCTTCCAGGAAGAATAGATGATGCATGACAAATCATTACTCACAAGATTGTGAAGCAAGTCTGGCTGTTCTTCAAACAAATCAGCTAAATGCTTCTTCATAGCCACCTCCAACTTTGTCGCTTCTTTGCCCGGGACTCCATACCACACTTTTGGAGCACCCCAGTGTAAATAATTCATTGAGTACAAATGGTGATCTTCAACATGCTGAAGAAGAAGAAGAGAATAGATTGACTTACCAAAGAAAAGAAACACAAGGCATCATAGGCAACTAAAGTAATTCATGCACAACATTAGTAAGCACAGCATGCCATTATATATGTATATATGAGTGTGCCTGTGTGTACAGAGAGAGAGAGAGAGACTTGGCTATACTCGAGTAGACCTCCATTTAGATCCGATTAGGTCTAGCTCTGATGATGGGTATCCCACATCGATGATTCAAGTTGTTGGATATCTACTACTTCTGAAATTGCTTACACACCAAAAATAATGTGATTTGGAGACCCATCAAGTGATCCAAAATTGGACAGCTTAAATAACATAAAACCTCCAAATCATATAAATTTTGAGGTGTAAGCAATTTAGAGGCAGCAGATCGTATCCACTAGTTCGGATCATTGATGTGGGATCCTATCATCCGATGTAGACCTAATTGGATTTGAGTGGAGATCCACTCAAGTGTAGCAAAGTCAATCTATATGCATGATACATGCATGTATATATATGTGTATATATCTTATGTCTTCTAGAAATGAAAACTAATGAGAAGAAAAATTGCGACCATATTATATAAAGTAAATATAGCAAAAGTATCATCATTGCTGTTGTTAATTGTATAAATCTGGATATCTTCAGTTAATTGGTAAGGACGTAATGAGAATCTTACCCAACAAAATGATGAAAAGCACATCCCTACATACAACCATGGAACAAGAACACCGGAAATGTCCCCATTTTCAAAAGCAAGCAAAGAACCTGGAAGCCTAGCAAAGTTGTTCAAGTTCCAACCTGACTTCACATATTGCTCCTCAAAATCAGAACTTGATGGCGGTGAAGATCCTTTAGGAAATCCGCTGCCAAAAACTCCTGTCTCCAAATCAGCACCATAGAGCACCTACAGAGGTATGAAATTTAATTTTACAGAACAAAAGATTAAGGCAATCAGCTGCCTATTGGGCTAATTTACATCTATTAAAGGTACCTCAATCTCTTCAGTTGGCTTCTCAACAATTCGCCAATATTCACCTTCAATATTCTCCACTGATGGTTCCAATTGGGCTGATCTTAAATCTACATCCATGTCTCTTATGCAAAAATAGTGTTCCTTGAAATCATCAGCATACTTCTGAAATGATTCCAGAGTGTAGTCCGGACCAGGTTCAAATCCAAACCTCTCAGTATTCTTACAGTGTGCAAGTCCATTAGGTTCCACCAGCTTCTCAATATTGTTTCTGCATTCCGCCTCCAGTCTCAAGAGCTTTCTCCTTTTCCTCTTCATAGTACTATCAATTCTGCAATTCTTTTTGACTGGATCACGATTTTGAAGCTTATCCACTTGTTGGGTACGAGTTGCAAATTTTGAATTTTGCCACACACCCTTTTCTTTAAGAGGGCAAGGCGGAGTCCATGATGGTGGAGGTACAATGCGGCAAATTCCATATGGTTCTGCCATCGGACGTATACTTGCAATATATTTGAGAGTATCCTGGAACTCCTACAAGTAATATCCAAAATAATCAAATAATAGGGACTTTGTGGCTCAAAGAATAAATGTTAACATAAAAGCTAATGATTCTCTACAAAACAAAACATGAAATACCTCTTCATTTGGATAAAATACAGGAGCTTCATCAAGAACAGGCCTGCAGGCATCTTCAGGATGCCATCTTGCTGTGACCTGCAAGACTTTAGACGTTAATTGAAGCCAAACGGGTAGGAACCGGGAAGACAAAGCTAACTGAGTATCATGAGATTTAACAAAACCTTTTGACAGGTTTGACATTCAGAACATCCCCGAATAACCCCTTTTGGTAGGCAATGCACTGAATGAATTTCCTGCACAAGAAAATTAAATTGATGGATCGTAAAGTCAAAAGGACTACCATATGACATTACAACAACATATCAGGACCAAGAAGCACCTTAAGCAATAGATGACATCAATTGCACAGTAAAGAAGATCAAGTAAGAAATCCATAATGATACAACGACATTCAACCTAAGCACTTATAGGCAGTGATTAATAAGGCAATATCAGAAATAGTACTAACTTGCTCTAAGAGCTCAGAGTCAGACTCCTCTTCTTCCGAGCTATAATCAAACTGCCTGTAGTTTACCCATGATCTATGCCGAAGCGATTTCCTAAACTTTTTGTCATCAATGATGCCAGACTCAGTATCCTCTGGAGCCTGTATCGAATTTGAAGCACATGCAGAGGCCAAAGCATTTTCTTGTACTCTCTGCAAGGTGAATGGTGTGAGAGACGCAAAGCCAGGAGGAACAGAAGGCATTCCATCAGAGTCATCTTTAAGACAAGCTCCTAGGCATTCTGTCCCCATCAACACTGAAAAAAAAAAAGATTATATTAAATAGATGATCTCAGAAAATCTTAAAACTGATAACTCACAATCACACTATGGATTTGTGCGAACATAAGATAATGGCCTAGAATATCAGTCTTATCATAAAAAAGAAGAAGCATGCAACTTATTATAGCCAGCAGTGCAGATCTGAAAAAACTAAAGAAGCACAAGCATTCCTTGAAATGACAATCATATAATTGCAATTTGAATTACTACCAATTAAAGCTACTCTAAGGAACCATGAAAAGCGCGTGCACACGTGCGTGCGCGCACAAAAAATACTGTAAATTCAATGTAAATAATATTAATGAGTTATTTTTTCATTTCCAATAGCCATCTTCTTATATGTGAAGGATTCAACAGCTATTTTTTTTTTTGTTCCTGGGATGTTTGAGTGCGTATAGAAAATAACAGACAGTTTATGGATGAACTTCTTCCATATAAGAAAGCAAAACAACTATTTCCAGTTTGTCATAATGAATAAGATTTAGGAGGGAGGAACTAGAAGATACAGCAGAGGTGCTGTGATTCAGCATTATAGTCTCAAAGTTCCTATAATCCCTTCTGGATTGAAAAGCTGGATACAGAGAGAAAAAGGAAGGAACGAAAGAAAGAAAGAAAGAACGAGGGGGGGGGGGGGCTTATAAATCTAACAGATCAAAGAAAAAAAAAAAATTTCACAGCCAGCGTCTGCAATCTATAACACAACCGTGTGCGACAGAGACCGTGGTGTATTCAGATCATCTTTTTAATAAACTTATTACAGAAAAATCTATAATTATCAGATCCAGTGACCGATCCAGACGCTAAATAATTGGTTAGGGTCTGAAAATACCCCCTGTTCAACCCATGAAAACATCTCTGTTCGGCGACAGAATCCAGTCCAAAGATTCACAGAAAACAACAAAACAACATCTCGATTACCCATACCCATATCAGAATTCTTTGCATAAGACCTCACAGATCCTAGATTTTATTAATGTTTTAACGAAATCAAATGGACCAAAATATCACCAGCATGGAACTAATCAAAATTTTATGGAGAAAATAGGTGATGTTGGTCTTGATCAGACCGTCAACTTACATGCTCTTGAGAAGCCCACAGATCTTCTGTTGGCCTAAAGCGGTTTGAATTCAGCAATTCATTAACAATTTCCACAAAATCTTGTGAGATGAAAAATAACAAAAGTTAATAGTCCAGATCTGAGTAAAGGGAGAAATAGGGAAATATTCCAATTCCTCCAGATCTGAGCCCAACCCTAACCCTAATCAGCCTGCAAGGAGATGGTCCCGGGCCACCAAAACCGCAAGTCTTTAGGGAAAGTGGCTTTGGGGTGCAGCAGGACAACCCACCCTTTCCACTCTAATAAATAAATCAAACAAAATCTAAGAGAGAACAAGAAGATTTATAGACCAGTAGGGAATCTGGGGGTGGCAAAAAAAAAAAAAAACTTAAAATAAAACAGGGGGTTGGGGGAAATCAAGAAGATGGAATAAGATTAGAAGCCCCAAACCCAAGTCTACCAGTTCAATAACTCCTAACCAAATCAGAATAAGATTGGAATTTTCTTTTCTATTATTATTACTATTATTTTACTATTATTGTTTGGAAGTGGGGACATCAAATTGGGATAATACAAAGCAAAAACTCACATATTTTTTTTCACGAGAAAGTAGTTGAGATTTAATGATCTCCGAATCAGGGCCATCCACGTAGCATTTGTTTTTTTGGGGTAGATAAAGACCCGACGTTTATTAAGTTTCGGGTACGAGAGGATGGAGGATTAGCGCTGGAAGCTCCTGGAAGCTTCTGGGAATCTACGGGAACTACAGGAGGAGGAGCGACCGATCATCATGCCATCATTGCCGTTGATCGCTTGATTTTCTCTTGGATCTCATAAGAGACCCCAGTGTTCTTCCGACCTTTGTCCAATCATTATCCTAAAGCCAATTTAGGTGAGTTTCAAGTCAAGTCGAATAGAACCCGGCTTGACCTATACTACTCGTAGCCCTGGCTATATTCGGTAAAGGGCTTCAATGAGCTTAACTAGTCCATGCTCGAAAAAAATAACAAAAAAAATCTTGGCTTACGTAGAGATTAGAAGTTGTCAGATTAAGCTTTGTCTGAAGGAAAGTTTGACCAGCTTGCCCATAAGATTTTAATTCCCGATTTCTCTTGGGGCTCGTTTCGTTTGCGGAAAGTATTTTTTTCTAAGAATATGATTCCTGAAAAGCAGATTTTTGGAAAGAAGATATTTAGAAAAGTATTTTTGACATGTTTGGTTGATAATGAAAAAATGACAGATTTCCAAAATGCTTATATTTGGAAAAGTTATGTGTAATTTTTATTATACCTTTAATAAAAATTAGGTCTCTAATGCCTCTTTAATGCTGAAAGATTTTTTTTGGAAAAAAATAAAAATAGAGTAATTTCCGGTTCACGTAAAAGTAATTTTCTCATATTTCTCATGAGAAAGACTTTTCCATGAACGTGGGAATCATATTTTCATGGGAATACAACATTTCCATCTTTCTTCTTTAAAAACTCCAATCAAATAAGAAGCATCTCATTACTTTTCCGTTGACCACATTTTTTTCCTTCTCTTCCTGCGAACGAAACGAGCCCTTGAGAAAGAGAGGGAGAGAGGAACTAACTCTATATACTTTACCAGGAAAATAAAAGGTATAAAAGGAGGTAGACAAGGCCTAATATTAATGTTATATTCTTGATCATACACCTGCAATGCATTGCATGTTCCACAATATATTTCATTCTTCTATATTTTTTTAGAAACTGATCACTATTTACGACTATTATCTTGACACCAAAGAAAAGTTCGGCTTGCTCAATTTTTTTTTTCTTAAGTCACTTTTTTTATCTCATAATTATCCTTCAAGTAAAAAATTGCCATCCTCTTTTTTTTGATCTTTTTGGATTTCTTTTATAATTCCAAGTCTTTGCTCTAATCTCCTCGCCTTCTCTATACTCCACCTGGGCAGATGCAGTGTGCCATTGTTAAATACTCTACTCTTTGTAGTGTAGACTTGGACGCAAGCAGTGTATAATTAATTAACAGTTGTACAACCAGCCATATGAATGGCCGGATGATGACTTGTGCCAAAGGACCAACCATTTGGTTTCCCGTTTCCAATGTTAGTGCTCGATGGATCCAGCTCCTGATTGGACCTCACTATTTGTTTTTTATAGTTGGGCAAAGGCTTGGTATAGTTTATAGAAGTTTCAGCCCAATTGCAGGTCCGGTTGGCCTGTTTTTTAAATACTCACTATTTGTTTAAACTCTTCTTACATTATGGTTCCACCATTATCAAAAATTATATGAAATCTATTGAATCTTATGGAAAAGAGCTGTTGCAGTCAAACCTCTACTAGCGGACTGTAATTGTAGAATAATAAAAAGCGTCCGCACGCCTACAGATGCAATAATTCTCAAGTCTTGAGGAGGATGGCCGTGGGCTTATCTGAGGTGACCTCTACTATTAAGACCAATAGACCTGACCTGGGCTCAACCTAAACCCATATAAGGAGCACAAAAGGGCCAGTTTTTTTGATAGACATATGATTGATGGAATTATAAATAAAGTTGGCCTTACAAATTCCCTTATAGATGACAGTTGTTAGAAAAATTAATTTTGGCGCGCGGCCCAAGATGCGCATCTTGAGCATGCGCTGGCGCCCTCCGCGGACAGACCGCATCTGCGGAAGGTGCGGACGCATTGGCGGATTTGCCTCTGTGATGCTTTTTTGGGCCAATGAGACATTGGGCCAAGAGGGCTATAAAAACCCCCCCTTTCCCTTCATTTTGGGGACGGAAAAAAAAAAAAAGGGAGAAAAGAAATTCTGAAAAAATTCTAAAAAAGAATATTGCTCTTCCTCCTCTTGGCCATTTTCTGATTTTATTTTTTGCGCCTTCATTCAGCGAAGTTCTATTTTATTTTTGTTTTCTTTCTTTGCTGGATCTGCAAGTCCGATCAGGTTCATATTGGTTTCTTCCGATACATACAGAAGAAGAAACTTTGGGTCATCGTATCTCGGAGGAGGATTGCCGGAAGATCCGTACATGGGGGCAAATACTTCTTTAGGACAACATTAACGCGCTTCGATCTGCCTTCATTCAAGCTATCTCCATTTATCTTATTTCAAATTTAATATTAGTAGATCTGTAGCACTTACAATTTATGATTTAAATTTATTGCATGTTCTATGGAATAGATTTCTTTTGTGCTCAAATAGATTTCTTTTGATTCCGAATAATATATATATATATATATATTATTTCTTTTTAAGATTATTCTATTAATTGTTATTATAGTTTTATTTACTTATTTAGGTGATATATTGCTAACAATCCAAAGAAGTATTTATTTTTGTTGGTAATCAATTATTCTAATAAGATAATAAATTATTCTAATATATAATACATTGAATTCTCAATTGCATTTGTGACATATTAGATCTTAATTACAATAGTTGTTTTGCTAGCACAAACTTAGTAATCAATTATTCTAATAAGATGATAAATTATTCTAATATATAATTCATTGAATTCTCTATTATATTTGTGACATATTAGATCTTAATTACAATAGTTGTTTTGCTAGCATAAACTTAGTAATCATTTATTTTAATAAAGTAATCAATTATTCTAATAAGGTAATAATTTGCTTAACCTCCAAGAGGTTTATCATACCTCCATTTGGACTCCTCAAGGAGTAATTTTCAAATCCCATTCCAACGAAATTCAGAAATTGGTTAATCCATAATAATTAATTTAAGTTTGCACTTAGACTTTTCTAAAAGTTGAATTTATGTGATATCTAGTGATTATATACACTAATTAATAGTGTCAAAGAAAAGCCAAAAGGACACCTAATGAGATTGACTATCATTGCATCTATAGAATCCTTGGTGCCCTTTCTGAGAGACTGTATGACATTTATTACACAGCCAAAAGTGCCAAAGAACTCTGGGACACCCTAAAAAGCGAATATGGTCTTGATGATGATGGGGTAAAGAGGTTCAAGGTCTCCGACTTCAATAACTTTAGGATGGTGGACTCAAAGCCTATGAATGACCAAATCCATAATTTTGAAATTATGATCCACCAGCTTAGGGCTAATGGAACCAATTTGGATGAATCACTATGGGTAGCCTGTCTGATAGATAAACTACCTAATTCTTGGTCTGATTTTGCTAAGACTTTGAGCCATACCCAAGGAGGTCTCACCCTAACCCAAGTTTTGAACTCCATTAGAATTGAAGAGCATCATAGGCTCAGGAGTAAAACCTCTACTGGATACAAAACTAATGCTTATAATGTAGAGGCCCTACCTAAGAAAAATCAGAATCGACCCTTCCGTCATACCCAAAATAAGTATTTCAAAAAGAAACCCTACAATCCTAAAAACCCTAACCACCACTATAATGGGAAACCTATCCAATCCTAGAAGTAGAAGAAGAAGAAAGAGAAAGGCAGTGGTCGTTTTTGTTTTGTGTGTGGTCGGACCAACCATTTGTCTCCTCAGTGTTTCTATAAAAAGACTGCACCTCTTCAATCCAAGAAGAAAGGTCCAAACACAATCAGTGCTCAAGTCGACATAGTGACTTCCGGCACTGACTCCTTTGAGACTGCTTTAGGTCTATTTTCTTCACTCCTGAAGTTAACATGACTTTACAAGCACTTGATTGGTAGATTGATACCAGAGTTGGTATTCATATTTGTTCGGATCGCTCCTGGTTTTCTTCTTACCAGATCTCAAGTAAAGGAGCTATGATCATGGCAAACAGTTCGGAGGCGCGTGTGCTATGAGTGGGATGTGTGGACTTAAAGCTTACTTCTAGAAAAGTTCTGTCCCTGCACGACGTCCAACATGTCTCGGTTGTTAGGAGAAACCTTATTAGTGGTTCCTTGCTTGTCCAACAAGGCTTTTCTCTTATTTTTGAGTCTAATAAAATTGTAATTTCTCATGGTGTAATGTTTATTGGAAAAGGATTCCTTAGTGAAGGATTGTTTAAGTTGAATGTTGTAGTTCCTTCAATGAATGAAAATCCTCTGATTATGAATATAGAATCTCCTTCTATTTGGCATGGTAGATTAGGTCATATAAATTATAATTCAATTAAGCAACTTATGAACCTAAATTTAATACAAAAAAGTGATCTTAAGAATCATGAGAAATATGAAATTTGTGTAGAAGCCAAACTTTCTAGGAAGCCTTTTAAATTTATTAATTGGGATTCAGATCTATTAGAGTTGATCCATAGTGATGTTTGTGACTCTGGCAGAACTTATAGGAGAGGTAACAAATATTTTGTGACCTTCATAGATGATTTATCCAAGTTCTATTACATCTACCTATTTAAAATCAAGGATTAGGTGCTCAGCAAATTTAAGATTTTTAAGATCGAAGCTGAGAACCAATATGAGAAGAAAATTAAAATTCTTAGATCATATCGGGGATGTGAATATACATCTAATGATATAACTCAATTTTGTGAAGATCATGGAATCATTCATGAAGTGACTGCTCTCTATTCTATCCAATCAAATGGAGTAGCAGAAAGAAAGAATATGACTTTAATGGATATGGTTAACTCCATGCTTATAAGCTTAGAAGTACCAGAGAGTTTATAGAAAAAATTTTAGCCTATTATATTCTCAATAGGATTTTCTCTAAAAATAATGATTTTACCCCATATAAAATTTAAAAATATAGAAAATATAATCTTAGCTATTTGAAAGTGTGGGGATGCTTAGCAAAAGTGAAAATACCTAATTTTAAAAGAAAAAAAATATGACCTAAAATAGTGGATGCCATATTCATAGGATATACAGCCAATAGTAATGCCAATAGATTTCTGGTAATTAATTCAGAGAAAAATGATATTAGTAATAACACTATCATAGAAGCCAGAGATACAACATATTTTGAGGATACCTTTCCACTTAGAACTCTAGTGGATAGTGGTATAGCTAATAGCTCTAGTAGAATAAGGACAAGAGAAATAGAAGTAGAAGCAGAACCTAGGAGGAGTAAGAAATCTAGAGTAGAGAAATCGTTTGGAGATGACTTCTATACCTTTCTTATAGAGGACTCTCCAACTACTTTTGAGGACGCAATGAAATCTTTGGATTCATCTTTTTGGAGAGAAGCTGTGGATAATGAGATGCAGTCAATTATCCAAAATCATACTTAGAAACTGATTGATCTTCCTTTTAGCTATAAAATTATAAGGTGCAAATGGATATTTAAGAAGAAACTTAGGCCTGATGGCTCTGTAGATAAATTTAAGGCTAGATTAGTTGTCAAGAATTTTACTCAGAGACCTGGGATGGATTTCTTTGATGTCTATAGCTAGGATTACTACTATTAGGGTCCTGATAGCATTAGCCTTCATCCATAGATTAGTGATTCATCAAATGGATGTGAAAATAGCTTTTCTAAATTGAGACTTAAATGAAGAAATTTATATGGACCAACCAGAGGAATTTATAATCTCAGGCCAAGAAAAGAAAGTTTGCAGATTAGTCAAATCTCTTTATGGTCTTAAACAAGCACCCAAGTAATGGGACTTGAAATTGATGAAATTATAGACATGTGGATTTGAAATCAATAATACAGACGAATGTGTATACCATAAAAGAGTTGGAAATAAATTTATGATCTTGTGGCTTTATGTAGATGATATACTTATTTTTGAGATAGATCTTCAGATAGTTGATTAATTAAAGCAATTCTTATGTCATAAGTTTGATATGAAAGATTTGGGACAAGCTGACTTAATTTTAAATATCAAAATAATTAGAAGTGAAAATAGAATTGAGTTATCCCAAAGTCGTTATGTTGACAAGATTCTCAATAAATTTAATTATACCGATTGTCAGCCTATCTCTACTCTCTTTGATCTCTCTACACACCTTAAGAAGAACTTAGGAATTCCTATCCTTCAAAGCCTATATGCTCAAATTATAGGCTCACTAGGATTCTTAGCAAACTACGTTAGGCCAGACATAGCATATGCTGTAAATAGACTTAGTAGATATACTATTAATCTAAATAAAGATCACTGGACAACATTAGAGAGGATCCTTAGGTATCTTAAGGGTACCAAGTCCTATAGTTTGCGCTTTAGTGGGTTTCTTGCTGTTCTAGAAGGCTATAGTGATGCCAACTGAATCAGCAATACCTTAAATGTTAAATCTACCACATGATATGTCTTTCTTCTAGGAGGTGCTACTGTATCTTGGAAATCCACCAAACAAACCTTGATATCTGGGAGTACCATGGAATCTGAACTAATTGCTTTAGACACCACTAGCATTGAGGCTGAGTGGCTCAAAGACCTACTTATAGATCTTCATGTAGATGAGTCAACTTTATCACATATCTCCTTATATTATGACTGTAAATATGCAATAGACAAGTGCTACCAACAAAACGCCAATATAAAAATGAACAGGCACTTAAAAGTGCGTCATAAATCATTAAGATATACATTGAAAAATAATGTTATAGCTTTGAATTTTGTAAAATTCGAAAATAATTTGGCTGATCAACTTACAAAAGATTTGTCTAGAACAGTAGTTCTAGAGTCGTCAAGGGAGATGAAGCTTAGCTCATAAAGATAGATCACCACGATGGGAACCCAAGCTTAAAAGGTTCAATAGGTAGAAACAAACTGGAGTGTAATTAAGAGGAATACTATTTTATATTTTCCTCATTCCTATGACGCTAGCGTTCATAAAAGCAAGCAATAGGATGAGTTTGTTTGTATAACTCTTAATAAGTTTGAGACCCAAGAGGCAAGAGCTTTTTTGCTAGCTTCCCAATTAGGACTCACCCATATGTGCAATCGTGAGGCCGCAACTATGAAAAATGGACGATTTCCTAAAAAGCACATGAAAGATATCTGTGCATGGCCATGTTAGCGCAACCCGCTTAGAACCCAGATCGAGCTATATTTTGTGTGCTGTTGATTTAATCTAAGCCATGAACTGAGGTTCACGGTTAAGACCACCTTGACTCTACAGATGTAATCAATTATCACTAAGTGAAGGTTCAAACCGAAAGGCACCTACACCTATTACATAATATAAGATATCCAACATTTTGTTTTAACTTTGAAATTATTTTAAAAAATTAATTTTTATGAGAAATTGTTAGGAAAATTAATTTTGGCGCGCGACCCAAGACGCATGTCTCGAGCGCGCGCTGGCGCCATCCGCGAACAGACTTGTCCGTGGAAAGCGTGAACACGTCCGCGAATTTGCCCCTTTTATGCCTTTTTGGGCCAACGAGACGTTGGCCCAAGAGAGCTATAAAAACCCCCCTTTTCCTCCATTTTGGGGATGGAAAAAAAAGGGAGAAAAGAAATTCTAGAAAAATTCTGAAAAAAATATTGCTCTTTCTCCTCTTGGTCTGATTTTATTTTTTGCGCTTTCATTTAGCGAAGTTCTATTTTATTTTTATTTTCTTTTTTTGCTGGATCTGCAAATCTGATCGGGTTCGTATTGGTTTCTTCCGAGACGTACTGAAGAAGAAGTTTTGGGTCGTCGTATCTCTGAGAAAGATTGCCGGAGGATCCATACGTAGGGGTAAATACTTTTTTGGGACAGCATTAACGCGCTTTGACCTGCTATCTTCATTTACCTTATTTCAAATTTAATATTAGTAAACCTGTAGCATCTACAATTTATGATTTAAATTTATTACATGTTCTATAGAATAGATTTCTTTTGTGCTAAAATAAATTTCTTTTGATTCTGAATAATATATATATATATATATTATTCCTTTTAAGGTTATTCTATTAATTGTAATTATAGTTTTAATTTACTTACTTATAGGTGACTGTATCATATATATATATATATATATATATATATATATATATGGGGGGAGGACGAATCTGGTCTTATTAATTTATATATTTTTTTAATGTATCAATATTTTTATCATTGGTGAATTGAAAGCAGTTTGGATCGTGTGTAATATTTCATGGCTTGAACCTTATCCTATGGAATGCTTTTTTTGTATGGCACTATCTCTTGTGCCTCTCTTCACACGGAACCATTTGGAAGATTGGGAGACGACCAATCCTTCTTGGATGACACAGTCAACAGGATCGTAAAATGATGACTGCCGGCTTCTTTCCACGAACCGAGTTGGTACTTCATTACGATGCCCATATTTATCATGAGAAAAAGCTTCATCACACCTTCCATTCCCCCACGGCACACCGGAATGCGGTGATCAGTGGGCTTATTCACGAAGCTTGTCCATCGCTCATGTGATCCGTGTACCGCACCAATTCCATCTATCTTGGGAGATTGGTGCTCCTGGTGGAGAGGAGAGCAGTGCATACTCTTCTTTATTTATAATAATACAGAACTTTGTTCAAAAAAAATTAGCCAGAAGATATTATTTCAATTCGAACATCAAGCTAGCTGGTAGACAAAACCATAACCACAACAACCACCACAGGTGCTGTCAATCATGCCATAAAGCAAATTAAATCATGTATACAAGTAAAATTATTATAGTGGACGAGGGAAAGAAGGGTTGGGACTGATAGGACTAATAATTAGGCAATTAAGCAACTTTCCAAGCACTAAGATTAGTTCTATTAAGAAAAGCATTTAGTGAGATTAGATTGTGGATTCGATCGAGAAGATTGGTTTTGATTCGCTGAGGTGGGATTATTAGGTAAACATATAGCATACTTGAATGGCCTAAGCCCAGTCATCCACTTGCTATGTAACATAGGCCACGTTTTTTGTGTTTCTAATTTGTAGAAATTTTGGAACTTAAAACCTGCACCATGGGATTCCAGTTTTCAGTCTATAAGTCAAAATATGCAGGCTGGAAAGATTAGCCTCCTTCCTAGCACGGCTATTTGGGGAAATCCATTGACCATTGTGCCACTATTGGTCCTTCTCTTGTTCATGTTTCTCATTTTTCTAATGTGTTTATTTATAAATTGTTTTAAAATTTTAAAACAATTGTTTAATGGGTTTGAAGGAGTGTTATTTTTTCAAAAAATGAAGAATTAATATTTGATGCACTACTTATGAGAATTATCTAAGTAAAATACAAGAAAAACAGAACCAACCAAATCTAAATCCATTTTTTTTCCTTTTACTTGGAGATGGATGCAACTACTGGTTTATAGGTCTACAGCACATTGTTGGTTTTAGAGAATTTTAGATTTTGATAGAATATTTGGAATTTAGGGTGATCTCCTTAAAATAATCATAATAGTTTGTGATTTTTGACGAAACGATTCGTTGGTTTAGAATTTTGTACATTTGGTTGCGCTTTAAGATCACCAAATTAGAATTTTCCACCATCAAAATTTTTCAAGTTTATGATTTTCTTCTTGACATAAATTTCTATTTTTTGATCTTTCTCATTTTGACAACAAAACGACCCAAAAAATCCGTTTCAAAAATACAAAAATTTGAATCTAAATAAAACCATAGTTTCAAATTTAAAAAAAATCTAAATATAATCATTATCTTAATGAAAGCTAGTGGAACTCCCTCCATCCTTTTTTTTTTTAACAAAAAGAAACAACCGCATAGTCTACATCATTTATTTTTTCTAATAAAAAGATCTAAAGAAATAGAAATAGAAAATGCCCCATTATATCCACATTTAAAGTTAATTAAGCAACCCATCACTAAAAAAAAATTGGGCATTAGCGACGCTTTTATCTAGCATCGGCAATATAGAGTCAACAAAAACCTTTTTTGTTGTAGTGCATAACTGCTAATTTGGTAACTCCCCAATCAACTAACCACTTGTTTCTGTAAACACATCTGTGGGTCTCATCAATTCCTTCTTGCCACATAGCAATGCAATTATTTATGTGTATGGAGTAGAATTTCCTGGCATTACTGCATATAAATAGTTCTTTTGAACCAAGCAACTCAATATTCAAATACTCCCTATATATTACACCAATCTAGTCAAATAAACCGATCTTTCAAGCCACATACAAGAGAACTTTTTTCCTTGATCAGTGTGGCACGCACGAAGGAGAACCTTTCATTTGCATGAAATGGTCACCTTCTAGCATTACTGATTACTTAATTGAAGCCAACTTATAGATTAGCTTAAACATGGTGAACTTGGAACTCTATTTTATCATGGGTTCTTGGCTCAAAGAAATTATTTTGGATTGGGGTGCGGCGACGCGGAGTAACACAACTATTAAGTTCACCCTAAACTACGACCTTAAAAAGGTACCTATGAGGATCCTTGCAGGCGTGTGTTTAGTCCCACATCAGTTATTCGCTGGATAGATTTTGGGTACTTATACAAGATCAAGAAATCCAAATAATACCTTCCGACTAGCCATTTTGGGTGAGATCTTGGGTTATTATGAATGGTATTAGAGCATATCCGGCCCATAACTTATGTGGACTAGGAACCTAAATAAGCACGAATCCATTGGGGCTGACCACGGGCCTATCATGGTGCTTGTGATTAGATTTGAAAAGATTTAAACCCTTAGCTCGACGATTACGTTGGAGCTTAAATGGAAAAAGTATACGAGGACTCGTGCGAGCATGTGTTTAGTCCCACATTAGTTATTTGCTGAAAAAATCTAAATAATATCTTACGGCTCACTATTTTGGATGAAGTTCTGGATTGTTACAATAATAATAATAATAATAATAATAATAATAAACTATGACCTCAAACATCTCCCTCAAGGGCACCATGGTCTAGCACCATGGTCTATGAGCCTACGGATATATTTTTTATTATATCTTGTTGGAAGGAAGAAGTAAAAAAGAGGATGAAGGATCTCATCGTGGAAAAGGTGGACCTTTTGAGACAAAGGTTCACACCATAGAGTACCAGATCATGAAAGAAACTAGTTCAGGGAAGCTCGTCAATGAGAAACTGGCAAGAAATCGATCGAGACGTATGGAAGAGGGAGGGTCAGGGTGGTGGTTTATTGAATGCGTTTTCTTTTTTATTATTATTTCATTCTCCAGTAGTAGGGTCGGAGACTTCCTATATTTGTTAATTGCATGCATGCATTGAACGTACTCCTTGTTTGTATACTGGCACAAGTGCAGCACAGGCGCAACAAAATGGGTAACTTTGTGTCTATGTGGGTGGGCACTCTAGAAAATATAAGAAAGGGCTTTTTAATGCATAGTGTGGTGCCAATAAATATATTAACATCCCAGAAGTTCTTATAAGTCCATAAAAAGTGTTGTTTTATTTTATTTTACTTTATTTTCAAACCAAACTTCTATATTTGTTATAAAATAAAAAAAGATCATAGTAAAAATTAAGGTCGTTCATTATAATGAGACCCGATCTGATATAGCCATTGGGGTATATTTCAAGGCAAACTAAAGAGTTTTTCCCTTGCAACTTGGTTAATGAGCCTGGTCTTGAAGGAAATCTATTTGTGTAACATTTTATTTCCTTTTTTGGGGGGGGTCTTTGCGTATATGCGTGTGTGAAGGAAATCTATCAGTAGGCTTGCTGTCACCAATCTTAATTTGTTGTGGCTAAGTTTGTCTCCAATGATCTGGCCAAAAGCGTAAACCCATAACCATAATAAGGATCGAATCATACGGCAGGTTGCAGTCCACCTGCAGGCTGTACTGTATCAGCAGCTCACTATTTTCCATTCTCAAATGTAGAAAGCTGCAGGTGGCGGCCGGATCTGCGGTTCTAATCTATGGTGCCCAAAAATATTTCCATCTAGATTTCTATGAATCTAAGCATTATGAGGCCCCTTGTTTTCCTTGAGCTCAAGACCACATAAAAGAAGACATGGCTGTTTCTCAAGGGCATCGTGGGTGACGTATCAAGCGTTTGTATCATTGTATGCAACAAAATAAGGGGACTAAAATACATGCAAGAGCCAAAATAGGTACCTAATAGTATTTAAATGAGGGTCGGGTACGTTCTAATCCCTCCTCATTTCCTCCAAAAAATTAGAAAGAGGAGATAAGTAAATAATTAAGCACTCATTCCAATTTTTTTTTCTTGCACATAAATAGCTTTTTATTAGATGCAACAAACGTAATATTTACAAAAAAAACGACATTGCCGTGTAGTTGATCACCTACTAGGTAACAGGTACACATATACCACCTCAATCATTCTCTTCAAATCCAAATCAACATGAAATGCCTAGTTTGGAAGCATGCATCTCCCTCCCAACAACCATATCCTCTCTAGAATCCAAAGTCTCTAAAAGTATAGCTTATCCTGGCCACCTTGGAATCTCACATCTCCTAGGTTTGGCATGGCCCCCTCCCCCACGTCAGGGTCCTCAAACCCCATATCCAAGAGGAACCCATACTCATCCCCTCCCCTTGAGCCCATCCCCATCTCCTGTGGGAAGTCAAGAAAGTTGCAGTGCATCAGTGCCAAATTGAGGAGTGGGTTTGCGTTGCTCCCCTCTTGGTGAGTGACGGCGGCCAGCGACGAGCTCATCTGGTCGTAGCACCCATCCGCCATGGGCTGGTCCGCCATGGAAGAGGAAGGACCCGAAGTTGGGGAGGAGGAGCCAATGTTGTCGGCCAGCTCCGTCTCCCCTTTTCTCTTGTGAAAAACTCTGCACAGCACCCAGTCCTCCTGCCATCAAAGCAAAGCACCCAAATGAGCAGCAGAAACAAAAGTAAGGTAGATGCGAGCTTGTCCCGAGCAAACTCACATCACATGCAGCAGATAAGCTCGAGCAAGATGGTCGCCAATGAACGTTGGTGCACCGCTGGAAAGTGTTTTTAAGTCAAATTATCTGACCCACTTGGGAAGCATCAGATGCTTAAAGCTATTGCCTTTTTCCTTCTAATTAATGAAATATATATATATATATATATATATATATATATATATATATATATATATATATATATATATATATATATATATATATATATATATATATATATTGATAAAGAGAGAGAGGCAAAGCCATTCGATATTTATTAAAAAAGAGAGAGTTTACATAAATTATTTATAAAAAATTTACCAAAAAGAAAAACTCAAAAAAACAACAACTTTTTTTTTATAAAAGATAGTGGTATGTAAGGAGACATGTTAAGCTATTTAATAAGCCGAATAATCTCATAAGTGGTTTGAAGGATCTCTGTATGCTATTTTTAGTATACAGCTATATGAGCTCTGTATTCTGATATGATGATGAGTCGGCTTTTTTTGCGGGGTATTGGAAGACGTAATGGGAGAAGAAGAAATTGAGTTTCAATTTGGAAAGAAGAAATCGGATACTTATGAGAGAGGGGTATTTTTGTCTCATAAAAGTAGTTAAAAATGTGTTGGACTGGTTGTTATGAAATTAGTCAGCAGGAATTTATGGTTATAGTGGAGTCTTTTGGAGGGTGGGGAATTTTTTTTTTTTTTTAAAGGATAGATCAACGTCTATTGAACTGTAAAAATTGCCCATAAAGAAGTTGAAGAGTGTACGAAGAAGAACGAAAAAATTTATGTGAGGGGACTTTTCCTTGATCTTGAGTTGTTCTATTGGTGCATCGATCTGCTCAATACTTGCAGAAGACATAATTGCAAATAAATTTTCTTCATCTTTTCTTTGAAGTGTTTTGTTGTCTTACAAACTCTTGTCTGACTAATTATTTGCCACGTATCATTCCTTTCTGTCTTTCATATTCTCAGCTAGATTTCCTGAATTTTCGGAGACAAAAGGCTGTTTCATTACGTTTTAATGAGCAAATTACTATAAAGGCCAATAGCAAAACATACATACCAAGCAAAATAGATGAGATAAATACCGATGTTTTACTTCCACTTAGTCCAAGTATGAGGGTGGAAACAATTAAGGAGCACTATCAAGCAAGTATTTCAGCAAATTAAGCTACGCATCTGGAAGAAATGAAGACAATTAGAAAGCAGCCAAGGAAACAGTGGTTTAAATACCTTAGGGGGTGAATGTGGGGTCTCCAACCGGAACTCATGCATGACCCAACCAGTCTTCACCCCATTGGGAGCTCGCCCTCGGTAGAACACCAATGTCTTCCTCATACCAACGATCACACGCGATGCAGGATCATGGATCGTTCGATCCTTTCCGGTGGCCTTCCAATATCCGGTCTTGGTTGCGCGATTGGTTCTCGAGCCAGTGGCATACTTGCGATCCCGGAAACTGAAGAAGTACCACTCGTTCGCACTCAGCTTAGCCACATCTGAGACCAAGAAATAAAGAGACAGGCTTAATTAGTTTTGAGGCTAGAGAAGTCATCAAAGTAAAAAAAAAAAAAAAGCTAGAAATAAAACTGCAAGCAAGATGAAATTAACCTACCCTAGGTTTAAAGAGGACGACAAAAATAGTACTGTTCCTCATGTGATTCCTTCTAAAAAGACGGGATTGGAATATTATAAACATCATGACAAACATTGGAGGTCTTGTATACGCTACAGGGGACCAATAATTTAACAAGCTATCCCAATTTAGAAAAAACTATCTAGATGGCAGTTTTTTGAGTTCCTTAATTCAGATACCCAAATAAGACTGAATATACATCCATATGAATCTTCACATACTTTTTTCCATTTAAGAAGATGATCTCATTGGGCTAAGGATTCAAATCCGTTCAAATCTAATCATAAGCACCACGATCGGCTTATGATCAGCCTTAATGAGCTTGTGCTAGAGCGTTGCTATAGGCTGGACCTGCTCTGATACCATTTGCAATAACTTAGGAGCTCAGCCAAAATATTAGCTAGAAGGTATTATTTGAGTTCTTTGATCTTACACAAATTTTAAATATCTACCGAGTGAATAATTGATGTGGAACTAAATATATACCTGTATCGATCCTCACGCAACCATTAGGATACTGAAAGGCCAAATGGCTAGCTAGCCAAGCAACATGATTTTAGCTTAATTAATGTCAAGAATATGGATCAAATGGTTGTTGTAGACTATAATTACCATGGAAGAGATATTATTCTAACTCTATATATGGCTGCAAAACTTTGGACTGGAAAATAATTAAGCTTCCTTCCTGATTTCCCTATAAGATCATGATATATATATTAAAAAAAACCATAGTGCTCGCTCCTTGCTTAACTATTAAGAATTTCTTAACGTACCAAACTCAAGATAATCTACAAGAAATTTGTCGGAAGACTGTGCATGAGAATAGTTTTTTTTTTTTTTTTCCTTTTCAAAATTTTTTGATAAGAGAAGGAAAACGCTGATGAGGCTATTATAAATTTCAACGATTGATGAGAAAAGAAACATAAAGCAAATCCTTTTTTGATGAATAAGCCAAAGCTATGCAACAATAGATCAGATTGAAAGAACCAATCTTTATAGCTATTTCTTTGCCAGTTAAGCACTTCTAAGAAAGAATATTACGTGTCTCTGTAAAAAAAAGAATAGAGATTCAGATGCAATGAAGAGGAGAAAATTCAAGGAATTTTACGAGCCCGAGCATAGTATGGATTTAGCGAGCAGACATCCATGAAACTTCATAGAGAATGGGAAGGGAACTCACCTGGAAGCTCCCAAGGCTCGCGAGTATGCAAATCCACCTCAACCAGTGTTCCCCCAGAGATACTCTCGTTGGTCACCTTCTTGTAGAGATAGTGGCAAACAAGCTCCTCATCACTTGGGTAGAACCTGAACCCTGGAGGAAGTGTGGACTCGATGTCTCTCAATCCCATCTTGATCTCTATATGTTACTAACCAGGTAGCTGGATATATATATAGACAGATGCAGGAATATAGATTGCAAGAGGAGAGGGTGGCAAAAAAAGGTGATCAAAGATTGCAGTACAAGGAGAGACCTTGCCTCAAGGCTTTGTTGTGGGGAGCAGGCAAGCTATAACAGTCTTAAATTCTCGAGAGTTGAAGGCTTTGATGCATATATATAGAAGGGGAAGGCTTGAATTTTGGATAGTTAGGCATTCAAAGCTGCGCCCTTGGCATTTGAATTCTCATCTCTATCACCTGGAGCCGTCGCAATCTCCGGGACAATGCTGAGGGCCTCATGCTTGTTCTACAAGAACTAGAGAAAATCCATGATCACAAGAAATCCTTCTAGAGGTAAAGGAAAGCCAAGCCCCACGGCTGATGTGTCATGAGTTGAGTTAACGCAGAATAACTTCAAGGCATATAAGGTCGTTACGCTCGGAAAAAAAAAAAGGAAAAGGAAAAAGATTTGGATGATGATGACAAGTTGGCATGGTGAAATAATTGGCTAAAAAGTTTGCCGTTGGATAAATTATTTGCAACAAAGCGTGTCGAGTGGGGTCGAGCATGTTTGGTCTCTTTCTATCCATGACATAGAGGCACGGATTAATGACAAATATTGTCGGTCCTAGCTAACTTGTACGAAAGAATATATATAATTGGAAGATAATTAGATAAGATTCAGACAATCTATTCATCATTTTTTTTCCTTCAAAAAAAAAAAGAATAGGAATCAGACAATGTAGCAGTACTGTATCAATGTTGTTTTTCTTATCACTTGAGAATGTTTTAAGAATATTTTCTAGTTTAACTTGTATAGTATATAATACAGCAGGCCAGAAGATCATTGCATGCATGTATGTAGATTAATTGCGCCACCTACCGAAGGAGGGACCATTGTAATCTCATGCTAAGTTCTAATTTGCCATGTTGCGCAAATGCCATGGACCTAGCTAGGGTTTTAATTCCGAAAGGGGTTTCGCGGTGAAATAGAGATTCCTTCTCATATTTAATGTTGCTTATAATATTCTGATTTCGTCCATGTCAAGTTAGGGGTGACTAAATAAAATGTGAGGCATCAAATCCTTTTGTCAATGTGTGAATGAATATTTTGGTGACATAGAATATTAAGGATAACGATCTCAATGTTTGCTGTGCCTGAGATAAGCAAGCATCAAAAAAGACGGAGATTCAGTTTCACATGAAAGCTGCAGCCCTTTGATCCAGTTTCATTTGTGGGTCACACCCGGTTGGTTTGTGGGATTCAATTAAAAGAGTCTTGCTTCCCACCACCACTCTGTCCCTTTAATAGTCCATGATTGGCGCGACGCATAGGGTAACATTGGTAAATCATTCCATCAAATAGCAGGAGTAGGGACGGGTGTGAGGATGGGAATGGTGCGACGAAGCATTTTTTTCGATTCAAGCATACCGTGTTCTAGACCTTACCGGTACCAGCCCTTGGCTAAACGTATGGAGAAATTCGAATTGAGCCATTAAAAGTTCTAACCCTTCTTATCAACTAATCCTAGTTACAGCAAACCATGATTGTGGTTTAACGTACGAAGAAACTTGGATCAAGCCATTGAAAGTCGCAACCATCCTTGTCAACTAATTGAGCTATTAACTATACGAAACCGGTATTGCGAATCTCTTGTCTCACTTAGATTAAACTTGAAAATTGTGTTTGAATTATTCGTATTCGATCCAGATTGAAACTAAATCAAGTTAGAGTTAGATTGATAGCATCAATATATATATATATATATATATATATATATATATATATATATTCGATGAAGGTGTATTAAAATTATATTTGTAGGTCATTAAAGTTCTAACTGAACCCTACTAGAGTGGGGAATATGTTTGGGGATTAAAATAATGAATGAAAACAATTATAAATTGATTAAAATTGCTATTGCATAAAGGAAGTAATGATTCTTATTGTAAAAAAAAAAAAATAATGGCGAGAACTCGGACAAGAAGATACGGCGGCGCTTAATCATTGGGCTGTCCAAAAGACAATAACACCCATGCACATGAATAGTTGCTTGACAGCAGCAAGTCAAGAAAACTTGCCGGAATTGCTTCCTTCTCATCACAAAGCCCCGCCTGATACATGGATGGCCGTGATGGCTCCATGGGGCTCTCCCATTCATTCTCGGAACTAGAGAGTACAGTTCCCATGCAATAATATTAGTCCTCTTCTTCTTCTTTTCCATGTACAAAACTTATTACTAGTCTTGAGCAGTGAGGTGATGATGTATATAGAAATTTCACAAGAAAAGGTCCAAAAAAAGAGTTTAATGATTGATCATGTTAATAAAAAAAAAATCATAAATAATACAGGTTGTTACGTAATTTCTAAAATTATGCTGATGTATAGTAATAAATAAAGAGACACAAAAAGTGAAAAGGAGCCATTCCCATTCACCAATCCAAAGTTTGAGATATCGTATTAACCCATGAGAAGGAATAATATCTAACATCCTTAAAAGAAAAGGTCTTACAATTAATTAACTGCAGGATCACCAGTTTCCATCTCTGCTTTTCAACCGTTCTCATATGTATGCGCACTAAGTTTTGAGTTTGAATCCTTGTCAATTCCCACTGATCAAAACTAGGTGATTAAACGGATAATGGGACCAACGAGCCATGGACCAAGGTCATGATTAAACTAGGCTCTTCCAAACCACCTACTTATCTCGAATCAAAACTAGGTGAGAAGCCTCGCCAATGGCCAAGATAATTGAGAGTCTTAACCCTTTTGAGGGAGAAATTAGTAGGTCGATCGGATCCACCGTAGACCTAGGGTGAAATGAATCCATTTTAATAATTTCGCTCTGGAGTAAAACGAATCCATATAGAATGATTTCATCTTAGGTCTACGGTCACCTATTTATTACGTAATTCTGTAAAAAGGGTATTTCGCTCTTCCAAACCACCTACTTATTACGTAATTCTCTAAAAAGGGTATTTCTGACAAATAGAACACGAGCGGACATGGCATCCTTGTCGTCAACCCCCCTTGGTGAGTTGGAAGAAAGCAACCCCATAAATTTGGGTGTGGACTAGAGGAAAACATGTAGCACATGAAGGACGCGCGGAAAAGGAAATGAGCTGCAATTATTTAACTCCATGATTGGGAGCTTGAGGGGGTTTCTCCATTTTGGAGAGCTAATAGTAGCCTTCAGGCCTTGTATAAAGAGTGACGTCTCCATACTCTCTTTCTTCCAGCAGCTGCAATTCCCTCCTTCCCTTCACCAACACACACTTCAAGATCTTTCTTTGTTATCAAGTGTGAGAATACATTGCATCATCGTAAACTAAGCTCTTTAGCCAACACTTGGCATCTCGGAAGCCAATGGAGGGAGCTGACTCCCCATCATAATCAGTCCAATCATTCCGTGATGATATCACGAACAACCATTATCTTATGGTTCACTATCACAAGCCAATGGAGGGAGTAAACAGTATACTTTTACGGTCAGAAGTTGCTGCAGCAAGCTCCACAATCAATCACGTAGAAAGAGAGAGAGAGCAATTTTTACCACACTGTATCTGATATAGGGGAAGCGGGTCCAGGCGAGCACGTCGCCTTCGAATAAGGATGGAAAGGAAAGAGCAAGCATGTTATTCCCTTGTGGTCACAGCAAAAGGAAACTTGTGGAACATTATTTTTTTTACTCAAAACTTCAATGAATCTAATGCAAGGAAGCGGGGTCTTTATATAATAAGAACGAGCCACACATAAGTAGAAAGACAAGAAAAATAAAGTAAAATTTTATGGCAATAATTCTAAAAATGCTGAAAAGATTCAATAGGTTGGTTGACCTTTTCTTTTTTAGCTGGATTCTCCAACTAGGTATGGCTGAGATCACAGATAGGCGATTTGGAGTGGACACCTTGATTGGCCTTTTCTTCTTTAGCTGGATTCTCCAAATAATTAGGTGCAGCTGAGATCGCGGGTAGGAGATTTGGAGTGGGCACCTGTGTCAGTATCACTCAATAAGGGTGAGAGGGAGTTGCTTTCTAGCTTACCATCAAAAAAGAGTTGCTTTCTGGCTTGTTTGTAAGCATTCAAGTTGAAACCATTGATTGGATGATTGGGTTCATTTAAGGGATGCCCATCATTGGTAATTCTCTAAACCAAGGATGTTGGCCATCAAATAAGATGCATTGATTTGGATGGCTTAACCGAGAAATAAATTGATGCAGCTGTAACATCAGTGTTGAATTAAATTAAGGGCTACTGTAGCTCTGACATATGCTCTGATCTAATTAAAGGTTTCAGTTACTGTTATAAGCATCCATGTAATACTTCAGACTATCTTATCATCTATATATGTAAAGGATAGTATATATGTGTTATGACCAGTGATCGTTCCATCTATTCGGATAACAAAGTTTTATGTGCTAATCTTTCTAGATGTTTATTTATATTATTATCTATATCATCGAGTACATAATTTCATATTAGCTCCATGCAAGCTATTGAATACCAACTCATGTAGCTTTTATAATCTCCATGTCTCTATTAAATTTTTGTCGATCGTTGTCACTAAGATCTAGATTGATATCTTATGATGTTCGCTCGATTAATAGACATAAATTAAAAAAAAAACTCGATCTATTTTGCGACTAAGAAAATTCATACCAATCGAAACAATTCTCTTTTGGAATTCCATGCTACAATTACACATTATTTCAGTGGCACTTTTATAAAAAACTCATTAATTTCTACAAGCAGTGTTTTTTTAATTTGCAGAGTGAAACTAACATTTGGGAAAGTTTTCCTAATTAATCTAAAGTATCAGTTTCTATTTGCTTTATCCTTTATGAATAATTAAATCATCTCACTGTCTCTTAATATTTATGATTATGATTATTAAAGTCTAATTTGATACAATAATCATATGGAGACATTATACCGTACATCAGAATTGATAATAATAATAATAATAATAATAATAATAATAAATATAATGGCCATGGCTATGTTTGAGAATATTCTGTGGATATCCTCCTCCAAGATAGGTAGGTCGCAGTTTGGAATCATTCTTCAGCCTCTCTTCAGGATGCGATCTTAAATAATAAATATGTGAATAAATTCATTCCAATGACCCACACTCTTCCATCTGCCGGTGTCTGATGTTCGTCATCAAACGCAAGCCCTCGATCAGGTATGATTTTGATAACTACCATCCATATATACCTGACTACATACCAATGGAGCAGTAGATGCTTCCTTCTTTATTCCAGTAGAGGTGGGATTATTTGTGGTGCATTTTTTGCACCATAGAGGGTTGTGCATGCATGGATTGCCCATATCAGAAATGGAAGGTTCCCACACAAACTCTTAATCTTGTGTGTTTGGCATCCCAATACAATGCCCCAGTGTCCATTCATGCATCTAGCTTTTTGGGTGCAAAAGATGAACAAAAATCCTCTGGTGTGTGCACCAAAGAAGATTGCTTAGGAGAACAAAAATTATATAGGACAAATATTATAGAATATCATATAGAGCGAGATTTCTATTTTGTTACATCTCCTTTAACGCCAATCTTAAAAAAGAAACTTAAAAGTTAAATAAGGATAATTCCATCACTTAAAAAAAATAAAAAAAACTACACGCGCCAAAAAAGATCATTCATGAACAGAGACTATTTGCATTTATTTTTTCTTTCTCGTCCAGCCTCTCCATCTATCTTCTTTATCATCATGTTGTTTATTCTATCCATGAGGCCTTCCTTCTCCTTCCTAGTTTCTATTTTCTCCTCCAAATTTTGCATTTTTTTTAGAATTTTTGCACCTAAAAGTTCATAAAATCTAAGGAATGATATGTATATAATTTCTTGAATTAAACAAAGCTAAAAAACATGTATCGGCATTAATGAACATTGTATTCTAAAAATTATGTATCGATTTATCTAAAGGTATGTATTAGCTTGCGTGATGATTAATTTGATTGGTGTGTATCACTTGGTCATGTAGTGTATATTGGTAAAAAGCATATTCTAGAAATTGAAGGTGTGTATTGGATCACTGGTAGGTGTATATCAAATAAACTTGCAATATGTATCAGGAAGTTGACGGGTATGTATCACGAGCTACATAGTGTGTACTGGTGAATATAATGTTCTTGTATCAATTTGCTTTGAGGTGTGTATTGGATTGCTAAATGACTATTTGCCAAGTGTATCATCTAACCATATACGTGTGCTGGTGAACATAATATTCTTGAAATTGTGTATCGATTTACTTAAATGTGTGTATTGGTTTTTTAAATGACTAATTTGCTTGGTGTGTAATATTTGGTCATATAATATGTACTGCAATTTTCTTGTTTTTAATCATGGGACTGACACTCTGTTAAAAAGAGGGGCTTATAATTTTTGAGTTTCTTCTTTAAGATAGATACTAGAAGAAACATGGCCAAATAGGAAGCCCGCTCTATATTTATTTCTCTGGTGCCCGCCCCCTATGATTTTTGTTATGCTTAGGGATCTGTTCCTTTTGTGCCACGTACCTCGTGACATTAATCTTAGAGTGGAAACCGAAGAGATAAGGTGGGACGGAACTCCTACTAACGTAGTCCGCCCGTCTTGTAACATCCCCCCCAAAAAAAATACGTGAAGTATCCTTTCACTTTCAATAAGCCATTTGTCATAAGACCATTCTACTCCTTCCCAAGTCCCTTTTTTTCCTTCCCACAATCACATACATACCTTCAGGTAAATCGATATATAATTTTAAGAATATGGTATTCACCAATAAATAATCAATAGCCACATAGTACACACTTGACAAATTAATCGTTCAGTACACTAATATATACCTCCAGATAAATTGATAGATAATTTTCAGAATATGATATTCATCCATAGTCTATAATGCTCTAGAAGGCACGAGGAGCAAGGAACTCGGAGGAGAAGGCCTCAGAAATGTATGGAAAGGGATGGACTGAGAAAGAAGCGGTATGGAATGTATGGTGTGAAGATGCTTCACATATTTCTCCGCCCCTTTTTTTTTGTGGAAGTCAAGGGAACAGACGGGCTCTTTTATCTCCCATTAGGTGTAAGGTGGAAAAAAGAAAAAGGAAGAAGATTTTTATTTGCAACAGATGGGTGCTTGGGAAAATATTGATATAGTGAGACAATCGTCATCAATTGTTTCTCTCGTTCTCCTGACAGGGACTGGCTACAATGTCAAAAACAACTAAAATGTTGCAGCGAGCTAGGATTTGGATCCGGCAATCGGGGGATTCTTTTGATAGCTTCGGAGGGTGGGAAAACGTTGTCTGCAAGCATTGCCTAGGCTGATTGGGCTGCTTCGTTTGAAAGCGAAGCACGAACAAAGGAAAAACAAACAACGAGAGATTTCGTACACCAGGAACAAAAACACATATCGCGCTTAATAATTAATTGGCATTCGGGATTGGTAGCGTATCAAGCTCGTGGCTTGCCACGTCAAGGTCACGGGTCTGATCTTGCCATGTCTAAGTTAATTATAGCTCGGCCTCGTTCTTTAACAGCAATTCCTAACATTGGGTTATTTGGTTACAGTTATTGGTTGGATTCAGCAAGATACGAGGATAAGCATGCGCCACCCGCTGCTTAGAAACATTCGGGCTATGACCAGTGGTAGAATGATCGTACAAACGAAGCACGTATATTGGAAGGCCAACGAGGCAGCAGATTGAGTAGCCTCATATGTGGCTAATTAATCATTCTGAGAAAACTCTAGAATTACTTAGTGCACTCCGAAACTTGCTATCTTTTAACTCTTTTGGATGTATTGGTGTCCGACATATATGATACATCCGCTTCAGCAAAAACAAAAAAGCAAAAACAAAAAAGCAGAAACAAGTTGCATCAGAGGGCGATCAGTTTGATAGAAAAGAAGATTTAAAAAGTGACAAGAAAACTCCTATCCGAATCACTCCCTGCCAATTGTTTCCTCTAAAATAATTATCATAGAAGTGTAGTTACAAAAATAGAAAATGCGACATTAAGTGAGGCGACAAAGCAGCGGATTTTGTGACATACATACCAAGGCAAACTTGAGATTTATTAAAGACCATAGGATCCTATAGATGTGTACTCAATTGCATGACGTATCTCCACCAATATCAGCAAACCAGGAGCAAACGAGCGTCTTCAAATAAGATAGAATCAAGTTGGCGCCCTTGGGCTCACGAGAATCGGGTCGGTGGCTCACAAACAAATAGCTTCCTTCTGCCAATTAATAAGTCGCCGCAGCCACACGTGGATAGCCGTCGTCAGGCAGTAGTTAGGACAGATTCTGAGCATCCCCATTAGATTCCAGCCGGCACACATCCGTCCAGAGTCCCAACTCAAAATATAAAGGGATGCGTGAGGTTGGCAGACGAGGCTAGTGACAGTGACTTGTGCAAGAAAAGCTTGAGAAAAGTTTTAGTTCATGCATCTAACGTTTCAACTGTCTGCTGATTGATGCAGATGAACGTTAATATAGGTGCCCAACGATAAAAACTAGTAGATTAGAACTTTGAAAGCATCGACAAAGTTAGATGACATGGATTTTCTGACTTTATTAGGTGTATCCGAATGATCTATCTGCTTTACCAAAAAAAAAAAAAAGATGACATGGATTGTTTTGCACCAAGCTGGAACCTGAAGGGAAGGATTGGTGAAGGTCAGCTGCTTGCATTAAATCCCCTTCTTTGTTAAGGAAAATTGTTCATGAACCGGGATTAAGTACAAAAACATGGTCATGGCAGTGAAATGCCTTAGAGAAAAGCCATGCATTGCATGTCCAGGTTCCAAACTACCAGCCCTAATCACCCTAGGAATGACCGAGGAAGAGTATCCAACCACTTCTGGTTGAACTATGACGACGACACAGAGACTCTTTTGAGAATCACCTGGGGTCCTCTAGACTGGATTGCTGAAGGGATATCTTATCCCTTGTCCCTTTCTCTCTAATTTATTTTGGAGTATCTACCTCCTGGATGGAACCTCCTTTTGTCTCCTTTCAAATCATCTTTTCCCAAACTATATCAAAAATCCAATCCATGTCTTTTTTAATGGAGAATGAAAAAATAAATCCGATCCATGTCGATGACGAGATGCAGACTAAAATTGAGAAAGGATTATTGTGTTGTGTTCCGTCCGCTCTTGGGGCAACAGGCAACAGGAGAAAGCAGGAATGAGGTAGCTCAAAAATCGCAAGTCAATTAACATGACTCTTTGCCCATTGGTATCACATTTGAGTGAGCTTCCTTGAAAACTTCAAATGTAACCTGCTTGTGGCACTAACGAACTTGACAGATGAAACCATTTCCATTGGACAAGAACTATAAGCAGCAGTTTCATAATTTTCACAGTTTCTTAAAGAGTTTTTGTAAGGACCTAAAACCTCATTCAAAAAAGTAGCCAGAATATATTACCTATATTCATTGGCTCTATATAAGTATCCAAAATTTATCTATAACCAATGTAAGACCAAATTCATGCTCTAATAGGTCCTCGGACACTTTCTCCCTTTTAGCCCCAGCTTCTTTGCCAAATTAAGATTCTAAATCCAATGAAATCCAATCACAACCCATAGTCAATCCTAAAAGAGCCTGGATGCGGTATCCCCTAATCCATATGGGTCATGAGCCATGTATGCTTCGATACTATTTGTAACAACCTATAATTCCACCTAGAAAGGGTGGCCAAAAGGTTTTATTTGAGTTTAGTTCTAATTTCATTATGCATTGCTAGATTTTGGATACTTATATATGGGGCTCAGAAACCTAAAATAAATCTTACAACTAAGTCTTTCTGGTGAGATCTTGAGTTGTTACAAATTATGTCATAATAAACCCAACATATAGCCCATGTGGGAGTAGAGGATATTACGGCATAGACCCTTTTGGACCTGACCATAGACGGATCAACATATTTGCTATTGGATTTGACTAGATTTGAATCTTTAGCCTGGTAAGGATATAAAAGCTTAAACAAGAGTATGCAAGGAATCATGCGGGCGTGTATTAGTCCCAAATCAGTTGTGCACTGATAAATCTTGGATACTTATATAGAGCCAAGAAGCCCAAATAATACTTTCTAACAAACGTTTTTAGATAAGATCATGAATTATTATAAATGGTATCAAAGTAGACCCATCCCACACGAGCCCTTTTAGAACTGCCTATAAGCCAATGATGGTGTTTGTAAATAGATTTGGATTATTTGCTTAGCAAGGATGTTAGAGCTCAAATCGAGGGAGTGTTTGAGAACTTATATAGACGTATGTTTAATTCTAGATTGGTTATATGCTAGCAGACCTTAAGTATTTATAGAACTCAAATAATATTTTATAGCTAGCCTTTATAGATAAGATCCTAGGTTATTACGGAAGCGTTTGGTAACCCCAACAGGATCAACACGATGATCTAAGATCCCCGGTGATCCGAATGCCGGGGTGATTTGATCCCCGGTAATTTAAGATCAATGTGTTTGGTAGGCTATGGTTCAGTGATTAAAAATCTTCGGATATCCATGAGTAACTTATTTGGTATGGTACGGAGATCCAAGGTCACTAACCACATAATACCACAAATATTCTTAATATATCTTAGATGGATTTTTTATATATCTTTTAATTCTCATGAATAAAAAATATAAGTCAATATACTAATTTCTATAATAGCTCCATAATTTTGTCACATATTCTACTTTTAGTAGCCCTTATCATATATTTATTAATCATATAAAATATATTATAATAAAATATTAATATATTTATCAATATATTAATTATTAATATATTCTATAAAAATATATTTATTACTCCTATAAATTATTAATCTTATAAAAACATGTTATTTTTCATTATAGAATTAATATTTCTATTTATACTTATAATAGATTTTTTTAATACTAATAATTATTTTGATTGGAAAAATAAGGTAAATAGGAGTAATATAGTAATATATTAAATATATTCATGATATAAATATAAAATATAATAATATATTTCTACTAGAATTTAAAATTATCCTTCAATAATGATAGGATAATAATATGATTAGTAATATATTATAATATATATATATATATGTGTGTGTGTGTATAACATTGATATAATATATTGATAGTATATTGATTTATCAATTTTTCTGCTAACTTGAGAGGTATTTTTGTCTTTAACTTTCAACCCAGGATCACTGCCCTGGGGTGATCTTGGATTTCTGACCTCACGGACGGGTATCCCATCACCGAGTTGGGGGGTGATTTAAGGAGTGGAGGTGATTTAAAATCACCGCCACGTAGGATCATTGTGGTGCAACCAAACGCGGTGATCTCATCATCTCCACCTACATCACCCTTGATCCTAGGACGATCACCCTATACCAAACGCCCCCTACACTTCTTCTCACAAATTAAATGAATAACACATTGTCATGAGCTTTACCAATGGTTTTAATTCAAGCTACTTAGAGATAAGTACCAAAATTGCTTAATATATTTTTTCTTTTCACTTTGATTTTAACTTTCCCTTATGGTTGCATGATATACATCTTATCTTTCATAATTTAATAATGGATCTTGACTTGGTGATTGAGTTGGCAGAAAGTTGGCAATGCAAAATAGGATATACGTAAAAGGATCACATGTTGTTTAAGCAAGCAAAAGAGAGTAACAGAAATATTTACAAGTTAAAAAACTTACGAGGCCAGTATTACTGCCTAATGCTGCTTAGAGATAGCAATCAGATCAAGTAGGACCAAATACGAGCCAGGTCAAATACAGAATAGGTCAAAAATATATCAATCTGAACCCAATCTTTTTATTAAGAGCGTGTTTTTGAAATCCATCTGGACTAGTTTCCTGTTGGATCATGGATTATACAGTTTATTTAAGAAAGGCCCCTATTAACACTCCCTCTCTAGCACAAACCTGGGGAAGAAAAAAAAAATCTCCATAAGTTATTTTTTTTCATCCTATGGTCCAACAGGCTTAGAGATGGGTTTTAGACTTAAGAGTAGGATGGGCCAATAAAAAAAAAGGACTAGGCAGGTTAATACACCTTATTCTTATAAAAAAAATCTAGCTGAATCCTCCTGAATTTTCCAATTAGACCCTAAGAGAGCCCAAAATCCAAACCCGAACCTGATCATTTTATTAAATAAGTGACCTAACCCAATCTACAATAGGTTGAATCAAGTTAAATGGGTTGAACATTGCCGCCCCTAAAATTTCTACCCTAGAAGGATGTTACAAATATTTAAAAAGGATTTGATTACAACACTGCTTTATCTTGTTCAAGACAGCCTGCTTCTTTGATTTCCTGATCTCTTGATAGAAATTAGACAAATCACACTAAATTGAGCCAGCTCTAGCTAATATGAGCATAAGTTTTCTAATTGGTAAAATTCTGCATATGATCCATGACACAGATATCAAACCACCCAGACAAACTAGTACATACCAAAGATTTTTTGGAGGGATTTTTAAGAGAAAGAAAATACCAAAAGTTCGTCAATCCAAGTTAGTACTTAAAAGATTTTACTAGGTTGGCTGCCTAACTTGGGTCTTTTACTGCTGCTATCTACCATCTAGGTAACCATTTCAAGACTCCAAGCCTGCAAAACCAAAATATCACAATAATAATTACAGTAATGACATTAGTGATGATGATAATGATAATGGTAATAAGGTGATGTTAGTCAACTTTGCCAAATTCTATTGGGCTGACCTTGTGTAAATAAATTTCCAGCCTCCCAACACTGAAGAATTCACTCTCCTTGTGTAAATATTGCGGCATTCATCTTGTTTCGCAAAATATATATTCTTGTTCGCATGTCATTGCATGCAGGTGTTCTCAGCCCATGTCCCAGGATAGCTGCTGCAAGAATCAGTTTGGCAAGAGCTAGAGTCCAACCTTGTTCACTTAAATGTTTTCTTGCATTCAGTCCAGCTCTGATTAATTACACAGACATTGTTGCCTACAGGCTAAAATTCAGTTGATAAATCTGTTGGATGTACAAAAATTAAGGACAGCAGATTGATGTGGTGAGAAGCAAATTCGGATTGTCATTTGGTAGGAATAAAGGTTTGGAATTCACAGTGCAGATTGATGTGTTGAGAAGCTAAATTACTTATGCAGCAATCATGTTGGTTGTACAATGCATGTCAATGTATAATGATCAACCAACAGCATGCTTTTGCTACCTTGCTTCTTTCTCAGAAAATGATCAAAAGATAGATGGGGATGTCTCTGGCAGAATTACAGCATCCTTACTTAGAGGAAATTTTTCATAAGACAATATTTAGAAGTAGTTTGTTTTTGTGGATTCATTTTGTACAGTGTAGAGGGCGTGTAATATAAGATGTGCAGTGAAAAATAGATGGTTAGGTGAGCCAACATTAAAGGATATTTAGCCTCCGTTTGGGAGTTTTGGGGAGAAAAGAAAAGAAAGGAAAACTTTAATGAGAAAGGAAAAGAAAAGAATGGAATAGAGTAGACTTTCCTCTCTTCTTGTTTGGGAGTTTTAGGAGGGAAAAGAAAGTATTTTCCTTCCTCTTGTTTGGAAGTTTGGAGAGAAAAGAAAAGAAAGCATACATTTTTAACACTTTTGCTAAAATATCCTTATTATAAAAGAAGCATGCTTATGAGTAGAGGGTAAAATAGGTATTATAAAAAATTATTAAGTTCCAATTCTTTTCTCTCCAAATCCTCCCGGGAGGAAAGAAAGGAGAGAATTGGAGACCAAAATTTTTCCTCCTATTCCCTCCTTTTCTTTCCCTTTTCCTTGACTAAAAAACTCCCAAACATCAAAATTTTTAACTTTCCCTTCCATTCCCATTCCTTTCTCCTCAATTCCAAGTTTTCAAACGAAGCCGTATTGTGAGGGAATCATTTGTATCAGTTGAAATCTATATGGTAAGCCAAATTGGCCTCAGCTAAATGTCAAATACATTCTGAACAATTGGAGTGAGAAGAAGACTAAAAAAAATCTATGTATTCATAGTTAAAATGATATAGATATAATTTCATTTTTGGAGTATGTGGCCTTACACAAGAACTAATGGTCAAATAGAATTCTTATAGTTCTCCCCAATTGATGGAGTAGGGCTTCTTATCTTACAAACAGCTGATACTATATAACAATATATAAAAATGCCTAGTAGATCTCCAAGATCTTAAGAGCCTTCTAAGAAGTGCACAAGGTCTCTTTCCAAAGTCAATGTCTTAAGACATCCTATATTTAGACATTCTAGCAAAACCTATTTCCCCTATAATTGCACAAACCTGACAAGGGCACCTAGCAATTCACTGCATGAAACCTCCAGTGCTGGCACATAATCATGGGCAAAACCTCCTGACCCAAGCTGACTCAATCTGTGCTCCATGACCCCAGGGTTAAATTTTTAGCATGTGCACTCAGGCTGCCCTGCCCTTGCTTCTCCTTCCAACTGCCAAAGCTGGGTTTCCTTTTTGAGATCTCACACCATCATGAACACTTCAATCAAGTGAAAATCCTACAACAAGGAAAAAATAAATCATGGATTTTAGGGATTCTGTGCACAAAGCTAGTCCTCCTAGCATCAAATACTTGTAATAAGTTGATCGCAGATTATTACATTTCTTTTAATCAATCTAAGGCAATCTCTTATTGATTGGTGCCACTTTTATAGAGCAGCTACTATTTTAAATGAAACGCAGGTCACAAGATGGTTTTGGAGCTATTTTTGGTACATTCTGGCAATCTAAATTCTACATCCTATAAGGAAGAGTTATGGCCAATAGAAGGTTTTTAGGTTTCTTAAAGGCCCAGAGTCAATGACCAACTTTGCTTTGAAGTGAAAAGGATTTATCATACTTGCATTAAGTCTATGGCAAAGAAATTAAAATTTGATGGTTTTCTTATCTAGGTGATTTGAATGCTCTTTTATTTGTTGCATTTTCCTCCTAATTTGCTGCCTCAGACTATATGGCTAATCTTCTAGCCCCACTTGCTAAGAGGGCCTCAGCTTTATTTTGTTTGAAAGTGAGTTTTGATCTTCATGGTGTCCATCTAATTTGTACAACAATTTCAATCTGCTCAAGAGTGGTTGAAAACCAGCTAAAGTGAGAGATGCAATGCCTCCAAATGAAGCAATTAAAGCAGAAGGACAACAAGGGGATGTTACTAAATTGCTAGTCAAGACGATTTTAGAATCATGAACATGAGGTGCTTTTGATCGAGTCTCTGAATGCGTTGACAGCATTATCCATCATCATGTTTGAAGTCAACAATTGATGAATATAATGTAAATCAGTGGAGGGATGTCTTACATGACATCGAGGCTGAGTTACCAAAGTTGCACTAAAGATCAAAACCTTGGAGTGGATCACAAGCTTGGTTCATTACCTTGGTGCTTTGAATATTCCACACGGGAAAGTGAACCTTTACAGTTCTGAATATATGTGGATATTTGTTAACATAATAATAACAATTTGTCATAAAAAAGATGGAAGATTAACTGGAATAATCATGGATTAAAGTCAGCACAGAACCGTCTGTACTAGCACCACTGCATGCTAGTAGCCTGCAAAAAGAACTGGCACAACACAACATGTACCATGCTAGTTTCAGACTAGCATGGCACTGGAAAATGATGCTCTAATCCCTGACTAGGAGAAGAAGAAGCAATTTAGGTAGTATTTCCTACTAAGGGTGCACATGTGGACTTTTACCAATGCCACATAAATCTCCAGCAAGGAGGTGAGGTGTTGCATCGCTGAGTTCTTTCAGCTCACATACAGGCATGTGGCGATGAAGCTGAAGACCAAGGTACGCCATACCGGCCCAAACTGGATGGTACAGGACACACCGGACCGGTACCTAGTACCCGATATGGGTGGCGTACCGACACTGGATATGTCAAAAACAATTCCATACCGTACCATACCGACACTGTGCTAGTGTGACATCGGTACGAGGTCTAATACCGAGACGGCGAGCCTTGTTGAAGATGCACATGTTTCTGCACTATTGAACAAACAAAATATCTCCGTTTATGATGAAACAGTGGAATACACAATGTGGTGTCTTGGTAATGCCTCAACAAGCAATCCACTCTGAAGAAAACAAAAGTAATCTTAAATTATTCAAAGATTTAACATGGAAACCTTAGTGCTTAGAATTGGTGTTGTTACCTGTTGTTTCCCATTATAAAAGTTGATAATGCCATTATACCAACAATTATTTTGTAAAAAATACTCAATATAAAGGGTGGAAATCATGTGGTCCAATTGCAATCAGTTGCAATAATGAAATAATGTCATTGTTAATGTATGTATATCTATAGGTACATCATGTGGTCCAATTGCAAGGTATAACTCCTACACAAACCCCACTATATTCACCCAAGAAAACTAAAGTTGAATGAAGATATATGTATGTATGTATGTATGTATGGTACATACATATGTACGTGTGTATGTATGTATGTTTGTGTGGATATGTGCATGCATATTCATAGGAACAACTCAACATAAAAAACAATTGCAATAAAGAAGTGAACAAAGTGTTAAAAATAGAATTTGGGATAAAAGAAACAAAACAAAAGCTAGAAAAGTGAACAAGGGGAAGAAAAAGAGGCAGCTCAGATTCATTGCAGTACCCATCATTGTATCCACAACCAAACAAACTCAGCTGCAAGCAGTTGCCTGCTGAAAAGCATCAGACCTTCCAAGATTGCCTTGCCGTTTGGAATTAGCTGTTTTCTGCTTCACAATGCCGCAAAACCTCTGACAGAATCATCACAGTCTTTTTTGTAAAGCAAGAGAAATAAAAATCTAAGGAGAAAGGAAGAAAACAAGAGGCAAAACATCGTGGCCTTTACCCACCTGGAAGAGCAAGAAGGATAGACGCAAAGTATGAGGCTCAGATGAAATCTTGAATCAATAAGACATAAAGATCTCCCCTTCTCTGCTCCTCCATCCAGCGAACTCTCCATCTCAAGATGGCTGTAGATCGGTTGCCTGCAGAACAGCAGACCTTCCAAAGCTGCCTTGCCTATCATTCATGAAGAGAAGACAAGCAAAAGAGAGGAGAGATGGGGGTTGATTTCCCCATTATTGCCTCGTTACACTATGATAAAGGCAAGTAGAAGAGAAGAGAAGCAGAAAAATGATTTCCCCATCATTTTTTAATAAAGCAACCATGGACTTTTAAGGCACCTTTATCAGCATAAATAGTAATAGCATTCAAAATGTACAATGAACTTGAGAAGGGAAAGAGCTGTGAAATAGGGTTTGGGGCTCCGATAAATCCATAATTTATCAGATCTAATCACCTTCCAACCATTCCCACCTAACAATGGCTACAACAGGTTGCCTGTGATGGCAGACCATGCAAGTAGCCCCACCATCATCAGAGAAGACAGGAAGAAGAGAGGTGATAGGGCTAAACTAGTAAGGGTCTAATGTTCCATAGCATGCAAAGATACTATCAGCAGAATCACATGATTGTGGCTTATCATCATCACCTATTAACATGCACATACACACAACGCAAGTATTGAGAGAAGAGAGACAGAAGGTGGTTCAGATTTTCCTATTTTCCAACATTGTGCTACGAGAGATGCAAAACCCCTCTCTACACAACAGTGTGAATGAATGGCAGAAAGAAACTGGTTCCTGCCACATGGATGATCCTTAAATATTCATCTCACTATATCCAATCAGAATAAAGAAATGAGAGCGCACAACTTAATAAATCCATACAATGTACAGTCATTCAGTGGACAGCAAAATAAATTTCTATATAATCAAAACCAGAGAAGTAGTCTACAAATATTCACCATAAAAATTGGGAAAACTGAAAAAATTGATGAAGATGCAATAGCATATAACAATATCTAGAATTAAAAAAAAGGATAGGCAAGTGCAAGCATGTATGTGGATATACATAAAGATTTTCACGTACCCATGTATATTATCTATGTATGCATGTATGTATATGCAAAAGTGAATAATGGTCGGAAATTATGCAGAGATGTTGTCTCACTGCCAATTATCGCTAAACCAAGCCGAACTGGCCGGTTCAGCCCGAACCGAGCCGACCCAGCCTCCGACTGGGTCGGTTCTCCAATGGAAAACGGTTCCATCCGGTTCGACTCGGATCGGTTCGCACCGGATTCGGGGCCCCGCTGTGGGGCTGCGTCGCTGTGGCAATTGTTACAGTCCGCTGTGGCGTGGTGTCGGCTTTAAAAACCGAACTCCCTTGAATGAAAAGGCCCACGAAGGCCTTCCCAACGATCAGGAGTGGATTCAGAACCTCCTTTTTTTCTTTCCAAAAATCTATAACACCGATTAAGGCTATCAAAAGAAAGAGCCAAGGGTAAGCTGTACTTCCTTTTTCTATTTTCTTCTTTTATTTTTTTTAGGATCTTGAAAAAATAGCTCAAAAATTGCAAAAATAAGAGGAGATCATACCAAATTTTTCAATTTGGGCTCGAGTTTTTTATATGTTGTAAATCTATGGACTATGTATATGCTAACATAAAAAGTTTTAATTTTTGGATTATATATAATTTTTAAAAATTATAAATATATTTTTAGATTATTTTTTAAAAATAAAAATAAAAAAATTTAAAATTAGAAACGTATTTAGAGCCATGCAAGCTATTCTATATAAAAATTTGGTGACCATTTATTCAAGTTTTGATGTGATCATGCGCACAGTAGCGTAGGCCTAAATTTGAAAAAAAATTGAGAAATAAGTAATCTTTTATACATGCCCGAGGGCATAGAAAAATATGTGTAGCATCCATTATTGGGTTCTACATGGGTCTAAGCTGAAATTAATTTTTTAATTATCAATATTTAGAAATTAATTTTAAATATAAAAAATAATTTAAAATATATAATTAATATAAAAAAATTAGTCTATGTATTACATAATTCAGAAGTAATTTCTGAGGTAACAATCATATTTTTCTGAATTTAGGATATATAAACATTTTTAAAAATATAAATTACTAAAATATAAAAATAAATAAAAAAAGTGAAAGAGGAAGAAAAAATTGAATCAAGATCAAGAGCACGGTGGAAGCCTGCTATAAGAAGCAAATATTCCCTGATTTTCAACAACAATTTTTTTAAAAAAAATTGGGGATTTGATTCCACAAAACCATAGCTACTATTTATGCAATCCCCATCCCTGATCACATTCATCAGCCTCCAAAACCTATGAATTTTGAGGAGCCACAGGAACAACTCATCAGAAAAATTTGATTATAGAAAAGAAGTTCGAAAAGCATTGAAATATAGAATCTTGGGAAAGAATACGTACAGATATTAGAAAAGTGAAGAAGGGGAAGAAAAAGGAGATATTAGAAAAGTGAAGAAGGGGAAGAAAAAAGGAGGCTCAGATTCACCATTGTCTCCAGCATTGTATCATTACCTTGAGTGTTCCCTACAACTAAACCAAACTGGCTGCAAATGGTTGCCAGCTAAACAGCAGCAAGCCATCCAGGATTGCCTTGCCATTTGGAATTAACTGTTTTCGACTTCACGATGCCACAAATGCTCCAACTGGAATCATCACAGCCTCTTCTTGTAAAGCAATAGGGAAAGGACTATAGGTAAAGGAAGAGAGAATGACACAGAACATCATGGCCTTTAAACACCTAGCAGAGCAACAAGAAAGAGAAGAATAGCAGATGCAAAATGCGAGGCTCAGAGGAAATCTTGAATAAATGGGACTGAAGGATCTCCCTTTCTCGGCTCCTCCGGCCAGTGACCTCTCCATCTCAAGATGGCTGCAGATCGGTTGCCTGCAGGACAGCAGACCCTCCAGAGCTGCCTTGCCTATCGTTCTAGAAGAGAGAAGACAAGCAGAAGAGAGGAGGAAAGGAGAAGGGACGGGAGTTTGTTTTAACAAAGACCGATGCTAACAAGAATTACCTTTATGAATTCACCTACCATCTCCAAGAAAATTGTGTTTGGTTCGAGAACAAGAAAACGTAGAATAGGAGTAGAAGAAGATGAAGGAGAAGAAGGCCAAAGAAGAGAGAAAAGGAGCAGCACTAGAAGCCCTAAGAGCCAAGCGCCTCTAACAAGATAGAGAGAGAAGCGAGCAATGGAACAGCAGTCAGAAGCACTGCTGCACATTATATAAGCTACCAGCTACGGACCTCTGTAGCCGTTATGCAGAGCTGTTGTCTCAGATGTCACTATTGTTAATACTAAATACATTCTTCTTGCAGTAAATATGCCCCTCCATGGTTGCTCCCTAATAAATAGTTAAGGCAAAGGATGCACAACGACAAAAAATGGGAAGTAAGTTCAACACATTAACACCTAAAAATTGTAAAAGACGAGATTATAGTCATGCATCACATGATCCTTCCCCTAGAACAAACAACATGCACCATACATGACCAACAATAGTACATCTATAGAGATATTTATGCATGCATGTACGTACAATTTTTGTTCATGTAAATTTACAATACATGGATATATGCGTAAAATGTGTACAGAACCAATCTTTTAAAACAAATTAAAAATATAAAACAAATGGTTATATAATCTGGATCGATCAGAAAACATGAAAGTTACATGCATAATCTACATCTACCAGCAAATTACGTTCAGAAAATCTCATTATTGCCTCAGTAATCAGAGAAAAACAATCATACTAGAATCATAACTTGAACAATAAGCCACAACCCTCCTCCACAAATTATCACTATTTTAAGATTGGAAAGAAGAGGAGAAAGGAAAGGATATCGATAGCACCTTCCACCACCACCAGCAAAAAGAAGCCATGGATTAATAGTAAAAGAATTACTGTTTTAGACGAAGGGCAGCCTTTCACGAGATCATCATCAAGACCACCAGAAAACATATGCTGCTAAATTTTACTGGAGGAAACGACCATAGCATTAAAAAAATTCATAAGTTTTTTGATACAAGAATAAGATATAATATTTAATAAAAAATGAAAAGGAGACAAAAAAATGGCTTGCGGAGTTGAGCTGGAGGAAAGGCTTATTTGGCCCCACTTACCAGAAACCTTGTGCCGTCATAAATTGGGGGCAGAGGTAGCCCTCAAAGCAACTGACCTTCCAAATTGCAAAGAATGCAACTTTACATTTTATTTCCACCTTGACCCAAACTAACTGGAAACTAATACTACAAAATACAGAGTAAGTATAAATTATTGATTTTAAAGAATAAAAAAATCAATGCAAGATTAAAACCCTTGTCCGATGGGTAAAAACAACTTAAGTGAAAACAGAAGAAAAAATTGAGTTGAGATTGAGAGCACGGTTGAACCCTGCTAACAAGCAAATATTCCCTGGTTTTCAAAAACAATTTTTTTTTAAAAAAAAATGGGGATTTGATTCCACAAAACCATGGCTACTATTAATGCAATCCCATCCCTGATCACATTCACCAGCCGCCAAAACCTATGAATTTTGGGAGCCACACGAACAACTCATCAGAAAAAACTGATTACAGAAAAGAAGTTAAAAAAGCATTGAAACATAGAATCTTGGGAAAGCACAAGAACAGATATTAGAAAAGTGAAGAAGAGGCAGAAAAAAGGAGGCTCAGATTCACCATTGTCTCCAGAATTGTATTATTACTTTGAGTATTCCCTACAACTAAACCAAACTGGATGCAAACGGTTGCCTGCTAAACAGCGGCAGGCCATCCAGGATCGCATTGCATTTGGAATTAACTGTTTTCCACTTCATAATGCCACAATCACTCCGACTGGAATCATCACAGCCTCTTCTTGTAAAGCAATAGCAAAGAAAAGAAAACATAAAGAGAAAGGAAGAGAGAAAGAGACAGAACATCATGGCCTTTACCCACCAAGCAGAGCAAGAAGAAGAAGAAGAAAGAGAAGAATAGCAGATGCAAAATGGGAGTCTCAGAGAAAATCTTGAATCAACAGGACCAAAGGATCTCCCTTTCTTGGCTCCTCCGCCCGGCGACCTCTCCATCTCAAGATGGCTGCAGATCCATTGCCTGCAGGACAGCAGACCCTCCAGAGCTGCCTCGCCTATCGTTCTAGAAGAGAGAAGACAAGCAGAGGAGAGGAGGAGAGATGGGAATTTGTTTTAACCTAGACCAATGCTAAACTGATGAACAAGAATTAACCTTACAAATTCATCTATCGTCTCCAAGAACAATGGGTTTGGTTCGAGAACAAGAAAACATAGAATAGGAGTAGAAGAAGATGTAGGAGAAGAAGGCCAAAGAACAAAGAAAAGGAGCAGCACAAGAAGCCCTGGGAGCCAAAAGCTCTCTTACCGATCAACCTCCAAGAAGATGGACAGAGAAGTAAGCAGGCAGTGGAACAGCAGTCAGCAGCCCAGTTGCACAATATATAAGCTACCAGCTATGGACCTCTGTAGCCGTCATGCAAAGCTACCAGTTGTACATTCTTCTTTTAGTAAATATACCCCTCCATGGTTGTTCCCTAATGAATAGTGGTGGGGACACAGACCACCGTTTCCAGCATGTGTATAGGCGTCGCTGGCGTGTATAGCACTTTGGCTGCCCTAGTTTTATTTTCTTATGTATTTTTCGTTTATTTATTATGTATTTTCGTCCTTGTTAGTTGTTGACTTGTTATGACTGTATTTAGCTATGTTGTGGGGATCATGGGTAGTTATATGATGTTTTGTGGGAATCATGGGTAGTTACATAGGGGGGGCTATATATGAAACCCTCATGTCTATTGTTGTAGTGAGGATATTTTGGATTAAAAAAAAATCGTTGCTTTGACATCTGGTGGACTCCAGAACTCCCCTCTCCTCCTTTTCCCTTCTTATTTTCTCCTTTAAATCATCTGTCCCGCATCAGTTTGGTATCAGAGCCCTGTTGGGCTTTGCCTCTGTGCCAACGCCCCGATCCTGTCTGTCTATTTCCCTTCCCTTTCTTTCACTGCCATTTTCTGGGCTGCAGTGAGACAGTCGGCAAAAAAAACAAGAAACCTTTGCAGCTGGTCTTCCACATCCATTCTCAGCCGGTTCTTCTTCCACAGAAGCACCACAAAGTGTATGGCAGAGCACCGCCGGATCCCAGGATTCCGGTGGGCACACGAATCTATGCGGTAACCCGACCCCGGACGCCGGAGCGAGCTGACGGACCACGGATGACTCCCTCTGTCAAAAAGAAGAGGAGCATCGCTGCCCTTCTTTCAGATCTGTCCCTCGGACCCGCCGAAGCGCTTGCCGGCCACCGCGCACACGAAGAGAGACAGGAAGACATCTCTAGTGCAAAGAAACCCAGTGCCGGAGCAGGTGACCGGTCGCCGGCCACCACCACAGACCACTGAGATCCACCCGCACTGCTAGCGTGGACTTCGGCACGATCGGCCGCCGGGAACTGCCAGCAACCGTGGGCGTGAATCTCGGCACGCTCACTTGAAACTGTTGGAGAGTTTCAAGTGGGTAAACGGGTAGACTCCAAACCCGTTAACCTTCGGTCAGTAACCCGGATCCGTTCCCAAAAAAAAAAAAAAAAAAGGGTCACATGACCCTCACGTGAGTCTCGCACGTGACTATCACACGTGACAACTCCAGACGCAAGCACGTGACTTGCACGTGCTGTTCAAAAAAAAAAAAAAAAAAAAAAGAAGAAAGAAAGATTGTACCTGTCGTTCGACGGAGAAGAACCCTAGATCTAGGGTTCCGCCACCACTGCCGCCGTCGCCGCATTGCTGCCACGCCACCACCGCCGCTGTCGCCGCTCTTACCACCGCTGCTGGCGCCGATCGTGGGATCCCTGTTGCTGCCGCCGAGCCGCCTCTCCCTTCCGCCGCCAGGCCCTTCTCGCTCGCCGACGCCGCTCACCTCAGCGACCGCATGCACCGCTGCTTCAGTCACACCGCCACCCTCCCCTTCCCCTCTTTTTCATCTTCTCCGTTTCCTCCACCCTCCACCGACCCTTGAGTTCTTCCCATTTTCTTCTCCCTCCCATCTCACCGAAGCCTCTCTTTCCCCGCGCCACCACCTCCACTTCCGTTGCCGACTCCATCCTCCGCCCTCGCCGCTTCCTTCGCTCCCCAAAACGAAGATCGCCACCCTCCGACATCGCCCCTCTCTTCTTCCCCCATGTCTCCCTCAGCCCTTTTCCCCTTGCTCAGAGGGATCCGAAGCTAATCCAGAAGCTTCGGGTCCCTTATAAAATCCTGCTTTCGGGCGAGCGGGCCGGCTTAGTGTTTGGCCCGTTGTCAATTGAGCCCGGCCCATTGTCTTGCGGGCCCAGCTTTCAGGCCCTGTACCTGGATCCAGACCCTGCCGTGAGTTGGGCTTCCACAACGATACTGCAGTCAGCCATCTTCCAGCAGCATCTTCTACAAATCGTCGGGTTCCGGTTCTGCATCCTACACTCTGACATCCAAACTCATCCACTGATTCAGATCTGTAAGAAGAGGTCGTATCTTTCCTTTAAATAATTTTTTCAACCTTTTTCTATAAACTAGTTTATCTTTAGATTATTATTGTTTTCACTTCATGTTGTCGGTTTGATATAGGACCTTAATTTCATAAAAGCCTATGCCCCTTGAAAAATACACATTGAGCTTTACAAATTATTCTCAAATCCTCGAAAGGCAACTAGGAAATCTTACTTGAATCTGGTGAAACCCAAATCAATTTGAAAGACCCCACTTTCATTATATTAACTTGCAAAGATTTTGCATGATCCAGACCAAGGATAGCAGTACCTAAGGTCCTGATATTTTGTTATCACTTGTGCTAATTCGAAGATAACTGAGACCATGTCAAAAGTCGTCTTTTATTCAAGATTGTTGATTTTATTCTGAATGTTAATTATATATCTAGGAATTTTGAATTCTAGAGTATGACAACACGCAGCGGTACATCTTACTCACATGAGATGTCGACCAACCCAAACCAACAGGTGTTAGATGCCATAGCAGCATTAGAAACCAGATTAGGGGCAAGAATCACTGACCTTGAAACTAGGCTGAATACTCGCTTGACTATGGCTGAAAATTCAATCACCAACCTCCAAGTTACTCACAACGATGGAGAATCTGAACTTGGTGAGTTTGAACCGCCCCGCCCCAGAGGCCTTGGGCCACAACACCAAAGGGACTATCTAAGAGCGCGTGAGACACCAGATGAGCATGTAATGCGCAGTATTAAGATCGATGCACCAAGTTATGATGGTCGTCTCGACCCAAAAGTCTTCATTGACTGGCTCGCTGATATGGACCATTACTTTGAATGGTATAACCTGTCTGAAGATCGCAGAGTTCGTTTTGCAAAAATGAAGCTCATTGGTCCCGCAAAGTTGCATTGGAACACAATAGAAAATATGCTTGCTAGAGCTAGACAACCCCCTGTGGTACAATAGGATGAAATGAAGGAGAAGTTAAAAGAAAAATATCTCCCAACATCCTATAAGAGTCGCCTGTTAGATCAGTGGCAACGACTGATTCAAGGAAACAAACCTGTGTCTGAGTACATAGCTCGCTTTGATGAGTTCTTCATGCGATGTGATGCACGCGAGAGTGTGAAATTGACCCTTTCTAGGTTTAGGTCCGGATTGCGAGATGATCTACAAAAAGAGCTTATTCTACGCGAGGTCAACTCATTAGAACATGCCTATCAACTTGTCCAAGACATTGAGCGTTATACTAATAAGACAACCTTTAGGCGATTTGATCTTAAGGAGACCAATTATAAGTTCACCCATGGTAGTCAAACTAATACTTGGAGTAAGCCTAATAATAGAAATCAAGCGACCGAGTCCCCAAAAATTATTGATCAAAAGAATAAGGGAATTTTAAGTGAACCACCCAAAATTTCTCGAGATCAGTATTACAGATGTTTTGGTTTTGGGCATAGAGCTAGTCAATGTTCTACTAAGAAAACACTGGTCATCGAAGAAGATAGAAATGATGAAGAGAATGAGTTGATCCACGAACCAGAGATAGACCCTGAAGAGTCCGATGAAGGTGAGGAACCTGGCTCACTTGAGGGTTCCACTCCTTTAAGCGTTGTTAGGTGTGTCCTTACACAACCTAAACAAGAAGATGATGACTGGAGGCGCCGATCCATATTTCACACCTATATCAAATGTGGTGAACATAACTGCAAAGTTATCATCGACAGTGGGAGTAGCGTCAATGTTGTATCCACAAGAACTGTCAACAAGCTACAGTTAAAGACAGTGCCTCATCCTAACCCTTATAATGTGTCTTGGGTGGATAAAACCGCTATACCAGTTACTGAGCGTTGTCTAGTCCAAATCAACTTTTCTGAATATAATGATAAGGTCTGGTGTGATGTTATTCCCATGGACGTTGGACACATCATCCTTGGTAGACCGTGGCTTTATGATTTGGATGTAACCATTTATGGCAAATCCAATTCCTGTTCTTTTGTTTACCAAGGAAAGAAAATTCGACTAAACCCATTACCTCCTAGGCCTTCTATTGCTGGAAAGAAGGATGTGAAGGTTGAAAAGCGCCTTCACATCATTAGTCCTAAGGAATTTGAGAAAGCAGCAGCCCAAGAATCCATAATCATTGTGTTAGTGTCCAAAGAAGTTGTTCCTGATTTTCAAGTAGATTTTCCACAGGAAGTTCGTCAAGTTCTGGAAGAATTTAAGGATCTCTTTCCTGAGGACCTTCCTGATGAGCTTCCTCCTATGCGTGATATTCAGCACGCCATAGACTTGGTTCCAGGGGCGACTCTCCCGAACTTGCCTCATTATAGACTCAATCCGATTGAACATGCTGAATTGAAACGGCAAGTTGATGAACTATTCCGAAAAGGGTTTATCCGAGAAAGTCTTAGCCCGTGTGCGGTGCCCGCGCTTCTAACGCCCAAAAAAAAACACTTGGAGAATGTGTGTGGATAGCAGGGCAATCAATAAGATAACGATTAAATATCGATTTCCAATACCACGATTGGATGACATGCTTGACATGATGGCAGGTGCCACTATCTTCTCCAAAATTGACCTTAAGAGTGGTTACCACCAAATCCGTATCCGCCCTGGTGATGAATGGAAAACAGCTTTCAAGACCAAAGATGGGTTATATGAGTGGCTAGTCATGCCCTTTGGGTTGACAAATGCACCTAGCACATTTATGCGAATTATGACCCAAGTATTAAGACCTTTTATGGGAAAATTCCTTGTAGTCTATTTTGATGATATCTTAATATATAGCAAAAACAAGGAACAACACCTGGAGCACCTACGTTTGGTCTGCAATTCCCTAAGGAAAGAGAGTCTATATGCAAATCTTAAGAAGTGTTCATTTATGACTGATCGTGTAATCTTCTTAGGATTTGTTGTGTCTTCTGAGGGTGTTTCAGCAGACCCACAGAAGGTCCAAGCTATTCTTGAATGGCCTGAACCCACTACATTATTTGAGGTGCGAAGCTTCCACGGCCTAGCTACCTTTTATAGGAGGTTCATTAAGAATTTTAGTACGATCACTGCACCGATTACGGATTGTATCCGAAAAGGTGAATTTCATTGGACCGTTGCGGCCTCAAGGGCATTCCAAGAGATCAAGACTAGAATGACTGAAGCTCCGGTAATGCGTCTTCCAGATTTTACTAAAGTTTTTGAAGTCTCTTGTGACGCATCTGGTCTAGGTATAGGTGGAGTCTTAAGCCAAGAAAGACATCCTATCGCATACTTCAGTGAGAAGCTGAATGATGCCAAACGAAAATATTCCACCTATGACAAAGAATTTTATGCAGTTGTACAAGCGCTGCGTCACTGGCGTCACTATTTATTACCTCAAGAGTTCGTATTATATTCCGATCATGAAGCTTTGAGGTACTTGAATTCTCAGAAACGATTGAGTTCACGACACGGAAAGTGGGCTGAATTTCTTCAAGAATACACCTTCGTGTTATGTCATAAAGCAGGAATTGACAACAAGGCAGCTGATGCCCTAAGCCGACGTGTCGCATTACTTTTGTCAGTAAGCATAAAGGTTACTGGATTTGATCGTATGATTGCCGATTATGCAACTTGTTCAGACTTCGCTGAGATCTATGCTAGTGTGTTAGAAAGTCACACCAGGGACAATAGTGACTACCTTGTGGTTGATGCTTTCCTGTTACGAGGAAACAAGCTATGTATCCCTCAAACATCCATTAGAGATTTTCTTATTTGGGAACTCCACGCGGGAGGAATAGCTGGCCATTTTGGTAGAAATAAGACCATTGATATGGTCGAACAAAGATTTTATTGGCCTATTTTAAAACGGGATGTTGCAAAAATTGTTAGTCAGTGTCATACTTGTCATCTATCCAAACAGCGCAAACAAAACACTGGCTTATATACACCCCTTCCTGTCCCAGATCGTCCTTGGCAGGATATTAGTATGGATTTCGTGCTAGGGCTGCCAAAGACTAGAAGTAAGCATGATTCCATTCTCGTGGTAGTGGATCGGTTCTCTAAAATGGCACATTTCCTGCCCACTTCCAAGACTTCTGACGCCTCCAAAGTTGCGAGGATCATCTTTGATGAGGTCGTTAGACTCCACGGGCTTCCAAAATCAATAGTGACTGATAGAGATGTCAAATTTGTTAGTTATTTTTGGAAGACCCTCTGAAATTTCATGGGTACAAAGCTTAAATATTCCACAGCGGCACAGCCTATCACCCTCAGACAGATGGGCAAACTGAGGTGGTCAACCGCAGCCTAGGAAACCTTCTACGATGTTTAGTGGGTGACCACCCGGGTAATTGGGATCTTCTCCTATCCACAGCTGAATTTGCCTACAATAGCTCTGTGAACAGGACCTCTGGTTTGAGTCCTTTCGAAATTGTCTTAGGCTATGTTCCGCGAAAACCTGTTGATCTTATCCCAGTAGCACCTAACAATAGAATCTCTGAGACCGCTGAGTCCTTTGCGCAACACATGCAAAATTTACATAAAGAGATTAATAAGAAAATTGAAATCAATAATGCGAGATATAAAATGGCCGTTGACTTACGTCGACGTTATCAAGAATTTCGAGTGGGTGATGATGTAATGATCAGAATCAGACCTGAACGGTTTCCACCAGGAAACGTTAGGAAATTGCACGCCCGAAGTATGGGTCCATACAAAATTCTGAAACGGGTTGGATCTAATGCATATGTGGTGGATATTCCAAGTGATTTTGGGATTAATCCAGTTTTTAATGTAGAAGACTTAGTTGCCTACCGAGGTCCGACAACTATTCCTACCGACCCATTCAATGAGCCTGACACTGACCTCACATCCAACTTTGAGACCATATCTCCTGCTCCTGCCTTGCCTCCTGTACCTATTTCTCCACAGATCACAGACACAGTGGAACAGATTTTGGACGATCAGATTGTCAGTACACAGAATGGTGGTTATCAGCGATATCTGGTCAGGTGGCATGGTCGACCTCCGTCAGATGATACTTGGATTAGCAGAGATGAGCTTCAGCGACTTGCTTCAGACCTGTTGGAGCATTACCAGACATCCGTTTCGCCAGAGGCGAACTCCTCTCAGCTGAGGGGAGTTGGTGGGGACACAGACCACCGTTTCCAGCATGTGTATAGGCGTCGCCGGCGTGTAGCACTTTGGCTGCCCTAGTTTTATTTTCTTATGTATTTTTTGTTTATTTATTATGTATTTTCGTCCTTGTTAGTTGTTGACTTGTTATGACTGTATTTAGCTATGTTGTGGGGATCATGGGTAGTTATATGATGTTTTGTGGGAATCATGGGTAGTTACATAGGGGGGGCTATATATGAAACCCTCATGTCTATTGTGGTAGTGAGGATATTTTGGATTAAAAAAAAATCGTTGCTTTGACATCTGGTGGACTCCAGAACTCCCCTCTCCTCCTTTCCCCTTCTTATTTTCTCCTTTAAATCATCTGTCCCGCATCAAATAGTTAAGGCGAAGGATGCACAAAGCCAAAAATGGGAAGTAAGTTCAACACATAAACAACTAAAAATTGTAATAAATGAGATTATAGTCATGCATCACACGCTCCTTCCTCTAGAATAAACAACATGCCCCAAACATGACTAACAATAGTACATCTATAAAGATATTTATGTATGCATGTACGTACATTTTTTTTTTCATGTAAATTTACAATGCATGGATATATGCATAAAATGTGTATATCCAACTTTTAAAACAAACTAAAAATATAAAACAAATGGGTATATAATCTGGATTGTCCAGAAAACATGAAAGTTACATGCATGATCTACATCTACCAGCAATTTACGTTCAGAATATCTCATTATTGCCCCAGTAATAAGAGAAAAATAATCATAATAGAATCATAACTTTAACAATAAGCCTCAACCCTCCACAAATTATCAATATTTTCAGATTGGAAAGAAGAGGAGAAAGGAAAGGATATCGATAGTACCCTCCACCTCCACCGCGAAAAAGAAGCCATGCATTAATAGTAAGAGAATTACTGTTTTAGGCCTAGGGCATCATCATGACCACCATAAAACATATGCTTCTAAATTTTTCTGGAGGAAACAACCATGGCATTAAAAAATATCATAATTTTTTTGATACATGAATAAGATATGATATTTAACAAAAAATGAAAAGGAGACAAAAAAACAGCTTGCGGAGTTGAGCAGGAGGAAAGGCTTATTTGGCCCCACTTACCAGAAACCTTGTGCCATCACTAATAGGGTGCAGCAGTAGCCTGCAGAGCAACTGACCTTCCAAATTGCAAAGAATGCAACTTTTACATTTTATTTTCACCTTGACCAAAACTAACTGGAAAATAATACTACACCATACAGAGTAAGTATAAATTATTGATTTTAAAGAATAAAAAAATCACATTTTTGTTCGGCATAGCCACTAAGAGGATGTGGCAAAAAATTACATAAGCGAATGATCTCAGTAGACAAGAAATGTTGATATGCTTAAGGGAGGGTTATTTTAGATCGTGTCAGCCAATGGAGTACACATCAAATCCAAGAAAGTCACATGCGCAGGTTTTGTAAGCACGGAGCATACGAGCAAAGCAAATTGCCACTACATCTGCAGAGTTCAGAAGGAAATTAAGAAAAAAAATAAAAGCAGATAAAGAAGCAGCACAAATAAGTGAAGGTCTGTATTAATTTTTGATGAGGTTAAAGAAATCATCGAGGGAAAGTTGAAGTGGGTAACCTTACCTAATACCAGCTCCAAGAAATTCCTATGGATTCCTGCAACTCCTTCATATAGGTTTAAAAAGTAATGCAACTCACAAAGCCCAGACAGCCCCTAAGCAAGCCATGTTAGAAGAGCAATGTTAGAGAACCAGCTCAAAGAACCAGGTAGTTACCGCAAAGTAGACTTTTCAGGTTGACATTTCATCACATTGATGCTCGAAAGAAGAAGGAAAAGAATACAAAGTAATTGAGGAAAAATGGATGCCAATGCAAGATCAAAACCCTTGTCCCATGGGTAAAAACAACTTAAGTGAAAACAGAAGAAAAATTGAGTCGAGATCGAGAGCACGGTGGAACCCTGCTAACAAGCAAATATTCCCTAGTTTTCAACAACAATTTTTTTTAAAAAAAAAATTGGGAATGTGATTCCACAAAAAGGTCCGCCATACCGACGGTACCGGTACAGTACCGGTATCATTCCGAATCGAACCGGATCGTACCGATCCAATTCGGGGACAGCGCGCTCTCACGCGCGCGGCCCCGTGCTCGCGAAACGTGTTTCCGCCCGTTTTCCTCGTTTTCCTACTTAAAACTGCACCCACAAACGCGTTTCCCCGCGTCGTTTCCCTTGCAGGATGCATTTTCCGCGTGGGATTTTCTTCCTTCTTTACGAGCCTTCCCGTTTCTTCTCCTCTCTCCTCCGCTCTTCTCCCGTGAGCAAGCCCTGACGAGGATCCTCTCTCCTCCGCTCTTCTTCCGCGAGCAAGCCCCGACGAGGATCGCACCTCGACGAGGCCCGGTACCGGTAAGTCTCCTCTTTCTATTCTTCTTCCTCTTCTTTCTTTCTCTTTCTTCCTCTTCTTTCATGTTCTTCTTCTTCCTCTTCTTTCTTCTTCCCCGATCGGTTCCGACTTAGAAGGGGCACCGGTCCGGTACGGGCTGAACCAACCAGTTCCGGTCGGTTCAGCATACCTTGCACAAAACCATAGCTACTACTGATGCAATCCCCATCCCTGATCACATTCATCAGCCTCCAAAACCTATGAAGTTTGGGAGCCACAGGAACAACTCATCAGAAAAATCTGATTACAGAAAAAAAGTTAAAAAAGCATTGAAACATAGAATCTTAGGAAAGAACAAGAACAGATATTAGAAAAGTGAAGAAGAGGAAGAAAAAAGGAGGTTCAGATTCACCATTGTCTTCAGAATTGTATTATTACTTTGAGTATTCCCAACAACTAAACCAAACTGGCTGCAAACGGTTGCCTGCTAAACAGCAGCAGGCCATCCAGGATCGCGTTGCCATTTGGAATTAATTGTTTCCCACTTCATAATGCCACAATCGCTATGACTAGAATCATCACAGCCTCTTCTTGTAAAGCAATAGAAAACAAAAGAAAAGATAAAGAGAAAGGAAGAGAGAGAGACAGAACATCATGCCCTTTACCCACCTAGCAGAGCAAGAAGAAGAAGAAGAAGAAGAAATTGAAGAATAGCAGATGCAAAATGGGAGGCTCAGAGGAAATCTTGAATCGACAGGACCAAAGGATCTCCCTTTCTGGGCTCCTCTGCGCGGCGACCTCTCCATCTCAAGATGGCTGCAGATCGGTTGCCTGCAAAACAGCAGACCCTCCAGAGCTGCCTCGCCTATCGTTCTAGAAGAGAGAAGACAAACAGAGGAGAGGAGGAGAGATAGGAATTTTTTTTAACAAAGACCAATGCCAAACTGATGAACAAGAATTACCCTTACGAATTCATCTACCATCTCCAAGAACATTGGGTTTGGTTTGAGAACAAGAAAACATAGAATAGGAGTAGAAGAAGATGTAGGAGAAGAAGGCCAAAGAACAAAGAAAAGGAGCAGCACTAGAAGCCCTAAGAGCCAAAAGCTTTCTTACCGATCAACCTCCAAAAAGATGGAGAGAGAAGTAAGCAGGCAATGGAACAGCCACTCAGCAGCACAGTTGCACATTATATAAGCTACCAGCTACGGACCTCTGTAGCCGTCATGCAAAGCTACCAGTTGCACATTCTTCTTTTAGTAAATACGACCCTCCATGGTTGTTCCCTAATGAATAATTAAGGCGAAGGATGCACAAAGACAAAAATGGGAAGTAAGTTCAACACATTAACAACAAAAAATTGTAATAGATGAGATTATAATCATGCATCACACGCTCCTTCCTCTAGAATAAACAACATGCACCATACGTGACTAACAATAGTACATCTATAAAGATATTTATGTATGCATGTACGTACAATTTTTGTTCATGTAAATTTACAATACATGGGTATATGCATAAAATGTGTACAGAGCCAATCTTTTAAAACAAACTAAAAATATAAAATAAATGGGTATATAATCTGGATCGATCAGAAAACATGAAAGTTACATGCATAATCTACATCTACCAGCAAATTATGTTCAGAATATCTCATTATTGCCTCAGAAATCAGAGAAAAACAATCATAATAGAATCATAACTTGAACAATAAGCCTCAACTTCCTCCACAAATTATCACTATTTTAAGATGGGAAAGAAGAGGAGAAAGGAAGGGATATCGACAGCACCTTCCACCTCCACCGCGAAAAAGCAGCCATGGATTAATAGTAAGAGAATTACTGTTTTAGACGAAGGGCATCATCATGACCACCACAAAACATATGCCTCTAAATTTTACTGGAGGAAATGACCATGGCAATTAAAAAATTCATAAGTTTTTTGACACAAGAATAAGATATGACAATAACAAAAAATGAAAAGGAGACAAAAAAATGGCTTGCGGAGTTGAGCAGGAGGAAAGGCTTACTTGGCCCCACTTATCAGAAACCTTGTGCCATCACCAGTAGGGTGCAGTGTTAAGCCTGCAGAGCAACTGACCTTCCAAATTGCAAAGAATGCAACTTTTACATTTTATTTCAACATTGACCCAAACTAACTGGAAAATAATACTATAAAATACAGAGTAAGTATAAATTATTGATTTTAAAGAATTAAAAAAAAAACACATTTCTGTTCAAGATAGCCACTAAGAAGATGTGGCAAATAATTACATAAGCGAATGATCTCAGTAGACAAGAAATGTTGATATGCTCAAGGGAGGGTTATTTTAGATCGTGTTAGCCAATGGAGTACACATCAAGAACATCATCCTAGCAGAGCAAGAAGAGGAAGAAGAAGAAGAGGAGGAGGAGGAAGAATGAGAAGAATAGCAGATCCAAAATGGGAGGCTCAGAGGAAATTTTGAATCGACAGGACCAAAGGATCTCCCTTTCTCAGCTCTTCCACCCAGCGACCTCTCCATCTCAAGATGGCTGCACATCGGTTGCCTGCAGGAAAGCAGACCCTCCAGAGCTGCCTCGCCTATCATTCTAGAAGAGAGAAGACAAGCAGAGGAGAGGAGGAGAGATGGGAGTTTGTTTTACAAAGACCAATGCTAAACTGATGAACAAGAATTACCCTTACGAATTCATCTACCATCTCCAAGAACATTGTGTTTGGTTTGAGCAAAGCAAGTTACATAAAAGGTGTTTTGTAAGCACAGAACCAAGAGAGCAAAGCAAATTACCACTACATCTGCATTGTTCAGAAGGAAGGTTAAGAAGAGAGGGAAACAAAAAGCAGATAAAGAAGCAGCATAAATAACTGAAGGGTTGTCCTGATTTTTAATGAGATTGAGGACATCATGAAGGAAAAGTTGAAGTCGGTAACCTAACCTAACACAGCCTCCATAGAAATTTCTTGAGGTTTTTGCAACACCTTCATATAGACTTAAAAAAATAATGCAGCATGAAGATGCCACAAAGCCCAAACAGCCCCTAAGCAGGCCATGTTAGAAGAGCAATGCTAGAAAAACCAGAACATGGAATGAAGTTGATAAAATTTTCACTTTGTAAAGAAGATGGAAAAGACTACAAAGTAATTGAGGAAAAAAGGAAGCCAATGCAAGATCAAAACCCTTGCTACATGCGTAAAAACAAATTAAATGAAAAAAGATGGGGGAAAATGACTCAATATTGAGGGCACTGTGGAACAGGCAAATTTTCCGAGATTTTTAACAACATTTTTTTAAAAATAAATTGAGGAATTGGGTTCTCTCAAAACCCTAGCTACTATTGACGCAATCCCTATCCCCGATCATTCACCAGCCTCCAAAACCAATGAATTTTGGAGGAGCCACGGGAACAACTCATCATTAAAATCGGATTATAGGAAAGAAGTTAAAAAAGCGTTGAAAAATAAAATCTTGGGAAAGAATAAGAACAGATATTAGAAAAGTGGAGAAGGGGAAGAAAAAAGGAGGCTCAGATTCACCACCGAATCCAACATTGCGCCGTTACTTTAAATATTCCCTACAACTCAACCAAATCGGCGGCAAAATGTTGCCTGCTAGACAGCAGCAGCCCATCCAAGATCGCCTTGCCGTTTGGCATTAATTGTTTTCCGCCTCACATTGCCACAAACCGTCCGCCCGGAATCATCGCAGCCTCTTCTTGTAAAGCAATAAGAAAGAAAAGAAAAGATTAAAGGGAAAGGGACGAGAACAAGAGACGAAACATCACGGCCACCTGGAAGAGCAAGAAGAGGAAAAAGAAGAAGAAAGATGAGAATAGGAGATGCAAACCGGGAGAGACTCAGGCGAATTCTTGAATCGACGGCCCGGAGGATCTCCCCTTCTCTGCCCCTCCGACCGGTTGCGACCTCTCCGGCTCAAGATGGCTGCAGATCGGTTGCAGCAGACCCTCCAGAACTGCCTCGCCTCCCGTTCAAGAAGAGAGAAGACGACAAGCAGAGGAGAGGAGGAGAGATGGGAGTTGGTTTTAACAAAGACCAACGCTAAACTAAAGAACAAGAATTATCCTTACGAATTCACCCACCATATCCAAGAAGATTGTGTTTGGCTCGAGAACAAGAAAACATGGAATAGGGGTAGGAGAAGCCGAAGGAGAAGAAGGCCAAGAAGAGAGAAAAGGAGCAGCGCTAGAAGCCCTGAGAACCAAACGCTCGCTTACCGACCGACCTCCAAGAAGACGGAGGGAGAATTAAGCGAGCCATGGAAGAAGCGGCTCTGCCCTTTATATAGGCTACCAGTTGCGGATCTTTGTAGCCGTTGCGAGAGACTCCACGGCATGTATCTCACGCCCTTTTGTAGAGCTGGAAGTGGGCCGGCCGGGCCCAACACGAACCTGGCCAGAATTTTTTCGGGCCTTAAGTCGCGCTTAGGCCTAAAAGTTTTTGAATAATCCAGATCCGAGCCTGATCCGAGCTCGGGCTCAAATCTGGCCTGAACATGGTTGGGCCAGCACGAATTACTCATTTGGGCCAAAAATAGGTCCGATCCAAACCCAATTGAAGTTTAATATTTCATAATATTATTTGATAAGTAAATAAACTAGTTAAAAATTAAACTCTCTCCAATAACATAAATAAATAATACATCATAAATTATTCTCAACTAAATCCATTTTAATTTGTTCTTTACTTCCTCAATGTACTCTCTAAATAACAATATACAAAAACAAATTAATTCGGGCTCCGTTTCAAGTCTTATTTGTGCTCAAACTCAAGCCGGGCCGAACCAATGACAAATTCGAGCCCGGCACGCAAAATAAATGAGCTCTACATTTAAGCTCAAACTCGATTTGAAGTTTTTGGGTGACTCTTCATAGGTGCAACCACCTGTGGCGTTTGGTCCCTGGAGAGAGCAATAAATAGCCTGTTAGACCCCTTCTCTAACGCACGCTGTGAGGACCCGTGTGGGCGTGCATTTAGTCCCACATCAGTTATTCACTGGGTAGATCTTGGGTACTTATACAGGATCAAGGAACCCAAATAATACCTTCCAGCTAGCCATTTTGGGTGAGGTTCTAAGTTGTTACAAATGGTATCAGAGCGGACCCGGCCCATAACCTATGTGGACTAGGGGACACTGCAGCACGGATTCATTGGGACTGACCACGGGCCAATCGTAGTATTTGTAATTAGATTTGAATAGATTTGAACCCTTAGTCTGACGAGAACGTCAGGGCTTGAACAAGAGGAGTATGTGAGGACTCGTGCGGGCGTGTGTTTAGTCCACATTGGTTATTCGCTGGGTAGATTTTGGGTATTTATACAGGATCAAGGAACCCAAATAATATCTTTCGGCTAGCTATTTTGGGTGAGATTCTGAGTTGTTACACACACATTAAGAGCTCTCTCTCCAGAAAACCTCTATGCTAATCTCTGTTTAGACCAGAGTTATTTCATGTTGATCGCGGTTGCAGATCAAATTGCACGCATCTCAAAGTTCAAGATAAATTTAGCGAATCAAGGTATGATTACGGATTAAAGTTTAATTATTCCATCATGAACTATACATCTACCAGCAACTTACATTCAGAAAATCCCGCTATCACTGTTTTTAGATTGGAAATAAGAGGAGAAAGGAAGCAAATTATCATTGTTTTTAGATTGGAAATAACTCGTGCCATCACCAATAGGGTGTAGCAGTAGCCTGCAGAGCAACTAACCTTCCAAATTGCAAAGAATGCAACTTTTACATTTTATTTCCACCTTGACCCAAACTAACTGAAAAATAATACTACAAAATATAGAGTAAGTATAAGTTATTGATTTTAAAGAATAAAAAAATCACATTTTTGTTCAAGATAGCCACTAAGAAGATGTGGCAACTAATTGCATAAGCGAATGATCTCAGTAAACAAAAAAATGTTGATATGCTTAAGGGAGGGTTATTTTAGATCATGTTGGCTAATAGTGTACACATCAAATCCTAGCAAGATGCAGGCTTTGTAAGCACAGAAGCATACAAAGCAAATTGCCACTACATCTACAGAGTTCAGAAGGAAGATTAAGAAGGAAAAAAAAAAAAAGCAGATCAAGATGCAGCATGAATAATTGAAGGTCTGTATTAGATTTTAATGAGGTTAAAGAAATCATCACGCGAAAGTTGAAGTAGGTAACCTTACCTAATACCAACTCCAAGAAATTTCTACAGGTTCAGCAAGCCATGTTAGAAGAGCAATGTTAGAGAAAGCAGCTTAAAGAACCAGGTGGTTACCGCAAAATAGAATTTTCTGGTTACCATTCGGAAAAAAAAAAACATGGTAATTGAGGAAAGGAATACATATTTTATTCTCTATTTCAATTTTTCTGTACGATAATTGGTGGGTTGTTTCATGAAATCGTAGAATTGGGTGGCGAGCTTTTTTTTTTTTGATAAATCGTGCTACTTCGCCAATGAAGCAATGTTTAATGATTCGTGCACGGAGCCCACCGCCCACATCCCGTTACTTTTGTCACTCGTGGCGCCCAGGCATGCCACGTGTTCCCGACGGTTCTGGAACATCCTTTCCTTTATAAATTCCGGTCGTCCTTCTTGAAATTTATCCTCTCGAGAAATCCATTCCAAAACCCCAGGCTGTTTTCTTCTTCGATCGCATCGATCCAGAAGCCCTATATCAAATCCCTCTCTCCTTCACTTGAATTCGATCCCATCCTCAGCTCCATCGACGGCGGTGATGGCGGCAGAATCAATTTCGAATTCCTCCGCCGCGTCCCAGTTCGTGTACCCTGCCCCGATCTACTTCCCCGTACCGTTCCATCTCCAGAACGCCTACGGGACGGTCCAGCAGCCCACCGATCAGCAGTACGCCCCGGCCATCAACCTCCCGGCGGTGCCGGCGCCGGCCGTTGTTCCGGTTTACCCCGCCGTGTATCCGTTTCCCCAATACCAGCAGGTATAGCTCTCCTCCTCCTCTTTTTTTGGAGGATATCTTGATCTTTAATTATATATTTATCAAGATTTGATGAATCTCATGATGCGTTGATGATGCATATGGGCAAACGGACCTTGCGGCATCTCCTTCAAAACTCTTCTGGAAGAGAAAAATAAGGTTGTCCTTATTATCTCTCACCGGGAGAGTGTCGGAAATGTCCGACAACTAGAGCCAGAACCAAGGATGGCACGAATCGCTCGAATGCAGAGATTGGCCAAGAGCTGACCAAGCGAGAGGACCGCTGGGAAGAGGGTTTTAGGGTTGTTCTGTTTAGTAATTAATATGTGCGGATGATCTTGTTATGGATCCAGTTAAGATGGTTGATTTTATCGGTTTTTTCTAGCTGCCTTTTGGGGAATTTTTTATTTTGCCCGTGTTAGAATCGGTGATTTGATGGAACCAACGATGTCCTTGATTGTTACATGATTTGTTACAAAACCTATTTGAGTAGAAGAAGGGAAAGTTGTTTTTTGATTGTTTCTGATGATACAAATAGAAGAGGTGGCAAAAAGAATGAGAAAGCGTCTTTTTGTTAGCACATACTGATTTGAAGAAATTTGTGGCACGTTTTCCTACAAAACTGGAGGGTGTCAGTGCTGGGGGCGTTTTTTTTTTCGCTCTCTCTCCGGCCATAGGTGAATTTATTTCTAAGATTCTGAAAGATAAATCCTGGTGCATGTCATCTGTAGATGACATAAAGTTGATCGATGGAAGGAAGACAAGATAAATGTTTGCTGGAATAGTGAAGAGGGAGTCTTAAAGGAAGCCACAGAAAACAAAAATAAAATGAGATTATGGACTGCAATTTTAATAGATATTGAAGTGAATGTTAGACCTATGAAAATAGGCAGCAAAGAGATACATAGGGTGATTGGCTGGTTCTATATGCAAGAAAAGAGAAAAAAAAAAGGGTATACATGCAAAACAAGTATTTTATAAGGGCATACATGCAAATATCAATTTTAGAAATGTATTAATATAAATTTTAATATATAGGAGGACATGTACGCAAAAAATCCAATTATTTATATAGTTGATTCCAGGTATAGAGGGGTTCGCTTACCTTGGCAACATTAAGTGTCCTGTTACTTTACAATATTATGTAGTTATGCTAAAGTAGAATTTACTTTTGTGTTTGAGGAGAGATAAATGCACATGTGGATGTCATAGGAAGTCGTGTAAAATTTGTTCACCGCCAAACGTTACCTTTTCATCATAAATTCGCCATAGCTTTTCCAAATTTGCTGCCTATGGTTACAAAATTATATCATGGTCTTGTAGAAATCTGAAGCAGCTTAACATGCAATCTGAAGTTTGCAGATGCTATGTTGAATATTATGTTTCTTGAATTGCATTATCATGTAGTCTGTATTTATTTCCACTTACCATTTGAAATATTCTTGTGTTAGAGGTTCGATTTGTTAGATATATGCCCTAGAAGCTAATTTGGCTGGCACATTATTAATTCTGGGGCATAGTTTTGTACTTGACTTTATTATTATTGATTAATAAATGGGCATCTTGTGCATTCATATTGTGTATGTGTCTATGAATCGTCCAAGAAATTAATAAGATGATGCATATTCTCAAGAGTTGAGAATTTAAGCCATGTATCATTGGTTATTAATTTCTAAATGCTCTTGATTGATGGATCATCACGAGGACGGTGATCAATCCGATGAGATCAGTGCACAGATCACTTTCTTTTTGGGTGGACGAGTCTCGAGTCCATAGTGTAGAGACACTGAAGTGATAGTGCAGGTGCTTGTTAGAGAACAAGGATACTGAGCTTGACCAAAATAAGAAGTCACTTGGATGTCTATTCACTCGTCAGTGACTTACTTGATATTGCAGTAGTGTGACTAGTTCTTTGACCTGCAGTGCTTCGGCTATTCACAGTGAGATTGCTGTAGTTTGACTGCACGTATACATGGTCTCTAGCCATATAGGTTCTTGTGGATTGTGGTATAGATTGGCTGCAGTAGGTTCACTGTAGAAGTAAGGTATGCACCTACAAGAAATCTATCAATTTTGATAGATAAGGAGTGATCCTATGTGATTTATAAGATTAAGTTTGTAAGACCTCGGCCGGGGCTGTATGTACAATGAAAAAGGAGTTTTCCACTCTCAAACTTCAGTCGAATAAATTCAGACATATGACAGACGATGGGGTTTGACGAGTTATCTATGACCTCCGTCCTGTAGGGATCCATGATAGAAGGACTGTATCATACGAGCTCCTAAAGGAGCTACGCCCCTTCTCTCTTAGAGATAGACTTGAGCTCCTAAAAAGGGATAAAAGAAAAGGAGGGCTTGCGGCACCCCTCCTAAGGGATTCCTCTTGGGATATACGTGAAAGCCTCTCCTCTTCCTCTTGGGTTTCAGCCGCAAGCAACACAAAAGGAGGAAGGCTTGTGGGCTATTTCCTCCTCTATTCCTTCTTCCACCATAAGAACAAAAGAAAAGGCTGCAAGGGGTGTTTTGATCTTCTTCCCTTTTCTCCTTTGTTCTTTCTCTCAAATCAATCAAGAGTGGATTGCAAAAGGGAGAACTTCAGCCATCAAAACAAATCTCTGCAAGGGAGCTAGCACTCCGGAAAGATTCAGGTGTTTAGATTGGTCCTCTGCCTCGTGTGGATACCTGTAGAGGCCGAACGTGTGTGCGGCTTCAAGCGAACCTTCAATAATTTCACGATCATCAGATTTGTGGTGATCATCTACCCACACAAGGTAAAGATCTGGTCTTCCTAATATTGTAAAAAGTTTTTAATCCTAATCTATCTACGAACGACGGTTTTAAAATACGTTCATGCGATGAACGGGATCTCGTGCATGTCCCTTCCGTTGTGTTTTGATTTTTCTGCAGCGTGCGTGGGATCCCAACAGGATTCGCCAGTCTATTTTTCGCTTCATGGTTGATCAAGAGCTCAAAATGTTTGATAATTAGGTGAAATCATCTTGTGCATCTGCTTTTCTTTTTTCTGAATTTTAAAAGAACATGTTACCTTCGATGTATTTGGTTGCCAACAAATTGTTGGATGCCAGCTAGAAAATTGTAGCTTTTTCTTTTTGCCGTTGACTCTTTGATGGCTTTGTTATCCCCTAAGATTGAAGAACGAGTATATCAGTGGAAATGGTTATGTATTTATTCTTATACTGTTGCTGTTACTTTGATGAATCTATTTATGCTGTCACAATCATGATTTTTTTCTGTTATGACATGGCTTTGTGGTTTAATTTATGAATAGGCACAGCAATTGTTCCAAAAGGATGCTCAAAAAATTACACCAGAAGCTCTGGCAAGTGTAAAAGCAGCTATTGCAAGCAGTGAAATTGAGCATAAAGCAGAAACAAAAAAGAAAGCAATACCTCGTAAAGCAGCTGGCCAGACCTGGGAGGATCCAACATTAGCAGATTGGCCTGAAAGTATGAACTCTAACCAAGTTACTCGACTTCTTTTTTATTTATATTTAAACACATCCTGGTTTTGGCTGTGACTGGGTTATTAGGTTTATTTTTGAACACTAATCCGTCTGTTGTAACTGTCTTGGTCATGCGGAATAATAGATCTATCCTTGCCTCTCACACGCTCCTGTTTTGTGCATCCCTGCATTAACTTGATGTAAGTTGAGTTCGTCTTTGACTTTTGTATGTTTCCCACTGCTATTTTTTATTCTGCTCCTGAACAAGAAGTGCTACTTCTTTGGGTTTTGTGGAACGTGGTGCAAGAATCTGATGACAGCCCATAAATACAGCAAGTATAAGACTTGACACATATAAGCCACATGAAGTTGGTTCAAATTTCTTTGGAGGGATTTAGGTGGGCCAGGTGATGTTGTCGTAAATATTATTTCTTACCACTTGGCTTAGTCTTAAGAGTTATTTTAGTTAAATGATGTCATTGTTTACTGTGGAGATTTTGGGTACAATTAAGGAGTGGCGTCAGAACTGCTAAGAACTTTTTTATCCAAAAAACTGTGTATATGTAAAGAAAATGTTGTGAGCCATGTGGGTGCTAATGCATGGTTATATATGAAATGTTATATAATGTTACGGTGTGTCAGAACTTTCCATTATGATACGCGCATGCTATTTCGTCCTATCCATTTTTATACAAATACATGTTATTTCATAAGAGTCCTCGATTCACTTCTCAAACACCACAAGTTGGTTTATGATATCAGTTTCTTGTGCATAACGAAGTTCTCTCTGTTTTTGCCCTCCCTCGCTCGCCATCTTGCTTTTTATTTCCCAAGAAAAACTAGTTTTTGCATAAGGTGGGCCATATTTGCATGATATTGCGTGTGCTTTTGTTGAAAATAACAAAACTATCCAAGTTGTAATATCTTTTATCTGCTGGTGTTGTACCTAAAATTTATTGGATACACTCATTAAAAATAGTGCACATAAAAGTTCTGCACTTCCATTACCAACTATGTAGATATCTTTGTACTCATAAGCATGTAACATTTTCTTTTTTCCTTCTCTCCCAACTGATATGCATCTTGAAATTATGCCGAAGTTTCTCGAGTATTGCTGCAATCTGACAATCATATAACTTCTCATGATCTTCCAAGCTTTTCATTCTTTTATACCATGGGAACAGATTCCTAACCTTTCCTGGAAGTACTGGAGATATTTCATGGTTCTAAAGAACCTTCAGTGATCTTTCATACTCAGCTCTGTCCTGCCTTCGTTCTCCATTTCTTTTCTTTTCTTTTCTTTGTTTTGGCCCATCTGTTACTTCTAAATTGTCATCTTGTCCCCATTTCCAGTCTCCATGTGCAGTGTTGAGGAGGTGGGGTTTTATGACTGATATACATTATGGCACATTTCCTAACTGGCACCTCTGAATTGTTTTAAGATACTTTTTTGACTACTGGCATCACATGATGATTGTATAACATTTTCTCATGATCATCCCATTCTCTCTAAGGACAAAAGTAATTTTATTTGGTGCTTTTAGACACACTCTTCATGGTTGAGAAGTCTCCGGTGATCTTTTGTCTGAATGATTGTTTCTTTTAAAATTGCCTTCCATTTTTGTAGATTTTTAGTTCACATCTTCTTTTTTGAGTTGGCAGTTTTCTTAGCGCGGGAAGAGTAGAAAGCGGAGTTACCATATGTCAGAGCATGATGTCATATATATGTATATATATATACATATATATGTATATATATATACATATACATGTATATATATATACATATACATATATATATATATATATATATAGCTTCTTTATGATTTTATAAATTCTAATTCATCTTGATTGCAGTTTCATCTATGTTATTATTTTTCGAATTTATCATTCCTATAGCTGTTTTACATGTTGCTGACTACCAGCAATCATCCTCTTGTGAGGCAATTGTGGGCTTACATGTTCTAATTGTTTGTACAAAGAATAAAAGAGTGGAGTATTTTTTTTTGTCAGTTGAAGAAACTGAAACATTTACCAGGCAAAATGCATAGGATAGCAAATATTTTCAAATGACTCCATGCAGGATCCTTGATGGGGTCATTCAAAAAACCAACCAAAATGGAGCGGTAAAATATAAAAGATGTATACACAAGGGAGCGGTAGGAGGTGGAGGTTTTCTTGAGCAATACCTCCAAAACATGTACTGCAAAGGAGTACAATATAGATTTCAAATAGTAGAATAGTTAATGTGGCAAAACATGCAAGACTATATGATTCTCTGTAACAAGCCTGAAATAGCATGACACACTGGTCGTTGAGATTACACTGGATACGTGGAGGATAAAGATGGTCAGACCCTTATGGGAGATATTTGGGATCATGCTTGGAGAAACGCCTCCAAATGATTTGGTGAGAATTCTGGATTTGCATTAATTTAGGTAGAGATTTAAGGGCGAGAAGAATTATAATGGAGTGTAGCAAAGATGAAGAAAGTTCAAGCTTTCAAATCCAATGCAATGCTGATTGAGGCATATAATTACTAATAGCAAAGAAATATTTATTGATTTGTAATATGGGCATTCTGTAGATATTTGTGGAAAGATTTTGGGGTTTGCACTGTAGGTATCTGTGTTACCTAGATGTTGGGCATAGCTTCCAAATATATGTGTTCTACAAGTGATGTATCAACTTTCAAAAATTTTGACAGTTCTCTGTTCCTTGACTGTTAGGCCCAAGGGAACATGATAAAATAGGGTAAGCCAATGCATGAGGCTCCCATTACTTGTGGGGTCTAGAGAGGGTCCGATGTACACATTCTTACCCCTGCATACGGGTGTTGTTTCCTTGTTCCAAATCTGTGACACCTATGTTAGAATAGAGCAACCTTACCCATGACATCCGTGACATGGTGCCTTTGCTTATAAACAATTTTTTTTATAGTATCAAATTAAAGAAAAAAGGAAATATGTAAGGTGTCAATCATGTTGCTGGTAAAACATCAAATTAGATTATACGTTAGTGGAATTTTTGTAATTTAGAAAAATCTTATATATGACAATGTCAAGACAGATTGGATGCCTGTTAAAGGACTTTGGAGGCACATAAAGACATTCCAAATTTTCCATTTGTATTGGAAATTTGACTTGAAGTAAATTTGATCATGGACTATGACTATAAGTTGGGGAAGAATTTGGACGCGCTATCAATGAAGATGGGCTTATGACTGCACAGAGATGTGTGTACCATGTATTTCTTTCACACACATCTGTATGCTTGTATTATGTACAACGATCCATTTGTGCATATTTTACTCATCATCTACTCTTTTGTATGGCTAATCACTCAACTCCGGTCCTTTTTGCTGTTGATATTTAGACTGCCTTCAATTATTATGGCCATAAACTCGGAAAATAGCTGTGGAAAACACCCATTTAGTTTGCAGTGTTCCTCATTTAGTTTTTCTGTTTTTGGTTCTTTTGTGCAGATGATTTTCGTTTATTTTGTGGAGATCTGGGCAATGAAGTCAATGATGATGTTCTTACAAAAGCATTTGCAAGATTTCAGTCATTCAACATGGCAAGAGTGAGTAGCTTGGCATTGCTTGAAATTATCAATATTTATTATTTTCTTTCTTTCTGTGCAGTTTTGGTTGCACTGTTTAATGTTGAAGTCTGTTCATCCCAATTTCGCAATATCATAATTTACTAGTTTTAATCAGTGATCAATCTGATCTTTGGCAGCATTCTGGAAAGCTTTATGAATTCTGAGAGAATCATTATTTCCTTGTATTTAACTGTAGTGTCGTGTGTCTCCCTGATGGCTAGTTAATGGCTTAGGTTCTAATATTTGATGTTCAATTTATATACTAATTTCTTTTATTGTTTTAAATGATTAGTTCCTTATAGCTGAAACTCGAGAAACCTCAACTGAGTTTAGAGTTGACTTGAAGTGGGTGCCAGAAATATCAATGAGCTAAGATGATCTTTCCTTCTTGTTAACTGAAGAATTTCGGATGTTTATGACTAGATATAATTTTATTATTCTTTCTTCAGGTGGTGAGGGACAAGAGGACTGGCAAAACTAAAGGTTACGGATTTGTGAGTTTTTCAAATGCTTCGGACCTTACAGCAGCATTGAAAGAAATGAACGGTCTGTATATCTTTGTTGTTGCAGTTAAAATGTCATATGATATGTGTACATCTATGCAGACTGTACCTCTTTTATACTAAACTAATTTACTCATGCTACAAATTTTTATCGACGAAATATTGCAGGGAAATATGTTGGAAATCGTCCAATCAAGTTGCGGAAGAGCACTTGGAAGGACAGGATAGATTATGAGGCTATGGAAAAGCAGAAGGTTGATTTTCATTCTTCCACCCAAATAACTCCTTTCAGTTCAGTCTCGTGTTATCGTATGTCTCTTCTCACTTTTAGTTTTATGTTGTGATCTTTAGACTCAGGCTCCGAAGAAACCTAAACTGCCAAAGAAAGGCATCCTCCACAAATGATGCTCCGCTCTGGTTCCATGAGTCACTGAACACTGGTAATAACTTGGTTAACCATAAAACTAAATGCCGTTGTGTCTCGTGTTGAAAGGTTTTTGTTTTGCTCGTGTTAGACTAGCACCTCGCTGAAAATTATAATGCAAGTTGTTTTTATTTTTATCTATTTATATATTTATTTTTGTCTTGTCCTTGTGTCAGCTGAAAGTTTCAAAAGCATCTCTGACAGGATTAAACTTATCAACTTTTGAATTAGCTTCAGGTTAGATGTTCTTGGTTGTAAAGTGAATTAATTTCATCCATTAATGTACATTTGTTGGGAGTTCTTCAGATTTGAATGGAAACTCATGTTTAAGTTGGGTACCTCTTCAGTTTTATTTGAATGTCAGGTGATTGGTATTTCATTACCAGCTTTTACTTTCTTCTGAAATAATATCATGCAGACCAAGAATGGATTAGCCCTCTGTAACAGGTACGGGTATGCTATTGTTGTTATTTTAAGTTGGGGAACAAAAATATATTGGCGTGGTGTGAGTGAAATTTGACTGCTAGTTGCTTTGAGAACTCCAGGACCGAAGAAAGCAGGATACCAGGGGTAATGAAAAAGTAAGAGACTGAAGGTATATTATGCTAGGTTTGCTTTAGCTATGAGCTCATCTGCTAGATTAATAACAAGAAAAACCACCCCATACACATACTGGTAACAGGAATTTAAATAACTGTTTATTTAAAGACGATAGCAATTTTCGAATTCCAATTTTTATGCTATTGGCATAAATAAACCAAATAAACCACCATCATCATCATCATTATTACTATTACTATTATTATTATTTGGTGGTGGGGTTTTTTTTTTTTTTTTTTTTTTTTGGGGGGGGGGGGGGGGGGGGAATGGCTATCATTCTCCTCAAAATTGGAGACCGCGTCTCTTGATTAATGTTTTCCGTTGGTATGGAGGGCAGTGCAGCAACTTATTTTTGGGCTTTAATTACGTCGTGAAACACTTATTGCGAACTTGAGAATGCTTATATGAGTCACGATTTAGACGTCATCTTTCGTTGCATCTTCGGATAAAACTCAGAGCGTTCTTTTTCTCCCCTGGTTGCGCAGTTCTCCTCTTGGCTTGAGTACTTCGGCTTAGGCATAAACTGAACATCCAAACTATTGGCTTGTGCAATGTTTTATCCGGCATGCGTTGATATATATTGAAAGTGGAATTTCTGATCAAAGTTGAATGTGAGGGAACTGACGGTTGAGATTCCAGGATTCGAGGAGCCTATGCATTAGAAATGGTATAGCTCCCATCTGCTATAATAATACATGATCAGGGGCCTATACATTGCTCTAACACCGACGACCTAATTTCAAATATATTCTGTTGTATGCGAATATGCTAATTTTTTTTTATATTTATAATATGAAAAGATTTTTCTATCAACGAATGATAATGAAAAATGCTTTTGTTTGTTTTTTTTTTTTTGGTCTATCGATTTCAAGCTTCACTCAAATTGAGTCCAAGTAAAACTTCGCTTCAGCTTGGCTTGCTCATTAATTGATCAAGCTAAACTTTAAACTCGCATGACCTAGTTGTGTGTGAAGAGATCGTTCGGATGACAGTATTTCTTGGGAATACAGATATCCAGAAAGGTTGAGAGCTTGCGCACGCCATGTATGTATGGCCATTGAAGACCGACGGTTCGGTTTTGAAGGGTGTCAACCTTCCTTTCCATACTTCCTTTTTTTCCTTCAGTATCCCGCTTTTGCAAGTATTATGCTCAGTCTGCTCGGTGAGGGCGTGTATGTATAGGATATATGAAGTTGGAAACCAGACCAATCTTAAAAACAAATATATACATGGTCTTATTGAATCTTTAGGATTAGAAACAGAATCTTTAGTATTGTAGAATATGAGATCTATTATAGCCCATGTCAGTTGAGCCTCTCCTAGTTCATTTCTATAGGATAGGAAAAAATAGATCTAGTACATTTTTTTTTTATCTCTCAATAAGTTTCGGGCCTGCCTGCTGAAAAAATTTCTATGCATTCTGTGAATATAGGCTAAGCCTGGCCTACATCCCTATGAATCTTATTAGACTGAACAAGACCATCCAAGCAAGCCCTAAAAATATTTTTAAAAACTTCCCTCCAAAAATAATTGTGGTAGAAAATAATATTTTTTTATCTAATAAAAGACATGGAAGATAAAACTATTATTGTCCCATTAGATTGTTGTCACGCCATTATAATAACCTTTACTTCAATGTTGTTTCAATAATAAAAATTTAAAAAATAACTTTTTGGGCAAACCCTTCTGTTCTGCTGTTATTCGGAATTTGTTTACAAACCCAGCAGTAAAAACTCTGAGGATGATAGTGTTATTTTGATGATTAACAAGTAATTATCTAGAGTATGTTATAAGTTAAATTGATACTTCATTTATAAGTTCATTACTCTCAGTATATTTGTGTGATTGATAATAGATACATGCTTTGTTCATTTGAATGAATCTAACCTTGAGAATGCAGCAAAGTGTGGATTGAGTCGACCCAAAGATTGTTTGAGTCGACCCCGGCACATCAAGAAATCATTTGGCACACTCCTGCAAAAATGGCACAGATGAACAGTTGGTTGGGTCGACCCAAGGTAAGCATGAGTCGACCCAAACTTCAAGAACCTCAAACCATGAAGGAAATATGTTCTCTGGATTTACTGAGAGGGTCGACCCAAACAGTGGTTGAGTCGACCCAAGCTTGAGTCGACCCAAACTCTGAGAGGGTCGACCCAAAGGCAAGACAGAAAGACAGACAGAAAATGGTTCTCTGAAATTACTGAGGGGGTCGACCCAAGAAGAAGTTGAGTCGACCCAAGTGAACTTTAAGTCGACCCAAAGAAAGGATGGGTCGACCCAAGTGAAGGAAGGCTGAAATCAAAGTTTCTGTGTTCTCTGAGAGGGTCGACCCAAGGAATGTTTGAGTCGACCCAAGGCAAAGTTGGGTCGACCCAAGGACAGGTTGAGCCGACCCAAACACGGGCTGAACAGTAACGGCTAGTTCTGCAGATGTACTTTTTGTCCTTCCCAAGGTCAGTAACGGCTAGTTTTTGAATTCTAACCATTGGGGCTTGACCAAAGAAGGTGGGAAGCTATTTAAAGGGGCACTATTCATCAGAGAGAATAACTTTTGAAAGGAATATCAAAGAGTACTCAAGAACACAAAAGTGTCCTAATCTTCTTCATCAAGAGCTTCATTCAAGAATCAAAGAAAGGGATTGAGCAGATTCAAAGAGGCATCAAGAGCTCCATCCCCCCTTGAAGAGTGAAGCATCCTTGACAAAGAAGAGCAAAGCCACTTCAAAGCGATAAATACTTTCTAACTCTTCTTTGTAGTTTATATTGTTTCATATGCTCATTTAGGAGTTTGAATCTTTTCTTTTTGTTTGTCAAACACTTTGTAAAGGTTCGTTGGTTAGCCCGCAAAACCAACAAAGGTTTTTGGTGAACCCGGAAAACCAAAGTGTAAAGGTTCGTTGGTGAGCCCGCAAAACCAACAAAGGTTTTTGGTGAACCCGGAAAACCAAAGTGTATAGGTTCGTTGGTGAGCCCGTAAAACCAACAAAGGTTTTTGGATTGTGAGCTCGGAAAACAATCCAACTGTAATCCGCGGGATTATAGTGAATTCCCAAGGGGACGCTTGGGGAGTGGACGTAGGTGCTAAGGAGAGTACCGAACCACTATATATTGTTGTGTTTGTGTTGTGCTTGTGCTTACGTTTATTCTTGCATCATCTTCTATCTTTGCACTAGTTTAAATCATTCAAATAGTTTAAGGAAGCATCCACCGCACTTAATTAAGAAAACGTTTAAAGCACCAAAATTTAGAAGAAACCAATTCACCCCCCCCCCCCCTCTTGGCTTGTCACCTTGGGCAACAAGTGGTATCAGAGCCAGGTGCTCTAATAGTACTCATTGATCTCACAATCAAGAGTTAAAGATCATGACAACCCAAGTGGGATGTTCTATGAGTGAGGGACAATTAATTGATAGACCTCCACTATTTGATGGTATAAACTACACATATTGGAAAGCACGCATGCGCATTTTCATTCAAGCACATGACTATGATTTATGGAGTATCATAGTCAATGGGCTACACACAAACACTAATCATGATAAAGAAAGGGCTCAGCAAAATGCAAAAGCCATGAATATTCTATATTGTGCATTGGATGATAGTGAACTTAATAGCATATCTTTTTGCATAACTGCTAAGGAAATATGGAATATGCTTGAAGTTAAATATGAATGCACTAACGTTTCTAGTGAATTTGAAACTAGTTCCGAAGAAGAAGAGTATCAAACTGAAACTGAAAATCTATGCTTTGTAGCACATGAAGATGAGGTATGTACTCGAACACAAAGTGATTTCTCATTCAAAAATCAAGTACATACTGAAGCTCAATCTGATTTTACATTTGATGAACTTATGATGCTTTTTCTGATTTATACTTAGAATACAAGAAGCTTAATTTAAAAAATAAGAAGCTTAGTTTAAAGAATAAAAAGCTAAATCTGAAAATGTCAGAAGAAAGAAATTCTACCGTTGAAATGAAAGACAAATTAAATTTTGAGAATGAACATTTAAGGTTAAATTCAGAAGAATTAATTCAGAAAAATCAGAATTTAATTAAAGAAAATCAAAACTTAAGTAAAAAGGTTAACCAACTGAAATCTTTTATTAACAAATTCACTGTAAGTTCAGAAAGATTAAAAACAATGTTTGAAAGCCAACATGCTGATTTTGATAAATCAAAACTTGACTGGACTTCCTTACTTAACAATAAACCCCTAAATAAAAAGGTAATTAATTCACCAAGCAAACCATCAAATAAGATAACTTGTTTCAAATATGAAAAGAATAGGCATAAAAACTTTACCTATTGTTTCAATACAAGCAAATCAAATGATAAAATTATTACAATTAAACAGATTTGGATTCCAAAAGGAACCATATGCACTAACTCCCAAAGACCCAAGCAAGCTTGGGTACCTAAAATGAAAAACTGAGATTATCTTGCAAATGTGTCAAAGCAGCCCTTGAAGCTCATGTGAAACTCTTAATTGGGTGCCATGGCACGTGACTTATAAATAAATTTTATTTCATCATTTGTGAATGTAATTTGAATTGTCATTTTATGTCTTGATATGCTTAACTTTATAAATTCAGTTAGGCTATTGAATATTTATTAAATGCCTTGTATGTATGACAAATCTTATCTACACGATCTTAGCATGAAATTTTCTAGTACTTGCATGATGATAAGAAAACAATGAATGAATATGTATAACTTTCTCCTTCAAGTTTTCAAAATCTAAATTTTCTCTCTAGTATAAATGATTGATGCTGATTTCATGCCTTTATGTTAAAACTTCATTGAGCATAATCATTGTATCCATGATTAATATCTTTCTCTAAATTATCTCAAATTCTACTGATTAATTGTAACATGTCATGCTTAACTTGATCATAAAAATCTTTTAAAGCATGAATATTAATTCTTTTAAACTATCACTCATAAGTCAAAATAAAATCCTAATTGCTCTAAAAGAAGATTGCTCAACTCCCTGAAACATGATTATTAGTGTTGAAAACTAAATCATAATCAAAATTTTTGATAGAAACAACTGTTTAAGATAATTTGATTAAAACTCAACTTGTATATCTTATTGATAATTATCTTAAGCAAATAGAATCTAAGCTAAATTAATTCTGAAAATAAAAAAAATTTGATTTGACCTTGATGAATCCTTCTATTGCCTCACATGCTTGTCCTTGAACCATTTTACTTAATGAAGTTATCTCTTTAGTTCAAGTGACTTGTGCTTGCTTATATTTAGGCAATCTCTTGAGTAAAGTGACTCAAATTCAATTATTATCATGTCTCATGTTGAGTCATCTAGTTAAGAAATATGTTGTATGAATGTTTTTGTATCCTAGAGAACCTAATGAATTGCCTTCAAGAAAAGAAAAAGATTTAGCTAATGATACAGGACTTATGAGCAAGAAATTTCAACTCGAAGGACACCTTGATGAAAGATACAATAAACATCCCCTTGCAAACAAAAAAAAAGAGAGATTTTCTTCAGCCAAGGATGTAAAGAATTTAAAAGATATTTGGCTTGAAGAATGCTAAATGCATTGGTAATCTAAACCCTTCTCTTGTGAGTTAGTTGAGCAAAATTAATAGTCTGAAATTATATGGTAGCATGATTAAACATTTAATTGCTAATCTTCTTGATATCATGCTTCATTCTCATGCTAATGATAATTGTTTCATGGTATGATTAAATTGAAGTTCACTTTTGCCTGTATAATGCATAACCATGAAATACACAAGTTTATGCCTCAAGTTTCTAATTCAAAATAACTTGTGATAAGCTATGAATCATTGGGCATAATGAAAATGCTGTTTGCATGATATATATTTATATGCAGCATATTAGATTAATTCTTTATTCTGCTCTTTCATGTAACTACTTGAAAATGACAAAAAGAGAGAGAGATAAAGAAAAAGAAAATGAATATTGCTCAGAAGAAGTAAAAGCTAAGTAAATACTCCAATCTTAAGTAAAAGCAGCGCAAGCATAATATATTCAGCATATTTGTGAGACTTGTGTGAACATTCTTTTGGAAGGGATAAAATTCGTAATTAATTATATTTAAATAGGGAGAGTTTGGAGTGAATATCTTGTTGCTAAAGAGAACAGTTTAACATTTCTACATTGCTCATTATAGGGATGGTGCCAATGGGGAGGCTAGTGGTAGTACCCGGCACTATTTGACCCAACTATTCGGTGTAGGGTATATTAGGGACGGCACAAGAGGGAGGCTAGTGGTAGTACCTCGTGCCCCTTCCAACTCCACCGGATAGGGAGCAAATGGAGTATAGAGCATAAGAAGGTAAAAATGAAAGTATATAAAAAGAATCAAGTCAAATTTTTAATCACTTGAAAACACACTTTAAGGATGAAATCAGTGCAAGATTATATTTAAATAGGAGGAGTTTATTTGAAAAGAATTAATTTTGATCATTGACATGCTTGCTCTTAATATTTTAATGCATGACTTAACACATAATATATTTTGCATATGGCATGATGTCTTAAATTATGGGTTCTCAATATTTTGTAATGCTCCATGCTTGGACAATTTGATTGAATGTTTGAAATATTACATAAAATTTTTATTTGGTATTATTGAAAAGAAATTTCAGAATTGTCGTTCACAATCATCTTTAAAATCTGAAAGTTGAATAAATTTGTAAAAAGGAGAAGAGAAGGATATCTCTATTTAGGCAAAATGAATTGATTTTGTTTTATCCTTCAACTTGCTTAACTTTGGTATATAATGTTCAAATTCATACCAAAACTCAACATAAATACAAATATTCTGAATATGCTCTTATATGTTTGAAATATGTGTTTTCAATCGTAATGATTTAAGATGAGCTACAATGTGAAGATACATATCTCAAATTACAACTTTGAAAGCCTCCTTGAGAATCTTTATGAAATTCAGAATCTGATTTTGTATAAAAGCTTAAACTCAATATGAATTTCTAGATAAAACTATAGCTTAAGAAAAATAGAATAATTCTGATGCCTTGATTGCTTGCCCCGATACGCATCTGAAACATATCATTTCTTATCTTCAAAGTGTACTAATATTGGTCTGAATGATGTGTCTTTCGATGATCTTGATTGCAAACAAATATTTTTAAATATGTGATTTTATTTTGATATTGAAAAGATTTATTGTGCTTCATATATACATTGCTGAAAAACTTTGATTAAGAAATTGAGTTCTATAAAGATATATACTTCAATGATCATCTATATGTTTTTTTTTTCCTCTCCTACATTATTAAAGACTTCTATCAAAATATATATGTATATATATATTATTAAAAGAGTGAATGATCTTAAGTTTAGAAATATTTCAGCTCACTCAAATGATTCTTAAAAGAAAGAAAATGTAAATGCTTTTGAAAGAATTTGAGCTTCAAATGAATTATTTTCTGATTAATATTTCAGTACATTTTCTCAAAGATTAAGAGGAAGCATAACTTGTTCTTAAAAGATTAAAAAGAGTGATTGCTATAAATTTTGAATAATTCTAGATCACTCTACATTCTTGATATCATAAAGTTTCAGTTTTATTCACGTTTATCATTAAAATCTGAAATTCAACAAAAGATAAGAATAATTAAAGAAGAATGCATCTTTTAAGGGGGAGCTTTAGATATTCAGTATCTTATCCTAAAGTTACTTTAATTTGATGCATACCTTGAATTTTATGGATTGATTTTGATGAACCTCCTTATATTGCAAGACTTGCTTTAATTATATAATAAGTTTATACCTTGAGATGAGTTCTATAAAGGTTGTCTTATCTCAAACCTTGAGTCTTATGAAAATAAAATATATTTTCGAGATTGACAATTTTATTGAACAAATTCTAAAACTCTCAAATGGAATGATTAATTAAGGGGGAGAAAGAAAATTTCAGAGGGAGAGATCATATAGAACTTAATCATGTAAATTCACAACTAAAGATGAGAGAAAGAATACTAAATGTAAAGTGGTATTAAACTTTGTGCCTCATTGAATATCTTTTGAAAGTTGGATTTTCATCTGTACTTAATTGGTAAATCACTTGTTTTGAAAACTAAGTGAAAAGGATTCCATTTGTCTTAGTATTGGAATTTTACTTTGGAATCTACTAATGAGCTCTTATTGGCTTGCACTTTAGTGTTTCAATCATGAGCCAATTCATTTTAATTGATTTTGATGATATGATCTTTAAAGGAGTAAAAGAAAGTCTTTAAGAGAGCTTTCAAAAAACTTTCAAAGCCCTGAATTTTATGTATCCTACATTGCATAAATTCATATTTTGGTATCTATGCTCCAATACTTTTATATCATGAAAGAACTTTGAAGTCATTAAGAATTAAGGATTCAACATAATCTTATGTTTTTCGAGTATATAAGTTTTGATCTTTATCTGCTCTTATACTATACTCTAAAAATTAATTAGATTGCTCTCATGTTGCTATATACTTAATATATTAAAAAAAAAGGTATTGAAGTTTCATTCGTGCTTTCTTTGAATATTATTCTTGATACTTCTTGAAATAACTTGAAAAAGATTCCATCTACACTTGATTTCAAAACTATCTTTGGAATCTACATTTAGAGATCACTTCTGGCTTATATCCTAAATATCTCATTCCTAAAGCCAAACACATAGAAATAAGATATGATTTTATTAGGGATCATGTGCAAAATGGAAACATATGTTGATGTGGGGTCGGAACCCCGACACCAGCCCGCACACCGGATGAGCAGGGAAAGCATCCGCGTCCTCGCCGAGGTATTGTCCGCTCTGGGATTGCCGCTTCGGGTCTGCGGGAGGTCGCCCAGGGCCGGAGCCCAATGACAGTCCCAATGACAGTCCCGAGCCCTGCCGGCGCGGGGGTCCGCGGAGGTTGCCCCCTACCCTCATGGTTTTGTCCCGCAAAAGGGCCCTCGGTCATGAGAGAGTGCTGGAGCAGCTCAGCTCAGAGCGATATGGTATTGTCCGCTTTGGGAACCGTGGGCGCTTTGGCTCGCACGGTGGCGGACCCACCTGCAGGCGCGTGGCAGCTGGACAGGTGTCCCTCACGGTTTTGTCCCCCCGTAGGGGGGCCCTCTTACCTCCAGCCCGTGGGCCTTCGGTGAGAAGAGGTGTTTGCACCCCCCATTTAAGGCACAGACCTTTCCGCTGATTATCCGATGTGGGACTAAACTGGGAACCCCATCCCACAACACAGCCCCCCGAGCGGGAAGGTCTGTGCGTGGCCGGGGCCCTTCCTCTAGCGCCATCTGATGTGGGGTCGGAACCCCGACACCAGCCCGCACACCGGACGAGCAGGGAAAGCATCCGCGTCCTCGCCGAGGTATTGTCCGCTCTGGGATTGCCGCTTCGGGTCTGCGGGAGGTCGCCCAGGGCCGGAGCCCAATGACAGTCCCAATGACAGTCCCGAGCCCTGCCGGCGCGGGGGTCCGCGGAGGTTGCCCCCTACCCTCACGGTTTTGTCCCGCAAAAGGGCCCTCGGTCATGAGAGAGTGCTGGAGCAGCTCAGCTCAGAGCGATATGGTATTGTCCGCTTTGGGAACCGTGGGCGCTTTGGCTCGCACGGTGGCGGACCCACCTGCAGGCGCGTGGCAGCTGGACAGGTGTCCCTCACGGTTTTGTCCCCCCGTAGGGGGGCCCTCTTACCTCCAGCCCGTGGGCCTTCGGTGAGAAGAGGTGTTTGCACCCCCCATTTAAGGCACAGACCTTTCCGCTGATTATCCGATGTGGGACTAAACTGGGAACCCCATCCCACAACATATGTATTGAGCATATATGCACTGAAAAACAATTAGCCGACATATTCACAAAACCCTTGAGTGAAGATAGATTCTGCACGCTAAGGAGAGAATTAGGTATATGTGATCCTTTTTATTGAAGAAATATAAAAGGGAGCAAGCAGTCTCATGATACATTCCTCCAATTTCTAAAAATCTATGAAACATGAGTCAAACTTGTTATCTATAGATTCCTTACTCATGTATCATTGTCCCAGAAAGAATTTATAAGGATTGGAAGCAAGGAAAATTTTTAGAAGCAAAAAGGAAGAGAAAAGAAAAATTCTGCACTTGGGTCAACCCAACCCAGAATAGGGTCGACCCAACGTTGAGTCGACCCAAGAAGTTTCTTGAGTCGACCCATCGTCGGGATCCCACTGTTAAAAGGGGGACCCGTGAGCTATCTAGGGCACTGTTTACCCTTTGTCCTCTTCCGAAAACCTTATTTTCCACTCTCAAATCTTCTCCAATCATCTCCAAACAGTAGATTACTTCAAGTCTTGGAGAAATAGGATCCGAGAGAGCCGTAGCCAAGCGATCCGGGAGAGTCTCACGATCTTGTTTAGAGACTAGGATATGTATCTAGTTCTCATATGTATTTGGTGGTTATCATGCATCTTTAAACTTTGATTGAGGAATATTGTATTTGCTTTTGCTTTTGATATACTAAAATGTTCCTATTTTGATCAATGAAGTTTGAAGTTTGGTATTTATTGCATCTTTTCCCATGTACCTATTTGATGATAACAAAAAGGGGGAGAAGTAAAGAAAGAGTAATAGGGGAGAAGTAAAGATATCTTTAGAGTAAATAGAGTAACAAAAAGGGGGAGAAGTAAAGAAAGAGTAATAAGAGGAGAAGTAAAGAAAGAAAGAGAAATAATTTGTAAAACAAATAGAAAATCATATAGGAAAGCATATACATCCAAGGGGGAGCAATTTGCAATAATGAAAATGATCAACTCAAAAATTTATATCAAATTTCAGAATTTGGCACACATAATTTCAGAATTTGGCACGCACCTTTCACACCTCGATACATAATCTGAAACTCATGTTTTATCTCAAATTTTTGGAGTTTCATCTTTAATGAATTATAAATGAAAGGGGGAGCAATTCAAAGAGTCAAATTGGCAACATTTAAATGATATAGGGGGAGATTTCACTCGTATATATGCAAAGCTGAAATTCAGCAATTTAATCCCTTTTACAAACTGATTTTAAAGACAAGTATCAACAGGCTTATACTCTTTATTTTGTAATCATCAAAAAGGGGGAGATTGAGGATGATAGTGTTATTTTGATGATTAACAAGTAATTATCTAGAGTATGTTATAAGTTAAATTGATACTTCATTTATAAGTTCATTACTCTCAGTATATTTGTGTGATTGATAATAGATACATGCTTTGTTCATTTGAATGAATCTAACCTTGAGAATGCAGCAAAGTGTGGATTGAGTCGACCCAAAGATTGTTTGAGTCGACCCCGGCACATCAAGAAATCATTTGGCACACTCCTGCAAAAATGGCACAGATGAACAGTTGGTTGGGTCGACCCAAGGTAAGCATGAGTCGACCCAAACTTCAAGAACCTCAAACCATGAAGGAAATATGTTCTCTGGATTTACTGAGAGGGTCGACCCAAACAGTGGTTGAGTCGACCCAAACTCTGAGAGGGTCGACCCAAAGGCAAGACAGAAAGACAGACAGAAAATGGTTCTCTGAAATTACTGAGAGGGTCGACCCAAGAAGAAGTTGAGTCGACCCAAGTGAACTTTGAGTCGACCCAAAGAAAGGATGGGTCGACCCAAGTGAAGGAAGGCTGAAATCAAAGTTTCTGTGTTCTCTGAGAGGGTCGACCCAAGGAATGTTTGAGTCGACCCAAGGCAAAGTTGGGTCGACCCAAGGACAGGTTGAGCCGACCCAAACACGGGCTGAACAGTAACGGCTAGTTCTGCAGATGTACTTTTTGTCCTTCCCAAGGTCAGTAACGGCTAGTTTTTGAATTCTAACCATTGGGGCTTGACCAAAGAAGGTGGGAAGCTATTTAAAGGGGCACTATTCATCAGAGAGAATAACTTTTGAAAGGAATATCAAAGAGTACTCAAGAACACAAAAGTGCCCTAATCTTCTTCATCAAGAGCTTCATTCAAGAATCAAAGAAAGGGATTGAGCAGATTCAAAGAGGCATCAAGAGCTCCATCCCCCCTTGAAGAGTGAAGCATCCTTGACAAAGAAGAGCAAAGCCACTTCAAAGCGATAAATACTTTCTAACTCTTCTTTGTAGTTTATATTGTTTCATATGCTCATTTAGGAGTTTGAATCTTTTCTTTTTGTTTGTCAAACACTTTGTAAAGGTTCGTTGGTTAGCCCGCAAAACCAACAAAGATTTTTGGTGAACCCGGAAAACCAAAGTGTAAAGGTTCGTTGGTGAGCCCGCAAAACCAACAAAGGTTTTTGGTGAACCCGGAAAACCAAAGTGTATAGGTTCGTTGGTGAGCCCGTAAAACCAACAAAGGTTTTTGGATTGTGAGCCCGGAAAACAATCCAACTGTAATCCGCGGGATTATAGTGAATTCCCAAGGGGACGCTTGGGGAGTGGACGTAGGTGCTAAGGAGAGCACCGAACCACTATATATTGTTGTGTTTGTGTTGTGCTTGTGCTTACGTTTATTCTTGCATCATCTTCTATCTTTGCACTAGTTTAAATCATTCAAATAGTTTAAGGAAGCATCCACCGCACTTAATTAAGAAAACGTTTAAAGCACCAAAATTTAGAAGAAACCAATTCACCCCCCCCCCCCTCTTGGCTTGTCACCTTGGGCAACAAACTCATATGGTGACATTCCCTGAATAATTAACTTGAACAAATAACTTTCTGGTGATAATAACGGCTTGTCTTGCTGGAATCTACTTCAACTTCGTTTACACACTGCAGAAAACAAAAGAAAAGGGACATGTGCCTATCAAATTATGAGCCACTTGAGGACAGTTTTCTTATTACTTAACAAAAGAGAACAAACATGAAGAGCTTGTAAAAGAGCCACAATCAGCTGATTAGGGGTTTAAAAATCAACTGTAACACCTGGAGTGTTAAAAATATACAGCTGACAGAAATGATCTGTGCAATCAGGCAACGCTTCTTTGGCCCAACCTGCACAGTCAAGATAACATTATGCTGAATCCTTGAGGCTCCCATCTGCAGACCACATTTTCTTCCGGATCACAAACACCATCTCAGTATCTTCTGAATCTGGATTGGCCTCAGCATCCGCCACAGCTACTGATTCCCAGTGCAATGCTGTCAAATACTTTTTTATAAATTTCACAACTGGCTGCTTGTCTCGAATAATTACAAAACCAGTTGGTCTGAGTATACGGTCCATCTCAATGAGAAGGTCCTCAGCACTGCAGCCTTTCTTCTCAAGATCAGAGAAGACGGTCCATGCATGGAGGAGATCATAGGTTCGAGGGTAGGTTGAGAAGGCTTGGCACCTGTCAAGAGTGATGCATAAGTCAGTTGGCAAACACAAAATATGCAAATAGATAAACACATGATATTTTGACTGATGCTGCAAGCAAGATACCGGTGTCTTTCTAATTGAGACAAAAAATCAGGTTGTCTATCCTATATGATCTTTTCCCTCAATCATTTCTATTGAGTACAGCCAAATTGACCAGGGAAAAAATATTTCATACATAATGGAAGAAAAAAGACGACGAAATAGTAAACCTAATGAAGAAAGGATTTTGTACTTACTAATCTTCACATGAAAATTAAATATATATCACTTTCTACTGACATAGGAAGCATATGCGAAAGTAACAAAACACTTCTGCAACTAAAAAGAACCACAACTATTGAGAGATGAATCTTTTAGATAGATGGCCTTCAAAAAGCCAGGGTTGACTGCAAATGTGTTTACCATGAACAGCTTAGGTCAGAAATAACTGTTATAAGATGGTAACCCATTTTAATATTAAATGGTCAAAAAGAAAGGGAGACAAATAAAGATTTGGGTGGACAAGAGACTTCACAAAAACTACTTCAGAGATACGATGCATAAGCTGACCCCAGTAGATGGAGCATAGCTTGATGACCACGATTATGTTCATATCACTTACAAAGTGCTTCTCAAGGGCACGAGAACAATATAATCTCATTACAAAAGAACTAGTAAAAATCTCATACATTTCCGCTCCAAGCATATATGAAAATTTGGAAGTAAAATGAAGGTTCATCCCCAACTCCTCCCCCCCTCTCCCTTCAAAAAAAAAAGAGGAGAGGGGGGGGGGGGGGGGGGGGGGGGAGGTAAAGAAGAAAATAACATATACACACATGCAAAGTTCACCGTCTTGGTACCGGACCTCGTACCGGTGCCATACTAGCACTGTGTCGGTACGGTATGCTATGCGATCATTTCTGCGTACCAAGTGTCAATACGCTATCCATACTGGGTACCGGTGCCGAATCGGTATGGTACGGTATGTCATGTACCACCTGGTTTGGGCCGATATGCCAAACCATGCACACATGCATGCACACACACACTGACACAGATAGAATCTTGGCAAATCTGTTGATAAATTTGAAAGTCCTATCACATCCTTTGCCAAAAAACAAGGATATTGGAACTCTTTTGTCATCACATACTGATGGTCCTAACCTGCCTTGAGTGTGATGTTTCTTTGCCAAAAAGTTAATGGTTGAAGATTTATTTTTCATTATTTTCACAATTGTGTGCCTTGCCCAATTGAACCTAATTATTCAGGCATCCTTGTGCTAGATCTGATTGTCTTTATGATGCATAAGAACAAGCAATTAACAATCAGCTGCAAAAAAGTAGATTAGAGTTGTCTCAAAAAAGATGCACTAATATTAAAATCTAAAACTAACAATAGCCTACCAGTCATGTACAGTCCCTATTAGGCCTCTGTCATAAATTATTTTAAGGGTGTTTGGTCCATCTTCTGGCACAACATTCATCACCCAAACATCCTTGTCCTTGAGAGCAGCTGCAAATGACCCCATATTTGCCTTCATGTCCATCAAGTTTCTTACAGTGTTTGGTTTGATTTTCTGATTCAATAAGCTCCAATATTTGTCAACCCTTCGTCGCCAAATTTCCTACAGCATATTAGAAACTATAAGTTATCAGATTTCCATTTGTCAAAGCATCTATGCTTGCTAATGAACCTATATGGACAACAACAAAGCAGGTACAAAGAAACATGCAACTCAAAGATAGTAAAATACCATGTCTTTTGTAAACATTTCACTGGTATAGTCAAAATCAGCAAGACGGGGAGGAGGAGTAGTTAAGCGAGCAGGCCAAGGAGCCAATCCACTACCCCTAGCTCTATGCATCTCTGTCAAAAACAAGATTTGTTAAGAAACTGAAAATCTTTCTGGAAAGAAGTAAGAAGCTGATTGTAATGGCCAAAAGGTCAATTTCGATAAGAGCCATTGCTTCTTCTCGAACAGAGCTCCTCGTACTTCAGTTATCAAATTTGAAAACTTTTCCAGTATAAGCATCATGTTACAACAAGTAGTAAACTTTATCATACTCTATGGGACATGACAATGGTCATATGAAACCTTTTGGAAGGGAAAGCTCATAGATACACAGGATTCGTTTGAAAATCAAGCCATGACAAAAAAGGAAAACAAAGAAATTTTAACTATGCTTATTTAATTATTATAAAACATATGGTGTCTTGTCATATTTCCTCTCCTAAAGTATCTATATAGAACTGTGGAAAAGTGAAAAATGATTCACAGACTAACTCAAAACAAATGGAAGACAAAATAACTGTTGTCCAGATCCCCCCTATCCTTCCCATACCCTCATTTAGGCTTGTGGCTCTGAGTTCAAGAGCTATAACTGAACATTGATGGACATTATCTTCATGACCCATTTTATTCCTAGTCCCTTGTAATGTCATATTTCTGTTTCAATATATGGAAATCATGCAATTAATGACTGGATTGAATTAATGACGAAGAATATTTGTTATTAGTTAGTTCAAAAATTACTTCTGAAACCTAGTGATGATCTGGTAAGCATTTTAACTCTAATTCCTTACCCTATTTGGTATATTTATTGCAAGTTTAAGTTTTTCTTCAATTTCCAATTCCAGTAATGTATTTGGTGCTCACCAACCATACCAAGTTATTGATTTAAACCAAGGCATCCCACCATAAGAAGTCCCTGGTACTCTTTTATATGACAAGATTACTCTTATTCTCATTTGTTACTATTCTTATTAGAGCAATGCTGAATTAATATGAAGCAGATAAGTAACCCTACGAAATCAGGATTAATGCCCAAAACTGTTTGCTTATAGGGGAACCTGCACACACTAGCACTGATCATTTGGAGTAATTTGTCCTTTTTCATAAGCAAGTTCGCCTGTTGCAAAATACAAATATTCACAAGCAAAACCTACTTGGGTATATGCAAGAAAGGTGCAGCAGTTTTCTTAATATGTATATATGGTTAAGATCATTCTATTTGGTGCCCTCGAAGGAGGAGAGATTTTATGGCTAGGTAACTCAATACTTTAAAGGATGTTAGCATTGACAAATTAATATGTAATGCTAGCAGCAAAGTATTAATTTCTTTAATTCCATTGGTACTGGTAAAGCAAATTTAGTCTTAACACTTTCAATGAGCATGGCCTCTGATGTGCTACATATAAACAGTTATGAAATGCACTGACACTGAAATGCATTATCATGACAAGCTCATAATCAACGGGTAGAAACCTGCAAATAGCGGAGCTAGTGGGATGGGTTAGGTCCAGGTCTTGCTTCAGCCATATCTCTCCCTAATTACCTTGAGTCAACAATCTAGATCTACCTCCAACAGATTCATGTTTGACACAGGTATAGTCTCATCATTTCTTTCTGATGGAAAGTTCTTTATTTATATCTACGCTCTTCTATATTTTATCTTTGACAACATAATAAACCTATGGCTATTTTCGGCATTAACAACACAGTTTTGATTCAACTTTTTCTCAATATTCATCAAGGCACTTCACAAGTCAACATGAATCTTGACAAGATGCATCCTAGTTACAAACTTAAATTCCATAATCAACAAAGGAAATTTCCCTACTTGCCAACTAGTCTTCTAGATTTCATGGCATGCCCCTCCAACAAAGTAGCCTCGACTAGGAATTGGACATTGATAGTTACACAGTTGAGATCAAGTTATTGTGCCCTAGTCCATGAAGCTGACAAAATACGGATGCACTAAGGCTTGTTTGTTGGATTGAGGTTTCACACATTAGTATATGACAAATTTGTTGCCAAGCCAGCTAACTGTCCATGCAATGAACCAAAAGTAAAATCAGGAACTTTGAAGGTTCCTACAACAGATACGCAGAAACGTGAATCTATCATTTCTTACAGAAAATGATCAGATAAAACAACATGCATTATGAATTACTAAATTAAATAATGATCATGTTCATGTAGTTGCATGTGGGAGATATGAAGTTTAAATGCAAAATTTTAATTTACACAACTAAGCACCAAAATTATTAAATCTGATGTTTATAACAATACACAGCACAACCAACTAAATAACCCAGTAAAGAACATTAATTTCAATGCATGGTCATTGACACAATCAGGGTACGCCGAACCATTACCGGTGGCGACCCAGACCGAGTCAGTACCGGTTTGGGCCGTACCGAACAGGTACCAACCCGGTCAGCCGTGGGAGCACGCCCGCGAGGTTCCCAACACGCACAGGCGCGCTGCCCATCACGCGCGAGACGCGTTTCCACGCATTTCTCCGCGCTTCCACGGGTGAGGCCGCACGCACGGGAGCATTTTCCCGCGCAAGACGCGCGCGGCCACGTTCCTTTTGTTTTCTTTTCTTCTTTTCGTTTTCTTTTCTTCTTTTCGTTTTCTTTTCTTCTTTTCGTTTTCTTTTCCTTCTCTTCTTCCTTCTTCCCGAATCTTCTCTTTTCTTCTCCTTTCTTCTCCTCTCTCCTCCTCTCTTCTCCTCTCTTTCCCCCTTTCTCCCGCGAGCAAGGAAGGATGTTTCCCCGCGCGAGGCCTGGTACCGGTACGTCTTCCTCTCTTCTTCTTTTTCTCCTCTTTCTCTTCTTCTTCCTCTTCTTTCTTCCTCTTTCTTCCTCTTCTTTCCTCTTCTTCTTCCCCGCGCGTGCGAGCGCGCTGCCCTGTGCGTACCGGTGGAACCGGTCCGGTTCGCACCTGTATGCAGCAGAAACCGGTCGGTTCCGGATAGGGGCCGGAACCGTTTTACACGGCTGAACCGTACCAGTTGGCCTCAGTACCAGTACGGTACGTGCAGAACCAGCCGGTACGGGCCGATTCAGCATACCATGGATGCAATCCTAGAATTCATCAATGTACTGAAGAAGAATGAAACAAGCATGCAAAGAATTTTGGCAGTCAGGTAAATGTAGTCAAGAAGCTTCTTAAAAATCCCATGGGCTTTTATAGATTCTAGAAGATCACTCCATAAATATCCCATAAGGAAAAGGTACTCACGTTTAGAATAAGGGGTAATACAGGTTTCCATCCGTACACCCCATACTGCATCTGGATCATCATTGGCTCTGCACAAAGGAGGTCGAGTGCCTGGTTCTCTGTTCATATAGCAATCATTTGTTAGAGGTTTGACCCAAATTACAGTCTGGTTTCGTTTAACAGCAATCTTCCAGCACATTCGTTCAACAAAAGCACTCATTTCCCTCCATATTCTAAGATCCTCTTCATCCTGTGCATATGCTTCAGGAGATGAATAAGCAAAGTAGCCTCCAGGCCTAAGCAATCTATCTAACTCAAGCAGAAGAATCCCATCCCTTTGAAGCCAATCAATCCTACAACGAGAACAATGAGCAAGTTCAAAGGATCTGCTAGGGTACGGGAGCCTCTTTGTCCCTAAAACACCAAGGTAAGCAGGAATTCCTCTCTCAAGAGCAAACTGGATCTGGTTTTGATGCACATCATTGGGTGCGAAAGACATTGCTACAATATCAGATGAAAGTAGATAACCCCCAAAGCTTGCAACACCACAGCCAACATCTAGAACTGTCCGGATCCTTCCTTCATTGTTGAGATTATTATTTGGAAAGCCGAGCATCTGTCAATCCAAATCAGGAACCAGATTTGTCAATGTTGAAAGCATGCTCAAAAGGGCAAGTCAAAGACTCCTAACATCAACTTAGCAATAGTACTAGCTTTCCATGAATGGAAAAAATAGAACTAAAATCTATGGAATAACTTTAGACATGTGTTATGATCAAAATAAACTTACATTTGCAATTAATGCTATATACTTATCTGCTCCATAATGAAAATGAGTGCCTCCCCCTGGAAATTTAATTTTTTCTCCCGCATCAACCATCCAGTTTTGATCAGACTTTTCATGTGCAAGGTGTGTATGAGGTATGTTCACTTTCCAAACTTCATCTCGACTTTTTGGCCATTTTATAGGAACCTGTAACGCCAAATTATTGATGCACTCAACTAAAATGCAGATGCCATAAATCTTACAGTGTAACTTTAAACAGGAGACAAGGAAAGCATACACGACAACATTAAGGGAAAAAAAGAAAATATGCTTCTACCTTATAGCCAGGTGGTGAAGGAATCAAACAATTGTAGCGCCTCTCTGGCTGAGGGCAATGCCTTTCATAGTGCTCCATCAAATTCAAATCCAGCTTCAATCTCATCTGATATATAAGATTTCTGTCTAAGCAGGGTATCAACTCAGAATGCCGATCATCACACACCTACACAAGCAGATCATGATTAAAAAAAAAAAAATCAACACAAGTTATAGACAATCTACGATCATGAGCAGATACAGGTAATTCAAAAACACTCACTGGAAAGGTCTTAAGCATGAAATTGTCATCACCACCTTCCTGCCCAAAAATAGACTCATCTGATTTGATATTCCCTCCATTGTTATCGCTAACCCACTTGAATGTTCGTAATTTACTAACCGACTCTATAGTGGTACTGGCATGCTGCTTTCCAGGACCAAAGAAAGATCCATAATATAGAAACAGTAGACCAAGAAAGACCACCATAACCCACATCAAAGTAACCAAATGCCTATTCTGTCCTCCATCACTTCTTCCCCTCATTGTTTTAGGAGCTGAGCCCAAGCTGGCAAACTTTATAAGATAAAAGATTTTGTTATTCAACACCACATGAGCTGTCTTCCACCTTCAATCATAGCGTACCCAATAATGAGCTCACTTCTCACAAGTTCTATCAATTTCCAAGCGGCATAAATCAGATCCAAATTGAAGAAGAAAAAAAATCAACAACAGAAGTTCTTGGATATGATGCTCCGAAAACCAAAGCAAATCTGTGACACAATAGAGCCATGAACCATACATCAGCAATTACCACATTAAGAATACATAACGGGAAAGAAAAACGTAAACTAGATTGAAAATGAATGAAATATGAAATGATTGCTCACATATTTCTGCCAAAGATAGGCCAAAAAAACCAAATACAAAGCAGTACCAGGTAGATCTCTTTGGCAAATCAAGAAAGCAAATTTCACCGATGAGAAAACAGGGAATCCTAAAAGAATTCGAAGAAGCAGCGGAGGAGATGGCAGAGAACCGTGAAAAACTAAACAGTATTCATGTGTGAAAGATGCCTCGACTCATAATGTTAGCGGGGAAAACAGACACCACCTCTTCTGGCGCAAGTTAGCCTGACTCAGGAGGAGCCAAATCCATCAATAACATTAACGGCCGACAGACCATACGTAATAAAAGCCCCTCACGGCAGTAAATTAAAGAAAAGGAGATCGGTCGATAGCGACACACCACGACAAACCGTGTCGGTGGTATTCCCACGAATCCAATAATAAGCAAATAGAAAAATAATCAACAAGTAAATTAAAAAAATTACGAATTCAAGAATTCGTCGAATTCGTTTCTCCCGATTTTAATCTCGAATCCTGATGACTTCACAAATTGGATGGCTTTTAATCGAAACTCACGAGGCAATTCACACACGCAAAAAAAAAAAAAAAAAGAAAGAAATCCAACTTAATACTCGCACAAATAGCAGAACCATCCGAACCCGCCGGAACTTCAATCAAATCAGTGAAGAAGCGAGGAAATTTTGTACCACGAGGAGAAACCAATCGAATCCAAGCTGTATTGCTTGCAAAACAAGCAGACTCGTCACTGCCCGGTGGCAGTTATTCAATCAAATCCGTGAAAAAAAATGAGGAATTTTTAACCGGGCAGGACAAACCGATCGAATTCCACTGGTCGATTGAAAAGAAAGAAAGATGGGGAACTTACTGGTTCCAACGCTGGGGATGCGGATCGGAATCTCGATTTCCAATAAGACGAGATGAAAACAAAGAACCCTAGATTTTGAGAGGATTTGTAAAGCGAGAGTGGGGAGAGGGAGCGGAAGCAGAAGGGAAGTGACGAAGAGAAGAGAATGTAGATCTGGTAGCGTTAAATAGATACTTCTTGTTATTATTATTACTATTATTACTATATTATGTCCGAGGATCCATACACTACTATATTTTTATTTCTTTATCCCGAAATAGAAATAATAAATAAGTTCTGAGAAGAAGTGCTCATTTAATTATCTAGTACCTACTGGGTACTACTTAGAGCTTAAATTTTTTTTCAAAAGTTATGCTTCAATTCTATATCAGCAAAATCAAAGCGAAGGAATTAATGCTGATTTCTTTGTGGCTGACCATGCTTTTTTTTATATTTGATCCTAAGACGATGCACCGACGATAGAGCATATTTGGATGACCATGCGTGAGCCTTTAACTTTCATGGTCCCACGTTTGAGGACGAGGGGTCCGGGAATTCATTAATGCTAGTTAATCAAGTCTGATCGATTGAGGAAACGAACAACGATATATCATTTCATTCATATCTCAAGGTGCGAATAATCAATTCACGGTGTTTACGGAGCGTGCAGGCAAATCAAATCAGTTTGCCACCTCTGATGCTTTTTTTTTTCTTTTCATATGCCCATGCCCACAAATTTTAAAATAAATTATATTTTTTTAAAAAATAGATAAATTATATTTATATTCAATAATTTTTTAAAAAAATTATACTAAAATTTATTTTTATCCAATATTTTAATTTATGACAGAATATTAATTAAATCATCAACTTTAAATAAAATCTAAATGTCTCATCAAAAAATATTTCAAAAATAATTTTATGCCATATAACAGCCATCAAAAAATATAAATAAATAAATAAATAAATATATATATATATATATATATATATATTCTTCTTTTGGCTTAAAAATAATTTTAACTTTTTATATGAGATAAACAATTTTAATAGCATCGTTAATTTAATTGGATATAAACATAAATATTATAAATTAATAAGTATATATATGTAATAAATATAAAATGAGAGGTTTTAAGTACTATTTTGTTGGTGGTGTAACGGTGTTCCGAAGACGGGTTAAAAATGGAAGCTACATCAGTTGGCACAATTTCTTTCGAGCGTGCAGTTTCGGGTTGAAGCAAAACAATGAATCCATTGCTGCCCGCGATAAGCTCGCAACCAAAATTTCAGCGCCACATTCAAAGGGCTGAAGAGCAAAAACAATTTACAAAACTATCTTTTTCCATTGCGATTATTTTAAAAAAAAAAAAAAGCTTCTCAGCGCGCACCCACGTGAACCCATCAGTATACAACAAGAATCCCTGATTGGGAGGAAGTGGATTAGTTGGAGGAAGAACCACTCTCGTGACACCTGTCATTCTCACCGTCATAATTCTCAGCCCATATAAAGCTTACAATTTACAATACGGAAGACAGCGTTATTCTTTCCGCTCACTATAGTGTATTTAGGGTTTTAGGCCCTGTATAGAGAGCTTTTGGAGGACCAAAAAGCACTTTCTGTCCCTCTAAAAATATTTTTAGATAAAAAATAGTATTTGGTAAAATTTTTGGAAAGCTGTTTCAAAGCTTAAAACAGATTTTGAAGAGAAGCTTCAATTTGGAGCTTTCCGAAAATGCTGTTTTCAGTTTTATCGGTAATCTGTCTTTTGGACGAAAATACCCTCATTTAAATCTCACTTTTTTCTCCAAAACCCTCATCCCACCTTTTACTCTCTCACCCATCCTCTCCCTCTCCCTCTCTATCTTCTTCTTCCTCTCAATGCCGCCGCCTCTATTCCTTCTTTTTTCTTTTTTTTTTTTGTTTTGGGAGATCGTGGCTGCCCACGGTGGCAGCTACCATGCCAGCCACCACCCATGGCCGGCGACTCTTCTATATTTCAATGAAATAAAATAATAAATAAATAACTAAATAACTAAATAAAATAAATAAAAAGAAAAATAATGAGTGAGTGGTAAATAATCTGATCTAAATAAATAAATAAATAAATAAAAATATTAGTAATTATTTAACCAATTTTATCACCTAGTTAGAAAATTTGTTAGAAAGATAAATGGTCATTAAAAGGATGAAAAATTAATTTACACTAATAACTATAATATTTTATATATTTATTATTGTATTATACTATAAATATAATATTATATTACATTATATCATAATACATTGATATGTTATGTTAAATAATTTAATACTATATTAAATTATTATTCTATAATACATAATGTTATAGTACTATATTATAATAATATTATATTACATTACACTAATATTATATTATATCATATATTTATGTATTAATACGTATTATATTTTATTATTCTCTGTTGTATAATACTGGTAATGTCCTTTACGGTCATTTTGTCACACAAAAGTACTTTCTCAGTTTGTTTATCAAATACATGTTAAAGTGCCACAGCACTTTAGAAATATAGTTACCAAACAGCAAACAGCTTTTTATAAACGCTCTGCTTCAGACAGCTCTACTTCCAACAGCTCTACTTCCAAAAGCTCTATTACTAACAGCTCTAATTAGTTTCACATCAATTATGAGAACCAGTATTGCAGCCTTTGGAGGCGGTTGCCTGCCCAATAGCTAGCTGGCATGATTAGCAAGGCTGTTACGGCCGTTCACTCCCTCCCTCCTTCCTCCTCCACCTTTCTTTCGTTCTCCTCTTCCTCCCAACTTTTCTTTCTTGTCTTTTTTCTCTCTCTCTCTTCTCCTAGTTGACCTCATAGCTACTCAAATTTGTACCCATCAAAAATCAGAGCCGTGTCGGGCACCACCGGAGCCGAGGTAACACTCTGGACTCCCTTCATGTGCCATCTTCTTCTTCTCATGATCGAGATCCACGGCCATCGGCTGAAAATCGATCGGCATGAGGATCCTACTTTTACCTCAGTTTTGGCTGAGCTTCTCTTCTTCTTTTCGGCCACTGACGCTGCCACCTTTGGGCGTCGGACCTCCGATAAAGGCCACAACCTCCTTGCTCTCCTCCACGATAGAGCTATGGTCCGCAGTCGGCGGCCAATGGCCGGAAGTCAAGGAGAGTCTGATTCCCTTGTTTTCGGACCTTTTCTTTGGTTTTCCTTGCCTGCCGACCTCCACCACTGGCCGTCACCACTGCCACCTCGCCGAACCACCTGACCACACCCACCAACCGTCCTCTCTCCCTCTTCTGTTTTGCCGAGAAAGAAGAAAGAAAGAAGAAGAAGAGGAGGAGGAGAGAGAGAGAATCATCTCTCTTTCTCTCTCTTATTCCACTCTCTTCTCCATTTTCTCTCTCCACTTTTTCTCTCTATTTTCTCTCTCTAGAATGTCCAAGGAACTTAGTATCGGGTCATGTCGACCTAATCTACAAACCCAAGTTGACCTTTATAAAGGGTTTGGTTCTGCCCTAGTGCCCGAGCTGCCTACTAAACTGATTACCCTGGCTCTATTGAATGTTTTTAAACCTTGTTGGTTAACTTTAGCCCTGATTGAGGCCATGTCCTATGATTTGTTGATCGAGTCGCTTGGGCCTAAACCACTTGGAACGACCGAACACTGTCGTCCGACCAACTATCTCCTTTCTTATTTCGAATGGAGATTAATCCGCTTTTTATGTTGCTAATAAGGTTAACTAAATCGCCCAATAAAGTTTGACAGCTTAAGACAAAAGAGGTAAGTAAATCTTATACTCCTTACTAGTTTTCAAAATATAAGTAGATCTTGCACTCTTTATGATCATGTCTTTCATGCATAAAATCTAGTTGAAAAGTATCATGCTTTCTTTAAAATTATAGATTAGCATATATGTTATGAAAATCATGCTTTATTATAAAAAAGAGTTTCATTAATATTTTAATGAAAATAGCTTTATTATGAATCTGATCATGTTATTTAGTATTATTGATTTATTTATGTATATCTTTTTCTTAAAAGATATACGTTTTCTAAAGGCTCTCAGATAGCAATATCCGCCTCTAGAAATGGAGGCTAATCAACACCCTGGAGCTAGCATCCAACGAAAATTGTTATTTTCCAATGGGTTAAGTTGGCAACGAATATGAACTATGAAATCTTGTCGACTACGAAGACGACTCTGTCACAGATTATAGTGACTATAGCACAAATATATGTGAGTAATATTTTGAAATTCCTGATAGAATTACATGATATGAAAAATAATTTACGAATTTATTTATGAAAGATGAATAATTTGTTCATGCATGATTTGCTTTATGATCTGTTTTTAATATACTCTGTCATGAAATGATTATTTTGGAATATCTGTTATTTTTCTTAAATAATGTATTGGTACGAAAAACTTATGCTTGATCTAGTAAGGTATCGAAATATTTACTTACTAAGCTGTGTCGCTCATATACCTCTATTTTTATTTTTCTCTCTCCAGACAAATAGGAACAGTATGGATGGAAGATGGTTCAGGCGTGGAGTTCATGCTAGCAAGTTTGATAATTTTGTAGAAGAATTTTAGTATTTAAATTGACTACGAATTTATAGTTAATAATTTTCTAAATATTGAGGATTATAGGTTTGGTATTTATATTTGGATTTAGAAGCTTTGAACCAATATTAGTTTTTATTTAATAAATAATAAAATTGGATTTCTATTTATTCTATTATATTTGGGATGGATTTGAAAACTAAATAAAATGTTTGGCTTCGTGTGATCGTAGGCCGTACCCCTTGGTAGCACGGCCATGTCACACGGCGGATCTAAGGTACGATAAATCATGCTCCGAATCTAGGTTGTGGCATATGTAGAACTAAAAAATCTAAAAAATATCTTTCAGTGAGCCTCCTGAGTTATTACACACTACTTGCTGTTCCGAACAAAATTGGAATATAAAGACAAGCTTGGAGCATGAAAAATAGGTAGCACAAAAAAAAAAAAAGAAGAAACAAGAGTGTGTATCAGTAGTTCAATGCTCGGTCCACCATGGCATACTTCAATCAAAGTTCATATAGTAAATATGCAGGCCTCATTCTATAGATTTTGATAAGAAAATGAAACAAGTGGGAATATCGGTATTTTAATTTGATACTCAATACTGCTAGTATTCAGTACAGAATTCGACAAGACATTTTCCAATTGATAGCAATGGATTCGTTGGTCCACTTTAGCATAATTCAATCATAGTTCTTGCATCAACCTCAGCTGGAATACTAAAAATGGATGTCTTCCAAACATAAAAGATACACTGTCCCAATTCTGCAAATTTAGAGAGGAAAGAGAGATGAGTGGGCAATATGTTATTATTCAGTAGAGAAATACAAAGGAATATTTTCCAATTTATACCTTTTGGTTGATCGATCTACCTTTGGATACTTAAATCTATAGCCTATTTCAAAAACAGGCGGTCAAGAAATCAAATTAATCATAGCCAAGTTTGTTTTTGGTGATCGGATTTGACCATAACATTATATTAGCTCAGCCTATCAGGAATAAGATTCAAATTTCTCACCACTTTGCTAAGAATTTTTCCTTCATCCAATTTCCCCTTTCATCTTCTTCTTCTCTTCTCCCTCCTTCGTTGCTTCGCCGCTCAGCCAATCTTTTATTTGCTCCTCCTATGGGCTGAAGTTGCTGAAGTACAGCAAATTTGCTCGGATCATGCTTGATTTGTAGGTGGAATTCTGCGATGATTTTTTAGAATTTCATTTCTTGCTAGGTTTTTATTCATTCATTTAGTTTTCTTTTTCTTTTTGTTTCTTCGTACAGTGTCTTGATTGTTTGAATTCCTTTCTTAGGCCCTGTTTGGGGGAGCTTTTGGAGGGCCAGAAAGCACTTTTTGGCCCTCCAAAAGTACTTTTAAATGAAAAACTGTGTTTGGTAAATTTTTCAAAAAGCTATTTCAGCTTTTGCGGGAAGCTGAAAACAACTTTTGGGAGGAAGCTCCAATTTGGAGCTTTTGGGAGGAAGCTGTTTCAGCTTTTTCGGAAAGCTGTATTTTTGACAAAAATGCCTATATTAAAATAACATAATTACATAATTTGTCCCTTTATAAACCTAAAAATCTGTTGGAGCCAAGAACCCTAGCCGTCAGACTCCCTTCCATAAGAAAAGATATTTTTCTTTTCAACTTTTGTATGCATCTCTTGAACCACATTTTAGAAGAAAAAAATTTTAATCCTTTTCTATACCTTCCAAAATCAATCTATTGTTTTTTTTTATCAACCTCGCGGCCCACGCTTATGTTATATTATGAAAAATTAATTTATACTAATAATTATAATATTTTATACTTTTATTATTGTATTATACTATAAATATAATATATATTACATTATATCATAATACATTAATATGTTATGTTAAATAATTTAATATTATGTTATATTACCAAATATTAATTTACTCTAATATATATTACTATTATGCTATATTAACATAATATTATTTTATATTACAATAATATTATACTATATCGTATATTTATGTATTAATTTATGTTATGTTTTATTATGTTCTGTTGTATAATACTATGCAATGTCCTTTATAGTAATTTTGTCATATAAAAGTACTTACTCAGTTTGTTTACCAAACACAAAACAAAGTACCACAGCACTTTACGAATGCAGTTACCAAACAGCAAACAGCTTTTTATAACAGCTCTACTTCAGACAGCTCTACTTCCAACAGCTCTACTGTCAACAGCTCCCCAAACAGAGCCTTAGTCCCCTTTGGTTTCTACCCTCTTTTTAAGTGCGTAGTTTCCTATGATTATGCTTTGATCTAATTTTTTTTATAAAAAAAAATGGTACCTTTAATTGGGTTATCTTTTTCTTTCCCAATATTTATGGGTTAGTCAAAATTCTAATAGCTGAAGAAATTCTGTTCTTCTCTACATCCTACCTCGTCAAACATATTATCCCCTCTGGAGTTTGTAATTTACTTCTTCTTACTATGCGAACAATGATCAAAAAATATCAACATGATTTTCAACATGTAAGTACAATACAATTCATGAACTATTAATTTTGGCAACTTCGACTAAATAAGTAAAATAGTTGCCCATAGAAATCATGTTTAATTAATAAATAATAACAAAACATCAAAATAGTTATATAGTTTCAAGACAGTACAGTGGAAACATGAGATAAGGAACACATAAATGGGTTTTAGACAAGAATGGTTTGACGATACCATTAAGGGTTTATTTGGATATTTCTAAAGAATTGGTCTAAAAAACCTATAGAAATTGAGCTTGTTAACTTACCTAGTCCACATCTTCTGGGGCCCTGCCAAATCCTAGCCTTTCGACTGTAGAAGAAAAAAAAAAGACCTAGAAAGATTTTTTTTTTTCTTCCTATAGAATGTGGGCTGGAAGGTGTTTAGTTGATAAAGCTATGCTTAAATGGGCAGCTTAATCTATGAATCCTATAGAATTTTCGACCTAATCCTATAAGAATAACTAAATAGATCCTAAAATTGTTAAAAAAATACTCTTTTTATATTCCATATCACTTACATGACTATCGTTTTCATCCCATAAAATATTAAATATCTTGTTTAATCACAATAATAGAGGATTTCGAAAGATTATAAACATTCGTATCAGGACAGCATGTCTTTTCTTTTCTTCCTATAAGATTCAGACTAGCCCACTTCGAAGTTATTCTTAAGTATTGATGAATATAGGCTCATTCTAGTATGTAATCCATAAATTTAATAGGATTTTCAGCCCAAAATGAGGACCAACGTTTCACAAATCAGGAGTAAACGGTTGGGGCATTCTTTTTAGCCCAAACATCTTGATGGAAATTTGGCCCGTTCTTACACAAATCTCAAAGCTACATCTTACTTTCAAATCACGCATCATGCCATTCTGATGGCCTCTCCTCGGGATTGCCGCCTTGGTTCGCCAAAACCCTAACAAAATCCTCTCCGTCTTCTTCTCTCCTTCCTCAGCAACCCACGATTCTGTAGGTCGGGAAAGATTTCAGGAAAGAGGTCATACGGAGAGCATCTCTTAGGGGTTTTCCGTTAGCTCCGTTTCTCATGGCCCAATTCAACGTAAGCTCATAGATAATTACGGATTCTGATTGTCGTTTGCTCTTATATACGTTTTCTTTTTTTTTTTTTGAATGGTTATGATCTGATTCATGGTTTTTTTCTGGGCTAATGGACCGATATATTTGAATCAGTAACAGGTGATTTTTTTTTCAAAGAATTGCTTCGGTGTTCTGAAGATTTTTTTAATAAAAAATTGCTCCTTTTTCGTTTTCTTGTTTGGGGTGTTGGAGAGAGTGATTTCCGAATAATTGTTGTGCTTAGTCCACTTTAGTGAATAAATATCAATTTACCTCTATTTGATAAAAAATGGACCGATTTAGTTTGAATTCACTTTATTTTTCCCTATAATTTTCTTGCATTCATAATTCTATCCTTTTGGGTGAGGAATTTTGTCACGAAAGGTATAAATCTTGTGTCATTTCTTGTCCTCTTTTCCACTACAGTCGTGCTTTGAGGAAGTATGCTGGCAAATAACTTTACATCTTGTTTGATTGGAATTGGTGATATGGGGCATATGGTATTCACACAACACACCATGGGCGATGTTAATTGCTTTCGTGGATCATTCGCATACTATTCAAACCATTGTTACAGTTCCAAATCTTGCCCATGGATGAGAGCATCCGCGGTTCACCTAGATTATGTGAACAAGCTCGAGCATAAGCGTGACCCTTGTTTGCATCATGACAGTGTCAATTCTTCCCAGGCTGCTCATTATAGGTCAGAGCAAAGAGGTAGTTCTTTAGATGTGGTTAATGGAAGTAGCAAGGTCATTTATAATGCTGAAAAGGCGATGATATCCACACACGCTAGACCTGTGCAGCTATCGAATTCTAATGCAAATGCCCTAACTCTTGATGGGTACTATGTGGAACATGATGAGGTGTCCAACAATGATGTTCTTCGTAATTTCTGTGCAAATGGGAAGCTCGTTGAATCCTGCAACCTGATTAATGTCATGGCACGATTGGGTCAGGTCCCTGACTTCCCTTGTTGCATTAACATTATCCGGGGATTAGTCAATGCTGATAAAATGGAAAAGGCCACTCGCGTTCTTGAGGTGATGGTTATGTCTGGGGGGGTCCCGGATGTCATCACCTACAATAAATTGGTTGGAGGTCTCTGTAAAAGAGGACAACTAAGTTCTGCAATTAGAATTGTACAAGATATGAGTTTCAGTGGTTGCCCTCCTGACGTGATCACATTTAACACTTTATTCCGGTCCATGTTTGACCAGTGTAAGTATGATGAGGCAGTTTGGTTTTGGAAAGATCAGTTAAATAAAGGCTGCCCTCCTTATCTAATCTCTTACACGGTACTTCTTGAACTCATATGCAAGCACTGTGGTATTCGACGGGCTATGGAGGTTCTGGATGATTTAGCTTTTGAGGGATGTCATCCTGATCTTGTGACTTATAACTCTCTCATCAATTTGATATGTAAGGGAGGGAAGTGTGAGGATGCAGCAACAGTTTTTGTTGATCTTCTGGCACATGGCTTGGAACCAAATGCGGTCACATATAATACCTTACTTCACTGTCTCTGCAGCAAGGGAAAGTGGGCTGAGGCTGATGATGTACTTGCAATCATGAACCAGGCTTCTTATCCTCCTACTGTAGTTACCTACAATATCTTGATCAACAGTTTGTGTAAATACCAGCTTTTGGATCGGGCAATTGATGTCTTGCATAGAATGGTAAGTGAAGAATGTTCTCCGGATATAGTCACTTACAACACTCTCCTGGCAGCTATGTGTAAGAAGGACATGACAAAGGAGGCTGTGGATATACTTCACTATATGAGGGACAGTGGATTCTCTTTGGTTGTCATAACATATAATACTGTAATAGATAGATTAGCAAAGATGGGTGATATTAAGAAGGCAATGATTCTGTTTGATGAGATGGTCAATGATGGCATTACTCCTGACGACATCACTTATGGTTCATTGGTCATGGGTTTTTGCAAGGAAGATATGGTGGAGCAGGCACTTGAGATGTTGCAGGAGATGATTAATATCAACTGCAGAATAAGAGGCAGTACGTTTACCCTTGTGATACAGACGTTATGTAGAAATGGCAAGGTCGATGCTGCTATTGAAGTTTTAGATATGATGATATCAAGATGTAGCAAGCCCAACAAAGCAATCTATGCATCGCTGGTAAAAGGAGTGGCTGCCTCTGGCATGACAGAAGAGGCTACCAAACTGCGTAAGAAGTTGATCGAGTACAAGATCCTTAAGGAAGACTCTTGAGTTGGTAGAATTGGGACTGTGGAGATGCAAATCTCCGCTGATTTGAGCTGCTGCTGCTCTGGGTCTACTGCACTTTTGATTCTGAATGCTGCAACGGGTTGCTATGTATCTTCTGTTTCAAGAGGTAATAGACTTTATCTTCTTCAATTATATTTGTTACTTGCTGGAACTTGGTTTCAAGCTTCAATGTTTCCTAAATTTGTCAGTTATTAGTCAGTTAAGATAATCTTTTACCCCCGTAGTCATGATAGCCATTTTCTGATCAAAGACATTGATAGATCACTTGATCTGCACTTGTAATTTTCTTTCTGAGTTTGTAATTTAAACATTCAATGCTCATTGCCCTATAATATCTTGAACTTTTCATTGAGTTCTATAACTTATTATTGTCTTGGTATGCAATGGTTTTTTTTATTCCAACCTTCTCTTTAAATTTTAGCTGTTTTGCATATATAACTAAATTCCTCTCCAACATGTATGGGAATATTGAAATTACAATAGTGAGCGACAGTGGATTATTGAAAGAGAATGTTGGATAATCAAATATTATAGTAACATAAATGTTCCTTTCAAATAGAGCGGAGATGAAGTTTTATGTAGTTAAAATGTGCTTGTAGCTCAATCCATTTAATATTATTCATGACTTGCTGATGTCAGGGTGTATATTTGAATCATGGACCTATCTATTGGAAGGCCCTTTCATATGGAGGTTTGACATAATGAGGAGGGGAAACACTGCAAGAACTTTGTTCGACTTTCTTTATTTAGAACTGCTGACATTTTGCTATGCAAATCAGAGGTTGCAATATCATGTTTTCTATTTTAATATAGTCTTAAGTTATCAGCGCAGCAAGTTTCCTTCTCTAGAGTTTTTCTTGCTTTACTTTAATTGTCACATGTATTATGTTCAAAATCTTGCAGATTCGGGTTCCTAGGGAACACATTATGTGTACTCTTGAAATTACTCTTAGTGCTAGGTTCTGACGTATGGAAATGTGATTATTGTAGGACAAGCTACTTCATATGTCGAACATTAAACACCCTGAAAGTCTGATGCATATTATTAATTTTCTTCACAATTAAAGTAATTTGTTATTGTATGTGACTTAATAAGTCACATGCACCTTCTTCATTTTCTGCTCTCTGTTCTCTTGTACAATATTTGCTATGGCAAGCTTTGTGGCCAAGTCATTTATGTACTTTTGGAACCAGAGGGCAAGCAAGCTTATACATCTTTTACTCAATTGTACATTTGGAATGGCTTGCTCTTGCATGCTTTATGGAGGTTTCGGGTCCATTGTATGGTTGAAGACTAATATGTCATCAGCATGTGGAATATTAGCTAGGCTGGTTATAAACTACTGTTTTGGATGGGCTATAAGGTAAACAGATCCTATAGGCATTGGAACTGAAAGTTTCTTCAAGTATAATCTTCATTTTTAAAGATTTTGCATGTATTCCTTCCACACGCAACAAGATGACTGTCTCAGCCCATCATATAACCTTCTCTTGATTGGCAGGTAGTAAGCGCGATTCTCAAAATTGGTTCTCTTTTGAGAAGCTAAAGCTGATTCATGACTCATGAGTGCATAGGAGTATTTAGAATTGCAATCGGCCTTAACCCTTTTTCTGTGAGACTTTCTGATGCCAAGAAGTAGCTCAGGTAACGAGAACTTCTGGCTTATCAATCCTTTGAGAAAAATTCCTCTATCGAGCTTATCTGGACGCTCTTCGCCTGCAATAAATGGCTCCATTCTATTTTGCTTGCCTGAAAATGGATTTCGATTCACATACATTTGATTGCGGTACACCAGTCTCTTTGGTATCCCTGTGTTTTCTAACTATGTTTAAGGCCTACGTACTGCTCACTCCAAGCTGCAATAGTGCATCCAAACAGCTGAAATTTGTGAGAGTGCACCTTAGGGGATGCATCATCATATAAGCAACTGCGAGCAGGGATCAGAAACGTTTTGAGACCTGAACTTGTGAATATATCATCCATCTATGAAGATTGAAGAATATATATATTTCTTGAATGCAGATATTAGATGAACTTTGTAGGCAAAAGAGTTTCATCAACTTGTTGAGATTTGGTTCTGCTTCCTTTTCAATTTTAAGAAACGAAACATGGGAATCAATTTTCTATAGCTGCTTCCTGTTAATGAAGCTTGACCATTGTTTTGAGGCTCTTAGACGGTACGTTGTTATAAATAATAGTTTATTCTTATCGCTGTCTGGTTGAGAATCTAGACCTCATTGTTTATTCTTTGCGGTAAATCATGTATCTGAGTGTTTTATGAAAAATTGGAGGGTTACCAAAAAAAAAATGGTGGATTCTCATTTTTCTCTAGTTCTCTTCTCCAGTCCCTTTTCTTCCAATGCCCCCGTCTACCAGCAAGATCTTCCAACTTTGTATACAGGAAAGAAAAATCTTGGACCCTTGGATGAGAAAACCATTAGTTCATCACCAAGATGGGAGTAGGGGCGGGGGGGAATATTTTTCGCTGGGGATAATTGAAGGAATAGCTTTTAGATCAGGGGGATGTGTTCTTGGGATTTTTTTTTTTTTTTTGTGAATTTTTGTGCCGTCCGAGCAATAATCATAAAAGAGGGAAACCCATAAGGATGGAGGGTTACCAAAGAGAGCCTTTTGACAGGTTTCTACTATTATGGAAGAATTAGGCTCCTCATATCTTGCCTTCCTCATCGTATAGGTATAAATTGCTATACCTTTCCTTCCCCAACTGATAGCCATCCAAACATTTTTTTTCCCCCCAAAATTATCCAAACAATGTTTTAATATGCGCTTGCTGGATATTGTTTTAACATAATATAGCCAACAATTAAATATATAAAACCAGGACATGCAAGACGACAACATTATAGCATCTTTTTGAAAAATCTACCCGTGAAACTTATTTTATAAAGATAAAATGCAAAAATCTGGCAACCAAACTGCCCAAAATGTATCTGAGATATGAAATAGAGCAATCTCTCTCTAATAGCTGGAGATGCTTGTTATGCCAGCACCTGATCAACAAACAAATGTTCTAACATACATGCCATGCTTCTGAATTTCCACCAAAATTTGGAATAACAAAAACAACTTTGTACAACAGACGTTGCACATTTTCTGTCACATTATCTAGTTGGATAGCGAACTGCAACATTTTCAATATAAAAAAGCATCGGTGACACACTAAACTTTGAGCCCAATAAAAAGATGATGGTCTTTCTCCTTGTCCATCTAAACAGGCATAGCCGATCCCAATAGCCCGCCAATGATTCCGTATCAACACTCATAATAAAAAACATCTCATAACTCATGTCCCTCGAAACAGTGGGATATGCTAAATGGGAACATTTACAACAGCCATGTTAGATGCATAAACTGCTAGCTTCTCTTGGCACACAAAAAGGAATCCCTGATCAAAGTCTCCCAGTGCTTGAAAAGCCTACAAAATTGAAATAACGCTGGAGATTCTCAAAATCCACTTAAGAGGACTTGAGCTTAGCTGTTGCTGAAGCGTGGTGGGAAAGGGTCCTATGACCCACAAAGACCAGAAAAACTCCAAGGAACCCAAGAACCTTCAAAGTAGTGAAGAGATCCAACTGTTCCATAAAAGAGAAGCTTCAGTATAATATGCATGGATCAAAAAATATGACCACAACTGATAGAAGAGATATAACAGACCTTCAGCCAGAAAAGCACATAAAGTAACAATGCAGCTGCAATGCCAGCATGAAAGAGAGTGGAGAATGCAGCTGGTACTGCCGAGGAAGGGAAGCTCTTCAGGTTTACTCCTAAGCGCATCAGCTGTGAAAAATGCATAGAGTCAATTACAACATAACCATGTGAAACAGTTTACTTTTTGGAAACAATTAAGAAGAATACACCTTTCTAATTCAAGTTTGAGCTAAAATATGTTATAAGCAAGGATGGAAATATGATGTACATAAATCTGATTCTCACATAATTCAATCAACAAAAACCTTTGGACCTAAACTCTGAAAGACTTTCAAAACTGAAGAACACAAATAATTTTGATTTCTCCATACTTCAAGTGCACAATAGGAAAAGAAATTTGGTTTTTATAGAGAAAAATTAGTTTCTCTGAGCATCTTTAGATATAATGCTAGAGAGAGAATTCAAGTTAAAAGGCACCACAAGAATCCCAATACAAGATGTAAGCTACCATAAGTAGGTGAAATGCACCAGTTTAAAAACAAAATATTTAACTCACCCCTATCAAAAATCCTACAAATGGTAGAAGAGTAATAGCCAAAAATGCAAGAGAGAGCTCCTTTGGTGGTCTCCTCTCTGCTGACCGGAAGATGTGAGCTATCTCTTGGTTCGGTCCAAATCTTGAGTATGGGTCGACAGGAAGCGGAGGAGGACGTGCTGCCTTTTCTGGTGGTTCTGGTAAATCTAACTCAATATGACCAAGGGCTTGTAGAAAAGAATTCTCCTGCATAATCACAAAAACTTTGTAAGGGCCAGCATCAATAAGTAAAGTTCGTTAAAGAAGCAAGAAGAGCACTACCATTGCTGCATCACCAACTGTAAGTTCAATTTCATATTTTCCAGAAAGATAATAAATTTTTTCCACCAGACCAAGGAAGTCCTACAAAAAAGTTGAAGCATATAAAATATTAGACATCTGAATTTTGCAACAGCCACGCACATTGCAATAACATCATATATAGTCTGCATAGGTATACAACGGAATGCAAGACGAAATAGTGCCACTATAAGCATGCACCGCCATTTAGGATGTGCATGGTTGGCATCTAGGATGGTACTTGGACACCCGCATCCAGCTCCAAAAACATGTCGGATACGTATTAGATACCTGGTAACTTCTGAAGTTCTTTCGTAGCCACTTTAGAGATTGGAAGAGAGTTGAACTATTCTATTTGAACTCTTCCAACAATTGAGTTTAATCCGTTATTTTGATATTAAAAGTGAGTATTTGTTCTTTTTCTGAGATTTGTTAAGAATATAGGTAGTGAAACAACTTTGCAAAATATTATTTTTCTGATATCCTTAAGTAATTGGGAGCTTTGAATGAGAAACATGTATACTCAAGGAGCTTAACAAATAATATCCTTTTAACACCTTTTTAGTATTTAAATATAAGGTTTAAAGGTATAAATATATGATTTAGTTAAATTTATATGTCATCCTAATATCTCTCTTTTTCCCTCTCGCCAAGTCAAATACTGACTTATGTGTCCGAATATGATTCTTGTGTACATGTACAGGCAACACTGTCAACAACTAGCACTAATCTCTGGAATAGTGTGAAACAGATGGGCGTTTAGTGCAGTACAAGGATAAGCCTCTTACATGTAGCCACATCCACATGCATGTGACGGGCATTTGCAGGCACAGTATCTTCCAGTATGAAATCATGCTGTCCGACTTAATAAATGTAGAAAAGTAGAAATTATTTACTCTAGTCTTTCAAGTCATTGGTACACATTCATGCATCTGCCGGCTCAGTCATAAAGCAACATTCTACAGCAAGTGTGGTTAGATTTTATCCACGCATTTTCAAAATATTCAGGCCTACCTAACTTACACAGCATATATATGCTTCAGTACCATTTTGTCCTCTTTCACCGACATCGAACATAATAGATTTGCCTGCTACCATCCTCAACTCTATATTTTGACATATAACCTGCTTAAGTTGTTTTAGGACTTATAATTTATAAAATTTATGCTTGTAATAGAACACACATTTATGAAACTATAAACAAATATTGATGTATCAGCTTTTAGTATTACTGAATGACTATTGTAAAAAGAAGTCATGTAATATGATAAAATATTTATGATATAATACTACAATTTTGTCTATAATATAGACACTCTTTATATCTCTACTACTGAATTTTGTTTTTCCTAGTCTCAGCCTGACCATCCGAACAAAACAAGTAAATGAAAGCCTAGCATTTTGGCCTGACACTGGACCAAGATGTTTCCCAAATCTAATGCTTAGTAGTAAGCTTCTTATTTATTTGCTGATGCCCTTTTGCAGCAGTAATCTTATTATCAAATTTACACTTGTCTAAAAAAGGATTTCTACATAATCATTAAAATTAGCGCAGTATCCTTCTAGTAAGAACCAGTCAGAACACTAATCCAAGCAAGCTTAATCTCATCAAGTTCATTTCAGAACCACACACAATTGTCATAGAGCAGCACTTATACCAAAACTTCAACACACTTAAATTTAAACTTGAAAGTAAAGTCTGATGCTAGAAAGTTCTTTGACATCAATAAGTTGCCACCACAGAATAAAAAAGAAAGTATGTAAAAGAATTTACGGTGACAGAAATTTTACCAAAACTATTTTAAACTGTCTTGCAGAACTCTCCATTACAAAGATATGCTCAACATTGGTTTCATGTCTCAGTTTGAGAAACACCTGTAATCAATTGTCTTTCTATCAAATAAAACCAAAAAATAGTACTACCAGACATGTCATTAGAGTTAGCCTAAGAACCTGGTGTGGCTTAAAATGGTGCCCAAGAGGAGTGGTTAGATGGAAAGACAGGTGTAACTTCTGTAGATGGTTTGCTGCTAGTGAAAGTGTGCTGTCTCTTGATAAATCTAATCTGCAAAATCAATGATAAAAATGAGATAGCAATATGAGTGAATTAATAACACCCTTCTGTAACATGTCTCAAGTCCGCAAGAGACAATGGGGGGGGTGGGGGGGATTGGCGGTGGGAAGAGGAGGGGGAGAGGGGCGGCAGGCCTGATCTTGGCAGGATTAAAAAAGGCCTCCAGAGGTCTTTTTTCTAATCCAACAGCGATCAAGCTCCATGACCCCCTAGCCTCTCTCATGCTCAGGCTCCCTCCCTCTCTCCCCTTCCAAATGCTCTCTTCCCTGCAGATCCCACCAGATCCGGTGGAACTTACCAAAGAGGGCCTCAATATAACAAACATCCTGTCTTTAAATGAATTTAAGATATAAATTGAGACCTCTATGTTGTTAAATTAAGTACTATCTTCTCAACACTGTAAGGAATGTTCAGGAAGAATAACACTGTACACTCAACACCAAGAGATTTATAGAAGCCAAGCACGTGTACAGGAAAAATATTAAAGGCTTACTTTTGCAATGTCTCCGAATTTCCAGGATCACTATCAAAAATTCCAATTTCTGCCTTGTCGATTTTGATAGATCCCGTGATAAATGCCATCACACTAGTGCGTCCTCCAGTAGCATATGTATTAATATTCTCAGGGTCATGAAGTGAGATCTGCACAATATGGACCAACCCATCTCACAAGTGATACTTGCTAATCAACATAGGGAACAGACATCTCTAACTAATGAAGATTCTTAAAATACCTCAAACATTAATTTGTACTTTCCAACATCTAATTTCAGCGGTATGATATCCAAGTAATGGATGGTGTTTTCTGAGTCAAACTGGAGCTCCTGCAATAGAAAACATTCAAAAAATCTCAAGGATGGGCAACAAAAATAATTAAAATAAAAGATCTTATCCAGGGGAAAGAGAAATAGAGATATTAAATCAGGCAGATAGTTAACATGCACAAACATGGAGCCAGACGAAAAGTATACAAAGCCAAGAGACCAATCAAAAATGAAGAAGGTATTAATCAACAATGCAATGAAATGCACTACCTGGTTTTCCATGACAGGGGTGTCTTTTGAATCAGAACGAAAAGCTTGCACCAAACTCACTGTCAGTGGCGGTGCTGCAGAACCTAAAACGGTAGTCACCTCAACCTGAAATAAGCTCAAAAAAGCACTTCCACTAAATCAAGGAAAAACAAATTTAATCAAATTTGTCTAGTTAGCTGTTCCTTGGGGTATTTAATGGATGACGATGCAGGTACAATTATTTTGTTGTTTTCTAATTTTAACTGGGCTCTACAAGAAATCAACTTCTTTTAAGCACATTATTACTATTCTGGCTGCTTTCAGTTCAAGCTTATAGCTCACTGTTTTTAAAGCATTCTTACCACTTAATCATAGTATACAAAGTCACTGCAGACGTTCTAACAAGAAACATCAGGGCTAGGGATACCAGAAGTTGAAGATAAAAAATGGATGGTGGGTCATAGACATGTACAACGTGCAAAATTAAGGCTGCATTTGGTTCCACAAAAAGCAGGAATAAGACCTTACTTATTTTGGTAATTTGGTCCAACCTGTTTACTCCTGGAATAAGTTCTTTCAAAGGAGAACTGAAATATCTTTATTCCTACAGTAAGGCCTTCTTTTATTCCACCTACCTTTTTTATGAACAAAATCATCGTCAGCGGGTTATACAGAAATTTATGTCACATGTTTATAACTATCTTTGAAAGACCTATTCTTAACATAGTAATTGTTCCTAGCCAACTTTTTTTTAAACCAAGCACAGCCTACATGACTGAGGACTGGGAACATTGTCAGAACAAATGGGTCAAGAAACAACTAAGGGAGAAAAATTGAATACTAACTTCAACACAATAATTGTAATTAGCATGTCATGTTCCCCATCTATTTGGGTTGATTTTGTCATGCTTTGCTATTCGTTTCTATAAAGAACATAGCTTCCTGCAACCATATGCTCATAGAACACCCAAAAAAAGTACAAATAGTTGAAAAGAGAGTAGAGAGATGATAGCAAGTTGAAAGTCCAAGAAAACAGTGAGAAAATAATAAAAAAGGCAGACAAAAAATTAATGCAAAATTAGACAACAAGATGCTCAGCAGAATGAGATGCAATCAATTACCTTGAGTTGGTCCCTTGTGGTTAATGAAAATACCATAGATGGAAGTGAAAGAATCAGTGGAATCGAGACCCTATTGCAAGCAAAACAGATAATTGAATTAGTACCTAGGTTACATGATTGGGTAGGAGAAATAGATGTATCTTACTTATATCAACAAAAAGAAAGCATTATCACAGAGATCTTCAAAGGAAATCAGATCGGAAAAAAAAAACCTTCTCCTTTAAGATGGCTATGCCAAAGTTCAGATACCGGCATGATCAACATGGTAAAACAACAGTTGAGGATTCTTGCAAAACACCGATACACCCACCTCAGGAATAGAACTTCGCACTTCCCAGCAGAAACTAATAGGGAGTTTGTTACTTAAAACAGACTCATTTTTTCTGAATATGGATCTCAATTTGTATTCTTCCCCCATTATTGTGCCTTTTTTATGGATATAATTGGCACAAAAACATAGTAGCATTACCACTAAAGGAACAATATCACATGTCACCCAAAAGAACAAGTTATTTCATTCAAGGTACGCGAAACCTATACAGGGACCCATACCGGTTGCCCGGTGGTAGGGTATGGTATGGTACCATGCCATGCCAAATCGCAGCATACCGACGAAGGGGAGCTAGAGAGGGAAGGAGAGAGGGATAATGAAAGAGAGAGAGGGAGGGAAAGGAAGGAGAGGGGGGGGGGCGAGGCCGAGAGAGGGAGAGGGCTTTTGAGCCCCCTCTCCTCCGGCAGCAGCATAAGGAAAGAGAGGAAGAGAGAGAGAGAGAGAGACATGTGAATGGCATGCCCACTAACGGTGGCTTGTTGAACCTTGTGAAGTTGCATGTCTAGCTTGAGGGTTGAGATATGCGGATAGCTCTTTGGACATGTACCAAGCCAAAACCAGTGCTGTATCACCCATCTCTTCTAAACTCACTTTCATGTTAGCAATATAGATGTAATGATAATTTAATTAACATATGAAGCTGATGATTTTTCCATATCTTCACTTTTTTTTGCTGACATTCTCTTCACAGTTTGACAACTGATAAATAACAAAGAAATTAAACAAACAATTTCCAGACATGCAAGGAGAGGGCATGGCAAAATGGTTCCAAAAATGCATCTTATGAACCGTGGAAAATTTTATATGCAAAATTAACAAGCTTATTTTTTTGATGCCTTATGCCATTAAACATATCCTAGATAGTAGATATGACAATCAATCCAATTGTAGAAACAACAGAATTTATGGTCAAACAAGTATGTGGGATCAAGAAGACTAAAATGTACAAAAAGTTCAAAAAGTTAGTAGATTCACTATAATTAAAGCACTCAGGTAATTGGTCAGGCAAACATCACAATATATTACTTGCCTATTGTTTTCCAAGCATGATAAGAATTCTATCTGGTTGAACAAGTCTTTGGTGCTACCAGGAATTCCTATGCTGAGAAAGAACTTTGCCAATCCTAACATTTTATCACTTGGAATCTGCAAATTTGCTTAAGTCAAATAAGAAACATTTTGGCAAAAAAATATTTTCATAAAGCAGATACCATATGCTTAGGAATATCTGACTCACATTTAGCCTACCAGAAGCAACTTCTGCAAATGCAGTAACACCCCGTACTACTGAAGCTGAAGTTGTAAGAGGGCCCTTATATTCACTAGCATCAATATGCTTCTCATCAAAGTACAAGGTGCCATCATCTACATTAAGCCAAGCTCCATAGATACTTGTATCAGAGATATGCTATTGTGATCAACTAAAAATAAGATAAACAAAACTGATAACTTCATAATGATCTTAATTGAAATTATAAAAATTCATGTAGATTTGCGATATCTTCTAAAACATCTTTCATGATGATTCCCATTGAACATTTTATTTTAAAAAGAAAAAGCAGGATTCATAAAATGTAATCAGCTTATTCTAAGCTTAAAAGGTTATGCTATACAACTCTGATACGTAATAATTAAACCACCATTATAAAATTATTCTGCTGCCACATTATATGAATAAACAAAATGAGGATATATGTCGTATGTTCCATTTTCCATGGAAATGCATTCAATACAATCTTTGGAAGTGATCCAGCTACAAAACATCAAACCACGGGCATATCCACAGAATAAACTGTACCCAAAAAATGAAATCATATTTTCAAGAACAAAGCAGCTGATGAAGGTAGAGTGCTAGACCTTCATCCCATTAAAATTTCTTTGGACATAGAATACATACATCAAAATACAGGGCAACAACTAAATGGATCCGATGATATGAGACTACATCTGAGGACCGAGACCCAAGAAGACAATAGAAACCAAATTTCTTCTCAAGAATACAAAAATTTAGATTTATAATATAATTAAGACTTGACATTGCACAATAAACATGTTGCATTCATTGAGAACGACACTCAGAAATTGTGTTCGTCCAGATGAAGACAAATTCTTCAAAACTAGATTCTGTAGCATAACTATAGATAAGAAAATTGAAATAATAATTTATGCATAAAAGTGAAAGAAAATGACAAGATTTAGGAGGCTAAGATATAGGCGTACATACCATAACTTTTGATGCTATCAAACAGTTTAACAATGTCATGTTCTACAATTCCTATCTGCCAAGAATAAGATGGATGCATTAGACAGGAAGCAAGCCAAAAAGTTCACTTATTA